>NC_039263.1:4199136-5559237 GCF_003368295.1 Carassius auratus
TTGGCTTTATTTTTCAACGTGCAGGTTAGTCCAATAGACTTCTATAGAACTCAGCAGCGTTTAAATTTGACGTCTTGGTTCAGCAAACCGCAACGACACTGAATAAATAAAAACAAATAATAGACTACAAAAAATTATATATGACAGAGATCGTTTTTATCTGGCCCTCCAACTTGTTTTTGAGGTTTAAATATTCTCGCAATCTGATAACAAAGTGGTCTCTGTGCAAAGGCTTAGCGCGTTCATCAGTGGTGAGTTTAACAACGCTCAACTGCAGGTAAAACAGCATTCAGCGGTGAGTTTGACCAAAGCAACGCTCAACGCTCTCGGTCACGTGACGTGCCATAGACTTTCAATATATTCATTTCAGGTTCAAAGATGTGAATTTGTAGTAAAATCATGGTAACCACGACACGTACAATAGTAAACAAATTAAATTTGAAGTTAAAATCCAGGAACGGGACATATACCATGTTTTTACCACAGTAACTGTAGTTGTACTATGGTATATTAATAATCAATACAATAATCATCCAAATAACTATGGTTGTACAACTGTAATGGTCGTTTTTGATGTGCTTTTATATGACAGATATCACACATTTACTGTACCATGCTTTTGATACCTTTTTTATGTAAATCCAAAAAAAGTAAATAAATTAAAGGACACATTTTTCCCTTCCTGCAGTTCATTCATATCAGTTTATATTTTAAATATTTTGCTCACAAAACATTATTAAAATTCTGTTTATATTTCTATTTTATTCTACCCCCTCCCCCTTTCTTATTTTTATTGTTATGTATTTTTTTTAGCTGAAAATATATAAAGGAAGCAGTCATCCCTGTGGTGTTTGTGGAGAGGTATTCCTTCAGAAATGGAGAAGACAGAAAGCTGCGGAGGCAGGCATTTGCAGCAGTAAGTCTGTGCAAGTTTTACCTTTTAATTAAACTGCTGTTATAAAATGCACAGCATTTGTTGTTTCTTAAACTTTTGCACTGTCCAAATACCCACACTTGCCATCTTTGCACTTGACCAATCGATTATTTATTTGACGTATTTCCTATGTTTAGGCCAAGTGTTCGAGTGAGCATGGTGACCACAAGTGTGTGTCGGACTTTTCATGACCTGATGACTGTGTTTCCCAATCCTGATCCTGGAGAACCCCAACACTGCATGGTTTTGGTGTCTCTCTTATATAACACACACACTTTTGAGGTCTTGGAGTCTTCACTGATGAGTTGAATCAGGTGTGTTTGATCAGGGAGACATCTCAAATGTGCAGTGTTGGGCTTCTCCAGGACCAGGGTTGGGAGCCACTGCCTTATGGGACACACTTAAGTGTTTACAGAGACTTTTAGTTTTTATTTTATTTTGATTATTATTCAACTTTGCATTTTAAAATAAATTCTAATTCTCTTTTCATTAGTCCCTATTACAGAGGACAATTACATTTTTGGGGCTTCTAATTAAGTGAAAAAAAGCAGTTGCAAATGATGTACAAAATAAATATACTTTTCTGTACACCAAGAAAACATGCAACACTGTTTTACTACCAAATTATTCTCAGTATCTAATTATTATTATTATTATTATTATTATTAATATTTCACATACATTGGAAAGGTTTCCGTGAGCAAATCAATTACACTACTGATAACATTCCTTTAAGCATGTAATATTTGTTTTTTTTTAATAATTCATATGAATATAGCTTGCTATTATTGACTAGCTTTTAATAATAGATGCATTTAACATATAATTATACAGCATCTTTACAGAGGCTGCTTTTATGGTCTAAAAAAAAGTAGCATGTAATAATATTTCCTTCCTTTCTGTCTTTCAGGATTGTTTGCGGATAAAATGCTGTTCTTCTCGATCATGCACAAGGACTCACCTCTTTAACTCCTTATCTCCCCAACACACACAGAAATGCTCCCTTGATCAGTGTTTAGACTTTGCAGTGCAATTTTGTTTTAGTTCTAAGCTTATAATGAATACATTGTGACCTTCCAGCAACCCATATATTGTATACAGAACCAGTGATCAAAACAATGGTTGAAAATAGTATTTTTATATTGATAAAGCATTGTGTTCTCTTTTTCAAGCTTCATACGGTAAACTTTATTTCTGGTGCTTTTATCATAAAAAAACAAACATCAGTTCTCATCAGGAGTTTACGTAAAGGACGTATTCATGCACAGCCATCCCCTAGTTCCAGTCATAAAGTCAATGATGTTATCGTCAGTTTTATTTCTGCATTTTTATGTAGCAGGTGTTTGTTTTCCTGAACGTTATCTTTCTTCCATTGTTCGGACAATCAGTGTTTATTTGATGCTGTGCTGATGGAGGTTTATAGATGATATTGCACACTTGACATGCATGTCTTCATGGTTTTTATTTTCTGAGTTTGAAACAGTGTGTTGTATCACTGTTTGGTTAATTACATTCACCAGTGTTCCTTGAAAGACTATCTGTATTTACTTTTTTTCTTTTCTTTTTTTTTAATAAAAGTATTGCAAAGTATTTTTATTCTTCATAGTGGCAAAAACAAGCTTATTGACAGAGGATGCAGTGCAGTTATATGGGCACTTTGTCTTTGAATCAGTTTTTTGAACTCTGTTTTTATTGCTAGAGTTCAAATGGTAAAAGAATGGCAAATCACAGAAAAACAAAAGTGAATTATTTTTTATAACTTTAAAACAAAACATAACATACTACGTAAATGTTAGAAGCTAATTTTGCTCATTTGATTTGAAAATGCACCTGTCTTTGAAAAAATAAAAAATAAAAATTTAATGAGAGGAATTGGTTAGATAGAACTGCGAATGCTGACCATGTGCTCATCAATATTGCCCAATTTTTGTCAAGCTGAAAACAATAATTAGAGCATTTGCATTATTGTTGGAGGAAGGTGTAGACGTTAATAAAACACAATCTAATAGGTAGCAAATGTTATTGATTGTTAATCAATCTATCCCTTCAGCCGAGAAAACGAAAGACATCTGTCATAAATGGATAAGGAAGCGTGACGTCGCTGCTCAGCTTTGATATCATTGGCTGTCAATGTCCCTTGTCACCGCAGGGTTGTCTGTGGTTGGACTATCCTTTAACCCATATTAAACAGCGCATCATGTTACAAAAGTACGTTTTGCTACTATTATCACATTAGTAATATATTAAGTCAACAATTAAGGGTTGCTATGTTGAGAAAAATAACCTATTTAGCGAGATCCTAACCCTAACCCTAAGCATAACTTCAACGAACTACAAAAAACAGCCCCTAGTTTCGCCTTTCCATAAATAGAACGACGGAGGCTTGTGGGTAATGTAGTTTAAATCGTTTTATTGACGTAATGAAATAAATAATATATTTAATGGAAAACTGGATATATAAATAGTTTCATTGTGTAAACCTCTATGATATAATTGAAAGAAAGAGTGAAATTTGGTATTTTAGAATGAGCAATATTTAAAATGGCTTTATGAAACATTTCCATTTATTTCTGAAAACTATTTTATCAGCATAGCATAAGTAATAATCGTTCCGGTTTTCTCTTTGATTCGTTAACTGGACTCTGATTTACAGCCATTTCAAATGTACAGTTTTGGGCTCTTCCGGGGGGTGCTACTGGGCCCCTGGGGGTAGAAGGGCAGTAAAACCTACATATATGTATTCTGCTCATCATGGACAACAATCTGAGCTGAGTCACATTTATATCTGACAGTTTTCACAGACCAACCTTTTTTATTCTTACGTCATGAGCAGTAAAGCTTTTGACAGGACATGGTGAGGCCATCTGATGAAACATGGAAAAATTATAAAGAAATGATTTAATAATAAAAATTATAGATTATTTATTTTATTTCTGAAGTTAACAGTAATAAATATAATGGATAAACCTGCAACAACTTGCCATTATCTATTCCCCACTGTTAAGCCGTAATCAAGGACAATTTATACACATTGTGATACTTCAATATTACACAAGGAAGAATTCATGGAGTACTCAGAATACTATATATATTAACTAATTAGCAACAATCAGTGTAAAATGTCCTCCTCACCCCCTTTTCTTGCTCCTCATGTGCTGAACATCAGTAATGTGTGTGCTCTTGGTTTTAATACAGTACAAGATCCACGTTAATCATTCCTGCTACATTCTCAGTTATCCCTCAAGTGTTTGTAACTATAAAGCAAATATATATATATATATATATAAAAAGGCATATTTGTGATTAAATATATACAATTATAACTTTCTGGTGTATCGTTGTTCCAGATGTCATTAATGTTTAAGCAAAAAAATAATCCTGGTAATTAATAATATGCAGTTTTAAGTGTAGAATAAACACATAGTAGCCTACAGTATCTAGTAAAATTATGAATTTACCAAGAATTTTCAACACACAATATTCACCATATTAATTTTATTGAAGCATAGACTATGAAGTTGATAAAGTAGCTTCAAGACAAACACGATTCAAGGAAAATAATAATGGATCAAAATTTATTAATATCATAAATTAATCAGTTCACACAGATGAGTGATGAAATGTCCTTAAAAGTAAAAATAATCCATTCAGTCAACTGTGATACAGATCATGTGATACTTATAAGACATGTGATACTGTTCCAGAAAATAATAATTCCTTATCATAACATCTAAACTGGTTTCATCTCCCCATCATGATCTTCTTCTCTCGTGTCTGGAAACAGTTTGTGGTTGATGTCCAGCACTGATGTGGTGTAGCCTTTTCTCAGCCAGAGGATCTCTCAGTCCTAAGATCCCAGACCTGGTCAAAGTGAAACAAACAATCCAGATGAAGTTGTTTAATGGACAGAGAGCGCAGCTTATGTTCTGTGTGGTTTTAGCAGGGTGAGCAACTATGACCCTTGTAGTACTGTACACTTACCATTCTTCAAGCTGCTTTAAGACCTTTTCAGAAGCTTTTTCTCTGAAGACAATTTACCACATCCTCTTCTTTCAGTCCTTTCAAGAGCATCACTTGGTCAAAACCCCTCATTTGGCTGATGAGATCATCTGTACAAATTAAAATACTGCAATAAAAATTTAATTCTGCAAGAATTAAGGCAAAGGACTTGCTCATGAGACACCCCTTAGCATGTGACAGAAATGTTTGTCTCTATAATTCATCTATTGTTGCAGTAAAGGTCTTTTTTCCCTCTAGAATCTTTCTCCAAAGTTCCTGACTTCTCTCACAAATGTGTTTTAGTCTGTGCAGTGTAAGGCCTGGCTTCAAACCAATCAACTATCAATCCACAATTTATAACAAAACATTTATGAAACAATGAAATAATGTAAACCACTTTTATAAAACTTGTATTCTTTTATTTAAGACAAACAGGTGGTGTTTTTTTTTTTTACTTAAAATTTAAAAATGTTCCAGTCACACTTTGCCAACATGCTATAATTGTAATAGCTGTATAAAAAAATATAAAAAAATGATTAAGAATAAAAACATAGAAAGAATAATTACGGCTGAGATGAACAGTCCTGTGAGCTAAAAATCATAAAGTGCTGTAACACATAAGACAGCATTGCTTCAACACACACATACCAGAGGACTTCTGTTTATTTGAGCACAAGATGGCCGTCTTCATTCCTCAACCTGAGCAAATCATTTCCTTGGTCTTCCTTCTCTTCTGAAAAACAAGATAATATCTACTTACTCTGTGTGCAATTAATATTGCTCATTAAACATATAATTAAGTTAATTTAAAATAAGATTCAGACCAGAGCATTTGATGAGTAAATGTTGATTCAAAAATATTCTAAACAAATGTACCTGGGAAGAGCTGATCATGGCAAGATTCACTGAGACTCACTAATAGCTCTTTTAGTTTTTAGGAAGGTTTGTGAGGGTTGGCTCACCAAAAACTTCTGAAAAAAAGAAGAATAGCATTATCTGCACACAATCCTGTAAGACAGAAATAAAAAAAAAATTACTACATTACATGCATCTTATACATTACTGTGTGTATGTGTGTGTGTAACTAATACAGCCTCTGTAAAGATGCTGTATAATTAAATGTTAAATTCATCCATTAATAAAAGCAAGTCATTGATAACAAGCTATATTCATATTAATTATTTTAAAAATTATTACAAGCTAACAGGACTGTTATCAGTAGTGCGCAAGTGTTAATAATGCCAAAGCGCAGTGCCCTTAATGCACACTAAACCCACACTATCTCCAATACCACTCCGGAGCTCTATACCAGGCTTACTGTACCCCATCATGCATCATTTTTTGGAATAAATTGTGAGACTTTTTGTCGAGATCTCACAAGGGGTCACGGAAACCTCACAATGTATGTGAAATAATAATAATAATAATAATAATAATAATAATAATAATAATAATAATTAGATGTTGAAAATATTTTTTTCACTTAATTTATTTTAAAATGCAAAGTTGAATAATAATCAAAATAAAATAAAAACTAAAAGTCTCTGTAAACACTTAAGTGTGTCCCATAAGGCAGTGGCTCCCAACCCTGGTCCTGGAGAAGCCCAACACTGCACATTTGAGATGTCTCCCTGATCAAACACACCTGATTCAACTCATCAGTGAAGACTCCAAGACCTCAAAAGTGTGTGTGTTATATAAGAGAGACACCAAAACCATGCAGTGTTGGGGTTCTCCAGGATCAGGATTGGGAAACACAGTCATCAGGTCATGAAAAGTCCGACACACACTTGTGGTCACCATGCTCACTCGAACACTTGGCCTAAACATAGGAAATACGTCAAATAAATAATCGATTGGTCAAGTGCAAAGATGGCAAGTGTGGGTATTTGGACAGTGCAAAAGTTTAAGAAACAACAAATGCTGTGCATTTTATAACAGCAGTTTAATTAAAAGGTAAAACTTGCACAGACTTACTGCTGCAAATGCCTGCCTCCGCAGCTTTCTGTCTTCTCCATTTCTGAAGGAATACCTCTCCACAAACACCACAGGGATGACTGCTTCCTTTATATATTTTCAGCTAAAAAAAAATACATAACAATAAAAATAAGAAAGGGGGAGGGGGTAGAATAAAATAGAAATAGAAACAGAATTTTAATAATGTTTTGTGAGCAAAATATTTAAAATATAAACTGATATGAATGAACTGCAGGAAGGGAAAAATGTGTCCTTTAATTTATTTACTTTTTTTGGATTTACATAAAAAAGGTATCAAAAGCATGGTACAGTAAATGTGTGATATCTGTCATATAAAAGCACATCAAAAACGACCATTACAGTTGTACAACCAAAGTTAGTTTGATGATTATTGTATTGATTATTAATATACCATAGTACAACTACAGCTACTGTGGTAAAAACATGGTATATGTCCCGTTCCTGGGTTTTAACTTCAAATTTAATTTGTTTACTATTGTACGTGTCGTGGTTACCATGATTTTACTACAAATTCACATCTTTGAACCTGAAATGAATATATTGAAAGTCTATGGCACGTCACGTGACCGAGAGCGTTGAGTGTTGCTTTGGTCAAACTCACCGCTGAATGCTGTTTTACCTGCAGTTGAGCGTTGTTAAACTCACCACTGATGAACGCGCTAAGCCTTTGCACAGAGACCACTTTGATATCAGATTGCGAGAATATTTAAACCTCAAAAACAAGTTGGAGGGCCAGATAAAAACGATCTCTGTCATATATAATTTTTTGTAGCCTATTATTTGTTTTTATTTATTCCGTGTCGTTGCGGTTTGCTGAACCAAGACGTCAAATTTAAACGCTGCTGAGTTCTATAGAAGTCTATCGGACTAACCTGCACGTTGAAAAATAACGCCAAAGGTATACCCAGTGCGTCAAAAAAAGTGAGGCCAGATCCCTTGACCATGCGTCAGACATTTGACGAGTAGGGAGTGAGACTATGTTGGGAAAACACATGGCCCTGTGCTTAGTACTGAATTTTATAAAGAATTTAGAGATTTATTATTTGACCCTATACTAAATATGCTGAATGACTTATTTGTAAAAGGCAATTTGCCACAAACCATGAAAGAGGAGAATATATCCTTAATTTTGAAAAAATTTGAACCAGCTGTTAGATGTTGCTATATTTGACTCAACAGTAGTTTGGGTGGCTCGCCAATGTACTAGATTTCTCTATTTCATAAATAAGTAAGCTTGACCAAATTTTTTGTCGAGAAGAATTTATTGAAGGTAGAAGTGTAGCAGTTCGTCAGCAGTGATGTTAGCATGTCATCCTTCAAACATTCTTAATCCAAGGTACTGTCTGTGAGACCAGACCTTTATACCTGTTAACAAATGTGCTACAAACAATACGATAACACCCCATGGAGAGGCAATGATAGTATAACCTTATGATGACCTGATAGGATCTCTCCCATAGAGAGCCCATTCATTGATCTGATCTTGACCTAACAGGCTGATTATATGGGCCATTTGGTTCAAACTATTGTGGCAAGATAACATCAATCCACTCATTGTTTACCTGTGCCTTAAAGGGTTAGTTCACCCAAAAATGAAAATGATGTCATTAATAACTCACCCTTATGCTGTTCCAAACATGTAAGACCTCCGTTCATCTTCGGAACACAGTTTAAGATATTTTAGATTTAGTCCGAGAGCTCTCAGTCCCTCCATTGAAGCTGTGTGTACGGTATACTGTCCATGTCCAGAAAGGTAAGAAAAACATCATCAAAGTAGTCCATCATCATCAGAGGGTCAGTGTGGCGAGTGGGGCGGGGCCGAGAGGCGTGGGAACGAGGAGTGAGGCCAGGTGTAGTGATTGGAGATGAGCTACACCTGAGCCCCACCGCTAGTATCGAGTCCCACGTAGGAGATGGAAGGATATAAAACTGGAGTGAAGACCGTGAAGGACGAGAGAGGACCAGGCCTGGGACATTATTTTATGTTTTGGTTTTTATTTATGCGCACCAGTCGTCCGTGAGGGGCTGGTGCGCCGTTTTGTATTTATTTTGAATATTAAAGCGTTTTTGATTGTGCGCCGGTTCCCGCCTCCTTCTTCCCGATGTATGTGGAGTTTCTCATTGTTACAGTGGTGCCGAAGCCCGGGAGAAGGAGGGACGCGCTGCTGAAGATCCCTCGCCGCTGTGGTGAATCCGCGGTGCCCTCAAGCTGGCGAGGTATGTGTGCCGCCATGGACGCTCGAGGCAGTGGGCTGGAGCGAGTTGCCAGGGACGGGCGAGCTCGCTGCCGACCGCCCACGATAGGGAGGGGCGGCTGCCGTCCGTGAGGGAGCGGAGGAGTCGGCGCCGTTCGCCAGGGGGCCGGAGCCTGCCGCCTCCGTGACGGAATCCGGAGGGGCAGGGAACGGGGGACTCCGGCCGCTGCCCAAAATCGGAGGAGCCGTCGCCGTCCACCGGGCGGCGGAGGAGTGTCGTGCCGTCCGCCGAGGGCCGTCCAGTGCCACCGCCGGGCACCGCGGAGGAGATCACCCAGCCGGTGGAGGGCGAGCAGCAGTGCGTCTGGGAACCGGATTTTTTTTTTTTTTTTTTTTCTCTCGTCCCTGTCGCTCCTCCTTCCATCTCCTTTTCTCTCGCCTCGTCTGTCCTACCCCCAGGTTCCCGCAGGTCCCCGTGAGTGGTCTCCCCCGGAGGGAAGGGGGGGGGGAGTAGAGCGCAGTCTCGGGAGTACCCCCCGGCCTGCGAGGGGCGATGGGGGTATGTGGCGAGTGGGGCGGGGCCGAGAGGCGTGGGAACGAGGAGTGAGGCCAGGTGTAGTGATTGGAGATGAGCTACACCTGAGCCCCACCGCTAGTATCGAGTCCCACGTAGGAGATGGAAGGATATAAAACTGGAGTGACGACCGTGAAGGACGAGAGAGGACCAGGCCTGGGACATTATTTTATGTTTTGGTTTTTATTTATGCGCACCAGTCGTCCGTGAGGGGCTGGTGCGCCGTTTTGTATTTATTTTGAATATTAAAGCGTTTTTGATTGTGCGCCGGTTCCTGCCTCCTTCTTCCCGATGTATGTGGAGTTTCTCATTGTTACAGTCAGTTAGAATTTTTTTAAGCATTGAAAATACATTTTTGTCCAAAAATAGCAAAAATGACGACTTTATTCAGCATTGTCTTCTCTTCCGTGTCTGTTGTGAGAGAGAGTTCATATCAAAGCAGGATATCCGGTTCGCGAACGAATCATTCAGTTCACCAAATCTAACTGAATCGTTTTAAACGGTTCGCATCTCTAATACGCATTAATCCACAAATGACTTAAGCTGTTAACTTTTTTAATGTGGCTGACATTCTCTCTGAGTTCAAACAAACCAATATCCTGGAGTAATGCATGCACTCAAACCGTACACTGACTGAACTGCTGTGATGAACACCGAGTCGAGCCAGATAACGAACAATAGACTGACTCGTTCACGAGTGAAGAACCGGTTGCATCGGTGTTCGGATCACCAGTAGTTCTTTCGAACAGTTCGATTCAATAAACCGGTTGAAGAAAACGGTTCACCGGGTGAGTTACTAATGACATAATTTTCATTTTTGGGCGAACTAAAAGATCTTTAATTGGTCTTTCCCATCTCTATTCTTGTGCGATGTGACACATCAGTTTTTTTAATCTTTACCCATTTGTTGGGCACTATACCATGGCGCCCCTTTGGAGTTGCCAAAACATGATTCTTGGCATTGTGTACTGCCAGGCGAGGTCTTTCATCAGTTTGGACAAGACTGTCAGATGTTAGATTTTCAGTGGACATATGTCGGCCTGTGACATGTTTAAAAAGGCATAGTTTCCTCTTGGTTTTCCCCATAACTGTCACCATCCCACCTGTGGGACGCTTGGCACTCTTTTTTGTTATTGTCTTTTTCTCTATAAAATCTTTTAGTAATCATCATAAATCATATATCAATTGAAAGCTTATAAGCCCAAGATTCATCTTGTGAAAACCATTTTGAAATCGGACATTGCTTTACCATGGAAATGGTACTTTAAAATCTAATGGCGGTCACCTCCCCCTTAGTGGGCAGGGCCAAGTGTCATAAAACATAATGCATTACGGTCTTCTAGAACAAAAACTTTTTATAATCTTGGCAACAAACATATAATTGGAAAGGTCTGAGACTCAGGATTTCATATTTGGTGGTTATTTTGAGATAGAAGTAAAATTCACAGAGAAATCTAGAGAAAAATTCATTATGAAAAATTCAAAATAGTTTTGATGACTCCCAGTGGCTGTGTGTGGTATGACGCCCTAAATAAAATCTCACAGGAAACTCAATTTTTTTCATATCAACTTCAAATTTATACCATAACTTATTTAGACACAAGGCTTTAATTTTATACCAATTTTAGAATTAAAACTGTTATGTAAAATATTTATAATAAATAAAATAAAATAAAATACAATTAATATAGCGCATATTATTTAAAAATATATATATATATTTATAATATATATTTACAGTACATTTAAACTTCTATAACTTTTTGATACTTCAATTTTTTGAAAATTCAACGTATGCCAAAATCTGCTAATTTTCTTCTTTAAAAAGAGACCCACCTTATGTTTATATTCCAAAGTGTTCATAAATTACAGCAATTTTAGTTTGGATAGTGCACTTTAATGCCTATTTAATAAATGGGTGGTGACAGTTAAAGGGCTAAGGCATTGGTTGTCATCATGTTTTTTTTTTTTTTCTTCATCTTCCATTAACAATGATGATTGTTTACTGGACAATTCAATTAAAATCTTTAAGTCTTCAATTAAAATCTTCAATTTTTTTATTAAAAATTACTTAATACAACCATATTGTGAAACTACTTTGTTGTAAATTACAGATTTTATTTTAATATGCAAATAACACATTTACAAATATATTTAAAAATATTTTATTTAAATGTACAAAGAATGTGTAAAAATACAACTGACATTTTCAAGATGTACAAATGTGTCAATTCATATTCATATCAAAGACACAAATGTGTAAATACAGTTCACAGCTGTGGCCTAATGTTTAGAGAGTTGGACCTGTAACCCAAAAGTCGCAGGTTTGAGTCTCAGTGCTGGCAGGAGTTGTAGCTGGAGGGAGTGAATGAACAGTGCTCTCTCCCACCCTAAAAACTCATGGCTGAAGTTGCTTCTAAATATGCCTACTTGCCAGAAAAAACAGTACGTGAAAAGAGTAATATGTCTGAAACCTCATTATTCTTAAAATAGAAGGCGAGAAATCCTTGGACATACTGCTTTTGCCCAGATTCTGAAGAACTCATCAGTGAATACATTCTGTAGTGTTGATAAATGTTATTTCATAGCTGATAAATGCTATAGCCTTTTAAGGGTGATGTTACATGGGAAGGTGGGAGTGGTCGGGGTACACCAGTGTGCACAAGTGTAAGCTAGAGAGAGAAGGAAAATAAACGAGGAACACGTTCGGTTAAATCCAGTCTGTATTGTGTCAGTTATTGACAAATCTACATGGTGTCAGAAGAGGTCGAACATGGCACAAGGTCTCCGCCGTATTGATCCGCTCATCTTCGACGAGCACATTGCTGACAACTGGAGCAAATTCGAAAAAGAATGGCGCATATATTGCAATGCTGGTCTATCAGACAAATCGGAAAAGGTGCAGGCGTACACTCTGCTGAATTTAGCGTGCCCGGACGCTGTGGAGAAATCCGAGGCTTTCACATTTGCAGAGGGAGAGGACAGAGAAGATCCCGAAGTATTACTGAAAAAGTTTGCAGAACTCTGCTTGCCCACAAAGAACATTATAATGGACAGACACGTCTTCAACACGACTAATCAAAAACCTGGTGAGTCCATTCAGTCGTATGTTTCCACTTTAAAGTTACTCGCAAAAAAATGCGATTTCAGAACTTTAAATGATGAGCTAATCCGTGACCGCATAGTTTGCGGGATTGAAAGTGACGGCGTGCGGAAACAGCTGCTCCGCGAAAAAAACCTGACGTTGGACTCTGCAGTTAATATATGCCTGTAATATGAGCAATCTGAAAAGAGCACAAAAGAACTGAAACACGAGACTGAAGTATGTGCAATACAAGAGCGCTGCATCAATTGCAACAGATATCACGTCCCTGATAAACTCAAGTGCTCTGCTTTCAATAAACAGTGCAACAACTGTGGAAAATGGAACCATTTTGCAATATGCTGTAGATCAACTCCATCATACAAAACGGCGCCACAGTCACAAACTCGTGATTACCATCCCAAACAAACTACTGCACAATTCAGAAACTATAAGCCTAATCGGGTGAATGAATTAGGCACGAATCTGGATGCCCCTGAGGACACCTTCTATTGTGAGACAGTG
Source organism: Carassius auratus (assembly GCF_003368295.1). Lineage (NCBI taxonomy): Eukaryota > Metazoa > Chordata > Actinopteri > Cypriniformes > Cyprinidae > Carassius > Carassius auratus. The sequence goes on from NC_039263.1 coordinate 4,212,444, forward strand.
GATGATGTTTCGCAGAAAGGTGAAATATTCACAACAGTGCAACTGACTCACGGGCTTGGCCAATTGAAACTAAAGGTGGACACAGGTGCCAAGTGCAACGTTATATCCGCCCACCAGTTACATCTCATCGCACCCTCAGCTCACATAAACAATACTGAAAAAGTCAATCTTATTGCATATGGTGGGCAAACCATCAATACTGAGGGCACAACGATACTAGATTGCGAACAAGGCCAACTAAAATTCCATGTGGTAAATCGCAATGTCAGACCACTACTAGGATTGCAAGACAGTATAGCTATGGGTTTGATACAGTTAGGACCACATGTGCATGCTGTACAAAACCAAGAACCAGAGGTACAAGAGTTCAGTGATCTGTTTGACACCACAGTGCTTGGCAAACTGCCTGTTGTTTATCACATGCGATTAGACATGTCAATAGCGCCCTCTGTCTGTGCACCTAAGAAAGTGCCCATAGCAATGAAAGGGAAAGTCATGGCAGAGCTTGAGAGAATGACTACATTGGGTGTAATCACCCCTGAAACCGAAGCCACTGAATGGGTGTCTGCCATGGTCGCTGCCAAAAAGAAAGATGGCTCTGTAAGGATCTGCATAGATCCAGTGCATCTCAACAAGGCACTCCTAAGGCCCCACCATCCACTGAAAACCATTGAGCAGGTCATCGCTGACATGCCGGGTGCCAAGGTTTTCAGTATTCTCGACGCAAAATGTGGATTTTGGCAAATCCCCTTGGACGAGGCATCCTCGAAGCTGACCACATTCATGACACCTTTTGGCAGGTACAGATTCCTGCGCATGCCGTATGGAATTTCCACCGGCAGTGAAGTGTTCCAGCGATCCATGGAGCAGCTCTTTGATGCACAACCATGTCAAATTGTGGTAGATGACATACTAGTCTGGGGCTGCACACTACAGGAACATGATGAGCGACTGAAACAGGTACTCCACAAAATCCGCAGCTGTAACATGAAATTAAACCCCGACAAGTGCAAATTTCGTGTCACCTCAGTTTCCTACATAGGCCATCTCCTGACTGCTCATGGCGTCAAACCCGACCCCGACAAGACCACAGCTATTCGCCAAATGCCAAAACCTGAGGACAAACAGGCCTTACAACGATTTCTTGGTATGACCAACTACTTATCAAAATTCATTCCACAATACAGTGATGTTACAGGCCCTTTACGTGAACTGTTGAAGCAGGATGTGGAATGGTCATGGCATGAGCTGCAGGATGCCGCTTTCCAAAAGCTGAAGGATGCTGTGTCCAGTCCCCCAGTATTGCAATACTTTGATGTCACCAAACCTGTCATCCTTTCAGCTGACGCATCCCAACATGGACTGGGTGCTGTGTGTCTTCAGCAGGGCGCTCCTGTTGCATTTGCTTCACGCGCCCTAACGCCAACTGAATCTCGGTATGCCCAAATCGAGAAAGAAATGTTGGCATTAGTATTTGCAACTAAGAAGTTCCACGACTTCATCTATGGTCGACCTGTCACCGTGGAAACAGATCACCAGCCCCTCATCACAATCTTAAAAAAGCCGTTACACACTGCCTCAGCACGTCTTCAAAGTATGATGCTCAAGCTCCAACGTTACAGTCTCAACGTGATTTATAAACGGGGCAAGGAACTCTTTGTCGCTGATGCCCTATCACGTGCTCATCTCCCCTCCACTGACCCTCCCCTTTCGGATGACCTACTAGAGGTTATGACACTTCAAGTTCTCTCATCACAGCGGACAGAGGAACTCCGAACTGTTGTAAAATCTGATCCCACATGCCAAAGACTGGTTAACATGATAATGCATGGCTGGCCGAACTCCTTCAAAGAGCTCTCACATGACCTCCGCCCGTTCTTTTCCATGAGAGAGGAGTTTGTTGTTGATGATGGACTGATTTTTCGAGGACAGAGACTCCTGATACCACCATCGCTACAAAGTTACTATGTGACTCAGCTACATCAAGGCCATCCAGGTCTGGCGGCCACAAAACGCAGGGCAAAAGAAACAATGTACTGGCCCACGATGAATGATGATATAGAGAGAGCAATCTCTCGTTGTGCACCTTGTAACGCCCTTAAACCACATCAATCACATGAACCGATGCAACCACACAATGTCCCTGATCTTCCTTGGATGTTCACTGCGGCAGACATATTTGAATGGCATGGAAAAATGCATTTGGTTCTAGTGGACTCATTCTCCGGTTGGTTCGAGCTTGACCACCTACCTGACATGAGAAGTGTCACTGTAATTGCAAAACTTAAGAGACACTTTGCCGTCCACGGCATTCCTCAGACGCTCATGACAGACAATGCACGGCAGTTTGTATGTAGTGAATTTTCTGGTTTTGCACGAGCATGGGACTTTGAGCACATTCGTAGTAGCCCATATTACCCACAATCCAACGGGCTTGCAGAACGTGCAGTGCGATCTGCCAAGCATTTGCTAGAGAAATGCCATAGAGAGCACAGTGACATTCAGGCTGCTTTACTCCACCTGCGTAACCTTTCACGCGCTGATCTGCCATCACCTGCCCAACTGCTCCTCTCTAGACGGACGAGAACTTTTCTTCCTGAGCTGAAAGACAGGCTGATGCCCTCTGTATGCAGCAACGTCCAGGCAGCTCTTATCAGGAGGAGAAAGGAAAGCAAAGCATACTAAGACCGCAATGCCCATACCCTTCCACCCCTCGAACAGGGTCAGACAGTAAGGATGCAGACGGCTCGTGGTTTCGACAAACTGGCAGTTGTACAGGGCCATGCTGCTCAACCTAACAGCTATGTGGTGACCTCTCAGGGCAGACAATACGTAAGAAATCGACGTCTGCTCCTCGGTGTTCAAGAGCCTGTGTCCACTGATTGTTCAGAAGATGATTACAGGCCACTTCCACCAGTATCACCTCCTACAAACCTCTTGTCATCTACAGTATCACCACCTCAGAGCGAAGCACCTGCCACTGGTGTTGTCGCTCAAACTGCCCAACCTGTAGTGACTCGTTCAGGGAGAGTTAGCCATCCTAACCCACGTTATCAGGACTATGTAACTGGTTAGATATGCCCGTCACAGTTATTACAGTGTTACCTGTTATACTGTTTAGTCATATGTTCAGTTGGTGAGTGTTAGCTTAAGGGAAGGGATGTAGTGTTGATAAATGTTATTTCATAGCTGATAAATGCTATAGCCTTTTAAGGGTGATGTTACATGGGAAGGTGGGAGTGGTCGGGGTACACCAGTGTGCACAAGTGTAAGCTAGAGAGAGAAGGAAAATAAACGAGGAACACGTTCGGTTAAATCCAGTCTGTATTGTGTCAGTTATTGACAAATCTACACATTCTATCTCAGAATACCACGCTACGTCATAATTGAACAGCGATGAGGGTGTTTCCAAATGTGAGAGCTAGAAACCAAAAACCTTGTGTTAAATTTGCATCTGTTATATTACTGTAAACTGTTGAATTGTTGAAGGTGTAAAGATGCTAGACAGTAAAGTATATTTGTGATTTTGCTGTGAAAAAAATTTGTATAGGGGAGACACACGTCTCCACATGTCTCCAAAGTGGATAAACCATATACATCTTAAAGATGATAAAATATATCTCAAACACCAAACCAGCACAAATATAAATTTTGTGCCACAAATCAGCACAAAACAATGGTATAGTTTTGGTGGTTATTTCTTCTTATGAGGTGCAGACACCACGGAGGTTATTAAAGAGGAGAGCACAACACAACTTGAAATAGACATCTGAGTGTCATGTCCGCTGTCTGATCACCCCGTTCTTCGATGTGTGTGTGTGTGTGTTTCTGTATATGTCTGCATTTCCTGTGCACATGGTGTTTTGTTTTGGTTTTGATCGTTCGTCTTGCACCTATCCGTGGCGTTCCTCCCTCTCCCTCATCACTACTTTGGGCGCCCCCTGCCGGGTGTTTATACACAGACATTGAAGTCTCTTATTTTTCTGTTGGACACTTTTTCCTCATTTCCCGGCCTGTTTTGTTCGTTGGAGGGAGTTTTTTCATTTTTGACTTTTGAATAAATTGGTCTAGCACTGTAACCTGCATGTGTGTCCAGTTGTGTTCCTGACACTGAGTGAGTTATATATGTTTTGCACTTACATTAGATGAAGGTAAGTGATGTAAATAAACCAACTTAGGGGTGACTCTGAGTAAATATTCAGTGTTTTTATATGAGGAGCCGGATTCAACTACCAATCTCACAATCCAATCTTTCAGGATGTGTTATTAAAAGAGGTTCATGCCATTTTGACTACATGGGGATGATCGATGTCTGATTTCACAAAGAACTACCTTTTTTCTCCCAGTAAGTTATTATACAACCTATTATCAGTGATGGGAATAACGGCGTTATAAATAACGGCGTTACTAACGGCATTACTTTTTCCAGTAACGAGTAATCTAATTGATTACTCTTCTCATCTTAATAACGCCGTTACCGTTACTGCCAAAAAATGCGGCGCGTTACTATAACAGATGATGAAGCTGTTCTTTTTTTTCATCAGAACAACTAGATCTCTGAGCGAGAGGCAAATCTTTTTTTTTTACTGTTCTTCCTTGGTTAGTGGGCAGAGCACGAGACAAGACATAAATGCTGACGATTGGCTGAGGTAGAGTAAAATTTCATTGTAAGCCAATCAGAGGTAGAGTTGGGCGGGTGTTCGAAAGCACGCATAGTAGTGATGGGAATTCGGCTCTTTTGACTCAGCTCACTGAAAAGAGCCGGCTCACAAACGGCTCTTTAAATGACTTTGACTATAATATTTCAATTTTTATTACATAATTATTTAATTTCTATAGGCTAAATTTGAAAAAAAAAAAAATAGAGTCGGCTCTTCAGATATGCGAGCCAGCTCCCGAAGTTCAACTAAAAGAGCCGGCTCTTAGAGTCGGCTCATTCGCGAATAGCGAACGACTCATCAAAAGCTCATTCGCGAACGAGTCGATCCATCATCACTAACGCTCATTCGCGAACGACCCATCATCACTAACGCTCATGAATTGCGAACAACCCATCATAACGCATAGTCGGACAGGACAGGACACACAACGAACAACACAAGCCAGTCAGTCAACGAGAGACAGGTATGGCGACGAGCCCAAATAATCCAACAGTAGCCTTCTCTAAATAGAAGTATACATTACTTTTTCCTTCAAGAAATTAAAGAAACAATAAAAGGAAATATCAAAAGTTCCCAAAAATCTATCGTGTTATTTGCATTGATCCACTATATAAACATAATATCTACATACATGGAATTTGATTGGAGGCTAGTCTCACTTCAGATGTGTGTACAATGTTTCATGTTTCTGTTAATAATGTATTGTATTAAGTGTCCATTTCATTATACTATTCAGATTTATCATAAATAATTGAACATGCACATGTATTTTAAGTTCCTTTAAAGAGGGGTAGAGGTGGGGTCACATTTGAGCATTTAAAATTTAATTTTACTTGAAAGTAACGCAATAGTTACTTTCTTAAGTAACTAGTTACTTTTAAAATTTGTAACTGAGTAACTAATTTAGTTACTTTTTGGAAGAAGTAACTAGTAACTGTAACTAATTACTTTTTAAAAGTAACTTGCCCAACACTGCCTATTATGATAATATGATAAATAAAAGTGTGAAAAGAAAGAACCTTTTAAGCTTTCCATGATCCGTGATCTACAGAGGAACATTTTGGTGGCAGGAATTTAACTATTTAAGGTTAACTGTATTTCTCTGTCTAACAAAAACAAAAGTCACGATATTCTTTGTGAAGCTGAGATTCTAATGTTGACAGTTGTAAAGTTTTTTTCCTGGTTTAAAGTTAGTACATTGATGATTCAGTTCTGTTCAATAACTTTGAAAAGTTAATAAATTATGAAATGTGTTTAAGTCATCTATAAAGCAGCTTTGGAGAAAACAGCTTGTCCAGCTCCAATCCAGTAGTGTCTGTGGGATTTAGTCGTCAATGTTGCCAAATATTAACTAGGCCTATCCCCAGCTTAGCAAACCAAGAGGAGACGGTGGCAAATGTCATTAATAGATTTTGTGAAGGAGGTTAGGGTTTAGAAAACATCTGGTTTGAGTCCAGCAGGGGTGTCTATAAGAACACAGTCCAGTGAATTCCACACGACCACTTTATTTATCCATTGAAGCAGGAAGAACAAAGATGATCAGGAAGTATAGAATAGAAATACAAACATTAGAATAAAAATAAGTCATACTTAAGATGACAGTCAAAGACAAACTATATAAACAAACTTACATCGCTCATGCGTTGCTCATCTCTCACACACTCACACACACACACACCTTACCAATCATGCATCTCCAAAGTCTCTCAGTCTTTGTGCATCAACACAGGCATTTATAAATCAGGAGCCACTAGTATATAGATGCAGTAATTGGCTAATTAACAGAGGGTGTATAAAGGTCAATGAGTTACTAATTAACAGTGGTAGACAGTAACGGAGCAGCTTTACTTCGTTCCTGTACTTGTAGCACACTTGAAGGAATGAACAAGCGTATGTTTTGGTTGGGTTCTTTTATTCAGCCAGCGTCATTCGCAACAGCTCCGTACCACACAGTACAACATGACTCAATACTGATAGTCTCGTTCAAAACCTCGCGTGAACTAACTTTTCTTTTCTAGGTTTTTCTCCGGGGTGTTTTCACTCTGGCTTACTGCCACCAACTGGACACCCATCACATAGCTGTATACTACAAATTGACATAAATGTACTAAATAATTAAATAACCATTATTAATAAAATAACTGAAATTACAAAAACTATTACATGGGGGGGGTCTAGCTTTTAACTTACAATTATCTTATAGCAATTATACTATTCTATCAGTGTGTTTGTAGCAGACATCATTGTGCACCATGATCTTTTACCACCATCACTGTTTATCAACAGGAATCTGTACTTTCACTGAAGGAATATAACCTTGCACCATTGAAACAATTTACTAAATGTTTTCTTCCGGAATGTGATGGTAACTATTTTCTCTCTCAAACAAAAATATGAACTCAATCTTATTCTGATCTTAATTTAACATTTTAACTAGAACTAATTACTGTGATTTAATTCAGCAGTTTACCCATCTACAATACTAGGCTGACCTAGAGTATGGTAAGTAAACAATTTTTTTTGTTTTCTGTTTCTCAAAGGATATACTCTTTTGCAGGCAGGTTGTGAAGGAGTCTCCCCGTCACTCTCTTCAGGATCATCAGTTTCTCCAGCCTCCTCTCTGGATGAGGACACATCGTCTTCTCCCCTTCCTGCTCCTTGTTCATGTTCAACCTCTGATTCTGCATCGTTCAGCATCACTGTGTCTTCTGAATGAGGTTCTGGAGGTTCTCCGACGCTCTGATACTCCTTTTTGACTGGCACTCCAACCAGACATTTCCAATCATCCTCACCATCTGAACTATCACAGAATGTTTGATTTTGCTGTGTCAATGTTTTTTCAGTCTTGGCTTTTTTCTTGTTTTCTTTTTCAGGTCTTCCAGTCAAACATTCTCTCTCTGCAGGTAAGTAGTCACACGGTAACAAGAGGTTCCTGTGTAGTGTTCTTGTTTTCCCTTTGCCTTGTTCAGGTCGAACTTCATATACTGGACTATCCTGGTACTTCCTCTTGGTGACGACATAAACTTGTTCCTCCCAAAATGATCGAAGCTTCCCAGGTCCACCTTTTTCCTTGAAGTTCCGAACAAGTACTCTGTTCCCAGGGATCAGTTCAGCTCCGTGTATTTTCTTATCGTACAAAGCTTTACCTCTTTCTTTCTCTTTGTGTGACACTCTTGAGGCTAACTTGTAAGCTTCTGTCATTCTCTTTCTCCAGTCCTCAGCATAGTCATGGTACGATGTGCTTTGGTTCTTTGCTGGTACACCGAACATAATATCAATGGGCAGTCTGGGAGTACGGCCAAACAGGAGATAATAGGGAGCAAACCCTGTAGCCTCACTTTTCGTACAGTTGTATGCATTCACAACTTTTGCAAGTGACGTCTTCCAGTCGGCTTTGGCAGTTTCTGGTAAGGTCCTCAGCATTGCTAGCAAAGTTCGATTAAACCGCTCAACTTGACCGTTGCCCTGTGGGTGATACGGTGTCATGTGGGAGCCTTGCACGCCACTGTACTCTTGCAGCTTTGAGAACAGCTTGTTATCAAACTCCCTACCTTGGTCGTGATGCAGTTTTGTCGGGAACCCAAATTCAAAACAAAGTCCCCGAACACCTTCTCAGCCGCTGTCTTGGCACTCTTGTTTCTGCATGCATACGCCTGTGCGAATCGTGTGAAGTGGTCCATCACAACTAAAATGTATTCATAACCTCCCTTACTCTTCTCTAGGTGCAGAAAATCAATAGAGACCAGCTCAAATGGATAAGTGGTGGTGATGTTTACCAGAGGAGCTCGGGTCAGTTTGTTTGGACGCTTGCTTCTCAAGCAACTACAAATACGTGTGACAAAATGTTCCACTTCCTTTTGCATGTGGTGCCAATAAAACCGATCTCTAATTAAGTTCAGCACCCTTTCTGCTCCCAGGTGGCCCATGTCTTGATGTAACTCCTTATAAATGAGCTCATGGTATGTCTTAGGCAATACCAACTGATCACGAGTTGCTGTTTTCCGAAACAAGAGACCATGTTCATCCAGGTATAATTTTGCTCTTTCCCTCATCAGTCCCCAAAGCTCTCTACCCTGACATCTGTTCACAGGCCGGGGTTTCATTTTTAGATACGTAACAGCTTCTCTGATTTCAGGGTCTTCCTCTTGGGCTTTTCTCAGTACCTCCTTGGGGATCTCTGCAACTGAAGTGAATAGCTCCTCCTCCTGTTCTCCCGACAACGCAGTTTCAATTGTAAGTGGACACAACCACGGCCCTCTCTCCTGACTCTGTACTATCGCCGACTGAGATAAGCTGACCATGACTTCTGGGTGCACTTCTTCTGAACAGGTTTTCATGTACTGTTCCATATCCAGCGGCATACGCGACAAGCCATCCGCGTCCCCATTTGACTTTCCTGGGCGGTATTTGATGGTAAATCGAAAGTCAGCAAGTTCCGCTACCCATCTGTACGTTGTGGCATTTAACTTGGCTGTTGACATCACATATGTGAGAGGGTTATTGTCCGTGTACACAATGAATGATGGTGCATGATAGACATAGTCCCTGAACCGCTCACATATAGCCCAGTTCATGACCAAGAACTCCAACTTTCCTGAGTGAAGATGGTAGTTTTTCTCAGGGGGGGTTAGGGTTCTTGATCCATACGCTATTACCACTAACTTGCCTCTTTGCCTTTGATAAAGCACCGCACCAAGGCCTTCCTGTGAAGCGTCGCAATGGAGTACAAAAGGGTCATCCAGATCTGGATATCCCAGCACTGGTGGGTTAGATAAATAATCGATTAACTCGCACAGGGCCTTTTGATGTTCATCTGTCCACGTGACTGGATGTGATGACACAAGCTGTCCTTGGCCATGTTTCCCTTTTTATTTTCCGCTTCATCTGTACTTTCCCTGTTGGTGTCTTTTTTTCGGCGAGCAGCAGATAGAGAGGTGTGGCCTTGCGGGAAAAGTTTTCAATGTATGATCGGTAGTAGGAGAGAAATCCTAACAACTTTCTCACCTCACCTACTCTCTTAGGTGTCCTTTCTTTCAGTGCTTGGACAGGAGCAACGTCAGCCGGGTCCATCGTGTACCCATCTTTTGTCACCAGCCTCCCTAGGAATCGTACCTGATTTCGGAACACTTCACATTTTCGAGGCGTTAGTTTGACACCATGATTTTGATAACACTGCAGCACTTTTCTAATGTCCTGAAGATGATCATCAAATGTTTTAGAATGAACTAAATTATCGTCCAAATATGGTTGACATACCTCATCACGCAATTCTCTCAGGCACTCCTCCATGCTCCTTTGGAATTCAGCAGGTGCATTTGACAATCCGAAGGGACAAGGGACCCTCACCCATTCATATAGTCCCCACGGTGTAATGAAGGCAGTGAGAGGTCGGCTGGATTCTTCTACAAAACCCTGGTGATAAGCTTTGCCTTGATCAAGGACTGAAAACCAGGTGTTGCCTGCCAAGCTGTCGAGCATGTCCTGTATGCAGGGAATAGGGTGTCTATCTGGAATGGATTTCTTGTTTAACTCCCGATAGTCACAGCAGAGGCGGAGAGTTCCATCTTTTTTACGTACACAGACTACTGGTGAAGAATATGGTGACTTAGATTTAGTAATCCACCCCTTATTTAACAGATCCTCCAGGTATTCTTTCACCTCTCTGCGAAGTGGCTTCGGGACTGACATGTATATGTGCTTTACGAATGTGGTATCATGGAGGCGGATTTTTAGCTGGAGAGATGGAATACATCCTACATCGCTGTCATCACGAGCAAAAGCACCACTCTCCTCCCTTAAAAGCTGCTTCACCTTCTGCTGCTGTTCAGGTTTTAGGTGATCAATGCATACAGGAGGGTCCCATAGGTTTTCTTTTTGAACCGTTAACATTGTATTTGCGTTTTCTGTAGATTGTCTGACTTGTTCACCATCTTTTTGGAACAGGCTTTGGCTGGTGTGAGCAACAGTCGCAAATGCAACCTCTTTCTTAGCGGTCAATGGTCTCACCTCGGCAGGGTAGATGTCTTTTACTCGCTGTATATGGCCCAGAACTGCCCGTGGAGGCAAGTCAATGTCATGAGTAGTATCATTGATCACAGAAATACAGATGCGTGAACAGGTCCCTCTCTTAAGGCAAACAATGTTTTCCTCCACCCTCAATCCATCTGGCCACTTAGCGCACTCATCCGGTACAAAAAGAGCATCTTGATCAGATAGCAAAGGGCCCGTTTTGATGCAACATTTGACAGCTCTAGCCTGTTGGGCAGGGATTTTTGTTACTGACTTTCCTACCTTCACTACTCCATCACTGAACACTTCGTCTTGGCTTCTCACTAAGTTCAGCAAAACCTCTGCTTTCTTGCAGTCACAGGATAGTGCAGTACTCATTGCTTTGGTCTTTACATTAGTAGGTCGCTCTACACCACTGTTCAACAGGTACTCAATGACATTGTAACCAATGATGGGCTCCTCTACCACTTCATCGTCACCACATACCAATACAGGTACCTCCAGTTCCAATGGTGTGTTTTTGTCTGTTCCCAGCTTGAATGTCACTTCGACCCAGCTTTCAAACGGGATCACTGTTTGATTCACTGCTCGACCGGTGAGGGTTCCAGGGCCTAGGATCTCTTCAAGGCCACGCAGTGTTGTGTGTGGGAGATGTTCTTTTCGCCACTTTTCATTCATGAGACGGACTTGTGAGCCAGTATCCCATAGCGCTTTTGTTGCTACACCATCAAAGAAACAGTTCACCATACATTTTTCTCCTATCAAATTCAATAACTGTGCATTATGTTTGGTGGACAGCTGATTAGTAGTTATGGGTCTGATATGCTGCAGAGGACACTCCTTTCGCTTCACTGCTTCCTGAGTTTCCAGCTGCTTAATGCCATCACACAAGGTGTCATATTGATGTTCTGGCCACAGTGAGGGTGTGGTGTGAGTTGTTACTGCCATACTGCTAGCTGAGTGTCCTCTTTCGGTTCTTCCTGTAGGTGGTCCCCTGCACCCTCTGGAAAGATGTCCACTTTGCCCACATTTAAAGCAATGATCACACTGGTCACCTCTGCCATTATCTTGACATCCACGGCATCCTCGCTTCCTTTCTCTGGGCTGCGTGGAACGGTAAGTACTCATCGCTTTCCTCATTTCTCCGATCTCCTCTTTCAGCTGTTTAACGACCTCATAAAGCTCAGAGTCTTTCTTGTCCATGACTTGTGGAGTTTTCAAAGCTTTTAATTGTGTGCATGTGGACTGTTCTTTACCTCCCACAGCATGACCCGTTCTCTCTTGACTTTGACGTAGTTCTACTGGAACCTCACTGACTTTAGTTTCTTTGATGTTGGCATTTTTCTTGAACTTTTGCTGTCGTTCACACTCAAGACTTGCAGCTTCGTTCATAGCTGTGATGAGAACCTCATCTGTGATTGTGGGATCATCAAGGTAAGTTTTTAGCTGATACTTAATGTGATCGTTCGATAACCCTGTTCCTAGTGCGCGCAGAAATCTTCTCTGTATGAGATCAGGGCTGTATGGTTCTTCTCCATCTTGTTCTCGAGCAGCAGCTAAAAGTCTTTCCTTCAACTCAATGGCACGGAATAGGAAGTTTTGTGGTGACTCACGGCTCTCTTGAGTGATGTTTATCAGCCGATGATACAGGTCTGTGGAGCTTTCTTCCTTAACATGGCCTTTAAGAATCGTGCGCAGCTGAGAAAGGGTTAAATCAGTCTTGATCTCCAGCATATCACGCAGGCTCATACCTGGACTCACCGCTCTTATCACAGCATCAATAATTTCAGACTCTCTGTGTCCCTTGTTCACTCCAGCATCAATTTGGTGCATCAAGTTGTTGTATGAAAGCTTATCTTTCTGACCACGTTCTCCAATTTGGCCATTAATCTTAAAATCACGCCGGATAGTGACTTCAGGAACTGCATGATGATGATCAGAAAACACAGGGGGACTTGACACATCAGGAACTTTCAAACTCAGACGTTGGATTTCGTTTTTTAACACATTTGTTGACAACTCAAACTGATGCTGCAATTCTGTGTACTGTCTCTTTAAATGCGCGAGCTCCGCCGAATTTCTGTCTGCGTCACCACTGCAGTCTTGTACCGCGCGGTCGCTGCTTTGCGTCATCTTGCTAGAAAACTCTAACAAATCTAACACATGTTGACGGGCTACATCGTCATCTTCCGTCTCTATAACATTCTCTACTGATTCATTTATTAATCTGATCAGCGAGTGCCTTTTGGTTTGTCCCTCCTCCACTGACAGTTTCACATACACACACACCTCGTGCAGCTGATTGAGCTGCAGCCGGAGCAACGCAGCGCTCAGCTGATCTTGCAGTTGCTCAGTGTCCATGCTCAGCGTCTTCGTAGACAACTACCTCAAAACGGCACCGCCGATCCCATCCTCGTCGCCAGTATTTTGTAGCACACTTGAAGGAGCGTGTGTTTTGGTTGGGTTCTTTTATTCAGCCAGCGTCATTCGCAACAGCTCCGTACCACACAGTACAACATGACTCAATACTGATAGTTTCTCAGGGGTGTTTTCACTCTGGCTTACTGCCACCAACTGGACACCCATCACATAGCTGTATACTACAAATTGACATGCATGTACTAAATAATTAAATAACCATTATTAATAAAATAACTGAAATTACAAAAACTATTACATGGGGGGGGGGTCTAGCTTTTAACTTACAATTATCTTATAGCAATTATACTATTCTATCAATGAATATTCTAGATTTCCCCACATACTTAAGTAAATTTTTCAAGTATCTGTACTTTACTGGAGTAGTTTTATTTTGAGCAACTTTTACTTTTACTTCACTACATTCCAAAGCATAAAATCGTACTTTTTACTTCACTATATTTCATAAAACATATCGTTACTCCCTATAATATATCATGTGCTCCGACACGCAGAAGTGGTGTCTGATTCATCATGAACGAACTGAATCTTTTCAAAATAAACTTTTAAATCGGATCGCGAATCACATCAAACGATTCGTTTAGGAATTAGAATGATCCGATTGCAGCTGTTCTGGAGTCGACCACTCACTGATTCAAATGAACCGTTTAGTGCGAGTCACCAGAAGTAAGAACCGGGAGATCTTGTGAGCGCGCGTGCGTCTGACGTTGCTAAAAGTAAGTTATTAATGTCGAAATTTTGGATTAATTATTGTAACTGAAAATCATATTTAGGTCAAAACTGTCAGTTGTTTGGGAACTAAATCCGTTGTAAAGAGTGATCTATTTAAGCCCACTGAAATGCTCCAGTGCAGACGATGCAGACACATCAATTTTAGGTAAAAAAAAAAAAAAAAAAACAATAACTACAATAAACAATAAATACAATAACTCATGCACGTTCAAATTCAACGCTGCCGTAATGTTAACAGTTTTATTAAAATGTCCTATGTGACGTCTGTTTTTATATTGTTTATCGACAGTAACGTTATACATATGTATATTGTTTGGATTAACTAGACGAGTAGACAGACATGAATGTTCATCGTATTGAAAATAAGTAAATATTGTTAGCTGATCCTAACTGTCTAGCTAACAAGCTTGTTGGTGCTAAGTTGATGTAATTTTTATAAATAATGTGTGTATATATATATATATATATATATATATATATATATATATATATATATATATATATATATATATATATATATATAAATAAATAATATAGATTACATCTGGTTAGAAAAGAAAGGATGTGATGTTCAGAACATGGTAACTACAGTAATTATCAGTGGGAAGAGATGCACCCCGTTTGGCCAGGGGTGTTTTTAAACCACATACAAGATTTGAGAAGGAAAAAAATCATTATGAATTTTTTTTTATTATTTTTTTCCTTAAAATGTTCTTCCTAACTTCAGGCCTTATTATCATGTCATATATACAGTACAGACCAAAAGTTTGGACACACCTTCTCATTCAAAGTTTTCTTTATTTTCATGACTATGAAAATAGTAGATTCACGCTGAAGGCATCAAAACTATGAATTAACACATGTGGAATTATATATGGAATTATATACATAACAAAAAAGCTTGAAACAACTGAGAATATGTCATATTTTAGGTTCTTCAAAGTAGCCACCTTTTGCTTTGATTACTGCTTTGCACACTCTTGGCATTCTCTTGATGAGCTTCAAGAGGTAGTCACCTGAAATGGTCTTCAACAGTCTTGAAGGCGTTCCCCGAGAGATGCTTAGCACTTGTTGGTCCTTTTGTCTTCTGTCTGCGGTCCAGCTCACCCCTAAACCATCTGGATTGGGTTCAGGTCCGGTGACTGTGGAGGCCAGGTCATCTGGAGCAGCACCCCATCACTCTCCTTCTTGCTCAAATAGCCCTTGATGCCTTCAGTGTGACTCTACAATTTTCATAGTCATGAAAATAAAGAAAACTCTTTGAATGAGAAGGTGTGTCCAAACTTTTGGTCTGTGCTGTAACTTTGATGTTCTGTAAAACAACTAACTTTAAAATACTTTGTTCTTACTGGTGAAAATCAGATGGTCATCTCTGTTTTCTCTCAGGTACATCACAGTGTAAGCTTCACAGTTAACATCACTCTCATCAGTGTAGTCCATATCAACAACAAAAATATATCTTGACTCCATATAGTGGTTATTTTGAAAAAATCCAAGGTATTTTGAGCAGTAGGATTATAAAAAATGTGCTAATATAAAATTTAATTAAGTAGCCTATATAAAATTGCAAACATCTATCTTGCAGTACTTTTTTACTGAAGTACATAAAAAATTGAGTACTTTTGTACTTTCACTTGAGTAAAATTGAAAAAGGAGTACTTTTACTTTTACTGGAGTAATATTTTACTATACGTATCTGTACTTTTACTCAAGTACTTGATTTGTGTACTTCGTCCACCACTGCTAATTAAGGAAAAAACGGGACTAAGTGAAGTTGAAGCGTATTAAAAAAATAAACAAAAAGAATTGCAATGCCAAATAATCTTCAATCCAATGACAAAGAAGAAACTGTGTTATAACAGAAAACTATAATTGATGTAATAATTAAAACATTTAATACAATGCTTGCAAATGTTTTACAAACAACTCAGTCCCTCAATCAAATCTGCATGTGCTTGCAAAAAAAAACAAAACTGATTAGACATTTAGAAACAGCATATTCATATTTTTTACATTTATATTGACAGGAAAGCATTTGAAAAGAAGCAAAACAGGATAATTGTGAAAAGGACCACAGGCAAGGACTCAAACCTGGGTAGCACAACTGTGTCACATGATGTGCTCCACATACAGCTATCAGAAGAATATTTATTTTATTTTTTGTCATTTAGAGTAACTGTGCATTACAGTCTCAAGCCTGCTTTAGCTAATACTGCTGCTCCTACAGTTACTGCTGCTCGTCCTGCTGCTGCTGCTACTGCTCCTGCTCCTCCTGCCACTGCTACGACTCCTGCTACGACTGCTCCTCCTCCTATTACTTCTAGTGCTGTTCTGCCATAACCTTTAGCTCTTTGTTTCAGAGCCTCCCGTTTAATTTCATCCTGGGCTTTTCTATACATCTCGTTAGTGTAGTGCTGTCCTCCATTCTCCTTCACCATCTTCTCAATCTTCTTCAGCAGTTCAGTGACCTGAGAGCGATTCTTCATGTCTTCATTATTGAATAAATGATATCTATCACTATACACTTTAATAAGAGCCTTGAGATCATTATCTTCACTGATAAAATCATCTAATGTTTGTCCCTTCAGCTGATCTCCTCTAGTGAACAGAATGATTGTGTATCGAGTAGCTTCTTCTCCAAAGTTCTCCTGAATCCATTTCACTGTTTTTCTCCTCATTTGTGTATCTCACGTCCAGTCTCATGACCAGCAGAAATACATGAGGACCAGGAGCAGACATGTAGACACACTTCTCTGTTTCAGCTTTCAGTTTTTCTTCAGTCATGGACGTATCAAACATTCCTGGAGTGTCGATCACTGAGATGATTCTGTCCTCCACTGTTGTCAGATGTCGTTGACAATTACTAGTAATAGACTTAGATGACATACCACTCTTAAACACAGAGTCTCCGATGATGGTGTTTCCTGTTGAACTCTTCCCTGATCCAGTTTTACCCAGCAGCACAATCCTGAGATCTGATAGAGAGAGAGGAATTTAAGATGTCATTTACGCTTCAAAAAATGATAAGCACATTTGCCTTTGCTCACTATGAGGCCTCAGAAAAACTCCTCAAGAAGATTTAAAATGACTAAAATAAGACAGAACAAAAAAAGTTAATTAGCATTGTTTTATATAAAATAAGTTAAGTAACATTGTTTTCATAAGTAACATAATTAATGAACATTATTTGCCACCTCAACAACTTTTTTTTCTATTGTAGAACCAGGGTCCCTATCATTTTGAATAACTTGTACATGCTGTGTGAGGTCACTTAATTTTAACAGTTTAATATCTAAAACTGAAAAAGTCATGGAAAATATATACCAATATACCATGGATATGGTACCATGGCCAGGCGTTGGGTGGTTTGCTTACACACTGAGTTTTTGTTTGCTTCCAATTAATGAACACCAAGTCATAGATTATCACTTATATACATATATCATATCATATCATTTACCTTTTTAAGTTGAAATCTCTCAGAATTAAAAGGTACCAAAAATGGGTTAATATTTACCAATGTTTGAACTTTCTCTAGCAATCTCTTGTATCAGTCCTTTCATCTCTTCCTGCATTTCCATCTGTTTCTTGAGATGTTCCTGGTCTGAGAAAGAGAACGTGTCACTTTAATTAGCTGCGACTGTAAATGCATTACTGCTATAGCCGTATATTTCAGACGTCTATTCTTGTGTAGATATCCATACCCTCCTGATGTGAAATAAAATGTTTTTTTGCAAGTGCTTTCTATTCTAAATTAGTATTTAGTCTTTTTAGTCTAAATTAGAAATTAGTCTTTTGAAGTCTTTAAATATTCCAAAGTCAAGTGAACCATTATTCAATGGAACTTTTGATGCACAATGCATTATAACCAATCAGCTGTTGTCGTCTGCATGGAGGCAGACTCAATCTCTGGCTCAATTGTGCAAGCACAGGGACCTCGTGCTCCAGTATCTCAACCTGTTGGGCCTTCGGGTCAACTAGGAAAAGAGCAAACTCTCACTGATACAGAGGATCTCTTTTCTCGGTATAGAGTTGGATTTGGTCGAACAGACAATGCGCCTCACAGAGGAACATGCGCGGTCAGTTCTAGCCTGCTTGAATATGTTCAAGGGCAGGACGGCGGCCCCACTGAAACTTTATCAGAGGCTCCTGGGGCATATGGTGGCCCCAGCAGCACTTACACCGCTCTGCCTGTTACATATGAGACCAGTCCAGCACTGGCTTTATGGCCGAGTCCAGAGGTGGCCATGGAAGCGCGGCACTCTCCGGGTCCAAGTTACACTGGCCTCTTACATTCCTCTGAGAAGAGGTGCCCCTAGAGCAGATCTCCAGGTATGCTGTGGTTTACACGGATGCCTCCACCACTGGGCCATGTACAATGGGCATGCAGTCTCAGAGGTTTGGACGGGACCGCAGCTGCATTGGCACATCAACTGCCTAGAGTTGTTAGCAGTATGCCTTGCACTGAATTGCCTCAAAGGCTGTTTGCGAGGCAACAGACAACACAGTGAACATTGTGTACTTCAACTGACAAGGTGGTCTGTGTTCCCGTCGGATGTCGCAACTTGCCTGCCATCTCCTCCAGTTGCCTCCATCAACCCTCAAAGTCCAGGTTGCCGCTATTGCTGCATACCATGACGCCATACATGGGAAGTCTTTAGGTAAGCATAACCTTGTCATTAGGTTCCTAAGAGGGGCCAGGAAGGTCAATTCTTCCTGGCCCCTGTCTATACCCTCTTGGGACCTGACTCTAGTGCTACATCACTTGCCTTCAGTTGAGCTAAAGTTCTGTCATTGAAAACTCTGCTCCTGCTTGCACTGGCCTCCATCAAGAGGGTAGGGGACCTGCATGCATTTTCAGTTGACAATTTGTGCCTAGAGTTTGAGCCGGTGACTCCCACGTAATCCTGGGGCCCCGGAACAGCTACGTGCCCAAGGTTCCCACCTCACCTTTCAAAGACCAAGAGGTGAACCTGCAAGCACTGCCCGTGATGGAGGCAGGCCCAGCCCTGGATTTGCTCTGTCCCATCCGAGCATTCATATGCTACGTAGAACGGACACAAAGCTTCAGGACGTCAGACCATCTCTTTGTTTTTTATGGAAACAGACAGAATGGGAATGCCATCTCTAAGCAGATGATGGCCCACTGGATTCTGGATGCTATAACACTGGCTTTTCATGGTGGGCCCTGCCCGTTAAAGTTGCGAGCTCAACTTAAAGAGTTAACAGATATGTGTAGAACTGCGGTCTGGGCAACCCCTAACACATTCACTAGGTTCTATAGCCTTCGTGTAGATCCGGCCTCCTCCTGTGTTCTCACCTCAAATGGGAAGTGGCACAGAAAGGCCCCGGTTAGTGTAAGTTTTAATGACCTCAAATTTCTCAATATACACCTAAATAGATGCTATATGTGTATTTGCTTCCGCAGCTTCCCTGTTCCAAGCGAGACGGTAGTGCTTTGACAATGGTGAGCGGAACTACTTGTTACGTGGCCTACACCTAATAGGGGCGCAGACAGCTCGCACAGGGAACTGTAAGGGGCAGCACCCATGGCGCTTTGGTAGGGATCCCAATTAGTTGGTCATCGATATGACGTCAAGAGTGACCAACTGAAAGGGAACATCTCGGTTACATATGGTAACCCTCTTTCCCTGAAGGAGGGAACGAAGACATCATGTCCCATCACCACGGTTGCTGTACCACTGCTGAGCCACCAGGTCACTGGAACGGCTCTTCAACAAAAACCTGCTGTGCTTCTGCTGCTGTGCTGCTGCCTTATACTCACACTGTGATCAGCAGCAGCTGAATGCAATAATTGTATGCCAGTGTGTATTGGCTAGACTAGTTTGCAATCAAAGTAGATTGGTTTATAGAAGCGATATCCCAATTAGTTGGTCACCGGCGTGACGTCTCCGTTCCCTCCTTCAGGGAATGAGAGTTCCCTTTCAGTAGAGAATGACGAATGGGAGCACACCCAAGAGCCCAATCACCTTCGAGTGGTTACAAAACAAGTACGCTGTACACTGAGTACCTTGGTCTGCGGAATTTTCATTGCGAGCTCCGCCCCGCAGTGTGGGTATATAAGGAGCAGCGCGAGCAACTCGCATTCAAGCTTTCACTTTGGAGCCAAGCACATCGCTTGCTGCTTTCACCGGAGTGTTTACAAGTGAGTCAGCTGGTGTTGGTGTGACAGCGAAATTCAGTGGTTCATCTGGGTTTCCTGCAGTTACCTCCCACGTTCCCCTGAGCGCTTCAGCCCCACTGAAAGAGCTTTTTCTCTCACAAAAGAGTAACAGGTTGAATTTGCGTCTTTTTAAAGACATAATTTAGCCCATGTGTTTCTGGGTGCAATCGTATATCTATCCTCATGACCCCCCTCACAAACCCCGCAGCCAGCTAAGTTTCTGTATGAGTTCCTGAACCCTTTCAGGCTTCTGACATCTCATTCGGGGGGCTCAGGAGGAAGACCTTATATCGAGCGCTGCATCACAAGGCCGGCTTGAGTCCTCGGGAGATGAGAATTCGGCTGAGTTGCCTCCCTCAGGAGTGCCAGCGTTGCCAGTTGACAGCTGAGTGCATCGGGCTTGACTGGATTCCTCGAGTGCTCGAGGCTGGATGATTGGTTCCTGGGGGCTGCTCATGCTGATTGCCAGCACCCCCCGTTTAGTATTTTCCAGAAGTGCACCAGGAAGTGACCAGTTTATTGAGGGCACCTTTAACTGCCCGAAACCATTCTTGTGCTTCCTCCGCCATCACTGCCCTCGAGTGGCCAAGGGGTATGCTGGGATTCCCCCAGTGGAGTGTTCTGTTGTGATGCAACTGTGTCTTCAGAGCATCTCCGCATGGCATGGTGGTCCCAAGCTTCCCTCCAAGGCCTGTAAGTTCTCATCCACGCTGTGGCCAAGGGTTACAGAGCTGCGGGTCAGGCCGCTTCTGCTCTGCACGCCATGGCCACCCTTCAAGTCAACCAGGCCAAGCCACTCAAAGAGCTGCACAGGGGCAGTGCTGACCCAGGGGTTTTGCAGGAGGCACGCACTGCTACCGATCTCGCTTTCTGGGCGACGAAGGTTACTTCACGCTCCTTAGGTCATGTGATGTCCACTTTGGTGGTCCAGGAGCACCACCAGGGCTTAATTTGTGCCAGATCAAGCCGGATCCGGAACCTGCGAAATTGGATCCAGCACCTCATTTTGCCGGATCCCCCTCCTCGAGGGGTGGCGTTTCTGTATGGAAGACCGATATGTGTTGTGAAAAATTAACCAAAATTCATATCTCTATTATAATTTGTTATTATTATTTTAAATCAGAGGGTTTTGCAAATATTTAACTAATGATAAGTATTTAAAAGAGCTTATCAGTAAAACTTCATTACGCCATTGGATCCTCAAGCTCAAGTTTACTAAACAACAAGAAAACTAAGCAACAATAAACGTTATATAGCCTTTAAAAGGGCGATGATATTATAAAATGCACTGCACTGCACTTGCCTCAGATGCGGACAAAACACAGATCTCCTCATTCGCCAGCCAAAGACCTTGTTAACTCCATTTGAGCTTGTTTTATATAGCCTAATGTTAATTGCACGTGTCTGATACAAGACAAACACTGATGACACAGTGTTGTTTAATTATAGATTACTCTTTCCTTCCCCCTGTATTTTAGTAGAGTGTGCCATAAAACTGTTTTGTTTGTCAACAACCATCAGACATCATATTGTATGTATTTGGTTGCTTAAACTCAACAAACTAACAGCATGTGGAGCGCCCGAGTACCAAATGGCTTAAAATACTTAAAACTTTTGTGACAATGCAACAATTACCCGATTAGTCAAGTCAAGTGACAGCTCTGTCAGCTGTCCCGATCGAAATGCGAGTGAGGCTTGTATCGCAGCTTGCAGCAGGTCGCTGAAGTGCAGACAAGATGTGCTGATGAGAAGCGCGCTCCGAGAGAGTTTATGGTTTCGAACGACTGATTGAATCTTGTTTGTGTGGATTTATTTTATTATTCAAACCTACAAGCTATGTTGAATAAATGCAGGGATTTACCTCATTATAAACTTGAAACCTGCGAGAATTATTAAAACTACAGAAATGTAGGACCTGATCAAATATCACTATTACACAGAGATTTGAAAAATAAAATTCCACAACTTTTTCAAAAGTTTTTAGGCATGGAAATTGTTGTTTTAAAATCGCATGGCATTGTCATGACCTTACAGACCTTAAATGCAATTGATGCACGCTCTTAAAATCACTTAAACTGGCCCAGCAATGTGATTGCGCGAGTGCTCCGTTACCTCTCCCTCCTGTAATCACATGCTGGATCCGTTATCCTGCTTTGTTCCATGACCTTGCAATTTACAAATTAAGCAGTGAGCGCCACCTATGGCTGACCCTGGAAGACATGAGGGAGTCTGATCTGAATCAACTCCCCGGTCTCCCAGGCTGGCCTCTTCAGTAGGGAATTTTGCATAGCAGTTCTCTGCCACCCAGAAGCAGTCTGAGGCCATCCTGCATTGGCGGCAGAGGTGCAGAGGTGCCGCCTCAGCCTTCTCGCGTCAAAGGGCAGCGCCCTGCGCTCTCCGCCACTCCCGCTCGACCACAGCAGCAGCCTTCACTCCGGTCGCAGCGTCTCTGCACCTAAACCTGCCAAGCGTCAGGCCAAGTGGCGTTCCTGAGACGGTTGACCCGGAGTTGGGGATGTCAGCTCATCACTCGTTTCCCTGGAGGAGGGCCGGGGGAGAACACTTTGTTCACTAAGAGCTGTTTCCTCTACCTCCGGGTCCCAAGGGGCCACGAACGCCACTCTTGTTCTCCTCTCCCCTTGGCAGCTTCCATGCAATGCCAGCTCAAGAATGCCTGGTCTTCTCATTCCCTCTTTGCTACTTGGAGTCAGATGAGTTCTTGCACTCTGCCCCCACTAAGGGACCTGTCTGCTCCACCTCGCTGCCCCACTGTGGGTACACTGTAGTTCCCTTGACCCCGCTGGATCAGTTTCTGGGAGCCTGGCTAGAGCTCCCCAGGCCATCCCGCTGGCTCATCCGAATGATCAGGCTTGGCTATGCGATTCAGTTCGCCTGGCATCCCCTCAAGGTTTCGGGGTGTTCATGTAACAATGGTGGGCAAAGATGCTCCTGGGCGCGCTAGAGCCGGTCCCTCCTGCCGACAAGTCCGGCTGTTACAGCACCTATTTCATAATATCCAAGAATACAGGTGGGTTACAGCCAATCCTGGACTTGCGTGCCTTGAACCGAGCTCTTAAAAAACTTCCATTGAAAATGCTAACGCCCCAGCAGATTTTTTTAATGCATTCGTCCATTGGATTGGTTTGCAGCAATCAACCTGAAGGACGCGTACTTTAATGTCTCCATTCTTCCCCAACACAGACCATTTCTTCAGTTTCTTCAGGCATTGTAGTAAAAAGTACTCCCATTCGGGTTGGCTCTGTCTCCGCTTGACTTTTACGAAAGTCGCAGAGGGAGCCCATGTGTGTATGTCCACAGTAAGTCTCTTCGTAGCATGTGTTTTTCCCTTGGCAAGCACCTTGCCAGCTCTGTCACTGAAACTTCCACCCTAAGGGCTGGGTACCTCAGAGTTCATGTGTATCACCACCTTTGGCTGATAACTGCCTTCGTAAGTCCTCCTACGAGCAGGCAGCCTGTTAGCGTATGTGCGGCTGGAATATGCTACCCAGTGTATTCCGTGTCAGCTATAGGCCCTCACTCGTGCTGGCCTCACAGCAGGGTGCTCTCCCGCACACGCGTCACTGGAAGCCATGTAGCGTTTTGTAAGGGACCCCATTCATCATTCTCTTTCTGACGTAAAGTAGAACATGACTGACTGAGAGGGAACATCTTGGTTACATATGTAATTCTCGTTCCCTGTAGAAGGGAACGGAGATGTTACATACCCTTGCCACATTGCTGTTCCGCTGAACGGCCGGGTCTCTGGGCTTGGCTCCTCAGTGAAGACTTAAATGCGAGTTGGTCGCGCTGCTCGTAATATACCCGCTCTGTGGGGTGGAGCTTGTGATGCAAATACCATAGACCAAGGTACTCGGCGTACCATTGGCTCGTTTTGTAACCACTCTAAGGTAATTGGGCTCTCGGGCAAGATCCCATTCATCAGTCTCTTTCTGACGTAACGTCTCCGTTAGCTCCTTCAGGGAACAAGGGTTACATACATAACTGAGACTTTACCATACGCAACCAAGACGTTTCTCTTTTTCACTAAACATTCATATTTTAAAATTCATTTTAAAAAAAATCTAATCAAATTGTTTTCTGCAATCACCAGACTCTTGTTGTACACATCCCTAAGTATAACTGTGGTGATTTTCAAATCATTTTACAGTAACATTCCTTAATAATTACATGCCAAAATCATGAAATATAGTATATTTTTCACTCTATAGTCCTATTTGAAAATTCATACTTTGTTTTCAGGAATCTTCACCAGACTCTTGTTCTACATGTTCCCAAGTACCACTGTGGTGATTGTAATTTTACTTTACTGTTTCATTCTTTAATAATTGCTTACCAAATCATGAACAATGCAATCTAATGCCTCACTGTAAAGACATTTATAAAATTCAATTCAATTCGTTTTCTGCAAACTCCAACAGATTCTTGTTCTACATTTCCCTAGGTCCCCTGTAGTGATTGTCATTTTACTTTGCTGTATAATTTTTTAATAACTGCTTACCAAAGTCCTGTCCAATGCTATTTACCCCTCTATAAAACAACATGCAAAGCTACCTAAAAAGAATGCACCGAGGGCAAAAACTCTTTAAAAATGTAAAGGATGCTAACACCAAATGTTGATTTAATGTTTTTACACATTAAATTATTTTACACAAGTGCCTAAAACTGTTAACAGTACTGTAGCTTTGCAGGATTTTTTTTTTTTTTTTTTTTTTTTTTTTTTTTTTTTGCATCTTAGAGATGTTGCCACAGTTCTTCTTGATCGAGTCTGTCTCAGGTTGTTCTGTTTTTTCATGTCACTCCAGACAGACTGATGATGATAAGATTAGATCTCTGTGTAAAGCACTCGCTGTTGTCAGACAAAAATCTCAGTGGACTATTACAGTTAATGGCAAAATAAATATTTGCGAATGTATACTGATATTTCCTGCTGACACAATAAATAATTGAATTAATCACAGCAAAATAAATAATTGCTAAAGCTATTTTTAGCTGGTAAAAATTCTAGTGTTGTTATAATTTTGACCACCGTGTTTAAACACACAAACACACATACACACACACACATGTGTACACGTATACATACACACACACACACACACACACACACATACATATATATATACTTTAAGATCTCTGAGTCCAGTGATCTTGAAAAGATGCTGAAAAGGTGTTTATTCTTATATATATATACACTGTATATTGTGGGTACTTCTATTTGCTGTTGTATATATATTTCCACTTGTCCCATAACGCGTTGTGAGAAGCCTTGCTTGTGCAGCTCAACAGTCTTGCCACATTCAGTTCCACATTCATGTTTTAAAACTTAACTTGTACATTAATTTTCATTACTTTTAAAAAATGTAGTAAAATACATTCGCACTGAAAGATATAAAGAAAATCCTTCTGAAATGAGAACAATGCCATAGAACATTTTGGATGGAATACTAGATTGACTTGCTGAATTGTTGAGAAATTCTACCAATCACCCCAATGAAGATATGTACCACAATATACAAATTAGTAATCACTATAATAACAGTAATACCTTTCTGACCGTGATGATCTTGCTGGATAGTGACAATAACATGAGATTAGTGATAATGGAAAAGTACATTAAAATTGACATTTTATAACACATAACAACACTGAAAGTTTTATCTGGTAGACCAGATAAAATATTAAATTGGAAAAGGTTACATAAATGTATATTTAAATTAACATATTAATATTTGTAAACATTCACCAGTCATGACACGTTCATGTTGTATGTCAAGACAGAGACACCGAAACACACAAGGTAGAATGAAAATTACCAAAACCTTCACTAAGCCAAACATAATGTCAAATACACAGTCAACAGCCAAAAATAAATAATTAAAATAGACTGCATAGTGAGAAATAAAGCATTTTTCATGATTTGTGCATGCAATTATTAAATAATGATAAAGTTAAAGGATATGAAAATGACCACAATGGTACTTATGTATGTGTACAGCAAGAGTCTGGTGATAGCAGAAAACAATTTTATTTTATTTTTTATGAATTTTCAAATATGACTATAGAGTGAGAAAGATAAAAATTTTCATGATTTTGGCATGCAGTTATTAAAGAATGAAACAGTGAAATGACATGAAAAAAAGTTTGGTTTTGTCCTTTTTAATATGTTTTCCCCCTCACTTTATTTTGATTTTTTTTTTTTTTCACATAAGCAGGATACACCATACAAAAGCATGTACAGACTGAATGGTAACATTTGCACTTAAAACTATTAAAATGTGACTGAATTCCATCATTCTTTATAATAATAATAATAATAATAAACATGGATTCAATTGATGTATAATAATGTTAACTTTAAGTAGAAAGCAGTTGTACAAAACATAATCCAAATTATGCATTAATTTAGCAGCACTACACATGAAAAAGGAAAAAGTATGCAGCTTGAACCCAAAAATAAATAAATAAAATAAAACATTATTATATTAAAAAAAAAACTGTTAAAAACACATATAGAAGGCCGTGAATATGATTATAAATACGAATATGAATACATATGTCAACCGAAGGAGGATTTAGGCTACTAAAACTCACTAAACATCATACTAATAAAGTGTACTATCTACAGAAAAAAAAAAAAATCAGATGAGCTGTTAGAATATGAATGCTACGCGTTTAATAACACGCCAAGCCTTTTTCTCCCATAAAACCGTTATAAGAAAACATTTAATGTGGCTAGAAGAGTCTCTAAGTGTCCAACTTTCGGAGCTATAGACATTATACAATTAAGTCACTACGAAAAAAAAAACTAATATCGGCCCAAAGGACAGCGTCACCGGAATTCACAAATCATGGAGAATGATTATTTGCATGTCTATGACAGCGCACTGCGTATTTATAGCCAAAAGAAATCTGAATATCAAACCGCAAACTATCTTTACTGCGGTCCAAGACCTTAAAACACCAAACTCACTAAACATCATACTAAAAAGTATACTATTTACAAAATAAATCAGATAAACGTTTCACTTTTTTAAATTGAGTTTAAAGTTCTATAACTTCTGCTTCGTGTTGTTTTTTTATTGTTAGACTCGAAGGCAACGTTAGTCTTCGTCTAGAATAACACTGGAAACTATCTGCGTAGGCCTAGTACTACACACAAAATGTCTTTGTTGGTTTGCATGTAAGTTTAATAAAAGCATATATTTTCACTGACCTGAATGTTGACTTGCAGAATTTCTATTTTTGTCTTCCATACTTTCGCCGCTTGTGTAAATGTTATCTCTCTCTCTCGCTCTCCTTGTGGTGACCGTGCTGTAGACTCTACAGAGAAGTTTGATTTGACTTTCACTTCTAACGAAATGGGTGGAGTGAAAAGACACATCACCAGTCACTGTATGTTGACTCAGTGGGAGTAAATAATATTACCATGTGTGATGAAATATTTGATATCCTATACAAAACATTTGAAGAAGTTCCTTTTTTTTTTTTTTTTTTTGTAATTGTAAGATATTCTGGCCTATGTGACTGACTGCTTTTATGAATAGAGAACACAGAATGAAGTTCCAGAAAAGGGAGATGCTACAGGATTAGATAGTGGGGAAACTGATAATGTGTGTAAAACCCAGACAGTTCATTAAAACTCTAAAATGTAACCTAAAGATCTGCTTAGGATAAATTATCAATGAATGTTAGATCATTTGAAAACAAATATTGAATCCTGGAGAACATTGTCCATGTCAATGGCAAGATGTTAGTACTCCTTTGATTTTTGTACATTTATCAGGCACTCCCTTGTTTTATCCCACTGAGTTTTTTAAGCAACTAGACACAATAATTGTACTATTTTGTGTGGAATTATAAGAATGTGAGAACATCAAAGTAACATTTATGCAAAACTAAAAAATGTTACTACTGGGCAGCTAATCTAAGTTCATTTTCACATGGTGGAGAAAGCAGCCTTCCGAGTCAGATAGAGATCCGTCCTAGTTTCGAATGGAGCAAGCATTTTGCAACAGGACATCTCATTCTGATCTTCTTAATAGTCCTATTAGAACTGGCCCGGCCTTATATGATTATAACTTTATTATAAATAACTCCCCGAAAATATGGAAACAGATTACAGCCTATTTAATGGTTCCTGACATGTACACAGATAATATATGCCAGAATCATGCCTTCTCTCCTGGTTTGCTTGATTCAAGTTTTACACAATGGGAGAAGAACGGCATTCAAAGAATTTTAAATAACCCTATATAGATGGGACATTTGCCTCATTTGATAAAAAAAAAAAAATGTATATCAGTATTTCTACTTTTAAGTTAGAGATTTTGTGGAAGGAAGATGTCAAATAATAATTTGATGACAGAACACAATGTACTTGAATTAATATGTTTAATCCTTTGCATCGGGGATCTGTGTCATGTTTCTATAGTATTCTGTTAAAACATGAAGCCAAAATTAAGCAGGCCTGGGAGTGTGAATTAGGTTTAGAGATCGATTCAGACAGCTGGGAAGAAGAACACACTTACCTGTTCAATTAATGTAAGGTATAATTTAATTCAGTTTAAAACATTGCATAGATTATTCTTATCTAAGGTAAAATTGCACAGCATTTTTCCAGGTTTCTCCATTCTGTAACACACACTATGGTTGTGCCCTAAATTACAGGTATTAGGATGTAATATTACGAATGTTAATATATGTATATTAATATACATGAAAAACCATTTTATAGTCATATTATTCTGTATGACAATTGCCTGAGTTTGAAATGATAGGGTAGAGGTTTTGCAAGTATTCTGTATTGATAATGTATTTGATATATTTAATAACAATTGTGAAAAGTATGGGGAATGACATGTAAAAAAAGGGCACAGATTTCCAGCTTTGTTTCAAAATCGTTTGCATGGCCTGCTGATCAGCCTCCGGTGGTGATCAGAGAAAGGACTTCAACAAATTTAATCTAGATGGCTATTAATGGTAGAACTGGAAACAACATTAACAAATTTCAAAAGTCACACATAATTTAAGTAAATAAAGTAATAGAGTCTTTTTTTTTTTCTTTTTTTTTTTTACATGAGATGTGCATTGCACTGCATTGAATTAATATGGACTTTGAGAGACAGATTTTGCTAGGAGATCTGAATCAGAGGAGAGAATCAAAAAAAGACATTAAAAGAGGTTTACGAAGTAAAGGATTAAAATAAAAAAATCTGCAATCAATAAACAAGTAACTAGTGTTAGTGCATCAGGAAAAAAAAGATTAGATTAAGTAATGTAGTTGAGTGAAAAAACAGTTTGTGTCATAGATTAATTAATCATTTGTTGGGAATAACAGAGCAGAATAACAATAATAGTCTTACTTCACATCTAACAAGTTGGTAGCTGATGTAGTGAATATGCTTTTGCCCACCCAGGGAGGCAAAATAATGTTATGCTGTTGAAAAGAGCTGCACAGGGTTCTCTTTCAGTCTGTCACTCTCAACGTCACATCGTTGATGACTGACGAATTGGGATCTCACCAGAGAGACCAATCCACTTTGAGTGAAAACAAAAAGAGCCAATGCACATTGGCATGCGATTATTGCATCCAGCTGCAGCTGATCACCGTGTGAGTATAAGAGGCAGCAGGTGCACCGCATTTATTTATCTTTTCGCTCCCGGAGCATAGCAATGGTGCTTCACTACTGCTCTCCTCTTCGAGTGATTGCAAGAGAGAGAGTGGGCGTCACGGTGTTGCAGCGGTGAGTTTTTTCTCATAGAAAAAGCTGATCAGCTGATCTCGAGACGGTTCGGAGTTGCTCAGGTAGACCTGTTTGCATCTCCAGAAACCATCTATTGCCAATGGTTCTACTACCTAACGGGACAATGCTTGGTTTGGATGCACTGGCACACAGCTGGCCCCAGCCCTGCGCAAATATGCATCTCCCCTGGTTCCTGGAACTCATGCTCCTCGTGACAGCCCCTCCCTGGCTGATTCTTCGGAGGAAAGATCTGCATTCTCAGAGATGGGGAATCCTTTGGCATATTTTCTTTGGATTTTGATGAATCATGCCTTGAGTTTGGGCCGGCTGATTAAAGTGCAACACTGAGACCCTGTCTCGGCTACATACCCAAGGTTACTACCACTCCATTCAGGGACCAGGTGGTGAACCTGCAAGTGTCCCCTGGAGGAGGCAGACCCAGCCCTAGCTTTGTTCTGTCCTGTACACTCACTGCGACAGCATGTGTATTAAACCTCAGAACAGCTCTTTGTCTGTTATGGTGGACAGCAGAAGGGGAAAGCTGTCTCCAAGCAGAAAGTGGTCCACTGCATAATGGATGCCATCATCTTGGCCAGTGAAGAAAAAGGTGTAACCTGTCTGCTCAGGCTAAGTGCTCACTCCACCAGGGGTGTTGCATCATCCCGGGCGCTGGCTCGTGGGGCCTCGCTAGCAGACATTTGCAGAGCTGCAGGCTTGTGCAACTTCCAAAATGTACGCAAGGTTCTATAGCCTCCGTGTCAAACTGTTTTCCTCCCGTGTTCTCACCTTGAATGGGTAATGGCACTGAGAGGCCCGGTTCAGTGTCGAGAGAGAGAGCGTGCGAGAGCGAGAGAGAGAGAGAGAGAGAGAGAGCGCATGCGAGAGAGACAGAGAGAGGGAGAGAGAAAGAGAGAGCGAGAGAGAAAGAGAGAGCGAGCAAGCGAGCCCCCCGCACACTCACCGTCTTCAAACAACATGAGCGATGTCTTGCTCTCTCTTTCTCTCGCGCATATTAATCAATTGATACGATTGTGTCAATGTGTAAATAATTTAAAATGAGAATGTAAGTGTGCTCACCCCATTTTTGTAAGAAAAAATTTGATAAGATTTCATATCGCAATATATATCGCAGAAAAATAAAATATCACAATGTCATTTTTAAAATATCACAATGTCATTTTTAAAATATCACAATGTCATAGCACAATATCGTGCAGCCCTAATGTGCAGTAGGGCCCCTCAGGGTTACTCTACATGAGTAAATGTCACTTAACCCCCTCTGGGAGGAGGTGACTCAATTTTAATTAATCTGGTCTTGATAGATTCCTTGGATCCTCCAGAATGCATTGATACAATTACAGTATGTCACATTCGGTCGAATTCGATTTTCATGTGGCATTTTTAATTTCTTTGCACACCTACTTTTTCGAACTCACCAAAATTGTCTCAGATCATCTTCAGTCCATGTTGGCAAAAAGTTATCAAAGGTTTTTCGATAGAGAGTTTAGAGAAACAAAGAACTTCTGCCCGGTAACAGGAGCAATCACAACCCCAGATTTATTTCAACAAAATAGTGAAAATACAGTTTATATAGTGGACTCTCTTCTCAGCTGTACATGATCGGAAACATTCATTTACAACAAAACATACAACAATATGAATAAAAAAAAAAAATTATACTTCTATATCATTAATACAATCAATGCTGTTCGTAGCAAAACAGCACGTACTAAAAATAAGAAGAAAAGCATCTGGGTCCATACAGGTAAAGTAAATGATAAAAATGTAATACTCCAGTTATGTCCCTTAATATAATACATTTATTTGTTTCATTTCAACCCTATGCATCTAAGGTTTAGTTCAAGTACAAATGTATTTACTTGCTTACAGAAAGCAACGACTATGAAACCATTTTCATTCTATACAAAATGTCCCGTTTAAAGAGCATCAGCTAACAAGGAATGAAAATGCACATCTAGCATATAAATATATTTTCCCTTGACAAGCAGTATCGATCTCGTTCACTATGTACAACGACAGGAGTAGCAAATCCAATAGCTGAGACTGTACAAATCAGACGACGCATCCGCACCATCCTTATTGCGTAAAAAAAACAGGCAGACGCAGCACAATGCGCATTTCAGCGAGAAGAAACACTGTAAACAGAGAATGTGTGTAAACACGTCATATGGTGAAATCAAGCGTTCGCCACCGAACCGTCCTGATCTCACAAAGCTCGTTCCACTTCACAAACAAACCAGAAGAGTGTGCATCGTTCAAGTACCATAGAGGTTTAACTCTGAAGCATATTTGATCTGTGTTGGATGCAAGAGGTGCTGCATGCACACGGTGTGATGCTCTATCAAACAAGAGGAACTGAGTGGATGGTGAGTGGAACAAATCATGACAGGTGAGAGAAAATCAAGATGTCAGCTTAAGGAAGCATTTGGAGAGACGGAGGAGGCTTCAATGCTGAGAGATCTTTCTTCACCGGTCACTGAAAACATCCGTCTCCAGTTGGTCAAGGATAGACTTGTTTTGTCACTGAATGACTTCAAAGATGCTGCAAACCTGAAGAGTACCTGGAGTGTAAAGCAGGAGTGTCCATGAAGCACAGACGTCCGGTCAAACAGCAGAAACCTGCTCATCTGAAACACACAAGAGGACAAGCACATGAAGTTGAGTTCGAACCATCACTGCTTCTTCAACACTGACAGCAACACTATTCACACCCGACGGCATCTAAAACACTTCCAGGACACATTTCACCCCTGTGTAAATAAAGATAAAGGACTGACAGTTTGTGTAAAATAAAGCCTGTGTTGTACGATGATTCAGTTGGACTGTTGGAGTTTGTGCACTAGCTGAACAAAAACATATCATTTAGGGTCTGTGCTAATTTCACATTTAGAATTATTTTCATATTTTAAAACATTTCAAATTTCAGTATTTTATGTTGTATGTTTAAACCAAATCATCATTTAGGCATTTGTCACTGCAGGTTAAATGCATCCATGTCCACTCTGAGTTACATTAAACTGTGTAAAATAAATACATCTAAATGCTATTATATATATATATATATTTCCATTTTGCATTTACTTGTACTTTTACTTTCAATACTTAAGTATATTAAAATATGCAAATTAGCCCCAGTTACCACCCAATCACTCCAGCTCAGACTACCTTCTCCACTTTCACTCAGTTAACTGTAGTAGTGGCAAAACTGCAGCCATATTCAGTATGCTTGAAACAGAAACTGATTCTGAAGAGGAGGCAGGGTAAATTATTCTAATTTATTTAATTATATCTAATTTAAAGTCCATGTATCAGAATTGTAATGCTTTTTATGTATCGATACCTACAATAGCAGAAATAATGTGTTGCTTTAAACCTGGATTTTCACCAAAGGGGTCTTTAATTCTTTCCCTGCCATTGACTGAATTCTCCAGCTTTCTGTGTTTCCCCTGTTTTACAGTAGGGGGCGCTAATACACATCTTCTGAAAGAGCACTGAATCTCTGGACAAAACACCATGAAGCAGCAGCAGAAACAAGCTCACAAATGTACCCAGACAGCAACATAGTGTTGGCCCAGATCCGGCCCACATCTGGCCCGCATGAAATCCATGCGGGCCAGAGGTGGGCTGGATCTGGGCCAAAACTGCTTGCAGGGTAAGCAGATGCATATGTAAAATAATGCGATCATCAAACAGCATATAAATCAAACGGGTCTGACTACACCAAGTGAAATGTCAACCTAGGAAGGACTGTGTTTAGGATAATGAAGCTTTGGGGCTGTCTGAATCTGATCCAGATGTAATCTGATAAAAAAATGATTTTCTCTCTCTCTCTCTCTCTTTTTTTCCTTTAAATGAAACTTACTCACATTCAAGTGTTTTTTTTTTTTTTAAATGCATGAAGCTAGAATAATTTTTTCTTTCTTTTAACATGATGCATGTTCAGATATTCATACAACAACATATTCCGGGGGCCATTAACATTTTGTGAAAATAATAAAAAATTGTTGCCTTAAAAAAAAATATCTGATGGGGAAAGAGTTCAAAAGGTATTCTAGTTGCTTTCTTTTCTTTAGTCTGAAACAACACATTACAAAAAGCCAAATAGCCCAAAATCAGAAAATTGACAAATGTGTGAAAAAAACTATGTAGTGTCCTGCCTTAATATCAGCTTAACAAGTAGTTAAAAATCATATTTTTTTTCATTGTTTGGCTGGAGGGGTGAAATGCGAGCCGTGTGTCTCTGTCCTGCAGGTTTTGACCACATACCCTCCTCACTATCGGCGTGAGAATGGAGAGTAACACTGGGCGTTCTGGACAGGCTGGGCTCGGCGAGGCTGTGTCGCAGCTTGGACCTCTGCAGGGCCACACTATACTCGGGCGGCTTTACGTGAGCCGGCCGCAAGACTCCTCCGTCCTGCACGGCGTCGCCCAGCGCCAGGCCCTGGTACCCCGGCGGAGTCGGGGGCGGCGCTTTGAACCTATCGTCTTTGCAGGGTGACGTTACACAGTACACTGGCAGGAAGCAGGCGGAGAGGTGCAGGAAGTGACATGATGAAGGGGAAGGAGCACAGAAACATACAACACAGACACAGACACAAAGCAAACATTAATGAATGAAGAGGGGTACATAAATCAAAAAAGACATTCACTTAGACACTGACACAGCTGCACCAATCACAACACAAGCAGAACTGCATTAAACCTGAGCCGCTCGACACAAACAGGGCACAGAACACTTCTACAGTAAAATAAGTTTCTTATAGAAGAAGATGAAATTAATATAATACAGGAGAATGTGTCATAGGGACTAGGAAGTAGTTTCTAGCTACTGAGAATGACATTCAATAATATAAATATAGTCGTTTAATCGTGTTCTTGCTGACAGGACTGAATAGTTGCGGTCACTCGAGGAGAATGTTTACAATTTACAGAATGTTCCTTTGTTATTCAAGGGATGCAATTTTGTGTTAACAGCTGAATGCTTCTGGTCATTAATATAAGTGAATAAAGGATCATAGTTTTCTATTGTGAGTGCTAATTCTATTTAGAAAATGTTAAACACATATGTGATCCTGGACCACAAAACCAGTCATAAGGAACCATTTTTAAAGCTTTGAAACATCTCTCCATTGCTGTATGGTTTGTTAGGAGGATAATATTTGTCTGAGATACAACTATTTAAAAATCTGGAATCTGAGCGAGCAAATAAAATCTAAATATTGAGAAAGTAATCTTTAAAGTTGTTCAAATTAATTCTTAGCAATGCATATTACTAATCAAAAATGACGTTTTGATATAACTTCACATGGTTACGTGACACCAGTTGTGCCCTATTTGTGGAAAGCCCAGGACATCCTGGATAAACCTTTCTACTGATTTAAGTGGTTTAAGAAACAATCGAGCCAGAAGAGCTGCACATTTATCATCTAACGAGAGGACAGTGAGATCTCACCTATGAGTCCCTTCTCCGTGCTGGACGTGACGGTCTTGTACGAAGCGTCTGTGCTTTGCTGATCTTGCGTCTTGCGTTTGACGGTGCTGTAGCTGCCCTCGTAGGTGTCCGACAGGGAACTAGAGGACGTCCAGCTCTGTCTGGACCGACCGAGCTCAGATCCGTCTCTGGAGCTGCTGTCCTCTGTCAAACCCGGGCTGATCTCCACCTCTGCGATCGGGCCGCACAGGGGCGTGTGGCGATGGTTGAGCAGGTCCAGAGCTCGCTGGGCTGGAAGAGTCTGGAGGTTGTCGTGAGAGTTACTAGAGCAGGAGGTCCAGCTCCCGCGGCCGCTGTCCGAGGTTTGTTCGGGAACCGTCAGCTCCTCTGCGCTGCGGGAGAACAGGAAGCTGGGATCCCTCACGGCTGAAGATGAACTGGGACGAAAGAAAAGCACAGTGACTAAACAATTACCCGCATTCAGCTGCGAAACATGGTGAACGTTTAAAATATTCTGTTTTACTCAATATACCCTGTACACATGGTTTATATACTAATTTATCAATACACACAAATTAGCATTTGAGCGTTATAAGAGGATAATCACATGTTTAAAAAAAGATAATTAAAAGATTTTGTCATTACTAGTAAAAATCTGTGTATAGAATGTGTTACATTTAGTCATTAAGCGGTCTCTTTTATCCAAAGCAACTTACAAATAACGACAACAGAAGCAATAAATAAATAAATAATGTTCTTATCATTCATGTGATGAACAGTTTACGGCGGATTTATAAGTGCATTACCGCCCCCTTTCTCTGAAGTGGACCATTGCCACTCTATCGTCAATCTTAATTAGGAGTGTTGACTTGAGAGATAGGGGACGGTAAAGCAATTATAAGTCTTTGATCCGGCGTAAAGCAAGAAGAAGAAGACACCTCACACGCAGGCTGAAGAAGAAGACGCAAGTGCACTCAGGACAGTTCAGACATTGCAGTGCATCAGAGGTGAAAAACATTATAAATACAGTTCAGTTTCTTGCACAGACCGATCGTTTCATGTCTTTACACATCAATGTATCGTCACGAGACGCAGGGTTTAATTTGGTTTTGTTTGTGATTCCCAACCAATGACATTATAAGACATTATTTAACAGACTGCAAAATCTTGGTTTGTGTTCTACTGAAGAAACAAAGTCACCTACATCTTGGATGCCCTGGGGGAAAAAATATAAACATCACATTTTCATTTTTGGGTGAACTATCCCTTTAATTTGTGGAGGGGTTAATTGAGACGTTTTAAGACCCTGATATTTCATTCTTTTTATGGCCTTAAGCTGAATCTTTAAATGAACCCCTGAGATTGTTTGCTCATACTACAGCACAGACATCATGACTCCAGCAGAAGTGATTCAGATCAAGCTGCTTTGGCTCGAGACGCTCTGAGGTGTTGTGGGATACGCTTGTACCTCGTGCCGGGCTGACTGCAGTCGGCTGGAGCGTCTGTGGG
Source organism: Carassius auratus (assembly GCF_003368295.1). Taxonomy (NCBI): domain Eukaryota; kingdom Metazoa; phylum Chordata; class Actinopteri; order Cypriniformes; family Cyprinidae; genus Carassius; species Carassius auratus. The sequence continues at coordinate 4,249,194 of NC_039263.1, forward strand.
CGTCTCAGACGGGACGATGATGGAGGGCGCTGTGGGCATGGAGTCCACGGAGCCGTTACTGACGATGCTGGAGCGAGAGGAGATCTCGCTGGAGTCGGACAGGTCGGATCTGCCGGAGGGCAAGAGTGCGTAACCTATGAGAGAGAGAGAGGAGACAGAAGATCAGCGCGTCTGCCGTCACTTCTCACATGCTTAGTTTGATGATCAACACATATAATGCAATGCAATGCAATGATGCTTGAGAGTTGAATAAATAAATGTTCTTCACTGAAATAACTCCCTGATTTTTCTAACAAATGACCTCTGGATAATCAAGTAAACAAATCGTCTTCAGTCCATTAGTGTGCATCTTAAAATATTACTAACAATATAAATTTTTTTCTCAGCGCTGAGCATGACATAGACCCAACGGCGCAATGCAAACTTCTGCCTTTATTACACAACTGATGGAAAACTAACAGTCTGATCATTACAGAGAAACTGAACTATGACACATGAAGGCATCCGGTCCTGATCCTTCACTCCGGTCTTCCTTCACTCACCCTCTGTGAAACAGCAACACTGACGGTTTTCAGACCGAATCACACATTCAACATAATCGGCCAATATAAACATTTCTTGACATGCAACTTAGATTATTTAAATCTGAAAGAGTGTGTGTGTGAATAATTGACTACAGGGTGTTCCTCTCTGGCTGAACTACACTGATGCAGAGGAACATGAACGGCTCATCGTGACCAGTCACACAGTTGTCCTCCTCCTGTGTCTGTCTGTCTTCAGACTGTCTGCCTGCTGCTCATCCTGTCTCACTGTCCCAGATCTGTCCCTGGACTTGCTCCTGTCTCTCAAGAGTCTGAAGGGGGACCTGAAACGCTTGCGTGTCTCTTCCTGTCCCTGTCTGCTCTCTTCCTGTCTGCCGCTCTGACAGGTCATCCTCAGGATCTGTCTCTGAAGGAAAGCCCCACCTATGCCACCCGAGCGTCCTCCTGCCGTCCTCACGCCGACCTCGCTGGCCAGAGACGAGGACGAACCCGACAGGTTCGGCTGACCGAAGTTCTGTCTGGGAGCTCTGCCCACTGTGAGGAATGATGGGAATATTTCAGAAACACTGAAGCTTGAATATCACTAAAAAACATGAATAACACTTGAAATAATAGTCAGAAAACTGAAACACAGTTTAGTGAGTCTTTTGACAAAATCATTTTAAAAAAGGCCTTTATGGCTCATAGTCGAACACAGAGAGGATAAACAGCTTTCATCTTTATATTTCATCTTATGCTAGAAATCCCATGCCCTGTGTTTTAGTTTTCCAGTGTCTGGTATTCAGGTGAGTGGAGGTTTGTCGGGGTCGTACCCTTGCGAGGAGATCCCTGTGGGGAGATGGTGGGACTGGAGTGCAGGGACGAGACGCTGGACGTGTCTTCCGGTCTCTTGAGGCTCGTGTCATCGGCTGCGCCAGCTGCTTTCTTCAGCGTCTGAGGTGAGTTGGGAGCTGAAGAGCACAGCAGACACACACACCACTGAAACCATGATCACTTCCTGAGCTGCTAGCGACATACACTGCATCCCAATAATCATACTATCCATCCTAAATAGTATAATAAGTGTGTACCAAAGCATAGTATATTGAAAAGAGTATTCCACAACTCCCTGGATGATCATATTGGGCTCAATCCATTGCACTTTTGCTAAGGATTCGGTTGAGAACTACCAACACAAATAAAACGTGTTTAAAAAAAAACTACAAACATGAAAGATGTGCGTGACCCATGGTTTATGATGCATTTCAGACAACTCAAAATTAGGATTTTTCTCACCTCCTACTTGGAAATAAATTACATTTATGCATTTAGCAGATGCTTTTATCCAAAGCGACTTACAGTGCATTCAGGCTATCAATTTTTACCTATCATGTGTTCCTGGGGAATCAAACCCCCAACCTTGCGCTTGGTAATGCAGTGCTCTACCACTTGAGCTACAGAAACACTTTTTATCTTTGGATTACGTTTATTGTCCTGTTCTGTTTATTGACAGATTTTTGTTTGTTTGTTTCAAGTATAAACTCACTTCAATAATTCATATCAGTCAAATCACTGCTTCTGAATCAAGGCAGTTTGCCGGGGTAATGTCATATTATATAATCACAAAACTTTACCAACAATTCTTTTCTTGAGTAAAAACAGCATACAAATAGTCCTTGTTAATTACAAGCACTCTTAAGCACTTTTTAACAAAACAAGCCAATTTTTCAGGTTTTCAGACTTTGAATTTCTAAAAGCCAAATTCAAGCTCCTTGTGCGAAACCTGTGTAACTCAAAATGAATAATCTGCATATGAATTACTTTAAACATGTATTAATTTATAAAATGTTCAATTATGTATAGTATAAAGGTCTTAAGAAAAGTAATAAGTAGGGATGCAACGATTCAACCGCAAGCTGGTTGAAAATCGAATCAAATCGCTTGAAATGCTAAACAAATCGTGATTCATTTAGGTGTACGAGTTTATATGAATGCATGTCTGAGAGGACCTAACTTTAGAAAAGTTTAGATGGTATTTTTTCTCTCTAAAATGCATATTAAAGTTCATAAGTGCAGGCTTGATTTGTTTACAGCAGTAACCAAGGAAACGCTTTAAGCTCCACCTGCTGGCAGAGAGTGAATCTGCGTCTCGTTCAACTCGTCTGCTGTTTCTGTTTCATAAAGATATTTTAATGTGTAGTTTCACAAAACTGAAGACAACCTATTCTGTTTTTGCTTTAAATTTCTAAACTATACAGTCTATTTTAGATTAAAAACTGCACATGTTGCAAGTATGCAGCATCTTTGTTTGGATCATTATTAAAATGCAGTGGTTGAGTTAATTTTAAGTGGAAAGAGCACAGACAAAGCCTTATTTTGTTTATATGAAGAGATTTATTCTATTTTTGTTACTTATTTATTAGATTTGGGGTTTGTTTTAAAATTTCAGTTTAGTTTTGTTATTTACATGATATTTAAATTTGGTCATTTAGCAGATGCTTTTATCCACAGCGACTTACAAATGATGACAACAGAAGCAATCCAAACCAACAAAAGAGCAATAACAGTCCTATATTAGTATATAACTATAGTTATATTTCAATTTCACAAAGAAATATGCAGCATTTTGTCCACGCAAAGATAACATGACACTTTTAATTTATAATTTGTCTTAAATCTCATTTGAATAGAACCTCAATTAATCGAATCGTGAATCGAATTGTGAGTTGAGTGAATCGTTACATCCCTAGTTTTGTGTTTGTATCTTTTTGTATAGTCTAAATTTAGCAGAGGAAATGATGCTTATGTTGAAAAATGGAAAAGTAAAATAAGCTTCAGTGTGTAATCTGTCACTTCAGGAAGATTGTGATGGGCCACGTACCGAAGGAAGCAGACAGGTCTTTGGCGATGCTCTTCTTGCGCAGAGGGTAAAGGCTGACGGGAGGAACCTGGAGCACCTGAGAGACACGGTTCTGAGACTTGGCTGAAGACACACCGGAGGAGCGCAGGGACACCGAGGACATGTCTGATTTAGGGGACCGCCGCTCGTTCGGGTACTTAGACACTGCAGGGGAACACACACAAGACTTGCTTTTCACTAATTAACCTTCAGCAAGTATCAAATTTATTAGGCAAGTTAGGAAGCTTAGCCAGGACGTATGGTCACCTTACATTTATTAACGTGACTGAAGAGCTTATTCAAATGCTAGGCTATAGTAAGGGATGCAAATAAGTGGTGCGCAGGTGCACAACCAACCACATTCCTACACACTCAGTCCTATTTGAGATTCACAAACCCAAACCATTTTACACAAGAGGCTCAGTAATTCAGCACAGGCTGCTGATCAGAGTACGCACGTGTGCTGTAGGCCGTTTCGCACTGCAGTGACATGATCTGAAACTTCTCCTCGTCCGTCTCCACCTCCAGGTGAGCCAGGTACTGCTTCACCTTACGTGCCATCTGGGCGTCCTCGTACAGCTTCTTGGCGTTGAGCAGAGAGCTGCGGCGCACGCGCTTCTTGTGATTGCCCTGAACGTCCAGCAGGTTTGAGTTAGTGCTGCCCTGACTCAGAGACCTGAGGAAGCAGACGAGGAGTGAGAACAACAGCTGACAAACATCTGCTTCATTCCTATGGACTGATGCTCACTAGTAAATGGGAGGACAATCACAAACAGAAAAAAGACAGTAGCATCCACAAAAGTGGAATTTCTGTCAGTCTTGTTTTTCATGTATAGTTTATGAGCTTCTTGCATGTACACTAAGTAGGATTTAATAAAATAAAATAAAAATTCAGCAAGGATGCATTATATTGATCAAAAGTAGACACTGAAGACTGGAGTCATGATGCTGAAAATACAGCTTTGAACACAGGAATATATAAAATTTTAACATATTCACATAGAAAATGGTTACATAAAATTGTAATAATATTTCACAATATTACTGCTTTTGCTGTAATTTTTAAATCAAATAAATTAGCATAAATAGCCTTGGTGAGCACAAGAGAACATTAAAATCTTATTTATTCCAAACTTATAAAATACTTTTTGTATTTGTAGAACTCCATTTGTAAAAGTCCTTCCATTTATTTGTGAATATGAAACACTCTGAGCAAACAATGACTACTGCAGCGTAATGCGGCCATGCAACGTGTTCAGTTCCATTAATGCATGAATAAATCAAAACCGGCGTCCACGATCTGTTACGTGAAGATCAATGGTTTAGAGGATGAGAGAGAGGATGGAAGAGTAGCAGGAGTTGGTGTGTCCAGGTTAACGGTCAGGACACATTCAGGACATGCAGGACAGCACACTTACCCTAAACTCTTCCACCTCTTCTTCCTATAAGCAAAGCCCATGAGAGGCAGAATACAGGTGAACAGAAAGAGAGAAACACTCAGACAGACAGAAAGCACCACCAACAAAGACTACACTTGATCCTACCACAGAAAGAGAGAAAACATCTGCTGTATGTGTGCAAGTGACTTGATGGCAATGAATGAATTTGACATCTAAATAAAAACATAACGAAGGATAAAACGGATGTGATTTTATCTGACTGGACTGTGAAAAGTGAGCGGGGTCTGACTGGACACACACTGTGTAAGTGACGGGTTTTCCCCATAAGAGTAACATACCATTAGAAAGAAAACAAAAGTGAATCATTCCCAGTAAGAGCTTGAACAATGTGTGCAAATGCCTGCAATCGTCACCTCTGTCTGAACATGAGCGCTGGGTCCATGTTGGCTGACGTCATGCGCACCACATTTCGGATCTCCTTGGCGATCATTCGTAACTTTTCGAAATTCACCAGGCCGTCAACAATCGAGTCGTTACCTGAGAAAGATAAGAGATGACGGAAAAGTATTTTTAACAATGCAGACACATGTGCAGAGCTGGGTAGTAACTGATTACATGTAATGTGGATCCAAAAGTAATCTGTCTATGACCCCCATGTTTGTTTATGTATTGCAGAGATTCCCAAACGTTTTTGTCACCCAAACTCCTTAAAATAAAATCCTTACTTAAAATATTTCGATAATTTAACAATTTCCAAGTTTACAGTTCTCTGATATCAGTTAATGGTAACTGACATGCAGGCGAAACAAATAAAATATTTCTACTTTTAGTGATCAAGTGTTTCAATAATTTTTTATTTTACATTTTTATTGTTTAATTGTTAATTTTTTATCAACTCGCCAACCCACAGCAGTTCTTACATTAAGCCCAGTTTGGCAAAGTTCGGGAAGTTAAGTTTAATACATTTTATGACGTTGATCTTTTTTTTCTCGTTTTTTTTATATTGAATTGACACTTAATGGTAAGTGTAGAAACAAATTAGATATTAAAAAAAGTAGTCCAAAAAATTTGTCAAAATACATTACCTAAAAAAAGAAGTACCGTATTTTTCGGACTATAAGTCACATCAGTCCAAAAATACGTCATGACGAGGAAAAAAACATAAGTCGCACTGGACTATAAGTTGCATTTATTTAGAACTAAGAACCAAGAGAAACATTACCGTCTACAGCCGCCAGAGGTCGCTCTATGCTTTTTTGGTAGGATACAGGAGCACTGAGCAGCATAGAGCGCCCTCTTGTGGCTGTAGACGGTAATGTTTTCTCTTGGTTCATTTCTCTCGGTTCATGTCAAATTAATTTTGATAAGTCGCACCTGACTATAAGTCGCAGGACCAGCCAAACTATGAAAAAAAAGTCATACTTATAGTCTTATAAAATACGGTAACCTAGATTACGTTACAAACTGTATAAACAGTTTTCATCATGTGATCTGTAATCAGTTAAAAACTACAATTTAAAAGCAATCTGCACTGCACATGTGTATTTGAGAAAGTAAACGTGACCTACTGACCTTCGTGCAGGAAGGTGAGGTCTTTCTTGACCATTGGAAACAGGGGGATGATGGGAGGCTGTACGCTCTGGCTGCTCAGGATGTTGCGGTATTTGGCCATGTTGCGAGACGGGTCGAAGATGTCCTGGAGGTCACGGAAGAGTTTCTCATACTTACTGGGTAGTTTCTCCCACGTGCTCCTCAATCGAGCTACTGGAGCCAGATTAAGACCACTGAAGAATGCATAAAACACAGCACATGAACGTCACGCACGGTTCTTCAACGTCACTTCTTACAGAATCTGCCAACTCTTTAACCAGTCGCAAAATAAGAGAGATTAAAGATGCATTTTATGTTCTGATGAAGCCGCACAACTACTGCAAAACACTAGGGAGCCAAGAGCATGTCAAGTTTTGAACATGATAATTTGAGTAAATTATCAGTTATGAATTATTTTGTCCAGAAATAGCTATTAGAGGACTCTAAAGTGCGATCATCTCATTTGCAATTACGAATTGAAAATTACTGCATGCATATAAATATTTAGGCACACCAATGTGAGTGACCCGATCTGCCCTCTGCTGAAACTAATATTAGCATCTGCGAAAAACAGATTTTGCAAATGCTTCAGTCCAGTGTGTATGTCTTTACACTCTGGAAAACCGTCAAAGGTTTCTTTTTACAACATGCTTTGCAGCACTGTAGCCAGTCAATTTTATTTAATTATGTCTTGTAGTGTGTGCATGTTTAAGATTTGAGGGTGAGAAAATCTGCGAAGATTGCAACCAGATTTCATAATAGTTTAGGATTTTAAACTCCTGTAGGGTGAGCCTGGTTTTAGGCAGAATTTTGTTGTAAAGAGCTAAGTACTGTGCACTTGTTAATCCTCTCATTATAATAAACCAAGTGTGTGCACGGTGTAAATACGAGATTCATTGTGCAATGTAGAGCATCACTGATTATTACAGAAGTTTGTGAGATTCACCTAATGACGGCGAACATGGAGTTGAAGTTCTTGCACTCGCGGCAGTGCAGAGCGATCTTGATAAAGTGCTTGATGGTCTTCATGCGTTTGAGTGCGTTGGGTTCGCGCAGGATCTCAGTGGCCACCCAGAAGGTCTCCTGGTTGATGACCTCCTCGAACTGCTTCAGGTAGCTGCCGCTTCCACCGCCGGGGTCCAGCTTAAACAGGTTGTCCACGTACTCGGTGGACTCGATGTTACGAAACAGGCTGAAGTCTCTCATAGAGAGCTGTGCTGCCACCTCCACAGTACTGAGCTGCAGGAGCCCGATCTGACTCTCCCTCAAGAGCTCCTGAGCGTCTTCATCAGAGCAAAGCGTCTCGGTCTCCATGTTGTTCTTCAGGTAGTACCTGAGTAAACACATGAATGATGGGATTACTATAGGTTTGGGCATGGTTTGGGTTTTTTACGATACTGGTGCCAAATTGTTATTTTTAAACGATACCGGGACTTAAACGGTGCATAATGCGATACTTAAATTTATTTTTTATCCAAAATATGATTTATAAGCCAATAGCGTGATAAACGCATTTAATGTCTGTTTCATTCATACTAGACGCCAGAGGGCGCCCTCGTGCATAAAACATCACACACGTGTCACAGGAGCAACAGAACTAATGGCGTTCTAGGAAATCCCTCATATGGGCAAGTCATTGCTATCGTAATGGAGTAAACAGAAAATATAAAAGTTATTCAACAGAGAAGCTATCTCTGGTATTTTCATTATAATAAATTATATTTATTATAATCTATTTCTAATCAACATAGCCTTTTTACAGTATAGAACATTTTCTGCCTCATTCTGTGACAAGAAGCTACATCAGAGAGCACAAAAGAAAGCATATGACTGATGCTGTGGAGTAAAAACGTTATAATGTTCTCTTTTGTTGGACAACAAGTTTAGAAACGCTTCTCATTGCAAGTCATTAGAGGGGAAGTTTAGCTTTAGGCAATTTTTATTTATGCGCATTTAGCTTCGCGGTAGGCTACATGCTGCCATCAGAGCAAGTGTAATTACTGCATTCATGTGCTCCTCGGATGCACTTATTTCCTGAGTTGTGTCTTTAAGTTCGATTGTGAAATATTTGTTGCATTATTAGAGCTTCCCGACTTGCATTCACATGCATTTTCTCAGTAAGGAAATTGTGGCTAGTGATGATGCTTCTTAAGACCGTTTCGGAGAACCAGAGGAAAAATATTTCCAAGTCGACTACTCAGACATCTAAGTGAGGCACTGAAATCTGTGTTATGATACCCTATTACCCTATTAATATAGTGTCTTTTTGGTCACGTCCACTAAAGTCTAATCACACAGTGTTTTGTGGCCGAGGTGCTAGTTCAGTTCTGGTTCTGCTTACCTGCCGTTGAGCTGGATGCGGTCCGCTAGCTTTGAGAGCTGGTCGGGCAGTCGGCGCTGTTTGATGAATCCTTCAGGACAAACAGAAACCTCACACAGCGAGTAGGTCTCTGCAGTAGCGATGAGGCTGAACTCACTGACCACTTGCGAGACGACATCTTTAGCTGTGGTGTCTTTACTGATGATGATATAGCAGCTCTGCTGGTCGGCCTTGAACACGCGGATCACCTGATCTTGAACGTCTGTTAGTGTCAAGAGGAAAGAGATGGAGTTAAACACAACACAGGAGAAGATGCACACACTCAAAGCCGTGCCTAAACCTCAGGTTGAAATGAAAGGGGAGGTCAATGGCTCAATGATGAGATGTTTGGTTCAGATCACTATTTCACACTATTTGAAGATGAAGTCTTATTGCTTTGGAATGCAATCTATCGCACATGCATTTTCACATGCTTTTGGACAATGAGAGTGAAACATTTCATGCCACAAACCCATGATCACATGCAAATGAGTTCAAAACGTGTACGTCGGGTGTACTTACAGTAGAAACCAGCCACTTTGTGGAGCCAAGAAACACAGAGAGTAAAGACAGAGAGAGAGAGATGATATATGACACTCCAGATCACATGATCCACCAGAGGAAACATCACAACTAATTTAGAGATGGCCTCCACGCTACGAACGTCTCTTGTACTGAACATCTCGCTGCATGTTAAAGAAAAGTCATCATTTACTCACCCCTGTATTGTTCTAATGCCATATGCCCTTCATTGATTTTAAGGACCAGAAAAGGAGATATTTTTTAAATAATAACGATACAAACTGCATACATATTCGTCCATGGTTATCAGCATCAAGCTTTTTAAAAAAAGATGCAAATGTATCACAGATTGATCCTATATGACGCACGCTGTATATTTCAAGTGTTTGTGGGGTATAAGATATTGAGATACTGTGTATTTACCTGAGAGAAGAAAGCACATGATTCGTATTTCATGTCACATTTTTATTACTCTTGATTTTTCAGTTGTACACAAAGACAAAAGTCAGAATACTTGTTAAATAATATGTTAAATTTAACACTTGGAATATGCTGCATGTGTCACATGGGATCTTTCTGCATCTATTAAAAAAAAAGGTTGATGCTTGTTACCATATACTGCCATTATATAGACAAGCGTGTCCTTTTGTGGTCTGAAAAAGAAAGAAGGGCATGCGGGATCAAAACCACACAAGGCTGAGTAAATGACGAAAATAATGATTTTTGGTGGAACTATCCCTTTACCTTCAGCTGGTTTCCACAATCCTGTGAAGAGGATCTGAAACCGGCCGCAAGCTTTCATTTGAACATTTACAGGAATCCTTCCCATCATCCTCATATATTCTAACTATATCTCTATTTGCATGCACAAGGTTTTCAGAAACCCTCCATGTGATAAAACATTTTTGCATAACTAAAATGAGCACTTAATATGGAAATAATATAGTTTAACTTCAGGTCCTGCACCATACGATGACACATGTCTGTGGTCATTATATCAGGCTGAACTTATGCTCTGATGGTGTGACGTCTTACCTGAGGGGTTGGAAAAGTCCAGAGCGCTGGCGGCCGGCTGAAACAGGTCAGGACTGCTGGACGACAGGCTGCCCGGGATGGGCATTATAGCCACGCTGTGCCGGCACTGTTTAGTGCCCACGATACTGTCGTCCTGAGACTGAGACATGCCACTGTCACTGCAGACACACAGAGACATGCATTTCATCCAACACTAACACTGCATGTCAATAAACACACACACACACACACATGTTAGGATTCCTGGAGGTTTTACAAAGGTGAATTTAAAAGCTTTCTAAGACCAAGTAAAGATTTCATGCAATAAAAGGAATGGAACTCAATACATCATTATGATCTCTAAATTTCAATTTCTTTTATTAGCATTGAAAATAAATTCAACTTCCAACAGATCTCCAATACTCCATAAAAAAAAAAAAAAAAAAAAAAAAAAAACGTATGGCTTGAATAGCTCTTTTTCAAACCACTAAAATAAGGAAAATAACTTTTAATGTACCTTCTGATCAAACTGCAAAAAAAAAAAAAAAAATAATAATAATAATAATAATAATGCTACCTCAGTCTAAATATCTGAACATCCCTAGATTAAGATACATTTACTTGAGAACTAAAATGACACAAGTCTTGCTTCCAGTGAGTTGATGATTAAAACAAAAACATACATCTGCCAACTGGCTCAGAAAAATCTACCTTATTCAAATTTTCATACCCCAATGGCAGGTTTCTGTTCTATTTTTAAGCATAAACTCGATTAATTTTCTTAGAAAACAAGACTTTTATATGGTCAAATTGCATCTCAAGTAAATGTGTCTTGATTTAATAAAGTTTACATTTACTACATTAATTTCTACTGAAAAATGAGACAAAAACACAGTGGAAGATATGCATGTTTTGCAGTGCGTGAAACATTTAATTAAGAAGCGTAACTATGAGATACATTGAAAGTTAAGATTTAGATACATTTCAAATTTAAGACCTTTTAGGCCTTAATTTGTGGAAGGGTGAATTGAGGCTTTTTAAGACCTGCAGAAACCCTTCACATGGACAATTTAGGCCGTTTTCACACTTGATTGACTGAACGGGATGAGCCAGACCGAAAGTGGATTTACAACTGGTTAACATCATCCAGAAAACCTTAAGTGATGTCAAAGGAAAAGTGAAGATGCTTTAGAGAAAGTCTTGGAGTAACAGAACTGATGAATCTTTTTTCTGTTTACACACGCATTCATCTGTTGCGATGTATACGAAGAATGTGAGCTGGAGAAATGCTGCAAAGTAAAAGCTGTGATGCCAAAAGCCTCAGTGAAAGCACTCTTAACAGACACAAACAAAGAATGAACACACACACACACACACACACACACACACACAATCAATGAATGAGACACGAGGCTGAGATGGGCAAACGCAGCAAAAGAAGGGCAAGAAAACATGAGGTCTCAGACGAGAGGAAACAGGGCTGTCTCATGGGTAAACTCCACGCCAATCAATCGCTGACCTTTACACAAACACACCAATTAACATGCTTCTGTCTCACTCTCAGAGCAAAGAGAAAAGACAGACTCGACTCCATGACATCATCCTCATCAACACATCTGATACTGCAGGAAACATCATCACAAGTGCACAAAGATCACCCCAAACTCAGATACACGTGTGCAAGCCCATTCCCACCACAACAAAACACCTGCTTTAGGAAATCACAATCTGAATTAGGAGATAAAATGTAAAATTACATTCTATACCATAATTATGAGATAAAATTACATACCAAGTCAAAATTATGAGATAAAAACTCACAAGATTAGCTGAAATTAAATACTATATCTTAATTATGAGATAAAAGGAAAAAAATGAGATAAAACAAAATATTCAAAGTCAAAATTATGTCATGACATACCATGTCATTATTGTAAGTTAATAAACATAATGAGATAAACGGACACACGAAATTTAGACATTTTAGTCATGACATGCTGTGCCATTATTATAAGTAAAAATAAAGAGATAAATTGATATACTAAGTCAAAAACTATAAGACAAAAAGTCACAAGATAAGTAAAAACTGGCATAATTATGAGATAAAGTCTGAAATAGATAGTTAAAAAAGAACGAGGTAAAAGTCAAATCATGATAAAGTACAAATTCTGAGTCTGAGAATAAATATTACATATAAAGTCATAATGATGCCAGTCAATTAAACTTTTCATGTTACATGGCACTATATTAGACAGGCCACATTGTTACATTCGTTTAGAAAAATACGGTAATGTTTTATTAAAATAAATTAAACACTAATTTCATATATATATATTGTCTTTTCAAAAATTCAAGCACTTCTTCATAAATTTGTTTTCCAGGATTTACGTTTCAAAACTCCATTTCGATTCTGAGACTGAACATTTCGGGATTGCAGAAATGGGCTTCCGCACACATGAGTATCACACACACGGATGGAGATTTATCGGAAAGTGTGTGTGAGTAAAATCAGACATACCACACAGTCAGAATATTACCAGAGTATTACACTAGAATGGTAGTAGTATATTATGGTGTCAGGTCCTGTGACAAACAGTGCTGGTGATTTCACAGAAACAGGAAGTGAAAAGAATGACTACTACACAGGAAGTGTGACACTGCACTGTTCATCTACATAAGGAAAACATGTTGACCAATGACAGACAACACCTAAACAGGCACGACATGAGACAACTGCTCTCTTCCTCATCATTTCCAGCTTTAGTCAACATGTTAGAGGCATGTGATATCGGTTATGTTGAGCTGGGTGACTCCAGTCAAAAATCCCCAAAGCTGTATGTGAAACGTCATGCTCTGATTGGCTACTGGAAATGCTGTGCCTGGTTAGGATGTGATGCAACTCCGTATGAACACACAGGAACCGTGTCAATGACGTGTGTTGTGAACATGCACAATAAGACACCTGGGATGAGGATGAAACAACATGAAACACAATGTTCACGCAAACGATCTCTTCTGGCAGTTTGTGCTGCACTGCTCCCAACATTATGCCTTCATGATTTTTACATAAGAGAGAGAGAGAGAGAGTGTGTTGAGCAGGTGTCTCTTACCCAAACAGTCCCCTGTGCAGTGAAGCAGTCATAAAAACAGAAGACACGTGACGTCAACTACTACAAGCATCAAGCACTCAGGTGAAGCATGAACACAAACACACACTCACACTCCGTCACACACACCTACACACTTTTGATAAAAGTGTCTGCTAAATGAATAAATGTAAATGTATAATGTTAAATAGATTTTAATTATTATTCTTTGCATTATTTTTAAAACACAGAAAACAACAATGGATAATTTACCTTAGGTCTTGAAAATGAAAGGAAACAAGAACTTTCACACGGTGTACAAACACGTGGACTTTATGAATTGTTTAAGCAACTTAATTATATATGGTTTATAAACATAATTTTAAACATTATGCACTTTTTTCAAAGATGTGTTATTTTATTGCTTTGAATAAATGCATTAATAATGTTAATAATAAGTGCATTAATAATATTTAGCTCGGTGGACCTTCATGGCCTGAAAAAAGAGTAGCCAAATGTTTTCATAAATCATTCCTTTTAAATTTGAATATTGATAATATTTATAAGTACAAAATTTTAATTTAGTTTTTCAGCTATTTCGACAGCACTAATCTGGACTCACTACAAAAATCTGCTTAACTGTCATGAAAATAATAGCACAACTCTTTAAGTCTCTGATTTATGACTGTGGGATGAAATATAAGTAAAATGTTTTCATGAGCTCCAGTGGTGACCAGGTTTCAATTGTGGAGACACCAAACTGACGGATGGATGGAGGTCTGTTTAAACCCTGTGAGAGTGTGAGAATGTCATGCAGTGAAACGCCTCAAGAGACACTGAGAGTGATGGAGGAATGGTGTCATGAACATGTCATGAGGCGATAAGCAACTAATGGAGGCTCAGGAGAGGACGTGAACTCAACTAGACTCTAAACCAACATCCACTCAAGAACAAGTCTTTACCTGAAGGGCTTCGGAGGCAGGATGCTGAATCTGGTCTTCTCCAACATCTTACGGATCTTGTTGCGTCCTCCAGACACTGTGTTGGCCTTTAACTTCTTGCGGCTCTTGCTGTCCGAGGGGAACTCCAAGTCACCGGGCAGATCCGGGATAGAGAAGCATTTGCTCTTCCTCTCCTGAATCTTAGGGATGTGAGGACCGCCGTTCTTCTTCTCGTTCCTCACGCGGCTCTGAAGCTCTTTAAAAACTGCGACAAAGTCAAAATCTTGGTTACACTTCAGTTTGCACCTATTAACTATGAATTTACCTCAATAAACTCCCAATTTGCTGTTTATTAATAGTTAGTGAGATAGCTGTAAAGTTTAGGCATGGGATGGATTAAGGGATTAAAAAATCCTCATGCAGAAGTACTAACAAACAATGTTAGTAAATGCATACTAATAAGCAACTATCTAACTTTGAGAATTGGTTCCTCAAGTAAAGTGTTACCAAATGTATTTGTATACAGCTTTTCACAATACACCGGGTTTGTAGCAGCTTTATAGAAAGTCATACTGTCTTAATGTCATAATGCATAATGCATAATGCATCACTGCACACTGCGCATGACACAAATTACATCACCAAAATAGTGTACAAGTGCACTCGTATAATGTATATAGTGAAAGTAATAAAAGCTTATATTATACATTTTAACAGGTATAATTAAGTGTGGAAATAACTGAAGGTAATATCTGTTTGCTAAATTAAGCCAACTAACATGATTCATATTATTACTATTATAATAATTTTGTTTCATTACCCAATATACATTTTTTTTTTCAGGTGGTATGGAAATATAGGTATCAGTATCGGTATCGGTATCGGTATCGGTATCGGTGATTACCAAAAATGAAAGTATAAGTCTTGCTCTGAAAAAAGTGATATCGGTGCATCCCAATCTTTTTTGGATGTTACCTTTCAGATATTTACCATTCTGTCTGTGAGTATAAAAGGTCAAAGATCAAAGTGCACAACAAACGGAGTAATCGTCTTCCAAAATAATCAGTCGATTGTGAACTGCCTGAAATGAGTCGTCAGTGATTGTGTCACTCTCATGTCTAGAAGACACTGTTTTCTGTGCTGTGAAAGCAAAACCACTTTTCAGGAAGAAAGGATGAGGATGTGAAGAGTCAGTGGCTAAATGTATTTTTACACTGATCCTTGAACGGACTGTTTCAGGCGCCCGTTCTGTGAGAACAATGCAATGTATATTATGAGAAAATAAGTGATGTTTAACCACGACTGCATGTTAATCTAATATAAGAGGACCTCCAAAACAAAGGACAAAACAAGCAAACATGCTCTTAAACTACAATGGAATCACATTTACTGAATAAGCTGTAAGATGCATATCAAAAAGTAATTTGATTTATTTTAATACAACAGCAATTCGAACTTTCATTGTCATAAGGGATCGTTTTAATCTTTTGCACACATGGGGTGGAAACCCTGCTTTATTAGCCAAATGTTTTTCTAAATGTTTGTGATGCTTCAGGTTTTTTTTTGTTGCATTTAATTAAATTAGCAGCTACTTATCAATCGGACTAGATGCTTCCACAAACATACTAAAAGAATCCTATTCAAAGGCAACTTCTAATTTTCTCAAATTCAAGAAACTGTCCGAGATCAGGAAACTATTTCAACACCTCATAGCATCTGTCAGCCAATCAGCAAGAAGAAGTATTGTGATATAAGAACGATCTTTATGTTCTGTGACGTACCGAAGATGTTGGTCTTCACAGTAAGAGAGAGGTGTGTGTTGTTCTTCAAGATATCCATGGCTTTGGAGTACGAGATGTTCTCAAAGTTCTGCCCATTGATCTCCAGGATCTGAGGACAGACGAGGCGCATTGTGTTCATGCTGAAATATTTATACGGTGAGTGTTGTTCAGTGCAGAGCAGAGCTCCTGTAATCTGTACCTGATCTCCGCGCTTGAGCCCTGCTTCTGCCGCTTTACTGTCCTCCTCCACAGTCTCCACGAAGATGCCGAAGCTGCGCTCGCTGCCGCCCTGAAGGGTGAAGAACAGCGGAGACTCTCTGGACGGCTTCTGCAGGGTGATCTGACGACACTTAGCTTTAGCAGCACACGCGATGTTCAGCAGACGCAGATGCCCCTTCATTTTCTGAGACACAGTTCAATGAAACGCATATTTAGGAAATATATCCACTCTTGTTTATACATGATACTGTACATATGCTCCTAATCTGGAAATATTCTGGTACTGACATAGCTGCCTGAGAGGCGTCTTGAAGATAGCCACTCAGTGAAATAACTAGCCTTGAAGGGGTTTTAATAAACCTTTATTGTGCTTTAAAGGTCCCCTGAAGTGCCTGAGTGAAAGATGTACTTAAGTCCTACCTATGTGGGTCAAAAAGTAACTTTTATAATATAAATGGAGTATATATACTATAATATATTTTCATTCAACCAAAAAGTTTGCTACTTTTCCAGGTCTAGAAAACCCTATTTTAGGATTCCCTGATATGTCAATGTTTTTACTCGACTGTAGGAAACCTGTCTGGGTTCGTCTGATGTCGACACTTACCGAGGAGTCCAGTAACTTCTCGAAGTCCTCCAGGAACTGAGTCATGACCGGATCGCCCTCAAAGTCGTTAAAGTGATTGTTTACCCACAACAACACGATTCTCGTCACCTGCCAGATCCCAAAATATGTCATTATTTACCACAAAAACAACACTGTAAGGAACAGAGAGACTGATGCACACACATACTGACCGTGTCTCTGAGACTGTCCACTTTGAACCATTCCAGAAGTTTCTTGCCCACTTCCATGGGGCTGGACAGGAAGGTGCGGTACGTCAGGAGGAAGTCCTCAATGTAAGTGGGATCCACCACTGACGGCTCCTCCACCAGGTGCATGATCAGACGCTCAGGTGTGCCCTGATACAAACAACACAAGAGCACATGATAGAGAGCACGCATGCAGACAGGAACCTGCAGACAGGGAGGTTTCTATGCGGATGCTAAGGTCTGTTACAGTGCTGCGTTACAAATTGATTTAGTTTGTTACTGATTACAGATTACATGATGAAAATTGTAGTTGTTAACATATTCTAAATCCCCTTTCACACTGCACATCGGACCCGGCAAATTGCCGGAACATTGCCGGGTCACCTTCTGTGTGAAAGCAACCACGTCCCGGGATTGATTCCGGCATTGAACCCGGGTCTGGGACCTAGTAACAATTTCGGGTTCAACCCGGGATGAGCGCTGTGTGAACAAAAGCCAGATCTAATGCCGTGTCGAAGTGATGACATGCGTTATCACGCGACTCTTTTACCGGTTGTTTTGAAGGAAGATCAACGTTCGCGATGAAAACATATGTGAAAACTGTAATGAAGCAGAAATTAGTTAGTTCCTCACTTTCCGCGCTGACGCCGAGATCTGCCGGAATGGTAGTGTGAAAGGGGCTTAAGTTACTCATTTTAGGAAATGTATTACTTACTATTAAATGTAACATACTGACATCAAAAAGCTTGGAGAAAGAGATTATATTTAATTTGCATTAA
Source organism: Carassius auratus (assembly GCF_003368295.1). Lineage (NCBI taxonomy): Eukaryota > Metazoa > Chordata > Actinopteri > Cypriniformes > Cyprinidae > Carassius > Carassius auratus. The sequence goes on from NC_039263.1 coordinate 4,267,118, forward strand.
TAACATCATAAAATGCATTAAACATTAGATTACACCGGGAGTTTCCCAAACTGGCTTAATGTAAGAACTGCAGTGGGACACTTAAAACACTTATGTTATATTTGTTTATTCTTGCATGTCAGTTTGACCATAAACCGATATCAGAGAAATGTAAACATGCAAATCGTTATATTATTGGAATAGTAACCTTTCCTTATTTTTATGATTTGGCTGACAGGGAATCCCTGCATTAAATGAACAAACATTAATAAAGACAGAAATAACATTACAGGCCCAAAGTCTTCCAGGTCTGATAGACTTCTAGAATCAAGAGTAACTGAAGGTCCCTGGATATTATGAGCAGTCATTGTAAGATGGGAAGCTCTGCTTCATTCCAGACAAATAGGGAACGCTCAGGCTGCAAAGTCCAGTCTAGTTTAACTCGCACAGAAACCCAAGCCAGCATGGGTCAATAGGGTAAACTACCAGACTTCACCGTACTTCTCCAGCTGATTAATCACAGCTTATTAAGACATTACATTTTGTATTACAAGTTTTAGAAATGTCATGTTTAAATATATAAAGGAGACTTTATCTAATTAAATTATGCATGCATTCATTTGCATATATTTCCTTGCATAAATTTCTTGTATCATTTTATTGATATATTAAAGGTTTTTGCACAGAGGATTTTGGATTCATCTATTTATCACTCCGTGGATCAAAAAATACTGTCAACAGAAAAAAAAAATCCTCTTCAGGTTTTAAGGAATAAAATGTTAAATACAGTACATCAGGTGTTATATACATCTATGAACAAGTTTGTTGTATGTAAGTGCTGCTGAAATGGAGAAATAGCTCACGGCCTTCAAAGATATGTACTGAAACTGAAATATACAGATATAAAGATAAAGCATAAAAAGTGTCACGTTAAGCCAGGTTTTAACCCCTGATCTGATGTGATCAAGGGCGATCTAATCCAAGGCTTTACCTCAGGTTAGTGTCTCGATGTGATGTTTCTTTTTCAAACGTCATTTGATATTTTTGCCACATCATTTTGAGCAGCATTAAACTGACAGCTGACAAGATCTTACAACATCAGCCCAAAACAACGATCGATTCTAAACTAGAGTGACTCTTCCTCACCTTAATGACGATGTGGCCCTTCCTGGTGCCGCTGCGGTCCAGCTCTCGGTGCTCCTTCACCATAACGATCTCGCCCTCCTCCTCCTCCTTGTGCGTGTTCTGCTCCACATGGTTGAGGATGCGGCAGTAGTCCTCTTGTGCGATGCACACAAACTGGTCCACAACAACATGAGGAAGAGCAATGAACTGATAGTAGAGCAGGAGGTTAGTCTGCACCACACACGGATACTCAAAGCACCAACTCATGAGTGGAGCGCGCTCAGTGCAACGTGTGTAAGAGGATGTGCGTGAGCGCCGGACTCATGGCGCAAGAGGAAGTTGAGGTGGAGACTTTATTTTAGGGAATCAGCGGTGTTGCTATATCAGGAGGCATTTGCATTCGGACCCTGACCATAGAACTGAGTGACACTCCCAACTCTGATTGAACTCAATGAAGTGTGAATATGAAGACATTTAACAGGAAATGACCAATAATCAGATATAGATAAACTGTCCCGCAACATTTTATATTCCTATCTCTTGGACATTATTATGCACTGATCTGTTTGTTGTTAAGTTGAAACCGGCACTAGTCAAGGATCAATCCTAGGACCCTTTCTGTTTTCAATTTTTAATAAATGATTTGGATAGAGATGTTCAAGCCAAATTACATTTATAAGCTGATGATACAGTGGTTTACACCCAGTGCAGGAACTTCAGACTGCATTTCAGGCTACACATTATTGAGTCTAAAATTGGTTTTAAATACACAGAAAACAAAGTTATGGTCTTCTCAAAAGCTCGAGCACAGCTACTCGACAATTGTTGCATTCTGTCATTAGATGGGAAATCAACTGAGAGAGTGTCTTCATACAAGTACTTGGAGATATAGATAGATGATAAGCTTTCCTTCAATTAACATATTACTGCTTTAGTTAAGAAGCTTAAAGTCAAGCTCGGCTTCTATTACAGAAACAAATCTTGCTTTACTTTAAGTGCTAGGAAGAAACTTGTGGAAGCTATTTCTTTTCTGTCTGTAATTGATTATGGAGATATAATGTACATGCATGCTGCATTTTCCATCCTGCGTCATGTAGATTCAGTTTACCATGCATCACTACGATTCATAACAAATATAAAGTCTCTTACCCATCACTGCATTCTTTATGATTTAGTTGGATGGACATCACTTAAAATTCGTAGACCACAGCACTGGTATATCTTTATTTATAAAGCTATACTTGGCAAATTTCCACTGTACCTCTGTAACTCCTCTCTGTTTGCTCTGGTACCTATCAGCTACGCTCCTCAAAGTGGTTGCTTTTTAATGTGCCACGAGTTACAACCGAATTGGGAAAAACTGCCTTAGGGGTGGAATAATCTACAAAAAGAGCTAAAGTTAGAAACCCCTTATGTCCATAAATGAATTTAAAACTACTGTAAAGAGTGTTGTGATGGAGACAGTTCTTGTTTTTCTTAAGAGTCTCATTGTATTTTATATTTGTATTTTTTATATTTATTGTGAAAATCTAATTTGGTGTTTGTTATGTATGCATTTGTTGTGATTTGGCTGCTAACTTGGCCAGGTGTCTCTTGTAAAAGAGATTCTGTATCTCAATGGGACTTCCTGGTTAAATAAAGGTATAATAACTAGTCAATGTCAAACTGTTTGAGATGGCCAATCAAGTCAATTGTTCACAGATGTTAAGCACGATTTCCAGTGTGATGCCAAGTGTATGAGATGTCCGCTTCATGACAGAAATATTTAACACCTGACAGTTATATACAGGGATGCAAACTAACTGACTTTGAATTGAAAATATATCACTTTCATGTGTTATATTTCATATGTGTTTCATGTAATGTAACATGCAACTGAATGCATCATTAGAAAAAAGAAAACATTACATTAATGCATTTAACAGACGCTTTTATCCAAAGCTACTTGCATTGCATTCAAGGTTAGGATTTTATTGGTTCATGCATTTCCCATGGCCTTGTTTATTATTTAACTTTCAGTCAGTTCCTTACACTAAGCTATTACGTGATTTCAGAAGATTTTAGGATGCAGCTTCTTCAAAATTTCCAGGATTATTCAATCATTCAGGTTTGGATAAACTTGAGGGTTAGTACTTCTGCAAACATTTTATTTCAAGAAGAAAGGAGGATGTTGATGGAAACTGGGAGGGTTTGTGAAACTGAGAGTGTTTTTAACATGTGCGTTGTGATGCAGACCAATGAGAAGTTCACAAAGGTGGTTTGTGCTGCACATTTAAAGGGAAAGTTCACCCAAAAATGAACATTCACTTATGTTGATCAAAATGTCAAAGTTGTTTGGACCCCAATGACTTTCAAAATATCTTCCCTGCTTTTGTATTTTTATGTCATAATAGAATTTTGACTTGTCTGAAAATTAATTTTTTTTTATTCATAATTACAACTATGTTAGTTTCGACTTTAGTCATAATTTTGTCTTTTATCTGTCCAAATTTGTTACTTTTTATCTCATAACTGTGACAGTGTGTAATGTTTTCAGCATTATCTCAATTACAACCTAAAGGGATAGTTAACTCAAAAATGAAAATTCTGTCATTAATTTCTCATCCTCGTGTCGTTCCGAACCTGTAAGACCTTCTTTCATCTTTGGAAGGAAAATGAAGTAATTTTTGATTAAACACGAGAACTCTCTGACCCTCCATAGACAGCAAGGGTCCTACCACGGTCAAGGCACATAGTAAGGACGTTCGTTAAAATGGTCCATGAGATATCAGGAGTTTTAAACGTAATTTTACGAAGCTACTACTAAAAAACGTTTTGTGTGCAAAGAAAATGAACCACAGATGGCTTTACTGGTTTGGAAGCACGTATTTAATATGACATTATTTTGACTTTTTATCATTTCATCAAGATAATTATATCGTAGTACATTGATATAATTCATCATATACATGTGTATATATATATATATATATATATATATATATATATATATATATATATATATATATATATATATATATATATATATATATATATAAAACTCATAATTTCTATTTCATAATTATGAAATAGTATAATTTCAGCTTTATCTCATAATTACGACTTAATATGTCATAGTTTTGACTCATCAATCATACAAAGTATATCATAATTTCAACTTTATCTTAAAACTGACCATTTTTATCTCATAGTTACAAGATAATTATATCTCATAGTACATAAATATAATTTATTTATAATTCATGTATATATATATATATAACTTAGTATGTCTAAATTTTTTATTTACAATATGATCTAATTAATCGTTAATCTTAATTAATGCATTAACAATTAATATTGAGTAATAGCTACATTTGTAAGTGAAGTTATTAATCTATGTTAAAAAATACAGCTATTAGTTCAATTAATAACACAGTTGCACTTTTTGATTTTAACGTGTTATTAAATATTTAAATTACTTAAGTTTAATGAATATTAAGAAGAATTGTTCATTGGCAGCTAATGTTAATTAAGAGCCTTAATGTAGCCTAAAGTCTGACCAAACAATTAAAAATCTGAACATTTTCAATGGCAATTAGATATTAGGTAGTCCAGTAAAATGTTTTTTTTTTTTTTTTTTAATAAACAGCCTATTAAGTCTAAATATTTAAGTATTTGGTCGATATGCATCTATACGCTTTTAGAAAGCAGTGCAGTGGTTTTGTTTACGGGGTTTCCAGGGTAAAAGCTGTATTTCTGCTGTTTAGCGCCATCTGCTGTCAGAGAGTGAATGTGCGCTTTCATCTAGACCATCTCTCATGTGTACTGCCATGTGCATCTAACTGCGCATTCATCTTTAACGCAGCATTTAGCGGTGTTATGCACTGTGACCAGTTGATAGGGAAACTATTATTATAATGCATTTAAAAAAATCATGACTTTGCATCGCATAGTTATGATTTTCTTCTCACGTGGCAGAAATGAGCGTGCATGCATGCTCTGCTCTCACCTGGCAGTCTTCTCCTTTTGTGCACACAACCCCGTTCATGAACTGTCTGTCTAGAGACGGCGAGATCCCGAAGCTGTTGCCCATGCACAGGATCTCTATCCGGCCATCTCCATAGCTGATCTCTACAGCACCATTCAGGATCACGTACCACAGGTCCAGCTGCAAACACAACAGTGCACTATGATCACACAACAGACGTCAAATTAGCTTTATGCATGTCAGATCAGCTGTTACAGACGCTGTCATTGTGGTGAACAACAGTTGAGGTGGCCTTCCATGGATCATGATAAACTCAATAAGAATTCAGCTAACAGCAGAAATAAATGCGACTCTGCATGTCTCTGTGCAAATGAATGGCTCAGTTTGATCTGACACACGAATTCAAACACATTATCTCCACAGCTGCTCTGGGAGTCACTTCACCAGCTCTTCACCATTTCATTCGAGAAAAACTACTGTCAAATACATACTGAAACTGAAAGACCTTTACATCAACCTGTCAAAATAAAAGTCCAGTTTAACTTGAAGAAATTATGACAGAAATATATTAACAATGTATACTAAAATCTAAATCTCAAGTTATAATAATAATACTTGTAATATCAAACAATCAAGGAATTTAACTTATACAGTTATACAGTGTGGTTGTGCAGCATTTTATTTGATAAAATAAAAAAAAATGCAATGCTTGTTGTAAATTATGTTTTCGTTACATTTTACAAGATTAACTAAAGTTTTATTAATGCATTTAATTAGACACCACTTTAAAATGTGTATTGAATCATCCAGTAAAAAAATAAAAGTGAAAACAGAATTTAGGAGGTAATAAAACAGATGTCATGGGGCCCTAAATTAAATTGTGAACAGTTTATCTTCACATTCATTCACAATGAACATGGAAAGCATTTCCTTCCCCATTATTTACAAATGTGTGTCGTGCTAAATATCAATATTGTATCAAGTGGAAATAAACATTGTGATAATATTTTTTGGCCATATCGCCCAGTCCAAAAAGATAAAGTTGCTCCGTTCAGTGTGTGTTTGTGTGTGTGTGTGTGTGTGTGTGTGTGAATCTGCTGAAATATCTTGACCTTTCCTTCCACTCCATGTCTTTCTGTCTCCTTCTCATCAGCACAGAAGTGTGTTTGTCTTGTTGACCTTTGTTATTTGTGTCCACACACAAATAACACGGATAAATGTCTCTGTGCGCTTCCCTTCTCAGCTCCTCTTGAAACTCATTTATGATGTGCTTCAAAGAGTAATTATCAACATAATTGCTCGGTTTCATGACAGACTGCTTAACTTAACACAAAACAAAGCACACAGTGTCACCACCGACTCGTCTACGCTTCTTTCTCTTAATCACGTCTATGTGTATGAAATCTGCTTTAAAAATAAACCGACCTGGTCTAAAATAACAGATCTCCGAATAAAGGAACGCCAGATCATCACAGATCAATGTTTGGTCAGTTTTGGTGCCGTCATATAGACGTCTATTTGTTTTTATGCCATACATCTGCATTTAAACAAGGCTTAAATTTAATCGATGAAAGCTACCAGCACTACTAGTATTATACTAGTGATGCTCTCATGCATGTCTCTACCTGCTGTTTGTCCTGAAGAATGATGGTGCCTTCCTGTTCCACCACCTCGAACATCATGACCCGACACAGCTCCCTCCTGACGGACATGGTCATGTTAGCGAAGGCCGGCAGCTGATGCATGAACTCCAGGAGCTGCTCTGTAAGAGACATGTGAGTGAAAGTGTGATGTCTGCTTGTCATTAGGACTAAAAAACACAAGAAGTGATTACTGTGCACGCAGTAAATGAACTCCTTTAGCACTGTTTGGCATTGTGACATTTTTGATTTTGAAGAAAGAACAGTAAAAGAGGGTTTCTTAAGGTTTCATGAAAGTAAATGTAAAACTTTTTAAAGAGTTTTTTTGAGACCAAGTAAAGAAAGTTTGAGAAATGACTTGAAGGGAACACAATGCGTCAATGTTCTCCAAATATAAGGGTCCGAAGAGCAGGCAATGAGCTGAAGTACTAATAATTCAAAGTTTAAAAATTAATTAATTAATAAATAAATAAATAATAAAAATAAAGTCTAAGCTTAATAGCTTATAAAAATGTTAATTACAAATATATTTTAATAAATGATTAATAATAGAAATACATTACTTTCTAACAGTCTAATAAGTCTTAACTATCACTTTATTACTTTTTATCGATTTAACACATCCTTGCTGAATAATAGTATTCATTTATTTATTTTTTTAAATGAAAAAAAAACCTGACCCAGACTTTTAAACGGTGCTTTATATGGTTACAGAATATTTATATTTTGAATAAATGCTGTTTTTTAAAACTTTTTATTCATCTAACAATACAGAAAAAATTCAATTTCCAAAAAAAAAAATAATAATAATTTTTAAGCAGCACAACTGTTTCAACATTGATAATAAATCAACATATTAAAATGATTTCTGAAGGATCATGCGACACTGAAGACTGGAGTAAAGATGCTGATGAAAAATCAATAAAATAAAATATATTTTAAAGCATATTAAAATAGAAAACTGTTATTTTAAATTGCAATAATATTTCAGAGTGTTGTTTTTTTCTGTATTTCTGATCAAATAAATGCAGCCGATTTAAAGGATGTTTAGATATATGAATCCGAAAACAATGCAAAAATACTGAAGACGACATTCATTTCATGGGTATTAATTTTAAGCAATGCATGCACTATTTAATGCCTAGCCTTTATCAATCTGAGACTTTCTGCTCTTTTTTAGGCCTCAATTTGTGGAAGGGTGAACGTGAACTGAATATCAACAGAAACCCTGTTTCCTGTTCTCTTCATCAAGCAGCACGAGCGTTACCGATGTCGTCATCGGTCCGATCCACCGCATCCTTCTCCAAACACTCTCGCACCAGATCTCTGCCCAGAAGAGCCTCGGAGGAGCGCTCGATATCTTCATCCTCCTCCTCTTCCTCCGAGTCCACAGGAGCTTCGGGCAGACCGGACAGATCCACGTCTCCCATCTCGCTCTCGGTGGCCTGCGGAGGAACAAACAGCATTGGCTGCGGCTGCTCAGTTTTAGGAAAGGCTTCTGTCCCATGCTTTCACTGCTATTAAGCACTTCCTTTCTCATTAATGTCAATCTAATCTCTGCGAAGAAGGGACTTTTGAGAAACTTTCACGAGATTGACTGCTTCTAGCGCTGTGTTTGCATGCTTTCCTGTCAAGAGCTGCATGTGAAGAGCTGCAGATATTAAAATGCATCTCGTAGACTGTGTGTTTATTGGCTTATAGTGCATGTGTGTAATGAAGAGGAATGAGTGTAACATACAGAAGCTGTTCTGGAACAGACATCAGACATTTCATTTATTAAGTACATTAAATATTTTACATGTGTTCTTTAATCCAAACCTATGAATAGTCAGCAGTGTAAAATGACAATGTTAATGCACATTATGCATGCACACAATGTGATATATAACTCACAAGAGCAGTTTGTTCTCCCAAATCTCACATGTGAACACCAGAGGGAGTTGGCGCACTCCTAATGCATCTTCCCTTTCATCTGATTCATATTTAATCATAAACCTCGTATTCACTGTCAGGATTCAGACTTTAATCTGATTCTGTAAGTGTTGTCAAATATCTAATTTCACCAGTATTTAAATCATCACATGCATTATGCCGTTCAAATACATTTGCACATAATCAGTGAATGTACATATATGACTGATATCATTCAGTATTTTCAGATGAGCAGAATTATGAAAATCTTATTCTTCTGTCAGTGGAAATCTAATTCTTCATTGTGTATTTCATTGAGAAATCCAGCTTGTTAAGATAAATGTGTCTGAAAGGAACTGCAGATCGCGGAGCTGAGACAGGAAGGACAGAAAATACACAAATTACTAAGAAAGTCAGAGAGGAACCAGAACTCAGAGCGTGTCACAAGCTCCTTGTGTGTGTTTCATACAGAGACTCCATGTGATGTCTTCTTTTCATTTAAACTTATCAAACATAAATGCTGACTGAATTAGAAAACATATGGCACTATTACACATTACTTATTTTTATTCAAGTGTGGCATTTGTTTTTGCGTGTTACAGACAGCGAACAGTTTTCTTCAAATGTGAAATACGTGAATGTATTTTCTTGAATTTAACTATACGGAGGGAATAATATATATTTGAATGCTTTTAAAATATCTGTTTGGTAACACTTTACAATAAGGTTTATTAGGTATCATCAGTTAACTACATTAGTTAACATGAACAATACTTCTACAGCTTTTATTATTATTAGTTAATGTTCAGTTCAGTATTTACTAATGCATTATTGAAATCTCAAGTTGCGTTTGCTAACTTTAGTTAATGCACTGTGAACTGAGATAATGAACAATTCTATTTTATTTACTTACATTAACAAAGATTAATAAAGGGTGTAATAAATGTAGTGTTCATTGTTGGTTCATGTTAATTAATACATTAACTAATGTTAATGACACACTGTAAAGTGTCATTTTTCCAAAAAAAAAAAAAAATTATATATATATATATATATATATATATATATATATATATATATATATATATATATAAATATATATATAAATATATAAACACACAAGTATATTGGTAAATATACAATTATAAAAATAAAAAATATATTCACATACATTTTTTTATTCTATTTAAAAAAAAATATTATAAAAAATATTATTTTTTTGCCATATGGGAAAGTTATTTTTCCACAATTTAAATACTTAAACTGTCAGCTCAAAATACTGATTCAATAATTGGTTTGATCAATTAAAAATGCTCACAGAATTGTAAATTATTTTTAAATTGAGCACTGAGCGCTCTTCAGGTGATCAGGAGAAGAAGTGGCTGTACCTGGTAGATGTCTGATAGGCTGCTGCTCCCCGAGTCACTGGCGATGCTGCATCCTGATTGGCTGGGCGGCATGTGCATCTGCTGGTGGGCGTGGTCTGTCAGGTGCATCTTGCTGAGGTCACCAGGAAGCTGTGCAGACAAGACAGGAAGTGAGAAATGCTGAATTGAGGACATCATTTACAGTGCAGCTGATGAGTGACCAGTGTTCGCCTTAAAGAAAACCAAAGAGAAATCAGATCTGATTTCTGTGCATTAAGATATGCAGTGTAACGCAGTCTAGATTTCCTTCCTCTATGTTTCTATCTGGGCAGCAGCAGTGCTTTGCAAAAGAAAAAACAATACTAAAGAGCAAAGATAAGGATATTGGGCCCCGAGAGCCAAAGCAACTGATGTTTCAGAAGTTGCCCAATTAGATATGAATATCACAAGCTAAGATCAGATGTTTTATAAGTGTATTATATATATATATATATATATATATATATATATATATATATATATATATATATATATTTGGATACCCATGTGACTGAGAAAAGAGACTGTATGGAGCTTCAGGGTTTAATTTTTACGTCATTTTTATATTTTGCTTAAAATATAGCTAAAAACAAACAATATACATAATCCAAATGCTCTCATCTTGAATAGAAAACAAAGTTAACAAAGCCATCTGCTAATAATTTTAAGTACAACATTGTTTACAAAGAAATGCTCTTAACATGCTGATTAATCATAATATATGTAGATGAAATGAAAAAAACTTTTAGTCACCAAGCAGGTATATTAGATCGCTCAAAGTCAAATGTGTGACAGGATAAAAATAATTCATGCAAAAGTCATTCTCGCTTCCTGCAGTGTTTGAGCAAAAGTGTTTCACTGTTTGTTTGAATAAACACCATCATCTGATGCTCTTTCCATTTATAGCAGGGCAGAGAAGCAACACACACACACACACACACACACACACACATAGAGCAGAAAGTGTTTGAATCAAATGCATACCATAAATGACGATGTGTTACATCTTTTCTTACATTCTTCCATGTAACATCACCACGTGGTTGATGAAGGGTTAAACAGAGGAGCTTTAGATGAGAGTGCATGTGTGTCAGGCCTTTCATCCTGTGAATGAGCCGGACGGACAGCTGTGTAAAGGGCATCCGTGATTCCTAACAGAGGCATAAGGGCAAACGAGAGGCGCTGCTAATTGCTGGCTCACACGAGGGTCTCTCCCCTGCTCCTCAATTAATGATGACGGGAGATTAAATATGAATGAGCCAGACTCCAGGATTCACACACCACTGACGCACTGATGCACGCTCACCTGGATGGAGATGCATGGTATTCACATAAACAGTGTGTAATCCTCAAAGATATACACACTGCGGGTAATTAAGAAGGAAGATATGTTTTTATGAAGAGGCTTTATGGGACATTGTCCTTGTGGGAACTCCACTGAATTATTCATGCGTCCCACCACGCTCACGTCTAGACTAGATAACATCCAGACTGACCAACACTTCAACAGGACGATGTGTGTGTGATGCCCACACCATTTAATAGGTTTGATGATAGCGATGGTTTAGTATTAGATAAAAAAATGCCCTCAGATGCCAGTGAAAACAATATCCTGGGCAAATGCTTCCCTTAATAAAACAGTAAAACGGGTAAAACGGCAGACAGAGAGTTTGAAAGCAGAAATGTCAAGCTGCATTACCTGAATTAAAGTGTAAATAAAGTTCACATGTACAAGTTGAGCAGCCCGTCACAGTTTCAGAATTAATAAAAATAAAAATTGCACTTCTCATAACAACATAATGTCTCTATCCGTGTGTTGTGCGATATCACTTTGACGAAGCATTTGTCATAAACTCTCATTTATAAAACGTTTTGATTTACACATGGGCAGCTCATGTTTTCGGCATCTCTGAACAGCTTGATTCACAGTGGTATTGTTATTATTCAGTGTGGATTATTATTATTAGGGGTTCAAGTGCGTACATTTTTGGCTATTTCTGATTTTTTTGAGAAACTTATTTTTGGAAACTGGTCCTAGGGTTTTACAATCAACAACAAAAAAGCATGCACAATTTTATTGAGATCGGGAAAATTTTGGCACTATAACAGCTAAAAAGGCAAAAACACACACACACACACACACACACACACACATACACACATATATATATATATATATATATATATATATAAATAATACCGTTATAACCACTAGATGGCAGAAGAGGGGCACTAATGGGCTCATTCAACTCACTTATAGGTTTTGCTTCTGGATTTATATTTAGACATTATAAAATCACTGATACCCCATTTTAAATCATATTTTTTCATAGATTACCACTCATAAATGAGCCCTGCAGCATGCAGCTATGATCAATGCAGCACATGTTTAATCTTATTACAGCAAAGGAGAGACCCACAGCACACGCATTAAACCAGGGTTCGTACAGATACTGTATAATGAAATTCCAGGACTTTCCAGGACTTTTCAAGCACTATTTGGGGGATTTTCAAGGACTACAATCAGAGGTCTCACTTATCAAACATATACTTTATTTACTTTAAATTCTAAAAAAGGAAAATAGATGAATAAAAATTAAACAAGATGGTACAAATAAGGTACAGCACATTAAAGTATTCAATGACTGTGGCAACTCTAAGTATGAGAACATGAAAGTCATGTCATGTTCCCCGGCATTTCTTCGTCTTACTCTTTACCATTTCGTAAATGTGCTCCAGGTAAGTGATGTCAGAACGAGCGAGTTAACGAATAAGGCGGGTAGAAGGAGGGGGATGGGCTGAGGCGTTAATTTTGAGCGTTAATTTTGTTTTATAGAAAAAAAATATACACTTCAAAATTGCTTTGTAAATTCATAAATATTGCCTTTAAATAATTCAAGCACTTTTCAATTACCACGTCATTAATATGACTGTTTTCAAGGGTTTTCCAGGACTTAAATTTCAAAAAGTCAAATTCAAGTACTTCAAGCACTTTAAGCACCTTGTACGAACCCTGTTAAACTGACCGAACCAGACCAACGCTGATCTCCCCAAACCAACACAAGCACCCCTAAACACAGTATTACACTAGACATGAGGAGAATGCACTGCTACTTTACTAAGTGATAAGTATGGAAACAAATACTATGGAGTAAATGGGGACCAGAAACTGCTTACCAACATTATTCTAAATATCTTTTTTAAAGAAACTCGAACAGGTTTGGAACATATTAAGGGAGTGTAAATGATGTCAGAATGTTTATTTTTGGGTGAACCATCCCTTTAAGGGGCTTCATTTATTGGAAAAAGAAAACTACATTTTACAGTAAAAACAACTTCTACATCTATGCAACTGCATAGCAATACCCCAGCAAGCACCTACAACAACTCCTCACGCCAGAACGTTTTTGCATGGGCACAACAGACGGACAGATGGTGTGTTTGTATTTAAGAGAGTGCTATCCAGGGGCAAACAAGGTGCCAACCTACACCATGTGAACACTGTGAACAGAGCATTCATATGGCACCCTGCCCTGTCCGTACGCTCCACAAGCAAAGCACAAGCTCTTCCTTACAGAGACACTCGATGTCAGACCCCCAACCTGAACACACAATCAACTGCATGACGTCACGCATAAATGGCATGATCAAAGCTGATCCGATCCCATCTGCCTTCACACAACAAGTTTAGGAAGATCAAAAGCTAATGATTCGGGATGGGAATCACAGATGCGTCCCGAACACACCGAGTACACACAGCATGTGTCTGCTGTGGAGGTTTTATAAAGGCAACACTGTCCTTCTATAGATGAGCGAAAAACCAAGCGTATATTGATGGAAACAGATGAGTATAATGGACACAGTAGAACTGAAGGCCAATGTTTAACTGAGAAAACCATGTTCCTAATGAGAACAGGCTTGTCTTTCTGCAATGGGTTTTACAGTTTGCCTTGCTGCTGTTGTGAACTATTTAGTCAAAAGCATCACTCTTTACAAGTAGAGTCGTTTCACAGAGCAAGCAAAAGACAACTGACTTTAAAACGAATATTATTCCAACAGATGCTGAGAGCTTTTAGCTGCTCTATCTTGGGAGGTTTAGGGTGTCAGGTGGACAGGAAGGTTAGACGATTGGGATCAATACACTCAGCATTAGCCTCGACACGTTCTGTTCCATCGTTAAATTATGAGTCAAGGCAAATGCTGCACTTTGAGAGAGCAGCTTACCTCCACTTCCTGTTACACACCAGATCTGAAGGAAAATCTATGAGTGAAGGCGTGACCATTGGAAAAACAACAAAAACAAAGGTCAGAGCCTCCAAAATCTTGGTAAATAAGAAATGGTGCATGTACAGAAGTGTAATGATGGATTCACATATCACGACTGACTCTGACTCGGAGGCTAACCTAATGTGTGAAGTACAAGCAGGATGGGATTTCTGTTAAGTCATGTATCAGATTTCCATCTTCACATGATTACACTGCAGTCGCTTCGTACTGAAAGTATTTATTACGGGGAACTAAAACTAACATGTTCCATCTACTATTATTTATTTGTATACGTTTTTGTTATTTTCTTCCAAGTTTAGCTTGATGTACTACAAGATATTAATCTGCAATAAAATATATATATATATATAAACTACATAGAAATCAAACAAGGCTAATAAAAATGGCACAAACACACAACTAAATTATGAAAAATGTAACCAAAATTAACTAAAATTATTTAAAAATGGAACTAATCAAATGTATACCTTGAATGCAATGCAGTGGAAGTTGCTCTGGATGTAAGCATCTGCTAAATTCATACATGTAACTGCATATAGTAGCTTTGTGTGAGAAACCGACTAAAATGTAAATATTAAGGGCTCTAGAGTGCGACCAAATTTTGTTTTATGTTTTTTAGAAACATCACAATTCACGATTTTAATCACAATTCTTTGTCATGTTGGTTTTACTATTTTGCAAGTTGTCTGAGCATTACTGCCAAACTAATTCCCCTATTATTATTTTTAAATAACAAAGATATATATTACAACTACACATAGCAATAAAACAGTGCTTTATTTAGGTGTATTTAGCAGAAGCATTCAAGAAATTGAATGAACAAATACAAAAATAAAACACTATATAAATTGATTCCTAAACAGCTGCATTACATTTCTTCAGTTAAGATCAGTGAGAGATTTTTCTCTTTATGTTTTGTTGTTTTATTAACGTTAAAGGAATAGTTCACCCCAAAAATACAAATTCTGTCAGCTGTCTGTTCATTTTGTCATAGTGTTTAATATTTATACCACCATTTACTCACTCAAAAGTGGTTTTTGGATCTATCCCTTGACAGTAATGACAGTAGGCTGCATGTTTAATAGGCGTACTGTCCCTTTAAGACCTTCATGCAGCTAATATACAGGCACATATACATTTTTCTCTCAACTGTTTACTTTAATTTTAGACATAACCAACTGTGTCTACATATAAACCTTGTGTTATCTTGACAGTATTTGCTCAAATGATAACTTAGTTCAATAATAAGGCGCTTTTTGACAGGTGCTCAGAAAAAGCACAGGTCTGACCAGCGTGCGAATGAAACATTTAAAAGCACATGCAAATAATGAGAAAGTAACTCTACTGCTGAGCTAACACTGCTGTGAATGCATGTGGTGCTGTACAGTATATGACGGAGCTGATAGACTGAAGACTGTCAGTCCAGGCTCTTACTAGTCTTCTTGAGAAGAAAGCCTCCAACAGGACGTGAAAGCACCTGACATTCAAGAAGTTAAACCCTGACACTCGTCCATGAACAGGATAGAGGGGAAAATAGCTTTCAGAAGGCCTTTAATAACACGGCCAGGCGGTTGGCTGCCAAGTTCAAAGATGGCCAGACCCCGGGACACTAATGGAGCTGGAAAGTGCAGCCGAGACACAAAGCTGAAGGCCAATTATCGACTCATGAATTATGAATGATGGAGATCTTCCAGTTTGGACATATCACAGCAAGCCTCCTGAACGTCAACTGTAAATCACGAATGGAGAGGAAAAAGAAATGTATGTTTGAAGACAGCAAACAGAATCAAAAAGAGAAATAAATGACGGAAAAAGAACCGTTCAATGATACGATTCGTATCGCGATTCGCGAGCCCTAGAAAATAACGTGACCTTTGAACTACTTACATTGTAGATTGACAATGTAAGTCATCAGAGCCTTTCACTATATTAAAGTCCCTCCAGGATTTGACCCTTTTTTTTGGTGGCAGAATTTTATGCACATTTTGGATAGCAGTTTAGTCTAGGGGCCAGTTCTTAATATTAACTAGCTGTTTATTAGCATGCATATAACTGTCATATTGGCTGTTTATTAGTGCTTATAAAGCACATAATATCTTATTCTGCATGACCATGATCCCATAGCAAATCTAACAACTACCTCACTATTAATAAGCAGCAAATTATGGGCTTATTGAGTAAAAGTTATAGTTAGTTAGTTAGCTATTAAAAGTGAGAAATGGTCCCCAGACTAAAATGTGACCACATTTTATATAATTAGGATACCAATTAAAAAAACATGCTCTTTGTCAATGGCCCCTAATGTCTCAGTAACTTTAGGTCGTATCTGCATTTTTTTTCATGATTATTTTTATCTAATCATCTAATTATGTAGGATTGCAATAAAAATACATTATTTTGTTGATATTGTGTTGCGTTCAACAATGACAAAACGAAAGTGAATTATAATTTGCTTATATTCTGCTAAACTCCATCTGTGCATCACAGAAGAAAGCAGGTCGATCGGGTCTGACAACACAAGGGCAAGTCAATTATGAGATTGAGTTTTCTTTTTAGACCTAGTCTACCAAATGCATGAAACACATACAATAGTCTCAGTGTTTACAGTATTAGTGAATGAGTAACAGCTGAGTGAAAAGTGAATGTGCACAGACGCCTGTGAGCTTCATAATGAAGGCAAACACCAGGCAGACACACCTGTCACACACATTCACATCCAGCATCAGAACTAGAGCGGCTTCCTGTCATGAATCATCACTGAAGAGACTGCATGTGTCCAGCGACCGCAGATCAGACACGTGCTGGTAAAGTCTGGGCTTGACTGCATGTTGAAACAGAGTTTGGTGAACTTCTGATGCAATTTATTCTGTCTCCGGCTCAGAGGTGGGAAAGATCCTCTATAAATCCATCAGAGCACAAACGCATCTGACTTAGCATATTATTCTTCATAATCATTCATAATCAATGACCACTGTGTGACACGCCCACTTTTCAACATCCAATCAAATCCATCGGTTCTCTTATTGAACGTGTGCTTTGCTTAACATGCATTCTATTCTTCGGCAGCTTGACTTCGTGATGATGAGTGAAATCGTATGACTGCGATGCTTTCAGAATATTGTTCTGTTTATTTGAGCGGGTTTGGGGTGGGACTATCAGTTTGACTGAACAATGGCAGATGAGGAGTGCTTGGGAAACACTCAGAAATGACAGAGACACAGACGTTCACGTACAGTAATATCAGACGCTCAGAAATGGTGAAACTGTGTCATCTACACATCTGACTTCTGACATTGACTGCATGCAGGATATTCTGTGAAATGGGATGCATTCAAGCCTTCACCGATTCATGAGAATCAGGGAACTGTCTCTGGCAGCAGATGCATGAAGAAAGAAAAGAAAACCGCATGCATATCCACAGCAAAGCATCAACACACACGCAGTCAACAGACACCACGTATATGACATCACTTACTTTGGAGGACCACGGCTGCAAGCAGTTGGCATAGCAGCGGACGAGGAAAGCCATGTCTCAATAAGAGAGGGAAACTTTCCAGCGAACGAGAAAAGCAAGAGCGAGTTCCTCTGAGAATCCAAACGATAAAAAAAACACTCGACCTGGCCGTGATTTCAAAGCACGAGCGAATCACGCAGTATCCATGTCACCAGGGATCGCCAGAAATGAGCCCTCGATTCTGTGCACTCCTACAGAACCCCGTCCAGACCCATCAGCACCCCACAGACTTCCTCTTCACACGAGCACAACTCCAGGAGTGCAGAAAACTCTTCTGGTCCCGCGCTGCACTGGAGACCAAGCCCAATGCAGACGCTTTCTGGGGAATACTGCAGAATCCGGCTTTGGGGTCCGTCCCGCTGCTTCATCCAGCCTCCGAGTGTGCATCCCTGGCTGGAGACTCTCCCTCGAGACACATACATCGATTAGACGCTCTGCCACTGAAGACGGCACATCTAGGAGTGAGAGGCACGGAGAGAAGCTCGGCAGAAAAGCATGACATCACCTGTGCTGGGAGGGGTGGGGTGGGATGGGGGGACTGCATTAGAGCGATTGGCTGCGCGGAGGAGAAGAGAGGAAACGCGAGCGTCTTTATTGATCAGACAACAGCCAGCGTCTTCTGCGAACTCCACTGTGCACAAACACACGGGGAGCATAAATCACTGCTGGAGGAGACGGATGGTGAAATCCGCTCATTATATAAATGTATTCCTTCTGAACGTGCACCGTGATCTGTTGCTCTCTTTTATGTGCACTTCTGCAGTGGCATAAGGAAAAGACAGCCTATAATCAGGCTGGGAACACAATGCAAAACACTGCATTAAAAACGCTGCAGCTGCAACTGAGGCTCTCGCTTCTTCTCTGAAGATGTAATGGGAAGTGCGTCTGAATCCCATGCCTGCTCGCCTCAGAAGCTGAAACATGACATCATCTGTTTCAGAGGCAGCCAATGGGAGCGCAGCACATGGAGCTTCCCGAGGACTGAGCAGCTTATCATCCCTCAGTTTGGTTCGCTTCAGGCACAGATCAGAATCAGAGACGCAGCACGTAACGGGAAAGACTTGAGAGCGGAATCCCAAGATGGCTTTTCTGCACGCTTACATCACTGTATGTATTTGATATGAACACTCAACATGTACCTGTTTTCAAACGGGAACAGTAAGTGTACACAGAAATGGCATGCAATGCAGTGGTGGTGCAGTTCATTTTAAAGTTTGCAAACAGCATCAACGCATCACACCTCAGGTTACATTTTATTCCACATCTATGTAAAAGTACTTTTTTTTGCAGCTACAAGAGATGCAAATATTTATCCAGAATATGCATATTTATTATATTAATTGAAATAATTTCTTTATTATTTAAATCACAAATGCACACACACAGAAAAGGGTGTTCAGGGGAAAAAACACTGCACCTTTAATATTTTACATATACATATATATATATATATATATATATATATATATATATATATATATATATATTAGGGGTGTAACGATACGCGTATTCGTATTGAACCGTTCGGTACGACGCTTTCGGTTCGGTACGCGGTACGCATTATGTATACCGAACGGTTCATTGGAGTATTTAATTATATTTGAAAAAAAAAAAAAAAAAAAGAGAGAGAGAAATATAATGATATGCGTTCAACAAGGTAGCCCAATAACCCAAACAACGTAACAGGCAACGCCCCTGACACTCCCGAAGAAGAAAAAAACACCATCTTATATGTTTATGTTAGGCTACTCAGCAGGCGCTCGCTCACTCAGTACACGCTGAAGGCTCGTTGCAAAATAGCCAATGCGTTTAACAGACTAGAAATGAGAAGATCCTCCAATAACCAACAGGTCTGGTGTTTGGGTGCACTTTGGATTCCCTTTAAGCTATAATGGTGATGGCAAGAGAGTGGTGGATAAAAAAACAACGGTATGTCGCATCTGCAACATGACAGGGTACACCAGCGGGAATACAAAAAAAAAAAAAAAACACCAGCGGGAATATCTGGGATATATGCGTCAGTACTATCTGGGAAAAGACGAAAAAAAAGGAGAAACATGCACGCAGCAAACTATCCCTGCAGCATTTAGACACTATAGCTTACAGGGAATCCAACCCAAACACCAGACCTGTTGGTTATTTTAGGATCTTATATTTCTGGTCTGTTAAATGCATTCGACATTTTGCAACGAGCCTTCAGCGCGTGCTGAGTGAGCGAGCGCCTTAGGGGCCGTTCACATATCGTGCCTAAAAACGCATGGAAAACGCTAAGCGCGTCTTTCTCCTCCTTTCCAAAGCGCTTGGGCAGAAGCGCTCATGAGGCGTCTGTCTTTGCTAAGCAACAATGACGTGCTCTCTCCATGAGACGCGGAAATTTCAGCGAAGGATAAATGGATTTGCAGCTCTAAAAATCGCTTGCAGTAGCTCTGCTACTAAATTTATTTCAAAATTGCAATCCATATACAACTATGATCAGCTGTTCCTTCATCTTGGCTGAGCTCTCAACATTGTTACGGGAAAGGATGAAGCTGATTGGTTGGTTCTTGTCACATGACCCGCGGTGCGCTTGCGGCATTCTGAAAAGTTGAGATGTTTTTACATTTTGCTGTATCTAAAACGTATCGAACCGAACCGAACCGAACCGTGACATCAGTGTATCGTATCGAACCGAACCGTGAATTTTGTGAACCGTTACACCCCTAATATATATATATATATATATATATATATATATATATATATATATATATATATATATATATATATTAGGGGTGTAACGGTTCACAAAATTCACGGTTCGGTTCGGTTCAATACACTGATGTCACGGTTCGGTTCGGTACGGTTCGGTACGTTTTAGATACAGCAAAAAGAAAAAATTGGCAGATAAATTTCCTTGATTTTTTAAAAAATGTTTTATTTATTAAAACTAACAAAGTATGTGTTTTTTTACATTGAACAATGATGGAGCTATTCTTTACCCATCTTCTATGGTGTTTTCTTAGCAGCATACTGTATAAAACAAAAATAGCTCCTTATAAATTTTTTTTTTTAAATTAAATGTAATATTGTTGTAGTGGTTATGAACAAATACAAAGATGTAACTCTTTTTATATGGAACTCTATAACTCTTTATATTTAGTGTGTTTTTACTCAATTGGTTCTCTATTTGGGCTTATGTTTTTTGGAACAAAGCAGGAATTACGGTCTGTCTGAAATGGGCTCGTGAAGGAATATTGTAATGGGGCTCAATTACATTAAGCATGTTCTTAAAACCTGCGTTTTCCACTACAGAGTAAGGTCTCATATCCGCGGCTATAACGTAAATGCACCATTCGCTGCGGTGATGTCCGTATACGGAGCCCGGGACGTCACCTGTAGGAGAAAAAAAATCAATCCGTGGCGACGGTTTTGCAATCCGTCCCCTCAGTTTATAAACCGTACTCACGAATTCATAAACTGTTCACTCGATTTAACAAATCGTGCCCACGGATTAACAAACCGTGCCCACGAATTTCCAATCCGTGCACTTAGATTTTGTAAACCGTACCCTCGGTTTTTGAATCCGTACCCACGAATTCATAATCCGTGCGCACGCTTTCGCAATCCGTTCCCTCGGATTTGTAAACCGTACTCACGGATTCATGCAGCAAACTCCTACGTGTTAACATACAGTTTTATTGAATATTATTATGTGGAATAGGTTTACAGCAAAGTGTCTTAAGTGATTCTCTATCAAGTGTAGTACGAGGTGGAATACAAAGATTTAATAAGAAAGATGCGCATTAAAATCTTGTTCAATTGCTGATAATCTATAATAGCACTTGATTATTATTGTGCAATAAACCTGGCATTGTGACTGACTCTGGAGTAATTTTTTCCTCTTTTGTAAGTTATTTTGGATAAAAGATTCTTATGCATAACCTGTATAATAATATATAATAATGATACAAATAAAAATAAAGTTATTTTTTATAATTTTAATTTGTAGGCTAAATAAATGAGTACAAGACAGTAAAAATATTTGTCATAAAATAATTTGTGAATTGCTTTATTTTTAAATAACCTTTGGACAGTTTTGGAAATGCTTGTGTACAATTCTTTCTTAACATGAAGACTTATTTTTGTGATTTTATTATACTAAGCTCCACCCACCTCACCCCACCTGCCGGAGTTAGATGCATGTTTCACTGTTAAGTGTAAAATGCGTGTCAGTTTTCAAATCCGAGGGAACGGATTGCGAAAGCGTGCGCACAGATTATGAATTCGTGGGTACGGATTCAAAAACCGAGGGTACGGTTTATCTAAACGCACGGACTGGGAATTCGTGGGCACGGTTTGTTAATCCTGGGTACGATTTGTTAAACCGAGTGAACAGTTTATTAATTCATGAGCACGGTTTATAAACTGAGGGGACGGATTGCAAAACCGTCGCCACGGATTGATGTTTTTTCTCTCCTACAGGTGACGTGCGGGGCTCCGTACCGAGCCTTCAGCGCGTACTGAGTGAGCGAGCGCCTGACTGAGTAGCCTAACATAAACATATAAGTTGGTGTTTTTTTTTCTTCGGGGGTGTCAGGGGCATTGCCTGTTACGTCGTTTGGGTTATTGGGCTACCTTGTTGAACGCATAACATTATATTTCACACACCTTTTTTATTTTCCAAATTTAATTAATTAGTCCAACGAACCGTTCGGTACATAATGCGTACCGCGTACCGAACCGAAAGCCTCGTACCGAACGGTTCAATACGAATACGCGTATCGTTACACCCCTAATATATATATATATATTAACTGTGTAAGCTATTGTGCAACAATTACATAATTGTAAAAACAAAAATAAAATGCATGATCAAACATTTAGGTTACCTAAGAGAGGAATTCATTTTTCAAAAATATTTTATTATATTTTATTTTTTGCATATTTTTGTGTTTTGTTTTGGTACCGAAATTTGTACCGAGAACCGTGGATTTTCACTGGTATCGGTACCGAATACTGAAATTTTGGTACCGTGACAACAATACACAGAACACACACACATTATGTACACAAAAAGTTTTATTTTTGATTGCGATTGATAATTTGTCACCACTAAATTATTTATATGACCAGTCAAAAGTAATAACTGTGACAAACTTAAAAGGATAGCTCACCCAAAATGTATTTTCATTTCCTCACCGTGAAGTTTTTCTAGATTCTTTCTTCTGTTGAACTCAAAAGAAGATATTTTGAAGAATGTTGAAACAGATCTAAGAATCTTATACAAGGTGAGTAAACAGAAATTTTTTGTATGAACTATCCCACTGCAAACCTGTTTATCCATGTTTACTGAGCACATGAACAGACCTGCGGTGAGGCTGTAGAGAGCGTAACCAGAAGACACACAGGACGTGCTTCCTGTCTGACGGAGTGTGTAAGAGTTGAGTGTCATGGCTCGAGCATTAAGACACACAGTGCATCAGTGCTGGAGGACAGCGGCGTCTCACGGCTGATTAATGCGTCTGTGCTGTAACTAATGATGCTGTGCTGTAACTGTCTGTGTGCCCACGGCTCTCGCTGTTTCTGTGGCTTTTAAAGGAGTGACAGTGACAAGCCGGTGGGACTCAGAGCACCAGACAATACCTCACCC
The DNA here is from genome assembly GCF_003368295.1 of Carassius auratus. Taxonomy (NCBI): domain Eukaryota; kingdom Metazoa; phylum Chordata; class Actinopteri; order Cypriniformes; family Cyprinidae; genus Carassius; species Carassius auratus. The sequence continues at coordinate 4,290,579 of NC_039263.1, forward strand.
GCAGGCTTGGTATTCATCAGCTTCTTCATGCTAATCAAAATATGCGCTAGCAGCTCACTAGAGAAAAACAGAATCAAATGAAGTTAACTAATCAAAATGTTTTTACAATTCATTAAAAGCTTCTGCAGTCAGTAAAATGACTGGAGCTTATTCAGTTTTAATCACTGGAGAACCAAAATTTGTGCATATGTATTTGTTCTTAACCTCATTCGAATGTGACAAATTATGACATTAATGTGACAAATTATGACGTTAAATGAATTCAAATGAACTTAGAATATTTTAAATAAGCAATCTAGGTTAGTCATTTGCATAAACAAGCCCTCTGTAACAAACGTTCGGATTCAAGGGATGGAGAAGGCGGGAACCGACAGACATTTAAATAAAACGTTAATAATAAAATAAACACAGAAAAGCCCCTGTCATGCACAAACAGAAACAAAACACAAAACAAAGTCCAGCCTGTTCCTCTCTCGTCTTACACTATCATCACTCCTCCTTTTATCCTTACAATACAGATTGTGTCAAAGCACTGTACAGTATTAAATAGGAACATACTGTGTCAATAATGCAGAATGACAATACTAAGCACTCAATTTTCAGTTAAATATCATCATCCAGTTCGGTTCAGTTTAAATAGTATCTTTGCAATCAAGTGGATGACATCGCTGGATATTAATTGTCCCCTGATCATTCTCAGCAAACACAAAAGTCAGTGTGCGTCATGCTGAAGATTAATGTATTTTTATTATAACTTGCACTTAAAACTGGCGCAAATATTAGACAGTGTGATTTTAATTAAATATATAAATGCACAGTAGTAAATGCTGCTTGATTTCTGCAAGTGCTGTGTTTGAGTCGTTTATAATGTGCATCTGAAAAAGCCACACGCTTCAAACAACTTAGAGAAGCATTTATAAACCTGTTGTCCAACTAGACATGTGCCAGTGTTCGGTGATGCGAAATATCACGGTAATGAATAAGCACTATATTGTTATCATGGGCACTTCTAAATAAAGAGAATAATTATTTATTACAAATTATTCAGAATTAGACTGCATTTTAAGAATTCTTTTCCCATCAACTCGTCACAATGCACAATACCACTGTATAATGCGTGAAAGAAGCATGTGATCTCTGATGTAAACAAGCAGAGCTCTCATCAGCTTTCACTGTATGTGATGAAAGATATTTAGGATGAAAAATCTTTCAATCTTATCAAAATTATAAAACCACACAGATTGTGATTTTTGCATGTGTGTGCACTGTTCCTGCTTTTTTAAAAATAAATTAAGAATAAATGATGATTCATTATTAATTAATAATAATTAATGATAAATATTATTATTAATAATAATAATGTTATTTTTGTTGATAATAACACCAATAATGCTATTTTTATTATTGTTAAATTGTTTATTATTATTATTAATAATAATAATAATTTTGTTATAACAACATAGTGCCTCCAAAAAGAATGAGCTACTGGTTAAAATTAAATTTTTTACTTTTACTTTTTATTTTTATTTTTTATTCGTGAGAGTTCATGAGAGTAGTCCAACTGAACCAGATCAAAATATTATTTAAACAGACAAACATAAATAAAATATTAAATACATTAATAAATAAAACAAAAATAAAATAATAAACAAAATAACTTGTTCTAGAATTGGACGCTGCTCCTTAAGTAAGTTAAGTAAGTTAACTCCTTAAGTAAGTTTTCCTCACAAAAACACTGGGAAAACAGCACATGAACTGTGTGGACTGCTGATATGATGATTTTGTGTGAACACATCAGACTCCATTCACTGTAATACGTTTTTCCAAAGTTTGTGTTCCAGGGAAAATGACCATTTTTACAGGATCTACTCAATGTCCAGTATTAGGGAGTTACCGTCTGCAGGGTTCACCCTCCACTTCCTGCTATTCTTCCAGCTCTTCACACACACACACACACACACACACACAATTCCTGTAGAGTGTTCTGGGATCTAAAGCACACACGGCAGAGTGAAAACCATCCATCCTGAGAGATCTCCTCTGCTGTAAGTGGATGATGTCATCCTCTAAATGTAGATCTTTAGAGAGATGCTCCCTCACACGAGTCCACATGAAGCTTCTCATGCAGCACAGTCAATCGTTACAACACTGATTCTCGAGCACAAGCACAGGAAACAAGACGTGCACAGCTTGACAGTTTAAGGTCGCTCTGACTTCATTACACTGAAGGAAGGCCCCGGGCCGCCTCTGATACAAGGATATTAGAAACACCGACTGATGCATCGACCAGCGTTTTATAATTGCATTGAGATTCCATAAACTGGAGCGCTAAAATATTTTAGTGGAAAATGAAGTTTTTATGCCTTTTTTTTTAGTTGTGAGCAGAAACTGATTCAAAGTGCTTCCTTCATAATTAGCAAATTGATAAAGTGTTTCATGTGCATGCATGTTCATCAAGGCTGCATTTACATGATCTAAACAGAAAAAAAAACTATGAAACATTATAGCAATTTAAAATAACTTTTATATTTTCATATACTTTATATTATAATTTATTCCTGTCATGCAAAGCTGTATTTTCAGCATCATGACTCCAGTCTTCAGAGTCACATGATCTTCAGAAATCATTCTGATAGGCTGATTTATTATCAATGTTGGAATCAGTTGCGCTGCTTAAAATTTTTTGGAACCTACTTTTTTTAGGACTGTTTGATGAATAAAGTTAAAAAGAACAGCATTTATTCAAAACAGAAATGTTTCTATATAAGTCTTTACTATCTTTCTTTTCATTTATTTAACATTTCCTCGCTGAATCAAAGTATTAATTTCTTTCAAAACAAGAAATAAAAAAATAACTGACCGCAAATTTTTGAAGGGTAGTAAAGATTTATATTTTATATAAATGCTGTTTTTATGCTTTTTATTAATAAGAGAACCCTAAAAAACAGGGTTCCAAAAAAACCCCAAAAAACATTAACAATAAATCAACCATGATTTCTGTAGGGTCATGTGACACCGAAGACAGCGATTATGAAAATTCAGCTTTGATCACAGGAATAAATTACAATACAAATATATTTAAATAGAAAACTGAAAATTGCAATATTTCATAGTATTGCTGTTTTTATTTCAGAAATTTTAATCAAATAAATGCATAGGCACATTAGATTTCCGCAATGCAGAAAACGCTGACGGAATCGCGGGATCCAGCCATAAAAACGGAATTCAGTTTAACGTGAAATGTCATGGAATTTGTCACATTTTTTATTAATTAATCAAAAGTAGCTCATTACACTGAAATAAAATCGCGATTTGGACTAGTAGTCGATTTAAACCTGAATCCTGCATGTGTTAATGAATGGGGTAGACATGTGTTTTGTTTATTACACACATTGCACGACGCTCACGGTAATTTTACCGTCTGCTGTCTCACTGAATGAAGATGTAAAACACATAAACAACATCCTCAAAACTGTTCCGAGAGTCACTTCATAAGCATTTGACCGTTTCATTTGAGTAAAACTAGTGTCATATCACATGCACAGAACTGTAAAGGTGTTCATGGCAACACGTCAAAATAAAAGTCTGGTTTGATTTGAAGACATTGTTCCAATTACTATTTTTCAGTATAATGTACATATCCTACTACTACTACTAAAATGAAACAAAGATTGTTTTTTAAGGAATATAATCACACAACATTTCTTCCAGGTTTTAATTTTAGTAGTAAACCCCCTTTGTTTGCCAAAAAATTAAGTTTGCCTAATATTCAATAATTAAAAGATAAATGAAATTAAATGTTTTATGCCTTCATTTGATAGCCAGAATTTTTTTTTAATTCATAATAAAAAAATAAAAAAAATAAAATTCATAAGGCTACTTTGAGGAAAAAATGTAATAAATTAAGTTTTTTTATGCATTCAAATAATTTGACATGCTAAAACACAGAATTTGGTAACAATGAAAAATATGGTGAGAAAAAAATGTAACATTTCATAGGGCCCTAAACGTAATTTTTGGTAAACTTTTAATAAACCAATGTGAAAATTTCTACATTTTATGATTTGAATAAGAAATGCTTTTTGATTAATAAAATAGAGTTTAACTATTAAAAAGGATTCGAGAAAAATTCACTAAAAAAAAACTAAACATTTATATAAACATTAAACAATAAACATATTTTTACATCCACATAGCAGACAAAACACTCATAGTTGCTGAGTCTGGATACCCTGAATTATATAATATTTCTATATCTTTCCATATAGTTGCTCTCTATTCTGCTGTTTGGCTATTTTTGGTTATTGCAATGTGACTGAACCAAAATCAAAGCATCCCAGGACAAATCACAGGACACATTTTCGAGAATCGCAGAGTGAAAGAGGCTTTACTCTACTGTTACACAACTGCTGTTTACACGGTTCAGGAAGTCTGAAGTACAGTCGTCTCTGCAGACTTCTGATCTTGTAAGTTCAGGAAACACCTTGAGCTCTTCATGAGAAATGGAGGAAGAGATGCTGGAGAAACACAGCAAGTCTGGTGAATCTTCGAGGCTTGACTGTCAATCGATGGCCCAGACGTCTTGCAGACTTGACAGGAAACACAGAACCACAAACCTGCATTCTGCTCTTGTTTTCTCATGTTTCCGTCTCACTACACATAACAACTGAGCCTTTTGTTAACCCACACTACCCTGTCCTATCTGTTCACTCACTCAATAATACACTAAACACACGCTTGTGCATTCAATCGACTGAATATAACTCTTCTGTGATGTGAAGTGATTTTAAAAATAGATTTATAATGTTAATGTCATCACAGAGGGGACATCAGCAGACTCGAGGTCAGCAAGTCATCAGGTGCAAGTCTCCAAAAACTTGCAAAAGATTTATGATAATGATAAAAAACAACAACAACACATGCACACACACACACACACATTAATACATGAAACTACTGATTAACATGTGTGTGTGTGTGTGTGTGTTTATATGTGTGAGCACATGTATAATTAAATTTTTACTGTTATTATTTACTGAATTTATTATAATTATTTGTTTTACTGATTTTTTCCACCTTTTGTATCTTGTTTTTACTTATGTTTCTCTTCAACATTGCAGCGTTCATGTATCATTTACTAATGCAAATAAAAACAACCGAGCCGCAGGAGATTCAGAGGGGCATTTACATAAAATAAACCTCATCCATCACTTTACACCAAAACTTTATCGTTCTAACAGTGTTTAAGACTCTGAGACAGCATTCACAAGCATTACTAACCCTGTAAGACCAGGAAAAGTAAGTATTTAGAAATACAACACCTCTGGACAAAATATATATATGTTTACCCGTTTACCTCATATGCCCATATTTACCTCACATGGTATATGTAAGCAATATCACAATATCATACAAGTGCTGTGCAAATCGTCGTCAAAATTTTTCCGATACTATCGCTAATATTCGATATATCGCCCAGCACTAAGTTCAGTGAATAAGAAGTTAATATTTTATTATTTTAGACAATGTTGTCAAGTCTATAAAAATAAAATTGACTAATTATTTACTCACCCTCATGGTCCAAAAGAGTATGTGTAATAAATGTTATGTTGAATCAAATAAAATTATTTTTGCTGAAGCTACTTGTTGTAATGTCTATTTGATGCTTGAACGACTTTGAATTATCCTTTGGGAGTAATTTCTCTGCCAAATTTGATGTTTGATTAATTTGTGTCCAATTGGATTAATTACCACATCATGTAATTAATTAGATTAAATGTTTTAATCACTTTACAGCCCTATATATATTTATATATACGTGTGTGTGTGTGTGTGTGTGTGTGTTTCTGTGTGTGTGCAATAAGTTTGCATATGTGTTTTGATGAAAATTTATATTTGATTCATCAGGCTCTTATGGCTCATATAGTATGATATAGAGACAATATGGAGAAGAAAAAAAAAACTCAATTTTTTTAGAGGCCCAAGCTGCAATTTTGGTGCAGATGTTGATATAAATCAGTGAAATCTCTATGTTTACATAAAGAGATATCATTATCAATCGTCACTCTATACCTCCAATAAAGTCTTAGTAAGATGATAATTAAATGCTTAGCTTGATGATCAAAACACAATGCAATGCAATACAATGATGATTAAGAGACGAACAAACAAACATGATGATCATATTTGACAGTCACTGATTAAAAATAAAATAAAATGATGTCTTTATAATCAAGTAAAGCCAAGCTGCTTCAGTCTAGCAGGTGTTCATCTTAAAATATTACTAACAATATCAAAGTTATTTTTATGTTAATTTATATAAATCATTAAAAGCACGAGCTGAAGATTGTACAGTTATACTAAAAGGCCTCCAACTCTCAAAAAGACAGAAGGCATGTAGTAAACTGTGAGGTTTAACAGCTATCAATGATTGTGCTCATCATTTAGAGGCCTTAGAAATGAGCATTTCAAATATAACACAGTCGCCTTACATGCTTTCTTACAATAAACATGTGCTTATGTGCCCCATGAATGCTGACCGGCTGAGAGACAAGCATGAAGTACTTCCACAGAATCAACATATGCTGTGTCCCAATTTCCATACTATACTTCCTAAATAGTATTCGAAAATATAATTAGCATGTCCCAAATCATAATATGTAGAGAAGAATATGCCCAGATGGTCTACTAGTAGAGATAAAAATTTGAAGTGCGGATGGATGCGCAACACATTGCGCGATGGACGAGGATTCGATCAGAACTACAAACACACATTTTAAAAAGTGTTTAAAAACTACAAACATGGCGGATATGCGAGAATGACAGACAAGCAGAGAGATAAATAATCAATGTCTAACCTGATTAAAAAATACTTATTTAATGATATTTGGCATTACACTGTGAACTTTTCTACGTTTGGACATTAACTTTTAAATGCATATGCATTATGCAAACATATGAGGAGAGTTTTCATGGTCATGATAGACGGGTGACTGGCAGATCAACATGCCTGTTCATTTCTCTCCAGTACGGTATTAAATGAAATGTGGATGATGTTAACTGTGACGAGATGAGTGACAGTGCTGTTTAAACAGTGACAGACGCACGTAACTAAACCACAGGGCGACTGTTAGAGACGCAGTTATGATGAAGAAGCATGTCCCAAAGCTTGCTAACTATTCTGCTACATACTCAAAAGCACGTACTTTTTCTTCACAAAAGAGGACATACTTTTAAGGCATAGTATAAGTAGGCGAACTGGAACACAGCAAGAGTTTGAGCGCTTACCTTCGACAGGACATGACATCAGCACAGAGAGAACAACAACAGATTCAAGATGACAGTCTTTCGCTGTCTACACGGCCTCTGCTAACAAACTACCAGCAGCAGATAACAGAGGAGTGTGTCCAACCGATTACTGAGAAGCCTAACTGACAGCTACTGATGCTATCAGGAGAAGAAACTCCCCAGAACACCAGGAGAACGTCACACAACTTTCTCAGACGTGCTGAATTCAGCATATTATTTCCAATTCTAACACTAGAAATCAATCTGACTGAAGTCAATGATGGTGTGGCGTCTTACCGTGGCGTCTACGATCAGCTGGCGCTCTCCTCCGGCGTTCACCGTGTGGACGCGGCGGCGCGAGTTTCCCTGCAGAGCCGCGTCGTCGCTCTCGCTGCCGTTCTCCACCTGTAAAGAGCCAGATTCAGAGACGTCAGCCTCCTGGTTGAACATCCAGTTCTTCCAGATCACGGAGAGCCTGTGGAGGCGCAGGAGACTCATCTGGACGCCGTTTACATGCTACACGGGACGAACGAAACAAACGTTTGTCGTGCTGGAGAGACGGAGTTGGCGAGAGTCACACAGCAGAGCCACAGCTTCCTGTAGGAAGCCGTAAATACACAAATATCCCCTGCGAGGAGAAGCACCACATCCCTAGTGAGCCCTTTGTGTAGCGTGCTGTGTTTGAAACTGTAAATATAGCCAGTGTTTAACTTCACGCACTGGTGGTGTGTCTTAAGAACATGTTTCCAGTCACTTGCATATCACATCATAAGCTGTTTGTGGGTTTTTTTTTACAACAAAACATAAGTAATATGAAATAGCTGTCTCTTCTGATACACTAAATAAAAACCTCAGTTCTTCCTCAGTATTTTTGTCTTTTTCATTGCAAATCTTTAAAGATGTTTAAATCAATATACAATTCCTTAAGAAAATGACAGATAAAGTCTTGTTTTCTGAGAAACTGATTGAAATGAAATGAGTTTATGATTTAAACAAGAACAAATATCTGCCAATGTGCTTAAAAAATCGACTTAATTCAAAGGGAAAACAGATATTAACATATATTCGTTTTTTTAAGCATTAACTCACTTTATTTTGTTTAATTTCTAAGAAAACAACACCTCATATGTTAATTTTGCATCTCAAGTAAATGTATGTGTATTTAAGGATGTTTAGATATTGGTTTTGGAAAACAAGACAAAAATACAGAAGAAGATATTCATTAATAATAAATAAAAAATAGCTCTGATTTTAGGCATTTTAAGGAAACGTGAAATTTTGCTATTGTAATTCTTTAAAATAAAATTCTGGTGTGGTTGCTGTTGTAAAATGTTTAGCTTTATGGAGGAAAAAAAGCATCTGCCATATTGATTTTATCCTAAAATTGCACTATATTCATCTAACGACAGACAGTAAAACAAAGCTAGGCTTTTTCATCGGGTGAATTGGTGTAATTAAAGTGTGTATCAAACCATAGCGTACCTAGACTGCACTTCAATTAATAAATGACAAAATGCAATCCCAGAATGCATCACAAGAAAATCCATGCTACATAGTGGATGAGTCGAAAGAATGCTGATGTTTCTACTGAAACGTATTAATAAAAATAGACATATCCAGTCAATACGTGTGCACTGAGGGCGTTAATAAATGTTCAATTATTGTGCCATTAGTCTTGTGTGCTTCATGTAGGAGTGTAATCTGTCAGAGTGTGAGTGCTCCCTATGAAGGAGGTGCATGGAGTGAAGACAGAGACGGGATGTCATGTCGGAGCAGAACGCTCATCCATCAGGCCATTAATCTGACATACAGCTTTAAGCATCCAGGGGACAGACGACAGGAAAGATGCATCTGGGTGTTTGGCTCTGGATGAGTGTGTGAGAGATACACGGGTAAACAGGCTGTAAAAAACTATACCACAATATTCTCATGACGCAGACAGACTGTGAAACGCTACAGTGCTGTTACATTAAACACATCGTCCAATCAACTGAGCCGCCTTAAATTAATAGGGGTATAATATTAGATATATTCTAACGTTTAATGTTTGGTATAGCTCATTCAGTTGAGCGCATATCGTAGGGCCCTGTGAAATTAGATTTTTTTCCAAATTCAGTTTTTTCCATTTTCATCCCCCCCCCCCGCCCCCTTTTTTTAAGGTTAAATTACATTTTATTAATCAAAATGCAAGTCTAATTAATTAAAATCAAGAAATGTATACATTTTCACATCAATTTATTAAAAGTTCAACAAAAATTACGTTTAGGGCCCTGTGAAATGTTTTATTTTTTCGGTCACACTTTATTTTAGGGTTCAATTCTCACTATTAACTAACCATTAACTATGACTTTTGCCTCAATTAACTCCTTATTTGCTGCTTATTAATAGTTTATAAGGTAGTTGTTAAGTTTATGGTATTGGGTAGGATTATGGATGTCATGCATTATATGTACTTTATAAGCACTAATAAACAGCCAATATGTTAATAATACACATGCTAATTAGCAACTAGTTATTAGTGTGAATTGGAGCCTATACTAAAGTGTTACAATTTTTTCTTCATCATATGTTTTATTTTTACCTAACTCTGTGTTTTAGCAATTAGTAATTATTTAACTTAATTTATGAAATGTTTTTTCCCCCTCAGAAATCCTGTTGTGTTTTTTAATTTTTCTAGTTATCAAATGAAGGCATAAAACATGAATTTTATTTATCTTTTAATTACTGAAAATTAAGCAAACATTCTGGAAACAAAGGACATTAACTATTAAAATTAAAACATGGAAGTGTTTTAAAACATGTGTGTGTGATATTTCATGTTTGCATCATGCTGTTGTTTTACAGAACATTTATAGTTAATTATATTCAGTCCTATTGAATTTGAATTACCTAGACTTTTGAGTATTTTTTAAAAGCATTTTCAATATATTATTTTTAAACAAATAATACGTAAAATACAAGTTTGTACAAGATGCAATTGTAGTTCATGAGTCTTTTCTGCAAAGATATTTAACAAGTGATTTGTTTAACATTTACATCACGTTGACTTCATGTGTGGTGCACTTGGAATAGAATTTTCTTTAGCTATAGAGGCTTAATAAAGAAAAAGTTACTTGAATCATGCTGCAATTAAAATTTATAGAAATATATTCCTAGTGAATGTAATGTTTTCAGACACTCAACGGCATGTTATTTACAATTAAACCAAAAGGAAGTTGTCACATGCACTGATGAAGCGCCAGATCAGGCACTGTGTGTATTCAGAAAGCATGTTGTGATTGGACGTCTGTTTCAGTCAGTCTGAGGCCGGAGCAGATGGATGGTGCAAGAGGAGATGCGTCTAACATGCCACTCACCACAATCATCTCAGACGGCTCTAAAGTGATGCATTCAGAGCCTCGGCGTCCTCCACGCTGCGTCCCAAAACTGCAGTGACAGAAACAGAGAGAGGAAATAAGAGCATGAACCTCTCTGGATAAATCACTTCAAACTGACATCTTAATCACATTCATTCCCTCCAGAGAGAAACACATGGTCATCAGTACAACAGTTGTTCAATGCAGTAGTCAGAGAACCATCCACAGTAACAGAACAAAAAAAAAAAAAAAAAATACTGGCCAAAATAAACAGGCGTATCAAAAAAAAAAAAATAATAATTTGAATATTGTGAAAAAGTAATTGTTTTGTAACTTATTTTAAAAAGTGGAACTTTAATATATTCTGGATTCATTACATGTAAAGTAAAACATTGTGTTTGTTTGTTTTAATTTTGATGACTAGAGCTGATGCAGGTTTATTTAGGTTGCTGTCTCTTTAAGACCTCATGCATGGATCTAATATGATGTTGCACATAAAAGCGTGCAGAAACTGTGAGAATTATGCGCAATACCTGCAATCCTGCACCGAAACTCAAGCTCTGCTGTTGTTAGCAGTAAAGCTCACTGAAATATATTTTTAAACTGAAAATGCATCTCTCAGTTTGTGCTCTCAGATCACAGTGCAGAAGCGTCATCACTGAGTGAGTGGAGCCAGAGGGGGTCAGAGGTCAGGTCTGCTTTGACATCTCTTCACACTCCAGCGAGACTGAACCCTGCTGTCACACGAAGCTGTCAGAAGCGTCCCGGCTCTCAGTGAGAGATCGCTCGCGCCCCTCTGTGGACGAGCACAAGTACTGCAGCTTCAGTGCCAGCGTCGTCTCACGCAAACTCTCCTGAATCCCTCCGTCTCCAGCCTTCTCTAGTATCGGTGTCTATTATTGTGATGCAAGCATGCATCCAGACATGATGTGTGTTTTGCTGAAGAGTGTGTGCTGCTATTTTACACTTCATTTTAAGGTCCCGTTCTCACTCTTAATGAACTACTGACTATGACATATGCTGTGTGTACATGACAACCCAGAGCTCTGACACCGGACCCACAGAGCACCAGCAGCCAGAGATTACAGTTTAAGCTACACAACACGTGAGCACAGCTTCCTCACACAACACACAGATCTGAGTTCAGAAGTCACAGAAAAACCACTGTTACTCACAGAGACGAGTCGACGAGGTGCTGACAGAGACGAACAGCTCACTCACACCCTCAAGAACGAATCAGGCGCTGCTACAGGAGCCCGGCGTGTTTCAGATGAGAGTTTCTAACTATCGGCTTCAACCAGAGAGCGAAAGCAATGCAGTCAGACCGGCTCAAAGCATCCGAAACATTCCCACTCAGATTCTTCTGTCTGGCAGAACAGCTTCCTAGTTCTGAGAAATCCTGATTTCATGCTCTGAGACTTGAGAAGGATGAATTCTGGAATCCTGAAGGGAAACGGCTCATCAATGAGCAAACTTCCCGGTTCTGTGCTGTGGTCTCCGTGTGTGTGTGTGTGTGTACGGGGTCTGATCACAGTAGTGAGGGGTGAGGGCCGCTTCCTGTCTGTCTGTGCTCATGACACACACAGCTGGAAAACTCTAGCGGCATGAGTTCTGCATTCCTCATTGCCCCTGACCCCTGCAGAGGTCAGCAAACACACAGGGCACACACACACACACACTTCCCTTGTTTCAGGACAAAACACACCCACAATGAACACAAACACTCCTGTGAAAATATGGAATCTGAGCGAGCTAAAAAATCATCTTTAAAGTTGTCCAGATGAAGTTCTTAGCAATGCATATTACTAATCAAACATGAAGTTTTTATATATTTACTGTAGGAAGTTTACAAAATATGATCTTTACTTAATATCCTAATGATTTTTCAATCATTTTGTCCCATACAATGTATTGTTGTCTATTGCTACAAATATACCCAGAGACTCCAGACCGCTTCTGTTCTCCGGAGTCACATATAGACATGTGCTGTGAGTTTAATTTGCATCCGTTATGCCAGTTATACTTTTTCATATTCATATAATTTCCAATATTTTTGTGGACAGATGATTACAGCATTTAATGCTTTCATGCGTTTTAGACAGATTTGTAATGAGAAGCATTTATAAACCTATTAAAGGTCTTACTGCTAGAATAAAAGCTTGATGGTTTATCTCTCCGAAGTGAGGAAATTAAGACATAAATAGTCATTTTATTAAAGTAAAAACAGTGTAGAGCAAAATAATAAATTGACTTATCATTAAACAATTTTTATTTTATTTTTCAGAGCAGTAGTACATTTCTGCCTTAGAAACAACAATAATAAATATAATAATAATAATAATAATTACATTTGCTTGTAACTTGCTAAGCTGGGTATTTAGCAATTTTGACGCAATGTATAGAATAAAAGTTTTTAAAAAAGTACACTAACACTTTAAAAAAAAAACACACAAAAAAATTAACATTTTGAATAGTGATGCATCAAAAAAAAAATCCTGGGCTTAAATGGGACTTAAAATTCAGGAAGCACTTGGCCAAAAACGCAAACTAAAAACAACTTTTATTAAGTAATTAATCAAAAGTCAAACTCTTGCAAACACACACAAAAAAAAATACTCCCAATTTTCTTCAAAATAACACATGAAATAAAAATGGTGTCTGAAATAAAATCTTGTTATTTAGTAGTAAGATGACTTTCTAAACCATCAGGAAGTCTGGTGCTGGATCGAGTAAAGAGGAAGTGAAACTCCTGCTGTTTGAGCCGACACAAATAACACCAATGACATCATGACCTCAGCATGCAGCTCACACACGTGTGGAAGAGTGAGGAGAGGTACATACCAGCACCGCGCCAGATACATGTGCTCCTTGACCAGCACTGAGCCCGAGAGCAGGACGAACCAGCACGAGGAGATGCTGTCAGCACTGGAACACAAACACAGTCACACTTCAGCTGTATCTTACTGCCACAGTCTACCTTTACATGCATACGAATAATGGGAGTATTCTCAATAATCATGACCATAATGATGATGTTTACATGTGAGGATCAAATCTCATGCAATTTCCAATTATTATCCGTTTTTCAAGGATTTCCCCCAATTTCCAAAAAACTTTGTCTCGCTTTTCAATTTTTACAAAACAATAACAATTTAAAAATATTTACATGACACTGAAATTTTTTTTACATTCTAGCAGACATTATACCAACAAATCACAACGTAACTTAAAAATGTATACATTTTTGAAACCCGCTTCTTGAATCAGGCATTTATTTATTTATTTATTTATTTATTTATTTTTACTGTAGAAATAAATGCAGCCTTGCTTCTTTTAAAACATTAGAAAATATCTGTTTGTGAATGTTATAATAAATGTTATAAAATGTGTGTGAATGTTATAATAAATGTATTAACCCTCAAAGACCGATACAGCCGCCCACGGCTAAAAATAACTGGGTTTTTTTATGTTTAATAACTTTTGAACCGCTAATCCAATCTGAATGCTTTAAAAAGTGATGTAAAGCAGATTCTCCATGTTTCTCTCATTTGGATATATTCAGAGGCGCCGTAGTCTACATGATTACATCATCACATTTTGACCACATTGATTCGTCAGAAGAAACCAATGCTTTCGTTCCTCTGAGCCAAACAGAAATGATTGTTGATGCTTAGTCCCACCCCCGAGCCCAGATTGGTTCAAACTCTCCCATATTCAACCAATAAGTTTTCTTTTGAACTACTACTTAACATATTTCTTTGGAAATATGACATACAACAAAGTGAAAGTGCACGAATACAAACACAAAATAACAGATTTGCATGAGAAAACTCTCTGAAAAAGCACAAAAAAAACATGACAGAGAACTTTGACATAAAACAAATCCAAACCAAGGATGAAACAGTGGTACATGTCTGATAAAGCACTGGGATTTATGTCTTGGGTCGCTAGTCAATGTCCCGGTAAAATCGATTCTGACGCAGATTATAGTCAGCGGATTGATCATTTATATTATGTGTAAATAATTATATAAATATATCGTTTCTAAAAGTAGTTTCCACTATTTTTTGTGTTGCACTCTGAATACTTCTCACTCATTTTGTGTGTAGTTTATGAATCATCTGCATTGTTTTTGCACTGTATTGTTGAAGACAATTTGTGCAGATGTTTTTACTATATGCTGCATAATTTGTGTTTATTGTTCATACTCAGATTGAAAATATATTTCTCAGAAGAAGACAAAAACTTGTTTTGTTTGGTTTTGTTATCATACAACACTCTTTCCATTTTCTTTACTCATTAAAATGATTTTTGGACACATCGCTATTGTTAGTTAATGAAATGGTTTTTTTACTTAAAAGCGCATGGTATATTTAAAAAAAAAATTATTTGGTAAAAAAAAAAAAAATGTAAAGTGTAAAACACCCAGAACACTACTTTCTAAAGAAAAATATCCAAACTTTAGGAGTTTCTGTTTGAGTACACAGTAAAAACACCCAACTGTTGCTTGCATTTTTGCATGAGAAAACATTAAGACTCTAAATAAGTTAAACTTAAACTGTTAGTTCTCCTGTTCATAATGATATATGGCATTGGTTCAGACTGCTAGAATAGGTCTGAAAAACAAAGAAAAGTGCAGGTGTGTCAGGCGCCCCACACATGTTCTAGATCTTTAAGGGTTAATGAAGTTGTTGTAAATATTATTATTGTCTCACTTTATTTTATTTTACTGAACAACAGTAAAATTACAATACTAACATTTATGATGCAGCTTTTATTTTGTTGACAAAAGCAGATTAATAAATTATTCTCATTATGAATTTGGGAAGATGTTTGTCACATGCATCACATTGTGACATGCCTTGTAAAAAATGTATTAGTATTAGTACTTAGTAGTGTCTGTATAGTCTATATTCATCTATATTTAAAAGGAGAAACCGAAAAAAGTATATACGTGATATATGTAGATAAACGAAACATAAACAAAGCAATGACAATGGTTTAAATGGTTTCAGTTTTAGGCAAAGGTGATAAACCTGCTCTCTATCAGTATGTGCCAGCAACACTACTAACATGCAGAGGTGTACTTACTAGAAGAGAACATGGTTAGCATCATAGCGCTCGTACCTGGCCGTCATGCACATGGACCTGAAACACAGAGAGAAGCTGTGATGATGATGATGATGATGATGTCTGGTCTTTTGTTAATCAAGGATGCATTCAATTAGTCAAAGATTTCCAATCTTATTCTGCACGATCATATGTTAGAGCTCTTAATCCGACCCTATGCCTAAACTAACAACTAGCTTACTAACTATTAATAAACAGGAAATTAAGAGTTAATTAGTGCAAAATCAATTTGTTAACAGTGGGAATTGGTCTCCAAACTAAAGAAAGCGTGATCACATCGGCCTAATATTCTGATGTCCTAATGTTGACCGATTTCATTTCCTGAGGGCATTATTTGATGCATCTGCTACTGATCTGTTGAGTCGGTCTCACCTGAGCTGATGTTCTCTGAGGTGACACAGCACATCCATGTGGAACAGATGAGTGTAGATGGTGTTCAGGTCCTACACGAGACAAACACACACATTAGTGACACCTGACGCTCTCTCAGCTCAGATCAGCATCAGGACCGTTCGTTCACACTGTGATCGGCTGATCGGATTGACATTATTTGTATCTGTGATGAAGATATGACGGTGTATATATCGGTGTATATAAACAGACAGTGGTGTGCATTAGCTACAGAAACTCATCTTTTCTAAAACATATTCATATTGAAATACAACTAAATAAATCAAGTTTAGTGTTGGGGAAAGTTACTTTTAAAAGTAATGCATTACAATACTGTGTTACTCCCTACTACTTTGTTACTTTTTATGGAAAGAAATGCATAATGTTTTCTCATGTGGGCTGGGGTGGATTGCTTATTTCTAAAATAAAAAAAAATTATATTTTTGGCACATGTAAAAGTCCTTTCGCACCAAAGATTTAACAAAAAGACGCCAGGCTGAAGAGAATGTAAATTCAGGTTTGTACAGTAGAGGGCGCAGCTCAAACAAACCTTTATGAGCTGCCATTATAAAATGCATGATGAAAAGATTTCCTGATTTCTCTCAACACTGGAACAGGAGGGCTGTCAGTCAATTCACGGGAAAAACTAAGTAATTCAGTAACTCAGATATAGTCTTCCATATTAAAAAAAAATACTATGTTACTTTGCTGGTTCCTTGGAAAAGGTAATCTGATTACATCATTTCCACATGGAAATACTGGCAAAGCCCAAATAAACCCGATCAAACAGCACAGACATGAGCAAACAGAGGACGCTTCTTCCAGCACCGTAACACACTTCAGCTCATGACTGGACAGAGCTGCCATTGTGCACTGCACCACAAAACATCCATTCAGAAACACGGACAAGTGAACAAACATCTGAACTGAAAACAACATCTACTCATGACTCTAAATGAAACCAATCCTGGACTCTGCTTGGAGTTTGTTGTGCCACAGGACTGTAGGGATTGATTAAAGTAACCTCATGCATGCACCAGACAAGCAGACTGCTTCCCAGAGAAACGTGTGTTTACGTCTACATACAGTCGTCAGAACATCTTTTCTTTTATTGTATACTGTAGATATTACACTGTTGTGTATATTGAGTATTGGGGTGTAATGGTGCACATGAGTATCACTTTATTTCTCCCCTTCCCTACTTCTTATTTTGCTTTTTTCTATATATATATAACCATTTCTTACTATAAGTAGTTTTTTTTTAGCATGTGTGTTTGTCAGTGTTATTTTTTAGGATTACTGTAAACTACTGTTGTTTCATTCGTATTATTTGTATTTGTTATCTATTTTAATTTCAGTTAAATTATGTCTGAATTAATTATGTCTGTATAGGTTATTTATCATGTTTTAATTTAATTTAATTTGAGTTATTTTAATACTTTAACAAACTAAATGGAAATGACTTAATATATATATATATATATAAATTTGTATATATATGTGTGTGTGTGTGTGTGTGTGTATGTGTACACATATGTAGTAGTTTTTTTGGTGTTTGTCTTAGTGTCTTTATGTTAAAATCATTATTATACTCTTTTACCTTTCGTTCTTTAGTATTTTGAATAGTTTTTTTTTTTTTCATTTAAATGTTAAGGTTTGAAATTTTGTTGTATGCATTTGTCATCTTTACTTAATTTCTTTTTTTTATGTGTATAGGTAGTATTTATGCAGTTTTAGTTTTGGATCTGTTTGTAGTTGTTTTAATACTACATTTGATTGCTTCTGTTGTCCTCATTTGTATGTCGCTTTGGATAAAAGCATCTGATAAATGACTAAATATAATATATTAATAAATTCTGGTATGGGTCTTTCGGTTCGGTACGCATGTGTACCAAACAATCATAATTTATTTTTAAAGGCGCTCTTTGATGTGGCGTGACAGATTGCTCTATAAGAGAAATGAGAAAGCCCTGAAAAGAGCATTTTGAGAAATATTAGACTATATACTTTATTATATTTGACTTTACCTGTTAGACATGTCTAAATTAGTTAAATAAATTAAATGATTACATACACAACAACATATAGAAACATTTAGAAGTTAATTGAAAAAATACATTAAGTGCAATTTACATGTTTGCGTACACGTTTATAATTTGAGTGTTGATTATTAAAGTTGAAAATAAATAGTATTTTAATTTAAGTTTGGGCTAACCTGATGTAAAAGGGCTCCCTATAGTTTAGAGAAGAAGCTGAGGTTGATTTTTATCCCAAAGAAAATTGTAATTGTAGCAATTTGTTCAATAAACCGTTGTTTAATTTAAAAGAAATGTTGTTGTTTTTTTACTCCTGCTGTACCGAAACTGTGATATCAAAACACAGGTACATAATGCAATCAAATCATGTATAGTTTGATCACTAATTTATATGTGTTTTTATATATATCTGTGCGGTGTCTGTGTAATAGCAGAATGATAGTAAAACTCAAGATGCACTTAAAGTTGACAGAAAGAGAGAGAGATTTGTAATTTGTAAATTATATACGAAACATGTAGAAATATTGTTCGCCACTGAATGAACTGATTTATGAATACACTAAATTAAAAGAAGATCATACAGTTGTGTTTCGATGATTAAACCAAATGTTGTTAATAAACCTGTTTTTGTATATAATATATGGCTAGAAAGAAAATATGTGAACTGTAATGAAAGCACAAGACCAGGTTTTAAAAGAAGGACTGGCATTACAAGCGTGATCATTCGGGAGCTTTCCAAACACTATCACTTAACTGTGAAAAGAAAGCCAACACAAATCAAAAAAGCTCCAGTTTTGCCTGCTGGACTATAAAATAGGTCGAAAAACCACATAAGCGCACTGAAAGCAGAAGTTGGACCGGTAAGAAAGCACCCAGAATGCCCTGCGAGCATGAATGTAGCTGGTCATGTATAGTGTTTCCATCAAGACTTCATCTTCTGTTAAACTAAATCACACTCACGGTGAGGAGCGCGAGCACTGATCTTCATCAGAAGAAGAAGAATGAGAGAAATAGGCGAAAAGAAAGTGACGTGTGGCATGGAAAGTCAAGAGGGCACGCTCAACCAAACAGGAAACACAAACCTTCCCGCCTCTATGGAGAAGATGGAAAGTGACGCAATCCCTGCTCATCTGCAGACGTAATGGTGAAACCACATCACGTGACTTTCCCAACTCATCCGTCAGGCAAGCATATCTGTGATTGGTCTCGATCACATGACCAGTGCTGTGACATCCAGCTTGAATTCAGCGAAAGACCCTGCTATACTTAATTCATTTAAATACTCAGACTGTGGCGTGTCAGCTCACTGTCAGAGAGAAGAGAGAGCGGGACAGACCTACATTTCTGACACACTATGAAGCAGATGCTTCAGAGCCGCGGGGCACAAGAACCGCTCAAGTGCGCTGAATGACATGGGAAACAGAAGAAGCATACCACACACTCCTTACATGCTCAGACTCGTCACAGTCTGCTCCCACAATGCACTGCATGATCAGGATCGGGCAGAACAGCTTGACATCAACCATGTCTTGTGTGCAGGCTGCAGTGCTATAGTTTAAGATTAAAGCATTGATCCTGTCTCGATCAGAGAAAGCGTTTGTGGAAAACATCTGCTGTTTAGTGCTGCAACAGGCCTAAATATAATTCATGACACAATATAAAGCAAATTGGCTGTTAAACCCACTGAGCATTATGTTTCATGTGTCACCTGGAGAAAAAAAAAGCCAAATACTAAATGTTATTTTTGTTTGAAAAAAAAAAAACTCCCATAAAAATGCACTGTTGAGAGGAAAAACATATATGTCACAATTGCATTTCGTTCTGAAGTTGTTTTATTACAATGAGTTAAATTAAAACAACACCTTTATAAACCTTCTGAACGTGATAAACATGTATTTTAGTTCCCCTCTGAACTGATATGTTATGTGTGTATATTTCTACGCCGTTTGAAAATATATTTTATTATTTCATATGTCACTGGAATATAAGTCAGAGTGCATTTCAGATGGTAATGAAACTTGATTTTTACTCTGGAAAAAAACTCGAACATATTTTCGAGTTTACGGGATCTTCTAAGCCACCAATACGGAGTCACAAGGTGGTTCATAAAATATGTTTAATGGGACTGAATTTGTATTTAACGTGATTACAATTTAATAAAAACATTAGAAATTGATAATTAGATAATTAGGGTATAACGTTTCCTTTCCACGGTGACATTAGCACTAACTTTGATCTAAAGCGAGTTTAAGCTCTCAAAAAAAAAACTATCTTTATAATCACTGAAGCTGTATTCACTGTGAAATGAATCTCTTACTTAAATTTTATGCGCACCTGCACTTTGTTGTTCATGATGAGAGAATTTGCAGAATTTAGCGTGTGCACTCAAAACTGATGAGTTACAGCGATGACTAATGAAACGTCTCTGATTCGCCATTGCATTCCTAAGCTCAACGGAATTGTACGTGATTGGTTAAAATGCGCGAAACCTTAAAAACGCCTAAAATTAAATATGGTGCAACATGAGCAGATCTTAATTTGATGCCACAATCGACACTGTTCATTTTCACATTGTTGGCAACAGATGTAATAGATTTAATTTGTTTTTTGTAATTAATTTTTGTCCAATTTAGTTGCATTTTTGTCCCAAGTCTCCATTGCCAGCCTTATACACACTCCACCTATGTGTGTGAGCTGTAGATGTAGTGTATGTGTAATTTCTGTAGTTGATTCACTGTTTTGGATCACTTTTGGGCTGGAGAGACTTGGTGTTGTTTCCAAACATCGGTATCGGCATCGGACAAAATGAGTTGAAAAAATATGGGCACATTAGATATCAGCAAAAATCATGCATCACTGTTCTTTCGAAAGGTTTACATGGTATTTTCTTTTCATCTTGCCTCTGAACGATACATATTTTAGTATTGTTCATAATCGCAGTCAATCTATAAGAATAATCAGCCTACACTACCAGTCAAAGGTTAAGTAAGATTTTAATGTTTTTTTGTTTTAAAGAATTATCTTCTGCTCAACAATCCTGCATTTATTTGATTCAAACTACACCAAAAGCTTAAAAAATCTGAAATATTTTTACTATTTAAGCGTTTTTTTAAGTATAGAAATTATTACTTTCAAATGATGATAAAGACATTTAGAATGTTACATAAGATTTTTATTTCAGATAAATGTTTTTCTTCTGAACTTTCTTTACATCAAAGAAACCTGAAAAATTCTACTCAGCCATTTTCAACAATAATAAATGTTTCTTGAGCAGCAAAACATTTCTGAAGGATCGTGTGACTGGAGTAATGACGCTAAAGCTCAGCTTTGAAATCACAGGAATAAATTATATTTTCAAATAGAAAACTGTTATATTAAATAGTAAAAATATTTCAAAGAGTTACTGTTTTTGCTGTATTTTGGATCAAATAAATACAGGCTTGGTGAGCAAAAGACATTTTATGAAAAAACTTTAAAGATTTTACTGTTCAAAAAGCCTATAGTCTGAAGTTAGAGATATTAATATTAATAAGATTAGTCTGAGATGTTTATTTGACAGTGATTTCACATTTCTTGTTTGTATGAAGGCTAAATACAAAGAAAAGGTGAATATTTATTTATTCATTGACCCAATCACCAACTCTCCTTTTTTTCCATAGAGCTATTAAATTCATCTGGTAATAATTTTTTTTCTTTCATATCGCAATGTGATTTTTTCCCAATATCATGCAGCCCTAACAATTACCATCTCATGCTAATCCAGCACTAAAACAGATGCATGTAACGATGCAGTGCTCTGCTCATTATTAACTTCTCTATGAATGATGGTGATATTTCAGTTAAAGCCTAAATGACTCATCTTCATGCTGCCTGATGCATTTACACAAGAGTTACAGGCACAATGAATCAGATTTAGAAACACACGCCAACTGTCAGAAGTGTTTAATGCACCTCTGATTTCATTCACACAGAATCTGCAGCACAACAGTTAGTTCAGTACTGATTCAGTTTTAATCACAGCGCACTGAGAAACGCCATTTCAAAATAAGAGTCTTTGCTTTCAGAGAAGACCTGATGCTTCTTTACTGATCTCAAACGTTTTTGAAAGAAGTCTCTTCTGCTCACTAAGGCTGTATTTATTCATCAAAAAAAATACAGTAATTTTTTAAAATATTGTTAGAATTTAAATATAATTGTTCTGTGTAAATGTATTGTAAAATGTAATTTATTTTTGTGATTTGCAGCTGTATTTTTAGCATCATTCCTCCAGTCTTCAGTGTCACATGATCTTCAGAAATCGTTCTGATATACTGATTTGTTGCTCAAGAAACATTTCTGATTATTATCAAAGCTAAAAAAAACATTTGCCGTTTTAGATTTTTTTGTGGAAAACACAAAATACTTTATTTTTCAGGATTTTTGATGAACAAAAATGTGAAATATAGATCTTTTGTAACATTAGTTTCTAGTTTCTGTGAGGTAGTTAATGGGAAACTGGTTCATAAGAACTCCACGATGAATCAAAAAGTTCTGTAGAAAGAGCCACGCACATTCCCAGCATGCCTCGAGAGCAAAACAACGCAAAACTAACATTTCAGGTTTGACCTCATTCTCTGTCCTCTTCTGTTGGTTTTGTCTTTTATCATGCATGACCTCATGACACTGTGGCTCAACATGGAGTCAGTTTACAGCCTCAGCCTGACGGATGACACAGACTTCGCCATTTCATAATCAGACCAAGCTGTGTCACGATTTGGGTTTTATTTTGATTATTCATCCGGCCCTATTAGACACTCAGTGCTTTTATACACACTGTGTGAACATTCATTTACATCTGCATCCTAACTCAACTGATACTACGGTCAACTTAAGCTGTGCATTTCCAAGAGAACAACGAAAAAATGTAATATGTGACCCTGTATCACAAAACTTAAGTGTCTTAAGTGTTAATTTTTAATAAATCAGCTTTCCATTGATGTGTGGTTTGTTAGGATCGTACAATATTTGTCTGAGATGCAACTATTTGAAAATCTGGAATCTGAGGGAGCAAAAAAACTAAATATTGAGAAAATCATCTTTAAAGTTGTTCAAATGAAGTTCTTAGCAATGTATATTACTAATCAAAAATTAAGTTTTGACATATTTATGGTAGGAAATGTACAAAATATCTTCTTGGAACATGATCTTTACTTAATATCCTAATGATTTTTCATTCAGAACTTTTAATTAGTATATTTTAATCAAACTAAAAGTTTCAGACCATTTTGTTTTTGCTTTAAATGCATTTTGTCCGTTTTGTATTTTAATTATTTATTTATTTGATTTGGGAGGGTTTTAAAATTGTACTGTTTGTATATATATATATATATATATATATATATATATATATATATATATATATATATATATATATATATATATATATATATATAAGGAATTTCAATTCCACAAAGAAATTTGCAGCATTTTGTCTAAAAAATAATGAAAGGTTTTTTAAAACGTTTTCCCTTTATAATTTGTTTTAAATCTCATTTGTTAAAAAAATATACACTTTTTAATAAATTGTACAAGTGTTACGGTTTAAATTAATTTGCATGCTTTAAAGCTAAACTTCAGAACTTCAGTCTCACACGTCAAAAGAAACGAGACAAAAATCATACTGATTTTGTCATACAAAGTTATGAACAATTTTCTGGCAGTTAAAGGTGAACAGGAATTTATTTATTAATTAAAAAACATTTTACACGTGCAAAAGTATTATTGAGAAATACAGTCCGAACACAAGAGCCTGCTAAACTTAAACACAATCTTGCTTTAAACTGAACCATCCACACTAATAACATTAGCACAAATTGAAACGAAACATCTGCAGAAAAACCCTTAAGCTAAGACAGCACTTCTGAGTGCATTATCACTGAGGATTTCCTGTCCATCAAGGGCTTTTGTGCAATAGGCTGCTGGATTCTGATCAGTTTATTTGTGCCACAACGTGCATTTCGAGTCTGCACTGTCTTTAGTAGTTCATTACATCGGAGCGCACCATCAAACTCCCATCAGGCAAAGCAGCCTGAGGGACGAGAGCCGGGCGGCATAATGCTATGGAAATTGAGACAAGGAATATTTGTTTTGCTCTTACGTAATACTCCACACACCCATCTGGACCCATCTGGAAACTTGGTATCAGAGCAACGAGAGCTGGAGCAGTTTGTGTTTGTTATTCTGATCAGCAGCTTTCAATGCACTCAGACCTTCAGAAAGAAAACACACACATCCACAGCGCTGCATGCTACCTGTAAACACACACTCGCTGTTCTGGAGAAAGACATGAGCTTGGCAGAAAGCTGTCGGTGAAGCACACACGACTCACTTCCCAAAAGTGGCTCGGAAGTGACCTGCTTTTTCAAACTCGACAACAAGGCTGGCACAGTTTTGGGCCAGCTGCCCTTTTATTGCCACTAAAAACCTCTTTTAGCACATTGCAAAGGCAATGGTTTTCTGTCGTATTGCAAATCCTGCTGATATGTCACAGAAAGCATGATTTCTAACCGGTTAACACAGATGAGGTTTGGTTAAAATAACAAAAATGGCCTTGAAAACATCAATCCAGTGCATGCACTCATTTTATTAAACTGATGTAGTTGCAATATAGATAATGTCCAGATTTTTGTAAAGCAACAAATTATTTTAAATTACAAAAATGTTGGAAAAAAAAATTTCTAACAAAAATAATAATAATAATAATAATAATTTCCAGCTTTCTGTAATAAAAAACAACTATTTAATCCTACATTTTTTTATGAAGGTATATTTAAAACTTTTTAAGCATCTTTTAAGACCAAGATTTTTAACGAATGAACTGAAGGGAACACGATACGTCAATAGTCTCTAAATGGATATTTCTATAGACCAATTTTAGGGTTTGTAAACATTCAGGATGCGCGCGCATCATGGTTGCAGAAAACCCAGGAGCCAATAGCCTTTACAGATACACGGATACAGTATAAAATTGTTATGTTTAGAAAGATTGCAGATTACATTGATTAGATGTGCTTTTGAGAATGTTTTCTGCATATTACAAGAGCTTGTCACTCAGCGATAAGGACTGTTCTTCAGTGAACTTGATGTTAGATAGTGGGATAGTCTTACAGATCCCAAACAGGGATGACGTTTCTTGTGTGCGGAGACTATCTAGCCCCAGAAAATGATGGTTTTCAACTGGAATAAAAGATTAATAATAATAAAAAATTCTGATACTTCAAGATTCTAAATAAATATAATGTAAAAATGTTAATAGTAAGGTTTGTAGGGCTAATACAATACATCATTGAACAGGAAATGTGAATATTATGTAGACCTATTGTTTAAATCAAATGTATGCTTAAAAAGTAGAGTAATCATAGCAGTTTTCATCCAAAATATGTCCATTTAAACATCAGCGTTTAGCTTCAAATGGCGTCTTTCACTACAGTATTCTATAAAAATTATTTGCATTCTGATCTTGACATCAAAATGCACAAATATATATATATTTCTCTTATTCCATGGATTTTACCCATTTATCTCCACTTGTTCCCAGTGTTTTTCTGAAACCAATATGCGCGCAGCTGCAAGTGACTTAACTGTGACGTCTACTCTGAATTGGTCTATAGAGTACACACTGAGTTGTATTAGCAACACTTCAAAGACTGAAAACACAACTTTCAAGACATCTTACTAAAAGAAATAGCTTTAGGATTGAATAGCTCTGATCCCAACAACTATAAAATGGAAATAACTTTTACTCTACCTTCTGATTGCACTGCAAAAATTTGCTGTTTTTTTATCAGTAAAGATTCTTCAATCAAGATATATTTACTTGGATGATATTCGTTTATTGCAGTGCATGCATTATTTAATTCCATGATGACTTGGTGAATTTAAGAATTTCTGCTCTAACTGAAGAACTTGTGGGAGGGCAAATTAAGAGGTTTTTTTTAGGACGCACAGAAACCCTGTCATCATTTTGGCAGGGCAAGTGAACATCTCAATTATTGGCTGCTTGAAAATAAATCTTATTGTTGAGCTCTGTAATAAAACAAACCTTTGCACTTTGAACTGATATTTGAGATAACTCAAGCCAAACGTACAACATGCTTTTAACACCGTGAGCCAGACTTAGTCTGTAAAAAAGGTTTGTTTAGACCCTGAAATGCTAGTCGATGTCTAGTTAGTCAGCTCACTAGGTTTTAAGACACATCCCGTGACTGCACAGCTGTAATACAGTAAAGTTTCATTGACTTATGTCATTTATAAATGATTTAAGACATTTGAGACACTTAGAGACATATGAAAAACGTAACTTCTTTCAAAAGTTCAAACTTTGAGCTAATGTTTACTGATCAAAAACAGCAATGAAGCACTACACTGAGAATCAGTCTGTGGAGCAGAACATCTGTCATTGTACTACATTTATAACCTCATAAAAAACATCACTTAGAAACCCCAAACAAATCAACAGAACGGCTACAGTCAAAAATATAAGGTCAAACATCGAGCACGAGTCACTTAACGTAGTTTATGAATCTTGAACCACTGATCTACTTATTGAGTCATGAATCGAAACTAATAAGCCTCATTGTGCTTATATTTCACAATTTAGCGCCAGTTATAGACAATCTAAAGTGGTTTTTAGTCATATCTGTAGTGAAAAAAAAGTATTTCTGTGTGTTTTTACCTCAGCCGTTCGTCGTGTCGGAGGAGTTTTCAGCGCTTTCTTCAGCGATATATCCACTGAGGAATTCATAATTAACTATCTGATTTCCGGATATAAAAACTTCACATATTCACGTGTGTCGATAAAATAAAGTAAATATAAAAAGTGAAATTAAATAAAATAAAAGATGACATCATGAATCCCTTGGAGAGTCCGGGAAATCTGGCACTGGTTTGAGTTAGCTTCGGTTAGCATGCGAAGTGAAGTGAAGTGAAATCGCTGATGAACGTGCTGTTGAAGGGAAGCGCGAATCAGAAACAGCCAAAGTTGACAAAAAACAATCCTTCATTCCTGGCGAATTTCTCCATTCGTGACGGTAAAACATCATAAATAATCGGAGGTTCATAAGATCCTCCGAACTGAAGCGTCCAGCGACAGCCCATGACTTCAGTTTAGCCTCGAGCTGCCTCAACAACATTCACATGACGAGCTGCTGCTGGAGACTAGTGCGTACTTAACTACACTGATCAATGAGAGACGCGACACCAGTGCGTACTAAACTACACTGATCGGACAGATGTGAGACCAGTGCGTACTAAACTACACTGATCGGACAGATGTGAAACCAGTGCGTACTAAACTACACTGATCGGACAGATGTGAGACCAGTGCATACTAAACTACACTGATCGGACAGATGTGAGACCAGTGTGTACTAAACTACCCTGATCAGACAGATGTAAGACCAGTGCGTACTAAACTACACTGATCGGACAGATGTGAGACCAGTGTGTACTAAACTACACTGATCGGACAGATGTGAGACCAGTGTGTACTAAACTACACTGATCGAGGAGAGACGCGACACCAGCGCGTACTAAACTACACTGATCGGACAGATGTGAGACCAGTGCGTACTAAACTACACTGATCGGACAGATGTGAAACCAGTGCGTACTAAACTACACTGATCGGACAGATGTGAGACCAGTGCATACTAAACTACACTGATCGGACAGATGTGAGACCAGTGTGTACTAAACTACCCTGATCAGACAGATGTAAGACCAGTGCGTACTAAACTACACTGATCGGACAGATGTGAGACCAGTGTGTACTAAACTACACTGATCGGACAGATGTGAGACCAGTGTGTACTAAACTACACTGATCGAGGAGAGACGCGACACCAGCGCGTACTAAACTACACTGATCGGACAGATGTGAGACCAGTGCGTACTAAACTACACTGATCGGACAGATGTGAGACCAGTGCGTACTAAACTACACCGATCGGACAGATGTGAGACCAGTGCGTACTAAACTACACTGATCGGACAGATGTGAGACCAGTGCATACTAAACTACCCTGATCGATGAGAGACGCGACACCAGTGCAATCAAAATACCCTGATCAGACAGATGTGAAACCAGTGTGTACTAAACTACCCTGATCGATGAGAGACGCGACACCAGTTCAATTAAAATACCCTGATCAGACAGATGTGAGACCAGTGCGTACTAAACTACACTGATCGGACAGATGTGAGACCAGTGCGTACTAAACTACACTGATCGGACAGATGTTATACCAGTGTGTACTAAACTACACTGATCGGACAGATGTGAGACCAGTGCGTACTAAACTACACTGATCGGACAGATGTGAGACCAGTGCGTACTAAACTACACAGATCGGACAGATGTGAGACCAGTGCGTACTAAACTACACCGATCAGACAGATGTGAGACCAGTGCGTACTAAACTACACCAATCGGACAGATGTGAGACCAGTGCGTACTAAACTACACTGATCAGACAGATGTGAGACCAGTGCGTACTAAACTACACCGATCGGACAGATGTGAGACCAGTGCGTACTAAACTACACTGATCGATGAGAGACGCGACACCAGTGCGATTAAAATACACTGATCGGACAGATGTGAGACCAGTGCATACTAAACTACACTGATCGGACAGATGTGAGACCAGTGTGTACTAAACTACCCTGATCAGACAGATGTAAGACCAGTGCGTACTAAACTACACTGATCGGACAGATGTGAGACCAGTGTGTACTAAACTACACTGATCGGACAGATGTGAGACCAGTGTGTACTAAACTACACTGATCGAGGAGAGACGCGACACCAGCGCGTACTAAACTACACTGATCGGACAGATGTGAGACCAGTGCGTACTAAACTACACTGATCGGACAGATGTGAGACCAGTGCGTACTAAACTACACCGATCGGACAGATGTGAGACCAGTGCGTACTAAACTACACTGATCGGACAGATGTGAGACCAGTGCATACTAAACTACCCTGATCGATGAGAGACGCGACACCAGTGCAATCAAAATACCCTGATCAGACAGATGTGAAACCAGTGTGTACTAAACTACCCTGATCGATGAGAGACGCGACACCAGTTCAATTAAAATACCCTGATCAGACAGATGTGAGACCAGTGCGTACTAAACTACACTGATCGGACAGATGTGAGACCAGTGCGTACTAAACTACACTGATCGGACAGATGTTATACCAGTGTGTACTAAACTACACTGATCGGACAGATGTGAGACCAGTGCGTACTAAACTACACTGATCGGACAGATGTGAGACCAGTGCGTACTAAACTACACTGATCGGACAGATGTGAGACCAGTGCATACTAAACTACACTGATCAGACAGATGTGAGACCAGTGCGTACTAAACTACACTGATCGGACAGATGTGAGACCAGTGTGTACTAAACTACCCTGATCAGACAGATGTAAGACCAGTGCGTACTAAACTACACTGATCGGACAGATGTGAGACCAGTGTGTACTAAACTACACTGATCGGACAGATGTGAGACCAGTGTGTACTAAACTACACTGATCGAGGAGAGACGCGACACCAGCGCGTACTAAACTACACTGATCGGACAGATGTGAGACCAGTGCGTACTAAACTACACTGATCGGACAGATGTGAGACCAGTGCGTACTAAACTACACCGATCGGACAGATGTGAGACCAGTGCGTACTAAACTACACTGATCGGACAGATGTGAGACCAGTGCGTACTAAACTACACCGATCGGACAGATGTGAGACCAGTGCGTACTAAACTACACTGATCGGACAGATGTGAGACCAGTGCATACTAAACTACCCTGATCGATGAGAGACGCGACACCAGTGCAATCAAAATACCCTGATCAGACAGATGTGAAACCAGTGTGTACTAAACTACCCTGATCGATGAGAGACGCGACACCAGTTCAATTAAAATACCCTGATCAGACAGATGTGAGACCAGTGCGTACTAAACTACACTGATCGGACAGATGTGAGACCAGTGCGTACTAAACTACACTGATCGGACAGATGTTATACCAGTGTGTACTAAACTACACTGATCGGACAGATGTGAGACCAGTGCGTACTAAACTACACTGATCGGACAGATGTGAGACCAGTGCGTACTAAACTACACTGATCGGACAGATGTGAGACCAGTGCGTACTAAACTACACTGATCAGACAGATGTGAGACCAGTGCGTACTAAACTACAGTGATCGGACAGATGTGAGACCAGTGTGTACTAAACTACCCTGATCAGACAGATGTAAGACCAGTGCGTACTAAACTACACTGATCGGACAGATGTGAGACCAGTGTGTACTAAACTACACTGATCGGACAGATGTGAGACCAGTGTGTACTAAACTACACTGATCGAGGAGAGACGCGACACCAGCGCGTACTAAACTACACTGATCGGACAGATGTGAGACCAGTGCGTACTAAACTACACTGATCGGACAGATGTGAGACCAGTGCGTACTAAACTACACCGATCGGACAGATGTGAGACCAGTGCGTACTAAACTACACTGATCGGACAGATGTGAGACCAGTGCGTACTAAACTACCCTGATCGATGAGAGACGCGATACCAGTGCAATCAAAATACCCTGATCAGACAGATGTGAAACCAGTGTGTACTAAACTACCCTGATCGATGAGAGACGCGACACCAGTTCAATTAAAATACCCTGATCAGACAGATGTGAAACCAGTGTGTACTAAACTACCCTGATCGGACAGATGTAATACCAGTGTGTACTAAACTACACTGATCGGACAGATGTGAGACCAGTGCGTACTAAACTACACTGATCGGACAGATGTGAGACCAGTGCGTACTAAACTACACAGATCGGACAGATGTGAGACCAGTGCGTACTAAACTACACTGATCAGACAGATGTGAGACCAGTGCGTACTAAACTACACCAATCGGACAGATGTGAGACCAGTGCGTACTAAACTACACTGATCAGACAGATGTGAGACCAGTGCGTACTAAACTACACCGATCGGACAGATGTGAGACCAGTGCGTACTAAACTACACTGATCGATGAGAGACGCGACACCAGTGCGATTAAAATACCCTGATCAGACAGATGTGAGACCAGTGCGTACTAAACTACACTGATCGGACAGATGTGAGACCAGTGCATACTAAACTACCCTGATCGATGAGAGACGCGACACCAGTGCGACTAAACTACCCTGATCAGACAGATGTGAAACCAGTGCGTACTAAACTACACTGTTCAGACAGATGTGAGACCAGTGCGTACTAAACTACACTGATCGGACAGATGTGAGACCAGTGCGTACTAAACTACACTGATCGATGAGAGACGCGACACCAGTGCGATTAAAATACCCTGATCAGACAGATGTGAGACCAGTGCGTACTAAACTACACTGATCGGACAGATGTGAGACCAGTGCGTACTAAACTACACTGATCGGACAGATGTGAGACCAGTGCGTACTAAACTACACCGATCGGACAGATGTGAGACCAGTGCGTACTAAACTACACCGATCGGACAGATGTGAGACCAGTGCGTACTAAACTACACCGATCGGACAGATGTGAGACCAGTGCGTACTAAACTACACCGATCGGACAGATGTGAGACCAGTGCGTACTAAACTACACCGATCAGACAGATGTGAGACCAGTGCGTACTAAACTACACTGATCGATGAGAGACGCGACACCAGTGCGATTAAAATACCCTGATCAGACAGATGTGAGACGCAACACCAGTGCGATTAAAATACCCTGATCAGACAGATGTGAGACCAGTGCGTACTAAACTACACTGATCGATGAGAGACGCGACACCAGTGTGATTAAAATACCCTGATCAGACAGATGTGAGACCAGTGCGTACTAAACTACACTGATCGGACAGATGTGAGACCAGTGCGTACTAAACTACCCTGATCGGACAGATGTGAGACCAGTGCGTACTAAACTACACCGATCGGACAGATGTGAGACCAGTGTGTACTAAACTACCCTGATCGGACAGATGTGAGACCAGTGTGTACTAAACTACCCTGATCGGACAGATGTGAGACCAGTGCGTACTAAACTACACTGATCGATGAGAGACGCGACACCAGTGTGATTAAAATACCCTGATCAGACAGATGTGAGACCAGTGCGTACTAAACTACACTGATCGGACAGATGTGAGACCAGTGCGTACTAAACTACCCTGATCGGACAGATGTGAGACCAGTGTGTACTAAACTACCCTGATCGGACAGATGTGAGACCAGTGCGTACTAAACTACACTGATCGGACAGATGTGAGACCAGTGCGTACTAAACTACACTGATCGGACAGATGTGAGACCAGTGCGTACTAAACTACACTGATCGGACAGATGTGAGACCAGTGTGCACTAAACTACACTGATCGGACAGATGTGAGAACAGTGCGTACTAAACTACACTGATCGGACAGATGTGAGACCAGTGCGTACTAAACTACACCGATCGGACAGATGTGAGATAAGTGCGTACTAAACTACACTGATCGGACAGATGTGAGAACAGTGCATACTAAACTACACTGATCGGACAGATGTGAGATAAGTGCGTACTAAACTACACCGATCGGACAGATGTGAGAACAGTGCGTACTAAACTACACTGATCGGACAGATGTGAGACCAGTGCGTACTAAACTACACTGATCGGACAGATGTGAGATAAGTGCGTACTAAACTACACTGATCGGACAGATGTGAGACCAGTGCGTACTAAACTACACCGATCGGACAGATGTGAGATAAGTGCGTACTAAACTACACTGATCGGACAGATGTGAGACCAGTGCGTACTAAACTACACTGATCGGACAGATGTGAGATAAGTGCGTACTAAACTACACTGATCGGACAGATGTGAGACCAGTGCGTACTAAACTACACTGATCGGACAGATGTGAGACCAGTGCGTACTAAACTACATTGATCGGACAGATGTGAGACCAGTGCGTACTAAACTACACTGATCGGACAGATGTGAGACCAGTGCGTACTAAACTACACTGATCGGACAGATGTGAGACCAGTGCGTACTAAACTACATTGATCGGACAGATGTGAGACCAGTGTGCACTAAACTAAACTGATCAATGAGAAATACAAGACCAGTGCATACTAAACTATGCTAATCAGACACACAACTAGTGCATAATAAACTAGACTGCTCTAACACAAAACCAGTGCATACTAAATTAATCAGACAAACACAAACCAGAGCATTGTAAACTACACAAATCAGACCGACACAAAACCAGTGCATACTGAACTATGCTGATCACCGAAGGACACAAAACCAGTGCGTACTAATCTACACTGATCACTGAAACCAGCGCACACAAAACTAAACTGACCACTGAAACCAGCGCACACTAAACTACACTGACCACTGAGCGATGAGAACCCGGGAGGTATTTCAGAAAGCAAGTTTTAACCACTTTCTCTGTAAGTTCGCATATAAGAAAATCTCAACTTTCGAATCCAGAAACTGAACTAATGTTCAGTTTATGTACTTAGCCATATCAACTTACACTCTGAAAGTAACCTGTACATTTCTTAATTTACAATTTTAAAGCTTTTATTATAATGTTTAATTCACTTTAACCACTTAACCACAAAGAGGAGTGTGGAAGTATGATGCACACTTCATGCACTCAACAGTTACAGCTATAAAATTACGAAATTTATTAGATTAATTAAAAAAATGTAAGAACCGCATTTAGTTCAATTTGTAATCTTTTTAAAATCGAAAATTCAGCTTTGCATTACAGCATAAATTATATTTTGATGTTTAAATAGAAAACTATTATAAATTCTAAGGATATTTCATAATCTTACCGTTTTTGATTTTTAGGTCAAATAAATGCAATAAAAAGATTTCTTTACAGAATCTTTCTGATCTCAGACTTTTGAGTCACAGTGTATGTGATGGTCAAATGACCTTGATTTTGGAAATCATGATGCTTAGAAATTGACAAAGAAAATGAAATCGGAGTTTACATGCTCCGCATCCCCAATTTAACATGATCTAGATTGTGTTTTTCCATTTTACACCACACATTCAGACCGTAAAGAGATCATGACAGCTGCTGTACAAAGTAACAAACAACAACATAATTGTGATGTTGGCATATTTATTGCACAATATTCCCATAAAAACTGGGAAACAAAGAGAGGCTTTATGTACAAATACACCAAGAAAATCTATGCAGTATATACAGCTAACATTTACCAATGCATGCCAAGTAAATAAATTAAATGTTTTTCTGTATAAAGAAATAATTAGATATAAATATACATTCTGGAGGCAAATAGATACAGATTTTTTTTTTTTTTAATACAAAAAGTTTCCCACCGAAGCAACACCTCCATGTTTTAACCAATTAAAATAACCTGCAACACCTTGCAAAGCCTGTGGATTGTTTTTTTTTTCTTTTTGTCGATTAAGACTTAGATGTGTGGTTTGACCCAAAGACAAAGCAAGCCAACCATTCATAAACATCTTTGTAAGTCATTAACTGATTGACTCATTTCTCTGTTATTCCATCAGTAAACAATCTGTCTGCAAGCTAAGACGACACATGAAAAAATGTCAGCATTTCAATCCTGAAAATACAAGATGATTGTTGAATGTCCCTGGATCAGTGTTAAAAAAGGGTCCAGCACAAATCCCAATATAGTGATTGATTGGTGAGCATCGTGTTTCTCTTGACCAAATTATTCCCTTTTTTAAAAATCACATCACACAGAATGTTGCGTCTAAATGACTATTCAAATAAAAATGCATCTCTTAATCATTTCCAGAAGGACAGGTAAACACTTCTGTGGCGGCTAAAGTGACGCTGCCCAAAAAAAAAAAAATATATAAAAACTGAATCCTCAGAGCTCTTTCGTGAGAAATTGTGCCATGGTTTCATCTTTACTGGGTGACTGAAAACCAAAAATGAAACTTTACCTCAAATGTTTAATTTCACATGTTAGATGTGTGTGTGTGAGTGTGTGACACTGAAGGTTTGAGGTAGAGCTCATTTGGGTAAGTTCGCTTGTAAACACAAATACAGGAATATTACATGATCACTCGCTGACACAATCGATTGAGAACAGTCCGAGATATATTCATTTAAAATCATAAAACTGATTTTATAACTCGGTCTTTACTGGAAGAAGGGGTCATGAACAGCTTCAGTATTTGTACGCAGGGGCTGCTTGTATTTCTTCTTTGGCTTTTACATTCTTACGTTGTGTAAAGGAACAAGAAATAAAACAAAACACGGTTTATGGAATTAAAAAATGCACTCCGTGTGTCCACTGTTGAAAAGTGATATTCCCAGGTCACTTTCAGGGGACCTCTGGGTTTCGACCGTCATCTAACGGCAGAGCGTCTGTCCTGCAGTCTGCTCACCCTGAGACCGTTCATCTTCACGGTCTCCCTGCTCCAGGGGTCTCAGGGCCCTCGAGGGGCCCCTGCGCGGCCAGACCGGACCTGGAGGGATGGAGTCTCTCTCGCTCTCCATGTGGACTACAGGAGAATCTGAGCCACGTACGGTGAGTGTGTGCTCGCTATGGCTGCTAGCAGGGGCAGATCGTTAGACTCGATCCTGTGGGGATAAACCAAACAGACATGCATCACGACTAGTGGTCGACCTACATTAATCTTTTTCATGGCCTATGCTGTCCCAAATTATCACCGCTAATTACAACTGATAGAAAGACGTATGAATTCTTACCCTAGCACCATGCCCAGCTCCTTCACATGCACCCTGGTCTGTCCTTTTAAGTACTCGGCCAGCATTTTGCTCTTGAAGTAGAGTTCCTGCAGCCGGTCCTCCAGATGCATGATGCACTGAAAATAAGAGCGAGAGAACAGCTCGTGTCACAAACATACAGCACTGACTTCAATCCTTCACAGCTTCAACCTGCTCATTTCACAATAAAAGTCCAAAGCCCGGCTTTGAGTTTGCATGTTTTGATGTCCATGTGCTTTGCATTTTCAGGGGCCTTGCACAAAGAACACTTTTTCCGATTCCACTGTGCTACTTTTCCATAGTTTTTCATGTAGACATGCTACACAAACATGTTTGACAGTTGCACATTGCAGAATCTTGCATGAACACCACGTTTTTAAGAAAAAGAATTTCAACTTTTACATGAAGCGCCGCTCATCAAATCCAGTTCCAAAACGGGACCAATCAGAAGAGTCCAGAGGCGGGGCAAGCGTTTGCAAGCTTTTGTTTACAGCAGCAAGTTGGCAAGGCAATGGTTTTATTTGATGGCAGCAAGATAGAGCTGTGCTGCACTTTTTTTTTAATACCATTTGTGAACACTGTGTCCCATAGTTTTAGATGCAAAGATGCATTCTGTCTCGCTTTAATTTCCTAAAAGTAAACTAATCTTAACTAAATCACACGTTTATTAATAAAGCATTTAAATCATAATACTGAGCCTTTAATTGCCTACATAGCCTAATAAGCACTCAAGCACACGAATAAAGCTTGCCACGGCACACTGCAGAAGTAATGAATGTGTCAGGGAAAAACAATAAGTAGGCTGCATTAAGATTTTAATAATTGGTAAATTAGTGCTTACTTTTTTTTGGCTTAAGAGACGTGAAACGAACTCGTCAGCTCCGTGTTAGTGGATGCGCCTGTATACATGTTTCATACGGATTACATAATCGGAGGATATTTGTTTTCCATTGGAACTGGTTTATTTAAAAGTAGAAATTTTGCTCTCTATAGATATATGTTTACATATCTGTAAGGCAAATATACACTGAGTTTCAGAGTTCTGCGCTCAAGTTCACAGAACCTGATTGCATTCATTATTTTACAAAAGCACAATGTTTTGTTGTTATTGTGAGTGCACACAATTAATGTCTTCGAAGCAAATATGAGAGAGTATTTTCAGAGCAAGTGAGCGCACCGGCACCTCCATCTGTATTACAACACAGACCAGCCGTTAATGATCTGTCCGTCACAGATTTCACGACTACGACCAGTGGATTTTTTTCTTTTTTCTACGACTAAGCGATTATTACAATTCTGGCCAACCAAACCTCATCTGGTTCACTAACGGTTAGTCAACTATTAGGGGGCAGCCCTAAAAATAATCAACAGTGAGAGCTCTGAAATGTGTTCACATTTCCTTACAGATGTCCTAATGATTGATTAAATAAAGCAGAAGAAACGTGATAAAGTTGCACTCACGAAGTTTGGCGACAGGTTGAGTCGGTAGAGCTGGTAGGTGGACTGGAGCAGGTTGGACACGAGGTTGGACACGAGCACCTCTTTGCCCAATTTGTCGGAGGGTCGTCTCTGGCTGCTGGCCACCTGCACGCTCCACTTATCAGTG
The DNA here is from genome assembly GCF_003368295.1 of Carassius auratus. Taxonomy (NCBI): domain Eukaryota; kingdom Metazoa; phylum Chordata; class Actinopteri; order Cypriniformes; family Cyprinidae; genus Carassius; species Carassius auratus. The sequence continues at coordinate 4,328,251 of NC_039263.1, forward strand.
TCTGCGATAATGCAGACGGCCTCCGCGATCGGCTCATCCAGCACAGGATGCTGCACACCAACAATTCAACTCTTATCAATATACACTTTACACATGACTAACATTAGGTTTTCACAGTTCATTTTTTTTTTTTCATTTTTGTTCATTTAGGACTCTCAGTGACACTTAAGTGCTGAGTGTCTTATGAAATACTAGTTAAAATGTAAAAAAAAAAAAAATAATAAAATCTAATTTCTATAAAATTTTATTTAGGTTTTAGTTATTTAGTACATAAAGATAAACTAAATAAAAATGAGAAATGAAGCCTTGGAAACTAGCCGAAATATATACATTTTAAATATTTTAAGTTATAATTACTTTCCCCCATGGTTTTCATTTCAGTTTTTCTAATCTAAAATAACCCTGGCACAGATTAGTTGATGATCAAATTTGTGGCCAATAATTGTCATTATAGAGGATTATCAGTTTTATTCATTAGTTGTTGCAGCTTTAATCTTTTGTAACTATAACTATCAGTAACAGACCCTTCATCAAGTGTTAGGCAGGTGCTGCTTGGTGACGTGTACCTGCACAGCATGGGCCAGATCCGACACCAGGTTCTGCCTCAGTTTCTCATCATTGGGGGCTCCATGCAGAACAAAGTCTGGGACGTACGCAGGACAGTATCCTCCAAAGAGCGACCTCCCAAAGTTGGCAATGCTTGGTTTAGAGTAGTTCTCCACCAGCTTCGCCCTAGAAAACACATAACCTTGTTTATTAGCAACCTTTATAACGTACAGACTAGGGCTGGGTAGTGCTTTGTATTTTTGGGCTGATTTGCAATATATTGTATATACATCTCATTATTCCATGGTCTGTCTGAATGCTGGATTCTGATTGGCTGGCAGGTATGCAGTGAAACAGTTTAATGCACAGGTAGTTCCAGTTTAATCACTGTTCTATATTAATGCCCTGCTTTCATTGATGTATATCGATATAAACAGTCTCGTTCTATATCGTTTATACAAAATATGTTGATAGATAAAGCGTCCAGCCCAAATACAGCCCACAAGCCAAACGAAACAGATGTTTCTGATAACCGATCTCCGCTCTTACCCGGGTAAAGGCACCTCGAGCTCATCCTGCCAGTCAGACTGCTCTTCTGTATAAAACGGTCCATCGTGCTCTTGCCTGGGCAGCTCGTGTCCGGCGTCCTCGCTCTCGCTGTCCCCCAGCGCGCTGTCCGAGCTCTCGTTGCGTGGGATCTCCCAGTCGTTCAGCAGGACTGCTGTCTTCTTCTCCCCAACGGTGCCTTGTGAAGGGACACTCAGTGACATCTCGATGCCCTTGTCCTGCTCGGCAGAACAGCAGGTTTTACAGCATCCCGCGCTGACGTCTCCTGCCTCGCACTCACAGCCGTCTTTGTCTAACCGTGGAGCACTGCTTCCTGTGCCTTTCATCTCAGTTTGATAGACATCATCAATAGTCCTGGTCTCCACGGGATTGTCATCGCTGAAATACTCGTCAAACATGTCCATGCAGTCGCCTTGCACTTTCGGACACCTCTGAGACGTCTTTCTAGTTCTAGTCTTGCTGTCGTTGGTCTTGATTTGGTCCACTTGGAGTTTAGCCTCGGCGTTACACTGCTTGTGCTGGTTGTCTTTGAGAAGCTTCTTGTGTTTCTTGACCTCGTCCTCCACCTTTTGCTGTCGACTCTCCATGTCAGATTCAGGAGACATTGAGTCTCCGATGAGGAATGTGACTTTAGAGGAGGGTTCGTTATCAAAGCTCTTTTCTAGGAGGATATCTGATGAATGGAAGATCCTGATGGGCATGCCACCAGACTCCACCTCGGGTCGCACATCCCCTTGAATCTCGAGCGAGGGTCTTCTCTCGCATGGCGAGTTGGAGCTGACTTTTACCACGGTTTCCAGTCGAGTCTCGAGCCGAGGGCTCCCTGCTTCTCTGCAGACAGGCACATCACTGAAATGGTCCACCGGATGCAGACGCTTGTCCTCGTCTGGGGCTTCTGTGTCCATGTATGTGCTGCTCTGTAAGCTGTTGTCATCAGACGGGTAGCCGTCCTCTCCCTCGGCACCCTGGGACAGGTAGTCTTGGCTCGGCTTGTGCACGGTGACCAACACGTAGTCGGACTCCTCCACCTCTCCGGGGCGCAGCGACGTGGTGATGAGCGAGCCGGGCATCACGATGGCCACGTCCTCGGCGCTCTCCAGCAGGTGTGTTTCCAGTAGCTCCGAGCAGCGGATGAAGTAGGTCAGCACATACAGAAGACGCTGCACCAGCTCCTGTCGTTTGCCAACCACCACAGTACGGGACAGACGCACAGGTGAGCCGATCGCCCCGTACAGGTCACCTGCAATAACAACAACATCATAAACCAAAACTGTTATTACACACTTGCTAGGAAACAAATAAGCAGTGCTGGGTAGTAATGGATTACATGTGATCCGATTATGAAAAGGTGATCACTCATAACTGGATTACATTACATTTTAAAATCCTCATAATCAGATTACAGTAACTTAATTTACATATTCATAAAAAAAAAAAAATTGTATAGAGTTTGAACTGCAGTTCTCACATTAACTTGCAATGCAATGTTTAATGCACTTTGTTTTTATCAATGTTGATATCAAATAATGGAATATATTTTCTTTTTCTTTGCTTTTTCATATCAAGATGGTACATTTAATGGCAAGTTCAAAACAAGTTAGGTAAAAGGCAATCTAAAAAGTAGGAGTAGTAGTACGAACTACAAATTTCATCATGTAATCTGTAAACAATAACAGACTACAATTTGTAAGTAATCTACCCAGCACTGGAAATAAGAGGGAGTCATTTGTGTGCTGCATGTCTGATATAATGGCAGGATTATTTTGTCTGCATTGGTTCCCTTCATAGTTTCATACATACTTTAAATGTATATTATTTCCCTCTGTAAATCCATTCACTGTCTTTCGCCATAGTTTCACACAAAACAAAACTAAGGCTGTATTATCATGGGTTGTACAAACTGCAACCATTTCTATTTGTAACCATCAAACTGCAAAGAGCTCAACAACCCTTGCAAATCTTCAGCTACCCCTAGTGGGGGGTCACGACCCCCAGGTTGGGAACCAATGCTTTAAAGGTTCTTCATGGAACCATATAGATTGCAAAGAACCTTTAGATCTTTTTTTTAAGTGTAGTGAGCATCGATGCTCCCTGTTTCTTGAGTTGCATTGTGGGATTTTTAGGGAGTGGATGTTCCAGGGATTTTGTGATTAAGACTGTGCCCTGACTACTGCTTCAACACACCTGCCTGTGATTTTCAAGCAATCCTGAGGATCTTGACTAGCTTGTTCAGGTGTGTTTGATTCAGGTTAAAGATGCAGGACAGCAGAACCGAAGACTCCTGTTCAAATGCAATGTTTCCCAACACTGTTCCTTGAGGCACCCCAACACTACACACAATCAGACTCTTCACAAGCAAACACACCTGCTCATCAGCTCATTAGTAGAGACCAGAAATGTCCAAAATGTGTATTGTTGTGGTGCCTCCAGAAAGAACACTGCTCTTAAGCTCACCGTGGCAAGTCACTTCCATAAGTACTCCACTAGGTGGCGAAATGCACAAATGTTTGCATTCTTGTAGGAGTCATTTACCAAGCTGTGCCCAAAGTGGGTTGTAGGGATGTGTTTTCGCCAGCATGTCTACGCTCTGTGAGGAGTGCTTCTCCAGGAAGATCTTTAAGGGTGGTTGGCCGTTGGGCATGACCGTGGGAACCCAGGCGAGATGGTTAGTGAGAACCGCAGTGAGAAGTGCAGGGAGGAATCTAAAAAGGCAAGCGAGAACATGGTTACATTACCCTCATCAAGGGCGTTTGATGGCTTGAGGAGTATGTGTGATGTTACTCAACTGGTTCTTAGAGGCTTGCTCCATGAGCAGGGCCAGCTCCCTCATGAACTGGCCGCAAAGCTGGTTCTTTTCAGGTGGACCGGACATCATGGTGAGCCAGACGGGCTCAGACACACGTGGCATGGTGTACAGGTTGCAGATGGTCGTCCTACAGGGCGTCAGCACACAAAGACAGAAGAGCTTTTGTCAACAGCTGAAACAAAGGGCGCTTCAGTTGCACAGGGCTGCCCCAGCTGGGAAAGACCTTTACAGCATATTGAACTTCTTCAAATGTCATGTAGCCCGGGAGCATTGGCCGCGGTCCAAACCTCAACAGCCAGATGCTAGTCAAATGGTATGAGTTCAGGAAAGTCTGTAGAGTCACAAGTAGGACCGCTTCTGTAAAACTATCCACTTAATTACACGCAAAGCAAATCTCTGGATCCAGTCAGAGGAGCAGCTTTAACACTTATCTGCAACGGAGCAATGTCGTTTACCATTACAAGCAATTCTTGTGCTGATTAGGCACTGGGAAAGATGCAGATGTTTGACACTTGGAGGGAAAAAAAACAACAATGTACTCCCTTCCCAAGACGTACTATACTTCCCAGTACTGAAGTTAGTGTAGTGACCTATATAAAGCCTCATGCAACCACAGCTAACAGGAAGACAGAGCTGTTTTAGCACTGGATTATCGAAGATTTATGAAGCTGTGATGTCTAATTTTAAACCTAGACCCTGAAATTAGGACTGACAGAACATGACACTCTAAACGTTCATCACTTAAAATCAGGCCTGGGTGATTATTTAAGCAATACGCTATTAGAGGAATTTGCTATGTGACACCTTTAAGTGTTATCAATGTCATTGGTACACCAAAAGAACAGAACCAAACTAAACTCCAATGAATCAGTTAAGGATCCGTTTGTGTCACAATTTAGAAAGTTTTTTATTGTTATACTGCAGCATCTACATCAAATGACTATAAAAGAGCGCTATATTAAATTTAGATCAAGTCTATTCTGTCTATTCTTCTAAAATGTGTACAGCTTCATTTCGACCCCGAGGATAAACGCCAAGGTGTATAATTATCCGGCTGGAGGTGGTAAATCTGAAATATTTGTTTGTCTGTTCACTTGCACATTATTGACTATTCTGGTCTGTCCTGACAGTGTGTGAGGGAGATAAGGTTTCTGTGGCACTGTGCTCAGGTTGCTCTGGCCGTGGACCAACAAGCATATGACTTGGAAGTATGAGAGGCTGAATACTGGATCACCACTTTTCAGTCTGACCGCTCCGATTGGATTCAGTAAAATGAAAGAGCAGCACGGGACAAACAAATCAGATCTGAACAGTTGCAATACAGTGTGGACTCATTAAACTGGATTTCAATAGGATATGCACTAAATCAGATTTGGACTCACAGTCTGAACAAGACGCATTACTCTGAGATCATAGAAAGCATCAAAACAATGCCTTTTCATAATGACAATTGACCGAATAAAAAAACAATGTGACACCTCTAGTATGATTGACAGGTTGATTTTTGTTTTTATTTCTTTGAATGCATTACGCTTCTGGTTGCCCTGAACATGATACGGGAGTTATCGTGTGAATCGTGTCAAAGGTCATCGTGCAAGGCGTTCATTAGGTTTGGACACAAAGGCATCGCATAGATCAGTGTCGTGTGTCTCAAGTCACATGAGTGGATTAAGTGTCCAGTAAACCTTGGCTGGACTTTTAGAGGATGTAAATAACAAAGCACCTGGCGATCAGCGTCCACAGACGTGTCACCACAATCTCACCTGAACTCATTGAGGCCGTCCACCATGCGACTGTAAGCCAAAGCTCTCTGGCTGGCATCAGCTGACCTGCGGCTCAGTATCATAGCCTTCAAACAAACAGAGAGCCACACACCGTAAGAGAGACACAACAGGGGAAGCAGGGGCAAACCACAAAAACACAAATCACGTCTAACCTGCTCAATGGCACTTTTGAGTTTGTTCATGTGACTCTCAAAGAGAGGAAAGTGAGAGAAGAAAAAGTCCTGGAACTTGGCGTTCTCTTCCTCGTTGGGCGAGAGCAGGAAGATGACACCGATAGCGATCTTCTTCTTCCTGGCGACACCCAGAGTCGGCCCGCTGTTCTCATCAGACATGTTGAAGCTCTCCTCCACAGACCTGGAACGCAAACACACCACTGGATTAGACGGGGAAATGTGAGCGGGTGAAAAGACTCTCACACTGATATTTAAACGCACTAACGAGTCTTCACTACTGTTTGTCACTTCTGAAGTGAAAGAAAAACCTGCTGTAATTAAAAAGAGGTGATATACTGATGGAAACCATAAACCGGTAAAACTTTGTCATGAAATTCTCATCTCTGTCTCGGCTGCACTTTAACGATGCAATGTTGTATCATCAGTTTACATTTGCATGCATTTTAACACTTAACCAGTGATTGCAAACTATTCAAACACAACAAGATGTGAAAGAGACCTCTGTTCTCGTGCTCTGTCTGAAAGCGCCCATAAAGCAGCTGCGCACACAACGTCTGAGTAATGAAATCTCTTTCAGTCAAAAATGCACAAAAATGTCAAATTGATCATCAACAGTTGGCAAACAAGAAAACAATCAAATTGTGTCATTAATGTTCATCAAACTTCAAAAGACTTGCTGCTTTTAACTGAATCTCTTAATTTATACAGTGAGAACTAAGCAGCGTTTTATTTAGCAATTTTTATTCAGTTTCTGTAGTATTTCTTGTTTCTGACAGATTAAAGCATTTGCATCATTGTTCGATTATCTCTGTGCAATCAAAGCATGCAATCAAAATTGTATTTAATATTCTGCTATTGTAACAACCTTATTTCAGGCAAATATAGCTACTGTGACATTAAGGTGAAGTCAATCTTCTGCTATATTGTCTAGGGGTGCTCCGATCACGATCGGCCGATCGTTAATGCGCATCTCGTCAGTAAAGCCGGTTTTCTAATCAGCGATTAATTCCATCAGGTGCGTGATTTCACATAGAGCAGCTGTTACTACACAGAGCCGTTGTTAACTGAGAAGATGGGCCAATAAACGCTGAAAATTAACGTGATTTGCGCATCTTCTCTATTAACAACGGCTCTGTGTAGTAACAGCTGCTCTATGTGAAATCGCGAACCTGATGGAATTAACGGCTGATTAGAAAACCGGCTTTACTGACGAGATACGCATAACGATCGGCCGATCGTGATCGGAGCACCCCTAATATTGTCATTTAAACTTTTGGTACTATCGCCCGATGCTATCTGTGGACAGTTGAGTGTGTAGCACTCGCACCATCGAGGGAAGACGCCGTTCTCCAGGCTGGTGGTTTGGCTGCGCAACCAGCGCCGCTGGTAGCTACTTGCACAGCTGCTGGTGAGAGAGGAGCCCGGTGACGGAAACGGGGTGATCAACAGGCTGCTTAAAGATGCTGTGGAGAGAAGAGAGGGTCAGTATCTATGTGATCACAAGCCCATCACCAGGAGCAAACACTCACACATGGCAAAAATTAGGTGCAATGACATGCAAACGCAAGAATCATTTCTGAGCATTTAAAGGAATCCCTAATTCTGACGGCACCCAATCACTGCTTATATCCTATGCACTGGTGAGCATGTGATGAAATGTTGCATTTCTCCAAATCTGATGAAGAAAATCATCTACATCTTGAATGGCCTGAGGGTGAGCATATTTTCAATTTTGGGTGAACTACTGCTTTAAGAAATGAGGAACTGAGCAGTGATGAAAGACTGATAGCGTTTAGGTTTTCAGGGTCACCGGAGAGTGATGTTCAGAGCGAGGTGACACGTTCAAACAGCTCAACGGAGATGAGACGCGCGTGTCGACCCAGGCCTAAATTAGCCTCCTCTTCTACTAGTGCAGATAGTGCGGGCAGTTTTGGGAACTGCTAAATATAAACGTCTGTGCATGTGATGCTGCATTAGCCAGAACGAGAGATCCCAGCTGTGCCGAGCAGGTCATCAGGCACTTTCCATTGCACAAGCTTTTCCAGATCTGCTGCATGTTCAGAAAGCTGCACATCTTAATGGCACAGCACAGATATTCCTGTGCTGTCAGCTTCACAGTGTCCTGACTGTAGTATCATTTATATTTAGAACACAACAGAAAAAATTATAGCTAGATATGAAGATATGATTTTTTGTAATCCAAGAGTCTTAAAATATGAACAGATGAACATCTCCAGAGCTGCTCTGTGAGCCACATCACAAATGAATGAGAAAAACTATTGTCAGAAACACACTCCAATTCAAATATCTTCACTACAACCTGACAAAAATAAATGTTCTGTTTAACTTTGATAAATTATGACACTAATACATGTCTTAAGTGCCATTTTTTTTAAAATAGAGATTTATACATAATTTGAAAGCTGAATAATTCATCTTTCCATCTGCTCCGGAGTCACATATTAAAACATTGCTAAAGCATTGTGAATTCCATGATTAAACAATTATTATTATTATTAAAATGTTAAACTTAAAATGAAATACAAAAAAACAAAAATGGAAAACATGTAGAACAGGGCCCATATTCACAAAACATCTCAAGGCTTAAACTAGCTCGTAACTTGTCGATTAAGGAAAAAATCTTAAAAATCATGGGTGTGTCAGGCCTAAATTTAGGACTCTTATATTTTTGTTTCACAAATCATTAGCTCTAAAACTAGCTCCTAAATCTGTGAAACACTAGGAGTAATAAAGAGGACTCATAAGTCACTAAGACCAAGCCACAAACTATTCTAAGAGCTCTAAAAAAAAAAAAAAAAAACATCAACTTTGGTTCTGTGATTATATGCTTTGTTTTCATTAAACGAGTTGGACAAGAAGTACCAGATGTTCTTGCGTCCAGTTTGTTTTTCTTTTACGTTTGCATGTCATACTATCAGCCTGTGATTACTGCACTCTGTAAATTAAAAAGCTGTTTATAGAGGCATGTTTTCCCAGTGAGCTTAAGATAGTAGGGTAAGAATCAAGTCATTGGTTGATTGTCATGTGATTACCCAGAGTTTTGTACTTAAGGCCTCATGTTTGCCACATTTGTACTGAAGTACGTATTCTGTTCCAGGTCATTGTTTAGTGTCAAGTCAAACTCATGTTTGTGTTTGGTTTCATGTCATGGATTAAGTTCTTAGTTTATGTTTATGTTTTTAGATCATCATTCTTAATAAACGGCACTTTGCTTCTCTGAAAAAAAAAAAAAGTCCTGTTGATATGCACATTTACTCATTTTAGTTTTTTTACGAGAAGCATACAGGCTGACAATTCCCTGAACATATATCATATTGTTTAATTAGTGAAACTAAACCTGCATTTTAAAATCCTTATTTATTCTTAAACCATTAATTGAATATGGCAACATAATATTGCGCTCTTTACAATATTTCTATGAATGAATCTCTGACAGACTATCAGCCAATCACGGTGTGCATAGTTAATAAGCATGCTGACATCATGCATAGCAATGAGGTCAGCCCCGCCCCCTTACTCTTAGCTTAAGACTTCCCTCTATTCCTTAGATAAAGTTAGTCCCAGCAGCTTTGTAGTAGCTTTTAAGAGAAAGCTGAAACCTTTACTGCTATTTAGGAGAACTCAAAGTGGCCCAGATGTCACAGAGCCCCAAATATACAATTTTACCAATAAATGTCATGCAGTATGCATGTGTGCACAGACTCACCGGAGCGTGCGATGCCGCTGTCTCTCTCATCATGCAGTCCTCGGCCCGGCATGTCCATGGGGTTACTGTGTCCTGAGAGGAACAGAGAAAGTCATGCAGGGACGATTTTAAAGAATTTGCTTATCCCTACCCACCACCCGTCCAGAAATCTTATCAGCATTGTGATCTACCTACACATCACATCAGACACATGCACACACAGCAGGCAGGAGAGGGCAAACCAGTGCATTATGGGGGACGGGGGAGAAAGAAACCCTGGGCTTGTCAAGGCTAGAGAGATCACACCACAACAGATCCACCAGTCACACGTCCTACACTAGTGACAATCAAAGCACTAGCAAACACCTTAGAGTCACATGCATAGAACAGTAGTGCCACACACACACACACACACACACACACACACACACACGCGCCAACCTGAAAAGAAAGAGGCACTCTTGATGAGACGGAGAGGGCCTTGCTCTGAGAGCGCACGGCGTGGGCTGCAGAGCTGAGAGAAACCTGTACGATACCGCGATCAGGACGACAAATGAAGAGAAAGACACACATCCGACTGTTAGTTAAGAACAGGAAGAGACACACAGATGCTCAAAAGTCTGGAATCTTTTGTATCGTTTGAAAGAAGTCTCTTATGTTCACCAAGGCTGCATTTATTGTAATAAAAAATACAGTAAAATAGTAATGTATTTTTTTTTCGCCATCATTCCTCCAGTCTTCAGTCACATGATCTTCAGAAATCATTCTAATACCCTGATTTGCTGCTAAAGACACATTTCTGATTATCATCAATGTTGAACACAGTTAAGCTGCTTCATATTTTAAACGTCTAGGATAAGTAAAACAGAGGATGCATTAACTTGATCAAAATAAAGGCATTTATCATGTTACAAAAAAAGAAATGCTGTTCTGTTGAACTTTTATGTTCATCAAAGAATCCTGAAAAATAAAATGCATCACGATTTCAACCAACACATGAGGCAGCACAACTGTAAGCATGATACTGTTTTCAATATGATTATAATCAGATTGATTTCTGAAGATCATGTGACACTGAAGACGGGAGTCATGAAAATACAGCTGGAAATACAGCTTTGATTCAGAGGAATAAATAACATTTTACAATGAATAGAAACAGCTGCTTAAAAGAGTAATAATACTTCACTGCATTCTGGTTTTGCAGTATTTTTGATCAAATGAATGCAGCCTGATGAGCATAAGATACTTTTTTTTTAAGCATTTATAAATCGTAATAACTCCACACTTTTGATCAGTAGAGTATCTAAAGCTGTCAGGATCACACAGACAGAGATGAATGCAACACCACACAGAAATCTATCTCCTAAATCATCTACTGTTTTGTTTTTAATCCGGCAAGTATACAGAAAGAAAAAAATCAGTTTATTATTAAAATATAAATACAGTATACACGGTAATAAAAAAAAAACAGTAGATTAATAAAAAGGCAGTAGATAAAGTTTCGCAATGTCTCGGTTCATTCCTAGAAGCTTTTGTGACAGTCCTAAATTCATGAATTAAAATATGTCTAAGTGAAATAGTTTCTTTATGCAAAGTAAAATACCAAAATATAAAGAAAGAACTAAGACCTGGACATGTTCTCAATGAGTCCACAATAAAAACACATAATCACAATCTTTAACACACTGAAGATTTCATAGAAAACTTGCACACAATGGAGAAGAACAGACACAGAAGGAAACATGGAAAAGCACGGAGATCATCAAATTAAACAGTGTAACAAATCTTGTTGCCAGCTGAAACAGCAAATGTCATCGAAAGGACGAGCTGGCGATTGAAACGGTGTATGAGGAGTGAGTTAAGGGTGAAGCGCGGAGGATCTTGTGGTACCTATGCTGCCCAGGAAGCTGCTGGCGGCGCTGTTCTGCTCGGGCCGCGGCGCGCCGGAGTCCTGATTGATGAACTCTAAACTGTCCTGCAGTCTGTTGAGTAACCAAGAGGAGCAGTGAGGCAATGGAGCACGTGTGTGTGTGTGTGTGTGTGTGTGTGTGTGTGTGTGTGTGTGTGTGTGTGCGTGTGTCTCACGTGTTCAGGCTGCCGTAGACACTGCCGCCCGTCCTCGCTGTAAACACTTTACTGAGCATCAGCTGCGGAGGAGATCTGTGAACAAACACACACATGATCATTTATATATGCATGTAATGGTCTTTTCACATTTATCTTATTGTGTGACTGCCTGGAGTCAGGTTTCTCAACTGACTATTAAACCTGTTAAATCTCTATATAAACAAACACTAAAAATGTTAGACAAGAAACCAATTAGATGGCATCATTATAATATTATACAAAACAAAAACAAACAAAAACAGTCTCAGTTTTTTGTGTGTGTGTGATTATTGTTTTACTGTTGTTAAAACATTAAGCCTAACCAGTGACTGGAGCTGCAAATTATCCTTTGGCTAGAAGCCTACATGTGAAGCATCGGCTGCTTGAAATTGTAGCAATGTTATACTGCATTGTCCCTGTTAAATAAACTAATAAATAAATGAATAATAAATCAGCACAGGCTGCTCTTCACACACACCCACACAATCGGTTTTACATGCGTACGCTCTTACCTCATCTGGTGGATCTTCAGCGTCGAGCCTTTGTAGCTCATGGCCACCGAGCCGAACATCATTTCTCCGAGCATGTTAGCGTCTGATGAGCACCGAGAGGAGCCCTGACACAGAAAGACAGAAAACCACACAGGTCTGAATCTGCAGGAGCAGCACACAGCGGTGTGTGACATGTTTCTTGTCCAATGTTACAGTAAACGACGTGAGAGCTGACTTTGATGAGCGTCACTGAGTTTGCACAAACCAAACAAAAGCACGTCTTGAGAGCATGCTTTCACTGAATGATCCGAAATTCAAGATATGAGGGCAATAAATACTCTACGAGTTATTTTATATTTCTATATGGTTAAGTTTAGCAATATCACGCGAACAGGAATCCAGTTTTTTTCTTAATATTATCACTATCGCAGGTTATATTGATTTTATGCAGAAGTTATAAGCAATAATATCAAGTTTATATTAAGTGTTTTAGATTAGAATTAATCGATCAAATCTGAAAAATTTCGCACTGTGACTCGATCTCTAAAATGGTGAATTGACGCCACCTACTGGCAGCTTCAATTTCAGATTGTTTTATTGAAAATGTTCATTTTAAAACTTTTATCTCCAAGTATTTTTGTATTTGCTGTGTAAATAGATCGTAATTCTTCAGATGCAGCTTGCAAAAATTTATTTTGTTGATAAATTATTTTTGATTGTCTATAGCGTCTCATTATTTGACCTAAATTTACTAGTTAAAATGTAAAAAAAAAAGAATAAAACCATTTGCATTCAATTTAGCATGCTAAGTACAAAGTACACTGGGTTGTTTAATGCCAAAAATCATTAGGATATTAAGTAGATCATGATCAAGATCATGTTCCAAGAAAATATTTTGTACATTTCTTACCGTAAATATATCAAAACTCCATTTTTGATTAATAATATGCATAACTAAGAACTTCATCTGAACAACTTTAAAGATGATTTTCTCAATATTTAAATTTTTTTGCTCCCTCAGATTCCAGATTTTCAAATAGTTGCATCTCAGACAAATATTGTCCTCCTCACAAACCACACATCAATGGAGAGATGATTTATTCAGCTTCTAGATGATGCATATATCTCAATTTCTGAAAACTGACACTTGAGACTGTTTTTTTGCTCCATGGTCACATATGAAGAATATGAAGAGAGAGAGTGCAGTCTTGTGACAGGCCTCACCTGGAAGCGGTTTTGTTCTTTGGGCTCAGAGGCGCAGGACGAGCTGCTGTCCAGAGAACTGGAGCTGCCTCCCGCAGGCCTCAGCTGACAACACTTCCCAAACATCTTCGCCTGTGCCTCTCCACACACCCTCTGCAAACAACACAGCACAGTCACTAAACCTGAGACACACACCGGTTCGTCAAGACCCACATTCTGCAAAAAACACACTTCAGGTGTTTGAACTCTCTGGAGTGTGAATGCAGCAGCACACAAAAACAAAAGTGGTTTTAAACAGTTAATGTTGAATCAGTTGTCACTGATCTTTATTTAAAGGAGTGAGGGAGAGAGTACGAATTACATGATGAGACATGATCACAAAGCAAAAATAAACAGCGAGACCAGTTTAATACGATTCACCATCAGATGACTCTTGAATGAATATGATTCTTTTTTTTTCTAATACAAAAATACAGAAAAAGTGGAATATAGAGATATATACAATATATCACAATTCAGCCAAACAATATCAAGATATATATTCTTAGTCTGCAATACTTGCAAACAAATTTTTTTGCATGCATATGATCCTCCAAACTGGCAAGTGTGCACATAAACACTTTTTTTTTTGCATGCTATTTAATTTCACCCCTTCCTGTGAGTCAGTAAAGAGCGAATCCCTTCATATCTCTGTGAGGTGTCACACGAGAGCTCCAGCGCTGGAGGTAATGAGTGTTTCGGCTGTGCGTGCCAGGCTCGGTCTCTCTAATGGCTCATGCTGAGTCTCTGTGAAGAGCACAAAGGAACTCGGGCATGTGAGACTGTCATATGACTTCCTTAACGACTCGTGAGCGTTTGCTTACTCGCTCTCTCCAGCTCTCAGTCAATGACGCTCTGTCTCTCTCTCTCTAGTGAAACTGTGTCCTCTGCCAAAAGCGTCATGTGACTGCAGGCGCAGCTCGGCTTCCTATCAGCGATCTCCAGAGCCTCTCCCGGACTCACTAGACACACTGTTTATTCTTCATCTGCTTGAGCCTGCCGTATACATCAATCAACCTGCAGCAGATTTGAAGGAGCATGCTTTATGTTTTTAATCATCAGTGTTTTTATTCAGCAGGGTTCAGGTCAAAGACATACTGAACTGACCGATCATTATCAAACGTTAAACCACTGAGTGAATGATCCAGGGATTACTTATTTATAATGGGAAAATCAGTAATGATGACACTGAATTTAAATTCACTACAGTTTCTACAGGTTTTATGAAGGTAAATTCAAGACTAACAGTCAAAATGCATGGAATAAATTGAACGGGATACAATAAATGATCATTTTCTGAGTTATATTACCACTTCAGAGTTTACACATTCAATTTCCAACTGATTTCCATTACTTTTAAAAGGAAATATTGAAAAAGCGATACATTTTTACATTTAATGCCAAAACTTTAAGACTTTCTGCTCCGATTTAAAACATTTTAAGGTCTCACTCTGAGGAAGACTAAATTAAGATCGGCCGAAATCCTGTTTGGTGCACAAAACATTTTGCAACATCGAGCTGAATTACTTTGAGGTTTGTTTAATGTTCTCTCTTCACCTTCAGTTCAGACTGACTGGGGAAAGGCAGATCAGAATTCCCTTCACTTTACAGTCAGATGACAAGACCAGGTGTGGAAAATGCTTTGTTTTTTTTTGGTGAACCGGATTTTGCACTGAACCCACAGCCTCATGACAGCTAATGACAAACATCTAGCAGACGTGAGCGAGCTGGACACGCCTTCAGTCATGTGAATGTGAAAGAATGCGTACACGCTCAGAGTCAGCTGATGCTATTATTACTGGAGATAAGAGCTCTGGTTCACACAGCACTCACCGTGACCGGGGCATCTTCTGTGCTCCTCTTTCTGGCGTCCGAGTCGAAGAGGACGTTCCTGCCGCGCCGCTCGCAGTCCTGGTAGACGATGAGACGGATCTGACAGGGCTCCAGCTCCGGTGACGACCAGCTGACGGACAGAAACACCAACATGAGCACCACAAACACATTGAAGCTTAAAGGCAAAGTTCTACTAAAAATGGAAATCCTGTCATTAATAACTCACCCTCATGTCGTTCCAAACCCGTAACACCTTCGTTCGTCTTCAGAACACAGTTTAATATATTTCTGATGAAGTCCGAGAGCTCTCTGACCCTCCATAGACAACAAGCATCCTAACACGATTAAGGTCCAGAAATGTAGCAAGGAGATTGTTTAAATAGTTCATGTGGCATCAATGGTACAACTGTAATTTTGCGATGCAACAAGAATACTTTTTATGCGCAAAGAAAACAAAAATAACAACTTAATTTAACAATTAGTCTCCTCTGCATCACCCTGAAGAACCATTTTGGAGCCACTTTTTTGTAGCATTGCAAAATTACGGTAGAACCTCTGATGCCTGATGGATTATTTTAATTTCCTTTCTACGTTTCTGGATCTTGTTTGGGTTAATTACATTGCTGTCTATTGGAGGGTCTCTCAGAAATATCTTCATTTGTGTTCTGAAGATGAATGAAGGAGTTACGGGTTTGCAACGACATCAGGATGAGTAATTAATGACAGGATTTCTATTTTTGGGTGAGCTATCCCTTTAATTACAAGCTTCCTCCAGCGATCAGAAGCGATGGTTTGGGACGCTGCCCCTCATCTAACCAGGAGCTGTGAGGGATTTTGAGCGGGACGAAGGCAGCGAGGGCAGGAATGGCATGGGCACAAGTTATTTCTGTGCTCTGTGTAAAG
This sequence comes from Carassius auratus, assembly GCF_003368295.1. Classification (NCBI taxonomy): domain Eukaryota; kingdom Metazoa; phylum Chordata; class Actinopteri; order Cypriniformes; family Cyprinidae; genus Carassius; species Carassius auratus. The sequence goes on from NC_039263.1 coordinate 4,344,408, forward strand.
GCAGGTGAAGAAAGGCTCAGAGCACACGGCTGTTTACTCGTCACATTCCCGATGACTGGACTCATTCACCATCCAGACACGGAGCACATCATCCGCTTTATCAGGAATCGAGAGCAACAAGCTGTGCACAAAGCACAACCATCCCCTCCAAAACATGAAAACACAATCCTAACAGCTGATCTGAAGAAACTCACTCTTCTTCCTTCCCCGTCTCAAACTACGATCAAACGAGCCAATGTTAACACACATGTAAACAATACTTGACTTGATTTGAGTTCATCGCCACATCAGCTTCACAAGCTATTTCATGGCAAACAAAGATATATTAGATAGTACACAACACAAAATATAATAAAGCAATTAAAAAAACTAATTTCTGTATATAAAAGTCTATAAAACATTCTTTAAATATACTTTTGAAAGACATTGTACATGTTTTTCTGGGTTCATCTTGTGAAACAAGTCCTTAAGAGTTTGCCCTGATAATAACCTTAGTCTCGTGACATCACCTTCAAGTGAGTCCCACAATATCGACAATTTAGTGTTTCTTCACCCATCAATAAATATCCATGTAAATGTTTAACTTTTTTCTGTCTTGACTAATATAATATAGTGTGTGTGTGTGTGTCTGCCATCAGCCACCTTCTCTATCAGAATCAGGCATTTAAAAAAATGAAGTTGAATTTAAAATGAGTAATTACTAAAAGTGGTTTCTGACATTTACAAGGGGAGAGCGATGACATGTGTGACCTAGACTATTATCTTCACTGTGATCCCGTTTGCTCTGCTATAGAAGGAAAACAAGTCCTTAAGCTGCGGAGCGTAATCTGCTGGATGTTACACAAGACCAAAACATCATTACAGCTCACAGCGAGGTGAACACCTACAGCAAAACCTCTCAAGCCACCACAAACACCTTCGCTGTTTCTTCAGCTACCACACGCCATGACTGCAAAGACACAGACAAGCAGACAGCAAGCGTTCATCAGGTACCTGGACATCAGAGCGTTTGTGCCCTTCTGCTTTCCCATTCTCGCCAGCCCGCGGCTCGCTTGTCCTCAGCACAGAGCGCTGCTAAGAATAGCAATGAACTAAATTCACTAAACAACATTAGACTGTCAGGTGACCTCCAGGCCGAGCTGGACAGCGCCGGACAAAGACATGCAGACTGAAGACGGTGTGATGTGGGCATAGAGAGGTGAGCGCGTCCCCTCCGGACTCCTGCGAGCGGAGGTCAGCGTCTGATCGTGACGGGAGCGAGCCGCCGTTACATAAAGAAAGCATCCAGACCATGACGCACTTCCTGTCCGCTAGCAGGGGTCATTTCTGAACGCATGCGGTGAGAATGTTTCCAGGCTGCATTCTTGTGAACTCGCTGAAGCAGAGCCTACGGGAGTCCAGCGAGGACAATAATAGCTCAGGCTCAGTATCTGCTCAGTGAAGGAGTGCAGCTGCTGGTGTACTGCTCATCAACTCACAGCATCCGTCACCAAAGCACTAAACAACACACACACACACACACACACACACAAGCTTCACTTGTGCTTCACGCTTCTGCAGTGATCGAGTCCATCAAAAGAGAAATACTAAATCAAGTGTAAAATTAAGACGGAGACAACTTTACAACTTTGAACAAAATGAGATTTAAGACAAATTATAAATTAAAAGGTGTCCTTTTATTATTTCTCAGACAAAATGATGCACATTTCTTTGTGAAAATGAAATGTCAAATAAACTAATTGAAGATTCCAAAAAAAAAAAAAAAAAAAAAATCTAATAACACAAATGAAATCTCTTTTTATGAACAAACTAAGGCTTCGCTTGCCTGGGCTCTTACCATTTAAAAATAAAAGAAACCACTGCATTTTACTTACCATTGCACACAAAGATGCTGTGTACAATCTGCATTAGCAGTTTCTGATTTTAATCTGACTGTTTAATTTCGAAGTCTAACCGAAGGCCTGACCGTAGCTTTGTGAAATTATACGACATACTACTACACACATTTGAATGAAATAAAAAAAGCATACGGATTGAATAAAAAAGCAATTTTAGTCTCTGACAGCAGGTGGCGCTTATGGAACAGCAACAATACATCAATTTCTTTATTACCGCTGTAAATGTAGCTATAAAGCCTACTTTAATATGCAATATACATAGACAAGATGAAAAGAAAATACAATCTAAACTTTTCTAAAGACAGTGAGTTCCTCTCAGATAAATCCCCACACACATTTGTTTTTAACATCTCAACCGACTGACTTCAATCGTCACATATTTCTAATGATTTTCAACTGGCTGGTGGTGCATCAGTGCATCCTTTCTGACAAGATGCAACTAGAGATTAAACGATGTGTGTGTCAATATTAAAGTTGCAGAAAAAAGAAAAAGTCTACTAAAATTTTTATTGTCAAATAGTCTACTTTGACCTGGGCATGCAACAGCACAGTTTGACCAGTGTGACGCTGTAGCAGAAGATCGTAATTCAGCCCTCCCAGATGCAATTCAAGAGAAGAAGACACACACAGTGCTTGAGTTGGAGTTTAAAAGCAGCCTTGTATCTGCTCCATGCTTTCCACAAAAAAACTAAAACAAAATAATCATACAACAAAATAGACAGCGGTAAGAAAACAGCAGTTAAGAAAGCATCCGATCATATATTTGCATTAGCTCTGCATAACGGCACTCCAGTTGTGACACCTTTATTTATACAGGCCTAGTACTTTATAAAAGAGACAGATTTAAAGCTAGCAGCTATACAGTATTAAACAACAACAACAAAAACAGTGTCAGTGATGCTTTCAGTTAGAATTACAACTTGATTTGTATAAGTGAATGCAAAATGTTATTTTGGTTTTCATAGTTTAAGGCTTAATCTAGCTCAGGACAGTTTTGATTATTATAACACAAAAGGTGTTTTAAGAGAGAACTTGTTTTGAACAAAATCACATATATATATAAATAAATAAATTGTTACTATTATTTTGTTTCTTATAACTTAAAAGGAGATGTTAGGCAGAATGAGGGGTTGCCTTTTCATGCAGTTAATTAAATGGTGAATGAGAATGTCTCTGTCATTTTGTGTGCCAAATATATAGTCCTAATTATTTGTATTGTAAAAAAAAAAAAAAAAACTATGCATTACAATTGTAATATAATTGTAGAATATCAATATAATTGTTTGAGTGCTTGCCTTGTTTTATTCATTAGTTGGAATGTGTTTAACTCAGTATTTTCACTAATTGTAAAGCTGAATAATCATACTGATTATCCTACCTGTGAAATAATCAGCGATTAGTCAATTAATCGCAATAATCGTTAGATTACTCTTTTATTAAAATAATCAGCTCTAGATGCAACGAACGATCATTTTTCACTAAAATATACTTTCATTCATAGGATGATTTTGCAGATGAATTCATCTGTTCTTCAGTCTGCATTAAAGCCAAAAAAAAAAAAAAAGAGAGATTTTTAAGACACAATACTTTGTAGTGAGAGCACTGAGATTTCACTGGGAACACACTCATTCTAACACAGCATGACATTACAGCACAAGTGACCTGTGTGTGATTTAAAACGCCCCTCATGTAGACCGTCTCCACCTTGAAAACTAATCTGAGTGTGCAGGAACCGGCTCTAGTACTGAACTCACTATCCTAGAGTCCTGACCGACACAACACACAACACCACAGTCACATGACCTACAGTAAAAGAGTGACATCGTCATGAAGCACTCACTGAGTTATCGTCTCTGTCAGGACAGCAGCAATCCTTCAGTCACAAGAGGCTGAGAGCACATCTAATACACAAACCTTTTGATTTCAGCGCAACTGTGCAATTTTGGCAAGATCTGGATGAATAAATCATAAGAAGGGCTGTTCGCATTGAATGAAGACATGTCTGTGAATATTGAAGCACAGAAAGACTGATGTAAATGTGGAGTCTGTATGTTGTGTGTGTCTCAGTGTCGCATCCTTAAGCTTGTGTGACGCTCGTCTGGATCTCAAAAGCGACTTATGATTTCCGCAATGCAGTCTCACCAAATGAGGACATAAATACATGAACAACATCTCCTCCAGAACTGCTCTGAGAGTCATTTCAAGACCATTTAATTTGAGAAACACTACATACACACACAAAAACAACAACTCGTCAGAATAAAAGTTAGGTTCAACTTGAAGAAATTGTGACAGAATATCACTACTACTTCTGTTAAAACTTTAGACCTCTGTTTAGTTTGTTTACTATTAATTTGGTTTAAAAAAAAATGTTTTATGCCATTTTTCGATTACCAGAAAAGTTAAAGCGCATTACTCAGCATTTCTTCTGAAAGGATACATAATAGGTTTTGATTATTAACATGAAATCTGGAAAAATTGAAATAAATTCAACCGAATGAGAAAAATAAAATGCATTACCATCTTAAAAATGTTTTTACATATCAATTTTAATTTTAACATTACATAAACCGTAATCAATTAACCGATTAAAAAAAGAAATTGCTGATTAATTGCTGCATTTGTTACAGCTGCATGAAACATGAGGCCTATATTTATTTTCTAAAGCGTGTATGACGTGCATAGAGATGACGCAAGGTCTCTGGGTTTGGCTGAGGGTAATCACTGACAGAGCACACAAAAGCTCTCAGGCTCAATTAAGAACGATTTGTCCTGCCAAAGAAGCAGAAATGTGAGCAGGCCTTTGGTTCTTCTGAGCGGGGTCACTCATGTAGATGCCCTCTCTGCTATCTTAGGTACTACGGGCTCTTTAAGCACGACGGGCCACTGTTGATGTGCATCTCTCTCTTCACAACCACATTTAAAGAAACAGGTCAACAAGACCACAGAGAATCTCATTTCACCAATTATAGTTTCACATAGTAGCTCATGGGATGATTCTGCCTGTAGCATGTACCTCGAATGAACATAAACGCATACGACGAGAGAGTGTGGAGAAGATATAATACAGGACGAGAGGTCAAAAGGTCACGGCACACGTGGTCCTGATCTCACAGCATTCAATCACTTGTCCTGAGATAACATCAACACGTTCAACACTAGTGAATCAACACCAGAGTTGTGCACATACCGTAGTTATAAAGGCTGGTCATATAGTGGGCTTTTTGCTGAATTCCAACTGACTGACAGCACTTTCTAAATCAGCACAAATATTTAACAACAGAACATCTTCATTATCAGGTTAACTGATGTATATTAGACACACTAACGATTGTATTTGTCCAATGGTGAGGATTGAGGAACCTATCGAACATGTGCATGTGAAGCCAACAATGTCTATTGTACACTCCTTTACATGGTTCCTTCATGATTTTGCACTTATTAAAGTAGAAAGACTTCAAACCTGTTCTCCTCTCTTTGTCAAATATCATGTGTTTTATGTAAATTCAATCCACGACCATTACATTTAATTTAATTCAAGTTGGATACACTGTATGTGGGGATTACTAGATGGAGAAAGGTTATGGAAATTTATTCTATCCTATATTTTATCAAGAACAAAGGGCTATTTGAGAGTAAAATAATTTACAAAAATAAACACAAAATCATGCATATTCATTGCTAATTAAAGTCTAAAGCATGCAGAAACATTCTAGTTATTGTAGTGATGGCATTTAATAATTTCACTGAATAGTTTCCATACTGCCATTTCCAATTTCCAAGAAAAAAAAAGTCTAGAAATAAGCAGTTTTGGTTTTATAAGCAGAAGTGTCAGAAATAGCCAGTAGCCTTGAAGTCCCCCATTACTTCAGGATCTCCAAAATAACCTAAAGATGATATGATTATATAAAAATGATAATATCAGAGTGCAACAGAAATGAATACAACGGCAAACGCAAGTGTCAGTGCTTTACTCTGATTCTGAGCATCTGCATCATAGACTGTATTAAAAGCAGATGTGCACTGACACTAACTACTTTAATCATCACCAACATAACATTATGAGTACAAGAAGAGAAAAGACCGCCAATAGTGCAGCAGATTGTGGACTTGCAGAGGATACACAGCATCGCTAGTACTGCATTTAAAGATCACTCGGCAGACTCTCAGAAAAGCAGAGGACTGACAAGAAATAAAACACGTGCAGTAAAATAAATGACGTGTTTAAAGGAAGGCTCGTGTCAGATCCGGAGACATAAACAAATAAAGGGTCGCGAGACAGTGTCGACTGAGCCAACTGACATTAGCATGAAGCTAGCTAAACCATCATGGACATAACCTTACGTGACCATAAACAAACACGACTCTCGGCTAACGTTAAACAAACCTTCAACTAAATTGATTCTAGTGAATGTGTTATATTAACGTCACCGGAAGCTGGAGATAAAAGACTCCAAACGTAACGTAACGTTAACCTACCTGAACACCGCGTCCTCCTTGCTGCATTTCGCGGGCGGTGAAAACGTGCTTTTTTTGTTGAAGAGTTTATTAAATAATGTGGGTGCCATTATGGACCCACAAATATGAAGGACAATCCTCTTTTGTGTTTAATTCCTGAGCCACACTCGACTCCTGCAGACTGACTCCATTTGTGGGCCAGTCATATGACTGGCTGCCGTTAGTCAAACGAGCTGCTTGGCAACATCGCTGCTCTCTGATTGGTCGATAATTCGCTTCGCTCCCCTCCGCCTTCCCGATTGGTTGATATTATAGATCATAGACCACGTGGTCAGAACGTCTGTGTTTATGTTTTGTTGGGGTTAAAATTAAGATAGATGCATTTAATCACGGGCATTTAATTATTTTTATGCTTGGTGATACACAGAGAAACTAAAAGAATGAGCAATTTCACATTAAGGAAGTTCTGCATTCGTGTTTTTAATATTTATTCATTTTTTATACAAACATCTAATATCATTTTGATGTGTAAGGTTCTCTAATGCATGTAAAAAACCTGTTCCACGAGCACCGCAAGGCATTGTTTTTCTCATTTTGATGATTCCGCGCTAAGATCATCCATTAAGTACATAATCAATTTGAACTTCATTTTACATAGGTATGTTCTAATATTATTGTATACTTTTTAGCTCTAGTGTTTAATAAAGAGTCTCACGTGCTCTTAAAAACACTCCATGGCCATTCACTTCAATTCAGATATTTGTAGAACTGTAAAGCAACCACGTTGAAGAAGTGTTGGATGTCCTCTGCTGGTCAGATATGAAAAAGCAAGAGAAGGGATATTGTTTTGCTTGTTTCAACTTAAGTCCTCTCAGATTGAGATGATCTATAAAGAACAGAAATGCACACGAAAGCAACATGAATTTCATTTAAATTTAACAAAATGTCAATATGTGGAACTAGAAAAGAAAACTACCGGTTTGGCTGGAAACTTGAACACGTGTGTTTGTTTGAGTCTCTGGAAAAAGGCTTCTCTCTCATGCTCATCTGAAAAGTCAAAAAACTTCCCAGTCCTCGAGGAAACGTCTCTGGATCTCGCTGACACTCTTCCGCTCGCTTTAACCAGCTTTCCTCCACAATCCTGCTGGTCTGCCTTACCACGTTTATGGCTTGAAACGTTTCGAATGCTCACTATATCGCTGAACGTCACTTTTCTGCATTTCACTGGTTGTTCCTTTTCTGTAAAACACTAAAAAGAGAAGCGTTTCCTCATTATCCTGTTGATGCTACATATACATAGTGACCAGTCCCTGTGATATCATCAGGATCATTACTCATTTCTAGTAAAATGCAAGCGGGAAGATTAGTCACACAGACATGCATGGGACCATACACATGATATGAAAGATGTAATGCAGTATTAATCACCTTTTTCACAACAGGGGGAAGAACTAAAACCCTAGTATTTACAGGCGTTCTCTCGTTAGCGGATTCTAACACACATCCTGCAAACAGAGCTTTATTTAATCAAAGAAAGAGTAATGCAATCTCCTGTATTTATAACTTACATGGCGTGAAACTCAAGTACCTGATGCAATATCTGATGTTTCAGAGGGCACCGGTAAAGGAGAGAGGCTGAGAAATACATCACTTTAGTCAAATATACTGAGGAGTATATCAGCACATATTCATGTACACAGTGCTATTAACATAAATTTCTTTATGCATTTATATTATAAAAGATCTTATCCCAAATAAATGCTGTTTTTTTTTTACTTCTGTTTATCAAATAATCCTGAAAAAAGGTGTCCACAAAATACTAAACCACAAAAACATTGATGAAAATAAAAAACATTATTAATTACTCTGAAGCGACATGTGAGACTAAATACTGGAGCAATGATGCTGGAAACTTAACTTGGCATCACAGGAATAAATTACAATCTACAATATTTTCAAATAGAAAATAGTTATTTCAAATGCCAATAATATTTCAGAATATTAGGATTTTTACTATAGTTTTTGAGGAAATAAATGCAGCCTTGAAAAAAAAAACAATTTCCAAACTTTTTAGTACTCTCTCTATATATATACCATATGCATAAAATAAAATCTGAAAACCCATCTGTGTTTATGCATGTATAAAGGTCTTACCACATGGGTGACAAAGAAAACGATTTTTCTTCAGCAGGGTTTATCGATAGCTCTGCATAAAATAAAAGCGTAACAGCCTTTCATACTGACTAAAAGACAGCGCTAAAATATTTATGTGAAATGCATCAGCCCTCGCTGCATTAATAGCAGTTATGAATGATAAACAGGCATGATTTACCAAGAATGGAGGAGAGGTTTGGCGGCTGCTGCAGCGCTAGATCCTGCGCATGACTGTGATCGAGAAGAGTTGAGTTCTTCACCGTGTTCATCATCCCATCTTCACCCAGTAACACCTCGTCTGAGCCGAACAGAAGATCAGAATACACACACACTACATACATCATTATATCCTACATGTTCAGGAAGAATATCAATGAAGATGTTTTGTGTTCAGTGACAGGGTCGCATCTGTCGAGTGTTTCATGGGAGAAATTAAATGGCAACAGATTATACCATTATTGTCAGCTCTGCGAAACTCCTCGATGGATGAGAGCGTCGTGTCCGTGTTTGAAGCTGGAGAATCAACATCTAAACACTCCAGCAAGAAGCTGGAAACCCCAGAGGGCATCGTTATACCTGCTTAATAACACAGAACATGTCTTTGAGGAAATATAACACTCGAAGCATTGAAAAGAGAGCGTCAAACCCACTTGAGGAGTCCTGGCTGAAGTCCTCGGAGGCAGTGGCCTGCTGAGAGCAGAGGAGAGTCACAGATTTCAGACTCACACACACAAACTCCTTGTTATAGTGGTATCAGAGCACTCGTACCTCAGCATGAGCTCTCCTGCTCCCGGAAACCAGCGACTGGCCATTCAGACATCTTCCACCGGCCTTTACAACTCTGAAACTTAAAGATGCAGAATATGGCTTCAAAAACAACAACAAAAAAGTGGTTCGTGCTGTGTCGCATGATAACACTCCACAGGTGTATGTGGGATCTGAATTAAACCACATATTTGTCTAATATATAGTAGGTGAAAAAAAAAGTAGGCACTTAAGGGAGTCTGTGATTTTAAACACGGCATAAGTGTTTCAAAACATTGTATTTAGAGTACGGCAAAAGTCCAAGATGTTATATAGTAGCTTTTTAAAGTGTAAAGATGTTCACTGCGTGCAGGGATTTGGTTCAGACACTAATAAAAACTAGCAGTGTTGGGGAAAGTTACTGTTAAAAGTCATGCATTACAACAGTGGTTATCAAAAGTAATACACCTGTATTATAATGACCAACATTAAAATACAGCAGCGTTGTAGGCCTAATCTTCAGCTACAGTTAAAAAAAGAGGCAGTTTTATTCCTAATAAGAATATTTATTATTGTCTACAAGTTTAAATATTATAAATACAGTTTGAACATTAACACTGCACTGTGCTTACATAAAGGTATATAAAAAACTTAAATGATTTACATTAAAATGTTCTGTCCCTAAAAGTTGTAGTATACTTAAAGTTAAAAAAATAAACTTTACTTTACTTAAATGAAAGATTAAAAATAATTAACTAAGGGTTCATTAAGCCAGCTAGCAAACTATTTACAATTTATATTATTATTTAAATTTATATTTATATTATAAATAAATTTAAATTTGTTTCAGTGATTCCTCTGTGTAACTCTTTGAGAATCAGTGCATTATAATACTGCATTTCTCCCTAAAAAGCAACTAACTGCATTGCTTAGTTAGTTTTTATGGAAAGTATAACGCATTACATTACTTGTTACGGTTTCTAATCTGGGCTGGGCTTATTTGTTTGTTTTTAATATAAAAAGATAAATTTTGGGCAAATGTAAAAGCGCTTTCAGACCAAAAGTGAATAATAAAAATAAGCGCCAGGCTGAAGGTAATGTGAATACACATCTGTACAGTAGAGGACGCAGCTCAAACAAACCTTTAATGTTGCGCTGCCATTCTTGGATTACATGAAGAATATAGCAAGAGAAAAAAATTCAATACTCTTCAGCAATAAAAAAAAAAAAAAAACTCAAATAGGAAATAGGAAAATAAAGTAACTGCCGTTACTTATTAAAAAAAAACTTTTTGTAAAATAAAAAGTAATGCGTTACTTTACTAGTTACTGTTAAAAAGGTAACGTTAAATCAGAGACTACAAACACGACGGACGTCCCAATTGAAGCTCATCTACTTTTTTGCTACAAACTCAAAACTATGTATGTTTTCTTCAAACAACAATGAAAACAAAATAGTTACAATTTAAATTTGGACGCAGCAACAATCCTAGAGCAAACAGCCCAGCTGAAGAAACGTCACATCTCTTCACATTAATATTCATGACGCGTTTCCTGGCAACAGGTGTAACTTTAACTGAAATCTTTCCGAAAATACTCCCACCTGTCTTTGTTGTGTCCAATCGGTTTTAACTTAGAAAGCTGGCGACCTCGGTGAGCGCTTCGACTGCGTTTAGCCCCGTGCCTTTGAAAATCTACGGGTTAAAAAAATTACAATTATAACGAGTAACGTTAGATAAATAATGTAGAATTAGATAAAACGCTTCGTACTGTAGGACAGGGCAGCTCTCAGTGGCGTCACGTTGCGCACAGTGCTTTTTCTACTCGACGCTTTCCTAACAATCATACTTGAGAAACCAAATAAATGTCATTCAAGCGCATAAACAAACCCAGCTGATGCTGCACGTGCCGCCGTCGATAAAGTGGGCGTGGTCTACAATTAACAGCTGAGCGCTTGAAGAACGTAACCACGCAAAGTGACGTCACAAAAGCGCGTAGCTATCCGTTATATAATTTATTATTATTTATTTATTGTTATTGTGCTTGCTACCTTTTTTTAAAAATTAAACGTGATTCTCTGGATAGAGGTTTTTTTTAGACTACCTATTATTGTTATTATTCTGCATAAAACTTATCTTGCAAACTGTAGTCCTTTGTTTTAAATAATCACACATACAGAGCTTGAGAGCCAAACAAATGCTGTTGTAATTACAAAATAAAAGTTTGCAAATAAAGCAATAATAAGACTGTGTAATGTAATGTTTAATGCTTTTTATGTCGATTCCAAAAAAAAAACCCTTTTAAAAAAACTTTTTATATCAATGTTAGGTTTAATGGGGTTTTAAACAAGTTATATATAAAAAGGTAGACCGAATACACAACCTAAAATTTGTAACATCACATTACCAACTACAATTTTCATCCTGATCTTCAAAAACAGAGGCATTTTTATATTTCAGTAAGCTTTGTCAAGCACTATGCAAGCTTTCAGACTATGGAAAGTTTTTATCTGATTATAAATATGCCACATTTACAAGCTTTAGATGTGTTGCATTCTCTGTTTGTGGAAGTCTGTTCAGCAACTTATTGCACACCTGACAAAGTAATAAACTTATGGATTACTGAAAAGATCTAATGTAGGGCGTGGTCTTGGTTCCATCTGCTGGTTGTTGATTGGATGTTGAGATGAGGGTGTGGCACTCAAATATTAATGCAAAGAATGAAACGATTTCATAGTGCAGAACAGACCTTTTACTGTTTGGTGACATCAAGGTTTTGCTTGTTTTTTGCAGATGCGATTTTCACATACCTAATGATTCCAATCATTCCAATAAAATGACTATATACCAAAAAGAATTTATTCTCATAATTCTCATCATTTGTGACTGGAATGGACACCAAGTTAGATTCACACAGGCTGCAGAGTAGAAAAGGAAAACAAACGGGTAAACGCAAAAGCCGTCGACACAGAATGACGCACCTTTTACAATGAAATGCTGCATAACAGTAACTCAGCTCTACTTGGACATACAGTGCAGCTCATGCCTCCGCCTCCAGAAAGTGTTCAGCAGTTTCAGTGCTTTAGAAACTTCACTTTTGAAGTTAGTCTGTGCAACAAATCTTCAATGCTAATAAACTCTCCAAACAGTAGATCAGAACAGAAACGTGTTATCCGTTTAACAGCTCTAAACCAGTCCGTCCCACTTGATAATCCCGTCCGCCTTCTTTTCGGGAAACTGGAACTGTGGATATTTAAAAAAATAAAAAATAAATAAAAAAAGCGACAGACCAGGTTCTCGTCCAATACCTATAACATGTTTTTCCTGTTTGAAGAAACAAAGAAGGGAGATTGGATCTCTATGTATCCTGTTTTAAACAGCAAAACAGAAAGAAAGAAAGCGAGAAAGAAAGAAATAAAGAAAGGAACATTCCACCGACAGCAAGAGAAGTGAATCGTGCAGCCTGCTTCACCAAAATCAATGGTTTTTTTGTTTTTTGTTTTCTGAGTCCGAACTTGGAGGCATATGAGAGAGGCTTGTGCAGACGCAGAATAGAGCTGAATGAATTTAGTCGAGGTCCATTTCGGGAAGCTTGGCCTTTGTGTTTTCTGGGCCGTCTTGGGTCTTCTCTGTGTTACCCGTTTGGGCTTCTGACCCCTCTTGTCCGTTCACAGGGCCGTTCTGTTCGGCCGGTGTCTCCTCCTTGGGAGGCTCCACTTTGGGCTTGGGTTTGGTGACGATGTGATTGCAAGCAGAAAACAGCTCCTGTGTGATGATAAAGACACAGTCAGAAGAGGATACATGTGTGACCCTGGAGCACAAAACCTGTCTAATTTTTCAAAATTGGACAATATTTTTCTGAGATACAACTATTTGAAAATTTGGAATCTGAGGGAGCAAAAAAATCTAAATATTGAGAAAATCATCTTTAAAGTTGTCCAAATTAAGTTCTTAGCAATGCATATTACTAATCAAAAATTAAGTTTTGATATATTTACTGTAGGAAATGTACAAAATATCTTCATCTTTATTTAATACACTAATGATTTTTGGACAAAAGAAAACTGTATAATTTTGACCCATACAATGTATTGATGTCTATTGCTATAAATCTACCCCAGAGACTCCAGACTGCTTTTGTGCTCCACAGTCACATATCTGCTAAAGGCAAATAATGAAACGAGTTTTAAAGTGTGTTTTCACTATTATTTAAAGCAGGATCTGCATTTTCATGGTTTTAAATAAAATATTTTTGTATAAATAAGAGAGATAATATGCTCTTGAATCCACAGATTTGAAAATCATGACCAAAATAATAACCTGCACAATATAAAGTAATGTTTACGAGAAGCAGAGGTCCAGGGAACGAATGCATTTCCTGGAGAACCCACACAACTGGATGCTTTCTGAGCACCGCTTTTGAGCCAGAGGGCCAATCTCAATACTGGTGAGGATGGTACCTTTGTTTTGGCCTGGATCTCTTCTGCTTTCACCACAGGGTCCTGACTGAGACTCTGTTTGCTCTGCAGATTCATACTGTTGTTCATCCACGTCATGGTTTCATTCACCTGCTTCTCCACCTTCATCATCTCCAGCTCATCCAAATGATCATACAGCTCATCCTGAGTTCAGAGAGAGATCACAGAAGTCAGATTCATCCCATCTGGAATGTATAAAAGGCTATATAAATAAATGTGCCTTGACTTTACCTTGGCCTTATAAGCCTCGACGACCTTCATGTACTGCTGGATTTGCCTTCCAAGCACATCCAAAGCTTTCGGCCGCTCCTCTGCCTCCCTGTATCGGCTTTGAATCGGATCTCCAAGTTTCTATGAGCAAACGCTTTTGGGTTTTAATTTTTTCATTCTTTTCAACGGCTTAAAATTGCAACAAATCAGCAACACGTCTTGTCTACCTTCAGCTCAGCCAGTTTATCGATGTACACTTGCTTCTGCTGGTCCTCCCCTTCTTCATACAGCCAGTTCTCAGTGTCCTCCAGTTTCAAGGAGAAAGAATCTCGGTCCTGCATTGAGAGACGCCTCTTAATAAAAACCATCTCTTAGAAACATAGCGATCTTTCTGAATGTAGACACTCACAGCCTCGCTGACAAAGTTCTCCAGCACTCCGTGCAGTTTGTCTCTCATTTCATAAACATATTCCTCCACGTAGTTCTTGGCATCGTTTCTTTCCTTCTCCAGCTTATCCTGCATAATCATCTTCCCCTGCAGACGAGAAAACAAAACGTCAGAAACCACTTCTAGAAAAGCCACCTGAATCTTTTATCAGTGTTCAAATGTTTCTGATTTAATTCATTGTTAGAAACTGCAGTTCTTAGATTAAGCCCAGTTTGGGAAACTGGTGTGTAATATTTAATGCATTTTATGAAAACAAGAACGAAATAGAAGAAATCACCGTTTGAAAGCATTTGGGGCTTTTCTTGATTACATTGTTTCACTACAAGATGTCAAAAAAATAATAATTTTGTCATTGAATCCTTTGAGTTTTGTTCAAAGAGCTGAATCGTCCAAGTATTTGAGTGAAGCCTTTTTCTTAAATATTTAATCCAACATAGACGTAACATTAGACATTAGTTCAGAAAGGTGGGAGTTGTTCAGCTCTAGCTTCTCCTACAGAACCGTGATCAGAGAAACGGACGGCTGTGGTGTAGTTTCAGTGCTTTGCACACCGTGATGTACCTCGTTCTCCACGAACAGATTGAGCGCGTCGCTGGCCAGCTGCCACTGCAGGCTGTTCTCGATCGGCAGATCCACCATCTTGGTCTTCACTTTGGCTTTCTTAGTTTGTGTTTCATTCTTCTTCTCCTCCTGTTTGTTGTCTTCTGAAGTCTAAAAGTCATTATAGTCACACAGAATTAGCTCTTTCTCCATTGCAAACATTAAGTGGGTTTCAAGAGGGTGAGATGCTCCCATATCTTTGTTATCGATGTCAAATTGTGTCTAATCTGACTATGTTTCACCATTAAACAGGTGAAGTGATGCAGTAATCCAATGCACTACATGTCTGTTTACTAAATAGCATGACTCTACTTTTAGATGCACAACGATCAGGCTAGAAATGCATGCTTTTAAAAACGTGTATTTAGTTGAAATGTTTTCACACACCTCCATGTCTTCAGTGTCTGACTTCTTTTCTGCATTTTCTTTCTGATCTTCACCTTGAGCCTTCTGTGCTTCTTGATCCACTTGCATCTTGTTCTTTAAGGAGCAAATATAATAATAGTTCATGAGGTTTTGTAAATGACTATGATCACAAACACACTCAAAACTTAACAAAAAGTAGCTGCTCCTGACCCAAACTCACAATCATTTTGAATCAATCTATAAACTTTTGTTTTTGCATCTCACAAGCGTCAATGGAGGCTTACTTCCACCACAGAATAAAAAGTACATAAAAACGGCAAGGTTTGTTAGGATCATACAATATTTGTCTGAGATGCAACTATTTGAAAATCTGGAATCTGAGGGAGCAAAAAAACTAAATATTGAGAAAATCATCTTTAAAGTTGTTCAAATGAAGTTCTTAGCGATGTATATTATATGCATATGATTCTTGAAGCATGATCTTTACTCAATATCTTAATGATTTTTGGCATAAAAGACAAAATATATATAATTTTGACCCGATTGCTTTTTAGGCTCACATTTCTGAGTTTATAAATAAGCTTCCAGAAACACTTTGGCTATTCAGTATTCAAGTGACGCCTGTATTCTGTTCACACAACAGTAAAAGGGATTCACTTCCACTTTTAAATTTAAAATAATGCTAACAAACCAGGTCAAAATCTAGTTTTTAGAGTTACTGCTTCATATAGTTATATTTTTTCTCAAAACAGCTGCTCTGTGCCCGATGTATCCCTGATGTCATGAATAGACAAAAGCATTAGAAATGACTTCACCTCTTCCTCTTTGGCTGGAGTCTCCGTCTCCATGGGCTCCTCTCCTTCTGCAGACTTCAGGACCTCCACCAGAGAAGCGCTGGACACACTGAAGACCCCGTGCACATTCACACGCACCTTCACCTTCACCTTGGAGCTCTCTCCTGACGGCTGAGGCACCACCTTCTGGATGTTAAACTGGCCTGTGCACAGGCAGAAATTAAGAGTGACACATTCATTTGCGGACATGTGTGGACTAATTCTTACTGAAGTAGTACTGCGCTAATTTCCAACTAAGCAAAGTAAAGCAGCATTCCCTACAAACCTATGGTAGGATCAGGATAGGGCAGCTCTTTAGGATTGTTGTAGTAGGCCTCCAAAGAGAAAGGCTCCTTCCGGTAGAAAGTCAACACTTTAGAGAAGGGGGCGGCATGGTTCTTTGGGAAAACCTCACAATCACTGCAGAGCAAGACATAACGTGACTATTAAAGAGTGAACTAGGGGAGTAAATCCTGACACACAGAGAACCAAGAACACACCTGATGCCTTCGTCAGCCGCGGAGGTCCACTTCAGAGAGATGGGGTAGGGAACCACTTCTGTGATGGAGAACTCACGCACTTTGAAGGCGGGTGACAGGATTGCACACTGAGGAACGATAAAGATTTGTCTGAGAAACACTGTAGGCTGCTATTATGAGACACAGCTGAAAAATAAGCTCTGTATGCAAAACAATATGAAAAAAAACTGGCGGTAAAAACTATCACAGGAAGTCATTATCACAATTCAGTGGTTACAGAATCACACATGTGGTAAATTAGGGCCCTGTGAAATCAGTTTTATTTTTTAACAAAATGCTGTTTTGATTTTTCTAGATTCTGTTTAAATGGTTAAATAAAGTTTTTGTTATTTAATAAAATAATTTAAGTTAAACCTTTCCTGTTCTTTTGTCTCACATAATTAAAACAGGGAAGATATGTTTCCATTCATGAAATAACAAAAGGTATTATAAAAATAAAAAAACATACATAAAACTCTATTTGGCATTAATAAGGAGCAATAAATAAATTAAATAATTAATTAATTAATTAAAATAAAAAAAAACTAAGAAACAACATTTATTATGACTAATTTTATTTGTCAAGAATCCCAATTATACAATATAGCAAATATTACGTAAACAAATATAATTAAATTGCTTCAATTGCTATACATTGTGATTACGATCTTTAAATTAAAAAGGTCAAACATTATTTTGTGTATTTGTAGTAATGTTCAAAAATTAACGCAGTTTAAGATCCATTAAACATTATTTTCCACATAATGTACATCATTGTTGCTCCTCCCTGCACCGCCATCTGAAACATGTTGATTTTTACAAAGAGAAGCGAGGTGTGCTCTGATTGGCCAGCTTTACAGTGTGTTGTGATTGGCCGAGTACCTCAAGCGTGTGACAGAAATGTTACGCCTCTTACAATATTTGGTGTTTTAAGAAGGCATAGACGAGCCTTAACTTTAGTTTCTTAATTTTAACTTAATTTTTGATTAGTAATATGCATTGCTAAGAATTAATTTGAACAACTTTAAAGATTTCTCAATATTTAGATTTTTTCGCTCCTTCAGATTCCAGATTTTCAAATAATTGCATCTCAGACAAATATTGTCCTCCTAACAAACCATACATCAATGGAAAGATGATTCATTCAGCTCGAAGAAATCTCAATAAATAAAAAAAAGACCCTTTTTTTGGTCCAGGGTCACATTAGAGTTGTATTCCATTTCGGTGTATGTTCTCTAAGATATCAGCATTGTCCATTAAAAAGCGAATGTCCAAGAACTAACCTGCAGTGCACATCCTCTGGCCACAGCCTCGTCTGCGTTCAATGTCGTGCTCAGCTCTTTTCCGAAATATTTGCTGATTCTCTCTTTGATGGCTGGAATCCTGGAGGCGCCGCCTATGATCTCCACTGCATAGATGTCGTCTTTCTTCAGTCCTGGTTATAGGAGGAAGAGAAAAACACCACCACTGCTGCATCACTGCTTCACAGGAAAGAAGGCCCACTGCTGAAAGCTCAAGGGCTTGTACTCACTGGTCTGTTCCATGATGCTGCGCAGCGGAGCCTCCACCTTGGCCAGCAGATCTGTACAGGACTCCTCAAACTTGGCTCTGGAACAAGACCGTCATCAAGATATTATTAGACCTGGTATTTCAACTAAATAACCCTGCTGACATCATAACGCACAAACATTTCCCCATCACGGCTCACAGCTGACATCGAGCGCCCAGTTTAGCTGCTGGCACGCGGTCACTGACCTGTTGAATGTGCCGGAGACGTCGATGTCATTCATGAAGCATTCAATGTTGAGCGGCAGGTCCGAGGAGTTGGCGCTCATGAGTTTCTTCAGCTTCTCACACTCCTGGTAGAGCCGGACCAGAGCGCGGGGCTTCGATCGCACGTCCAGCTTGTACTTCTGAGCAAACTCCTCACAGAAGTACTTGACCAGCACCTCATCGAAGTCTTTACCGCCCAGCTCAGGGTCGAACGCAGAACCCAGCACCTACGTTAATCAGACACATTTACAAAACTATGCATTTTAAAACCGTTTCTTAAAGAGTTAATTCACCCCATTATTTACCCTCATGTTGTTGCAAACCTGTAAGACTTCTGTGGATCTTCAGAACACAAATTAAGATATTGTCGATGAACTTTGAGCATTCTCTGAGCCTCCACAGACAGCAACACATCTCAATGTTCACAGAAATGTTCACAGGTCCAGAAACATAGCATGGACATCGGTAAAACAGTCCATGTGACCTCAGGGGTTCAACTACAACTTTCCGAAGCTACGAGAATACACTTTATGTACAAAGAAAACAAAAACAATGACTTTCTTCAACAATTCTTCTCCCCCAACTCATCATCTTCTGCCATTTTTGAGAATCTCCCTTAAGCGTAAACAACGCTGATGGTTGTTCTGATGTTTCATCGATGTCTTTACCACGTTTCTGTGTCTGGGAATATTTCAGTTGCATTGTTGTCTATGAAGGGTCAGAGAGCGCTGCGAATGCATCAACAATATCTTAATTTGTGTTCAGAATATGAACAAAGGGTGAGTAATTAATGACAGGATTTCCAGTTGAACTAACCCTTTAAGCTTCAATGGTTTTGACTTGACAACTCATCAGCTGATAAGAAAAAATACACATTAACTATGATGGAAACACATTTACAGAATGAATTCAACCATGCGCATCAAATAAGTCATGTGACACTGCACTGCACAGGATAATGTTGTTTTGGTCGTTCTGCAATGCCTGAGTAAAGTCTAATCAATTTAGGATTCATTTATTTCAGTTTTACTTTGGATTTATCTTAAGTAATTACAATCTAATATTTTTTCTAACATCAATTAACAAACATGTTGTAGTAGCTTCACATTTAGTTAACAATAATGAGCTAACCCTGCCCTGAATATGAATGTTTGGACAGATAAGAAAAGGCACTATAATGTGCATAATAAAGCCTGTGGAGAGAAGGCCTTACCTTCAGCTTGCCCTTGTTAAAGGCGCACACAGAGACCTGGTACCCAGCGTGACCAACATCCACAAACACCACGATCCTGGGCTTCTCCTCAGGAGCAGGCAGGTCCTGCTTGTAGATCCCATACGCCAGCGCAACTACAATCACAGTCAACACGTCAACACATTCAACTCTTAAAACTTAAAGTATCACTCTAAAAAATGACTGTCAATTTAACGGTAAAAGATTGTTAAAAATGCTACAGTAAAAACCTGTTAAACAGTTCCCTACTATATACGGTGAACAACTCTATGTAACTTTACAGTAGTTTACTGATTTTGGAAGTGAAATAGACTGTATAATTTACAGTGAAAAACCGAAAACTGACATTCCCAGAATTCCCTGCGTTACATTTCAAATTTTATGTTTTTTTTGTTGTTGAAATAACGGTTTATTCCTAGTTTTTTCTTTATTAGGGTTGTGTGTTACACCTTATGTTGTTTAATAAGTGTTTATTGCATTATTTCACTTTCATCATGTGACTTTCTCATCAGCATTTGGTGGTTATCACGTGTATTACAAATCAGATATCAGTACTTTAATAGGTTGGTATATTAACATTATATCAGCTAATGAAATTACAGTATTTAACTGTAAATTTAAGATAAAACTGTAAATCCTAAAATGCTGCTATCGTATATTTCACAGTAATATTCCTGCAACCACAGCTGCGGGTTTTACAGTAAATGTTACTTTATTTTATATATAATTCAGTGTAGAGTTAAGAGTCATATGGAAACACTTTTATTTGCTTGTATTTTCAACGTTTTGGGGCTCCAACGCTGTACAACCCATATCTGTTTTGTCGGAAAGGGAAAAGCTCAAATTATTCAGCTCATCTTTTTCTTCTTTGTGCTCGGTCTTGCATGACATGAAAGTGAGAATATGACTTGACAGGTCTGGGATAAAGAATTATGAAGTAAACCCATCATTGGTAATTCACCTGCTGTAGTGTCATTCATGAGTCGGAGGCAGTTCAGGCCTGCGATCTGTGCAGCATCCATGACTGATCTTCTCTCAGCATCAGTATAGAAGCTGGGAACCTATGCACGAGCATGAGAAAACAATCACTATTCACATTCATTACACAGTAACTACAACTGCTAAACACATAAATAATAATGTGATACTCTGAAAATGGGATCAGTGATGTAACTGGGACTAAAGATAGAGAAGAACAAAAAAAAAGAAGAAATTCTCAACTCAAGAGGCGAAAAATCCTGATGTGAGGCGAAGGTAAAAAAAGTATTCTATACATACATATGCATTTATGTGTATCGCTCTATCTATATGTACACATGCATTGCTTCACAAAAGTGTACTGCATGCACACAGTACAACAGTTTTATATATAACTTTTAATATATGGCTAATAATTACATTTCTGACAATAAAACAATCAAGAATCTTCTAAATCTGCCAATAGTCCTGGAATTTCTGTAAACACAGTTTACACAACATACGATTACTTTCAGTTTATGCAAATAAAATCAGCTTTTTTCCCCAAGTGCACTCATGCATATCACATATGATGAGGTTATTGACGGCCTCATATATCACAGCTCCTACTGAAGATGACCACACAGCTAAAGTTAAAGACGCATTATGCCGTACGGTTCTAGTGAATATTTCAAGTATACTTAGAGAACATGCGTACAGAGATGACGCAGTCTGCCACAGGTTTTTTGAGCGCAGCTTCAGCGGTCTCCTTCAGTTTGGTCAGCAGCATGGCAGTGACCTGCTCGATGCTGAACACCTTCTCCTCCTCCATATACATGACCTGTGAGACGGACAGCAGAACCAGTGTGAAATAGAGCAGATGTCACAACATACACACGTGACTTTCTGGCATGATCTCTGCTGTTTCATTAGTCTTACCTTAATACCAGTGGTTCCAGTCGGCATCTGAGCCAGATCATAGACCAGGCCGGACTTTGCCGCCTGAACATACGGGTCACTAAACGCCCGTCCATGGAATCGCTTAAAACCCTGCACAGTGTTCTTGCAGTTTGTGACCACCTTGTTATGAGAACAGAAAATACCATTACAACTTCTGTCCATCCTTGTAACTTGCTTTTATACTTATTTCAAACTGATAACCACTTACCTGGCTTTTGGCAGCATTACCTATCGATCGATTACGAGGACCAAAGGACACGAATGACCTAAAAACAAAAAATCTATTTAAAATGATCTTAAACGCTTGAAACTTTAACTTCATGCTCCTTGAAAGAATTGCCCTCCACAACATTTTAAATTCCTGAGAGTTTGTTTCTTCATCAGATTTTAGAGAAATGTAGCCTTTCGTTACTTGTTAACCAATGGAAGCTCTGCAGTGGATGGGTGCCGTCAGAATGAAAGTCCAAACAGCTGATAAAAACGTCACCGTAATCCACACCACTCCAGTCCATCAGTTAATGCATTGTGTAGTTAAAACACTGCATGTTTATAAGAAACAAATCCATTATTAATGCGTTTTAACTTCAAACCATTTCACTCCACTTTCACAAACCATTTCCATAATCAATAAAAATGCTTCATCTAATAAAAACGTCCATCTCCAACATTGTCCTGTAAAACCCAGACACAAAAAGCTTAGAACGGTTTATGCTTGCAAAAGGTGCTTAATCTGTGCATATTTCTCCCCCGAGTCAGACTAGACAACTTTATAGAGTATAGACTTGTATTTTGAAGTTAAATGTGTCTTAATGATTATTCTGTTCATTACAATCATGTAGACTTTCACATCCTAAGACATTATCTGATAGACTGACGTCGTGTGGATTTTTGTGACGTTTTAAATCAGCTGTTTGGACTCTCATTCTGACGGCACCCACTTGCTTCTTGTAGGATCCACTGGTGAGCAAGCGCTGCAATTCTACATTTCTTCAAACCTGTTCCTGTGAAGAAACAAACTCCTGTACATCTTTGATGGCCTGAGGGTGAGCACATATTCAGAATAATTTTATTTTTTGAGTGAACTATCACTTTAACTAGTACTCGCCTATGACTTCTTCCTATCCCTTTTTGAACAGTTTCAGTATGATGTCACAATGAATTTTTCATTGGTTTTGTATTGCTTATGTTTTATTCATTTGTACATTATATTGTCCTTCTTTTTAACTGTTCTAAATGTATACTCAAAATATATATTTTGTATAAAAAATATATTTTTTATTTTATTTATTTTTTTATACTGGTAAATCATGATTCTTAAGTAGTCGCATTTTTAGAAGCATTTTAATAAAGTAACCTATTTTGTTCGGTTTTGTGGACTAAAATTCAGTAATCTAACGTAAATTACACTACCTCATTTTTCCTATTATCTCAAGACATTTCCTTGGTGCATCAGAAACTATAATTTAACATCAGTTAATATTTTAAATGACACGTTAAACGTCATGTAAATGCTTAAATGATATACGTTACTTGAACGAACATAAGATAAGTCATTCATTGCAATGTTTATCGGGTTATGCGCGTTCTAATGTGCTAGAATGTTCCTGTGGCCGGCGTCGTGACGTCACACCACGATGTAGCGCGCAGCTAACAGCTCTCTTTCATCACTAACGTTATTCTCTCAATGAAAAACTGCTACCAAATACACACTAAAGAAATGTTCATCATCCTTCAAAACAGAGAATCCAAATAACAGGCAATATTAATCTGATACTACGGCAAGTTGATTTAAATCAAATCAAACTGACATGATGGAAGAAAACATGCTCTGTTCACGTTCCGCGCTTCTTAGGTTTGCCGTCACCGCGTGAATGGATTGTGAAAGGTCAATTTTACAATGCATGCGGCTTCTAGAAAGAGTAGAGTGTAGAGCTGAATGAAAGTAAGGTCATTTGACTCACGGTGTTGATCGGTCGCTGTATTCGTTCGCTACGGTCTCTATTCCGCCGGCTCTGGCCACAGCAACGTAACAGCTCTGGAAGCCCACATCAAACCCCACAACCGACATCTTCACAAATACACACCGGCTGAAATACTGAAACCTAACAAGAAGTGTCCTTTAAAATATACAATAGTCACGGAGAAGCGCGGTTGAGCTTGTTATTCCTAAAAAAAGTCGAGTTTAACGCGATTTCATAGCTCTCGACTGTACATTAACTAACGTTAGACCGGCTGACTGCTGCAAGCAACGGTTAAAAGCCGGAGTTCACGCTGTAGTCAACGATTTTCTCGCGAGACTTCGGGAGTTCTAGATGGCTCTGGAGCTTTCCTTGAATGACGGAGCCATGACGACAACTCCAGCCGATCGAGAATAATTGTTTGTGATTTATTTTTTTGTTTTGGAAAGATGTGTTGTATTGTTAAAACGGATAAAGATATTTATCTTATAAATATTCTTTATATTCCAGTCAAATATGTGACCCTTACACATGCCCTTACATCACAAAATCAATCATAAGGGTCATGAGAAAGTTGAATAAATCATATCTCCATTGATGTATGGTTTGTTAGGAGGACAATATTTGTCTGAGATGCAACTATATGAAAATCTGGAATCTGAGGGAGAAAAAAAATCGAAATATAGAGGAAAATCATCTTTAAATTTGTCCAAATGAAGTTCTTAGCAATGCATATTAGTAATCATGAATTAAGTTTTGATATATTTACGGTAGGAAATGTACAAAATATCGTAATGGAATATGATCTTTACTTAATATCCTAATGATTTTTGGCATAAAAGAAAAATCGATAATTGTGACCCATAAAAATTTATTTTTGGCTATTGCTACAAATATACCCCAGAGACTTCAGACTGTGCTTCAGAGTCTTAATTCATATCCACAAGTGTAAATTCTCCAATAAGATGTATTTTAGAGAGTTGCAACAATAGTTTGTCAGAAAATACTAGAAGGAAAACACTTGTTGTGCTGTTTTTCAGTACTCCCCTTTAAAATGATCACTTTGTATTTATTTATTCATTAGTTTACTTGATTTATCTGTTGTTTTATTATTATTATTATGTTTGTTTTGTTTCCTCCCATCTCGATTATTTATTATCCTTTATTATAATTGAGATTTCTTTCTCCTGGCTGTTAGCTTTATATATATATATATATATATATATATATATATATATATATATATATATATATATATATATATATATTTTTTTTTTTTATTGTTATTTATTTTTTCCTTAATGTTCTGTTATAATGTATTTTATTTGTTTTATATGTTTATATGTGTTTTATATGTTTTACATTTTAAAATAACTAAAGCTAAACGAAGTAAAAACTATATGTCATAAACAAATGACAAAACAATAAAATTACTAAAACTTAATTAAAATGTGAAAATATAAATTGTAATTATTTAAAAATATTAACAAACATGATTATAGTATCTCAGTCGTACGTCATCATTAAGCAGTTTCAAAAGATTGTACAACTATAATAACGAAATAATAACACAATAATTAGCCTATAACACAGGACACAATATAACTAAACATCCATTTGTTCTGAAGTTTTGTTATGAGTTTTGAATGTATTTTTTTTTTCTCAAATTAATTTCTGTGTATGAAAACCACAACTATAGTGGAGAAAAGAAGCGTTTGTGTAACTTCATAGCTATTTAAAAATAGACAAATGAAGACTCTCCGAAGCTTTAGGTGGCGCACTTTGTTATTCAAGGCTCGAGTTTAAACCGGAAGTTAGACTCGCGCGAGCGCGTCCAACATGGCGACTCCCATGCATAGACTGATCGCTCGAAGACAAGCGTGAGTTATTTTTCACAGTATTCGAGTTTGGAGTGGAGTTTTACATAACATTTCGATTCTATTCATTGTGTTAATTTTTTTATATGAAATTTCAGGTCGGCTTTACCAGCAAAACGCTATCGGTTGTGTTTATCTTCTCGTACTGGCGGATTACTGTTTGTCTTGTTGTTATTCCCACAGGGAGGCAAACAAACAACATGTTCGTTGTCAGAAGTGTCTGGAATACGGACACTGGTCCTACGAGTGCACTGGGAAAAGAAAGTACCTCTATAGACCTTCCAGGACAGTAGAGTTAAAAAAGAAACTCAAAGACAAGGAGAACAATCCTTCAGAGGATATGAGGTAAAAACACCACACAAGAGCAGAAACAATCAATATACGAGTCGCTGATCTATTAGCCAAGATCATTCGATAATAAATCGCTTATATAGTGCCAATATTTCAAGTTAAGTAATCTGATGTAGTTCTAATAGTGTCGTTTTTGTTACGTCTTAAATGCGTTCTTTATTGCGACATCTAGAGGCGAAAGATCAGAATGCAGACTATGATAGTAACTTGCGTTTAAATCCAATGTCTACTCTTTAAACACTTTCAAAAAGCATGGTACAATGAAGTGACATTATTTTACTCGCCCTTCAGCATCCATCGATCATTAAAAGGAAGCTTAAAAGTGTAAAACATGCACTGTTTTTGGAAATTAGTTGCAAACTAGTATTGGATTTTTTTCAGAATGAATATGATGCAAGGGATTGTGTTCTCAGAAAGCCTCGGTCCCATTTAAACTGTGTTCTCTTGACACTTTTTAGACCTGGAGTAATACCACGCAGTGAGAGAAGAACTAAGAAAAAAAGGTGAGTCCCTGACTTTTTGGGCACGTTTATTTCTCTATAAACATGTTATGATTAATGCATGATTGATGCATAATATGCACTTTTATAAAGTGAAATTCCAGAGTTTTATATCTATATAATTACTCTGAGGGGGAACCAGTAAACTAATGCTTTTGCTGCATGCCAGGTCTAGTGTGAATTTAATTGAATCGCTCTTGTAGGGTTTTAAAAGTGTTTTGAACAACTATAGAAAATTATAGTATATTAGTTTACTTATGATCATCACAATAAATGTGTCAGATTATTTGATCATACTTTATTAAACTTTTTTAATTTGTGTTTCTTTTTAAATGATTTCAAAGTGTGAGCCCTAGGTGTGTGTGTGTGTGTGTGTGTGTGTGTGTGTATACACATACACAAGTATAGCTACAAAAATATATAATTTGAGCTAATGATCGCAAAGTTGTAGAAAATTTCCAGCAACTTTAAAAAAAAAAAAAATCCTTGAAAGTTTCCAACAATTCTTGAATATTTCCAAAATTTAATGTCAGTTTTGATTTTCCACCTTTTTGCAACCCTGGCTAGAGTTGGGTTACATACACACACACACACACACATACATATATATATATATATATATATATATATATATATATATATATATATATATATATATATATATATATATATATATTATTTTTATTTTTTTAGATTAAAAATGGAAATGTGAGATGTTTTTGTTCACACTGCCGACTTAACTGATCTGTGCCACATGTGAGGAACAAACTCCGCTCGTGGTGTAAAGTAGCGCTTCTAGCACGTGCTGTTTTCTTTCAGGTCCTCCTCCAGTTCCAGCAGCAGCAGTAGTGATTCGTCCAGCTCTTCCAATGACTCTTCCTCGGACAGCAGCGGTTCCTCGAGCTCCTCGTCCTCATCTGAAGACAGTAGCAGTGACAGCGACGACAGCTCCAGTCCTTCCTCCTCCTCCTCGTCTTCCTCCACTTCTGACTCCGATTCTGATTCTTCCAGCAGTTCTGATCAAGGCCCTCCCAAGAAGAGGAAAAAGAAGAAATGAGGGTCCAGTTAATACAGAACTCGTGTCATAATAAGTGAGAGTAGGGTGGGGAGTCGTGTATGTTAAGAAATTAAGAAATATATATGTATATTGTCATCTTTTTTTGCATAATGTGAAAATCAAACACATCCACTGTTACATTTTGTTATTTACAACTTTTTCTTCTTTGTCTAGTGGTGTCTGAAGCGATTTGTTTTCTTCTGTCATGTTTTTTTTTTTTTTTAAGAAAGACCATTAAGTAGGAATTGTGGTACACTTGGAGTCTGAGGTGTATTAACATAGTTTTCATTATGAATTCTTACAGAAAGAATTGTACCTTTTGTAAATATTAAATAATCTCTTGAAAATGCAGCACGTCTCATAAAAAGTTTAATTTGCACATTCCTTAATAAAAACAATGGATGATCAGAATGATCTGAACCCACAGCACTGCAGACTTAATAGTTAGACATAGCTTGATAAAAATACTTTTACAAATATTTAGTCCGCTACACGAATGTGATGGCAATTGTTTTTATTAAAATTAGGACTGTCAAATATATGCATATACACATATGTGAATATAAATACACATCTAAATATGTTTTTATTTATATAAACAAATATACACAGTACACACTTATTTCGGATGTAATTAATCGCGATTTATACTTTTGATGGCCTTCAAATAAAATAAAAACACATTAAGAATATGCATCATGTTTATACCGATTTCGTTATTACATTATTATTATTATTTGGATTAAAAAAAAGTAATTAAAAATAAACGGCTTTAGATAAAAATAGATATTTAATGGTTTTAGACACATAATAGAAACTGAAATTGTAAAAAATAATAATCTGAGGTGTCTGAGACTGGCCACAGATGTTGTCTAGGTAGTACTTACTCGAGTGTGTTGTCTAGGTAGTGTACACTCGAGTGTGTTGTCTAGGTAGTGCTCACTCGAGTGTGTTGTCTAGGTAGTGTACACTCGAGCATGTCGTCTAGGTAATGCACACGAGCAGAGATGTATAAAGTACTAGAGACGCAGACTTGGGTAAAAGTACAAGTGCTCTATCAAAAAAGTGACTTGAGTAGAAGTAGAAGTGCTCTTTAAGCACCACACTTAAGTAGAAGTACTAAAGTATTCAACATTTTTTGTACTTAAGTATTGCAAGTAGTCTATTTAAAAATTTACTACTCAAGTACTGAAAGTAAAAGTACAAGTGTTGTGTTATGTAGTTATTAAAGAAAGTAGTCAAAAGTTTGAACACATTGTTTTTATTATTTCAAATGATTAACCTAAAGGACAATCACAATTAATTTTACTGTAACTTTTTGTAAACAAAAAACGGTTACTAGGGTTAGTTAGCTCAATTTGCAAAATTATGTCATTGATAACTTACCCTCATGTTGTTTCAAACCCGTAAGACCTCCGTTCATTTTTGGAATACGGTTTAAGATATTTTAGATTTAGTCCGAGAGCTCTCAGTCCCTCCATTGAAGCTGTGTGAAGTTATACTGTCCATGTCCAGAAAGGTAAAAAAAACATCATCAAAGTAATGTGACATCAAAGGGTCAGTTAGAATTTGGAGCATATAAAATACATTTTGGTCCAAAAATAGCAAAAACTAGACTTTATTCAGCATTGTCTTCTCTACCGTGTCTGTTGTAAGACAGTTAAAAACAAAGCAGTTTGTGATATCCGGTTCGCGAACGAATCATTCGATGTAACCGGATCTTTTTGAAAAAGTTCACCAAATCGAACTGAATCATTTTAAACGGTTCGCGTCTCCAATACGCATTAATCCACAAATGACTTAAGCTGTTAACTTGTTTAATTTGTCTGACACTCCCTCTGAGTTAAAACAAACCAATATCCCGGAGTAATTCATTTACTCAAACAGTACACTGACTGAACTGCTGTGAAGAGAGAACTGAAACCGAGCCGAGCCAGATAATGACTCGTTCACGAGTCAAGAACCGTTTCTGTCAGACGCGTCCGATTCGTGAACCGAGGAGTTGATGATACTGCGCTTGTGTGATTCAGCGTGAAGCAAACCGACACACAGAGCGTCTGAACTGAACTGATTCTTTTGGAGATTGATTCTGAACTGATTCTGTGCTAATGTTATGAGCCCGGGTAAACCGAAAGCTTGCAGTTAACGCCAATGACGCCATTACGTCGAGCGCAAAAGAATCGGTGAACTGTTTTCTTCAACTGGTTTATTGAATCGAACTGTCCGAAAGAACTACTGGTGATCCGAAAACCGATGCAACCGGTTCTTGACTCGTGAACGAGTCATTATCTGGCTCGGCTCGGTGTTCATTTCTCTCTTCACAGCAGTTCAGTCAGCACGCGCTTGATTCGCTCAATGATGTGCCAGCTTCATCAAACCTGCCATCTACAGTTCTGGCAGTGGTAATGTGGGTTTGTAATGGAATGATTCGTAACATTTTTATAATTGTAACGAGTAACGATGCAGCACATAAAAAAATATCGGAGTAAAAGTATTAAACTCAGCGAAAATATGTACCGAAGTAAAAGTGGAAGTAGGAGAAAAAATAATACTCTAGTAAAGTACAGATACCGCCTTTTAGTACTTAAGTACAGTAGTGAAGTAGTTCTACGTCGTTACTATACATCTCTGCACTCGAGTATGTCGTCTAATTAGTGTACACTCGAGTATGTCGTCTAGGTAGTGCACACTCGAGTGTAGTGTACACTTGAGTATGTCATCTAGGTAATGCACACTCGAGTTTAGTGTACACTTGAGTATGTCGTCTAGGTTGCGTACACTTGAGTATGTCGTCTAGGTTGAGTACACTTGAGTATGTTGTCTAGGTAATGCACACTCGAGTATGTTATCTAGGTAGTACACACTCGAGTATGTTGTCTAGGTAGTGCACACTGGTTTGTCGTCTAGGTAGTGCATACTCGAGTATGTCGTTTAGGTAGTGTACAGTCGAGTATGTTGTCTAGGTAATGCTCACTCGAGTATGTCGTCTAGTTAGTGTACACTCGAGTATGTCGTCTAGTTAGTGCACACTCTAGTATGTCGTCTAGGTAGTGCACACTCTGGTATGTCGTCTAGGTAGTGCACACTCGAGTATGTCGTCTAGGTAGTGCACACTCGAGATCCAGATCAGAGGGTCACTGCAGTCACCCGGATCCAGTACGTATCCAGACCAGATGGTGGATCAGCACCTGTCGCCTCTGGCTTGCTTACCTGGGGTCACTTCATCTACAGCGATATCATTGACTTGATTGCAAATAAATGCACAGACACTATTTTAACTGAACAGAGGTGACATCACTGAATTCAATGATGAACTGCCTTTAACTGTCATTTTGCATTATCGACACACTGTTTTCCTAATGAATATTGTTCAGTTGCTTTGACGCAATATATTTTGTTTAAAGGGCTATACAAATAAAGGTGACTTGACTTGACTCGACACTCGAGTATGTTGTCTAGGTAGTGCACAATTTGGAGTTGAGATGCAGCCCTTCTCTGAGAGCACGCTCTCGTCACGTGACCAGGTCAGTTTACGACGCCGAGAAATCAGTCAGATGCGCGACGCTCTCCTAAAAATGATTGTGATCTGCTGGAGAAATCTGTCTGACACCACGATGAACAGCAGACGAGCCTCAGCGGTGTGGCTCACCTAAACGAGCTGTGTGTTTTACAGCATTCTCGTGTTTCTGACACCTTTACTGGGACGCGACAGACGATCAGTGTGAAGCGGACAGAGACAAAGAGAAAGGCTCTCACAGCTAGAATGCTTCGGGCCTAAAAGAAGCCAAGAGGTGAGTGGGCCATAAATCGAGAAATTACATAAGTGAAAATATCAGAAACCGTTACACTTGGTCCTTTATTCAGGAGATCGATTGTGTCAAGTTGTTAACGAAGCAGAGCTAGCGTTGTTACTCTCTCTGTGTGTGTGTGTGTGCTTAGTGTTGTTTAGCGAGCTGTCCAATCCTCAACACGAAGCATTCCTAGGAACATACTTTTATTTATTTCTTTATCAATTTTAGTTCGTGATTGCAAACGTATCATTACATTACATGTTTATCTAGCGCCCTCAGATGTTCGTAAGCGTTCGTTTTTGAACGCACGTTTATTACTAGAAATGGGTTCTTACGTCATTTCAGCGTATTTAACTTATGAGTTGAGTTTTACCACCATCTCCACATCGTTAAATGCTAATGGGAGAGTCAAGTGAACGCACTTCTTTGACCGGTTCAGTAGCTCTACTGTTTATTAGTATTCTATTATTATACTTTTGATTAAATCTTGTTAAATTTCGGATTGTGACGTTAGCGCTTTAAACGACGTCAGAACGTTACGCCGAAGTCGTGTTGACGTCATCGACTTGACAGAATGTAAACAAAGTCCAAACGGCAGATTTGAACAAGTTCACCTCAGCTCGGTTGTGAATATTTCGCACATTTGGTTGTAGTTAGTCATGTTATTTGGGATTAACTGATGAAAATAACATGTTTGAGAGTAAGTAACGTTATATCTTGACTGTTGTCCGTGTTCTTATTTACTATCTGCGTGTGTGTGTTTTTTTTTTTAATGTACCATGTTTAGCGTGTGCTCCATGTACTTTAAAGGGCAAGTCTATTGCATTATCCATTTTAAAGTCAGTAGACCAGGGACAAGGCTGTGTAGTGTGGTATAAAGTAGACATGCTCTGTGTAGTATGCAAATTCTCTCTATGCACTGAATACTCTGATTAGCTTCTGCCTTTGTTATGTGTTCCAGTTCTCTCTGCTGCCCCGCAAAGTGGACTTGATAGGGTGTTTGTTTAGTGATTAGGCAGTGTGTATTCTCAGTCCGAAGGGCCTCAGCATCTTGCTTTTCTGGACGTAGAGAAGAACACCACTTCAATGCTAGATTATATTTTAAGAAAGCTTGCTGGAAAGTATGGTGCTTGTAATTCTTCATGTTGATAGTGGCTGCTAAGGCGTTGAATGCAAGTCTAAAATGCACAAGATAGCTATGTGAGATTGTTTTTCATCGTGACTGAAGTGAACAGAATGTACTGTGCTGGCTACTGTATCCCACAATGCAATGGTACAGCCTCACCTTCCACACTGCTCAACAGTCAGGTTCCTTCCTGGAAGTAATTATTTATTTGCTTATAGAAGTTTATAATTTTTTCGGTAGGAGATCTTATTTTTTTAACATTAACTTTGGAAGCCTATTGTTATGAGTTATGAAGTTGTTAGTCGATGGTATAAGCTTTTGAAAACTACATTACCCATGATTCTCTCTCTTTTTTTGGTGGGAGACTGTTATTCGAAATAGAACTTTTTTTAACAATGAGTATTTACAGTGGTAGTGTAGACTGTAACAAAAGAGTTTTATTTGAATATTTTATTCCCAAAAAAAGTATTACTGGTTTCAATGTGATTCTCCTGATTCATGGCTTCTAACTCTTTAACAAAGATTATTATTATAATTTTTTTAAATCTATGTGGGGGAAAATAATTCTTCCTGAACCAGTGGTGCGGAAAAACCATCGCCTTTACGTTGTATTAAAATCCTCCACATTGGCTTTGAGCATCTTTTTCTTGATTCTCGAGTCAAACGTAAAAACCGTTACAGCTCTTGACTCTCTGCAGAGCTTCCTGTTTCAGTTGTGACCGTTTCCTCTTCTGCGTTTAGGACTAGAGAGAATGTGGCTGACACGGTTTCTAAAGCTTCTGCTGTGTTTCTTTCCTTGAGAGCCGCTGGAGCAGGCCTGGATGAGCTCATGTACCGCAGAAAAGAGTCAAAGCCTGTTTTTCCACATACACTTGACCATTCTTGCTGCTCGGCCCGAGGCCTGCAAGTCTCCTGAGTGTATGATATGGAAAGTTTTCCAGATGGTTGAGTTCCAGTTCTAAAGGTCAAGCGTTGAGAAATCAGAATCGCTTTGATCTTTTAACAAGAGTTCATTCTACTTGAAAACATACTTCAAGTAAACTCAAATTTCTTTTGTGTTCTTTACTCATAGAAACATCTTGATTCTGTAGTTAAATACAGTACGTGTATTCAATAAACTAAAGATGTTAAAAATGGAAATAAACACTTAGAGGACCATCAAAAGCCCAGGTAAAGCTAACTAGATATATCCAGCGATTTAAAGTTTTACAGAAGTTGGAAGGTGTTTAAACTTTTAGTTTGCAGAATTTGATAACTTATGCAACTGTGTCAGGAGTGCAAATAAAAAATGCAAAAGCCAAACAGAATTTCATGCATTTTATGTAATAGTTTATATGCAAAGCCAGTGAAAACCTCTATTTTAAGTCCTCAAACGTGTTGAACAGCTTCTGGGAAATATTGATATGTTCTTCATTATTTACACATCAGAAAAGATTTACCCTCCTCCATTGCTCTCAAAGATATTATGCAGTTAGAAAAGTTTTAACCAAGAGTGATCTTGCTTTAGTGAAATGAGTGATGTTTTCAGGCGCTGTATACTGCCAGGCATTGGCTGGTTAGAAAATGTTTTAATGTGCAGAACATTTGCTAAAGACATTTATTTTTCGCTTCTTTTTTCCCACTCAAAGAGAAGAGCTTGGCAGGAACATCATTTATTGTTATAGCTTCATCAATTTTGAAACCTTAAGTAAGTTTTTGTACACCTCCGTATAACAAAAACCGTCTCCTGTGGATTCAGTGAAGGATTCGTCAAGCGGATTCAAACCATTCGTGTAAATGAATCATCACTCTTAAAACAGACTGAACTGTGTTGTGTTGGTACTGTGTGCAGACAAAACAACTGCACTGGAAATTCACATTTGTATTGATAAGTATAATTGGAGAAAAAATGCATTATTTTACCATTGCAAACACTGTCAGTTGATCATTTAATCAACACATTTCCAAGATAAGGTTTATTATCAACATTTGATTGCGTTTGCTTATAAAATCACCCCTCTTTTTGGCCTGGGTTTTCCCAATTTTTCCCATCTGCAAAGTACCTCAGAAACACAGACTGTGGGTTGGTTGCTTGTGTGCATGACTCTGAGACACACACACACACACACACACACACCCTGAGCAAACAATCCTCAGAGATAGTGTCACATAGAAACCCTGTTCCGTCTGTTCACTTAACACTAATTCACAAATCCAGTGTAGATGTAGACAAACTCTTCTTTCAGACATGATACAAGGGAATATTTGCTTTACAACAACTAAAATGTTCTCTCAGCTACTTGTATATATTTGCATTTTAACAAAAGAAATGAAAAAATGGAGAATTTGTTTATACCCTTAACTTTATTTGCATGTTTCATAACGATTCATGTCCTAGTTGAAAAGCTAGACTAGTGTCAACTTATGACATTTAAGAAAGTTCAGTGTTGTTGAGCTTGATTTATTAAATCAAATCAAATTCTGATTTAAAGGATTGTAGTTTGTGATTCCAATGTCACAAGAATACAGTCCCTGTTGTTTGTTAATGTTTTAGTAAAAAAAACAACAAAAAAAACACAATCATATAGACCTGGAGGATATAGGGGATGAATACACGCTGAACTTTTACACGCTGCTCGGCTCATCCATCTCAGTTCAAAACTGTGGACCAATCAGAAGAGCCCGGAGGCGGGGCAAGCGTTTGTTTACAATAGCAAGTTGGCATGGCAACTGTTCTATTTCACGGTAACATGGAGACAACATCCTGTGCTGCGCTTATATTAAAAACATTTAAAAGATTATTTTAGACACATTCTGTGTGAACAACCCCCAAAATGTTTTATTTATTCATTTATAAATTCAAGGTAATATTTATTTTACTTGTTCAAAAAAAGTCACTCGACTGCCCATTTTAAGAAAACAAAGTTTAGTGTCACTTTATTTTAAGGTCCAATTTTGGCTATTGACAAACCATTAACTGCAACTTGTGCCTTAAACTAATTCTTAATAATAAGGTAGTTGCTAAGTTGAGCTGTTGGTTTTGGACGATATGCTTAATTTACACACAGGGCCAGTTGCATAAACTGCTTAGACTGAAAATGTAGTCTGGTAAGACTGGTCAAGGCTAGTGTAATTTTCAACGTAAGACTTGGCTAACTGCTAAAGATGCAGTTTTAACATAGTGCCTATGTTTATGGTTAGAATTGTATTTGGAGATTCCCGTATTGCATCTAATAGCCTCATCACCACCTGGTTTTACTAATGTTTTTGAGTTGCTTTCCCTCTGCACTCAGAGAAAAACTGCATCTGGCCCTTTAAGGAAACTGACATTGATTGTATTGGCTCAGGGCCAAGTGGGGGAGGGCATGTGTTTACTGAGAGGCAGCAGCTGATTGGCTGCTGCGACTCTTAACTTCACAGAGGGGAGGGGCTGAGTGGCATAAAATAACATGTCCTTATAAGGGCGCTGCTGGACTGCACCATTCTCCTCGGCACACAGAGGGGTGTGTAGTTGTGTAGTTAACTTGTAACTTCACTTGGACATAACATGGATCAAATGGAAAAGGATGAGTTTGTTTTTAGTCCGCATGCTGACTGTGAAACTTTCAAGCGTTTTATTTAATTGTTTTAATCACTTGATGGTCAAAAGGTTGCTAGGATTAGTAGACTTGGTACTTCACCTGTATGTTGTAGCGGTGCCTCCTCTGTGCTGTGCAGTGGTTTGTTCCTCAGACTGACTGTAACCTCCCCTCCCTGAGTCACATTTATCTCCTATCCCAGGAAACACAGCAGCGACGACTGAAGTGTGAAAGCTGCTGATTGAGAAGCTGTGCCTCCGAGTGGACGCTGCTGAGCTGTAACTGGGAAGAAGCATCGAGTTGTCTGGAATCTTCTCTCTCAATCCTCTTCCAATGGTTCGCTGGTTGAGGCCATGGCCTCTCAGTCAGGGTAAGCACCAGACCAGCCATGTTCTCAGTGAGTAACTCCTGTAGTATTCACCGTAGGAGTTTAGGCCTTCTCACAACAAGTTCTATACTGTTCTTCTTTTATGTCTTTTAAATAGTTTTATTTCTCAGTCTTTAATGCCTAACTGAATCTTGTCTTTTAAGTTGGTGTAGAAATGAGCATTGCACTTTAGCAGCTTTGCCAAAGAATTAGAATATTGTAGACAGGCCGGACAGATCATAATCTGGATTATATTACTGTCTGAAGCACCTTTTGAATTTGGAGCTACTGATATGTTTTAGTATCAGTATGATGTCAGTACCTACACACAGATTTCATGCTCTGACTAAATCAAAACACAAAAGTAATTCTGGCCCACTCTCTAGAAACTGAATCACTCCAGTCAAAAGAGACAGAAACTTCCCAGCAATACACGTTACAGTCGTTATGATCACAAACCTGCTGGAATAAACACCCTGGCCTCAGTTTTACACTTGCATCTTAGGATATAAAAGCCTTTCTAACAGTATCTCACACACTCAAATGTTGGTTTAGCTAGCGTTTGTCATTTCTTACGAGGTTAGGCCACCTAAACATGTAAGTTCATTCACTCCCAAGCTGTATTACTTTATTCCGGGGAACACAAAAGGAGATGTTTCGCATATATGTCATGCTGTTCCTCCATCAAGGTTAGTTTGCCATTTATACTTGTATTCTGCTCATCGAGGCTACATTTAATAAAAAATACAGAAAAATCACATTGTGAAATATTATTGCAGTGTAAAACATATACTTTAAAATATAATTTATTTCTTTGATGCACAGCTGTATTTTAGAGCATCATTATTCTTCAGTGTCACATGATCTTAAGAAATCATTCTAATATGATGATTTCTTATCAGTGTTGCTTAGATTGTTAGAAGAGATTTCTGTTTTGAATATTTTAAATTTTTGGTGTTGTATTGTTGACATTGATGGTCATTTAGTAAAACAAAAGTTTATACTACTGCTAATTCTACTAACAACCTAAAACATGCTAAGCTCTAACGATCTGCTGGGTTAATGAATATTAATCACATTGTTTACATTCGCCCAAACTGATTTGCTGAAATCTAAACAGTCGATTAATAGGTGAGCCAATGAGATTGGCGTTTGGTGCCTTAGCTCCGCCCACTTCTGCTTGTTCTCAACTGGGAAATCTAACAATGTATTATATTAGCCAGTGGCTAATCATAGACATTATTTAGTCGTATAATGTGGAAACTAAGTTGCATATGTGAGTGATTTTACTCTCATAGTAGATGTCATGCAGTTTGTTTCTTGTGTGTAGTTTGAGAGATTGTAATGTGGAAAGTTCATATTTAGAAAACTATGAACATCACGCCCAAGGTATACTTCTCTTGTCTGCATGCTACTATGTGACTGTTTTCATCATTGGCACAGTCCACTCGTGTGAGCATGCACACCCTGGTTATTATTATTTTTAATATTTATTTAAAACTGCATATATTCAAGTGGCTTAATGCTCAAATAAACACTGGATGAGTGCACCAACTAGCATGCAAAGATTAAATCTGTCCATCCACACTCATATGTAGGTCCCTATAAAGAAAGAAAAAGGTCCCTATAAAGAAAGGCACTTATTTTTCATTCAAATTTGAAAACGAAGTCGTTCATTTCTGCATGTTGTGATTTTTTTTTTTTAGTCATTTAGTAGTCATCATTTACCCCCCCCTCTTGTTTTTCCAAACCTGCATAAAAAAAAAAGACTCCTTTCTTCTGTGGAACATGGCAACTGATCAGTTGCTGGAAGCCATTGAACTCCATAGTGTTTTTCCGTACTGTGGGAGTCAATGGCGTTCCATCAGCGTTCTTCAGAAGGAAGAAAAACACAAGGCTGAGTAAATCATGACAGAATGTGCCTTTCAGGTGAACTCTTCACTCAAGTTGTGCAAGTTCCATGATTTCAGTTAATTAGGCATGTCTTTTTGCATTTAATTTACCATTAAAATAGAATCCAGAACGTTTAAACCGAGACGAAATGGAATTTGGCTAAAAATAAAAATGAATTTGGGAAGAAAGTGCCCTGTATTCCCTTTGAAAGCTTTGCACACTGAACTGCACATAACAGTTCAATATTTTTTATTTATTTCACAAATTCTGTATCTTCTGTTGTCATTTTCTGAGTTGCATGTCTGATTAATTGATCTCCTGAGGTAAAGCTAGAAAGCCATAGATTAAAAGCATAAGAAGATGAGTGTATCATTACAGAGTGAGCTCTTTTGTGTGTAGAGAGGGTTGTGCACACAGTTTGACTAATTGGATTTTGTTGCATGTCTGTGTCGAACGAACACGTCACATTCGAGTGGTTTTATCGTGCAAACGCTCTCCCATTAGCACGTTCATTGAGCTTTCTCCACACGGCTATCAACTCAACAAAATAAACCTTGACAGGATCTAATGCATCTAATGTGTTTCTCCTTAAAGCTGAACAGAAGACCCCCTGAGACCCGCTAACATCCCCTCGGCTTCTCTGCCGTTAACAGATAATGTTTTAATGAAGTTTGATTAAAGTGTACTTTAATTTATCCATAACTTACATATTTCTTTCTTTCTGTCTTTCTTTCTTTTTGTCCTTCAGTTTTTCTGTCTATCTTTTAGTCTTTCTGTCTTTCAGTCTCTGTCTTGCGATCTTTCTTTCTGTCTTCCTTTCATTCTTTTTTGTCTTTCTATCTTTTTTGTTTTTCTTTTGGTCTTTCTGTCTGTCTTTATTTCTGTCTTTTGGTCTTTTTCTATTTCTGTCTTCATTCCTCACTTTAATTTTTTTTTGCTCTCTTCCTTTCTTTTTGTTTTTGCTTTCTTTTATATTTGTTCTCTGTCTGATTTAGTAGTGAGAGCGCAGGTAAAATGAATCCGTAATTACTCATTAACCTCCATCTTTCTGCACTAAAGAAACGTCTGGAAGCCTGCATACGATCGAATGTAGTCCTGAGCTACAAACTTCATCAAGCCTCTGTAAAGTTCAACCAGTTGTGGTTTGAATGACATTTCAGAAAATGATCTGAACTGATAATTTTTTTTTTGGTCTTAATAATATATTAAAGGACATATCTGTCGTTCTGAATGACGTGGGCATGGTCTTTACCAATTACTAAACTACAGACTAATGTTTTTGGGGAAGTTTCTCTTGACGCCATCAGTTACTCAACCCTCATTTAACCAAAGGCACATCTCATGCGAATCTTAAATGTCTTAACTTTTTGCTGTAGTTTCATCAGAATTTCCATTTCCTAAATATAGGTCGAATGTGGTAGCTAGTTTAGTGAGTCCTCTCATTATTAATGAGGTACAGGGAGATAATGATGGTGTGTGTGTGTGTGTGTGTGTGTGTGTGTGTGTGTAATATAATGGTTAGCCGAAGCATACAGCATACAACAAAGATGCACAGAATTAAAGTCAGTTTTACTAATAACCGTGTCTGATTGAATTTAACTAACGAGTTCAGCTTCACGACTGTTGTCTGTTATTCTGTAGGACAGTCCAGGCTTGCTTTTTGAAGGGAACGCACTGATCTGATTGTCTCTAGTAATCCTGTCTATTGTCTCCATTTGTTGTTCAAATGTGTAACTATATCTTGGTAGATCCAGGTGTAGATGAAGGTGTCAGGAAGCTATTTTTCCTCTTCTTCTTCACTGCTTAGTGACTCTTAGTGTCTCTGTTGTTAGCAACATGAACCGTGAAGACCGGAATATGCTCCGTATGAAAGAAAGGGAAAGAAGAAATCAAGAAATCCAGCAGGGAGGAGAGGCCTTTCCAGCTAACTCTCCCCTCTTTCCTGAACCTTATAAAGTAAGTTCATTTTGTTTCTTCTTTCTTTTTTCCTCCTCACTTGAACATCAGTTATTTATTTTCTCCGTCTGCCCTGTAGACCTCATTTAATCTTGGGTTGTTCCTTTTTGGCTTCTATTCTCAATTAATCTTGCTCTTTAGCAGAAAACCCCCTCTAGATAAAAGCGCTGTGGTGATAAAGCAAATTTGGTCATTGCATACATTTTCCAATAATTATGTGTCATGCTTATGTGACAGATGCATGTGTTTTAATGGGTGCACTGTCCACTTTTTTTATTTATTTAAATTTTTTAATTTGCAGTAGAAAAACAACACCAACTTTGCTTGCCAGGACTGAACTGTAACAAAAATTATGTTTCACACATTAAATTTACAGTTACCATAAAATATGTTTGTGAAATAAAATAAATTAACAAATGACTAAAAACATTTATTTTTACAATAACCACCTTAAATATATTTTCTATACAATTATATATTAATACTAAACACCTTCATAGTAACACAAAAGTAATAAACATTAATTAAACATAAGATGTCAAATTAAACCCTACTGTACATAACTGATAAGAAGAAAACTGTTTTTTAGGAAGAAACACCAAATGTGAGCTTTCACACTGATAATTTATTTTACATTTACAACATTATTTATCTGCAAAATTACAGGAAATGATGCATTGTATCTCTTGACATTTTTCAACATGTGGAGGAAGGCCAATAAGTTTTTACTTTGTAAAATGATCATTATTTACAGTGCAGTAAGATACCACTGTTATACAAAATGCAGATAGCAACTAAGTCAGTTTTTCAGTTGAAACATTATGTAGTGACTGCTATCGGTTTATTGGCCAATTAGAAACCTTTATCAATCAGTGATGAAAATCTCAAAATGAATCGAGTTTACTAAATATGCATCTGTGACTTTGTGCTTCAAACAGTTCCATGGTACGTTTCCTGAAAACCATGCGTTGTACTGTTTTTATTGGTGAAGGGTTTCATTCGATATTTCAATCCTAACAGTAATTACAGGGAATTTTATGGGTAAGTACTTGCATTGTTATGCATCAGCTTGAGATTTTCGCTAACAGTATGGCTGCTGATATAGTCTGTGGACTGTCCTAAATGTGTGGTAAGTGCTCAGCAAATGCTTCTCTCTCAGTGTGGTTTAGTTTGCAGGTGTGAGGAAGGAAACATTGGACTTATTTTTCAGTTGGAATTACGTTGTTTTGCATCAGATGATCCCAAGTGATGAGAGCGAGAGAAAAGTGTTCCATGAAGTAATATCAAGACAGTACATTTATTTTAGAGATGCACCGATCAATCGGCCAGGGATCGGAATCAGCCGATTTTCCTCATGATCTGTGATCGGTCTCACTTCTTTCCGATTTCGAGCTGATCCGTTTTGTTCTCAGCGGCACAGGCAATAACATCAGACTCTCTTGTCTCTGACACACATCGCATTCACACTGGTTTAATAGTGCTTGAACTGCGCATTATTTTAGTCATTCCCGCAGGTTCTAGTTACGAGTAGAACGAGTATCTAGTTAAACACAGTCAGTTTTGGAACGTTTGATAGTTGAAAAAAGGAATGCATGTTGTGTAAAAGTATGTTGGATCCGTGGATGAACTCTTAAAGGGAACTCAGTCCAATATTCCTGCTTCTGTCTGTCACGTTAATCAAAGAACACAAGAGCCAAGAAAATCACTTACTGCTCTTGACTGAATGTTTTAGAACTTTAATGGTAAACATTAATATGTATTTAATTTTTACAATGAAGACTTCAGAAATTAAGTTAGATTTTCTTTTTTACATTTTGATTACTTTAATTTCTGTGTTAGATCTTACTTAACCTGAAAAACTTAGTTTCATACCTCTCTTTATTCTATTGCATTTTTTTGTGCTGTTTATAATTTATTTTGTTAATTGTTCTTACTTTATTCCATCTAACTTTTCACTTGTAATTTTTTTTTATGAAAATAAAATTTTGCATTGAAGAAAAGTAGTTTTTTTGTTTGTATATTGTCAATTATAGATCTTAGAAGAAAAAATCTGAATCAGCAAAAATCAGTATATGCCGATCACACCAAATAAATTGGAAATCAGAATCAGCCTAGAAAATTGCAATCGGTGCATCTTTAATTAATCTTGTTGTCCTTGTTGGTTTTCTAACAACAAATATGAGCTCAGAACTTTGAGGAAGACTTTTTAACGGAATCATTTTGAGCAATTTAATTATTTTAATTGTTACAATTATCACAGTTTCTGCCCCCAATTATAGTACAACAAATATATATTATTTATTTAAATTATTTTGAAAAGTACACTTTTTTGCTAATTGTTTTGCATTCATGTTAATAAGCTCACAGAATTGCCCCACAAGCGCTGTGTCGACACATTTCCTTTTCAAACAGGAAGTCTGGGCGGGACTTTTGATTTATTGTTTCTTTTAACCATGTTTTGATGCTCTTTCTGTAAAGCTTATTGGACTCAACTTTGGAGTGGAAATGTGTCTTTTTTTTCTCTTTTTTTTTTTTTACTCTATTTTTAGCATTGAGGAGATCCACCGTCTGATGCTACAACAATCAGTTAAATTTAATTGCCTTCCTTTTTATTTATTTTGTTTATTTTTATTTTATAGATAGAATTTCAGGGTGAGATTAGTGGACAAAAAATTCAGTTCATGGGGGTTTTCAGTATAATATATAAAGCTGCAGTGGGTGGGAAACGGACACATGTGTAATGGGTTACACTAAAGAAGATAACAGTCTAATCTTTGCAGCTAACAAGATTTACGCAGCGGTAAGTGCTTTACTTTGGTGGTGAACCTGTCACAGGATACAATAGATGCCGCCTGACAGGAAGATAATACAGACAGCTGCAGGCCTGTTATTACCTTCATATTCCTTTTGGGGTGAGATGAAGTTGTGCGTACTATCAGTGGAAAAGACCTGATTTTTAATTGTTGCAGGGATCAAACAACAGTGGCCATGTTCCTTTCTATGACATTTCCAGATTAATGCAGCGTTATGTGCAGATGACATTTCAGCATCTGATGATGCCTTACTTTGCCTTAC
Source organism: Carassius auratus (assembly GCF_003368295.1). Lineage (NCBI taxonomy): Eukaryota > Metazoa > Chordata > Actinopteri > Cypriniformes > Cyprinidae > Carassius > Carassius auratus. The sequence goes on from NC_039263.1 coordinate 4,387,542, forward strand.
TTTCTATTTGCATATGTATTCATAAACATGTAAGTGTATTCGCACAAATATCCATTAAAAATGGTCTTTAAAGCCTTTTGATTCTACTAGAAAAGGCACAATTTCAGGTTTAGGGCAAAAAACTGTTAATAGATTTAATCATTACTAACATGGATTCTTAAAACTAAAGATCAGTCTTTTCCTTTATGCTGTCTTCTTTTGATGCACCTGCTAAATATTATTTGTAGCATTTGAAACGTGCTGTGTCTCAGTATTTTAACTGCAGAATGACGTCATCAAAACAGCTTGTTAACCATTTTATGTAATTTCACATTTACCTCAAGACAGCCATTTAATGTCCATAGACTTGTAGCCAGCTGGAAAAAAATAAATATATAAAGGAGCATTTTGCTACATGTATGCATTTTTTTTTTCCCCAATCGGTTATTTTCATTGTTTAATCTACATTATTCATTATTTAATTTCATGTGTTTTTATTGTTTGCATTTTATATATTTCATCAATATATTCTAGAAACATAATTCTGTTATATAAAAAAAAACCTTTTATATGCAATTTAAATCTTTATACAAGTCTGCTTTTTTTTTTTTAGTGTTGATGAGCAAATAAATGTGATAAATTACTTGATTGTTAAATCATGTTTATTTCTGTGCATCCTGATTTTTCAGGTTTGGCCCATAATTTATATTCACTCTGCATCACATAAATAACTATAAAAACATAGAGTTGCACCGCTGTATCAGCCGCCGATATTTATCGGCCAATATTTCCTCAATTTACAACTATCGGCATATCGGCTATATAAGGAAAAAGGCCGATATAACAAACCAATGTTTTTTTATTAACTGTGTGAAAGCACCAAGCTGTATAATATCTGTTGCATAATCCCAAAACTGCTGTCTGCCATTTAATGATATTTAATGATAATCTGATAATAAAAAGACAAAAGATTCTTGACTAAATAACTTTTGCAACTTTCATAAGTGTAGTGGACCTCATCTGAATGATGACCAAAACTTAACTGATGTTTTAAGTTTATTGCGTCCTTTTTCACTCCAAAAAAATCACCATAAGAGCTAAACAAAACCGCATGAGAAGTGTACATTAAACTCTCTCTATCTCCGTTGCATTATCATCAACATACAGCGAATTACACAAAACATTTATTACAACTAACAGTTAACAAATATATACTGATCTCATGCCTGCTTAATAAACAGACCAACTTTAAATGTGAAGAACTGCGTGCTTTCATTACCCATGTAGCTCTGTAGAAAACCCATCAAAATAAGAGTCCTGCCTTTGTAAAGGAGATCTCATAAATATTTTAACTTAAAATATTAAAATGTATTCAAAAACAAATTAGATTAATCATAATAAAATCTGTTAGAATAACAAAGGATTAAAATGTATTTAATGTATACACAAGTGTTATTTTACATTTGTTTACATCTGTACCTGAAAACTGTTAAACCTACCTAAAAAGCACTGCTTATTTAATATGTATATTTGTTGCAATAAAACTGCTTGTATAATTTAAAGCAGGTGTTTTTTTTGTTGTTGTTTTTTTGTTTTTGTTTACTTTGCTGATTTAAAACATGATCAAAATACTATCTATTTTGATGCCAAAATTTCAAATAAGAGAGAAAGTAACAAATATCGGCATCGGAGACTTCCAGTAACTCTTTGTTAAAATCGGTATCATTATCGGCCCCTAAAAATCCTATCTTTGCATCCCTAATGTTATAATAAATGAATATGCAATGTTTCGGCCAAAGGTTAATAGGGTTAGGGCTGATCAAACTTTCTAGTGGGATCAGTTTGACTTAATCAGCAAAAAAGATTGCAAAATGTGAAGATTTAGTAAGCTTGAACCCCTTAAATAGACACGTTTAGAAGTTTTTGAAATTGCACATACAATCTTGAATCAATATTTTTATATGGCACTAGTTGGTGTTCGAGTTGTTGTTCTCTCACTCATCTCAAGTTCTTTTCTCCCAACAGTCCTGCAAGGAAGATAAACTCTCAAGTCGCATCCAGAGCATGCTGGGAAATTACGACGAGATGAAGGAAACTATCGGTGAACCCCCAATCTCCAAACTCATTCCCAAAGCCTCCAGCTCCTCGGACGATAAATCTGGGCAGTACGCTGACCAGCGTAGCGGAGGCACCCAGAGTCAGAACAACAAATGGAATCCAGTCAGCTCTTCCACATCGTGCCCGACGTCCTCCGCTTCCTCCTCCTTACCGAAGCGTCCATCCGTGCAGGGCAGCCGCAGCAGCGGTCAGCGGCATGAGCAAAACTATAGCAGCAGCAGCAAGAAGTCCAGCAAGCATGGCTCCGAGCACAAACCCCTGTCCAGCCCGGCCAAGAGCTCCAGCGGACCCTCGCGCGTCCGCACCAAGTCTCCCAGGGACAGGGAACCCAACTGGGACTCGCCCTCAAGAGTTCATTCCTTCTCCAGCGGACAGCATCCCAGCCAGAGCTTCCCTCCTTCGCTCATCAAACCCAGCTCCATGCTCCAGAAACCCACCGCCTATGTGCGTCCCATGGACGACCGGGAAACGGCCGAGCCCAAGACCTCCTCGGAGTCGTACGGCGGTCAATCACACAGCAGCGCCGTGGGAGAAATGAAGCCCAATGGCAAGGCTTCCCTCACCAAGCTCAAGATCCCGACGCAGCCTGTCGATGTAAGTCGTGCATGCTCTCTGTTTCCCCCGAGTATTGAAACAGAGCTTAAAGACAAACTATAGTGGATTTCAAATTTCATTTTTGGAAACTATGTACCTGCGAATTTGCTGGATTGGGTTTAAGTAATTACTTAGTAAATGGTTACTGTTATTTAATTACTTTTCCCTTAAAAAAATAAGGAATATGAGCTTCTGTTAACAGTTTAACTTAATACTGTATAGACTGTAGATCAAAGTCTAACCTTAAAATGCATGCTTTTTATGTACCCTTCTATTGAGTTAATAAGAATATTGGCAACACTTTAGTGTCCGATTCTTACTTTTGACTTGTTTGTATTAGCATGAATATTACTGGGATATTGAATGTTTATTATTACTTAAAGCACATATTAATTTCTTATTCTGCAAGAATTTATTCTAAATCCTTAATCCGACCAAATTCTTAAACTTTACAACTACTTGGCAGTAATAAGCTGTAGCTAATCAGAAGAATTTTGAGGCAAAATTCATAGTTAATAATTAAATAATAGTGAGAATTGGACACTAATCTAAAGTGTAATCCTTTATGTAGTTACTTGAAAGAATTAAAAGAAACATTTCGTGTCTATTCTTGTGTCATGAACTTGTAGATTTTGATATAGGATTTAGAAAGTAATAAGTCATTAAATACTTTTTGGAGAGAGTGATCAAATTGCAAAGTTGAAGATGTAATTAGTTACTAGTAATTCATTATTTTTTTAGAGTAAATTTACCCAACCAAAATTCGCCATTCTGACATTGAAATTGGCTTTTCATGTGATTCACACAGATCCAACGACTTTTTAATATACATTTCAAAAGAACTTTACTGTCTTCAGAAAAGTTTTTTAGTCAGTATGCTAGTAATATATATGCAAATAAGTAACCAATTAATAGTGAGAATTGGTCCTTAAATTAAAGGTTAACCAAAGTTGCTTTATTTAAAGATTAAATTGTATAATGCATTATAAAGGTCTATATAATGTATGTCATAATGCAATAGAACATTTTTTTAAATGCATTATACTTTCAATAGCTGTAGCAATGAACAGAAGTAATTAACTAATTAAGAACATTTGTATAATGTAATGTAACTGTGGTTATAAATATATTTAGCATACAATGCATTATAAGGTGCATTACAAGGAATAATTAAGCTTATATATAAGCTTAATGTAAAGAGTAATTTCCATATGATGCCGAATAAAGATGGGTTTATAAGTTTCTGCTTTAGCATAAGCGCCACCTACGGTCAGAGATTTGCATTTTCAGTCAGTCGCTGTATGTCTAGAGGATTTTTGGACAAATTAATAGAGCTATAAAAAAAAGAGAAATCATTGACCACATTGCATTCTTGCACACTCTTGTGCCTCCGATGACAGTATGAAGATTGGCAAGTTGCATGTATTATAGCTCTACTGAAGTGTTGATGACAAATTAAGTTATTTTTCTTATACCTGTGGTCACAAACCACCCTGTTTATTTGATTGATGATTCTGCTGCACTGCAAGCAAAGAACTGCATGCTTTCATTCATTCTTGCAGGTGGCAATGGGAGCAGATGCCAGCTGTGTTGATGAAATATTAAAGGTAAAAACCATTTTATGTGCTGTCAATAGTGAAAGAACAGTTCACTGAAAAATAAACACTGATACTTTATTCACACATGGTAGCAAAACATTAAATGTTGAACACTTCATGTGAAAGTGCCCCAATTATGGGTCCACTCTTTTTCTTTTGAGACACGATAACTTTATACACGATGCACTTTCAGATTCAAAACTTTGCAGGGTGTTACTGCATGAAAGATCATTTTCAAAAAACGCATAATGGGGAACTTTAAGTTAAAACGTTAGCAACAATGCTTAGGAGCATGTTAAATATGCTAACAATGTTTATCAACATGTTAACAGCACCAACAACACTAAACTAATCATTGCTAACAAACAATATGCTAGCAACACTAAGCTAAATGTTAACAATTCCTAACAATGTTAAAATATGCGGACAACAGAATAACAGAGCTTAGCAAACATGTTAGCAACACTTTAATTTTAAAACATTAACAATGTCTACCAATATTTAAAAACATACTAATGATGCCTAGCAACATGCTAAATGTTAAATGCAAAGTACATACTACATGTAAAGTTGCCTCGCAACATATTCAAATATTATAACGACATGCTAGCAACGCTTGTTAAATGTTAATGGTATGGTAAAAAGGTTAACAATGCATAGAAGTATGCTAGCAACACATAGCTAAATGTTCTAAACATATTAACAATGCCTTGCTACATTTTACAGTATTCTAGCAATGCTTAGCAAAATGATAAAACATGCTAACGGTTTTGTTACATTATTAGTCTGATGAGCTCTAATAACCTAGGGTCTGAAATAGTCTTTGGTTTTTCACATTTTATCTGAGGAAAACCTTTAAAATTCACTTTTAAACTTGACAAAGCAGACTAGGCTTTGTCAAGTTTATCGTTTCTCTTTAGTTTCTCTAAAAGAGAGACACTTCCTAGACTTTTTCTTCACTTCTAATCATTAATAACATTGTAAACCATGGATACTTACAGAATAGAGCTGTAATAAATGACAGAAAGCACTCGGAATTATATTATATTATAATATTTAAAAAATGTGATGATATGGTAGTGTTTTGGTTGAGATGAAGGCATCAGAATGAGGCATAAATGCAATTCGACTCTTAAGCTTCAGAGGGTAGACGCATGTAAATGCAACGTGTAAAAGAGAATTAAAACATTCACACAAGATTTATCTCTGGTTTCTAAGCTCTGTTGACTTTTTTTTTTTTTTTCCTCCAGGAAATGACTCAGGTCTGGCCTCCTCCGCTAACAGCCATCCACACGCCCTGCAAGACCGAGCCGTCAAAGTTTCCTTTCTCCACCGCCAAGGTCAGACTTGAAAGGGACACAGAGCACACTTGATCATGTGTGCAGGACATCATAGAAACAATGAGTTGTTCAGACAGCAACAATGAAAATAATGCATAAACACACAAAACTGCTCTTCAGAGTTTATCTTTGCATTCGTTCATTCAGCAAACTTCTATATCTATTCTAAACGTAGCATTTTAAACCAGTGAAATGTTTTTGTGATGCATGTGTAATAAGTAATTGTTGCGTTCTTTGTTATAGGACGTCCAGCAACTGTCTTTTGGAGCCCAAAGTAAGCTTTAGAAATTGTTTTATCAAAGGCTCTTCTCTCCTGTGTTTGTGTGTGTGTGCTGATGATTGTTTTCCCCTCTTAGAAAAACACTCAGGGCCAAAACTCTCCAAGCCATCCGACAACAACGAGCAGTCCAAGTGAGTCACTGATAGACTTGCATCTACATCTACAGTTCAGTCAAGCATTAGACTGCAGATCAATTTCAGATTCATTTTACATATGCATGTCGAATATTTTCATAACAATTACATGACATTTACGCTTTTATCAAAGCGACTTAGTGCATTCAGGCTATCCTTTTTTTTTTAACCTAATGTGTTCCTTGGGAATCGAACCCACAACCTTTTGCGCTGCTAATGCAATGCTCTACCACTGAGCCACAGGAACAACACGAGCTGCTTAAAATCAATACAGAGTGCGTCAAAGCAGCTTTACAGTATTAAATAAGTATGCAATACCGTAAACACTCAGTTTTCAGTTAAAGTCAGTTCCTTATTTTAACACACACTGCCGTTAGTTCTTTGCAGTCGGATTGGTGTGTCCCATGCTTTACTGAACTCCTCTATCTCTCATTTTAGCACGCTGCATGAAGATCTGAAGCTCAGCAGCAGTGAAGACAGTGACGGAGAGCAAGATCCTGCTAAAAACCCCTCCACAAGGTGACACACTCAAGTCAAACCCCAGCTTATATACAGATCTGTACTTTTTATCTTTGAGTCCATGCCGTAAGGTGACAATGAAAAATTTCAGTATGCACAATTAGGTTAGTCTTAATTTAAGGTAGTCCTAATTTTATCTGGTCTACTTTCTTGGACCATAATTGCCAAGAGCTGCCTGCTTAAAGAGGAAGGGACAGTCTTATTAACGTGTAAAGCAGCTGACCACAATTATAATGTTGGGATTTAGGAGCGATCTGAAATGTGCTGTGATATTATACCTACGTGAAAGAAATTAAATCTGCTGTCTAAATGAATCCTCGCACTCCTCGTTGGTGTTAAACTCTTTAGTGTGTTATTTCAGCATCTTGCCCTATGCATTTCCCTTCTCTCAAAAACTAAAAAGGAGTTTATATTAGAAACGACTTTTCTGATATGCACTTCCACTGACATTCAATGCTTAATCATGAAATAACTTTAATAATAAATATAATAAATGATAAATGTCACATTTTGCATGCCTTTAATATAGTTTTTGTGTAAATAATGCAAATGTCATCATCGTGTGTCCAAGAAGAACTCGAACATGAAATTGATCCAATTCAGTCTATTGCATTTCTCCTGCTCATGTGCTTTAGTAAATATTTAGATATTTGATATATTTATACATGGTTGCATTCCTGTTAAGTTCAATAGTGCAATGCAGAAACATTTAGTAGGGTGTATGTTGTAACTTGCAGACAGCTGGTGCAAACAGCCCTAGGTGAATCTTGTAATTGAAAGGTAAAGTGATGTACATTGCTCATTATAGGGGTTTTGGTGAATAAACTTGCTCAAGGAGTGTATTGACATCATCTCACTTGGATTTGTGCCTTTTGCAAAGTTGAAGTGAATGCATGAAGCAACACGTAGCCAACAAGATGGTAATAAAGTTGTATGTGTACGCAGTAACAACAGTAATAACAGCGAGGCTCCTGAACAAGTGGACACCAGCAGTCACAGTTCGGAGAGCAGCTCTGGTTCAGACAGCGAGAGCGAGAGCAGCTCTACAGACAGCGAGAACAACGAGCCGCCTCGTCCTGCGTCTCCCGAGGTGAATCGCCTGCACAAACACAGCCTTCAGGTGCACACACAGATCCACAAAGCTGAAAGCGTTTTTAGTTCTTATCAAATCTCAGTTTTGATTCAAAAAAGTAAAACCGTAAACCGCTTAACGTGGACTCAAAAACATGGCATCGTTGCAATCCCTGGGTTAGCCTGAACAAAAGTGTACACTGCCTTATTTTGCAAAATTGAGTTATATCTGAAGCTTACTTTTGCGAACTAGTCCTAGGTTTTTCACTCAATCTCTGGACACTCAATATCAATAATTATCACAAAAAAAAAAATTACATTCCGATTCTTACACGAAAATTTTTAATTCTAATGCAAAGTTTTTGCATACCTATGTGGATTTAAAATTTGACAAATATTCAAAATTCTGTAAAAAAAAATTTATGTCACACTCAGTGCTTGTTTCCCTGTTTGACGTCACAGCAGGAGCAGCCCACGGCCAACAAATGGCAGCTGGAAAACTGGTTCAAGAAAGTTCCTGTGGAGAACCGCAGCACGACGCCAACAAAGTATAAGAAAGAGGGGCGAGGGGAAAGCTCCAGCAGGGTCTACAGTGGCTCGGGTTCGAAAGACCCGGCGCCATCTGCCGGGCGAGACCTTCGGCCAAACCAGAAGGGGCAAGACCGGCGGAGTCAGAGATCTCCTGCTCAGAGCGAGGGGGGGAGTCAGAAGGGGCGGCGACTGGAGGTGGGCAAGAAGCAGCCTAAAAAGCCAGAGAAGCCGCCTGCGGTGGAGGAACCCAAGTATGGGCTCCAGGTGGAGACCGAACCCTCGCCCGAGATCCCGTTGCACAGAGTCCGTGCGCCCAACAAGGGCCTCCGCAAGCCCAACATCAAGAAGGAGCCCAAAACCTCCTCCCCTCGCCCAGCGCAAGACAAACGCAAGAAAACGACCAGCAAGTCCCGTGAGTTCATCGAATCCGACTCGTCATCGTCGGACTCGGAGGGCAACGAAAGCGTCCCCTCGTCTTCACAGACACCGAGAGAGCAGTACACAGAGAACCCGTCCGTCCTGTTCTCGCCCATGCTGTCCCCGCTGAGTGACCAAGAGGGCAGACTGCCGCCCAGACTGCTGCTGGTGCAGATCGACCTCAGTCTGCTGTCCAGAGTGCCGGGTCGAGTCTACAAGGAGACCGAGGTCAAAGCAGAGAGGGGCTCCCCTGCTGAAGGAAAAGACTTCCAGAAACAGCCGGGAGAAAAGGGAGCCAGCAAGGGGAAGAGAAAACGCAAGGTTGGTGGCAGCTCTTCTGCTAGAATATATGTGACCCTGGAGCAAGTGTACATTTTTTGAAATTGAGATGATGGGATGATATTTGTTCGAGATGCAACTGTTTGAAAACCTGAGGGTCCCAAAAATTTTAAATATTGAGAAAATCGCCTTTAAAGTTGTGCGAATGAAGTTCTTAGCAATGCATATTACTAATCAAACATGAAGATTTGATATATTTACGGTAGGAAATTGACTAAATATCTTTATGGAACATGATCTTTACTTAATATCCTAATGATTTTTGGTATAAAAGAAGAATGGATAATTTTGACCCATACAGTGTATTGTTGTCTATTGCTACACATATACCTGTGTTACTTAGGAATGCTTTTGTGCTCCAGGGTCACATATTTCAGTGATTTAGTTGTCTTTTTCTATACACTGCTGCATCATCACTTTTTTCGCCGCTGTTTCACTTCCTGTCTCTTTAAAGCCTGCCTGAACACCTAATATGCTCTGAATGATTTTGGTTGTATCCTTGGTTTAATTGTAAATATACAGTTTTGGGGTCATTGACACATTTTTCCTACAATTGCTTTTGTGAGCTTTTATTGCATTTGAACTGTTTTCTATGTGAATATATTGTAAAATAATTATTATTAATGTTGAATTCAGTTGAGCTGCTTAATATTGATATGTGTCATATGAATAAGACATATCTTACTGTCATGTTAAGATCTATTGTGTTTCTTCCACAGAATGAGGATGATGGTCTCAAACCAGACGGTAAGAAGTCCAAACTGGATGAGAAGTCATCGCACAAATCCAGCAGTAAAGAGTGAGTTCATTCTGCTACAGTCCCTTAAATTTTACAACTGAAAAACAAATATTAATGTAACTTTCTGTAAATGCATAGTTTTAAGTATTTAAATGCATTTTTTTTTCATGCTTACTACTGATTGGCTACAAATCAGCAGTTTTAGAAAAAATACTTACCCCACCTTTAAAGAGAAAAGCAGAGAATTAACCTCTCAGAGTCTTCAGAGCAGTGTCAGTAATTGTGTTTCGTCCCACCGAGCTGTTGCATAATCATGTTAACCCCGAATGTTTTCTGTAGCTCGTCTAAGCATGCTCCAGACAAAGAGAAGGAGTCTGCGCCGTCTCCTTCGATCTCGCTGCAGCGGACGCCCAAATCTGAGCAGCAGGGTCGCAAGCGGACGCTCAGCCAGTCCTCGGCCTCTGTGCCCAGCAGCAAGAGCAGCTCCAGCTCCAAACACCCCAGAAGTGACCACAAGCCCCAACGCAGGGATGCCAAGGTGTGTTTGAGCTCGTCGTCCCGATACACACACACACAGAAACACAGGCCAACATGAGTAGACCTCAGGCTCTGGATGTGATTCGTCTTCAACTTTTACCTAACACGTCCTGTATTGTGCATGTACTGTAATGCATCTAGTTAAAACACTTTTGTGCTATGCATATATTCCTCTTCAGGTAAAGCATTTGCTATCTACATGTTTTACCAGAGCCAGGGTTTCTGCAGGTCTTTATTCGCCAGAATATAAGGTCTTAAAACAGAAGTGTTCAGTTCATAGTCATGACATTTTAAATGTTGCATGCACTGCAAAAAAAAAAAAAACATGGTTATCTTCCTCAGTATTTTCATCGAATAACTTGAGGTGCAAATTAAAACGAGCAAACATCTGTCAGTGAAAGCCTGGTTTCTCCCTTGGCATTTTTTATTTGTATTATTATAATTTTTTCTGTTCTCAGGAGAAAAGCACTAAAGCGGAGAACCCCATTGCAGTGCCGCCCCTCTCTGATGGCTCTAAAAATAGATCCAAACTCCTCTTTGAGGACAGGTATGGAGATTTGAGTAATTATTTAGATTATTCCTTAAGATCCTGTGTGATTGTGATTTAAAGCATCCATGTTAATACGATTCTATGGTCTATTTTAGTGACAAGTGACTATATATATATTTATTTTTTTTATTAGTATTTTCATCATGTCACACTGAGAAACCAAATAAATAAATGCGTCACAATTAAGTAACACATTGAATTCAACATTTAGTTTTATCGTTTGTACAGTGCATGGTGAAATCCCATTGGCTCCACATAGTGATAGGTTTAAGCATCATGTATTGTTATTGGCTGTGACTGTTTTATCATTATTTGGTTGTGCATTCGTCTTGTCTTCATTTTTGCACATGGACACTCTCTTGTGAAGTAACAGCCAGTCCTTCATCTGATTGCAGGATTCATTCGGCCGATCATTACCTTCAAGAAGCGAAGAAGCTGAAACACAACGCAGATGCTCTGGTGAGGCTCTGTTTCAGATAATCTGCATGACATTTGTGTGACCCCTGACCTCCACTGAGAGCGACACAGGTGCTCTCCTCAAACCAATCACAGTGCAGCCCCTAAAATACAAATTAACTGTAATACTGCTTCTTTCCCAATATTCTTGTTTTACCCATTTATTAGCAAGAAGCTATTAATCATTTAACATTTTACATGCTAGGCAAAACATTAACAATTCTTAGTTCCTTATTAGCATGCATATTACTAGCATATTGGCTGTTTATTAGTTTTTATAAAGAGTCTTAAGTCTCTGGGATATATTTGTAGCAATAGACAACAATACAATGTATGGGTCAAAATTATTGTCTTTTCTTTTATGCCAAAAATCATTAGGATATGATGTATAAATTGACCCTTATGACTGGTTTTGTGCTCCAGGGTCACACATGAATGCCTCTTTCTGTAAGATCATATTTTAGATCTCTTAATCCACCACAAACCTCGACTAACAACAACCATACTAACTATTAATAATCAGCAAATTAGGAGTTTATTGAAGCAAATGGTGAATGAAGTTATTAGTGAGAATTGGTCCCCAAACTAAAGTGTGACCATATATTTTAATAAGTTCTGCTCAGAATATGTATGTGGTTTCACAACACATTATTTCACTCATATTTTGATATTTTATTTTCACAAACGTTATTTGAAACATTAAAGTAGATGTTTTTCTTGCATTTAAATATGCTTTTTTTGTGTATACTATCACTGTACGTTTAAATTGATGCAGACCCCTCGTCTTTGACCCACGTGTCAGAAATAATGCAGGCATTAAAAACTCTCCATAAAAAAAGACAAAACTTGTCCATCAGAGCACGTCTTTGCATTCTCACACACATGTGACCCTGAAGCATCAAACCAGTCGCAAGTATATATTTTTGAGAAATGGAGATTTATACATCATCTGAAAGCTGAATACATCATCTCTCCATTGATGTGTGGTTTGTTAGGAGGACAATATTTGTCTGAGATACAACTCTGAAAATCTGGAGTGTGCAAAAAAAATCTAAATATTGAGAAAATCATCTTTAAAGTTGTTCAGATGAAGTTCTTAGCAATGCATATTACTAATCAAAAATTACGTTTTATATACTTGCCATAGTAAATGTACAAAATATCTTTTTGGAACATGATCTTTACTTAATATCCTAATGATTTTTGGCATAAAATAAAAAAATAATAATAATTTTGACCCATACAATGTATTGTTGGCTTTTTCTACAAATATACCCAGAGACTTCAGACCGCTTCTGTGCTCCAGGAACACATTTCAGCACACAATGTGGATGGAGAGCGTCTGTATAGAGTTAGTTTTGGCTCTGACGTGTGTCCTTCTTCCCACAGATGGACCGGTTTGAGAAGGCCGTGTATTACCTGGACGCTGTGGTGTCTTTTATCGAGTGTGGAAACGCTCTGGAGAAGAGCGCCCAGGAGGCTAAATCACCCTTCCCCATGTACGCAGAGACCGCGGAGCTCATCAAGTAAGCTGCCAGAATACGTCCTCCAGCGTCTGTCTCTCCACTGTGCTTCAGGAGTGTGCTGACAAACACGTGTGTGTGTGTGTGTGTGTGTGTGTGTGTGTGTGCAGGTACACTATGAAGCTGAAGAGCTACCTGGCGCCGGATGCAACCTCCGCAGACAAAAGGCTAGCGGTGCTGTGGTACGTCCCAGAAACCGAGTGTTTGACTGAAGTCATGAAGTGAATGGAGTTGTTAATGTGAATCCAGTGTGTGGTATATCTGTGTGTCTCTGCAGTCTCCGGTGCCAAGCGCTCCTGTATCTGAGGCTCTTCAAGCTGCGCAAAGAAAGTGCTCTCAAATACTCCAAAACACTCACTGAACACTTGAAGGTAACAGGATTTACTGTTTTAAATCAGGACTATAAGGTTCTTCTCAAACTATTTGCAAATGTACGCTACAATTCAAAAGTTTGGAGTCTGTACCATCTTTTTAAATGTTTTTGGTGGGTTTATTATATATTAAATATCATTATTATATCAATTAAATATTTTAAAATAGCATTACAAATTAAACTAACTGAATTCGGTAACACTTTAGAATAATGGTCCATTAGTTAATGTTAGTTAAGCACTTTGATCTAATGAAGAACAAACCTTCTACAGCATTTATTAATCTTAATTGATGTGAATTTCAACATTTACTAATGCATTATTCAGATGAAAAGTTGTGCTTGTTAACATTAATGTACTGTGAATGAGCATGAACTAGCAATGAATAACTGCATTTTCTTTAATTTACATTAACAAAAATGAATAAATACAGTTAAAAATATATTGTTCATAGTTTGTTCATGTTAATTAATGAATTAACTAACATTAACTAATGGACCATTATTCTAAAGTGTTACCCTGATTTCTATTTGAATAAGAATTTTTAATTCATGACTCAAGAAAAATTTATTTTACTTTACTGTCTTATGACCAATCTAATGTGTCTTTGCTAAATATAAAAGTTTTAATTTCTTAAAAAAAATAAAGAGTGTAGGTCTGAAATATCCAGTGTGACAGAATCCCAGAAAACAGGAAAACCTTGTAGTTTTTGTCCGTTAAAAGGTTACTATGATGTGAAATGTAATTATTGTTGTTGTTAATGTTTCTTAAAATGTTTCCAGAGATCATAACATATACCAGATGTATTAAGTAAGGTTTTATTTGTTTCTTCCAGAATTCGTTGAGTAATAACCAAGCTCCATCTCCTGGAGTAGCAAAGTAAGTGACGTTGGTTTATATTATTATTATTATTTATATTATTATTATTATTGTAGATGGTGTAAATATTATAGAAACGTAAGGGTGACCACCTGCAGAACACGTTAGCAACCACATTGCAACATCCTGGCAACCTCACACAGAAAACACACACACACACACACACACACAGAAGAAAAAAAAACAGTAACAAAAAGTCACCAATGTGTAATATCTCTCCTCTTTTATATATGCCATTCAACAATAACAAACAATGAATAACTTACAAATTAACGAGATTGATATTACCTGTAATATTGATTTTTAAACTCGCCTTTTGTTCTTAAAAAGCGTTAAATGTGAGGTAGTGCTATATTCTGTTTTTGAAATATAAGCCAATATTGCAAAATGCACATTTAATGACATGCATTGCAAAAAAAAGCAGATAATTGTTGTGGTTTTAACCATAAATTCACTTCATTTTCTCAGATCAAGACTGCCTATCATTTAATTTTGCTACATGATTTAAATATCTCGAGACATTTGCACTGAAAGCAACTTTACATGTTACCATTTTAGAAAACCTGCAGAAACCCTGTGTGCATGAATAAACTGGTAGCAGTCACTTAAACATTACACTTCGAGTGAGTACAGAAGGAAGAGCAGTCCATACACAGATCCTTCATTGTGTGTGTCTTGTGTGTCCTGCAGTAAGTCGGTGGGAATGCCGTCTCCGGTCTCTCCTAAACTGTCTCCGGGCAGTGCGGGCAGCTTCTCGTCCAGCAGCTCCAGCCAGAGCTCCAGCTCCTCCGTCACCATCCCACAGCGCATCCACCAGATGGCAGCCAGCTACGTCCAGGTCACATCCAACTTCCTGTTTGCCATCGAGGTGTGGGAGCAGGCCGAACAGCTCGCCAAAGAGCAGAGAGGTGCTATCTTAATCCCTTTCCTTCTTCCTGAAGCTGCTTTTGTGACTCCACACACCTTCACTGAATTTTCTTCAGTCACTCTGTTTCTAAGTCCATGGAAAGCATTGCATTGTCTGTGTTATTTGCTTACACATCAATAGATTTTACAGCTTAAGTTATATAGTACATCTACTTTAAACAAAAATACACTCATGTAAAGTGATAATATTGTAAAAAAAAATTGGCAAAATTTAGCTATTAACTTCCAGAATATTATATAAAATTGGATGTACACTGCCATTTTAAAAGTTTGGATCAGTGTTTTAATGTTTTTTTTTTAATCAGGTCTGCCTTTTATTTGATCGAAAATACAGGGGGAAAAAATATAAAATTGTAAAATATTATTACAGTTTAACATGCAGGTGTTTATTATAATATACTTTAAAATCTAATTTATTTCTGTGGTTTCTCCGCTGTATTTTCAGCATCATTCCTCCAGTCTTCAGTGTCACATGATCTTCAGAAATCAGAATAATATGCTGATTTATTATCAATGGTGTAAACTTTTGTGCTGTTCAATATATTTTAGAGACTGTAATGCTTTTTTCAGGATTCTGATGATGAATAAAATGTCAATAAGATCTTTGTTTATATCAAATATAAATATTTTGAATGTACACTGCTGAGTCAGAAAAAAAAAACTTTTCTTCAGCAATGATGTGTTAAAGTAAAAATTGATATAAACTTTATACTGTTAAAACAAAAATCTATTTTAAATAAATGCTGTTTTTTTTGTTTTTTTGTTTTTTTTTTTACTGATCAAAAAAATCCTTAAAGTATCACACGTTTCCCCCAAAAATGTAACCTTATCGTCCAGCTGTACTCCACTTAATAAGGCATGCAGATACTGTAAACACTAGTAATGTTTTTTTTTGTTTGTTTGTTTTTTTTTTTTCGAATCTGGATGTGAGCACCTGCTAAAGATCATCAGTTTTGACTTCTTCTTCTTTTTGGTCTTTGTTCTGCAGAGTTCTTCGCCGAGCTGGACAAGGCTATGGGTCCGCTCATCTTCAACACCAGCAGCATGACTGAGCTGGTGCGGTTCACTCGGCAGGGCCTGCACTGGCTGAGACTGGACGCCAAGCTCATTCAGTAGAGCCGTGAAACACACACACACACACTAGATCTGCCTCAGACACCTCTGTGACACTGTGTTCATTTCTACACCAGCTTGCCAAAAATGGAAACACTCGAGGCCCCGCCCCTCCACCACAGACCTTATGAATATTCATGAGAGGGGAGGCGGCCAAACCGCACGTCTGTCCGAGCGCTCATACACTGCATCGTCCTGCTCGTATCATCAAACAGAGAAGAAAAACAGCCTGCTTTCTTACTTTGAATCTCCTTTTGGTTTATTTTCTGCTAGCTATAAGCAAACAAGAATAATAACTGGATGTTTATGGCTTTTTATTTCAACCAAAGTACCTCCCTTTAACCAAAGGTGCTTTAAAATTGAGGTTTTCTCCTTTTATCATTTTATCGTGCCTTGTATTTGATATACAGGAAACCGAGAGACACAATATCTGGAAATACACATGTAGACTTGTACGCAGGGTGTGGATTGCCAAAGGCTTGTAAAACGAGGAGCAGAAAGAGCAAATAATGAATGCAGTGCTGACTGATCCTCTTTCTTGTATAGCAGACCAAACGACTGTTCGGCTCCGTATCAATGCATTATTACTCATGTGTTTTATTTTTGTTGTTTTTTTGGCCTGGCTTATCCACAGATGCCACAAAGGAATAATAGCCTGTCTACAACAAACTCCCAGGCCAAGACTTTTATACGAAATGTAGCGCTCGCATAGGCGTCACTTTCTCTTGATTTTCTGGTATTAAACGCAGGAGTATTTTATTACCCTGGCTCAGCCTAATATAGATTTTATTTAGATAACGGCAAATCGCTTCGTTCCAGGTTGCGTTTTCACTCTTAGGTGTGGATACAGGGTTGCAATACGAGATGAGAGACGTATTTCTATTGTATATGAAAATATCCTATTTAAATATTTAATGTGAGTCTTGAGGTTGCCTTTATAGTGTCGTAGTCACCTCTGTGTTGCAGTTCTTTTAAAAGCAAGCAGTCATGTAAGGATATATTTATGTGTTCTAGCAGTTTTATATCTGTACATATTACATCGAGTGATTAATCTACAGACACACAGTAAATCAGATCGAGAAACGGATAGGTTTAGCACCAGAAAGAGGAAGGTCAAGTGAAAAGTCAATCCAATGCTGGACACTTAGCATCTCTTGCACTAGAATCTTTCCTCTCATTGGCTCCCAAACTGTTTTTTCTGTCTATGCAGATGTTTTTCTTGCTTGTTTGTGCAGAAGCTAACAAGGACTCGTGCCAATTCAAATGTTCAGCAGTTACAACAAACTTCTAGAGGTGAAACATTTAATGACTGGCCTCTGTCTCGATAAATCCATCGTTTTGATTGAGAGTCAGTAAATGCATTGTGTTATAGGGGTGAGATCTGTTAATTGTGCTTTTATGTAAATGAATTCATGCACTAATGTGATTTCTGTACCAGATTCATGATGATAAAGTAACTGCATATGAATATGGGTTGTTTAAAAGGATTCTCCCATAGCCTTTTTGGCTTCTCCAGACATGAAGGTGTGTCCTTTTTTTTTTTTTTTTTTTTTCAGTTTTTACCGTTTTTGTATTTTCTACTAGAGTTCATGATAGTGCTTTAGAGACTCAGACTGACTGATTGATTTAAATCCATCTCTAATTTTCTTTGTGATCATATCTGTACGAGGGTAAGAGTTTTTTTTTTTTTTTTTTTTTCACCCTTTTGAAAAATAACACTCGCATGTTTCTATTTAAATACTAAGATGTACAGATGTACATAATTCTCTTTTAGGGTAAATTTTTCAGACGATTTAACATTTGTATTAATTGTAAATAGGATGTGAATATATTGAATGCACATGTTTGTGTTGTTTCCTCCGAACACTGTATGTTAGTGATGTCACTTCCTGTGCTCTATGAACATTCGGATGATCTTGGTCGGGATGAAAAGGGGCTAAATGCAGTCGACTATAAGAAAGATCTAGCATTAGTGACATCATTTAGAGCGGTTCTCGATGTCTGTATGTAGGACTCATTTTATAGTGATCTCAAAACAATCATTGACGAGCAGTATAAAACCAATTTAGTTTTTAAAGTATTGACAAGAAAAAAATCTACATATACATATATATATATAAATATATTCATATATGGATGCAATATGATTTTAAGGTACTCTTATGAGCCTCGATTCTCCAAACTTGTAATAACTTGTAATTTAAACACTTTTTTTTTTTTTTTTTTTTTTGGTGGAGTGAGTATTACTAATGGAGTCTGTTGCGGATCCTCTTTGTATTTTGCTGTATTGAGAATAAAATCTATATGATTAAAAAGTTTTGGCTGTGCTTAGGATTACTTCTGAAAAGTAGTGCATTACAATATTGTGTTGCACCATGGAGTAACTAATTGCTTCAGTTACTTTTTGTGTAAAGTAATGCATTGTTACATTTGTTACTTTTTTCCCCCGATATTTATTTAAAAAAAGTAACTCAAATATTGTGTTGTAAATTTAAAAGTGATGGGTTACTTGAAAAATGTAATGCATGACCCACAACACTGCATTCTACCTTATATCTAGGTTAGTGAAAATATAAAGCATTACCACAAATAAAGTTATCAAATGTACATTCATCCGGACTTCTAGGAGAGCTTGAGCTCTAATAGTATAATTATGAACACAATCCGTTTGGTATTTGGATCTGGCAAAGCTGGGTCATGCATAGCACTACTGAAAGCACTTAAATCAGATTGCAAAAAAAAAAAAAAAATGTTGCAGTGCACATCGAGCCCATTGACCTTCTAATAAGCAAGGATAACATTTTTGTATTTTTTGACAGTTTTGTGTTTTTTTTTTGTTTGTTTTTTTGCATTTTAAGATGCAAATACAGATATGCAAATACAAGATATTGACAGTTTGCTTGTTTAAATGTTTATGGTCACTGTTTCTCGATCAGACACTTAATTTGTTTCTCTAATTTCCAGTCGCCATTCAACATTTAAAGGGACAGTTCACCCAAAAATGAAATTACTGTAATTCAGTTAACCTGAATGATATTCTTCTATTAAGCACAAAAATATTCACTGTATGTTGGTAAAAGAACAGTTACTACTGACAGCCACTGATTTCCTAGTATAGAAGAAAATACTATGGAAGTCAGTGGCCTTCCCGACTTTCATAAAAATGTCTTCTTTTGTGTACAATGAAAGAATGAAAATCACACAAGTTTTAAACAATTTGAATAAATGATGCCCTATTTTACATTTTTATGTGAACTATTACTATTACTTAACTCTAGGATTAATATTCATATTACATTTGTACAGTTATGCAACATTAACATTTACATAAACAAATAGGAGGTGCCATTGATGGACAGCTCAGTAACTTTTCCTGTAATCGCCCCGCCCCCTTCTTTGGCCCCGCCCCCGCTCGCTGGCAGTCGCTTCACTTTGCTTCAAGACACACGGAGTTATGCTTTAAAACACTCAGTTTATGGCGTTAACCCGACAGCTGCTGTTATGAGTCGCATCCTGACAGAAGCGTGCAGGTAAGAGTTTGAGTTAAGAGTTAAAAGTGCTGGTATCGTGCTGTAAATATGATAGTTTCGGTCCACGGCTCACAGCAACAGGTGGATACTAAACGATGTAGCTGTATGATATAGTATAGCAATTATGAGCAATGCTTTTAATTTAAAAGGAACTCTATAGTGGAATATAGATGTTCACTCAGATGTATGTAGTCTACTTTTAACACGGGCTTTTAATAAGTGTAAGGCTGTAGCAATATATAATCAGATTCTGACCATCTACTTTCTAATATTGAGAACAAACAATAGGGGAATAACACCAGTTTAACCCATTTAAGTCTAGGTTTGAAACATTTTTTCAGCTGATGTATGTAATAATTAGGTAGAAAGAGAAATAAGAGGATTGCAGTATACTTTGGCACAGGGTCTGTTCATAACAAATATGTTGCATCACTCTGTTTTGTTTCTGGGTCACAGTCCACTTTAGTAGAAATATACAGTAAGCCAAGTAATATGTGAGATGAATTTAAAGGGGTGAAAACTTGAGCGTCTTGTGTTGAAGTCTTGCTCCATGCTGAAGCAGGCTCTGACGGGTCAGGAGTTGTGTTGCATGCAAGACACACATAAACACAAATGCAGCTGCTGATACTGAAAAAACCTGCCACACACACACACACACACACACACACACTGCAGCGTTGTCTCGCTCTTGTGGTAGACACACCTTCCAGATTCAGAGAATACACAAGCAAGATTTACTGCTCTTTAGCAGCAACAACAAAGATGTCTCCCTTGCTTGCACTGTCGTTGAAAACACCTGTTTCTGTTACAGGTGCAATTATGCTTGCATGCTGTAAAATATCACTTAAGGATTGTCTGTTAATAATCATTTACACGCTATGTAATATTCAGCAATGTCCTTTTGTATGGAGACAATACATTTATTGTTTGGGTGTTACTTTAACGTTTAGTACATCCTCAATGCAAACTGGTTTATCCAGGCTCACAAACTCGTTTATCTGTTAAATGCATCTTGAACAGCAGCTTTTGACATTGATCTTCTGAGTGAAAAAAAAAGAAAGAAAAGAAGAATACTAATCATTTAAAACCTTTGAATGTGGCTTTACATTAAAACAAGTCTCCCGTGTGTTTTGAAAATGCTGACACACTCACATGGAATGTGCCACATGGGTCAGTTACACGCTTTATAAAGGCCATTATGGGCAGATGTCAGGCAGGCATGACGGTAAACAGATCCGGTGCAAAGTCACCTGAGCTTTTGTTGTAATAAATATTGTGAAACGGTTAGCAGTTTGGCCAGATGTGACTGCTGTCTAACCTCCAGGTAAATGAGTCGTTCATTTGAAAATGAAACTTCATTCCTCTTTTAGATTTGTATGAGTGTGGAGCACAAAAGAAGAAATGATTAAAGACTTTGTCAGACGGCCGGCCTTTTCTATATAATGAAAATGATTAGCGAGCTATGACGACCGTGCTCCAAAATTATTACAAATAAAACTTTACATAAAACGAATGTTTAATATGAAATCTACATTATTAGTAAACAATGTGTTTGAGTTTCATGAAACAAAGTCGTGCAGGTTTAGAACAACATGATGTGAATCTCTTCTTATCAGTGAATAAACGGTTTAACGTTGTGCAGATTTTTGTGTGGCGTATTTAAGAAGTAAATCTGTCTGACCACACCTAAAAGAGACCGTTCACCAAAAATGATCATTTTGTCATTAGTACTCACCCTCATGTCACTGTTTATGTTCTGCTCAGTTGACTTTTCATTTGATACTCTGTTGTGTCCTCGGTTTCTTAGTTTCTGATTACGTGCCTGTTTGTTTCTGTAGTAGCCAATTGTGTTCACCTGTGTTTTTGTGTAGTCACCTATAGCCCTGTGTTTTGATTAGTATCTGTCAGTCATCATTAACACATAGTGTGTTTTGCAGTAATTTCCATCACACTCTATAATTACTGTTTCTAGCAGCCACATCATAACAGCTCTAAACCTGTATACGTTTCTTTCTTCAAAAGAAGTTCTTTTGAACAATGTTTGTATCCAAAATAATAATCCAATAATGACAACATTTTTCATTTTTTGGTGAACAGTCCATAATAGGCCTAACATTTGAATGGTATTTAAGAAAATTTAGTTTTGTCATAAGTTAAAATATTTTCAGATCAACTGAAGCTGTCTAAGAGGGGCGATTATATATTAAAACAAATATTAGGCTATTATTGTTATTTCTATTTGTATAATAGTACAAATCTCACAGCAAATAAATGAAGAACAAATAGATGAATATGTAAAAAAAATTGTATTATTAATATTTATTGATTATTAATTACATTTTCCCTTCTTTTTATAAAACAATTAAATTATCATGTCAAACCAAACCCTTTTAAACAAAAGCAACCTCAAAATTCTTTACTAGCGTTCAACTTATGCCAAATTTATGGAAGTAAAATAATGCCAAATATATCTGAAATAAAAAGCATGTTGAATTGCTATAACTGAAAAAAATAATTTATTGCATTAACAGTATGCATTGTATTATCAGGGCTTGCATTTTTAGGGACAGAAATGGTTATATATTTGATCTGTGAATATTTAAATTCAAAACATTTCATGCACACTTTCATTATTAACTATTTTTTATTCAACTAAAAAATGCAATAATCCATATTCCACCTTCCAGAGTTCACTTTAAAAAAAAAAAAAAAACTTTTTTAATATGTGCATTTTTCAATAAGCATTGTCATTATTTTATTTCCATATACACACTGTCAGTTCAGTCGGTTGATTAAAATGTGAAGCAAAAGAAGGTTTTAACCAAAAAATGAAAACATAGTTCTTTTTATTTATTTATTTATTTATTTTTCAAAAGAAAATCATTTATATAACATACAGAGAAAAAAAAGAAAAATCCCTGATTTTAAGGTTAACACATTTTCTGTATACGACTTTCCTTTAAACATTTTTCCACCCACTTAGGGATATAACAACAACATAAAAATCAAAAAAGAAAAAGAAAAAAAAACAAAAAAAAAACCACATAAAAATAATAATAATTGAACAGCAAGCATACAGAACTTGATCTACAAGGTCATATCATTTTCCAATACCCAAAAGTAAAGGGCACCAAAATTCATTAAAGAGATGGCCACGGTTATATTTCTCCAAAGTTAATTTTTCTAATAGCAAAAATGAAGACAATTGGTCAAAAAAAGTCTTAAGAGATGGAGGGGAAACATTCTTCCAATATAAAAGTATGCATTTTTTTTGCAAAATAAGATATCAAAATAACTAACCTGCATTTTTTCTGATCTAACTGTAAGTTATCAATATCATTTAACAAATATAAACTGTTACTCAGGTCAAAATGTTTATCCAAAACTACCTGAGTGAAAGAATGAATTGATCTCCAATAGCCTTTGAAAAAACATAGTTCTGAATGAACAGGGAACTTGCATGATCAGGAAAAATATTGGTAAAGTACTTATCATATGAAGTGAAAAGGAGGTGAAAGCAGTGTTTATATCTCGGCATTTCACGTCCCTTCGTTCTTCAGCACTCATGATCATGTGACCCTCTTGTAATTCATTAAATGAGAGCGCTGTCTGTCTACATGAACAAGTGCAGCTCATAAAGAGGAAGCAGCGTGATCCAGACATCTCAAGCTCAGAGGAATCCCTGGAGAATGTGAGCGAATGCTTCAGCGTCTCTGAGTGATCCAGCATTAACACAAGCGCAGTGTAGGACAATGAGACGTCTGGCATTAGAATAAACCCAGTTAGGTTCATTATGGAGAATCTACCTAAAATGCCTCCAAATATCGCACCACTTTCTAATGGCAGTAAAACAAACTCTGGCATTGCATGCATTTGGGGGTGAATCGAACCAAATAATAAGTTATCAATCATACTGCAAGCTGTGTTCGCTGTCGGATCGAGCTTCGGTTTGTAAGAGGTTCCTCCACTTAGTTGCATCATGTGGCTAATGTGTCATTTGTAGCTCATAACCGAGCTCTTCAGAAAGCTGATGTGTGGTAGACTTGACATTTATCCTGAAATCACAGAGCCTTTCAAGCATATTCCAAGATACACAACCAGCAGCACCGTGTGCCTCCTCCACTCCTCCACGTTTTCATCTTTTTCTTCCCTCTCTACAGTCATGCATCCCTGAACTAATGCCAGGTGGCAAAGTTCACAAGCGCTGAACTATGGCCGTGCAGCAGTCTTTTATTCTCTCTCTTCTCTTGCTGTAATAGCTGCTCTTTGTCATTGCTGTAATTAGCAGAAGCGCAGGGATGGAACACATTTGTCACATTCCTTCCATATTAGAATTTAAATAACAGCTATTATCTTATATGATCTTTTGTAACCTTGAAGGCCTTTGTGTTGAGTTTCAAGTATCTTACGCAGTCAAAAGAAGGAACCGCTAGTTAAGCTGAACTTTCCATTAGCTGTACTTTCATTCATGAGATCTTTTTGAGTCGTTCAGCTGAACAGGTTTTTGTCCTTCAAAAAAAAAACCTACTTGTGCTATGTGTTAAGATTGTAATCTTTCGAAGCACATCGACAAAAATCCAGTGATGTGATAAATCTATTTATCCAAGAGTTCCCTTTAATTCATTCACATCCAAAAAACAGATTTCCCCATTTTCTTCTTTTAGCATTTTAATTTCTTCCAGATTATTGTTGTATATTTTTTTGCTTTACAGTCTGAACAGAAACCGCTAAAGATCCCTTAACAGTGTACATGAAATTATCCAGGATTGTATGGAAATGTTTTAACTACTAACCACAAATTTTAAGTAATTTAAGACTTTAAAGTTGAGAAAAAAGGTAAAGTATTATAAGATAACAAGAAGAGAATGTGTTTGTATTTTCACATTTTTAATTAGCATAATGTTAGTAAATAACTACTGCAAATTATTTTTTTTATTTATTAAAATAAATGTTTTATTAGTTTGATAGAATGTTTGGAATTGATTATTACAAAAAGGCTAGAAACTAGATTCTTTATTTATTTAAATTTATTTATCTATTTTTTTTATTTATTTATTTTTTGTTTGTAGCACAAGGGGAAAATATTAGGAAGATTTTGACTTCCAGCATAGAAGAGCAGTTATGTGTGACACCTCGGCGATGTCAACAGGTGGGAAAATGTTCTTGACTGGTTTGATCTGGCTGAGATAATGTTTCTCAGGAGTGTCAGCACATGAGTTATAGTGGTTCCTCTGTGTCCTTCTAAACCAATCAGAGGACATGTGCCATACCAATCTCTTCAGCTGATCAAACTGTTTTCATTTGCAAGTCAAATTTGTGAGGAACACATGCAAATGTTAGTCTTGGTCTCGTAATGTTGCCATAGTTTGCTTCAAGGTCAGTGAACAGGAATCCAGAAAGGAATGTTTGAACAGTCAGACGTTAAGGTTGTGTCTTCACCTGACATGCAAGGCTTGGCGAGAGTAAAGAGAAAACACACAATGTCCAAACTATATTTCACCCTGAAAACAAAAGAAGAATAAAGGAACTTTATTTTGCTTAATGAAAATGAAGTTTACTGGACCATTACATTTAATGCAAAAGTATTTCCCATTACAGATAAATGTCCTATATGTATTTCAGCAGAAATATAATTTAGCACATATATATATATATATATATATCTGCACTGCTGTTCAAAAGTTTGGGATCAGTAAGACTTGTAATGTTTTTAAAGAAGTCTTTTCTGCTCATCAAGGCTGCATTTATTTGATAAAAAATACAGAAAAAAACTGTAATCTTGCAAAATGTTATTAGAATATTAAATAATTGTTTATATTTTAATATCCTTTAAAATGTATTTTATTTCTGTGATGCAAAGCTTAATTTCCATCAGCCATAACTCCAGTGTAAAGGGTCACATGATCCTTCGGAAATCATTTTTGTTAATATGTTAAATGACGTATTCGCTTGGCTAGTAGCTAAAATAATAATAAATAAATAAAGTGTTCATTTATTTATTTCAATTAACATTAATTTTAATTCATTAATGTTTTTTTATGGTTTTAATTTTAATTTCCGTTAACTATAATGCAAAAAATAAAGTTTATTTCTTTCTTTTGATTTTGAGAGAAACGAAGACCTGACATACTTTGGAAGAAGTTCTCTTGAGGTGCATTTTTTTTTTTTTTTTTTTTTTTTTTTTTTTTTAGTGTGTGTGTTTTAGGGCTGATCTAATCAATTAATCAAAAACCTTTAAACCAGAAAAAAGAAGGATCTGGCTATAAATGTTTGGTACCTGGTTTTCTGGTGTGTGAATGCACCTGCTCTCCAAGGATCTGTGTGTATTGTAGACGTAGTCTGACTGTGCTGAGTTTGATTGACAGGTGAGTGTCACCTGATCGCACCTGTACCTGACTTGGCCTCTCTGAGAATGTAATGTGAGAACTACAGCCCCGGTAGCATTACTTATCTGTTTCCAGCTTATTTTCCAACAGAGTTGCAAAAGGAGAAAAGTGCACCTTGCAGATTTTTGTCTGTGACTTGCAGTATTTCCTTGTAAAGTGTTGTCATTGAGTTCCTCTCTGAAGAAAGGAGAATAAAAATGAAACTTTGTCCTTACTAATATTTAAGTGTAATCAAGCGAGTGCAAGCCATCTCGTACTGCGACGAGTCCTAGTCAGCACAGGTCTTATCAGTAACATTAGCCACTGAAGTTGAATCATCAGAGAAAGTCGAGTCATGAATGCTAACAACCCGAGTCAATGTGACATAATACTGTATGTGTTTGCATTGCATGTGTAAGTTTATCTTGCACATTCCCATCCCATGTAATCACTTTACCACTGATAAGGACTCAGCAAGAGTGCCTGCTGTTAGCTAGTCGTCATTCGGTTACATGAGAAGTGACCGTGCACAAGCACGCATCTGTCGGGTTGTGTGAGTTTCTTGAAGTATGCAGAATTCATGCCAACTTCTTTATATAGCCAATGAAGTTTCATCATTTCATCGTTTAGAGAGTCACTGTTAACTCCGACTTTTGCTTTAATAAACTCCTGATTTGCTGCTTATTAATAGGTAGTTGTTAAACAGGGCAGTTTTGCTATCATATCTTGAATTTTAGGGCATATAACTGCATTACCATTACTCTCCTATAGACAACCATGTCATTGTAATATTTATAGATAAATAGTGTTCTTAAAACTCCCTTATTTATTGGGATTTGTTTTCAATTTAGTTTTTTTTTTTCACAACGAATTGTGCAGCTTTTGGTCTGAGAAATGATAAAAGAACACCTTTCTGTTTATAATTTGTATTGAATTTCATTTTGTCAAAAAAAAAAAAGAGAAAATCGTATTTTTAAATCAGTATCATAAATCATTATATCCCTATTGATTTATAAAACTCTGACCATCTCACTATCATAAAACACATCAGTACTCAATATAATATTATTATTATTATTATTATTATTAATAATAATTAGGGGACCAAAATCTTATGTCATGATATCAGTAATTTTATTTCATTGTAACAATGTATATCACAATATAGTTATTTTTGCTTTAAATTAGGTCTTTATGATATCAAAAATTGATACCTTAGCAATTGCATAATCTTTGTTACTAGTGTCAATCACAAAAAAAAAGAAAATCACAAAAAATTAATACTAGAAAAAAATAAAAACTCAAACACACTGAAGACGAGTAAACAGTCAGCAATTAAATTAAAATAATAAACTAATTACAAACAATGGGACAAAAAAAAAATACAGTAGAACAAATGAATAAAATGGCTACATTGTATAAAGTATTCAAATGTATAAAAAAAATATACATACATTAAAAATTATATGTAAATTAAATATAAATATTTCATCTTAATAAAGTTACAAAGGTGATTTAGTCGAGCATTAAGGGGTTTTCTCTCTTTTGTTGTTTGATTAACATGAATGACAGACAGCAGGAATATTAGACCGCTGTCACTTTAAGAGCCGCCCAGATCCGATACACTGTTACTACCACTTGTGTTTTCTTTTTCAGCTGTTTGATTTCACTTAAGCATATTTTTAAGTATCATTTCTACTGGTATGTTGCCCATCCCTATTAATAATGATCACAAAAAATGCGTTAATGAGTTAATATAGTCAAGTAAATATAGAATACGGAAAACAGTAACATTTTGGATGGAAATAGATGACTTTATGACTCTAGGAATGCAAGGAAACCAAGCTCCTTCTTTATGACTATAATCAGGCCTGTTATGTTCTCAACTATCGGTGACATCACTGAATTGTGCGGTGTGTTAGATCACTGGAACGCCTCGAGAAAAGATTTCGCCCTTTTCTCATCCTGACTCCTTTTGTGCCTTTCCCTTCATCTACCTGCTGTGTTTCCTGTGCTCTCATGGCTTCTTGTTGTGAGTTTTTTGGTAATGAGAGACCACCATTATTCCTCACAGTATCCTTATCACTGCTGACAATAAGCATACTGCTTCTAGTAAGATCCCACTACTTTTTATTCTGTTGTGTTCTTGCTATAAAGGACGACCACTACATAGACTTCAGGAAGGGCAACATAAAGAAAGTCCGATCTCAAAGTGGGCCATTTCCCCCCGACACATCCGTTTGCTGTATTTTGTTACACTTCTTCACCTTGTCCTGTAACCTAAGCGAGGCGATGTTGAGAATGTGTAGTAATTTGTCACAAAACAACCCCTGGTTAGAGTTTAGCCTAGTTCTTACTTGCCCTTTCGTGGTTTTCATGTGCATCTGTAAAACAGTTTTTCTGGATCTAGAGTGATCATGCTCACTTGTTAATATTCAGGAAAACTAATATTCTTCTGTTAATACTACTTAACTCTATCATTTACTTATTATAAATATAAAAAAACATACAGGGATACTTTTTTAAGGTCAGACTTTATTTTAGGGTCCAATTCTCACTATTAACTGACCATTAAATATGACTTTTGCCTCAATTAACCCCTTATTTGCTGTTTATTTATAGTTTATAATGTAGTTCTTAAGTTTAGGTTATTGGGTAGGATTATGGATGTCATGCATTATATGTACTTTATAAGCACTAATAAACAGCCAATATGTTAATAATACACATGCTAATAAGCAACTAGTTATTAGTGTGAATTGGACCCTATACTAAAGTGTTACCTTTTTTTTTTAAATACTTTATAATGTCAGCTCACGCTTCACGAAAACAGCAATTGTGATATTATCATAAACTAAATATTGCAGCATAATTTGAGCTTTAAACAAGAAGGGAAAAAAAAGATTTGTAGTTTTAATTAAAAAAAAAAAAATATTGGTCAAAACTGAGGATGTTATAGTTATTTTTTTTTTCTTCAGGCAATTTCAGATGTAGTTCCTCATGCTTTACTTAATCTTCAAACTGGTGATCTGATCTTATCTTCTGTTATGTGATTCTTACCTTACTGCTTGTTTTATTTTTTATTTAGGTTTTTAACAAATTGCAGTATCCACAGTAAAAAATACAAAACCAATATCCTAAAATTGATTTTTTTTAATCAAACTTACTGTATTTTCAGTAGGTCATGTTTCTTATCATCTGTATCTTACTGTAACTTGCTGTAAACTGTCTAAAGGACATTTGTTATATAGTGAATGAAATAATTAATGTTTGTTTATACGTATATTTTTCATTCTTTTCATTCATTATTAAATGTAAAGGTTTGTTGTGGAGTGAAGGGATGTTTATAGTGTTTCTAATGTTTGTTAATGTTCTCTGTTAATTCACATTATTTATGAATGTAATTATGAAATAGTTGGCTCTTTCTTCGTTAATTGCACATGTCAACAGCGTATGATCTTGTTTTGTGAAGAGATCTCATCACCGCTTATGAGAACAGGTGATGATGGATGGCGCTTGAATACGTTGAGTCTGAGTGAGGTTAAGAATAGCTCACCTTTGTTTGTCAGAGGCTTTAGTGAATTCATCTGTGAGGTGGGAGTGTGAGAAGTAATTACCTGCGCCGGACTCCTCACAACGAAGAAGAGATGTTGAATCTAGTTTCGTATTGGAGTGTCTGACTTTTGTGAGTTTATACCTCGAAATCTGGACTTCTTTATTCATAATTCTGAGACTTTCAATTGTGAGTTATAAAGTCCAAATCTGAGTTTTATGTTTATATATTACACAATTCTTACTTTAAAACTCGCAACTGAAAGAAAAAAGTCAGAATTGTGAGATAAAAAGTCACAATTACCTCTCTGCCACCTCAATATATGAGTACATGAACACATACATGTGATCTCTAGAACTGCTCTGAGAATCACTTCATGAGAATTTTACCATATCTTTTGAGAAAAAACTGTCATCATATTATATACAAACAGCAACCCTTCAAAATAAAAGTTCGGTTTAACTTGAAGAAACTTTGACAGAAATATTGCTTAATTAAATGATTCGAATAATAACTGCTACTACTAAATGTATTATTAAAACTTTAATTTTAAAGGAATATTTACCAGAATTTATTTAGCAGAAACATTTAAATGCTCAACAAAATTTATTTGAAGAAATAAAACAATAATAATTTATTATAATTTTCTAAAAATCAATTCATTAAAAATGCTTTTGATTTATCAATATTTGTTAAAAAAGTTTATAAAAATTTAGGAAAAAAAACTGATTTCTTATGGACCCTATTTTATTCGTTTTATTTAAACTTTCATTCATTTAGTTGCAGAAAAGGGCTTTTCTAAACTGTTGAGAGCAGACACATGTAAGATTACTAAAATAAAATCTTCCTGTTGTTTGGGAGAAACTATGTCGATTTCTCTTTTGGTAACACAATAACATTTCCTGCGACAAGCTACATAAGTTCTTCTTGTGCTACCAGCTCAAATGATTTTGAATGGAATAATGCGCAGGATGACGAAGCCTTTACAGTATTCGAGGGCAGGGTCGGCCCATCTCTGAGAGAGTCTGCGATGGAAACGTCCTGCTTGGCAGCTCTCTCCGTGCAGAGGACTCTGGGAATAAATGGCACCGGGGCCCACTTTATTCTGACGGTGGCCAGGAATGCAAGGCCTTTTTTTCACTCCTCAGACAGCATTATCAGCGGTGAAATATTCCCTCTGCTGCACCCATTGTGTGCTCTGGGGGTGGACGTCACAGACAGGAGGCCCATCCTGCCGGCGTTTGTCTGAGGAGAGATTTGCTGCGCTGAGGAGAATGTTTTCCAGGATATGCCTGCAGAGAATTTTAAAGTCTACTTTATTTCTCTCTCTCTTGAAGTCTTGGGTTTTCTAAATCTTACTCTGAGAAGCCTGGTGTGATTTCTCACTGCAGTTAGCATACAGTAGTATACATCTTTTGACAGGAGAGGAGTATGCCACTGATGTAGACCAGCATGCTTTATAAATTTATACTGAATGGTGATCAAAAAAAGTTTGTCCCGGATATATAACCTTTTGAAGTTTCCTCTAGCTCTTGTGCATATCGTCGCTAGCTTGCATTGCGCTTCCTTCCACTTGAATGTTTCTCTGTACTCATGCATAGAACATTATGCAGCATTTCCTGCACAAAACACCCATGTTTATATACTTCAATATGTAAATAGAGCATAATGTTCTCACGGTCAATCAAAAAACAGTGTTTGTTTTCTGGGAGCATGTTTAAAATTCAATACTGTTGTCTGGTGATAAAAGAATCACCCAGGTTCAAAATAACATATTCAGTTACACATTTTGGTTTTAGGAGAACTTTGATGAAAGGTTTTGATCCACTTCAAATGCTGACTAGTATATCTAAAAGTAATGCCTACAGCTTGAATGGATTAAAGACTTGCATATATACATTTAAGGTGGAATCTTTTATAAATCCGGCATTCATTGAATTTGTCTAAAGTACATAATCCATCTAAGAGTTCTCACATGATTACTGCCAAAATGTTTCAGCCTTGTTAAAATTGCATTCCAGAAATTTTTCAATCAATCCCCCATCCAAGCACCTGTTCCTCAGGACTCTCATTAAAGATGTCATCATTGATCACTTTTTTATTTGATCATTATTTTATATCTTTGTTTCTTTAAAAAAAAAGAAAAAAAAGTTTAGTAAAATCTAATTGCATGCTCCTATGTCTATAGTGTGTCTAAAAATATGCAGTTTTAACATTCCAACCAGTTTCATCAGTTTCCGTCATACAAGCTTCAAAGCGTCCTTTAAAAAACTTACTAGGTTAAGTCATCCTTACAGTGAGCTGGTAAATGGGGCTCAAGGAAAGAGCTTGGTATTACAAGAATTTTGCACATGAAGGCTAAAATCAGATTGCTTCATTATTATCATAGGGGACTTTAAAAGTACTGCGTTGTACCAAGTACTACACTTGACTGGAGTTCAAACACAGGGGAGGGAGTTGTATTGCACACACATCTCTCATAGGTATTCTGCCATTTTGTAGTATAGTAGTGTGAATAAAGTAAGTTGTGCATTCATAATGAAATCGCAACTTTCCTTGCACCGTGTCCCAAACAGACGCAACATGACGCCGTGACACGTGAAGGTATATTTTCCACGTTAATCACTGTTTCTCTCTTAACCAGCTGCGACACAAAACAAGTGACGGGGGATTCTGTTTCAAAAACAATTCCTATTTTCTGTGATGTCACGTCTGCAACAACAACATACAAACTATGACAGTGATAATCACAGGTACTTGTCAAGTCAAGTCACCTATATATATACACAAAGTTAAGAGGTTATACAAAGTTATACAAAGTGGTAGGTGGTGTCATGATCGTGAGCTTGCGATTGGGTTTGCTGGAGTTTAAAACCGAGGCTCTACTTCACTATAACTACTGCACAGTCTCTGGCTCCAAATGAATCAATACTGTCTGTTAGACTCTAGCTCCAAATTACGTCAAATTGACAAAATGACAGCAGCCATACTTGGATGCTTTGGCTTTACTTTTCTATAGTGAAAGGAAGTGGAGACTTGTCGTTCCTTCTTTCTCTACGGTCTATGGGACACGGTGTTAAGTAGTGAAAAGGGGCAGGGATAGTAGCATACTATACTTACATAGTGTACTTAACAGCTTAAGCATTAACACCAATCAATGTAGATCTAGTAATTTAGTTAATGCAAAAGAAATCTGTATTGTGGTAGGACTTGTTTTTCTTCTTCAACCTGACGGTTTTACAGTTGCTTATGTTTGTTTTTCTCAGGTAATGCCTAATTCCTGTGGATTCGGTTTTGTAACTACAGTTAGGAAATATTTAGTCTGGGTCCACAGTTCCACTTCATAGTCCAAATGGATTCCTATAATTTCCACTTTGACAGGATGAGTAACCTTGACCTACACCCTCTGAGTCTTCCAGTCAGTCGACTTTCCCCAGCCAAGTCCAGTAGTAGTATTGATCAGTATAACCATCACCACAGCAAAGGCGACTCAGCCTATAGCTCATTCTCCGGTGGTTCTACAGTCCCTGATTACCCTTCTCCTTTTCTACTGGATGAACTCCAGTCGCAAAACTTGCACTGCAAAGATAAATACAGACCAAACTTTCTTAATTCAGATTCCAAGAGCATGGATCACCTTTACCGTTCCATGGAAACTGTTGCACAAAAACATCACTGGAGCAGCAGTGGCTTCTCTGACAATGAAGGTCCAGTTCATACGCATCCATTACCACCACCACCACCACCTCCTCCTGCCCGTCTGAACAGTTTTGTAACAACCAGGAACCTTGAAAACTCAAGGGCACGTCAGAGTCCAGAAGGACAACTTGCTGACCTTTCTACTTCACAACAGACAAGTAATTCAGAGGTCTGTGGTGTCCAGGCTGAGCCTGTCTATGGTCGCACATTTTCACAGCTTAACAATCACATCAGACAAGACCAGGAGGACAAGATGCTTGATCCACCAAAGTCTACAGGACTTTTAAATAGATTCCCCCAGCAAACCTGTCAACCAGAGCACTTGCAGCAGTCTAGGAGCAGCCAATCCGAAACCTATCGGAAAAGGTCGCATTCAGCTTATGGTAGACCTGTTTCTGAGCACCAGTGTTTTGTGAGTTCCTGCAGTATGCCACAGAACATGATCAGTGGGAGTATTCAGCACAAAGGACCGTTTTATTTTGTTACCGGTGTCTTCAAGTCATCTGAGCCCAGTGTTTTGCAAGGTGTTGGTGACGGTGCAAGCGTGGAAACCCCCAGTGAGTGGTCTTCTAAAGCTCAGCGCCGAAGGCAGAGCTGTCCTGATGGTCCGAGCGGAAGACTGTTTTTCCAAGAGGAACACAAATTCAGCATTCAGAATGATTTTGAGGAGCATCCTAATGACAAGGCACTTAATTCATCTTTCAAGTCAGACAATTCTGAAGATGTGGATGACCAGAGGGACATGAGTAGAGAAACTGGCAGGCATCACTCCACCAGCCACCCTATCTTCTTTTGTGGTCCGGAGGACAATTCAGTTGGTACAACGATGACCCCTGCTCAAATAAAGCAAGACCATACCAGTCACCCCAAGAAAGAGGAACCAATGACTGGAGCTTTGAGACATCCCCAACTGGATATCCCAAGTGACAAGATCAGCAAGGAGGCTACCCCACTGTTATATCACCTCACAGGAGCAAGCAGGGTGTCATGTACAGACAAGTTCAAAAACAATAATGACTGTGGTATAGAGGTCAAGAATCCTGACTCTGTCAAAGATAAAGATAAATCTGGAAATGATGAGCAAGCCTCTCCCAGCAGCGAATATAGGCAGAGTGAAATGTCTAAAGATAAACAGCCGAATGAATTCTTCTACCTGTGTGGTACATTAGATGACTCCTACAAGAAGTATTATAAGGAGAAACTGAAAGATGCCCAATCCAAGGTTTTGAGGGAGACTTCATTTAAAAGGAGAGATTTGCAGCTTTCTCAGCCCCGCAGGATCAAGCAGCAGACAGACAAAAAGCTTTCTGTTGAACCTTCCGGTCCTTCATTACAAGACAAACTTCCCAACTTGGAGGCTATTCCAATGCCACAGCTACACAATCCTCAAAAGTCCAGCAAGGACCTTGGTCAGGAGATTGAGAATGCAATTGAAAAAAAAACAGAGAAGCCACAGAATATTGCTCAACCACAGGTGCCTCGGGTAGGGAGTAGGAAGCGTTTGACAGCGGATCAGAAGAAGCTCTCTCACTCTGAACCTGAGAAACTACACCAGCTGGCAGATGAACCGGCTCATGTGACCTGTCACTCTCTTGGCAATGAAGAAGACTGTCTTCTCTCGGAGGAAGATC
Source organism: Carassius auratus (assembly GCF_003368295.1). Taxonomy (NCBI): domain Eukaryota; kingdom Metazoa; phylum Chordata; class Actinopteri; order Cypriniformes; family Cyprinidae; genus Carassius; species Carassius auratus. Next base: position 4,422,335 of record NC_039263.1, read on the forward strand.
ACAGTCTAGTGGCTGCTAGACGGAAGGTGTTCGAAACACGGGGACGTGCTCAATCTGCCTCCAATTTCTCAAGACCAACTCTGAAGCACCTTCAGCATAAAGCTTTAGTGGCATACATGGAACGTAAAACTGGTCAAAAGGCCGCTGAGCCCCAGCGCCCCGTTCCACAAGTACCCAGCCACAGGGATTCAACTGCAGAGAGCTCCAGACATAATTCTGGCCTGTCGGACTCCAAGAAGCTCCACAGGCCTCTCTCCGCAGGTCAGATTCTTGACTCCGTGTCCAGTTCTGTTAAATACTCCCAGTTCATCACTGCCAAGCACTCAAGGCAGTCCAGCTGGATAGAGGAGTCCTCTACAGCAGGGAAGTCAGCCTCTGTGGAGAGTCTCCTGGACCAGCCTGAACAACCCAAGTTCTTTCGTACCCGAAGCACCTCGAATCCCCATGCTTTCCAGGTAACTTATAAAAATGTTCAACAATTGCAGTTTTATGTGAATTTCCAGTTTAGTTAATAAGATCCACGACTAACATGTAAATTTTCATATTGCTGTTTTTGCATTCTTTTTTTTTTTTTACAGGTTTGGAAACATCCAGACAAGTTTTCAGCCATTCATAATAAGGCTATTTCAAGGTGAAGTATTATTGCTTTTATTGTTGAGTATGATAGCGGTAGAAGTGAGATCTCTGTCCTGAATTTATTATTAGGGATGCACAGATGTAAGGGCCAATAATCACTATCGACTGATTAAAACAATTATCGGCCGATAATTTAAAAACAGCCGATAAATTAGCCAAATTATATCCTGTCAATCAAAAGGGTGCAAAAAAACGTGTCTATTGTTATTGTCTCTTATATGTACGAGTCATTTTTAGAATAGAAATTCACCACTCATTCATATTCAGTCACGTATGCAGTGGTTTATTTGTTTTCACATAGATTCAGTGAACAGCGATAGTAAGGTTTTATAGTCCAAAGTTGCATATCTACGGAGATATATGGATATATTTACTGATATTTACCTCATATTTCTTCAGACAGAATTATAATTTTTATTCATTTTCCACTGATTTACGCGATCTTATGATAATGAGCCGCTCCTAGCGCTCTCTCTGTGTGTTTAGTGAGCCGTGCGCGCTGGCGCTGACAGAGACGTGATTCGTCCGTGTCTTGTCCATCATAACTGTGCATCATATACCGCCCCCTCTATCCTGAGACGCATTTCCGTTACACTTCCGTGTTGATATCTGAAAACAACAACACCGATAAACCTCTGTACCCATGAAATATCCAAATATTAAACACAATTACGACAGTAAATTGTTGGTATGAGATTTTCTTGAGATTTGGGGCATTTTATCAAAAATATATTGAAAATGTACATCTGAAATGCTAACTTGTGCAGTGATGTAAAAGGCTATAAATAACATATTTTTACAACAGTAAACAACCAAATTCCACAAGTGATCGCAAAAGAAAGTTATTACAAACACTTGTTTGGGGTTTAAAGTGAGTTTTGAGTAAAAGTGTACTGATATTTTTATAAATAGTCTCGTGTAGCTTGATGCTAACGTTAGCTCTAATGCAGCTACATAACAGTTGCGGTTCTTCTTCATAATACATTTTTTCATAATAATTCTGTAACGTCGTAAGAAAATGTTTTGCTGTATTTTTATAGTGAGACTTTTGATAAAAGTGTGGCAAATGCATACTGGGACTCAAGCGATATGGCTTGGTAAACCTTAAAATACCAGAACAAAGTCTAATAATGGCGGAATAAAAACAAAAGAATAATGCGGATAATGTGTCATACCTGGCGGAGGTGTGAAAGACTTGTCTCGTGAGAACAATAGAATCATGAATGGGGGAGTTTACCAGTCCAGACATGAGATAATAGCACACAGGACAGCTTTACATGAGAGCTTACAGAAGATGACAAGTGCCATAACTCAATTTGAATAGCCTTCTCTAAAAAAAAAAAAAAACACATGACATGGCCTTAGAAAATATGTCATTAAAATTCACAGGTTTACAGATTATATTATGAAATTTCAAATGAAGTATTAGTAGACTTGTGGCTTAAGCTACACTGTGTTTCTAAACTCATATCCTACACAAAAATATTTTTTAATACATTTAAAAAAATAATAATATTAAATTATTTTAGCTTTTATATCTCTATTATCATAACAGTCAGAGTGATTCTCATTCCTGCACAGTAATCTTTGAAGTGTCAGTTTTGTGAACATATGTTGATTATGTATCTAGTCAGAAAGAATCATGAGCAGAAACCTTTTTACTTTGGGTATGTCATTTCTGTCTCCATGCCAAAAATGGTGGGTGACAGGTAAGGGGTCAAAAAATTGAGATGTTAACGCAGGTAGTATTTGACCCCTGTAGTTCAACTCAGGGTTGCCAGGTCCACATTTTTAACCTTCATCAAACATTATTTGAAATGTGCCTTCTCTACATTTATCGCAAAGGGCTTTTCTGTTTTTTTTTTTTTTTTTTTACTTTAGTCTCAGCTCTCAAATAATATACTTTTTATCACAAATTGAATGTTATCAAGCTTAACTAAAGATATACAATAAGACATTGTAGTTCTTCATTATACTGAACAGAAACCCTTGAATTATTTTTCAGTGTTCAAAGGAAAATAGAGGAAGACACAGTAGTCCATCAGAGTCACACAGCATCTGTCCCTGATGAGCGGCACGTACAAGTCCGAGCTTCAAGAGGGAAATCTATGGAAGAGCTTGGTGTTTCCAGGGTCACGAGACCTGAGGTTCTCAGTAAAAGTTCAGAGCAGCTTGATCAAGTGCAGGGCGGACAGGTCATGCCCGGTACAGAGAGGAGAACGATGTCATTTCTAGCTGAAGGAAGACGCACACATAGGAGGATTCACAGCTCTGGAGAACACATGGATAACTGTCAGGCAGGCCCTGAGAACCCACTCCTAACCCCTTTCGTAAAGCGTGTGTCATCTGGTGATGATGAAATCCATAGAGACGACAATGGACGAAAAGATAAAGACATGGCTCTGTCGATGCCCAGTCGCTCCAGGCTAGAAGTCAGGTATATCTGAATCCATTGCATACTTGATGTGTGTATGTGTGGCTGTATTGAAAGCATCCTTTTAATATGATGTATATTTTGATACATTACAGCAAGCAACAAGACGTTTGTCCTCAAGATAAGACTGAGACATCTCTCTCTGATCAAGAGGTTTCTCTCGGTCACGGAGTCACGACAGATCCCAGTCTGTGGATCTCTGCTTCTGTGATAAATGAGACGGAGGTAAACTATTGGCCATCCACTGAAACACCAACTTCTGCTGAACCCCAGAACGCACCGTGTAGCCCATCTGATAAGAACAAAACCACGTCTATCACAACACCTCCTGGCATTCAGGAAGCCGAGGCCAGCTTGGCACCCGCACTTAATAGGGAACAAGACGGGAACGTGAAGAAGGAAGACGGTGCTGTTGTGACTGAAGGGAGCTGTCCAGCGGACAAACTGGAGTGGGAGGTGCTGGTTCGGGACGTGGTCTCAGCTGACCAATCGTTAGCTCGCATTCTTTACCCCATAACCAATAGGAAGACAGCACTGATGCTGATGGAGCAGCTGTTGTCTGAGGATACGTTTCTAATGGAGGAGCACTACAGGAGCAAACGGGAGCAGAGGGTTACTAACCCAGAAGAAGCTGCTCACAGGTGATGAATACACACAACAAAAGCATCTAGTCCTTGTGCAAATAATTAACCCTTTAACTGTCACCCCGTCCCGTATATGGGACGCCTACATTTACTTCTCTATATTACATTTAAATCTAATCTAATCTTGGCAAACTATATATCGTTGGAGAGGTCTAAGACTCCCAAATATTTATTTTACCAATGTTTTTTGTTAAAAATGATTTAGGAAAAGTAATAGATTCATTTATGACAAGTGCACCCTCAAAAATCTAAATTATAACAGGAGTTTTTGACCTTTGTTAGAGAAAAAGGCAACGAGGAAGTCTTTTTTTTAAATCACATTTTAGAAATCATCAGAAGTTATATATCAACTGAAAACTTAAAATCTCAAAATTTATCCTTTAAAACCCATTTTAAAATCAGACATTGCATTACCATGTAAATGGCACATCAAAATCATGTTACAAAATGTTTTCAGTTATGAATTATAAAAATTTAAGTTTGGATCGTGCACTATAAAGGGGTTAAAATCAATGATTCTGTTCTTAAACCTGATGTTTTTTCTCACTTCTAAAAACTGTATTTTGTAATATGTATTCAATGTTTATTGCATTATTAGCATATTAAACCTGGACTGGAGTCTGCTGTGTGTTTGTGAGGTGTGATAATTGTATTTGTGCATCATTTGACATCACTGTCAACACTGAAAAGCATCTACTAAACATATTGTAAAAACATAATTTTCTGTAAAGTTGCTTTGCATTGATTCGCATCGTGAAAGGCGCTTTACAAATAAACTTGAATTGAATTTGGAACATTTTGAGATTGATACAGAGCTCTTCATATTTCACTCAAATCAGTTTTAAAATATGACATTTCCGCCACATGTTTATTTTGCATATTTGTTTTTGTTTTTAAAGCGCTGAGATGCCACTAGATGAGAAACCACTAAACCTTTCCTCATCTGTGAACAATCAATCTGTCCTGAGCAACACAGATATCATCGATAAAAAGGTACTCTTATTTCTGAAAAATACAGAATATGTATATACAGTGTTGGGAAGGTTACTTTAGAAATGTAATAGGTTACAGATTACAAGTTACCCAATTTAAAATGTAATACGTTTTAACTTTATTAATGTACCTGATTTTTTATTTCTAATATTTTTTTCCAATTTGAAACATTTTAAACAAGCAGGTTTATATATAACTTAACAGTACTCAATGCTGATTACCGTCAGACTTCACTTGAACTAAGATTATAATAAATTAATTTTAAAGCACAGTCGCCTCCAAAATCAAACTTTAGCACATCTTTTATCAAGAAATCATTTTATAGCTATGACAGTGTTTTTGAAATCAAATCTTTTAATAGCTATGGAAGTAACAGTGCCTTTGGAAATAAAAAACTAAATCTTAAAAAATAAAGCATATGCATAAACCCAAATAGGTATTAAAACAGTTAAGCATATATCCTAAACTCCTCTTTTTTTCAACAGTTACAGATTCGATTCTAGATAAGCATGTGTCTTTACCTCGTAGCTCTTTCCTGAAAGATTTATAAATGTCTGCGGGGAAAATACATGGGGTTTTACTTTACAAACCTGCACTCTTACATGTAGCGTACAGTATCTGCTATCCCAAATAAACCTATCTCTGTGTCTGTGGTTCCTCTTGGCATCCGGTCACACACAGAGGCGGCTGATGGCACACATAGAGGAGCACTTGAAGTGTCTGGAGGAAGTGCGCTCCGGCGTCCAGAGCGAGGAGAAGGTGAACGCAGAGCGAGGTCATGATCTGGAGGCTCTGGTACGAGACCGCTGTGTGTCAGCCGAGCTGGAGCGATACACACAGTTTATAGAGGACCTGGAGCGTGTGGTCAGTCTGCTGCTGTGTCTGTCGGCCCGTCTGGCCCGTGTGCAGAACGCCCTCAGCACCGCAGACGACAGCATGGACGCCGAGGAGAGAGTGAGTGTCTGAATCAGGCCGGAACGGCTGCTCAAGTTGCTTTGAGAGCGACAGACTTTAAAAAAAAAAAGATTAATGCCATAAACAAGATGCACAGTACAATGAGTGTTTTCCATTGCAAACAGATAAAGAAGTCAATGCAGTCTTTGACTGTGAATCTTTTTGACAACTATTGAGCTTCAGTGTAGCTTATAACTTTATTAAAATTATATTTGAATATATTTGTAGGAACGGTTTCTGTTGCTCACTCCTGTTTTAAAAACTGATTCACACAACAACTGTAACAATAATAATAATAATGACAGGGATTATTGCATCATAGAACGATGACTATATTGTGTGAATTATATTGAGTTATATTGTGCCTTTTTGGTGTTAATGTCTAAATATACTATATCTAAATGCATAAAGAAGAAAATTAGCTTTTTCCAATACATTTGCTCCGGTCAGATCTTTGAGGCCATCTAGTGGCCATTTTTCACTGAAAAAATATTTTGTAAAGATTGTGCTTTAAATTAAAAAATACATTGCATTGGTCGAAATTATTTTTCTTTTATTTCAAAAATCATTAGTGTATTAAGTAAAGATCATGTTCCGTGAAGATTTGTACATTTCCTACCGTAAATATATCAAAACATATTTTTTGATTAGTAATATGCAGTGCTAAGAATTAATTTGAACAATTTTAAAGATGATTTTCTCAATATTTAGATTTTTTTTGCTCCCTCAGATTCCAGATTTTCAAATAGTTGCATCTCAGACAAATATTATCAGATCATAACAAGCCATACATCAATGGAGAGATGATTTATTCAGCTTCTAGATGAAGTATAATTCTCAGAATCTCAGAAAAGAGCAGAATTATACATGAGCAGAATTGTGATCCTCTCAACTTTCCTCGATCCACAGCAATCTCTGGACAGCCGCCACCGTCTCCTGTGCAAGCAGAGGGAGGACGCCAAAGACTTAAAGGACAACCTGGAGCGACGGGAGCGCGTGGTCTCCACCTTCCTCTCCAAACAGCTGACGGACACACAGCTGCAGGAGTACCAGCGCTTCATTCAGACCAAGGCCTCTCTACTCATCCGTCAGAAAGACCTGGATGAGAAACGGCGTTTAGGAGACGAGCAGCTGGAGGCCTTACTCTGCAGTTTACCTCCTTCAGACTCCTGCACATGGCTCTGTAACGCCTGAAAGTGACTGTGATGCAAGACTTCATTCGATATTTGTGAATCCTGTTATCCTGACTTTCGAAAGCTTTATTTAAGAGCCCAGGAAGGTTTTAATGAGAGCTTCAAGTAGATGAATGACAATCTAAAATCAAGACCAAAAACGGAAAGAAAGAAGCACCTTTGATAATAAACTGCACATTCTCATTAGGAACCATGCACTTGGATATTGTAATGCATCCTAAATGTTCATTTGTAATAATTTCAGGGCTTTGTTGTTTCATTGATGCCCTTCTGTCCTGTAATTTCACTTGCCACTATCATGTCGGATGTGTATTTAATGATCAAGTACTTTAATTCAGTTTGGAAGAATCTCTTTAAAGATGTCTCTGGTGAAACGACTTGAGTCTCTATTATTTATTTGCCAGTGTTGGGGAAAGTTATGCATTGCAATATTGCATTACTTTCTAAAAAAAAAAAGTCTGTTTCTTCATGTCACTCCAGACAGACTGATGATGATCAGATCACATCTCTGTGTGAGGCAAACAAAAATCCCAAAATCTCACTGAATTATTACAATTAATGGCAAAGTGAATGTTTGGAAATGTAAACTGATATTTCCTACTAACACAGATGGAAATAACTGACTTAAAACTGTTTTTAGCTGCTGGAAATACTAATGTTCTAATCATTTTGGCCACCAATATATATATAAGTTCTCAAAGGTCATCCATCTTTAAGCTCTCGGCTGTAGCAATACAGTGATGTTCTGAGAGTAAAGCCTGGCATTTTATTCTCCTCTGATGAATGCGCCGGGAGGAACATGTGACCCGTCTCAAGGGCACAAGGTCTCTGACTCCAGAGGTTTTTTTATCCACTGCATCGTGGGAACGAGAAGAGATGCAGCTGTAAGCGAAACCGTTCACAGTCTCTTGTCATCCACGAGGGCCCATGCTGGCTTAAACCCCCAGCTCCGGTTTCCTTTCCTCAATCTAAACTGTGGCTTTCTTTATTAACCACTACTGATCTCAGATCAGCAATGAAAGGCTGACCTCTAAAAGCAAGCACACATGGTCAGCAAAACTAACCGCATCTAACCAGCTCACGTGAGTCTGAATCTGTTCTTAGTCATCGCTGGCTCAAGAAACAATCTCTCATATATACAGGACATAAAAGTGCAATCATTCATCTTTGTATATAAAGACATTTTTTGAATGAGAAAATATATTTATTGTTTAGGGATGGTATGAACATTATTATTGAGTAAAAATGAGCATGTTGCTCAGTATAAAACATGACCTGAATGTGTTCTACATTAATTGCAAAAATATTCTCTAAAATTTTGCCCAGTTTGACACAACACCTAAGTGAACGTGTGCAAACATGTGACGCCTAAATAGCCAGAAAAGAACAATTAGGACGCTCCCAATTGGGTTATGCTCCCTACACCCTAATACACACTTCATAATAACCTCATGATTTATAATCATCAGTAATTGCTACATTTAAATCGGATTCACATACTGTATAGTGCACAACAATTTGGTGAGATTTTCAATGTTTCTGAAGTATTTTTCTGCATTTAGTTGATTAAACATACAGTAATATTGGGAAATATTACTCTAATTTAAAATAACAATTTTCTATGTGTATATATCGTAAAATGACATTTATTCCTCTGAATCAAAGCTGTATTTTCAGCATCATGACTCCAGTCTTCAGTGTCACATGTTCTTCAGAAATCATTCTAATATGATGATTTGCTGTTCAAGTAACATTTCTGATTATTATCAAAGTTGACAAACAGTTTTGTGCAAACTGCGATACATTTCTGTTTTAGGATTATTCAATGAACAGAAAGTCCAAAAGAACAAAATTTACATGAAACAATAATCTTTTGTAGCATACATATCTTTACTGTCACTTCTGATCAACTTAAAGTGTTCCTGCTGGAAATTAAAGTATTCATTTATTTTAAAAGCATTTTGAACGGCAAGGTTTATCGTCGTTCATATTAAAAATTAACTTTAAAAGAAGTCTTTGGCAGTACATCATTCTTCTAGAATCTCAGATGAAGGCTGATTCATTTAGATCACAAACGTGACCCTGTATCACAAAACCAGTCATAAGGGTCTTTTTATTATTTCTTTTACATTTCTTTACATTGACAGTTTGTTAGGAGGACAATATTTTGGCTGAGATGCAACTATTTGAAAATCTGGAATCCGAGTGTGCAAAAAAATCAAAATAATTGTATAAAATCATCTTTAGAGTTGAAATGAAATGAATTCTTAGCAATGCATATTACTAACCAAAAATTAAGTTTTTATATATTTACAGTAGAAAAATGTACAAAATACCTTCATTGGAGCACGATCTTTACTTAATATCCTAATGATTTTGGGCGTAAAAAAAAAATCTATCATTTTAACCCATACCATGTATTGTCAACTATTGCTACTTATGACTGTTTTTGTGCTCCAGGGTCACAAATATTGTCTCCAAATCAAACTCATAATCCACATTTGGTCTCAGTTATGGGAAGACCTCGGATAGCAGCCTCGGTTTCTGCATCACTGGCTCATCCCTCTCTCTCTGCCGTCGTCACCGACCGAGATGAACTGGTTTCTCGCCTTGTTCTTTTTCTTGAGCCCCACCGGATGAGCGAGGAACAGGTGACCTATAGAGTGTCTCCGTGCATCACACTCATCCCTGGCCTGATGATGCACCTCCGGGTGGGCAGCTTTCGGGTCTCCGAGGAGCTCCCTCAGCTCTCTGGAGACCCCGTTGCGCAGGTAGTGGTAGGGTTTCTTACCGCAGTTGTCTCTTATGTTCCTATTGGCACCGAATATACGGACTAGAAGGTCAATCAGAGAGCGTTGATCATGGATGGCAGCGATGTGAAGCGGTGTGTAGCCACCATTGGACTTTCCATTGACATCCACCCCATGACCGCTCTTTCTAGACACCTCAATGATCCTACACACCATGTCAAGGTTTCCACACTTGACCGCCCAGTGTAGAGCCGTGAACCCAGACATGAAGTCCTTCTTCTCTGCAAGCTGGGCGTCTTTTAACAGCATGCCGTATACTTGATTCCACTGTCCAGCCGCAGACTTCACCAGCCACTTGTGCTCTACGCGTTCAAGTTGGAAATGGTGCGAGTCCTTGGGCTCATCCGCTTGTTTAGGGGTCTTGAAGTGTCTCTGTGACTGCGGTGAAGCTCCAGCGCTGACCACGCTGTCTGTTCTCCTCTTACACCGAGGCGAGGGCTGAAGATCTTCTCCCAAGCTCTCAGTGGAAGGCTTCTTGTTATGACGACCCAAGTCTATTTGGGGCATTCGTAAAGGTAGTGCACAAGGTTTGCTTGCTTCTTTCTTGGCGGCTCTTGAGAAATCAAGATCAGGCTTCAGCGGGACGGTGAAATGTAAAGACTGTTTAGGTTTAAAGTCCACATTCTTGCTTCTTTCCAATGTTATCTCTATTGGAGAGCGTTCTGCGCTTCCGTCTAAAGCCTTCGACGGAGATCTGCTCACTGTGTTCTGTTCAGATTTCCTACCTTCTTCTGCATTGTGGGAATGAGTGGATTCCTCCTTCTCATCTTCTTCTGCGTGCGATCCATCTCGACCGCAATCTTCTCTTGGTGCGTTTTCATCGTTTGAGGCTTCTTGCAGTAAATGATTGTACACTTTCTTAAGGACGATATACTTGGCGTCCTGGAATTCTTTCACGACTGCAATGTTGTTCACAAAGGTTTTGAAGAGATCTCGGTTGTGTTTCTTCTCCGCTGGATCACTGCAGTTCAGTGGCTCTTTGAACTTGTTCAGCAACTCTGAGTTTTTTACCTTTCCTTTGCCTTCTAAAAGAGTGTTTAAAATCGCCTCTTGGGTCAAAGCCATTTCTTATTTCGTCTGAAATATTAACAGACTGTATATGAACACACTGGACACCTGGACTGTCGCCACGCCCTTACCTGTCTTCCGGAATGAATGCAGCAGCACGTAGAGCCTAATAAACTAATAAAAGAAAGAAGAAGTACGACGTGGATGGGGGCGGAGCTGTGCAAAAGTTTAAAAACGATTCTTAAAAGAAATCTTTTGTTTATTTTAGCATCATTTTTCAAGGATAAAAGTGTTCAGCTGAGCTTGTAATTATCAAATAATTGAAAATAAAATCATATTCATATTAATTCCCAAAACGATGCTGGATTAAATTGCCTGTACTCTCCCATGCGAGTGTGTTTGAACGAACATTATGCTTGTTATTAAACGTTTTGAAATCATGACTGATAATTACTTGCATATTTCTTAATTTAGAACCATCGTCTTAAGAAAAGACATTCCTGAAGTCAGTGGGAGGTTCTAGGAAGAAGCCATATTGAGCAGATGCTTTTGTGAAATTACGAATACTAGGATGGCGAAATTTTATCTCATGAATATTAATTATTTCGTCTCAACCTGCCACGCGATCATCCTGAGCTGTCTAGTGACGTCACCTATTTAATATTCAAGAGGCCGTTGGAAACCTAACTGCTCTGGGCGTGCTAGGATGCTTCAGTACGGCCTTTCAGCCAATCAGCACAGAGCGTCCCGTTGCGTCATTTAAATTCTTAAGCACGGTCTTCACCATAGTACGGTTTGTAAACTCCATCCCGACCACAGTGTGTGTGTCAGCGGACGGTCAGAGAGACGAGGGCAGGCAGGCAGCTCCCTTTCGCCTTTTCTAAACACGTACATTCCTCATTATGGCGGCCACGGATGTAGACATATTTTCTGTAAGTAACTTTACCCTTTTCCAGTCAGTCCTTACACCCAGAGACCTGTTTTCCCTCAGATTTATAGAGACAGTCGTTGCAGGTTTTCTGTTATGAATTGAGACTAGCACGTAGCTTAGCCCAACGGACTCTAGCTATTCTAACGTTACATTGACAGTAGTGTAATTAACACTGTGTATTTACCTGCTTTACTGTGTGTATGTAAATGTTAACTGTCGGTCTCAATGAGCTTAATTTAACCGTAAAATGCATTTCTACGTTGTTGATGAACGAAAAACGTATTTTTTTGAGTGTCTTGAATGTTACTTGTGATCATCTCTTTTATTTACAACCTACAATAACAGATTTGGGTTTACAACAGGAGAATTTCAGCACATGGTTGCTTTTGAAGGCAACATGTTGACTCATTTACCACTTTGTTGACATCTTTAGTGTTTAACTGCTGCACCCAAATCCCAACTGAAACATCACTAATGTTACCACAGTGAAGAGCCGTCTTCATCCTCACAGCAGTTTGGGAAGAGTTTGGGGCCAACATGTGACCCTTCAGTTTAAAATCACAGATAAAGAGAGGATAAGGTGATATATAATGGTCCTACAGTCAAACTGTGGGCTGTTTGGAGTAGCTGAGATTGTGGTTGATGGTGTGAAGGTTAAGAAGATTACAAGAACACAGTGAGATTTCAGTCTGTCTAAATGAAAGGAGAAGCCACCGTGATGAAAAGACCTTTGTTTTGGATGCTGCTTATCTGCTGTCACCAGCAGGCTTTCTTAATAATGTCCTTAAACAAGACTTCCTTGGTCAACATAAAAACCAAGATCAATCAGGTCCATGCTACCTTTGAAGCCTCTAGGGAATTTAAACTGATTTATAAACTTGTGTTTTGAGTGACATTAATGAAGATGTGTCATGAGTACTGATCTATCACCGCTTGTTCAGGATTGATGCCTGGGAAAGCTCAACTACTCCTCATTTTGAGGAAGTCCTTTGGATTTGAGGGCAGCTAGTTTGTGTTTGAGAAGGATAACCATAGCTGTTTATAGTCTGTTGTGAAGGGTAGATAATAGTTTGTGTGTGTCTTGTGGAAGTGAAACATGGTGCGTTGCCTTAAAAGTCTCTGTTATACTTAGAATGCTTGAATGCAAGCATTGTTTTAACAATATGTGAGTTAATATACTAAGTGTGCTCTAACAGTCAATTCCTTTTGAATAGAGGTTTGTGTGTTTTTAGGTGCCATAACGATCATCTGCATTGAGCCGTGGTGGTGGGTCAATTTGAATTCTAATTACATAATGGGCAAAAAAAGCTTTAAGGGATAGTTCACCCCAAAATTACAATTCTGTCATCATTTACACGCCCTCATAACATTCTGATGACTTTCATAGGTACCATAGATCTTAGTTAATAATCAGGTAATGAGAGTATTTACATCTCTGGGTGAACTCTTCCTTTTAATCTCCGTTTTTTTTTGGAACAAGACGGTCCTGTTTAACGTTAATTTCATTTATTGTATCATACTCTAGTTTCAGGGCAGGGCTGATGTAGTTACAGTTATGTAAAGCTATATGTGTTTTGCGATGAGTCAACATCATGTTAGTGCTTGGATGCCACTGATATTAATAAACACCAACATCACATGGTTCAAATAATAGAGGACCCTTTTTGGCAAGAACAAATGTGTTTGTACGGTTATTTATGCATATTTCATACAAAACGTACGTGCAACTACACCGTCAGCTGTGCTTGTGCACACAGTTTCTTGAAGATCTCATATAGGAAAGGCAGATAAAACCCAGTCTGCTGTGTTGTTTAGGGCAGATGCCATACTGGGACCAAATCTAGACCATCTGCATTCTTCTCCACGTCGGCCCCTCCTCTTTCCATATCAGATGGGATGCCAGCAGACTTGTCGTGCACATATTCAGGTGTATGTAGGGGGTGAGAATGGAGCCGTCCCAATTTGGCTGTTCTCCACTGTCATTCTGAGCACCCATCTGCCCTAAACAATCTGTGTTGTCCTAGACTCTGTTAGAGATTCTCTGTTGGGTGGCGTCACTGTTCCCTGCAGAGTTATAGTTTTATATAATCTTCTTATTAGCTGCGGGTCCAAATGATGGAAATTCATAACTACTGTAGTTTGCCTAGAGAAATTGTTTAACCTGGTCATTTTCCAAAATCTAGATACGGATTTAGCCGTGGTCATTATTAAATGGGGCATATGATGCGATTTTAAATTTTTCCTTTCTCTTTGGAATGTTACAAGCTCTTGGTGCATGAAGAAGATCTGTAAAGCTGCAAAGACTAAAGTCTCAAATCCAAAGAGATATTCTTTATCAAAGTTAAGACTCATCCACGCCCCCTAAAACGGCTCATTTAAACACGCCCCCACATGTGTATGTCACTATGTGGAAATATTTGCGTAATACCACCCAAATGTTCACACAAAGAAAGAAGTATGGATTCAGTAACACAGTTAGTGTTGAAGCAGTCGTGTCAGGGAGGTGTGTGTGTTTCTAGGAGAAAGAAAAAGAATGATTTGTTCTTCCAAAGTGCATTTAGCATCTTTAAGATTACTTACAACCGAACAGCAACACATTTTATGGACAACTGTTTCGTGAACCTAGTAGAGGAGCTCATTCTGACAATCTGAGCTTCTGAAACAGCTACTGTAAGTATGTTTTGTTATTAGATTAAGTATTGGCTATTGAATGTTCATATGCAGAGTTTTGTGCGTCGTGTGTGTGTGTGTGTGTGTGTGAGAGAGAGACGAAGAGAGAGAGAGAGAGAGAGAGAGAGAGAGAGAGAGAGACCGTCTGTCCATGTTTTGGTACTGCAAACACATACGAGCTTCATCACTGTTTCTGTCATGACTCTGTTTGAACTGATGGTGAAACTAAGGATATTATTAACTGACTTTACATTTATTTTGAAAGATGAAGCACGCGACTATGGAAAGGGGCGTTACATTTCAGACGAGTGCTTGCGGTGTTTGGCCAATCACAATGCACTAGGTCAGTCGGCCAATCAGAGCAGACTGCACTTGTCAGGAGGAGGGGCTTTGTAGAAAATTATGTGTTTGAGAGAGACAGGGTGTACAGGACCTACAATACTGTACAGTATTTTAAAAATAATGTGTTTTTTGAACATTAAAGCATGCCAACATATTCTGTTACACCAAATACACAAAATAATGCTCTTTAAAAAAAGCATCATATGACCCCTTTAATTTACTGAACTGTTAAGAAGTTTAAAAATTGAAAACTGCATCCAGAATGTTAATCAGAATCTCTCTTTTAAAGAAGAATGTAAGTGTGTGATGTTTGGCGTGATTGTTTTAGGAATGTTCCTGGAGTTGCGCACTGCTCTCAGTGTTCAGTCAGAATGCACAGGTCTGTCACTCTGAGGACGGCTTGAGAAAATATAGCTGTGTGGCCCAAACGCTGCACACTTTCCTCTCGATCTACTGCCCTCTGAGGGGAAATGTTTCCTTACGGCGGGGGCATTTGCTATCAGCCCCTATATGGGCATTGTTCAAGTTATTTTCCTCCTCCCTCCAGACTGCATGTTTTCTATAAACGCTTTCAGCCATTTCCCCTTCACCTCCTAACGCTGCAGCTCCCTTTTAATGACACGGGGATCAGTGTAGGTTTTTCAGTCAGAACTCCTTTTGTGCTTGATGTGTGTAACACCAGCAGAACTGCTGCTTCCCTCAGTAGTGCGCTCCGTGATCGTCTCAGTGACATCATTCACCAAATATGTGCCTTCTCTGGGGAAGAAGACGAAGCCAGACGGGAGGAGCGCATTGATTTCAGTTTCAGGGCACCCATCAGTGTGATGAAAACCTTTTAGTGTAGGATTTTAATTTGAGAAAGGCTTTAAAAAAAGACGTAGAAGGATGCATGGTTTAAAGTCGGTGTGAAATGCATGGAATTTCATAGCTACTTTCTACATGCCTGTCATAGATTCTTCCATGCTAGTTTCACTTTGATTACCATCTACTGGTACTTTTATTAACTCCAGAGCAGAAATAAGGCTGTTGTCAATTCAAACTGCTTTTGTCAAGCATTATGAATTATAAAATAGATGCATATTGAAGTCAAGTTTGTCTGTTGAGGCATGTTTTTATCTTCAGATATGCTGGTATGGTTTACTGCATGGCCTCTTTTTAAACAAAAATACAATTGACAGTAAAATTGCATGCTTTAAGTCAAATAAAAGAGTACCTGGAAATCAAGTTTTGTTTGTTTGATCCAGGTGAAAAAAGTCTCATATTATGAATATAAATATTAGCTTAATCAGCCAAATAATAACACAATGTGCTATAAATATAACCCAAGCCCCATTTGTCAACCAATGCGAGTTTGACTGATGCCAATATAAACCACCAGAAAGTGGGAACGTTGGCTAAAATAGAGTATTCGTATAATGTGGTGTCTGTCTGTCAGCTAAAATTAATTTGTTCTAGCAATATAGATGCATGGCATTTCTGATTTATATTATAAGGCAAAACGTGCATTATTCATTTGACCAGGCAAGTATGGTTAGAAGTCAGTGCTAAGCTTAAAATGGCACAATTGTTTCTGATTTATTGGCTTTATACTCAGAGCTTTTTGTTTCCTTGCCCTTTATGCCTTATTTCAGTCCAGAATCTCTGATTCCTCTCTAGAATGAAGAAAAGAGAAACCTCAGCCTCGGCGGTCATGTTGGCTTTGACAGTCTGCCCGATCAGCTGGTCAGTAAATCAGTGACTCAGGGTTTCTGCTTCAACATCCTCTGTGTGGGTAAGCAACCGTTTAAACTCGACACTAGCTCGACGTCTGATCTTGTAGAGGAAATGCTAATCAGTCATTCTCTGAACATCAGGTGAGACGGGCATCGGTAAGTCCACATTAATGAACACCCTTTTCAACACCATGTTTGAAGACGAGGAGGCCAGCCATTACCAAAACGGTGTTTACCTGCGGCCCCGAACATACGACTTGCAAGAGAGCAACGTCCACCTGAAACTGACCATCGTCGACACGGTGGGCTTCGGGGACCAGATCAACAAAGACGAAAGGTATAGAAACTGCTTTCTGCTCAAACCAACATCGTTGTCTTGCACACTCTGAATGTTGGCTGTAAAGACAGACAGACAGACAGACAGAAGTATTTAGGAACGGTTCCAGACATTGCATCTTTTGGGAAAAATGCATCCAGGCTCTGAAAACTTCCAAGCAATGAAAACTGGCCAAGAAGTCGAAGGTGGAGGTCAGGCAGTGTAAACATGCTCCACAGCTGCGTCGCTCTCGTTCTCACACTGAATGTCTCGATGTCATTAGAGGAGATAATAAATATAGGAAATTCTCTCAAATATTGATGCTTATTAAAGTGAATGCATATCTGATTTCTTGTAACGCGTCTGTTTTCTTCAGCTATAAACCAATTGTGGACTATATCGACACACAGTTTGAAAACTACCTGCAGGAAGAGCTGAAAATAAAGCGTTGTCTATTCAATTACCACGACACCAGAATCCACATCTGCCTCTACTTCATCGCTCCTACGGGACACTCACTCAAGTCCTTGGACTTAGTCACCATGAAGAAGCTGGACAGCAAGGTAAGTGCACTTCACTGTGGTTTACTAGTCAGTGTGCTGCGTGATGCTCCCTTAGTTGCCAAATTAATTTGAAAAAGCTTTATTATGAAGATTTATGATTTCATCATCTAATAGCATGTCATTAAACCACTAGGCTGAAGCTGTATCTGATTGAATGATTATAAAGTTACAATATTATTATGATGGCAAATTACATGTATAGCATAATTTGTTTTGTTTTTTTGTGCAAAAAATTCACTCAATTCACAAAATCAGTGTGTATGGTTCAGCCAGTGCTCACGTTGTCGAAATGTGTAATATAGTAATACGATTTTGGAAAGCCAAATATTGCATATTATGAAAATGTTGAATCTTGTAAAATAATATATATATAAAAAAAAAAAACTGTGTATTGTACAATTTAAAAAAATTCAAGATTATAGAAGTGTGTGTGAATTACTATTATTATTATTACTTATTATTATTATTATTATTACTACTACTTATTAGGAATTTATTGTAACTCTCAGTTAATAGTGAGAATTGAATTAAAATAATCAATATACAAAGAAAGTATTTCAAAGTTATTGCGTCATGATTCATTCGATATAAAATTGTGTTGCCAAATCTTTGCCAGCAGTAAACCTAATTCTCATTAGTATTCAAGTTGTCTGTGAACGGAAAACATGGATAAGAAGTTGTGTAGGACTGTTACGCTCAAATTTCTTTTGCAGCTGCAGTGGTGAATCATCTTTTTGTGTGTGTATATATGTCAGTTTTGCTGTAGATTGGTGTATCGATGATCCTCAAATATGTGGACATGTAGGACAGGGGCTTCTCTCTGTCCAGTGGAAACAGAGCCAATCAATTTTTCATTTCATCAGAAAGTAATCGCATGAGAGAGAGCAGAGCTGGGGTCTCTGTTTTTTTAGGAGATGCACAGATGGCTGGTAATGATGTGGCCCCAGGGCCCCATGAACACAAACACACTTTAGGGCTGGGAAAAGCCTCGTTTTCTGTCACGTGATCAAGTGTTCTATAGAAAGCATGTGTGTTTGTCTTTGTAAGGCATTTGTACTGCAAATTAGTGTTGAGTTTAGACCCAAAGCGTAGAGTTTGACGTCACTCTTTACACCGCTGAGTTACGGCTGCTCTGTGCCTGCTCAGATTTGTGTGTAAAGAGGTAATGCTGCATGGAAGCCAGATTAAATCAGCCCCTCAAACAATGACAGAGGAGTTTTTCATCACAATCATCACCTGGAAGAAGTTATAATCCTGGTCTGTAAGTTCATTTATGGATCTGTGAAACACGTGTAGCCTGATTTTATTTGCGGAGTCATATTTAGCTCAAGATCTTTTGATTGCATGTTTCATTCTAGCCCAGTTTATCTCTGATCTAGCTGCATGATATGTGAAATGTGTTTCATTTCTTCTCAGGTGAACATCATCCCTATTATTGCTAAAGCTGACACGATTTCCAAGAGCGAGCTGCACAAGTTCAAGATCAAGATCATGAGCGAGCTGGTGAGCAACGGAGTTCAGATCTACCAGTTTCCCACAGACGACGGAGCAGTGACCGAAATCAACTCCTCTATGAACGTGAGTCTCATCAGAGATGCTTCAGCTCCAGATGTCAGTCTGATTTTCCAGAATATATTTTACTTTTAATCATCTGAAATGTTCTGGGTCTTATATTCTACAGTGACCTGGACAATAAAATAGATTTAAATGTAACATTTTAAACACTTTATTTTAAAAACTATAGTTCACCTAGTTGTCTTTGTTCTAGGCCCATCTTCCCTTTGCTGTGGTGGGCAGCGTGGAGGAGGTGAAGGTGGGGAACAAGGCGGTGAGGGCCAGGCAGTATCCCTGGGGGGTCGTTCAAGGTAACACACTGAACCCTGCGGATGCTGGGCGAGGGGTGTTTTTACAATGCCTTTCATCTGAAAACAATCCCATCAATCAAAGCGGGGATAAATGCCACTCTAGACGGAGCTAATAACTGTTTCCTCAGATGAGCTGCCACAGATAAGGTCACGTCACGTTTGATTTGTCCTCTAGTTTCAGTACAGACTCGTGCATGAATTAAAACATTGTCAAATGGAAGTTCAATATTTTAATTTTTCTATTCTCAGACAATACTTGACTTAAGCTATGCCTAATACAGCTAACAGCATTCACTGGACGTACATGCAGAAACAGTTGCTAATTATTTATTTTTTCAGGATTCTTTGAATATAAATTTATTTTCTTTTTCTTTTCTTTTTTTTTTAAATATCAAACATTTTACAATACTGTTGTATATTTTAACATATGAAGTGAATATAGATTTAAAAGGAAGTACAAATGTCCTTACTGTCACTTTTGATACATTTAATGTGACCTTCTTGAATAAAATTATTGTTATTAATAAAAAAACATTTATCAGAATTATTTACTTTCCAAATTTATTGATGGGTTATTTTTACTCAGTGTAATTAATTTTAGAAGGAGTGTGTGTGTTTGTGTGCTGTTACTATATTTCCAATCTTTTAAAAATCAGAAAGCAATAATAAATGTTGCACAATCTAATATGCATATTTAAACTCAAGGGCAGCAGTGCTACTATTACTGGTATTTTTGGTAATTAACAGTAGAAAAGTAAATAAAACTGCGAGATAAAGAAGTGGTCTGATATTCTTGTCTCGAGCTCGTGTTTTGTGTGTGTTGATGGTGATGCTGTGTGTTGCAGTGGAGAACGAGAGTCACTGTGATTTCGTTAAACTGCGGGAGATGTTGATCCGAGTGAACATGGAGGATCTGCGAGAACAGACTCACGCCAGACACTACGAGCTCTACAGACGCTGCAAACTAGAGGAGATGGGCTTCAAAGACACCGACCCAGACTGCCAACCTTTCAGGTGCAGCACTGTTACATGTGTTATGTACAGTACAGACCAAAAGTTTGGACACACCTTCTCATTCAAAGAGTTTTCTTTATTTTCATGACTATGACAATTGTAGATTCACACTGAAGGCATCAAAACTATGAATTAGTCACCTGAAATGGTCTTCAACAGTCTTGAAGGAGTTCCCCGAGAGATGCTTAGCACTTGTTGGCCCTTTTGTCTTCTGTCTGCGGTCCGGCTCACCCCTAAACCATCTGGATTGGGTTCAGGTCTGGTGACTGTGGAGGCCAGGTCATCTGGAGCAGCACCCCATCACTCTCCTTCTTGCTCAAATAGCCCTTGATGCCTTCAGTGTGACTCTACAATCTTCATAGTCATGAACATAAAGAAAACTCTTTGAATGAGAAGGTGTGTCCAAACTTTTGGTCTGTACTGTGTGTGTTTATCTCTGCGTGAGAACATGTGTACTGTGAGAGGGGCATGGTCTTTGCAAAGGGTCAGTTGTGTGTTGGTGTGGACACTAATATACAGTATTGTTCAAAATAATAGCAGTACAATGTGACTAACCAGAATAATCAAGGTTTTTCGTATATTTTTTTATTGCTACGTGGCAAACAAGTTACCAGTAGGTTCAGTAGATTGTCAGAAAACAAATGAGACCCAGCATTCATGATATGCACGCTCTTAAGGCTGTGCAATTGGGCAATTAGTTGAATTAGTTGAAAGGGGTGTGTTCAAAAAAATTGCAGTGTGGCATTCAATCACTGAGGTCATCAATTTTGTGAAGAAACAGGTGTGAATCAGGTGGCCCCTATTTAAGGATGAAGCCAACACTTGTTGAACATGCATTTGAAAGCTGAGGAAAATGGGTCGTTCAAGACATTGTTCAGAAGAACAGCGTACTTTGATTAAAAAGTTGATTAGAGAGGGGAAAACCTATAAAGAGGTGCAAAAAATGATAGGCTGTTCAGCTAAAATGATCTCCAATGCCTTAAAATGGAGAGCAAAACCAGAGAGACGTGGAAGAAAACGGAAGACAACCATCAAAATGGATAGAAGAATAACCAGAATGGCAAAGGCTCAGCCAATGATCACCTCCAGGATGATCAAAGACAGTCTGGAGTTACCTGTAAGTACTGTGACAGTTAGAAGACGTCTGTGTGAAGCTAATCTATTTTCAAGAATCCCCCGCAAAGTCCCTCTGTTAAAAAAAAGGCATGTGCAGAAGAGGTTACAATTTGCCAAAGAACACATCAACTGGCCTAAAGAGAAATGGAGGAACATTTTGTGGACTGATGAGAGTAAAATTGTTCTTTTTGGGTCCAAGGGCCACAGGCAGTTTGTGAGACGACCCCCAAACTCTGAATTCAAGCCACAGTACACAGTGAAGACAGTGAAGCATGGAGGTGCAAGCATCATGATATGGGCATGTTTCTCCTACTATGGTGTTGGGCCTATTTATCGCATACCAGGGATCATGGATCAGTTTGCATATGTTAAAATACTTGAAGAGGTCATGTTGCCCTATGCTGAAGAGGACATGCCCTTGAAATGGTTGTTTCAACAAGACAATGACCCAAAACACACTAGTAAACGGGCAAAGTCTTGGTTCCAAACCAACAAAATTAATGTTATGGAGTGGCCAGCCCAATCTCCAGACCTTAATCCAATTGAGAACTTGTGGGGTGATATCAAAAATGCTGTTTCTGAAGCAAAACCAAGAAATGTGAATGAATTGTGGAATGTTGTTAAAGAATCATGGAGTGGAATAACAGCTGAGAGGTGCCACAAGTTGGTTGACTCCATGCCATTTTTTTTTTAAAACTGTGGTCATACAACTAAATATTAGTTTAGTGATTCACAGGATTGCTAAATCCCAGGAAAAAAAAAATGTTTGTACAAAATAGTTTTGAGTTTGTACAGTCAAAGGTAGACACTGCTATTTTTTTGAACACACCCCTTTCAACTAATTCGACTAATTGCCCAATTGCACAGCCTTAAGAGCGTGCATATCATGAATGCTGGGTCTCATTTGTTTTCTGACAATCTACTGAACCTACTGGTAACTTGTTTGCCACGTAGCAATAAAAAATATACTAAAAACCTTGATTATTCTGGTTAGTCACATTGTACTGCTATTATTTTGAACAATACTGTAGTTAAATACACACATAATATTTTATATTGTTGATCTTTTATTATAAATGTGACCCTGGACCATAAAACCAGTTTTAGGTGTCAATTCTTTTTTGCATCATCTAGAAGCAGAATAAGTAATCTTTCCATTGATGTCTGGTTTGTTAGGATCATACAATATTTGTCTGAGATGCAACTATTTGAAAATCTGGAATCTGAGCGAGCAAAAAAATCTAAATATTGAGAAAATCATCTTTAAATATCTCAAAACTTTTTTTTTATTAGTAATATGCAGTGCTAAGAATTAATTTGAACAACTTTAAGGTAGGAATATAGAAAATATCTTCATGGAACATGATCTTTACTTAATATCCTAATAATTTTGAGCATAAAAGAAAAATGAATAATTTTGACCCATACAGTGTATTGTTGGCTATCGCTACAGAAATACCGCAGAGAGTCCAGACTGCTTGTGTGCTCCAGGGACACATCTCTAGAATTGTTCTTTTCTGTATGACCCCTCTACAGTCTACAGGAGACGTATGAAGCCAAAAGGAAGGAGTTTCTTGGAGACCTGCAGAAGAAGGAAGAGGAGATGCGGCAGATGTTTGTGAACAAAGTGAAGGAGACGGAGGGCGAGCTGAAGGAGAAGGAGAGAGAGGTTAGTCCTGACACAATACCTTTTATTCTACTTCTCAAAATCACCAACCATCAGACTCCAACCAGACGTCATAACGTCCCCATCATCTCCAAATGTCAAATATGTATCTCTGTAAGCTAGTGTGCTCTAAAACACTTCAACAATCTGGATCCATGATTTTGATGACATCATCCAAAAGTCAGCAGAGATTCGATCAAATCAAATGCTCTCTAGAATCTGAATCCCGCCCCTTACGCTATAAATAGATGCTGAAGCTGACATCAAAGGGGCGGGGCTTCTGTACTTTTAAATAAACCCAGTGTCTTGCCAGATGATTGTGATGCTTGACCAGATGCAGGTCGGTGTGGAACTGGTGCCGGCGTAGCTTTCACCTGTGTCTCTCCTCAGTTACACGAGCAGTTCGAGCAGCTGAAGCGCATACACCAGGAGGAGAAGAGGAAGGTGGAGGAGAAGAGACGGGAGCTGGAGGAGGAGATGAACGCCTTCAACCGCAGGAAGGTGGCCGCCGAGACCCTCTCGCTCTCACAGCCCCTCAAGAAGGACAAAGACAAGAAGAAGTGAGTTATCCTTCCGTCTCTTTTCAGACTTAAATGATGGAAATACTCGTGTAATAATCATTTTGGCCACCGCTGTATATGCATATAAGTAGCTAAAATCCAGCATGTAATAATTTAGGGATATTTGGTGTCCACAAACATATGGCTTTTGGTCACCTGATTGGATGAGCTCAAAAAAAGCCAGTTCTGAGCGCTTCTAGCCCCATCTTCTGGTCACCGATGGGATGTGTTTAACAATCACAGAGCATCCATTTTGTGGTTTGCACCTGACATGGATCCACCCAATGAAATGTGCTCTTTAATATAATCACATAAAACTCATTTAGCAGAAAATACGCTCCTAGTCTCACCAGGTCAAAACTGCATTGGTAAAAGGAAAACAAAAAAAGTCACATTTTATTATTGTATTTAAAATGAGTTAGCATGCTCGTAAATAAAAGAAAAACTGAACATTTTACAGTTGTCATTTCTGTTTCGTGTGAGAGGAACTTAAATCCACTAGTGTATAACGAACATAAATGATGGTGGCTTTCATTAGATACATGTCATTAATTCTAAACCAATGCATTTAAATCCAAACGAATTGTTTAGTAGCATGCACATTAGTTGTGTACCCTATAGCTAAACTAACGACCTCATTAATTATTAATAAGCATCAAATTAAGCGTCTTGAGGGAAAAGTCAGATAATAGTGAGAATTGGTCCTTTAAAATAATAAAGTGGGACCAACTCATGTTGCTCTTTCAGTCTAATTATGAGTGTTTCCAGTGCTTAATGTGATTAGCATTACGTAGATAGCTATGAAATATTGTTTTTAAACGTGACTGATAATCTATAATCTATAAAATATGCTAAATGTGTTCTTTTCTTTACGAATGTGATAAACTCCAACCCAATATTATACGTTCATTTGTTTCATACATCACAATGTTTCTAATACACTTCCATTCATAAGTTTGTCTGCATGTTTCATTCATCTTGAGTTGAGTTTTATTTTCTGATTCATTTTCTTGTTTTGTGTTTGTTTTCTTTCTTTCAGTTAATTTATGACACATCGCAGGCCATCCGTGGACTTTCCTGTTTTAACCTTGCAGCATCAGCTTGTGTTTTTGACATGTTCCTCATGACATTGTGTTGAAGGACCAAAGAGCCTGATGGGAAGCCAGAGAGATGCATTATGGGGACTGAATATTGTTCTTGTGTTGCTACATGTTGTTTCTTTCTTTCAGGTGGGTGGGGTTTATTTTGAATGCCCCTCCCCTCATCAAAACCCATTTTATTTTTGGGACCAGTTTTTGTTACTAACCATCTGTTCAGTTGTCTTAGGCCAAATTTTGTGACGTAGATCTTCCGTCGCCAGTGTACATTAGTATTTAAGATCTGAGCCAAACTCAATAACAGCAGTGACACACTTCAGCCTGCATGAGTATGGCTAAATAAAGCAGTCTTAGTTACGTTTGTAAAAGTTCAGGAAAGTGCAAATCCTGTTTTAATATGAGCTGTAAGGTGTTTATCACACCGGCCGTACTGTAGCAGTGAAAGCCGTCTGAAATCATAAGGGGCAAATGTTCTGCCAACGAAGGACACAGAAACAGAAGAATGCTGTTTTTACCAAATAAAATGAACAGTCCCTGCTAGAAAAATAAGTTTTTATTTGTTTCATTTCAGAGGAGGAAGAATGATATCTGTAGCTGCCTTAAGAAAGGGAAAAATATAAAAGGAATAAAAAAAGAAATCTCAAATATGGTTAAAGTGCTGCATAAAGATTTCATTAAAAGTGCCTTGGCCATCATTTAACCGCTCCAGACTTTGACTGAAGCTAGAAGAGGCTCGTAACGGAGGACAAGACGAGATCTGTTCTTGTGTTTCCTGTTTTCACCGACACATCCTCATCATCAAAGTCATCCATGTCTCGGTCCATGTCTCTCTGTTCCCATCTCCATCCTCGTGCGGCGAGTCGTGTCCTCTGAACAGCAGCATGCTGGAGGTACTCGTCCACCGTCTCCTTACAGCAGACCAGCTCTGTGCTCTCCGTCTAGAACCAGTGCACACATCCACGTGACACACATCAGACAGCACAGCCCTGCAATCAGGGCCATGGACACACACCACACAACAGGAAGGATTAAATGATGTCACTGACAAAGAGCCATATGATGCTGAAGTCTTCAAATGCCACGCAACAGCATTGTGTGAGAAACATAGACTTTAAGCTTTCAAAAAGAGACTCTTTTTCGACATATATGGCTTTTATATCAAGATTACACAGTCAGCAAATTGTAAAATCACAGTTAATAGTGATGCAACCTAAAATACATTTGAGCAAAAAGTAAGTTTTGGCCCAAACATTTTATTACAAGCAGATTAATCCTTAAAATACACTAGTATCTGGTATGCAACCATCTAACGGACACATGCATATTACTAACATATTGCTTGTTTATTAATACTTATAGAGCACATATTAATGCCTTATTCTGTCCGATCATATTTTAGATCCCTCAATCCACCCCATGCATCAACAAACAACAGCCTTACTGACTATTAATAAACAGCAAATAATGAGTTTAACATTGGCAAAAGTCACAGTTAGCTAATAGAGAGAACTAGACCTTAAAATAAAGTGATAATATTTTGTAGGAATTACTAGCATGTAATAAAAAAATAAAAACACTAGTATCTTTTAAAAATGTATCAGTATCTAGAGATTATGCACTAGTAGTTAATGAATATGTATTAGAAGCTAATGGAATAAATACTAGTAACTTAAAAAAAAGGATTAGTAAAATGAAAATAGATTCTGGTATGTTTAATGATTAGTAGAGATGTAATCATGCACACAGATTTCACAAAGAAATGTGCAACATTTTGAATGAAACAAAAAAAAACATTTTCATTTAGAATTTTCCTTAAATCTCATTTAAAAAAAAGCTTAAATTCGTGTGTGCTGTCAATCAATTAATTGCAATTATTCGCATCCAAAATAAAACTTTTTTTTGTACGTGTGTGTTCTGTGTATATTATATATGTATACAGTATATTTGTACAAAATATTTACATGTCTTCTCTTTATATTCATAATATCTTTTATAAATATATGTAATATAATCTTTTTCTTAAATATATACATGCATTTGTGTGTATTTACATACAGTTAATATACACTGCACACATATATAAACAAACTTTTATTTTGGATGCGATTAACATACATACACATTTTTTTTTTGTTGCCTCTTGGTGCATCATTAGCAGTTTTCCAAAATATTCCAAGCAGCATATCAATCTCCCAAAAGCTGTAAGATTAGCGGTGTGTTCTTGACTCCCTGTGCTTTCGTCAGCAGGTCGGTAACAACAGAGAACCAATCAGGCGTCAGCTTCTCCAGCTCCAAAGTAATGATGGCCAAAGCCAATATGGAGCCCTTGAACTGCCAGAGCTGGTGGCAGGCCGTGCAGTGCTGCAGCTGTGTGGTCCACAGCGACGCCTGGAGGAAAGGTCTCTTCTGAGGAAGCCTGGACATCAGCAGAACGTGGAACCGAGGGAGAACAACCAACAGAGACCACCTAATCACTGACAGAGGCCAGGGGCTTTGTGTGCAAGAGCGGGCCGTGTTCAATAGTCTCCATGTTTTAGAAATAACACAAGTCTCTCGATCTGATTCTCAATACAGATACATTCAGTTTTCCCTGGTTGATTTTCCATTCAAGTCAGAGCGAAATATGAGTGTGCAAAATTGGCAAATAATTGGCATCAAACGAAATAAAACGGATCATTTTTAATTTCTTTAACATGTATTTTCATTGCTGCTCATGTTTTCTAGCGTCACCTGTTTGGAAAATGAAATGAGCCATGTTCAATGTTTACTGTGGAAGTGTGACTTTCCTCTGTATCTATGGCTGTATGTGTGAGCGTTCACTTCTCCCAAGGACTGGTGATATATTTAAAGTATTCTAAATTGTGGATATTTATTTGGGAAGTTTTAAGGAAATTTATTTTTCTATGCTATTAGATATTTTTTCATTTCGCTAGCAATTATAATGACTTATTCAGCGTGTTATTGACGTCTAGATATCTATAATATGACCTATATGGGGAGATCCCACAAAAACATCTCAAAATATATAATGCATATGCATAAAGAAAACAAAGGATCATCCAGGTTTTTTTTTTTACATATTGTGGCATTATTATTATTCAGCAGCACAAAATGTACTTAATTTCATAATACATTTTTTTGATAATATGATAATGAAGACATACAAAACATAGAAAAAATTAAAATGTGTCATTCCAAAATATATCTTGGTAATAAAACTCTAGAAAACATGTTACAAAAAATAACAACTTTTTATCATTTTCCCCAAAGGTTCACCTATAATGCTTTATCACATCTAAAACACCAATAAATGCAGTCTTTTTTGGTAAATTACATTCAATCTGAATTTCCTTACAAAAAAACTTATTGATCCTAAAACAGGCGTCATTTTTGTTAATCCAAAATGTATTTTGCATTTTGAGCTGGGGTGAAAAAAGACCCATGTTTCATGAGTTTCACCCATATTTTAATTACATTTTCTTAACTAATAGATTTTTTTTAAGCATCAGGATTATTATTATTTATTTATTTTTTTCCATTTTAAATCACATAACTCTTTTTAACAGAGTCTCATTTCACATGCTTTAAATTTCTAATGGCTATCTTATGACCAATGTCTGTGGTGTGCCAAAACAGCAATCGCTCTCCATTTGTCAACTGTTGGTCCTCTCGTCCACATCTATGCCACACTAACTTGTGCAAAGAACGTCAGTTATATTTTTAGACATTTTAACTGAACCCCATCATGTAGGAAAGACAGAGTATGAAGATACACTATACTACCAAAAGTATTGGCACCCCCTTCTAATGAGCAGATTTGTCTACTTTAGTAATTTCCATTGGTACAAATAATGTTTAAGCATTTACACATTAGAAGGGGGTGCCAATACTTTTGGCAATAAAGTGTAGTTCTTATTTCTGACAGTATATTTGTATTGGAGATGTTTTGCAGGGTTATCTATCTGCTTTACTGCTTAAGTACAAGCCAGATAAGTGCCTTGGCTGAATACGTACCACAAGCAACTCAAATCGCCCCTAAAGAAGGTTTTCATGCGGGTGATCGCCATGCCGCTGCAGATATCCACATTCCCGTCAAGGACCAAATGTTGCTAATGTTTGCAACAGACACATTAAAAGGGTTGTACGATTTCTGATGACTCACAATGTGATTGAAGTCCATTGGTGTGGCGATGTAAAGGTCCCAGTGCAGCTTGTTCATCATGACTCGCTCCATGCGAAGAATCTCAGCTGTTGAGAACTTGCATCTGCTTTGCTCCAGCAAGTCTTTAACCGATGCGATCACCTGTTCACCAACAAAACAGAACAATAAATGTGCTGGAATGCTTCAAAGTTGTCTCAGTTGTCATTGTGCCAAAACACATCTCGCCTCATCTTCCTCGTTGATCTTTGCAGCAAGGATCAGAGAGGGGATGGCCATGCATTTGAGATATTTCAGTGGAGTCTGCAAAGAAAGAGGACTTTGAGTCTAGGCCATTCATCTTTTCTAGTGATGGGAGGAAATGTGTAATCGTTTCATTTACTTTGACTGCTGCAAGCAGGCTGTTAACAACACAGACTCCCAAAGCAAACGTCTCTGAAGAAAACTAGAACATGGTGGGCTGATATCTGAACCCTGAAAGCACACCAAACATGGCAAATGTAGAGCTCACATTTGATTCTGTCACCTGTGTTCCCTCCTGAGAAGACCAGCTTGGACCACACAGCGTGACTTTCCTGGTCTTGCTGGTTAAAGTAGTTCAGAAGCCTGCAAATGACAAATATGCTTCCACCTGAATGCAACCGTTCTTAAGGACTGGTGCTCTCCAAAGACGTCTTTCTCTTGCCAGGGTGTTGAGCAAAAGTGTGTCCAGTCATTGATTCTTCCTTCCCAGGAGGTTTCATGGCTGTTTTGGAAACTAGTCTTTCCCACTGGAAGCAATGCCTGACAAAGAAATTTTAGTTTAGTGAATTAGCAGATGCTTTAATACCAAGTGACCCTTGCATGTAGAGAAAAACAGTCTTTTTGCAGCATTTCAATCAAGGTGTGCTGGTCTTAGATCTTGGTAACCTTTTAGTGCATTTCCTCTATTTGAGATCTTGATTTTGGGGTGCATGCAATGCAAAATTGTTCCAACATCAGGCGTACAGCACATTTTTACAATCACTGTCTAAGTTTGAATAAAAACGTGTTGGTATTTACAAAAATAAACAAATGCACGACATTTGAACTTTATCAACAAGCCTATCAGGAAGCAGAAAACATCATATGGGCGGGTCAATTTGCATCAACTAATAAACAAAGCCACGGAAAAACTTTGGGTCATGAAAATTACCTTTGAAAAAAGAAACACGGATCCTGTCATAAGAGTCCACTGCATAAATGTGCAAAAAAAAAAAAAAAACTCGATCACCCCATGTCTTACACAACAACGAAACAGATATTAAAATGCTTTATTTGAAAACGACAGAAGCTCGATACAACACTAAACAGGTATAAAAACAAGCTTTAAACATACACTGGAGCACGGAAAGTAAAAATAACAATCACCTCTGGAGAATGTAAAAAAAAAAAAAAAAAGGAAACTCGTCATCGAAATCTGTTTTTGGACCCGTTTGACCCCGCCCACGTATTTGAGCACACGGTGTTGTCCCCGCCCACATCTGTGACATCACGATTGGTAGATCCCGCCCTCACCCACGTTTTTAAATGTGATAGTGGGTCGCACATACGGGTTCTTTTAAATTGATTACAATAATTCATGACATCATGATGACTTTTCATTAAAGTTAGAATATACAGAGACTAAATGAGTTCAGTTGCGAAAATGCTAAAACGGTCTTAAAGGGATAGAGTTATGGTGTTGTAAAAGTAAATAACTTTTTTTCTTCCATTTAGCGTGGAGTTCGCAAATTTTTGTTCAGTATACATATATGTCAGGCTCTTATGGCTCATATATTAGTCTATTATACTGAAAATATGGAGAGGAAAAAAACTAAAAGGCAAAAATATGCAAATTGGTGCAGATGCTGATATTTAAACTTAAAAGTGATTAAATTCTAGTTGCTTGTAATGTGAGTCAATGAGTCCTCTATGAAATTATAGCAGATACATGAAATTTAATTGTCACTATATCTCAAATAAATTGCCATAGTAAGATGATATTTAATGCTTAGTTGGATGATCAAAACATAAAGCAATGCAATATAAAGAAGAAAACATTCCTCAAAAACCTGATGATCATATCCGTATGAACGGCATCTGAAACATGCAATAATTCTGAACCTTTATAGAGCAAACACAAAAACAGAAATAAAGAAAAAAAACAACAGACACACTGAAATATCATAATTTAAATTTTATTTGCCACACCAAACAAAAACTTATCTGTAACAGTTAAAGTCCAAAAACGAAGAGAACAGCATCTATATGATACAACCTAGAAAGATTTCTGTCTGGCGTCTTAAATTTACAAAAGCTCTGGTGAAGAAATGTACAAAACCTACAGCTTCTGCATCTAAATTTCTATAAAGAAATATACAAATCCACTAAACGCCTTTATTGCTCTAAAATCTTCCAGCAGTCTGGCAACGTGTGTGAAATTTCGTTTTAAAGCTGTTTGAGAAGACAATAACATCATATACATAAAAAAGTGAGATTTAGGCACAATGGGATGCAACGTTGGCACAGTCTCTCCGAGCCAACAGGAGCAAATATGAGCTCCACACCAGCAATGGCACCCTCGAGTTTCTTTACAAGCTCGGGAAAAATAAAATAAATCCCTTGCATGAAAGAAATTTGCATTGAGATTGAATTTCTATACTGCTGCCTATCATGGACTGTCTTTTCGGGTAGCTTAAATGCATCAGTTTGTGTAGAAATTCCCCCATCACTTACAGAAGGAGGCTGCCTTTAGATCTACTCAAAGTAAGTGTTTATTAAAACACAAAACAAGTGCATATTTCCTTCAAAAATACAGTATAATTCTACCCTTGTATTAAAAAAATAGCTAAAAAAAAAAACAAGACACTATAAAAAAAAAGAGGGTGTTACTGAGAAACTAAATATTTCGCTACAGTCCTGCGTACTAAAAGGTCTATGAATTTAAAACAAATTATTTTGCAAATTAAAAAAAAAAAAAAAAAAAAAGTGAAAAGAATAAAAGTGAAATTCCCTATTGTAACGGGCCCGAAGCGGAGGTAGCTTTTGCACAGCAAAATTCCTCTGGTTTTCCTAGCAGTTTCAATTTGATCGATCTTCATTAACAAGGAGCCGTCTTTCTTTTTCTGATTGCTTGAATGAGGTATTTCTATTCATTTTGACCGATATGATATGCATGTGATCCCATACAGCAGTTCTGCAATGCTACAGTTAACAGTGTGTCGAGAGAAACTAAGAAATCCCAAACCAAGACGAAGAAAAAGAAACTGTTAATCTACCAAACGTGTATATTATTGATCATAGTTTAAAATAAAGTAATGGATTGGGACATCAAATACATAAATATATGCAAACCTAATGCGCTGTAGAGCAGATCTACTCGACCGGTAACAATTTTTTTGTGTGTCTTTTAAAGTAAAATGTGGAATAAAATAACAGTGTAACACATCCTTGGGCACCAGCAGAAGACTAATAGAAAAGCATGTGGCAAAATTGTATAAATACAGTTGAACACACACTATATATATCCATTCTTTGGGACAAAAAAAAAAAAAGAAGAAGAATTCCTTTTGGTTATGATAAGATAGTGTGTGTGCGACCCCGCGTTCCTCTCGTCTCTGTACACGTGTGAGTGTGTTAAGGTGCAGTCATCAGGGCTGACAGCAGAAGGAGGGTGTTTCTCAATGCAGCACTAACTCATAGAGAACCTACAGAGGAGAGATGAGGAGAAACATCTGATCATGATAACTGAGAAACCACACAGACACTCACGGAGCATGCAGGCAACACTACTGGCCAGATTTGAGCACACACACCCGAAACGGGGCACTGATTTGAAGAAATGTAGCATTCGATTACCTGCTCACCAGTGGATCCTATAAGAAGTGAATGGGTGCCGTCAGAATGGGAGTCCAAACAGCTGATTAAAACATCACAATAATCCACAAATGATCTATATCTCTTCAGTCCATCAGTTTGTTAGAAACAAATCTATCATTAAGGTGTTTAATCTTCAAAAACATCACTTCTGGCCAAAATACGATTCCGGTTTGGATAATGCTTCCTTCAGAGAAAAAGTCTATCTCCTGTTGTCTCTTACTTCAAAATCTAACCATGTATTTGTTTAGAGCTGTTTTGGCATTGTAAGCGTTTCTTGATCTGTGCAGATTTCTCCCCTGATTCAGAACTAAATTACTCTTTTTTTTTTTTCACTGGAGAAAGCATCATTAAGGATCATTGATTCATATTAAGCTGGAAGCAATGGTTTCAATTTCAAACTTGAAACTGATGGATGTGTTCATTCTGACGGCACCCATTCACTGCAGAGCATCCATTGGTTGAACTAGTAATGCAATGCTACATTTCTCCAAATCTGATGATGAAGTAAACTCATCTACATCTTGGATGGACTGAGGGTGAGTACTTTTTTTTTTTTTTAAGCAAACTATTTCTTTAAGAGATCTTCGTAAATAAAATATTCATCTACATGCATTAAAAGCTGAATAGTGCAATAAGATATACTTTAAGTGGTGTATTGCAGAACAATTAAAAAACAAATCTATATGTATATCTCAGTAATAATGGTTTTGATGATGTGTCAGTCAACTGCTCCTTCTAATGTCACTGCGACAGAACAGTACACAAACACTCGTCAGTCAGAAACACGTCAGGAGTGTGTCTGACCTCTGCACCCTCTCCAGGATGTGGCTGATCATCCGGTCTGTGACTCCGGGACAGATGTCTTCAGCCACATGCAGGCTCTTCTCCAGCTGCTCCAGGACTCTCGTCGTGTCATCGTCACTGTGCTGGGATTTCAGCTACAACACAAAGGCCACAGCGACCCGGGTTCTGTTATACAGTCAACAATCTCACTTTTGTTTTCATAACTACATCACTAGACTGATCTCAGGTCACATGATGATTCTGAGGGGCAGACGGGACCATATGTGACTCTGGAGCACAAAATCAGTTTGAAGGGATTTATACATCATCCGAATAAATCATCTTTCATTGATGTATGTTTGTTAAGATCGGATAACATTTGTCGGAGATACAACTATTTGAAAATCTGGAATCTGAGTGTGCAAAAAAATCTAAATATTGAAAAAAATAATCTTTAAAGTTGTCCAAGTTCTTGGCAATGCATATTACTAAATCAAAAATTAAGTTTTGATTTACAGAAGGAAATGTACAAAATATCTTTTGGAACATGATCTTTACTTAATATCCTAATGATTTTTGGCATTAAAGAAAAATGTATAATTTTAACCCATACAGTGTATTGTTGGCTTTATATATTTTTAAATATCCCCCAAAGACTCCAGCGTCACATGAGAGAAGACTTACCTCTGAGAAAACAGGAGCCATGACGGTGGTTAAACTGCTCGACTTCTTCTGCAGTTCTCCGTCCTGAAGAGGAGAGATCAAAATCACATGTGCTCTGTTCTCAATAATCAGTGACTAAATCACTATCATCAGATCATCATCCAGGACTCACCAGTCCATTGGGCTGCGTCTTCTCCGGCTTCTTCTTCTTCCGGACGGTGGTGAAGGACCACTCAGGAGACGAGTCGCTGTCCTTGCTGCTGGGCTCCCTGTAGGACACACAGAAACAATCCTATCACATCTTTACCTTTGATAAATAAGTAATTTTTTTCACTCCAATGGAATGAGATGACACTTGGTGACTTCTGTTATATTAGCTATGTGAATGCACAAAAAAATCATGAGCATTATTTGAATTTTAAAGGATACAAAAAATAAAATAACAAATAAAATAGCTCAAAAAACATTATACATACTGCATAGCATCATAAAATCCCCCCAAATGTACTATAATTTATATGTTATAATTTATTAATTATAATGTGAGCTTGAGCTGCATGAGCAGAACATTGTTCGTATAATATCATTATAAACAACATTACTTTTTTAAATATAAAATGTTAAATTTTTCACTTTCGTGTCAAAACTAATGGACATTTTAATGTGAGCAAAACTGACAAATAGTGTCATGAAAATTTTATTTCCAATAAAATACGTTGTCAGAATAAAAACAAATTATAACAACTATATCTTGAGAACCTAGGCTGAATCTTTTGATTTTATAACTTCATGCACTTTACTTGAACATAAACTGCATCTCTGTTTAAACGGTTTGGCTTAGATTAATTCACTGCGCCCCCTTGTGGACTGCTGTTTTAAAATCTGGTATTGACTGGTATTTTAGGGAGTATTTAGGACAGCTCTTGCCTCCGAGGTCCACTTTCTGGAGAGTTTAGCTCCATCCCCAGTCAAACACAGCTGAACAAGCTCATCAGGATCACTAGAAAGCTAGACAGAGATGGAGCTAAACTCTGCAGGACAGTGGCTCTCCAGGGCCAGAGTGGAGAACCTCTGATTTTGTAAATGCATTTGTGTGCTCGCTGCATGCTTACGAGTCAGAGTCAGAACTCGATTCTCCATCGCTGTGACCCTCGGCTTTCCAGCGCTTCAGCCGGTCAATGAGCTCGGAGAGGTAGGACGTCTTCTTGGCATGTTTCAAGATGAATTTGTGCTTCAGGAGTTCCTTAGCTGTTGGCCTCTGAGAAAAGTAGATAATGACATTTTATCATCTTTATCACTTCACAAACACATCAGGACAAGTTAGCGCTGCTCAGTTTAACAGTGCACCAGTCGTATAATCAAAATACTTTTAAAAACGGCACATTCCTAAATACTGAAAGTCACTTGTGGAACGATATGTGCAGCTCAGATGTGGCACTGGCATTTACCTTCATGCACCTTTAAATTGATTTCCATTCTCATTCAAAATAAAAGCGTTCTGTCTTTCCCTGTTTAAAATATACATCATGTTTTATGGCAATTTCTTACATTTAATCAAAATCAATCAGAATAGTAAGACACTATAGGCTTTTACCAATCGAACGGAATCAGTGTTAAACATACTGAAACTTTAGTGACGATCCTAGTATAAGTGCAGCTTTCCTACAAGAGAAAGCAATGCTTGAGCTGTGCTTACAAATGTAGGGTCTTTGTTGAGACAGGAGTCCACAAACTCTCTGAAATTCTTGGAGAAGTCTCCGTTGAGGGTGGGCGGTGTGTTCTTGGGGATGTGGAAGAGCACTCTCATGGGGTGCATGTCTGAGTTCGGGGGCTCACCTTTGGCCAGCTCAATGGCAGTGATCCCAAGAGACCAAATATCAGCCTGAGAGCAAAACAAACACCTTCACAAACTGAACACACATCGAGCTCGACATGGCAGCATTATTTTCAGTATTAATCAAACACAATAAATAAATAAATAAAGAGGAAGTTAATTTTGTGATGCACCCAAAGTTCAGCAACCAAAATTTTCCCCCAAAACAGCAATTTTCAAGGTTAAAAACACAGACCAATGTTTTTAATTTTTACTTAACGGGACAATTCACCCCAAAATTGAAATCCTGAGACACGGGTTGTTCCAAACCTGTATACGTTTCTTCCCTCTGTTGAACATAAAATATATTTTGAACAATGTTAGTCAACAAAACAGTTGACGGTAGCCATTGACTTCTTCAGTATAGAGAAGAAAAAACAAAACAATGCCATGGAAGTCGATGGAGACCAGACATTGTTTGGTTACCAACATTCCTCAATATATATTTTATGTTGAACAGAATAAAGAAAAATCATACAGATTTAGAACAACTTGAGGATAAGGAATTTTTTCTTTTGTGACAATACATTATAAAGAACTCCTAATGACAAACGCCTTACTGTATAAGCATATAAGTAATAAACATTTAATGATTTGTGGTGATAATACATCCTGTAACTTAATACAATTAAGATATAAATAAATATATTCGTCGATAGCCCAGTGGGGTCAGTGTGTCGATATATACCACCTTTACGTTACAAGCGTCCCGAGTTTGAACCACAGTTCGAGGACTTTCATATTTTAATAAAAGGTAAAAAACATATGCTGATATTGGTCTAAATTCTGCTGATCCTGTGTAAATTCAGGGCTGATCTTTTTTCTGCAGCACACACCATCACATGTTGTGCAGCTCTACTTTGCTCATCCCACAAAGCACAACATCATACCACAGAAGAGTAGATTACTGGAAAATATAGGTCTGTATGTGTTTCTTCCTTTTCTTTTTAGTGCAGCTTTTAGTGGCATTTGTTCATGATGAGAGACATCTTTAGTCATTCAAAAAAAATAAAAAAAATAAAAGAAGGATTTAAATTTTTTTTGTCTTAACCTTAAGACTACATTTGGATTTACTTGGCTAAAAACCTTTTAAAAGGTAAAAAAAGTTTCTCTAAAGGCTAGAAGTATTACAGTCCTGTACAATAACAAATGGACCAATATTTTTGAGACAATAGTTGATGTATCGTCAGTGGCAAATTTAACTAAAGATGGTAATTAATCGATAATTGTGTAAACATTAATCTTATTAATGAATAAATTTGAGCACAAATATGTCCTGTTATCCTGAAAGCACATGATAAAAACACTGCATATAAAGTAATCCAAATACGTAAGTGCTGGAGTGTTTTCTTGTACATTAAGATAATGTGCACTACAAACAATAAGTCTGCTTGCTTTTTTTTTATATCTAAAGAGATACATTGTTCCGGTCCTTGATTCTGATTGGCTGAGCCACGTTTGAAGCAGTTCTAAATTACTCTTCAAACACACACCTTTGTTTACTTCTGTGTGTTGCTCGGCAACCACATTGTTACAACCACAACTGTTTGAGGAGCTACATTGTTTGGTGTCGTTGTTACATTGTTTTTATTAATATCATTACACTTCATTTACTCAGTTTTATTTTGTGAAACCGTACTACATATACAGAATAACCATTTTAAGAAAGCAATAACCCCTGTGAAGCCATAGTTTACAGTGAATTTATAACAGTTAAGAGTCGTTGTTTGGCAGAGCGAAAAATAAAACTCATCATGAGCCTGCTCTACAAAGAAAACAACAATATAATTCTGGAAGTGTTCACTTTCATAGTGTAGAGATAATACACCAGCAGTCTGGTGTACAAAGTGTTTAAAGGCCTTTCCACTCTGAGGATGCGAAAGCGAAACGAATATTGGATGCGCTGGACTAAAACAGACTGCGAACATGCAAATGTGTTGTTTTCGAACCAGTCCGACAAAGTCTTTTCCGTCCAATAAGATTTGAGCATTACATCACATGGCCACTACCGTAACCCAAAAGGTCAATGCAGTGGCACATAAAGCTCAGAAGACATTGAGCATGAGCGTAAAACACCCAAGTACAGGACTTTCAAATAATCGATGTTGTGATGTTGTTCGTCGACGATTCGTGTGAAACGGCCTTAAGGTGCGAGTGTATTTCGAGGGACATACCTTCGAGTCGTAGGCAGACTGCTGGATGACCTCGGGAGCCATCCAGAAGGGTGTCCCTACAAACGTCTCTCTCTTGATCTGCGTGTCTGTCAGCTGTCCCGCCACACCGAAGTCTGCCAGCTTCACCTCTCCAGACTCAGACAACAACACGTTGGCAGCTGGAAGCGTGTGAAACAAGAGACAAGAGACCAACAGACAACGCAGCTTTTACTATTACTCAAACAAACAAAAACTGATTCATATTTCCATTTCATGATGTATTAAATGTCTTCATAGTAGGAACAAGAGAGACACTGTAGTCAAGGGATCGTTTCAACATCTTTGCAACATGTTACGTTGTTTTTGGGCTCCTTTTGACTGCAGTCACCCACAGTACATTAACCTTTTAAACACTAACTGCTAACAGAAAGCGTTGATGAATATACTTCTTATAATTCAAAGTAACAGTTTTCTATTTTAATATACTTAAAAATATGATTTATTCCTGTGATCAAAGCTATATTTTCAGCAATATTACTCCAGTCTGATCCTTCAGAAATCATTCTAATATACTGATTTATTATCAATGTTGGATAGTTGTGCTGCTTCATATGATATTAAAAACTTCATATTTTTAAAGGGTTTTTAAAATAGAAACCCGCTAACAACACACACTACCATTTAAAAGTCTGATGTCAGCAAATTTTCTCTTTTTTTTTTAAATAAATGAATACTTTACAGCACAGACTTAAATTGAAACAGTATTAAGCTGATAAAAAGTACTAGTCAAGACTTGTTTTGCTAGAAAATATTTATATTTTAAATAAATACTGTTCTTTTAAACTTTTTATTCATTAAACGATCAGGAAAAAAACACCAGAGGTTCCAAGAAAAATAAAAAGTTCCCACACTGAAAAAAGAAAAGAAAAAAAAAAATAGAATTTTAGAATTTCTGAAGGGGTCATGTAACACTGAAGACTGAGGTAATGAGGTAATTGTCTTAAATTCTTCATTTTCAAATGTTCAAACACCCAACTCAAGGTTTTAAGATGTAAAACCCTTTATCAAATCTTTTATTTTGGCAGAATATGGTGAAATGCAAACTTGAATTGGAAATTATCTGAATATTACTAGTCAAAAATTTTGAAACCCTGTTTTAAATGTAAAAAATAAATACATTATCACTTTTAAAAATAACAAATTTTACTTCTAAGATTTTTTTTTTCCTCATTAAAAAATCACAAGTTTGAGGTTGAGCGACAGTCCTTTCAAAAAACAAATAATAATAACAACAACACAAAAGCATCAAAGACACAACACCAATCAGTGCAGCTATTTGCAGACCGAGCATCCGGGATCTACCTCACCCTGCAGAGTTCACACAAGTGGAAAAACAAACAGCAGTGGAAAAACAAAGACGACACACCCACTCATCCAAGCAGACACAAATATTCCTCTGCGAACACACCTTTTATGTCCCTGTGGATTTTCTTCTCACAGTGCAGGTAGTCCAAACCTTTCAAAATCTCCTTCAGCATGGTGGCTATCTGGCATTCGTCAAAGGGTCCGGCTCTCAGCTGCACACACACACACACACACTCATAAACACAAAAAGGATGAGGGTGTATGGCTCATGATCACTCGCAGATAAAGTCAAAGCACTCACCAGATCCAGAGCCGAACCTCCTCCCAGATATTCCATTATGATCCATAGTTTACTACCCTAAAGGAAAAACAAGACATTTAGATAGAAACTTGGGAAAGCACTGAAAAATGTCAATTACGACCCACTGTGAGTCAACTCAAAAGTGAGTTTCGTAATGCATCTTTTTGTGTGACTTTTGTTTTTGGGAACAGGAAAAACTGGCAAGCATGATATCTGATGAATATGATATGACATTTTATGAGATAAGCAACTATAATGGGATTATGAAATATGTCAGAGGAGTGAATGTGAGATCACTGGCAATCAGTCACTTATTAGTTGACACAGAGTTTGGGCTTTTGATTTTCCTTATTTTTTATTGACTTCTGCTTTCAAACTGTAGAGCAAAAGCTGTGATTGTTGAAATTATAATGCATGTCCGTATTTGAAAGCTTTCTCATGCAAAATGTACAGCATACCCTATATTTATGCTTTTGTTTTGTTTTTATTCAGCCTTCAATTTGGATGAGACCACTGGCCAAGACATGGTATTTTCTTAAGAAAACTGTTTTTTTATTCAATTAAACTAAGGAATATTCAAGCTAGCAGAATAATTAGTAGCAACAGCCTTACTTAAATATTACAACACACACACCTCTTAAAACAAGAGCATGTAGTCTTAAAATATTTAAAAATTAAAAGGTTCACCCCAGAATGAAAACGCTTTCACCTTCATATAATGCTAAATTTGTATGGCTTGCTTTCTGACTAACCTTAAACATCAGTATTGTTGTTTCATATTTTAATTGTATTTGAGACTGATTTTAAAAGCTCACAGTAAATCTGTTCAAGCGCACAATACAGCTAAACCCAACATGCACAGGGGTAATCCTCCCCAAACATCACATTATATTGAGAACACTGTTGGATATATTATTGGATATATCTTATATAGGATGCTGTCTGGTTGAGTTAATTAAC
Source organism: Carassius auratus (assembly GCF_003368295.1). Classification (NCBI taxonomy): domain Eukaryota; kingdom Metazoa; phylum Chordata; class Actinopteri; order Cypriniformes; family Cyprinidae; genus Carassius; species Carassius auratus. The sequence continues at coordinate 4,462,995 of NC_039263.1, forward strand.
CGGCTACAAAAGCAATTCAATTCCATGCAATGGCCAACATTACTGAATATAATTGGATTATCTAAAACAATAACATTCCATTTAAATGTCCCTTTTCAAAAACACAGATACTCTTCATAGCTAAAAAAAAAACATGCAGCAATGTCTGGAAGAGCTTGATAAGCAAGATGTACAGTGTGCCGAGCTGTCATATGCATAACACGATCATGAGAACGCTACTGTAATAATACAATGCTGTGAATTCTTCGTGTTTAGTTGCATGTGTTTTAGAGCATTGTTATGAAAAGCGTGCATTCACATCAGGAGTTACACATTCTGACTCGAACATCACTTAGGTCAAGTTCACTTGTGCATTCACAGCATTAGATAGATTATAATATATTACTGTTGTGCATGTATGTATTAATCTAACAGAGGAATCCTTCTTATTCTAAAACACTGATGATGCATTAATAATAACCTAGCAGTGTTATTATTCTCATTATATTGTCATCAACAGTATGTTTAATTAAAATCTTCTCATTATGACCATGATGTACATGCTCCTATGTTTTGCCTGTTTTACTGACCCATCGAGTCCTCGAAAAGATAAATATGCCCATCCCAAAATAGTTTATTATTCTTACATGCACTTTCCTTTGCTTAATTAAGCTTGTGTTCATTTAAGGTTTAACCTCTTATGGTCAAATCTTAATTTTTAACAGCACCACTAGTATTTAATAACACTAAAACAGTAATAATTTGTCACTATAATTGTGATATGAAACATAAATCTCTAATAGTTATGTGGATGTTACAGGAAGAAAACGAAGCATTGTTATTTTACATTTGGTGATTTTATTCAACTTCTGAAGTACTTCTGTCCTGCATGCTAGCATCACAACCTACCTATAAAACTGTAAACACTTTTTATTTCATTTATATCTATCTTCTGTTGTATTTGTTTGTGCTATTGTAGTAACATTTGTTTGACTGACTATTTACTTGTTTCCAACAATTTTCAAACGCTGGTGGTGTAACTTTATTACACAGGTCCAAAAAAAATCTGATCACCACAAAATTTGCATTTAAATGTTTGTGTACACAATTTTCCTCAAACAATGCATTTCATTGTTTCTTGTTTTTTAATGTGCCAAGTGCATGTCTTACAATACTGAAGATGTTTTAGCAACACAGACAGTATGACACACATAATGCTCGTTCATTAATATTCTCCCAGTGTCTTGTTCTGTTAATGTGGTAGTATCACATGGATGGGAATATGCATATGGAAATGATATGCATATAAGATAATGCATAGTGAAACTAGGCAGCGCAGGCACCATATGGACTATGGTAATTTTGGGGAGGAAACCGAATGAAGTCTTGTCATCATTTGTTGGAAACAAACACTGACCATCGATGCACACTGACACACAAAGCACAGGTTCTGTCTGGCAGCTGTCCAGAAATACAGGTATTGTGACATAGCACAAAGGGTTTGGCCATGAGTCACCAATGGCATCAAATCTTTACAAACAGCTTCTGAACTGCCCATTAAAATATATCCCCGGCCCTCTTTTCTATTTATTTTACTCCAAAGCAGCCATGGGTACGGTGCATGTACTAGTGTTACAAACAATGCTCAGCACGATGTTGCTATGATAATATTATGCTACACATGCCTCAAAAGACCTGAAGCTGGGAACAGAGAAACGGTGCTTATCTAGTATTTTACAAACTTGTGAAACGAATCCATTTTTTTTGTTGTTGAAGAAAATCAAGACCTAATCTATTTAACCCTTTAATTAATTCCTATCCGATGATAAAGAATGTGCCAGCAGTACTTTTCTGTTGAATTCTATTCTCGATTCCATTTTAATGGTTTAATTAAATTGTAATCATTAAAAAGTATGTCTAGCCAAGTATTTTCATTAAAAAAAATTACAAACTGTAATAATTTATTATCTTTTTTTAACAATAAGAGGGGCCCTTGAAAAGTGTTTTCCCCCAATTTCTATGTTGTCCATTGTTTGAATTTTTTTTTCAGGGTTAAAGGGCGGGTGAAATGCTATTTCATGCATACTGAGTTTTTTACACTGTTAAAGAGTTGGATTCCCATGCTAAACATGGACAAAGTTTCAAAAATTAAGTTGTACGTTTGAAGGAGTATTTTTGTTCCAAAAAAAAACCTCTTCCGGTTTGTCACAAGTTTCGGAAAGTTTTTTTCGAGTATGGCTCTGTGTGACGTTAGATGGAGCGGAATTTCCTTATATGGGTCCTGAGGCACTTCTGCCGGAAGAGCGCGCGCTCCCGTATAGCAGAGCACTGAGAGCACAACAGACTTCACTGATCAGAGCGAGAGCGTCGCGAAATGTCACAAAAGAAGTGTGTTTTTGGTTGCCAGGGCAAGACAACCGTGCACAGATTACCAAAGAAAAAACAGCATTAAGGGACCAGTGGATGGAGTTTATTTTTACAGAGCATCAACGGAGTTGTGCAAGTGTTTGTGTTCGTTCCCTGCATTTCGAAGATGCTTGTTTTACAAACAAGGCCCAGTTTGACGACGGATTTGCGTATCGTTTATTTCTTAAGGATGATGCAATCCCAACGAAAAAGGGTCACGATCGTGTGTTGGAACCGCAGGCGGTGAGTAAAACTGCTTAAAATATCTCTGCCTCCTTGTTAGTGCGTCCCCTCCCATCGGAGACCCGGGTTCGAGCCCCGCTCGGAGTGAGTCGTTGCTGCTGCTGTTGTTCAGTTTCAGCCTCTGGATCTGATTCTGGATCATAAATATACGCTGAATCTGACTGTTAGCCATGGTTTGTTTTGGATGATGGTTTTTTCCTCATGGTAATGTCACAGCTTCCACATGCTCTCAACGCAAAAGGCTACTGGCGCTCTTGATTCTTTAGCTCCGCCCACACATCACGCCTCTAGGCGCTCGTGTTTTTCCAGGAAAAATCGGTACAGACTATCTTTCTCTTATAAATATAATACAACTAAAGACTTTTTGGAGTTATGAAGGATGCAGTACCACTCTATAGGTACTCAAGATTAACAGGATATTGAGTGAAAACGCCCCCCCTTTAAAGATAAAAATGTAAAATCAAAACTAGTGGTAATCAAATTAATTCATAAAACTATAACCATTCAATCTTTTAAAGTGAATAAAAACAATTGACAACAAAACACTATTTCTATTATTCATCAACTTGGTGTAATAGAGGCTTAATATATAAATTAAAACATTGTATTATTATTATTATCTTTATTAAACAGAACTTTTATTTTGGCGAGTTGACATGATACAATAAGACTGTATCTACATCCAAGTTTTTGAAAGAGTGCACAATCTTGTGCTGAACTGAACAGAAAATGAAGAGAGCTTTATATCTACAAGCTACGCAATATCACGTTCATTATCGAAGGCGATTCATCTGCGATAATAAACGTGATATTGCGTAGCTTGTCAGCGATCTACGGCTCTGTCTATTAAATGCCACTCCAATTATAAGCAGGTGATGGCGATTTTAGCAGTGATCAAGGAAGCAGCTTTACTGATTAGATGCACATGATCATATTGTTAGATATATCGCCCAGCCCTAATAACAACCCTTTCACAATTTGCTATCTTGAATTTTTCCAATGCTGCATTCAGCAGTTTCAGGAGTGACATCTGTATATTTAAATGCAAAGACTGATATAGTGATCAGAGCAACAGATGAGACAAAATCATGACTTTTACAACAATGCTTACTTAAAAAAAAAAACATTTGAAGCCTACATGCTGTTTTAATACATGCTGCCATTAATAATTAACATTTAATCAATTTATTAAAGGAGTTCCAATAGTTTTTGCTGTAATAAAAACAAAGGCACCCACTACTGAAACTGTTATTGTGACGGAGCTAATGTGTGGAAAAACTCAAACTCAGTCCATACCTTTAGGTAAGAGCCGTAGTATTTGGTGACATGAGGACTGTCACACTGGCTGAGTACAGTGATCTCCTGCTGGATGTCTTCGATCTCATCTTCTGCCTCTTCGAGATCGATGGTCTTGATGGCCACTACGTTCTGCGTGCGGCGGTCGATGCCTTTGAACACCTCACCGAACGAGCCCTTCCCGATCCGCTCCAGTTTGGTGAACAGCTCCTCAGGGTCTGTTCGGCTGTTCTGGAATACACAAATTAAGAGTTATTCTGAGTTGACTAGATTAGGTAATCAACTGGTTAAAACCACTAACATAAAATCTCTCATATTCAACACTAAAAGACCTCGCGATCTCTTTACAAATCATGTGTGCATCAAAAACATTTACAGTCGCTTGATTGTTTTCCTTTGGTTTTACAAAAGGCTCAACAAGGAACAATGAAGATCAAAGACTAGTGTTCGTAAGTGTTTACATCAGAGAGAATGCCAATGCCACATTGGGTTAATCAATAATATTCCAAGAAACCTTTGGGAGGGGAGCTCTACGAATCAATATACACAGCTGTTTAACTGGTATCAGTTACCCATTGCAGATACAGTTATTTCACCACATGCAATACTGAGTTTTGTTGGGTTTACTCTGTTTATTAGACATATTAAGTCTGCATGAAATCATACAGTTAATTATGGGAGTTGGGGAGGGATAGATCCTCTCTTCTATGATTCTGAACTGTTTTTGTGCATATGTTCAAGGGCACTTTTACGCACTAAAGAGCCATATCCTGCCTGCTGTCAATTACACACACACACAAAGTAGAATGAGTATATAAAACACGCATAATGTTTCATGGTTGAAGCAAAATACAATGGCAATCACAAGCTTCACTGAACAGGATTTGTGCGGTGAGAAACGTGCACTTTGCTTGACCCTCATCGGTTTTCAGTTTTTCTCTTTCTAATGCTCCACAAAGCCATCATTTGCAATGTCATATAAATCTGATAACGAAACTATTGACAGGTGGCTGTTTTCAAACACTTCCCTTAACAACACTTTAATTCCACCATCAAAGCGTGTCTGAAGTCGGTGACTCAGTCTTACACAATGAAATCCATATTCACAATATATAGAGGAGGGAGCAAATTTCAGGCTCGCCATCAGAGCATTGTGAGAAACCTAGAAAATGGTTTTAACTGTGTTTAATGGTTTAATTCAGTCTGACTAGTCCTTGACTGCTTGAAGATTGGAGAATCTAGCTCACTCACTGGACTGCAATAAATTAATTCACTGATGTCTGTTTTGAAGAAAATATATTTAACACTAGGACCATTTAAGCATAAAATCATACATCCTTTGTTAACAGCTTTTTATTCTGCTGGTGCGCCTTCAAAATGTATTTATTTTTACCATTTTCCACCTGATAGTACCTACCTATGGAGCAAATACTCTTTTTTTGACTTTTCCAGTCATTTTTAAGTCTTCCAAAAACATGCACATTGAGATATCGTCTGCAACCAAATATTAAAGAATATGAAAACATGGCTTTCGTTTATATCTCTCACCCCAAATACTGCATTTACGACATGTCTGGTAATTGTTGGTTAACCTTTTTTAACTGGCTAGAACCGAATTCACCCAAATTTGCATCCATAATTGCGGTCTACCAAATATTCTTGAATACCATGCTTTTTTTGTTGCTTGAATTGCAAATTCAGATCATGTGCATTGATAGGTTTTGAAGTAAAATATTTTAACATCGAACGTGGCTTGTATAGTTAGGTTTTGGGCATCTCTGATGCGGTTTAGATGAACCATATCCTGCTCCACCGTCTGCGTCCTTCTGATAAACCGCTGTGCACAGACCTGACCGGGCTATCTGTATGTTAACAAGCTCGCAAAGAGGGTATGTACGTACCCCACAAGATTTATCAGCTGGATGCATTTCCTCCACTATGCAAACACATGAACCGACAACAAAAAGGCACATCTCAGGGGCTGTGGAAATGCATTTGGGGAAACAAACCAAGTGCATACAAGGGTACGAGCTACATGACACAACAAGCTTTCATCAAGTGTCTTCTGACTTCTCCTCTTTCGCTGTACCTGACTGGGGTGTTAACCACGGGAAACCAGCGCCCGAAACACCACACCCAGACACTACGCCTGAGAACGACACTCCTTCATACTTCTGGAGCTACAACACATCACTTCTATCAATGGACAATTGTATCGCCTATTTAGAGTGACTGCACTTTAAACCCCAAAAACACTCACAAAATGAACATTAACCTGTTAACTGCCACTTCCACCTTTTGAGCATAGATGTGAAAATGACATTTCCAACTTAAACTGTTATACATTTGTAATGCTTTGGTCCAAAGACTTAAGGTTGGTCTCTTTTTAAAGCAGACACTTCGCAGATTATTGTAAAAGTGAAAAAATATTAAATAACAAAAAAAGTTATGGAAGTTAATGAAAATATTAAATATAATAATTTAAATATTTGTATTTTATATAAAATATATCATTTACAAAACATGTTTTACTCTAAAAGTGCTAGAAAATCTAAATTCTGAACAAGTTATGTTCCAAATTTGAAGTTGATATCTCAAAAAATGAGCTTTCAGTGAGATTTTGTTTGGACGTAGTACCAAGCTTTTCCACTAGATGACCATCAATCCCCATTAGTGATCATTAAGGGTTAAATGGTTTGAGTGACCTGAAAAAAAGGATAATCTATTGTTTTTTCTATACATTCAAAACACCTTTAGACCTTTTTTACTCAAAAAATACAATGGATGTTATCTTTTGAACCCTCTCCATGAAAATGAATAAACATTTTTCATGATTTCATCTATGCATCACTATTTCAAAGTAAAGATCAGAACGCACTCTCTGACTCTGACGAGTACTCTTCTTGCATATAAATAAAATTACAGTTGCTCTGTAAAAAAAAATCAGTCACCAAATATCAAAACTACAGTCTTTGAGCTTTCAAATGATATATCGTTTGTCAAGATTACTTTAGGTTCAGACTTAGATATTACTGTTTAAAACATGTAATGGCAAGTGGGCCCACCGGTGGGCCAGTGATCGTTAACAGGTTAAAAGGCGGCACAAGTGTAACATTAATGAGCAAAGTTACGCACCTCTGTTACCCATCTACAGTGCATTGCATAATGATTAACAATACCACCCAGATATCATAGTAGAGAAGTGTGTGTGTGTGTGTGTGTGTGTGTGTTATTCCAGGAAGGAGCACGTGCTTAGTTGTGGTGTTCTGGATCAGTGACCTTTCTGACCTCTGTTTGCTATCAAAAAAGAAACCAAGCTGAAGTTCTAAGGCTCCAAACACAGCGTCTGATTCCAGGCATCTACCGAGTGTGAAGTCAAGACAGCGGCCACAACACGGAACCACACTCACACTTCCTGTGCTGCAAGGAAGGCTGTCACACAAAAACGCTTAAACACTAGGATTACATCACTGTCCTAGATCACGGGTGGCAGAAGCAGACTCATTATGCTTTATAAAGAGAGATGGGAACAAGAGAGGGAGCGCTAGCACACCTTACACACAAATATCTGCTCCATCATTAGACCGGGAGCATGGAGATATCCAAATATAGACTGATCCGCTCATGGTGACTAATCCATCCACACAAATAAATATCAATTAATATGCTCCTTAATGTCCAAACATAGTGGAAAACAGCTGAAGGAAATAATTAGAGATATGATGCATGTTGCTAAGAGGTGTTACTCATTTCTGAAACATATATAATGTAGCAATCATTTTAATATTTTCCATCTAGTAGTACCAAGAGTAGAAACTGTGGTGTTTTATTTAGTAGCGTTCACATTTTTTTATATATATCAGAATGACATTAAATATATCATGTGCTCGAATTCAAATGCCCAGTAAACTGTGAAATGCATATTAATATTAAAAACAAAATCAATGTCTGTTTTGTATTACTTAACTTTTACATAATCTAGCATTGTGTCACTGGAGCACAAAAGAAGTCTTAAGTTGCATGGGTATTTTTGTAGCATTAGCCAACAATACATTGTATTCACAATTGTATGATTTTAATTTCATGCCAAAAATCATTATGATATTAATTAAAGATCATGTTCCATTAAGATACGTTGTACTTTCCAACCGTAATCACATTAAAACTTCATTTTTTATAAGTTTAAGAACTTCATCTGGACAACTTTAAAGGTGATTTTCTCAATATTTTGATTTTCTTTGCACCCTCAGATTCCAGATTTTCAAATAATCAAATATCGCTCAATCCTAAGAAACCATACATCAATGGAAAGCTAATTTGAGATGATGTATAAGCCACAAGGGTAAAAAAAAGAGAGAGGTTTTGTGGTGCAGGCAGGGTCACATTTGACAACAATTTACAGCAGCTTTCGTCGTCCAACACAACCCATGATTTAACTTTAATAGATAGGAGCATGTCATAACAAAAAGAGTATTAATATCAGATGATAATAACCAGTTAATAAGATGATAGCCCATAGTCCTATAACATTTGCCGTGGTAGTAGATAATAACCATATTATTGTACCATGGCACTTTAAATCTAAAAGAATACAGTAGTACATGCAGACACACACAAAAATAAATAAAACCTTGGCTTTTCTATAGTATAATTAAAAGTTTTTTACTTGTTTGTTAGTGTTTATTTTTAACAAGTTATTAAAAAGTTGTTAAAGAACTGACATAAACGAGTGTAATGATTTCAATATGCAGTAATGCAGGTTACCCAATGATGATGATGATGATGATGATGAAGGCCTGGCTTCACCTTTCCACACAAACTCACCTGCATTCCAGGAACTTGAACAGATACCGGCGACTGAGCCATCTTCAACCGTCCACACACACACTACACCACGAACAAACTCTCGGAGAGACCCTTAAAGAGTTCCTTTCCTCACACTACTGTGTGTTAAATTACATATATTACTCTATTTACACTCGGTTCACACTGTTCGCGAAACTCGTCGCGACGCCAAACTCTTGAGCTAGCTGCGCTCTGCTAGCTTCAAAGTCGACACACGGTAACCATGATTCATTCCTTCGTCAGGCGGACTTCTAGTGTTTTGTGTGAGATCCGGACGGTCGTCGGAGGCTTGTTACGCGGTTTCGGCGAGAGTTTGCGCGGAGTTTGTTCTTCAGGAGATCCTCTTTGACGCCATGACTCGCGCGGCGCTCGCGAAGCTCTGGCCGTTGGGTGGAGCACGCAGACGCTGCGTCACTGAAGCTGCTGCCACCATCAGGAGCTTCACCACACACTGCAATCTGTGACGTGACCCGGGTTCACTTTTCCAGTTCTGTTAAAACATATGACTACTACAGAAGGTTCAAACGCTCACTGATGCTCCAGAAGGAAAACCATGTATTAAGGCCGGGGTTGAAAACTTTTGAACAGAATGAAGATGTGCGGCCTCTACCCACTTTTTCCAACAACTGTCTTAAATCTTCTCTTCTAAAAATATATGTGATAAACTTTAATCCTTTTGCTCTCTAGTGCAAGATGTCCCCCTAAAGGACAGTTTGGAATTACTTTTAGATTTTTATATTTAGATGTTTAAATGACAACTATTAAAAAAGGGTGAAATTGCCCATCAGATTCCAAAAATTAATAATACATTCCTAATGTACGGATTCTCCCTAATTCCTCTTTTAAAGCTGTCTTTCTAAAGTAGCCTACCACTTATAAATGAAAGTTTTTCCAGTTTGGACATTAACACAAAGACCAGTCACTAGTCAGATGAATATAATTACACAGAAAACTTCACTTGAACACTGGATTTACAACTGAAGAGTAAACATACATTTACATTTAATGCAGGGATTCCCAAACTTTTGGTCATCTGATCTGCCTTTTCAGGTAAAATAGCTAAATATTTCAGTTTTTAGTTTTATTTTAATTGATATTATGATTTAAAATTATTTTAATTTATTGTTTATTATTTAAGTATTAGCTTTTCATTAAACTCCCCTGCAGTTCCTTTACGAACCAGTTTGGGAATCCTTGACATAATGTAATGTTTACACACTTCATGTCTGTTAATAACAATGAATGGAACATGTTTTCTTCTTCTTTGTATTTTTCTATCAAGGTGGTGCAAGATTATCCTGTTTAAATCAATGTGTTAAACAAGTTATCCAAAACTACTAGTCGGATTATATTACCTAAAATATGTAATGTCATGGATTACGTTACTAACTTTTGTTGTGTAATTTGGAATCAGTAACAGACCACAATTAGTTGAATAATTGAATAACCAACAACAGAAAAACTGAATAGCATGATTGACGGCAGAAAGAGGTACAAGTTACTGAATACTTGAATAAACTGACCCTAAGTGTGAGCCTTAGCATGCACCCATCATTCAAAAAGGAAGCATTAATATTAGTGATACATATAAGACAACGAATAATTCCAAAAAGAAAAGGATTTGAAACGTGAAAAGACTCACACAGCTTTTGCATGACCATATTTTAATGTGAGGCACTGTCGAGAGCTACGCTGTGTCTTGCCTTTACAAAGAAATGGACACACTGGACATCGAGAGCGGTAAATGTGTACATGAAACCGTAATATTGGTCCAGATCCACAAGAAAAAAGAACAATATTTCAATGGCTATTCACTCAGACCAGCTGAGAAAGTGAATGGAGTAAATGTGTGCTAGCTATTGAACAAGAGGACAATATTTCATATCGTCTAGCATGACAGTATTCAACATAAAAATACCAGTTTTCAGATTTGGGTGTAGGATAGACAACACACTGCAGCTGGTCAACACTTAAATAGCAGGATTAAATCAAAACTGTTAGTGTAGGAGGCCAACGCAATGGACTGGAATTACAGAGCACTAACAGGTAGTGCGTTTATTTGACCATCTAACTGCACAGGGTGTGAAATCATTATTAGCACACTCGAGTGATATTGTGAAAGTCACTTCTTCGATTGGTTTTATTGGCTAGCCTCAGTCACATGTGAGACCCTGGAGCACAAAAGCAGTCTTCGGGGCATATTTGTAGCAATAGCCAAAAAAACAATGATCGATTTTTCTTTTATGCCAAAAATCATTAGGATATTAAGTAAAGATCATGCTCCATGAAGATATTTTGTACATTTCCTACCATACATATCTCAAAAGTTAATTTTGATTAGTAATATGCATTGCTAAGAACTTCATTTGGACAACTTCCAGATTCAGATTCCAGATTTTCAAATAGTTGCATCTCAGCCAAATATTGTACGATCCTAACAAACCTTACAATCAATGGAAAGCTGATTTATTCAGATGTATAAATCATAATTTTGAGAAACTTTCGTGGTTTCATGGTCACATATGGTAGCCGCCTATCAGATGAAGAAATAGCTAAAACTCCACATCAGATTGACGTAAACAATGCTTTTATACCAATGCTTTTCTTCCACTGAAAAGGATGCAATCACAGTGGAAACCAGGAAGCGTTGTGTATTCCCACAGAGAAAAATCTCGCAGATTAAGAACGAATGTTTGGAGAAAACTAAGAACCGACAGATGAGTGACTGAATGCCTACACCATACACAGAGTTAAAACACACAACTGGTAAAAAACAAAACGGTTTGCTTATTTACAGATTAGACAGTCTCTCTGCGAGTCATTTTGACTTTGAGTTGTCTGGAAAGTTCAAAGATCCGCTCCAGAAGGCAACACGTCCCATCTATGGATTTTACAGACACAAGGCTATGGTACACACAATGCTTGGGAGTCAGTGTTTGAGTTTAAGAGTCTCAGGAGAAGCATCTGTGTAGATTGTATTTTTCTTCGTAAATGGCACGTCCTGAAGCGGAGCTCAGTGCATAGTGCTGTGCTGTGCTGTTCATGAGCAGTTTTGAATGTTAGTCTGGCATGTCGATGCACAGTTTGGGCGGTGGCACGAAGTATTTGCCAGGACTCTGAGTGATCACCACACCCGTCTTCTTATGAAACATGGGAGGGATTTTAGGAACCTCGTGGATGGGCAGTTCCTCGGACACCTCTGAGTCCTCGTGGTGCAGGTCATACGATATGTTGCCGTACTCTCTCAGGAAGGGGAAGAGCTCCAGAAGAAACTGGCAGAAGTCTTTGCGAATCCCAAACCACCCTGATACAGAGAGAAATCAGAGAAGAAGAGCTCAAGTCAGCACTGGAACTGAATTAGGGGAAACGTACAGTACAGAGTCGTTTTCTTTTGCATGATTTCTTTTCATTTAAAACAAACTAAATACAAATATGGAACAAATGGTTTGCGCTAATCATTTGTGATACAAAGAAAATGCGAGTGAGGGGGAAACAAACCATGCATGGTGAGATACATGGCAAACTGTATCACTCATTACAAATGAGAAAAATAATAATAATGCTACTTTAGCATGGTAAAAATTATTTTTCTTCTGAATCATTTTTGTCAAGCTTGTAAAAAGAATGAGAAGCAAGAAGACAGATATACTGAGGTTCAAAAGTGTGAGATCAGTACGATTTTTCTTAAATATTAATAAGTCTTAGTAAATAAGAAGTCTCTTATGCTCATCAAGTCTGCATTTATTTGATCAAAAATACAGTAAACAATAACATTGTGAAATACTGAGTCAATTTAACATAATAATTTTCTATTTTAAGATGCATTAAATGTAATTTAAATTCATTTCATCACTGCTTAATATTTTTTTGGAACCTCGATTTTTTAATTAATAAAAAACACCAAAAGAACAGCATTTATTCAAAATAAAATTATTTTCCAACAATAGAAATCATTACTTTGATCAGTTTTTATCCATTTAAACCATCATTGCTGTATAAAAGTAGCAATTTAAAATAAAATAAAATTTACTGACCCGAAAACAGTAGTGTATATTGTTACAAAATATTTAGATTTTAAATAAATGCTTTTTATTCATAAAAGAATCCTAAATAAGTATCACGTTTCAAAAAAATATTAAGCAGCGCTACTGTTTCAACATTAATGAATCAGTATATTAGATTGATTTCTGAAAGATAATACAAAAAATCAGCTTTGCATCACAGGAATAAATTACATTTAAAAGTATATTAAAATAGAACAACTTTATTTTAAATTGTAATAATATTTCATAATTTTAACGTTGTTCTTTATTTTTGATCAAACAAATGCAGCATTGAGAAGCATAAAAAACATCTTTAAAAAATGAAAAATCGTACTGATCCCCAACCTGTGACCGGCAGTGTAGTTAACACACATCACGTACAGTGATTGCCTGCTTTCTGGCCAAACGTGGTCATCATTAGAGTCACCAGAGAAACCCAGAGGGGAACAAACACCGGGACGTAGCTGGAGTTATAATGACCATCCAGCTTGTGAACCAGAAGAATCTGAAACAACACAAACACTGATCAAAACCAACCCTGCATCTATTAAACTCACATTAATCAATTAAACAAAACACTACTATTGAGCAAACATTAGGTGAACTATTCTTTTAAAGAGGTCATATGATGTTGCTAAAAAGAACATTATTTTGTGTATTTGGTGAAATGCAATGTGCTCATGCAAAAAAAAAAAAAAAACATTTTCCACACTGTACATTATTGTTTCTCCTCTAAGCCCCGCCTTCTGAAACGCATTGATTCTTACAAAGCTCAAGCGAGGTGTGCTCTGATTGGTCAACTGATACACTGCACATAGCTTATATTGGTTTTTAATTCACAACACAGAAGCTGAAGTTTTAAAAACATGTCCTGAAATATGATCTATAGATCGTAGAGGCCTTGTTGTCTTGTCAACTGCCCTCATGTTATTTTTGTACTTGAGAGGAAGCCGGACTGGTGACTTCTCAATCTCTGTGTGGGGTGTGTCTGTAGCCATAGTCAAATAATGGAAATACATTTAGTGAAGTAGAGCTACTGCTGCACACGAGACGCAGACATCGCTTCGCTCATAACTAAAATACTGCAAAATACCAGGATGTGAGAAGTTACTAGCAGCTGCCATGTAATCAAGATTAAGTGCAACATTTGCCATAATACTTGTGATCAAACAGACTTTGTGATGGTGGTGACATTTCCGTTTTTATTTTTTTTATTTTTTATAAATGATTATTATTAAACTCCATTCGGTTTATATAAAAATGGACTATAGTTATGCAAGTTTTGTGATCTACAATTTGCTTTTTTTTTATATTCATCAAGTATTCATTAAACGGATCAATAGTAACAGTAAAGCTATTTATAATGTTACCAAAGATTTATAGATTAAATAAAGGCCGTCCTAATTAATTTTCTATTCTGCAAAGAATCGTTATCAACGGATTATAGTTTTAACAAAAATATGACCTTTTCAATATTAATAATAATAATAATAAATGTTTCTTGAGCAGCAAATCAGCATAGAATGATTTCTGAAGGATTATGCTGAATTTACAGTTAAAATTACATTGTAAAATGTAAAAAAAAAAAAATCATTTTTCATAATATTACTGTTTTTACTGTATTTAAATCAAATAAATGCAGCCTTGGTAAGCAGATAAAAAAAAATAAAAACCTACACCTCCAGACTCTAAACTTTTGAATTAAATAATAATTATATATAATTACTGGTCCTGTAAATTGAGTAAAGGACACAAACATGAAGATAATCTGATTGTAGACTGGTTTGAAAGTCAGTATGTGCCCAAGACATGCTAACGTCTTCAGCATTGCTAAACACGATCAAGTAAAAACTGACTGATGCTGGAGTCAGACCTCGAAGGTAAGCAGAGGCACCACTATAGTCATCCAGCTGACGGCCATCGTGATGTGTGTTCGCCGCTGCTCTGCGATGACATCCATGGACCGCAGGAAGAGCACAGACCAGACAATATAATAGAGCACCACCAGACACAGGAAGGACATGAGGATCCACAGCGGCACACACACCACCTGAAACACACACACACACACTGCTCTTACTGTCAGAACGAGACACAGAGCTCAGATCACAACACTGAGGTGAATGCCCTCCTCACCAGCCACGGCCAGCTGATGATCCGATCCAGTCTCAGAGCGATGAAGATGAACTGAAGAATATTCACAGAGCACAGGATCTCCAGCTGATGGGACAACACAAAGAGTGCACAATCATTCATGTCTGGAGACACACAAATAAACAACTCTTCTGTCTGTAAACAGAACTGTGAACTGTGGGTCATACATCAATAAAAATAACAAAGAGATACGTTTTTCTTTACCACATTATAATACATAAGTTATTATTTAGTTTTCTTTTCTTTAAACCATTATATATGTATGAAAATACCAATACCTAAAACAAAAATCATTAGATATTAAATGAATAAAATACTAATTAATTGTCATTTTAAATCTTTACAAATCTTTCCTTTAAACCAGAAGATTTTACACATTTGTCAGCAACAAGTTATTAATAATTTCAAATATAATAACGTTTAATGTGATCACTTTTTCTTTTATATATTTTAATAAGTAGAGTTCAGAAGTATAAAAAACTAACATTTTTGTAACATTTTACATTTTATTTTCACAAATGCTATTTGAAAAATTAAGGCAGCTTTATTTAATATGCTTCCTATGTCTATAAATACACAGATTTAGATTTTCGATTGCTTCCACTGTGCTCATTTGTAAGTTGCTTTGGATGAAAGTGTCTACTAAATGACTAAATTTAAATCACTTTTGTTCATTTAAAATGCGACTGACACATAAACCACAGATTAAAAATATAACTAATGAAAACAACTGTGATAAAACAGCACAACTAAACTGTCATGGAACTACTTTCAATGCAAAAACAAAAAAAAGCCAGTCAAGCTTTGTTTTCTATGCATAAATTATAATTTGTTGTTTTAATGTTGCCTCAGCATGATTTGTTAATGCTGGTTTGTTCCAGATAAATCTTCCTCTGTGTTTGTGGATCTCAGCTGATACCTCGAGTGACCGGTCGTGTCTGAATCCCCACACGCACGCCGCCACCGAGACCGGCGAGACGAAGAAGAGCGGCATGAAGACCAGGAGCCAGAAGTGTGAGCCCCGCTGCACACGGTCACACACCAGCACCTCGAAGGTGAGCAGGAGCAGGTGGATCCCCACAGCGATCAGCATGGCCTTAAACTCCACACACGTCTCACCCTCAGCCCTGAAGAACACATCACCACATCACACGTCCTTAAAGGGACAGCGCACCCAAAGAAACTGTCATCATGTTAATCCAAACCTGTTTGAGTCTCTATCTTCTCTCCATCAAAAGAAGATATTTTAAAGAATGTTGGTAACCAAAGACTTGCTGGTTCCCTTTGTTTGGGAACTCATACAGGTTTGAAACAATGAAATGACAGAATTTTCCATTTTGGGTGACCTGTCCCTTTAAGACATCAAGGTAACATTCTCACAAAGTTTACTAGTGTGCTGCAAGACTTAACCTACAACAGATGCCTAAATAACATGAACCAAATCAACATTTTGATATCGTTTACACATAAATTATGCTAAATAAGACTAGGAACGTGTTTGAGGGTCCTTAAATGTTTAAAGCATGACATATTACCTTAAGAAACATTCTTTTTTTGTGTCATATTTAATACATCAGGCGTTTATGGGTCATACAGGAAAAAACAGCTCAGATTTAGTCAGAGGCTAAAACTAAGCAATTTTGGTGCTACGTGAGACGACCAAAAAGAAGGATGAAATTCTCGTAGATTGTAATGTAATTCAATGAGATCTTTACTTACATAAAAAAACATAGAAATATCAAGTTGTCACTCTGTATCGCCAATAACACGCAAGATGATATTCAAATGCTTAACTTGATTATCAAAAAACATAATGCGATGCAGTACAGTGATAACTAAGAGATGAGCAAATTAATGTTCCTCAAAGCCCCGATCGACTTTGAGACTGGAACATAAATGTGAGTTTTCTAGAGAATTATGTTTTGATAATCAAATAAGCCTAGACGGCTTCAGTCCAGAAAGTTTAAATCCTGAAATATCAATATATAACATTATATAAGCTATTAAAGAAGCAGATGATTTAAATCAGGAAAGATTTCACAGCAAAAAACCATGTATGCCACAGTTTTAGAATGACACTTGTAACATATTAGATTAGGGAACATATGCTCACTATTAACTAAGAGTTTCCCCTAAATAAACTCAAATATTGACCATAAGTAAAGTAGTTGTTGTAGTAGTTATGTGTATAAGGTCGGGATAAGAGATCTAAAATACAGTCAGGCAGAAGTAAGCATTTACATATACACAATAATAAAGTGCCAATTTGCAGCTAATAAGCAAATAGTTAATAGTGTTCCCTAATCTAAAATCATACCAAAGGTCTTTCACTTGCTAAAAAAGCAAGAATCAAAGACACTCCAGAAGGTAGTGCGGTAAATTTTTCAGCACAGTTTTGATTATGTGGATCAAGGTCTAAAAAGTGACTTCATTGCAGACTCGATGCTAAGAGCTACACAACAGTGATCAGAAGTAGATTTGGGTATCGTTTGAATTTTATCAATTCGAATTGAATTTCTGCTTTTGGATTCCCAGTTTCAATTCCAATGTTTGAATTCAAACATAAAAATGGCTAATAAAAATTGGAATTGATTAAATAGAGCGGCACGATTATGGATCTTTTTTTTTTAATGGAGCTTGTAGTTCTCACACTTCTGTAGAAAAACTATCTGACAACTCAATAAAAATCTCATGGAATTTGTGAATGGAAAGATTCACTCAAGATTCACTCGTTTCGTTACTGAATGAATCAGTGCTTTTGAACGAATCTCTTGAATGAATGATTCAAAGACAAATGCATTTTTAACATGCTCTTTTTCGCCAGCTAAAAACAAAAGCTGCACACACAGGACTTGATAAGTGGGATTAAAATCATAGTGTACGATTCCTGACCTTAGTATCTGATTCTGAAATCAAAATTGACTTTCGATTCCCAACCCTAGACATAAGCAGGAGAAGTCGTGTCTGACCTGTACTGTGGGTGGTGTGCCCAAACCCCAAAGCCCACACAAGCCCCGATGATGACCATGAGCTTCCAGAGCCAGATGGGAGCAAACACAGCCCAGTAGCTCCACTGGATGACACCATCCAGCCTCAGAGACAGCAGAACGGAGAACAGCAGCAGACAGGCGTAGATCAGGAACTTACTGCAGGATCACAACAACAACACATACAGTCAGAGCAGGAGCCAGACACATCTGTCAAAACAGACATCACTGAGACAGAAAACAAACAAATCTGAGGAGCTTCCCTTACGAGAATATAGCACTGTTATAAACAATTAACCATGATTCATCACATCCAAAATAATGTGTGTACTGTGTATGTATATACACAAACACACACAAACAGTGTATATTATTTGAAAATGTACATGTTTGTATTCTTATATAAATAGATTTATTTTATTTAAATTTTTATTATTTATTTAAATTTTTAAATACATGCATGTGTTTGTATTTTTTTATATGCATAATAAATATACACTTTACACACACATGTAAATCTTTATTTTGGATGCAATTAATCGCTTGACAGCACTACGAAAAAATAACCATGGTTTTATTGTTGTAAAAGTGTACTTACCATGTTTTTTTTGGTGTATTGATTTACTACAAATACCATTGTTAAAAACTGTGGTTAGTGTAGCAAAACCATGGCTAACAGTTTTTGTTTGTTTGTTTAATTTGTAGTAAAACCATGGTTTATTTTCGTAAGGGTTTGAGTCTTCAGGAAAACTGGCGTGTCGTGTTTTAAGTCAAAGCTCTCGGTTTCGGTTTTAAAATAGTTTTCTTCACTGCGAAACTGTGCTGAGACGAAACCAAAAGGCCTAAGTTACACGGTGAACATTAGCAGCTATGCTAACAAAGTGAACGGTAACGAATTAAAAACAAAGCGCTGGGTTTAATCGTTCGCGGAACACACACAAGTCTTACCTAGGGTTGAAATCTTGAAAAACGCCTCGGAGATTCATGATTTCTTCTTCAGACCATTGTTAGATGAAGTGAGAAGGGAAGACTGGCGAACTGACTGGCATTAGCTTCAGAGCACACAGATGGCACAGGCGACAAAACACAGTGACGTCACACGTACGTCGGAAGACGCTGTTTACGTCACAGCTGATTATGAAAACAAACATGTTTGGGGGATCACGGATATTATTTCGAAGTCACTGTAAATGCAGTGTAACATTCACAAACTAGATTTATGCAATCTATTTTAATAAATTGTATATTTATGCAATCGATAAAGTGGCGAAATTAAGAGCCATTAATACAACTTTGTAAAAAAAAAAAATGTTTGGGGTAGTATAACCTACCCTGATCAAATACTCTTCATTTCACACTTATGAAATCTTTACAATGAAGCGCATTAAAGCTTGAAAAAAACAACATGCAAGCAGAAGATCAGCATTTTCGGAAAAAAGTATGTATATGTTTGTTTATTTATACTAGATAAAAAATGCTTTATATGTCTAAATGTTATTTGAATACATATGTAATACACTGATCTCAGTGGTGTTTACACATATTTTACCAAAATATGTATCATGATAAACTGTATTTCGCATTAAAGAGAATACATAGATGCACATAATACTCACAATCGCTCATTTATAAACGTATATGTGTCTTTTATTTCCAAATGTAGTTGAGAAAACATGATTGGTGACATGGGAAAATGTCTGTTAAGTGCTTTATCACTATTATTATTTTTTTTGTTAATGTATGGAAAACCATTTGTGCATTAAAGTGAGTTAATATTTACATAAAATCAGCATTGTTTCATGGGGCCATAATATTTCCAACAAACTGTAGAAATTCCCCTAAACTAATTTCACACACTGCATGATAAACACTTTGTGCAATCACAAAACTTTAATGTGTAAATCCAACAATTTAAATAAAATTAAAAAGGTGTTGATGTGGGCCGGTACAGAAACGACAGCATGAACGGATGCAGAAAAGGCAATAAAAATATTCTTCCTAACACACAATCAAAAAAAACAAAAAAAAAAAACCAAACAAGAAAGGTCTATTTACATTAATATACACAAAAATATTTTTGAATTCAGTCACATAATGTATGATTACAATTTAAAGCGTGGTTACTGTAGAAACAATCATCAGCTAATGCAAATGCAAAAAAACCATGTTTTTAATGAGCTTTCATATTAGTGCACAAGCTCCAGCTGATTAGATGTGAAAGGTAAGACGCCGCTGACGTAATACGCAATGCCGAGGGAGAGCAGAGCAATGACGAGGAGCAGCAAGAGCACTCGCCAGAAGCCAAGATCTTCCACGAACTCCTGCCATGTAGTGCGGAAGCTGGACAACACGCCATCGCCGTGATGCAGCTGTGGGTTGAGAAGAGAGTGGCTCTCCATGGCACTGAAGGAGAAACAGCAGCCCACACTGAGTAAGAACACTTCCTGTATGAAGAACGAACGGTGGGATTATACAAAACAGGTCACGCTAATCATCTCACCTTTCATTCTCAGCCATGTGCATCTTCTCCAGACTGGAATGGGAGCTGCGGTTGAAGCCCTTCACTTCCTGTTCCTCCAGCCCCTCCAGCAGACGGAGCGCGTCTTTATTCACACCGCGTCTCTTGGCCAGCACCAGAGGAGTGCCTCCGTTGTGATTACTGTTCAGATCAAAAAGCATGGACATAAAGCGGTCAGAGTTTTTGTGGCAACTAAAGGTTAATTCATGAGTCCTCCTCGAGCGAGACAGCACATTTCAGGGAACTGGCCTTTTAGATATGTGGACTGTTAGTTAGGGGTTTTCAAACTGGGGTCTGGGGCCCTCGGGAGACCACAAGGGGGAGCTAAAGGGTCAGCAGAAAAAAAGATAGTAAAGTGGGAAAATAATAAATGGAATAAAAAAAGTTACTCAGAGTGTTCAGAATATGATATTATGCTTAAAGTCTGGCCAGAAATCCTGAACAGAAAGTAATTTCCAGATCATACTGTACACATTTATTCTATTTCACATATACACGTACAATTACATTTTCTTTATGTTCAAAAAAACTCTTGTTCACCAAGACAGCATTTGATCAAAAATATATTAAATATAATTACAAATCAACTGTTTCCTACATGAATATATTGTAAAATGTAACTTTTTTAGAGTCAAAGCTGAATTTCCAGCATCGTTACTCCAGTCTTCAGACTGTCACATGATCCATCATTCTAATAAGCTGATTTGCCTTTTAAGAAATATTTCAGATTATTTAAAAAAAAAACATTTATATATATTTATATTTTTTTTGTAAGATTATAAATGTCAATGTAAATGTAAAAATATAAATGTAAAATGTTATGTGTTGCTGAATAGAAATATTTATTTATTATCTTTTAAACTGTTGTGTACTGTATCTTTTTAATATTTTTATCTATGTTTATATCATATTATTTTATGTGATCATTATATTTAGAGGTCTTTGCCTTTGAAAACTTCCATCAGTTATTTCTTAGTTTAGATTTTTCTAAATAAAATATACATAAGTGTCATGGCATTTGTGACTGGTAAGGTACCTTGGAATAGCATGTGAATGCTAGTATAGGACAACGGTAATTCAGTGTCATTATATACAGTGGCATGCGAAAGTGTGGGCACCCCTTGCATAATCTGTGAAAATGTGAAAAATTTTAACAAAATAAGAGAGATCATACTGAATGCATGTCATTTTTTTATTTAGTACTGTCCTGAGTAAGATATTGTACATAAAAGATGTTTACATTATGTCCACAACAAAAAAAAATGCTGAAATTATTAAAATAGTCCCATTCAGAAGTTTGTTGGTTCTTAATACTGTGTGCTGTTACCTGGATGATTGATAACCGTTTTTTTTTCTGTTTTGGGATAGTTGTTCATGAGTCCCTTGTTCTGAACAGTTAAACTGAGAACTGTTCTTCAGAAATCTTGAAAGATGGGCTTTAAGGTCCTGAAGATTCTTCAGTTTTCCAGTTTCTTTGCATATTTGAACCATTTCCAGCAGTGACTGTATGATTTTGAGATACATCTTTTCACACTGAGGACAATTGAGGCACTCAAACACAACTATTAAAAGTATGATCTCTCTTTGTTTGTTAGAATTATTCACATTTTCACAGATTCTGCAAGGGTTTCCCAAACTTTCGCGTACCACTGTATAATAACTGTACCATGGTACCCATCACAAGATCATGAGGACACTGACCAGATGTCAATCTTGAGGCCGTTGGACACCAGGAACTGGATGGTCTC
This sequence comes from Carassius auratus, assembly GCF_003368295.1. Taxonomy (NCBI): domain Eukaryota; kingdom Metazoa; phylum Chordata; class Actinopteri; order Cypriniformes; family Cyprinidae; genus Carassius; species Carassius auratus. Next base: position 4,485,214 of record NC_039263.1, read on the forward strand.
TACATGCCCACACATGTGCAGTGCCGTGTTGCCTTGTGAGTCGGTGGCCAACAGATCAGCACCAAACTTATGCAGCAGAGAGCAGATCTCCACGTTCCCCCGAGCGGCAGCCAGGTGCAGTCCGGTGCGTCCGCGGCAGTCCCGGGTGTTGGGGTCGGATCCGGACTCCAGGAGCCGTTTAGTGTGAGCGAGGTCCCCATCGATACAGGCCTGTAGCAGAGGCACCGTGGTCTGCAGGGAGTCACTGATGAACACGTAGGACATTTTGCACCTGATATCTGAGATCTGGAAATATAAATCACATTTGTAACATATTTGGAACAGCTGACAACATGACACATCATAATGTCATATTTAAAAACTACTTTGATGTTAGTTTTCTAATTTCTTTATAGTCATCATGCAGTCTTAATATATATATATATATATATATATATATATATATATATATATATATATATATATATATTTTTTTTTTTTTTTACAAATTCATCTTTTCACACCACACAGCAATTAACAAATTGTATACAGTTGCTTAAAAAGGCTAAAAACACAGAGCCCCTAAAGTACACATCAGACGTTTAATGCACCAAACATTTAACAGGTTAAAGCTTCAAAAACGGTAAACGTTTATTAAATAAAGGTTATTAATTGTGCTGAAAGTATCATTTAGATTACATGACAACTAAACTTGACGAATGATAACAAGCTAGCGGACTAGCTTGGTCAAGATAGTATGTTATTCAACAAAGCAAACGACTGTGAACATTTAATAACTTCCTTTAAAGAACTTATACTTATAGAAGGTTAATCAATACCTCGGAGGGATATCTTGAATGTATCTTTCCAAATCCACAGCTTTCACAGCCTCTGTTGTGGGAAAATAGAAATAAAAATGATGTGAAAAGAAAAGATGGAGGGTCACTAGACTACAAGCCCCAGTACAATTAATAATAACAAATATTTGACTTCCGCCTCTGAGCCTCAAAATCTGGTCAGTGTAGTTTTTTCTGGCGGTCTTGACTATTAGAACGACTTAGAGATGGACTACGTTTCCCATAATGCACTGCGAATGTTTTTATATTCGATGACGGCCGAGGATGGAGGCAGGTAGGGAATTTATAGAAACAAAATAAGCAAAATATCAGCGATTCCTTGATTCGTTCGGTTGACAACGTTAAGGCGATGTTTTAAGTTAGAAAATCGTCGGCAGAGATCTGCTAGCGATTCCAACAGAGGACATTTCGTAACTGAGTCTCAAGTTTTCTCATTGTTCTTCAGTGGCCTGTGCGTCTCTCACTTAAAAACACAAAGAAATAGAGTTCGTCTGCTCCACGAGTTGTTGTTGTTGTGCTTCAGATGACCAAAGTTATTACTCTGTATGTTGACACTGCCTCTAACAACAAAAATTACCATGGTAAAACCATGTTTGTGGACTTTTACCATGCTATGTACCATGGTATTCAAGTTCCTTAGAGTAGAGTGTTAGATTGTTGATGTCAAAAGTACCTCTGTGTTGCTGTTTGATCAGAAATGTATTGTGATTGTGTCACAGCACTAACTTTTCACCAATTTTTCCAGTTCTAGCCAAGTATGAGAATCAAATCAACGCTTTCTCAGAGTTCCTAGAAGACCTGCCGGATGTAGACGAGCCGGTGTGGATCTTGGGAGCATGTTATAATCTTAAAACAAGTAAGACAGGCCATAATGCAGTGGCATTTTGCTTTCAAAATTAATTAACTACTGCATATAAACACACTCACTCTTATCAAATTGGATTTTGGATATCAGCATCAGCCATTAACACCCGAACCACTAATTAAGATATTAAATCTGGGTTTCTCTTGTCCTTGTTACAGTGTTATTAAACAGTTATACTAAAAGTAATACGTATGAACAAAATATAGTTACCATAGGATTCAGGATTAGTTGCTTCTAACTAAGCATCTTTTACTGTATACATTACTCTGACGATCAAAGAGTTTTCTTGTTTTTCAAAGAAGTTTCTTCCACTCTCCAAGGCTCCATTTATTTAATCAAGACAGCGTAATATTAGGAAATACTTTTACAACTTAAAGGGGTAATTTTCTATGTGTTTATATTTTAAAACACAATTTTCAGCACCGTTACTCCAGTCTTCAGTGTCACATGATCCTTCACATGAAAGCATTTTAATATGTGACCATGGACCACAAAATCAGTTTTAAGTGTCAAATTTTCAAAATTGAAATTCATGAATCATGAGTAAATCAGCTTTCCATTGATGTCTGGTTTGTTAGGAGGACAATATTTGTCTGAGGTGCAACTATTTGAAAATCTGGACTCTGAGCGAGCAAAAAAATCTAAATATTGAGAAAATCATCTTTAAAGTTGTTCAAATTAATTCTTAGCAATATTACTAATCAAAAATTTAGTTTTAATATATTTACTGTAGGAAATTGCCAAAATATCATCATGGAACATGATCTTTGCTTAAAATCCCAATAATTTTTGGCATTAAAAATATATATCATTTCGACCCATACAATGAATTGTTGGCTATTGCTACTAATATACCCCAGAGACTTCAGACTGCTTTTGTGCTCCAGGGTCACATATGCTGATTTGGTGCTCATGTCTAATTATTAGCAATGATCACTTTCCAGAGAAACCTGAGCTGCTGTCGGATGTGCGCTCACGACTGTGGTTCACATATAGGAAGAAGTTTTCTCCCATAGGTAAGTAGCAAGTAAACTAGTCTAGCTTAATGGAATTGAGCTGATTCAGTCTTGATTGGATGATGCTCTGTGTCTGTGGTTTGCAGGAGGAACAGGCCCTTCATCAGACGCGGGATGGGGCTGCATGCTCCGCTGTGGACAGATGATCCTCGCGCAGGCTTTGGTCTGCAGGCACCTCGGTCGAGGTAAGCAAATGCTGAAGCTTCTCCAGGATTTTATATTTGGACTGCAGCACCCTTTAGTATCACATACTGCAACTCTGAAGTGCTCTGCTTCTCTGTGTGTTGTAGACTGGAGATGGGATCCAGAGAAACGTCAGCCCAAAGAGTATCATCGCATCTTGCACTGCTTTTTAGACAAGAAGGATAGCTGCTACTCTATTCACCAGATGGGTAAGGCAGAAAGTGTGTGTGTGTGTGTTGCTGCCTGGTCATTCAAGACCACTATTATCGGTCCAGCTCTATCAATGACCATTGAATGTTTAGTTTAAAACCATGAGCAAGTGCACATCATTGCACTGTCTATCTGAAAGTGTGTGTGTGAGAACTGGTGCTGAAGTCATGAGTATTGTGTGTCTGTGTAGCTCAGATGGGAGTTGGAGAGGGCAAGTCTGTTGGAGAATGGTATGGACCCAACACAGTGGCTCAAGTACTCAAGCAAGTGTCTTTTTTTCTTTTCCAAAGACTGATTTCTTAAAAATAATATTTTGTTGTTGGACACATTTGTCTTTGTTTTAATGCAGTGGTTTTACAGATTTGCTGAAAATGTTACCAAGATGTTTGTTTCTTCATCAGATTTGGAGAAATGTAGCATTGCATCACTTGCTCACCAGTGGATCCTGTAAGGAGTGAATGGGTGCCGTCAGAATGAGAGTCCAAACAGCTGTAATAAAAACCAATACTAATAATCCACACCACTCCAGACCCTCAGTTAACATCCAGTGAAGCCAAAAGCTGTGTCATTTAGATGTGATTAACTTCAAACTGTTGGATTCTGACGGCACCCATTCACTGTATAGGATCCACACTGGAATGCTGCAGTTCACCAAATCTGTTTCCACAAAGAAATAAATCTCATATACATCTTGGATGACTTGAGAGTGAAGACATCCTTTTTTTTAGTTTCTTTTTTTTGCAAACTTTTATTTTTGGGTGAAGTAGTAATCAAGTACTGTTTAATAATAATAATTATATATGTGACCCTGCAGCACAAAAACAGTCTTAAGTCTTTGGGGTATATTTGTAGCAATAGCCAAAAAAAAAAAAAAAAAGTATTATTAATTTTTATTTTATGCCAAAAATCATTAGGATATTAAGTAAAGATCATATTCCATGAAGATATTCTGTAAATATATCAAAACGTAATTTTTGATTAGTAATATGCATTGCTAAGAATTAATTTGGACAACTTTAAAGATGATTTTCTCAATATTTATTTTTTTTGCTCGCTCAGATTCCAGATTTTTAAATAGTTGTATCTCGGACAAATATATTCCTCCTAACAAACCAGACATCAATGGAAAGCTTATGTATTTAAAATTCACAGTTAAGACAGGTTTTGTGCACTAAAATGTGCGCTTTAAAAGTCTTTTAAAGAATGCCACACTGCTCTTAATGAAAGCAGCATTTAAATCTCATGTTTGAACAACATTTTGTGTGAACTAATGCTTGCAGGAAGCTTGCTCTGTTTGATGACTGGAATACACTGGCTGTGTATGTCTCGATGGACAACACCGTTGTGATTGAAGACATCAGTAAGTGTCTTTTTCTGATTAGTGAAATTTATTTCTATAGCACTTTATACAATACTGATTCTTTTAAAGCTGCATCACACAGTAATAAACAGGAAAATAACTTCAGTTGAGCTATAAATAGGGTTTCTGCAGCTTTTATGATGGCAAATGTAAGATTTTTAAGATCAGGTAAATTTAAAGGAATAAAACGAGTGGAACACAATATGTCAATAGGATCTCTAAATGTTAGAAAATACACCTTCTGACAGATTTATTTATATTTTTAAAGAAAAAAGCTTATGGCTTGAATAGCTTTGATTCAGATTACTAGAATATAGAAGTAACTTTTACAGAGCTTCTGATCCTCAAACTGCAAAAAAAGTTATTCTGTGCAAATGTCTAGATTTATAAATCCAGATACATTGACTTGAGAAGCAAAATTATATAGATATAGATTTTTTCTGAGAAATTGATTCAAATTAAGTGATTCTGTGATTAAAGCAAGAACAAATATCTGCCAGTTATACTTAATTCAATGGGAAAACAAGTTTTCATCCTGCACTGACAGGTATTTGTTCTAAGTGCATGCAACATTTAATGCCACGACTATGAATGCAAGAATTTCTGCTCTGATTCAAGACCCTTAATTTGTAGAAGAGTGAATTAAAACTGCAGCAGCTTTACGATAGTGTCATTATACATCTCAAGTCAGTTCAAAGTTGATTCACTTCAGTTTAAAAACAATGTATCAAATGTTCAAAAAGTGTCATATTCAGTCCAGCTTTTGTTGTCAGTGCAACTTAATCAAGAATATGACTGAACATGAAGTGTCTTTTAAACCCTAACAAAGCAAGGCAAATGCAACAGTAGGAAGGAACCCATAAATTTAGAAAAAACCTCTGGAGACAGTTCCCCAAGTTCTCCTCTGACGATAAATAATCTTCTTTTTTTCGGACTTCCAACCTCTTTCCTCTGGACCAGAGAAACAGTGTAAGCAGCCAGGCCGGGAAAGCAGGTCCAGGGCTGGTCCCTGTGGCCGAGGAGAAGAGCAAGCGTCAGGCCAGAGCTGTCCAGAGACACTTCACCTTCAGTCCCAAAGGCCCCTGGACTGGAGGCCCCTGCTGCTGGTCATCCCTCTGCGAATGGGCATCAACAGCATCAACCCCGTCTACATTCAGGCCTTCAAAGTACCACACTTTTCTTTATCTGAAGAGTCTATTATATTCAGTAACTGATCACATGTAATATGGATTATGTATTCAGACAACTAAAATTTTTTATTTTAAAGTATTTGTAATCTACGTCTACAATACAATTGATAAAAAAAACGAAGATTACGAGAATAAAGTTGAAATGTTTTGAGAATGAAGTCGAAATACTACGAGAATGAAGTCGAAATACTACGAGAATGAAGTCGAAATACTACGAGAATGAAGTCGAAATACTACGAGAATAAAGCTGAAATACTATGAGAATAAAGTCATAATACTACGAGAATAAAGTCTAAATACTACAAGAATAAAGTCATAATACTACGAGAATAAAGTCATAATACTATGAGAATAAAGTCATAATACTATGAGAATAAAGTCATAATACTATGAGAATAAAGACGTTATACAACGAGAATAAAGTTGTAATACTATGAGAATAAAACTGAAATACTAAAAGAATAAAGCTGAAATACTATGAGAATTAAAGTCGTGATACTACGAGAATAAAGCTGAAATACAACGAGAATAAAGTCATAATACTACGAGAATAAAGTCATAATACTACAAGAATAGTCATAATACTATGAGAATAAAGTTGTAATACTACGAGAATAAAACTGAAATACTACAAGAATAAAGCTGAAATACTACGAGAATAAAGCAGAAATATTACGAGAATAAAGTCATAATACTACGAGAATAAAGTCATAATACAAGAATAAAGTCATAATACTATGAGAATAAAGTCGTAATACTACGAGAATGAAGTTGTAATACTACGAGAATAAAACTGAAATACTACAAGAATAAAGCTGAAATACTATGAGAATAAAGCCGTAATACTACAAAAATAAAGCCAAAATACTACGAGAATAAAGCCGTAATACTACGAGAATAAAGTCGAAATACTACGAGAATTAAAGTCGTAATACTACGAGAATAAAGCCGAAATACTGCGAGAATAAAGCCGTAATACTACGAGAATAAAGTCGAAATACTACGAGAATTAAAGTCGTAATACTACGAGAATAAAGCTGAAATACTACAAGAATAAAGTCTAAATACTACAAGAATAAAGTCATAATACTACGAGAATAAAGTCTAAATACTACGAGAATAAAGTCATAATACTACGAGAATAAAGTCATAATACTACGAGAATAAAGTCATAATACTATTAGAATAAAGCCGTAATACTACGAGAATAAAATTGTAATACTACGAGAATAAAACTGAAATACTACAAGAATAAAGCTGAAATACTACGAGAATAAAGCCGTAATACTACGAGAATAAAGCCAAAATACTACGAGAATAAAGCCGTAATACTACGAGAATAAAGTAGAAATACTACGAGAATAAAGTCATAATACTACGAGAATGAAGTCGAAATACTACGAGAATAAAGTCATAATACTACGAGAATAAAGTCGTAATACTACGAGAATAAAGCCGTAATACTACGAGAATAAAGCCAAAATACTACGAGAATAAAGCCAAAATTCTACGAGAATAAAGCCGTAATACTACGAGAATAAAGTAGAAATAATACGAGAATAAAGTCATAATACTACGAGAATGAAGTCGAAATACTACGAGAATTAAAGTCGTAATACTACGAGAATAAAGCTGAAATACTACGAGTATAAAGCCGTAATACTACGAGAATAAAGCCAAAATACTACGAGAATAAAGCCGTAATACTACGAGAATAAAGTAGAAATACTACGAGAATAAAGTCATAATACTACGAGAATGAAGTCGAAATACTACGAGAATAAAGTCATAATACTACGAGAATAAAGTCATAATACTACGAGAATAAAGCCGTAATACTACGAGAATAAAGCCAAAATACTACGAGAATAAAGCCAAAATTCTACGAGAATAAAGCCGTAATACTACGAGAATAAAGTAGAAATAATACGAGAATAAAGTCATAATACTACGAGAATGAAGTCGAAATACTACGAGAATTAAAGTCGTAATACTACGAGAATAAAGCTGAAATACTACGAGTATAAAGCCATAATACTATGAGACTAAAGTCGAAATACTACGAGAATAAAGTCATAATACTACGAGAATAAAGTCGTAATACTACGAGAATAAAGTTGTAATACTACGAGAATAAAGCCGAAATACTACGAAAATAAAGCCGAAATACTATGAGAGTAAAGTTGTAATACTACGAGAATAAAGTTGTAATACTACGAGAATAAAGTCATAATACTACGAGAATAAAGCCGTAATACTACGAGAAAAAAGTTGTAATATTTCGAGAATAAAGACGTAATACTAGGAGAATAAAGTTTAATACTAGGAGAATAAAGTCATAATACTAGGAGAATAAAGTCATAATACTAGGAGAATAAATTCGTAATACTACGAGAATAAACTCGTAATACTACAAGAATAAAGTCGAAATATTATGAGAATAATACTAGTAGTATTAAGACTTTATTCTCTAAACATTTCGACTTTATTCTTGTAATATTTCGACTTTATTCTTGTAATATTTCGACTTTATTCTTGTAATATTTCGACTTTATTTTTCGTAATATTTCGACTTTATTCTCGTAATATTTAGACTTTATTATCAAAATAATTTGACGTCAATCTTATAATATTTAAACTTTAATATCAAAATATATCAACTTTAATCTCATAATTTTGCAACTTTATTCTCGAAACATTTAGACTTTATTCTCAAAATATTTCGACTTTATTCTCGTAAAATTAAGACTTTATTCTCGTAACATTTAAACTTTAATCTCGTAATATTTTGACTTTAATCTCATAATATTTTGACTTTAATCTCGTAATATTTCGAATTTAATCTCGTAGTTTTAGAATTTTTTTTTCAACGTGGCACTAAAACGCTGTCATAGTAATTAGACTGATGTAATTTTTTTTTTTTATTAATCACATGATTACATATTATTCACACAATCCCAATATTGAATCTTCCTAAACCGTCTTCCCAAACATTTTTGTCATTGAAACTCTTTCGCCTAATATATTTACCAGATTTAAAAATAAATGTTTTAACATGGTAAACGATCAAATGACATGCAGGTAAACAAATAAAATATGACAACTTATTTTATGTGGATAGATTTTATTTTAAAATGATTTTAATTTAGCATTTTTATTGTTTAATTAATTATTAGCTTTACATTAAACTCACAAACCCCAGTTTTGGGGAAACCTTGATGTAATTTAATGTTGAATGCACGTCATGTTTGTTAAGAAACAACGAAACAATTTTTTTTATTTTTCTTTGAATTTTTAAGTCAATATGGTACGAGATTATCCACCAATCAAACAAATGATCTGATTATATAAAAAGTAGTCTGATTAAATTACCTAAAATATGTAATTTAATGGGTTACGTTACTAACTAAAATTTGTGTAGAACTACAATTTGTAAGTCATCTACACACATACAGTATCATCTTTCTTAAGAAGCTTTTCATATGTCATATATAACTCACACGTTTCATCTTATTTTCCTAGGAGTGTTTTAAGATGCCTCAGTCGTGTGGTGTTTTGGGAGGAAAGCCCAACCTCGCCTATTATTTTATTGGATTTATTGGTGAGTTTTGTTGGCGTTTACAGAGTGTAGGGTAATAAAGTTATGTACTAAATGCATATGCAATGATCCAACGTGTTTCCCATTGAAAATAAACCGATCGAAGGAAATCAGCGTCATGCTTTATCCTGGAAAATGTGTTGTTGAGGCATTCTCGTTTTATCTTTTTCAGATGATGAGTTGATCTATCTGGACCCTCACACCACACAGCAGGCCGTGGACACTGAATCAGGCAGTTCTGTGGATGACCAGAGCTATCACTGTCAGAGGACCCCACACCGCATGAAGATCACTAGCCTGGACCCGTCTGTCGCGCTGGTGAGAGCTCAAACCACGTCAGTGCCAAACCAGAAGTGAATTCACACAAATATAAGCTGGACCAGACAGCAGCGCATCAATGCACAAAAACACACAACATTATGTAAATGCCTGTTTATGGCCAGTGATCTCGTAAACAATTAGATTTTTAAAAAATCCTAAATGACTATAGAGTTGGGAGAAAGTCATGTGCATCAGGTTTTAAAGAGACAGCGCTGCTTTTAAAGTGAAACCGGCTGCAGTCTGTTATTGATGGATATCAAAGAACAAAAAAAGAGAAATCACTCACTGCTCAACACTGATTAACCTTTGTAGCTTAAAGGGGGGGTGAAATGCTATTTCATGCATACTGAGTTTTTTACACTGTTAAAGAGTTGGATTCCCATGCTAAACATGGACAAAGTTTCAAAAATTAAGTTGTACGTTTGAAGGAGTATTTTTGTTCCAAAAAAACCTCTTCCGGTTTGTCACAAGTTTCGGAAAGTTTTTTTCGAGTATGGCTCTGTGTGACGTTAGATGCAGCGGAATTTCCTTATATGGGTCCTGAGGCACTTCTGCCGGAAGAGAGCGCGCTCCCGTATAGCAGAGCACTGAGAGCACAACAGACTTCACTGATCAGAGCGAGAGCGTCGCCAAATGTCACAAAAGAAGTGTGTTTTTGGTTGCCAGGGCAAGACAACCCTGCACAGATTACCAAAAAAAAAACAGCATTAAGGGACCAGTGGATGGAGTTTATTTTACAGAGCATCAACGGAGTTGGCCAAACAAGGCCCAGTTTGACGACGGATTTGTGTATCGTTTATTTCTTAAGGATGATGCAATCCCAATGAAAAAGGGTCACAATCGTGTGTTGGAACCGCAGGCGGTGAGTAAAACTGCTTCAAATATCTCTGCCTCCTTGTTAGTGCGTCCGCCTCCCATCAGAGACCCGGGTTCGAGCCCCGCTCGGAGCGAGTCGTTGCTGCTGCTGCTCTCGTTCAGTTTCAGCCTCGGGATCTGATTCTGGATCATAAATAAACGGCTGAATCTGACTGTTAGCCATGGTTTGTTTTGGATGATGTTTTTTCCCTCACGGTAATGTCCCAGCTTCCAAACGCTCTCAACACAAAAGCCTACTGGCGCTCGTGATTCTTTAGCTCCGCCCACACGTCACGCCTCCAGCCGGTCGTGTTTTTCTGGGAAAAATCGGTATAGACTATCTTTCTCTTATGAATATATTAAAACTAAATACTTTTTGGAGTTATGAAGGATGCAGTTCTACTCCATAGGTACTCAAGATTAACAGGAGATTGAGTGAAAACGAGCATTTCACCCCCCCCTTTAAATAAAATTCATCTTTTTTTTTTTTTACTTTTGCTTTCGGATGATGCTCTTAAGTAACCGAAAAAAATAAGTGTGGAATGTTGGACACTTCATGCACTCAGCTTTAATTATGTAATAAAGGGGGAGGGGCTATCAGACTCAGATTATGAATGACAAAATAGCCTTATATAATGCATGCACTACATGGTTGAGTACATAGTGCATAAGTACATAGTGAATGAGTGCATAGTGTATAGTGCGCTTTTTTTAGCCACAAAGACGTATTCTGTGTGAACAGCCCCTGACTGATGCTTTATCTGAAGACAGACCCTTGTACATAAAAAAAAAAAAGTTACGAAGTGTTCATCCTTTAAAAATGAAGACCAGCTTTCTGCTTTTTCTTCTCATGAAGGCAGACCATTTCATGGTGTGAGAATGAGCCAAGCGTCTTCCGCTACAGATGTTCGAATGCATTCATGGATCAGTAAACGTGAATGTTTGTCCCTAGGGTTTTTTCTGCAAGAGTGAGGAGGACTTTGACAGCTGGTGTGATCTGGTTCAGCAGGTTAGAACGACCAAGAACATGATTTACCAGCGTGCTTTCTTTACAGTTTTAACTCGCTCTTATCTCTTCCCTCTGATTTCAGGAGCTCCTCAAGAAAAGAAATCTGCGGATGTTCGAGCTGGTGGAGAAACACCCGTCTCATTGGCCTCCGTTCGTTCCTCCCACCAAACCAGATGTGCAGACCACAGGAGCAGGTACTGAGGAATGAACACCGCAGCAAAAGCCTGTATTTGCAATCCATCATCTGGATATTTTTTGTGCATGCATGATATAGTTCCCATAGTTCAAGAGAAATCTAAGTGCATTACAGTACATGTAGCATGCATAACAAATACAGGCTTCATAGAAAGTGATTCAAATGATTTCGTTTCATAGCCTGAATATCATCTTTACAGTCTGTGCTCATTCTTCTAGAGTTCATCGAGTCCCCAGACAAGCTTTTTGAGTCAGAAGAGGAGTTTGAGATCCTAAATGTGTGATGAAGAGATGTCAGTAGCATTGCTCTGCTCCACACTGAACAAGTGCCTCAACACCGAGCAAAAAAAACAACAACAGCGGAGCAGAAAACCCCTCCAAGGATCCTTGTGTAAGAGACTTGTGTTTTTAACTATGGAAACAAACTGAGAACTTTTCTCCGTACTGTATCATGGAGAGGTGAAGGCTTTGATGAGGATGATATCTTTATAACCTCAACACACACTACCTCCTGACCGCAGGAGATGGATCATATGCAGACGACTTTAATTCAGTGTTATTCAAGGAAAAAAAAGACAAACAACAAGTGCCTCTCTTTACGACATATTTATGTTTCTGTCTGGTAAAGGTGATGTTTCCTTTTCTTATTACAGTGGGTTAATTATTTCTCCCACCCCTGCACATCTGTAAATATGGCTTCAGATGAAATATTTAAAAATGTTTAGCCCAATTCCTATCACGGTTATTTTTAAATGAAATAAACTGTAAAGATACTAAATTATGAGATCCTATCATTTATCGGTGAATATTGTCCTTTTCATGTTCACACTGTCTTTGTATGTTTATAAAGGTTTGACAAATCTGGACATGACTCTTCTTTTGGTTATGTCTAAAATCATGTGTTATTTATTATTCATATTTATTAATATAAAGATTTAATGCATAAATAATAAAAAAAGAAAACTAACCCTAATATAAAAGGATTGTAATATTTCATACAAAGTATAGTTCACATCTATTAACATATTTACTGACGTATAGCTCCAGACTTGCTTATATACATTTTGGATTACTGCTTGTGCATGATGCATGTTTCTTAATATTAAGCCTAAAATAAATAAAAAATAATAATAATATCACTATTGGTGAGGATTATATTATCTCAAAATAATATCAGTCTTTAAATGCAATTATTTAAAGTGTTCTTGAAGTAAACCTGCACAATCAAATATACTTCAGTCTATCTTTAGTTGGACTTCAGCACTACTTTAAAGTGCATTAAGTACAACATTAGTTCTTCCAGTTTAGTAGACTGGCAAGTGTACCAGTATAGTTTACTAAAAGTACAATTGCAAGGTATTTTATTAGTTTACTTTGCATTAAATAAATATTTCAAACACATGTATATATATATATACTATATATATAGTATATATATATATATATATATACTGCCGTTAATAACTTTTTGGGTAAGGTTTTTATGTTTAAATGTATTATAATTTGTTTTTCTTTTTAAATGGATGCCTTAAATTGAAAAAAAAAAAAAAAACTTTAATAATTTTAAATATTTTTGAAAATACTTAAAATTCATCAAAGAATCCTGAAGAAAGGAAATGAAACCGTTTCCACAAAAATATTAATACAATTATTTATAAAACAATAATCAGAAATGTTTCTTTAGCAGTAAATCAGCATATCAGAATGATTTCTGAAGATCATGTGAGACTGAAGACTGGAGGAATGATGCTGAAAATACAGCTGCCCATCACAGGAATTAATTAACAATATATTCAAATAGAAAGCAGTTATTTTATATAGTAATATTTCACAATATATTTCACAGTACGTTTGATTGAATAAAATTGTTCTCTCTTCTAAGAAACATAAAAAACTTACTGAATCCAAACATTTTACCGGTAGTGCATCTGTGTTTATTTTGCTAAAAAAAAAACACACACACACACACACACACAAATATATATATATATATGTGTGTGTGTATTTATGTAGGAAATATAACTCAATTTACTAATGGATTATATATTCATATACTTCCTAATTGTTGCTTAACTGTTTTTGTCCAGCAGAGTGCAGCAGACATCAACTAAGATACAGGACAAGTGGAGAACCTGGGGTCTTAACATGTCCACAGCAAAGTTGCATCATACTAGACATGAGAAATCACAAGCACATGACTCAGTCAGGGATACCTTGGCACTTTTTTATTGCAATAGCTCTATTACAAGCAAACCCAATCTAATAAATATACATGAAAAGAAAATATATAAAAATGTAGAAGGAACCAAAAAAACAAAAACAAAAAAAAAAAGACCTCAAACTCTCTCATCTTTGAAACCGAGCGAGGTGCTGTGTAGCGTGTTGGCGAGAGAAGGGATATCAAAACTTACAATATTTACAAAAGGAAGACGGCGCTGATAATGGTCTGCTTCAGTCGTTATTATCAACATGTTTCAACCCAATCACAAGCTTTCAGCGTGAGTCAGTACTGACCAAATGAACAGGAAATTGTCGACAAACTTTACCCATCTCTTATTTTTACTTTTTTTTTGTCCAGCTCTTCCTTTCAGTCACTTTAAAAGGCAAACCACACAATTCCAAACAATATCAGTATCCCCAAAATATAACCTCAGTAGAGCCACTGGTATATATATATATAAAAAAAAAATTATTATTTTTTTCCCAGGCTGTTATGGTGTAGAAAATTCCCCAAGAAACGGTATACTACTGTTTTTTTTATTTTCACATTTTACATTAAAGCAAATCAATATCATGACACAATAGCATGACGAAAGCTATTCAAAGAAAGATGGGAAAAAGTCAACGACGATGATGGTTTCGTCCCAACTTAATCTGGACTACTACTGTAAAGCGTACACATCTTACTACACAGCTTTCAACCACAACCCTCTTCATATAAAGCTTCCAGGTACAAGCAAAATAAAAAAGAGCCCAGTAACTCTCAGTTAAAAAAGGCTGGAGAGAGATGAGGGGAAAACAGGTCTGAAGTCGTATATACATTGAACTCCTCCTCTCAGCAAGTAATACTATATTCGTACGAATGTGCCACTACACTGGATTCAATAAATAAACACAGACGATCCATAAATAATTAATAAATTAACAAAAACAACAAACTGGATGTACCACGTGGAGAGTGAAGGCAAAGTAGCACGTTATCCTTCAGTTCTGTGGCAGTTAGTGAAATGCAAATACGTCACCACAAGAAATAGTAAACATCGTCGTTTGGTGAGCGGTTGGCTCAAAAACACTCCCAATTTATGTAAACAAGGCTATTTCAAATGAGGACAGAAAAGTCACGGTGTTTTGCATCTCAAGAGTCGGCAATAGTTGATATCGCACTAATACAGGCGAGGCTGAAAGGATTTCGTGAGCGTTTTCCCAACGGCGTGAACGGGAGGTAGCATCCGGGTAACTCGGAAAAACACTGTCTCGGCTAGAAAGTGCTCTCGTACTCGTTTCGAAGCGTTTTGCGTTTGAATTGTTGCCTCGTTTCTCAGACGCTCTCTCGTAGGAATGTTTTCATGCACCCAAAACACAGGGCGAGGTGATTTAATAACTGTACACAACGAAAAAAAAAAAAAAAATTCAAACAGTGCGTTCACCGTTAACCCCTGAAAAAATACTTTATACACAAATAAAAATGGCCGGAACGAAGTACGGCGAGTGTCAGGTGACTCAAAATTATATTCGATAGACAAGCTTCTATTTACATCCGATTTTGCGCGGAGAAACATAAACCTGTAACCTAGGAGCTATGATGCGTTTCATATCGTACACACAAAAATAGAAGTGCTAGATATCTGAAGCTCACAGTTCTAGTTCAGCGAACCCGCTCTAGTAAACAAGACCGAAGACTATAAAGGAACAAAAAACTAATATTATCATTCGGAGAAATGAAACCGGTTGTTGAGGCAGTTATGTGGGAAATACAGAGTATAAGAGGTTGTGCAGTTTCTCAGTCTTTGTTGTTGGAGGTCCGAGGAGGAGGAGGCTTGCTCTTCGGCGATCCAGAGTTCAGTGGATTCTTCCGTGTCCCGATTCTCCTTCGGGCACCGGAGTTTGACTCACTCAATCTGTAAGAGTGAGGAGACAGATCGCATGTTATGAGATGCTTTAATGTGTTTGCATGCCTGGAGCTCGGATAGGAGAAGTCATGGGCTTGATTTCCAGAAAATGCATGCTTATATGTACAATAAAAATGTCACTTTGAACATCAATCAGCTTCATTATCTTTATGAAGTAGAGCCCATTTATATATCGAAACCAAACAAATCTGGTTTTTTCTTCTTCTTCAGTTTACTATAGTAGTGTTAAATGCTTCTAAGAGAACAGACTGATAAACACTTTATGGTGTAAATATATTTTATCCCGTTAGGGGTTTTGTTACAGCTGATGATGATTTTAGAAATAGGGATCATTTTTTTAAATTGTGTACTCTTCATGAATAATAGTAATAACATACTTTTTTCACACACAAACAAAAACAGGATCCATTTGTTTTTAGTGTTCATAAATTCTTAAATGCAAAAACCTGGTGTTATTTGTTTTTATAGGTTATTTGATTCAAGCAAATATATACCTCTCATCTCTTATGATAAATCATCTCTTAATGATGAGCGTAAAAAAAGAGAGTAAAAAAGAAAAACATTTACTTATATTCACTGCAAAAGAAAGATTTTCTTAATTAGTTGTTTTTAACCATGTTTTCCGTAACAGATATCTACACATTCAAAAAAATCAAGATTTATATTTACTTGAGAAGCAAGATGCCTTTTCTGAAAAGAATATTTAAAACTGTTAAGTTTTTGCATAAAACAACAACAACAAAAAATTCTTCAATGGGGCAAGAAAAATAATCTTGTTTTTTGGTTTGCCCTTTGAAAATTATTTTCTTACTCAATTGGCAGATATTTTTTCTTGTTCTAAGCAAAACTAACACACATGTTATACTTTTTTCAGAAAACAATACTTAATATCTTAAGCCATTTTGCTTCTCAAGTAAATATACTGTATCTTGATTCAAGAATGCTTAGATGTTTGTCCTTGAAAACAAGTAAAAAATACTAAGTTAGAAAACTTTTTTTGCAGAGGAATTCTATTTGTTGTTCATTATGAGTGCAAGTCTCTTTATAGCTTTTATAAATACTGTAAGAAAAATCACTTAAGCTTACTTGAATGACAATGTGAGTGCAACATTACCCAAAAAGTTATTTTTTAAATCTATATAGGTGAGCAAGAAAAAAACTTTTAACAAGAATGCATCTGTGATAGACCAGAAATCAGCATTCAAAGAAAATAAAAAACAGCATTTTAAGTCATCTTGGTGAAAGGTTTTACTTGAGTGTTAACACTTTGAAAGCAAGGTTTTTAGGCAGCATGCAAGTGGATTCCTTTAATATCATGTTTGCACATCACAACTCTGTGTTTGCACAGTCGCTCTGTGCACATGACGTGCTATTCAAAGTGCAAAACCAAATTTCAAATCAGTTCAGAAAATCAGCAAGAAAAAAAAACATTTTAAAGCAACAGCAACATTTTTCATAGTTTCTCTTCTCACTATATCAACAACATGCCAGTGTCAAGTTGACAGGACAATTCTGCTCTCTCGTCTCTCCTCAGGACTGTAGAAAACACTCATTTGATTAAAAGAAAAAACTGCATCTTAACAAATAGACTGTTTAGGTTAATTTACATCACACAATGCACTCTGTTCAAAACCGTCTCTGCTGTTTGCATTTATACAAGTAATGCATGTTAACGAAGCATGCAGCTGTTTGAGGACTACTAGCGATCACTTAATTTGTAGCATAAGGGGAGACAGAAATGCAACCAACCTTTTGAGGCAGTGGCACGTCCTCCCGAAACGGAGAAGTCTATACCAGCGTAAGCATCGCTCTCTTGGAGGTTACTGTGAGCTGGGTGTGAAGGGGGAGTGTCGCGTGTGACCCTGGGCACTTCTCTCAGGTCCAGAGCGATGTAGTTGAGGTAGCTGGATGAGGTGTTCTGAGCGGAGCTAGCGGAGCTCGTCGCTAGGGCTGCTGTGTTAGGAGAGGTGCCCGAGTGCGACCACATGCTGTCACATGAGTTCTGCCATCTGGTAGCTTCAGGGAGATTTTGATTAGCTGAGGGCCTGATTCCACAACTGCTAGCAAAAGACGCTGGCAAGGGGACGAACGTCTCTGAACTGTGTCGTCTCCTTCCTTGCGGGTCGGCCCTGATGACCTTGGGCTCCGTATGACTGAACGGCAGACGCTCGGAGATGCAAAGGTGCTGCATTTGTCTCAACGGACCATCTCTGCATTCGTCGTGCATTTCTAAATTAGTCGACGGCTGCCCGTAGGTGCACCCTAAGGGACGGGCGTAGTTGGGCGGGTTCCACGGTGCTACGAGCGAGTGCCGAGGAGGGCGGTCCTTCAAGAGGCCGTCCATGTTTAAGCCCAAGTAGTCATGGTCTGGTGAGGAGCAGCAGGGCTGATAACAGGGTTGAGAAGGCGGCGGAGTGGAGGGAGAAGTTACTGACGGGCGAGAAGCAGCGGCGTGAGAGGAACGGGAACCAAAGTCCATGTGGATGTACTCTCCAGGGCTAGGCGGGCTTGGGGGCTCGGCCGGGGACATGGGAATGTATTCCATCTTTTCGTGCTTTTCTCGTGACGGGGCTTTGTAGGAGCGTGGGAGCGAGAAGTACGAGGTCTTTGGACCTTCGGGCGAGGCTTGAGAAAAGCCTTCGGCCACGGTAAGTTGTGACATGTCCATGTAGTCGTCATACTCTGCTTGCTCCCTACTGGAGACGCTGTCGCATGGGAGCATCATCATGTAACCGTATCGGTCTGCTTGCTGCGAGGAACAGGGGTGGATGTCCAGGGTGCTGGGGTGGTTTGCTTGGGGTTGCATAGGGATGTAATCTGCATTCGGAGTGGGAGCAATGCTGTAGATCATGGGCATATAGCCATCGTCTTTTGGTAGTTTCTTTTGACACTCAGAGCTGAGCAAGTGAGGCTTGTTTGGATGATGTAATTCAGAGTAAGACTTATAGGCTGACTTCAGCAGGCACGAGCAAACCTGGTGTCGTTTCGACTCCACCGGGCTCGACTCATCTAAAGAGGATGAGGTTTGTGTAGCTTTCTGCTGCGTGATACTTAATCCACTGCCACCGCCGCCTAGCTTCGGCTTGGATGAATGTGCAAGCTTGAGAAAAGTCCTTTCCATGTAACTGCTCTCCTCCTCGAAAGTCCTCGCCCCATCTCTGTGCCAATCCATGGTCATGTACTCTGTGAGCCGATAGTCCTCCCGAACGGGCGGAGTGCTGCCGTGGGATTCGGGCGTGGTGCAACTTGCGTGAAAGTACCTGAAGTCACACGGGCTGGGGCAGAACTCATCAGACGAGTTGAAGCCTCCATCACTAGGGGAGCCACAAATGGAGGAGCTTGAGGGGCGGGTGTGGGTTTCAGAGGCCGAGCCGTGCCCGCTGCTGCTGGACACACTGATGGGGCTGGTGGCGGACAGGAAGTTGGACATAGGAAGGGAAGCGGACCGGACATGGTGGCTCGATCCGGGTGAGGCGTGGGCGCAGCAGCTGCCGCTTTCCTCTCGGCCTACGTTGAGAACGGGGGTGTTTACATGCACCAGGCTGCCTGTTCCAGAGCTGAGGGGGCGGTTCTGAGTGCCTTCGCCCTCACTGGAGGTCCGATAGCGCTGGCCCCGCCCTCTGTTTTTCCCTGTAGGCGGCGTGCCGGTCACTGAATCTGTCCTGGAGGGGCGCTGCAGCCCGGTTTGGCTTGGGGGAAGGTTGCCGAGATGTCGGCGAGTAGTGATGAACGGCAAGGGGTTCGAGCCAGAGGACTGGCTTTTGCTCCGCGGCCTAAAGTCAGGAAAGGCTTTGAGAGCCTTCATGGTGTCGAGAATGGTCTCGTGCATGTTCTGCGCCACCACCGAGTCCTCGACTTGCACCCAGATTTCACCGGGACCGATGGAAGAAGAGCGGCCCACCTCGATGAAGAAGAAGCTCTCGGAGTGGCCGCAGCGGCGGATGCTCATTAGCGGCAGGTTGACGGCCGGCGTCTCCGAGTTCAGCTTCACCAGGTGAATGGTCTTGGCGGAAAGGCACAGACGGTACACGCCCATTAGATTTCTGGTCTGACCCAAGCCTTTAGGTTTGACGTTGACCTGCCACACCTCTTTAAAAATAGTACCTGGCGAAATCGTACCATAACCGTCATCAAGTTCGTCGTTGTCTAGCTGCCCCTTTTTCCCCTCCGTCATAAGTTCGGTGAGGGCTAGGTACCACTCCTCTTGCTCCTGCTCGCTCTCCGCCACCACGGCGAAATACTCATCTTTAGTATAAAGGGCAATGAGGTATTTGTTCTTAGCATCAGCCCTCTTGTTCACCGTAAAACACTGGGACAGATAAATCACCCTCTTGGCAGGGCACGCAACACCAGAGGCAGCAGCTTTAAGGGCGTTTCGAAATTTCTTCTCGCTGTCATAATACTCCAGCCGACTTGGGCCGAGGTTGCTGGGGCCCCGCAAGACGAAGAACCTTTTGTGGCCGTGCTTCTGTTTTCTGAGATAGCCACATTTCCATATGTCCCGGTCCACACCGGCGGAGCAGACGGCGGCGGCGGCCAGGGCAGCAGCGGTGGTGTCGGCGCTCAGGACGCGGCAGAAGGCAGAGTCGTGCACTTTATACTGGAGCGGTGGCAAGTGTTTCCTCAATACAGCATCCTGAGGGCTCTCATCCGGGAACAGATGGTGCACTTTAAAGTGGTAAGGCGGATGGTACCTCCTCTGAGGCTGAGAATGAGAGGAGGCTGTTAAGTGCATGGGCAAACGGGAGCCGCTGTTATTGATTGAGGTGGAGGAGGAGGAGGAGGAGGATGGAGGCTCCCCAGCAGCACTAGAGATGTCGGCTGTTTTCATGACAGCGCGACGCGGTTGTTGCTCCAGTGTCAACATGACGCCGTGATTCGGTAAACGCGGCCGATCTTCCATGGGACAATGCGATGAAAGGTCACTTTACCTCCGCTTTACACTGATGCACGGCCCATTTTGTTGGCTGCGCGTTCGTAGCTCAGATACAATTACACGTTCGAGTGATCCGTGATGCTTTCCGACGTATCCCCTTGGTGTTTATTCAAACATTGCATCTTCGCAGAGCCTCCATCATCGCTCGCTGCCATGATAAATCTTTATTTGCCCGCTTCACTCATGGTGGCTACACATCACTACAGCCCAGCGAAAACATCACGTGACGAGCACGTCAGCGCACTGCGCGGGGTGAACGGGGTCAGCAGACGCTTTTGATTGGTCCGCTCGCGAAAAAAGCTGTGATGGACAGTTCGCTAAACCAATCAGAGCCGTTAATCCAGCACGCGCGTCTGCCTTTTGCCTCTGTGTGCAGACTCTGGTTCTGGAATAATAAATATCTTTGTAACGAGAATAAGGATTTTACAAAAATATATGAAGAGTTTATTTGCAAAAACAGACAAGTAAATAAATAAATAAATAAATAAAGTTTTTATTATGTTATCGTTTTTTTGTTTCAACGGCAGTTTGATTGAGATTAACTGAAATGCACTGTAAAACAAAAAATATTTTTGCCGTCTGTTTTTGCAAATGAACTCTTCGTATAGTGTTACAACTTTTTAATATCGAAATGGATTTTAATGACAGTCAGGGATGTGGTGCCTCGCGATTATCTATCAGTCAAAACTTTGGACTCTTCTACTCATTCTTTTAAAATTATATTATTACAATTCAGATAATTTTAAAATAGCCTTATAGCAAAGTCGTTACAAAAAAGTAGCAGAGAAGCACAGAAACCTTTGTAGTTACCCGAAAATGTTTGTGTTGAACAAAAACATAAATATAAAACATAAAAAAATAGTTTTACATCAGCACAGTGTTTGTTAGGTAAAGTGGTGCACCTTGAATCTTCACTAATTCTACTCACATTCATTACATAATATGTTATCTCTGATTATTTTATAGCCTAACAGACTGAATTTTTTAAATATTTAATGTGTGAGCAGTCAGGAAATTCAAGTCAGACATAATAGAAAGGACAGAGAACATGAAGTGAATCTGGAATGAAAAAAATACTAAAATATAGATTAGAGTAGGCTATAAAGCTTAAAATATAGTCTCAGTTAAAGTCCATTAAAATTGTTTAGAAAAAAAGTCAGAACAATATTACATTTTAAAAGTTTCTCCTACTCAACCTATCGTTGTTGCATGTGTAACAGTTCATTTTAAATATTTTGTAAAGTTAATTTTCATCAAAATTCTCTTCACTTTCAACAAATTTAATGTCAAACACAACATATTTTAATTTGACAAATGTATTGAGTAAACTTGTGACTTTTAGGCTCTGTTTTTGGGTTTGTTAAGTATGTTGCTCTATATGTTTGTTTGATAATATGTGTTCATAAACATAAACATAAATAAATATACAAATAAAGGATTTTTTAAAATCATTTCTAATTAAGGTAATGAATACGAATAAGGGAATATGGACAAGAACAACAAAGTTACAAGTTAAAAAAAAGTGGGCAACTTGATCTATAATCGCAGCATTATTTTTATGGACAGTTGTTTTATGCTAAACGAAAAGTGTTTATTATTCATTTCTCATAAAACAAAGCTTCTGTTTCATCTTTGTGAGGATGGGGAAAGTCATTTCTGCCCTTTGTGTAGTTGTCTAACAATATGATTTCAAATGATTAGGAGAAGACGCAGAAGATGAGTTAATTATTATCAGTTTAATGCAGTAAAACATTTGGACTGATATATGAAGTCATTGTACAAATATCAGGATTTTAAACATATAAACAGTCAACATTCACACCTGGGTTTCACGCAGCATAAGCAAATGTACTGAAAATGCAATGCAACTAAATGCAACAACACCTACATCGAGCATATACTAAAAGGAAGAACATTAATGAGTTCATCAGTCAAACACAACTCAACTTTCTCTCTTACTAAAATGTCTAATCTTATTTTAACTGGAATCTCCTGGAAGAGAAAAACTGTAATATAATTTTTTTTTAAAGGTATGGAGTGTTTACAGGAACATTGGGCCATTGTCTAGACTACTAACAGGGTAAAAAAAAAAAAAAAAAGGTTTTCTATTCTTGGCCTTTTTCTCTGCACATATGGCGCCTTTTGAACACTTCAATGCAACTTTGATGTTGAACTCTTCCGAAAGCTGTGTTTTGCTCAAAATTAGAATTTCTACAAGTAATTGCAAATGTATTTTCAATTTTGCATAAGAGGTGCCTTTTAAAATAATTCATATTAAAAAAAATAATAATCATTTAGATTTAAATATATCAATATTTAAGAATATTGATCTGAAATATATAAAATAAAATGTTATTACTGAAATCTAGACTAGGAATTAATCATATGTACACATAAATATCATATGGCTGTATTGTTATTAGTGCTATCAGACAGGGTTTAAATTAAGCCAGGACTAAATACAAAAATATGCCTTTAACTTAAGGTTTTTATTTTTATGTGCCTTAGAAGAAAACCTTAATAGTGTGATTCTTGAAGCACGTCAGTGGCATTGAAATATTTGTTGGAATAACTGATGGAAGACATTCACATATTCTATAACTATATATTGTAGCATGAGTTAATGAGTCACTAAATGTAGCAGACATGCAATAATAGAGTTGTGATTTTCCAAAAGCAAACGTCTCATGCTGCATTCTTACCGCTAGGTGTCAGTACAAGCCCAAGATAATTGCTATATCAGAAAGTGCAATATAAACAAACACTACTGAGAGCACAGTCAAGAACATCAAGCTGATATTTTTCAAAATGCTGGTTAATATGGGAATTAAAGCTTGTGTGCTACATGCAATGACAAATATATAATTAGAAAAATTCATATGCAAAACACGTCATGAGAAATGTTAGGACTGCTGAAACTTGAAGCAATAACAGAGAATCCATCCTGAAAAAAAAAAACATTTTATATCTTGAGAATGCATATGTATTTAAAATGTTTACTCTGTCGTGTCTCATTATTTAAACCTCAAAATAAACCTTGCCTTGCAGAATTATATTTTCTTCTCATCCAGCGCTAAAACACTCATAAAACTAAGAGTGCCAAAGGAGGTTTTTATAGTAATGCTGTAGAACAATTTTTGGTTCCCCAAAGAAGCTTTCAGTGAATGGTTCTTTAAAAGAATTAAAAGACTTCTTAGTACTGAGAACAGAATAATCTGAAGAACAATGAAAAGCTTCCATAGATGTCTTCATGGAACCCTCAATGCCTATAAAGAAGCTTTTATTGTTAAGAGTCAAACACTGTATCAGCATGACCAGCAGCTGGACCATATCGTACCATATTTAATCCAGCATTTTTCAGAGTGTAAACTAACTGTCCTAATCCGAAGTAAATGATGCAACTGAATAAATCAACTGTGTGCAGATTGCTGGCAAAAGCTCACTTTTCAGAAATGTTTGATGCAACCAATACATACATTCTCTCATGCAATATTTTCCAGTTCACTGGTTGTGGATGTATAAGTGTCAATGGTTTGGGTTTAATTGTTTATAAAGCTATAAGGTAGTATAAGAGCTATCTGTAACTGCTGGATGAAATTTGATAATGTGTTAACATTATATATGTATTTTCAGGTTCAACTCACTGGTTCCACTTCATGTATCAATGGTTCTGTTACCAGAAACGCGCCTTGCAATTTGCATGTTAGAAAAATATCCAACTCTACAATATTATTCAAACTTTTGTGGTCATTAAAAAATTTTTTTCAAAAAAATTGAAGAATACTTTCTTCAACTAAGTGACAGCTAATTTTCTATAAACTTCAAAGGATTTCTATTTCAAATCAATTAACTTGCCTCTATACATCAGAACATCCTGATACTGTGTTTTTGATCATTTAAAAAATGTTACTGATTTTAAATGTTTTAATGGCAATGTATATTTTTTATTTAGATTTAGGTTTCATGGGCTCTGAATCAATTAGTTATATAGCCCTATATTACATAAATAAAAGGGCACCTACTATATTATGCCCATTTTTACAAGATGTAATATGTCTCCAAAATGTGTCTGTGAAGTTTCAGCTCAAAATACCACACATTTTATTAATTACACAATTAAAAAAATGCCTATTTTAAATAGAGAAACAGGCTGTTTTTGTGCATGTCTCTTTAAATGCAAATGAGCTGCTGCTCCCCGCCCACTTTTCCAGAACAAAAAGTGCCTTTCCAGCTCTTATCTCAGATACTCTGCTAAAAACATGTTTAGTTTTGATTATTATGTCTATATCGCTGAAATCACGGGTTTAAAAGCCATTTCAAATGTCAGATATACAGTTTCTAAGCGCACACACAGAAAGTTGAAAACACACATAGGTTATGAAACACAGTCGGTTATATTAAGTTTAACAGCTGGAAAATATTTATTATTATTAGTGACGCAGCATACAGTACCTATACTGCTGTCTATTCTGTTAATTTGACCCAAGAGATAAAATAAAAGCAGAGAATTACTCACTGCTCTGAACTGAATAACATCTAAAGCTTCAGTAAGAAGATATTTCTTACTTGAATGCTGCTTTTAAAAGCTCTAGCGTGAAGATGAACACTGCAGAGAGTGTCTGGCTCATTCAGGGCGGGGCCTCTGCTAATATGATGTGTCCGTCAATAGTTGTGGGTGGGGCTTGTAAAATGTGATGTCATATTTTACATAATATGTTATCGGCTTGCTCTCCCAGCCAGCAATGACATGTGGGGCCCAGATGAGGGCTTCATGGGCGGCAAATGTGGGCCCCATTATGGGCTTGCACCCGGGATCCACATTGGGGCAAGCCGTGGAAGCCCAGACGTACTAAAAGTGGGACCTGTAAGGGTACTGCATGGGTCTTAATTGGGCAATTCATGTCAGACCCATTTGGGCCCCACCTGCCCAAATGGGTCTAAAGTGGGTTTGCACCCAGGATCCAGCCGTGGATGCCCAGATGGGTTTTAAAAGGGATCTATAACGGTCTTATGTGGGATCTTAACTGGGTAATTCATGTCAGACCCATTTGGGCCCCACCTGCCTACAGGGGTGTAAAGTGGGCTTGCACCAGGATTCAATTGTGAATGCCCCTATGGGCTTAAAGTGGGCTCTGTAAGTATCTTTAAACCGATACCGATATTTACAGATATTGAATTTTAAAGCCAATATCGGCCGATAATATCGAGCATCCCTAGTTGTCTAAATATGTGTTTCTGCCCCAAGGGACAGGCGTCTGGGACTGGGCTATTATTTGAAGTGTTACGGTAGACCTGCAACCTTTCTGAGAGTCCACTAATCAGCATAATTCAACACAGCGTAAACTTTGACCTATTTTTATGTGTTTTACATTTTTGGGAAGTGACATTTTTAATTTTCTGCACGACTAACAAAAATGACTGATGGATTGTTTTGGCAAAATATCTACATGTATGTGATGTTTGTTCTTTGGTGACTAGCGTGACTTGAAATGTATTGAGTTACAATTACTCAATCTCAACATGCTTGGTTAGCCTACATGTAGAGTTACTACAAGTTACTAAAACTTGTACAGTAAGTAATTACACTCTCAATAGGCCTACATAGTTACTTTGCGCCTCTGCCATGCAGGACCCATTAATGATATTCCATGTATTAAAAAAATTATTACCATAAGTTATAAACAGTTTACAAAAACAGAAATAAATCAACTATAGCCAATTAAAACACATGACTGAAAAAAGGCCTGGTCTCACAGACAAGGTTTAGATTAAGCCAAAAAAAAAGAAAAGCAGCACAGAAGACACGAACCAAGAAGAGCTAGAGATTATTCATAACTGTATTTAACTAAACCTATTACTTATTTTAATCTGACTTTTTAGATTACTTTTTTTAATCTTACTTGTTTGCTTTTTTAAATCAAACTTGTTATTAATGTACCATATTGATATAAAACAACACAGTGAAAGAAAAATATATTAAATGTTTTATATCAATGCCATAAAATGCTTTAAACATTATATTGCAGTACATTATATGAATAAACATTACAGGTCCAAAGTCGTCCAGAATCTACAGTTACTGAAGGTTACTGGACATGATGATGACATTATTTTTCACAGTGTTTAGTAACTTGCAAAATTATTTATTTGCTTGCTTGAGATGTGCTTTTCCTCCTTAAATTCAGCTGCATTGATTGCAAATTTGGGTTGTAATAGAAGTACCAAGACACAAGCTCAACATCATTATAAACTAAAACTGAATTTGAATGCTTGAGATTAACATTTTTGGCTTCATAATGCAATATTAAATGTATGCATGCTACTGTGTCCTATGATAGTAAACTTACCCTGTCAGAAGTGAGTGTTTCATGCAGTATCCTATTCATGATAATAAATAAAAGACTCTGCTACAAGAGAAAGTTCAAGTTAATTAGGTAATAATCCCTTCAAAGTCAGGCAGCAGAAGGTGTGTGATGCCATTAGAGTTTTACGTCTATGCAACCTGAAGATTATATTGATTAGTAAGGAATTATTCCTTGTTATGTCTGGCAGCTCTTCCTCACACAACCCACATATTTAATGGTGAAGAGATACATGATAAACACACTTTCTGTTTGAGATCACAGCTTAAACTAAATATGCATTTCTGTAAACATGCCTGCAAAAGGGTGAATATACACAAAAATATATAAGAGTCACTTCTGAAAAGTAATTTATTACACTGAACATGTGCAAATCTACAGCAGAACATCTTTAATACAGTCATTGATATACAATAGTCTTCTTCTTTATGGAAGACAGGAAGTCCAAACACAACAACTTATTTATGTTTTAATATTCAGTAACATAGAGACTAGAACTGTTACATTTTCTCAGGAAAGCATCTCCACTCTTAAAACACTTATATTTACATTAACACTTAAAGCTGTATTTGTATTTACAAATGTGTATCATTCTGTTATGATTCACAGCAACAAACCTGTTTCAGGAAGATATACTGTAAGTTTTAACTTCATAATGTTCTACTTTAGGTCTTATTCAAAACAAAAGCAAATATTTACAAGCTGATGTCTTGATACTCTTAATATATTATTTCAGAAACTTTAACATGGCATTTGTCACAAACTGATTTAGATATAAAACACGGCTGGGGAAAAGTCTGCTCTATGGACCGTGTGACTGAACATAGCTGTTTTTGCGGTGGGTCATGTTTGCCGCGATGTTAGCCGTGGGCTTGGAGCTTCTGAGGAGCTCTGTGGCTGAGATTCGTTCACTGCAGCTAGCCTTGGCACTTCTCGTCCTTCTCAGAAAAGCCATGAAGTTGTCATTTTGAGAACTGATTTTGGACGCTCCACTGCCGAGCGTCTGAGTGCCTGGATCCCCCTGCTTGTTTTCAAAGGAGTCTTTACGACCCAGAAGCTTTCTTTTAGACCTGCAAAATTGGAAAACGATATGAGGACAGAATTTAGAAGCCAAAACAAGAGTTTAACAACTTAGAAAAAGTGTATTTCGTTCTAATTAACCTGTGAATTATGGTGAACAGGTCCTCCGTTGTTTGAGATTTGGACTTGTAAAGAAACACATCGTCTTCCTCTCCTACCAATTGCAGAGATCCTAGGTCAGGCATTTGCTCCCTCTTCTCTACATCGTACGTTGGCTCATCTGTTGACATTAAGAACGGGAGTTAATGATAAGCATTTGGTATATAACAGTTTAACACTGGAAAAACCAAATTCAGTCTCCTACCTATTGCATTTGAGTGCTGTTGTTCAGTGGCCATAGGATATGATGGAATGACGCCATATAGAGTAACATGATACTGACTTGCAGAGATGGGAGACTTCGGAGACTTGAGTTTACTTGGAGACAAGGAATCGTCTGGGCTTTTCTGAGCTGGTGAGTTATAATAAAGTGTATTGTCCACAGCTGGTGTCTTCTTCAGAGGAGGCGGTGGGGCTCTTCGCTTTTTAGGAAGTCCATGTTGGTTAGAGCCGGTGGTTGTGCTGAAGGGGAGCACATTTGGATTCTGTGGCCGTGGAGAATGTCCTTCCGAAATGTAGCAGTCCTTCTGCTGCTTCAGATGATGCGCTCGGTCTGATGGTACAGGCACTGTGGGTTTAACTTTGTTAATCATTGCGTAAATATCTTGCGGTCTCTCACTGGGTTTGACTGTTGCCGGTTCTGGATCAGATGTTGTTCCAAAACGCGTCTGAGCCATGGGTGGCCACTTATTTCTCTGGGGCTTGGGAGCCACTGGAGGTTTGGCTTTTTGGTGGTTTGCAGGGCTTAAAGAGATCTCCTCTTCGATAGCATCCGCTGTAGTCTCCTGCGAATTCTCAAGATCGGAGCTGCTAACCGAGCGCAAACGCACGCTGTTCAGATCCTCTTGAGTCACCACTGGCATGATCATCAAACTGTTGCTCATCCTTTGCTTGGGTCTGGTGGCTTCGGTGCTGTCCGAGTAGCGGCGGTTTACTTTCGGCTGAGCCACGGAAGGCTCTGGATCAGGAGAGTGCTGATGTAGATCGGGAAGCTGAAGAGATAGCCTTGCGTTGCGGTTTCTCACTCTTTGGTTAGGAATAACACTGGAAGGCTTATGGCGCATTCTGCCTCCCAGCTGAGATTGAGTAGGTGTTTCGCATTGGCTTGCATAGCCACTCGATGGAGAGTTTGTCCCGAAGCGTTTGGACGGAGAAGAGATGCAAGGCTGGGAGGGCGAGGAGTGGGAAGAAGACGGGGATGTGTTCATTTCATAATTACCGACGGTGCTTCCGTTTATTGTAGTTGGCATAGACTTACATGGTTCACTGGATCGAAGCTCATTAAGTGCTCGGTGGCTAGAGACAGACGTCTTCAGTGTCTTGCCAGGTGCTTCAGCTGTTGGTTTCTTGCTCTTACTGACTCCTTGCTTTGAGGTTGGAATGAGATCAGGCAGTATCATGATGTTTCGGCCGTCTTTTTTCAGAGGAAGCCCTTGTAATTTCTGTTCTGAATCATTCTCCGCCGCGAGCCTTTGCAGTGACACTGTGCGCACAGGTGGAGCTGGTTTAGTTTTGGCTTTCTTGAGGATGATGCTTCGAGATCTAGATCGCGGCACGGCATCCGGGAGTCGACCTCCTCTCCTGGATGTGCTGTCGCTGCCGCTGTCCTCCGAGCTGCTGCTGGGATATGAAAGCGCATAGCTTTCGCACCGGCGCCGGGCCACACCAGGGTTGGAGTTGACCGTGGCGAAAAGCGACAAGGAGCGTCTGTGGAGCTCTATGTTACTGATCGGTCGACTCCTACGCTCCTTCTTCATGCAGTCTTTATCTCGTCTCATCACGGCAGCAGAGTTAGTGGCTGATGTCTGGCTCGTCTCCTCGGGATCCTGGAACTGTGGAGGGGGTTTGATCACGTCAGGTGCCTTCAGGAAGGAGTTCACGTTATCATCCCACTCGGATGAAAAGGTGGAGATGTTCGGGCCGCACCAGCCTTGGGCAGA
Organism: Carassius auratus; assembly: GCF_003368295.1. NCBI lineage: Eukaryota > Metazoa > Chordata > Actinopteri > Cypriniformes > Cyprinidae > Carassius > Carassius auratus. Next base: position 4,515,399 of record NC_039263.1, read on the forward strand.
ACAAACCAAGGTCGTGTTTTCCATCTTCGATTTCAATTCAGCACTTTCCCATGAATCAATCCGTTGCAGAGATATTCCATTAGCTCCGTCAAGCTTGAAAATACACAACCTGGTGCGACAGAAAGAATAATTCATTGCAGGGCTGTGATGCTACACAATAAAGACAAATATTGAATCTCGTTTCCTCTCATGGGTGACATCACTGTCCGAATGCTTTAAACAGAGTGGACTAAAATCTGCCCATCTTGGTCTTTGTTTGGCTCACGAGTGGGTGTCTGCCATGGAAACAGTTACCTGTTAATCCATATAAAAACTCGAGAGAAATCTGTATTTCCACATGCGTTTATCCTGACTGGTGACTGCAGGGAGCCATCATCATATTTAATTAAAGAGTAGAGGAAATTAATGCTCAGATGAGAGTTACTGGGGCTGGGGTCACTTTATTTTAAGATTCAATTCTCACTTTTAACAAACCATTAACTACGTCTTTGCCTTAATAAACTCCTAATTTGCTGCTTATTAATAGTTAGTAAAGTAGTTGTTAAATTTAGGTTTTAGTGATGAATATATCCATGCAGGATAAGTCCTTACAAACAACCAATATGATAATAATAGGCATGCTAATAAGCAACTAGTTAATAGTGAGAATTGGTCCCTATATGATAAAGTGTTACACAGGCTGGCCTTGACGATTATCTTTCTGTTGTAAATAAAAAAAGAAAGAAAATCTATGTCTCGGCATTTAAAGTTGTGATTTTTCATTTCCATTTGTTGTATATCTCCCCCTCAATCTCGTGCAGCTCAAGGAGCCTTGGACAAAAAAAAATACTCATTGTTAATATAATATTAATTCAGTGATGATGTCACATTGCACCTCTTTGCGGGAAAAATAACAAAACCAGAATGATCGCAGAGAATATTCACACTCTTCTCATTCCTTTCAAAAGGAAATGACAAGATTCTTCAAAACTGAAGTCCATTTATCTATTTAAAAATCCTTAAACGCACCACCATCTATGTGAATGCATTTATTGTATTCACTAAAGAGTCATTTCTAACATTACTAATGTTCTTCTAAAATTAAGTCAATTCCACCCAGTATTTGATGGTTTTGCAATTAAACGAGTCCTGTAGTGCATCCCAAGCTTCTTGCTGAGAAGGACGCAATCAACCTGATGCTCGCTCTGAAAATTATACCAAATGTTTACACCTGGTTTTCTATTGCTCAAACCTCGACAACTGCTCTGTGTTTATAATCAGTGATATCACTGTCGACACCAAAGTTGTGTTGTCACAAGCGCTGTCTCTGAAGGAATCTTCAGGAATTCACATCAACAGAACATAAATAAATAAAAAAAAAACACTCCTCACATGCTCCTGCGTGTGCATTGTGACGTTGCTGCTTACAGCCAGAAATATGTATGTTTTGTAACCGTACTGATGTGCATGACACCCCTGACAGGCTGGAATAACTACAAGGCAAAATACAATACTAAATCAACCCGTTTAAGAAACTGCGAAGTTGCATGACCAAAGTCAGAGGTCACTTCGCCGAAATACACAATTTTGCTGCAGAGGACAAACGTCACAGACAAAGGCATGGAATCAACAAACCTTTCAATGCAGTTAAATGCACATTTCCCAGATCTCTGAGGACGGTCAAACCGAATCGTCCCCTTCGTCTTACCTTTCATCCGCTCTGGGGACCGAACCGTGCCGTGTGATGCTGTCTCTCTCTAGCTCGCTGCTCTGGCTCAACGCATTCACATGCTGTTACCATGACGATAGGAAGTGGGCTGCTTGCTTCCTCTCTGAGTTCAAGTTCGTTGAATGCTGAGTGAGGAGAGAGAGAGAGAGAGAGAGAGAGAGGGAGAGAGACATTATATAAACACCAAATCCTCAGAGACACTGGGAAATACATTGTGCTGCTTGTCAAAAACAGCTATATGTCAGAATCCATGACGGTAGCAAATAAAATCCACTGTAACCTAGATTATATTATCAAATAATAATACACCTGTATGTATAGGCATTTACTCTGATAATCACATGGGATGCATTAACATAGAGACTGTGATCTCATAGTTGATATTAAGAATGCAGTATGCAGCAGTCGTGTTTCGATAAAACAGACCGTTCTCACTTCGTGCAGCATTGCAGTATGGTATAAAAACATCTCAGAAAGATCGCAGACACAGTGATGCTTCTCATGCATATCACTGCAGGTTTCGTTCTCACAGCTGAACGAGTGAGATATGAAGTCAGATCCACCCATTTTCAGGAACACTGCGAAACAGGCATTTACCATTGTTCTGCATTTTCCACATTTCAACAACAGAGGTGGCGTGAGTACACGTTTGAAGGGTGTGAAATATATAATCATTCAGTATTACACAACTCCGTTGCATAACAAGCCCGTTTGATCGTAAAACTTCATGTGGTAATAATACTCAGCGTAGCCTTTCACTTAACATCATGAGTGAGCTCAGACCAGGAGAGCTTGAGGATGTTTTACTATTAGAGTCAAACGAGGTGATGCATAGTTAAAGATGCCTCGTCCAATTTGATGTATGTAACCATGTATGCATTCAAATATTGCGTTATTACATAAAAAGTAACTAATTGTGTTACTTAGTTACTTTTTACGGAAAGTAATGCATTACAATATTGCGTTACTCCATATAAAGTAACTTATTGTGTTACTTAGTGCTGTTTTATGGAAAGTAATGCATTACAATGTTGCGCTACTTCATATAAAGTAACAAAATTATAAATGCAACGCTTTTGTTTTTGCCGCCATTTTTCATGAGCTGAACTCAAAGATCTTCACCTTTTTCTATGCAACACAAAAGGCCTATTTCAGTCAAATCTTGTTCACAAATCTGTCTAAATCTGTGTTAGTGAGCACTTCTACTTTGCTGAGATAATCCATCCACCTCACAGGTGTGGCACATCAAGAAGCTGATTAGACAGTGTGATTATTGCACAGGTGAGCCTTAGGCTGGCCACAATAAAAGGCCACTCCAAAATGTGCAGTTCATGAAAAATGGGGCCAAAAACAAAAGTATTGCATTTATTATTTTAGTCAGTGTAATTGCTTTGCTTAGTTACTTTTTAACCGCATTACTTAGGACTGTTTTATGGAATTTAATGCATTACAATTTTGCGTTACTGCATAAAAAGTAACTAACTGCGTTACTTAGTTTTTATTGAATAACATAGTTATTCCTTAAAAATAAATAATTGTGTTAGTTACCTTTTATGGTTGGTAATGCATTGCAATATCGTGTTACTCTATAAAAGTAACTAATTGCATTAATTAGTTAATTTTTATGGATAGTAATGCATTACGTTACTTTTGCATGACTGTTTCTCATTTGGGCTGGGCTTGCTTGTTTGTTGTTAATATAAAAGGTTTTTGTACAGTAATGTTTTGTACAGCTCAAAAAACCTTTCAGCTGCAATCATTCTTGCATTAAGGATATGATGCAGGAAAAGAAAGTTCAACAATCGTCACCAATAAAAAGGAGAGAAATATATGTTATGTTGTTTATTAGTATGCTTGAATGGATCATCAAAGGTCAAGACACTGGTCAATAAAACTGGATTTAATAAATAAAGGATATTTGTGTTGTTTAAACTATTTCATTATTTCAGGTTTGCATCATATTCTGACTCACTGTATTTATTCATTTTAATTTTATTAATTTTGAGAAATACTGAATTTGTTTTTTTTGCAAATGAGATGAATTAATACATGTTCATATTTAGTCTAGAAATACAGTAAAATCATGTTCACACGCGATTTCTCTCAACATTTGGACAGGAGATCTATCAGTCAATCAATGGAAAAATAAAGTAACTGGCGTATCTTATTGGAAAAAGTAACTTTATAATTTAAAGATAACTTTATGACTTTAATAAGCATTGCAGCTACACTGAAACAGTGCTTTGCATTAAGAGACTAGTTGAATGTTTTATGTATTTATTTTTCTCAGTAGTTCAGTTTCAGTGCATGCCCTCAGTCATGGGTGCTGTCCCATAGCTGACATCATTCATCTAAAAACTGTCACCAAAGCCACAAACAAAACAAGAGACACTCCCTTTAAATAGAGGAAGCAGATTTGCTCAAGCGCACTTTGACAGGAAACACAAAGCTTGGTTTCTAGATTGCACAAAGATTTGGTGAACTAATGGCCAAGATCAAGGAAGCACCTAGGGAGGATCTGAAACCACGAAATATATCTACACCCAAGAACAGCCGCTTCCTCGTTCAGAATTAAAATTACACTTGTGAAATAAGTGAGAAATCAAATATTTTCATAATTTAAATATGTCTCCAATCTAATAGTATATATGTATTTTCAGACATATTTGTATTTTAATAGATTTACGATAAATATTGTTATTATTTTGACCTCAAGACACATTCACTTCAAAAAAGGAATATCAAGCAAATTCAAACAGTTTGTGTGAGATTATAATATGCTTTCCTTTAATGTATAAAACATGGGATGTTACATTATGCCCTAAACTGAATGACTTTCCTACATCTGCGTGATTATGAAATAAAGTAAATGTTACGCCGATGAAATCTTTGAGCTGAAAATGATACTGTTTTTTTTTTGTGCAGTGTAAAATCAGGATCACAAGAAAACTACAGTGCTAAACAAAATAAAAGGCTTGGTCTCGTAGGGCGTTTGTCGTTTGATGTTTGACTGCGTGTTTTTGCTTATATATATTTTTTTGCTATGACACCGAAGTGTTATTGTGGTTGTTAGGGTGTTAGAAGTGTTTTTGATGGATTGAGAGTTTGCTTACAAGTCAAAGTCAAATGTCAGCCTCCAAGTGTCGAAATTCTGGTCCCCCATCCTGGGACACACTTGAATACTAATGATGGTTTTGATTGCATGTTTTTGTAGTTGTTCTCCGTTTTCTCAAACAGTTACTGTACAGACAAGGCGCAAAAACAAGTCTGTTTTAACAATTTGGATTAATATTAAGTGTACTCACATGTGCATAACAATACTGCTATATTAGTTACCGAATCAATAACTGGGACGCATTTGGTATCTATTTGTTTTTTAACCAAACTGGAATAGAAAAAGATAATTTTCTGATCCTCAGGCCATCCAAAAAGTATATATGTTTCTTCACTGAAGCCAATTTGGAGAAATATAGCATTGCATCAGTGTCTCATCAATGGATGCTATGCAGTGAATGGGTGCCGTCAGAATGAGAGACTAAACAGCTGATAAAAACATCACAACAATCCACTCCAGTCCATCAATTAATGTCTTGTGAAGCCAAAATCTGCATGTTTGTAAAAAATTGATCTATCATTTTAACTTTAAATAGTTGTTTCTTACAAACACAGCTTTTGTCTTCTCAAGACATTATAACTGATGGAGTGGAGTGCTGTGGATCACTTGTGGATTATTGTGATGTTTTTAGCAGCTGTTTGGACTCTCATACTGACGGCACCCATTCACTTCTTATAGGATCCATTGGTGAGCAAGTGATGCAATGCTACGTTTCTCCAAATCTGACGAAGAAGCAAACTCTTCTTCCTCTTTGATGTTTTGAGGGTGAGTTGATTTTCAGCAAATTAACATTTTTGAGTGAACCGTTCCTTTAAAAGAAAGACTGAAAACGAGTGGATTCAGACTGAAATATCTGAGACTGTAAGATAAGTTGTGGTTTTCTTTAATTGAGAGTGATTCACCCACCCGTGGGAAATACATGACAGATCAAACTAAACTATAAGCACATAAACTCAGTGACTGAAAGACAAACATGATTTTTTATTTGGGTCGGGTGCCTTGAATTGTAGGATATTCTCAGATGGATTAATTCTGCTCCCAATTACCTCTTTGTAATGTGTAAACCTATTCATATCAATAAAAGGAATACTAAAAATATTCATTTGATACGTCAAATGAATGGCTGAAATGATTGAGCTGAAATTTCAATATTTAATGACAGTTTTGACGATGTACATAAAGTGTTAAACAAGGCCGAAATGTATCAGTCAGTGAGGAGTTTTTTTTTTAAACAATTTAATGACATATAATGTAACCAGCCGAAACAATAATAAAGGCTTTCAAACCCGAGAAGTGCCTTGGACTTTTTTCTAATGTTTAGTGTAAAGCATCTTTGCCTTCAAGGTCTACATGTTGATGCCTTCCCTGCTAATCAAAGTCATATCTTCTTGAAAAAGTCTGTTGATTGTGCCATGTTGTACTGTATGGACTACAGGAATGCTTTGGTGTTGTAATTGACTGATCATGACGTTTAGAAATATTTAATATCATACTGAAGATGAATTCATCCTAAATGTTGCTGACAACTAAAAAGAAGCCATGGGATCACATTTGCATCATCAGACAGCCCTGGATATCGTTGAACGTGACTCTGCTGCCATCTGGCGTCAACTCCTTCAACTACAATCAGCACCATGGCCAGCACCAGCTCATGAAAGCTTTTGACGAGGCATTTTATATTTAATTGCAGTATTAATGAATATTACGTGTAGGCCTGCCTCATCCGGTGAAGCTTTCAGATTTTTGTTAATTATTATATAAAAATAAATAAATAAATAAATAAATAAAATAAAGTTTGCTAATGTTCCATCTCTACAGAAAGATTTTGTAGTGGTTCCAGTCTCATTTTTTTTAATTTTTTTATTAATGTTTAGTATTAATATTTTTTTTTCTGGACAAAATATATATTTTAATATAAGCTGTAAACAGAGAAGCTGTTGTAAATGTGGACATATTTTCTTGGACTGAGATAGTCTACAGTATGTGAAGGGAAAATGCATTTGTAAAGAAATATATATTTATATTTTCCCAAAATATTGTATAAAGGGCCAAAACTTGTGTGGGTAGAAAATATATTCATATAGATATATTTGTACATTTTTTTTGGCCATTTTTAATACGTATTTTGAAATATATTTACACATATTTGGCCATATGGGGACATTTGAGGAAATGTTTTCATGGAAATGAATTCATAATGGAAAAATACATGTACCTTATTTGTGACCCTGGACCACAAGAGAAGTCATAAGTAGCAGAGGTATATTTGTATTATCAATTTCTCTTTTATTCCCCAAATTTAGAATATCAAGTAAAGTTCTTACTGTAAATACATCAAAACAATATTTTTTTTTATTAGTGATATGCATTGCTAAGAACTTAATTTGGACAACTTCAAAGGCGATTTGATAAATATTTGGATTTTGTTTTTGTACCCTCAGATTCCAGATTTTCAAATAGTTTCATCTCAGCCAAATATTGTCCTCCTAACAAACCAGACATCAATGGAAATATTATTTATTTCAGATGATTTATAGATCTCAATTAGATAAAAATAATAATAATAATAATAATAACCATAGTTTTAACGTAGTAAAAGTGTAGTAACCATGTTTTTTGGCGTACTGATTACCATTGTATAACCACATTTTTAATACATAGTTAAACTATATTTAGTACAGAAAAACCTTGGTTAATTTGTGGTTGCCCTGGTTTAACTACAGGTTTTTTTGTTTTTGTTTTGTTTTTGTAGTAAAACCATGGTTATTTATCCGTTATGGCTGGTTTTGTGGTCCAGGGTCACATTTAAAGCGACGGCAGTTAAACTGAATTCCATTTAAATTATTCTTTCTCTCACATTTTAATCACAATTATGTTTGCAGGTGGATATAACGCTAGTTTTTCGCGTCGAATGAAGCCACTCACGTGACGTCAGAATGGTCTCCAGTGGAAGCGTCGCGGTTTCGTCGCGTCGCGTTCGATGGGTGTTGTGAACGCAAGGGCTGTGCTGTATTTCTGAATCATAGCGCAGCCCGAGCTCTTGACGTCAGCTGTGCGAGTCATCTCAGCGACCAATCAGATGAGAACAAGCAGGCGCCGCTGTCTGTGAACTGCCAACGCGTTATGAGCGGAATGACAAGCCAAGGCTGAACGCAGCCCAGGTAAGAAACCTTGAAGCCAATAAACAGAGAAAGAAAATATGTTATGTGTATTAAAAAGGCAAACAAATGAAAATAAAAACAGACGGAGGTCGATATATTCCTTAAATTCTGATCCCTGAAAAGATGCGCTTGGCATGGGATGCTTTCCTGAGCTTCATCTATTCTTCATCTTCACTTGATGGAAGAGGGATGGAGAAACAAGCTCGTTCTGTGGTTAGTACCGGTTTTTGTTCATGAAATATTTCACAGTGATGTACAGCAGATTGCATGAGATATTCACTTTACTTAAGAGGCTCGATTATCACCTCAGTAGTGGTAAAAATGTCTGAAAGAAGTGTAAATGCAGAAGAGGGCTAAAAATGGAAATTTGTCTAAAAATAGCTCTCTCCTCCTTTTCAATATGCTCTGAACTGTTAACAGATCTGTGATGGGTGTTGAAACCCGGTTTGCTTTTGTTGTGTAGCCTGGTATATTTTTTGGTGATTTTTAAGTTACATTTATTTTAAAAACACACTATGCTATATTGATTGTTCTACATTAATAAACGGATACATAACAGTGTTAATATTATTAAATTAATAAATTATGAAACCAAATCAATTTCATCTATCAAACAGCTACATAGTGCCAATATCCAGCTTTATCCATCAATCTATCTATCTATCTATCTATCTATCTATCTATCTATCTATCTATCTATCTATCTATCTATCTATCTATCTATCTATCTATCTATCTATCTATCTATCTATCTATCTATCATTGTTGTCAAATGATTAATTGTGATTAATTGCATCAAAAATAAAAGTTTGTGTCTGTGTAAAACAAATGTGTGTATTCTGTGTTTATTATGTAGCCTAGGTATAAATGGAATATATAAATGCAATAAAAATGTATTTTTTGGATGCGATTAATCGCGATTAATCATTTGACAACAACGATTGATAGATAGATGGATTGATCGATCAATCAATCAATCAATCAATCTATCTATCTATCTATCTATCTATCTATCTATCTATCTATCTATCTATCTATCTATCTATCTATCTATCTATCTATCTATCTATCTATCATTGTTGTCAACTGATTCATCGCGATTAATCGCATGCAAAAAGTACATTTTAATTGCATTTATATATTCCATTTATACATAATAAACAGTACACACACATTTGTTATGTAAACCCAAACTTTTATTTTTGATGCGATTAATCACGATTAATCATTTGACAACAGTGATAGATAAATAGATAGACAGATAGATAGATAGATAGATAGATAGATATCAATCATTGTTGTCAAATGATTAATCGCGATTAATCACATCAAAAATACATTTTGATTTAATTCATATATTCCATGTATACATAGGCTACATAATAAATAAACACAGTACACACACATTTGTTGTGTAAACACACACTTTAAATTTTTTTATGCGATTAATCACGATTAATAGTTTGACAGTGACAGATAGATTGATAGATAGATACTGTGTGCTCTTGTGTCTCTGACTCTCCTGTTTGACTCATTTCCAGTGATTCACCCTCCTTCTGCTGAAGCGATGAGTAACCTGCTCCAAAACACTTCACTTTTCAATTGGGATGTATTAGAGGAAAGAAACACGTCATCTGCCCCGTCCTGGGAGCTGGAGCCGGTGCCCGTGATCGTTAACCCGTGGGACGTGCTGCTGTGTGTGACGGGAACGCTCATGTCCTGCGAGAACGCAGTGGTGATCGCTCTCATCGCCTACACTCCCACACTGAGAGCACCTATGTTCGTCCTCATCGGGAGTCTAGCGTTCGCTGACCTCCTGGCCGGCCTGGGTCTGATCCTCAATTTCATCGTAACTTACATAATCGATTCGGGATTTGTCACGCTGCTGTCGACGGGGCTCGTCATCACAGCCTTCTCGGCGTCTGTGCTCAACATCCTGGCGATAACCGTGGACCGTTACCTGTCGCTGTACAATGCGTTGACGTACCACACCGAGGGCACGGTGATGTTCACTTACATCACACTCATCCTGTTGTGGGTCATCAGCACCGCGCTCGGTTCGCTCCCCGTCCTGGGCTGGAACTGTTTGGAGGACGAGAGCACCTGTAGCATCTGTCGACCGGTGAACAAAAACAACGCCGCGGCGCTCGCCGTGTCCTTGCTCCTGGTCTTCGCTCTCATTCTGCAGCTGTACCTCCAGATCTGTAAGATCGCTTTCCGGCACGCTCAGCAAATAGCTGTTCAGCGTCAGTTTATGACTACCTCGCACTCATCTTCCACCACGAAAGGGGTCTCCACCCTCACCACCATCCTGGGCACTTTCGCCTTCTGTTGGATCCCTCTCGCCATGTACTCGCTGGTGGCCGACTCTCGAACCCCTGTGATCTACACCTACGCCACTTCTCTTCCGGCCATCTGCCACTCCATCATTAACCCCATGATATATGCGTTCAGGAACCCTGAAATTCTCCGATCTTTGAGGATTGCTTGTTGCTGGTGCATGCCTTACAGTTTCATCATGCGACCCAGGACCCCCAGCGATGTGTAGCGTCTTCAGATTAAAGCACAATGTTAGCGGTGGCCTGTCTGTAAAGCACATGGCGCGTGTAATCCACATATTGTAATCCAGTGGAGTGGGTAAATATTTTTTTATTTGGCCAATTTGGTAGCACTTCATATCTTTGTGTCCATGTTACATGTATAGTATGATAAGTTACTATTACGATTAATTGGTAGTTGGAATAATTTTATATAACATAAAGTTTAATTTCTTTACGTAAAGGTCAAGGTGATTGTAAAAAATGAGATTGGGAGGGAAACATTTGGTGGAGAAAATATTTTCCTATGTAATATTATATAATAATATAATATAATATTATATATTTTAATGTTTTGCGTTTGCTCACAAAGATTTTGTGTTCCACATGAAATGTATTTGCTTGATTGCAACTTTTATGACAGAGATAATATGGGGTGGAAAAAAGGCTAGATTTTATAGTTTTTGTGTTCTGTGAATTTTCAGTTCTCTTGCAAGATTTTTACTTTCCCCCGTGAAATTTTGTAAACTTGCAATATTATGATGTGGAAAGAAAACCTTTATTTCATTGTTTTTGGATTCTCTCGCAAGAGTTTAAGATTCCTTTGAAAAGACTTTGCATTCGCTTGCAAATTTTTTTATGAGGTTGGAGGAAAAACTGTACTTCAATTTTTTAGCAAAGCTTTCCTGTTCCCCCAAGAAATTTTGCATTTGAATGCAAAAGTTTTGCAGAAAAAATGTGCATTCACCCAAAACGTTTGTGAAAGAAATAAGATGATTTTGGAGAGAAAAATGCATTTCATTGCTTTTGTGAATGAATGAAAACTTTCTCATGGAAATGTAATAGTTTTTGTGAGAAAATGCAAATGTTTTGCAAGAGAACCCAGAGTTTCTCCGGGGGAACGCAGTGATTTTGTGAGAGAACACAAATGCATAAAATGACACCCCCCCCCCTCCATCTCATATTTTCTTCCATCACCATGTCCCCTTATGTGCTCCATATTAACTGGCAACAAAACACCTGCAAGTTGCTTCACACCACAGTACAAATGTAGTGTAAAACTAAAAAACTATCTATAATGGTTTAAGACACTGTACAATGACTGTACTGGGCAGATAACACTGTAATGTAAAGATTGACCTGCAATGTCTGTAGTGATGTTTGGTGGCATTGATGTAAATGGATGTTTCTATATGCATTTAGACAGTATTCCAGTATTGCATTTCAACACAGATAATGAAAAGGGTATATATAGGCCTTTAATTATCCAAATGTAGCATACACATTCTACAAATGTTCCACTTAAAATGGTAACAGGATTTTAAAGAAATGATTTCCACAGCGTGTCACTATTAATTTGTGCAATCAAACTAACCACTGTACAATATTCCATTGGTGTGCCATTCTGTTCCTGGTTGTTCATGTTCAGGAACCCTATCAGTGATTTGTTTAGGATAGCAGAACGTGTGTTAAACTAGACAGTTATTAAAATATTAATGCATAATGTTTGGGGTTTAAGTTCTCTACATCATATGCTGATATATATTGATGTGATCTTCCAGGTATTGTTACAACACTACCATACAAACAGACATAGAGATAATCGTTTTCTGTAGTACACTATTGATTGCTTTCTATTTCAAACGATCTAAATGATGTTGTGCGAATGTGTGGTTCAGTATGCCTTATCTGCACTTGCTTTGAATGTTGCAAACAGTTTTGCAATCATTTTATATTTGTAAATGCAATGGTAAATAGAGAAGAGTTGTGTTTGTATTCACAGTCATTTTTAGTAGATTGTGGTGGGGTGTGATAACGTGTAGCTCTTGGTTTGATGAGATGTCTGCTCACCTGAGACAACATCTTCTAGTAGAGGCAGCCAAAGAATCAAATGTGACGTTGTATTTACAGAACTTGAATGAAACTACAGTGTTATTTAAAATATTAAAGTATAAAATGTCTAGATGTCTGAATGTACTGTGCATTGATGAAAGTTTCACATTAGCAGCTGTGATTGTCTCAGACTTTATAAGACAGTTTAACATAAAATATCGGTCTTTATACATGACAGTGTTACATTGCAATTATTTTCTGCGTAAAATTTATATAGAAGTATATTTTTATACTTGATTCGAAAGTTGCACTCCTTGTGTGTTGAGCAGGGTCCCACTAATATCATGTCACAGTTTCACCGATCTCTGTCCAGCAATTACTCCAGAAACCTGTCTGTTTCAATGCCCCCCTTTGTCTAAGACAATATTCAAAGGCCCTTTTAGCTAAGCTGATGTGTATCTCTGATACTTCAGTTGTAATGATAATAAATGCATTTAAAAAGATCTCAGTGTAATGTTTTATGTGTTTCTTTTCTTTTCTTTTAATCAAAGCAACAGTATATACATTTTTATGTTTGCCTTGAAATATCAGTTTAAAAATCATTTTGATAGTACTCTGATCTGTAATAAGATGAATGGCTTCTGTCTCTTTTCCACGTCTCCGTCCGAACGTCTGTTCTGGGAGTTTGTAAGTCCGGTGTGTTGTCTTCGAAGAGGGCTTTTTTTTTTTTTTTACAACAATTGCACATCTACAGCCAGAGATGTATTATTGGGAGATACCAAGCTTCATGACTTTACCATTGGAGAAAGCTTAACAGCCAACTAGGATCACGGCTTCCTTGATGAACAATAATATCTTACAGCCTTGACATCACTGAATTTCTGGCAGAGTTGTGCGACAGTTAGTCGTTGTTTGAGGATAGTGAACTGATGTCATCTTCGTAAAATTGTCTTTTATTAAACAGTACAAGTTTGGCATAAACTCTAAAAAATAGGTCTGTGCAAAATTAATATTTAAAACGGGGATCCTCAAATCTGGCCCACGAGATCCACTTTCCTGCAGAGTTTAGCTCTAACCTTAATTAAACGCACCTGTGCATGCAATGTCTCCAGGATCATTAGAAAAGCACAGGTAGGTGAGTTTGATCAAGGTTGGAGCTAAACTCTGCAGCGCATTTGCCCTCCAGGACAAGATTTGAGGAACCCTGATTTAAAACATGCTGAAGATTTACCGGATTAAATAGGAACTGTTTTCCCAAAAAAGCAGTTTATTCATCCTTCTGAATCCTCCCTGCTGGGAAAATTCTAATGATTTCCATTTCAAAAACCATTACAAAGCATCAATTATTAACCCTGAAAAAAATTTCAGTAGTATGCCACCAATAAAAGGCTACAAATTACCAATAGAGACCAACAGGGACCATTACAGTTTTCATTAAAACCAATGCAGTTCTCTTTAAAACCAATTTACACCATTACAAATTCTGTGATGGTTTCTATTATATATATTTTTTTTCAGTAGGGCTGTCCTCAACTGGCATCCATTTAAAAAAAATCCTCTCGTTTGCTTCCCTCTGTACTGTAGTGTTGAGTTTACTTTGCTAACCTTACGACAGGGATAGATTTACTGTGATTACGACAATGATATATTTATGACAGCAAATTCCACACGCTTGAACTGCATGGGGCTCCAAACTTGGAAAAAATACACAGAACTACATACAGTTGCTTTAAGAACATAATTACTTTTAGATACATTTGCTGAGGCAAACTCTGTTTGAGAAGAGTTGATTCCAAAAAAGTTGGGATATTGTACAAATTGTGAATAAAAACAGAATGAAATGATGTGGAAGTTTCAAATTTCTATATTTTATTCAAAATACAACATAGATGACATATCAAATGTTTAAACTGAGAAAATGTATAATTTAAAGGGGAAAATAAGTTGATTTTAAATTTCATGGCATCAACACATCTCAAAAAGGCCATGTTTACCACATGGCATCCCAGTGTTCCAAAAAGAACTTTAAATTTTGATTCGTTTTTTAATTTATTTTAATTTAATTTTAAACTTTAAATGAGCCTTGGCCCAGAGAAAACACCTGTGCTTCTGGATCATGTTTAGATATGGCTGCTTTTTTGACCTATAGAGTTTTAGCCGGCAATGGCAAATGTCTCGGTGGATTGTGTTCACTGACAGTGTTTTCTGGAAATATTCCTGAGCCCATGTTGTGATTTCCATTACAGTAGCATTCCTGTATGTGATGCAGTGCCGTCTAAAGGCCGAAGATCATGGGCATCCAGTATGGTTTTCCGGCCTTGACCCTTACGCACAGAGATTCTCTGAATCTTTGGATAATATTATGCACTGTAGATGATGATAACTTCAAAATCATTGCAATTTTTCTCTGAGAAACTCCTTTCTGATATTGCTCCACTATTTTTCGCCGCAGCATTGGGGGAATCGGTGATCCTCTGCCCATCTTGACTTCTGAGAGGCTCTTTTTATACCCAGTCATGTTGCCAATTGACCTAATAAGTTGCAAATTGGTCCTCCATCTGTTTCTTATATGTACATTTAATTTTTCCGGCCTCTTATTGTTACCTGTCCAAACTTTTTTGGAATGTGTAGCTCTTATGAAATCCAAAATGAGCCAATATTTGGCATCGCATTTCAAAATGTCTCACTTTCAACATTTGATATGTTATCTTTATTCTATTGTGAATAAAATATAAGTTTATGAGATTGGTAAATTATTCCATTCCTGTTTTACTCACAATTTGTACAGTGTCCCAACTTTTTTGGAATCGGTTTTGCACTTTTTTCGTGTGAAAGTAAAGCCGGAACAGTATACATTATATAAGTCACTCGTATGTTATCTTATTACACTGCATGTTTGTCCAATCACACAATGAGTCGAACATGGATATTACTTCCAGTCCATTAGTCACACAGGAAATTCTAGAGGAAGTTGAATTATTTGCACACACACTTAACAGGAAACATCAGTGCGCTAAAAAGGTACATATAAATGTGCTAGAGAGTTCATGGCCCTATGTGACTCACTGATGTGGGGTAAACAGGTAGTGTGCATCTGTTGTTTGTCAGGGGTCTCCTCTCAGCATCCACTCTGCTCCGCAATGAGTCACTGGAGAACTGGCGGAGATATAAGGGACAGATGGAGCCTAGCTGACGGAGGAGACAGTGACGTCATAGCCTCAGAGGGAAGCTGGAGATATAAACAAGATCCTGCCTGTCCCACCCTCTCTCTCATCTGACTGCTTATTTAACATGGTGCTGATAAAAATATATGGGGTCACTTCAAAGGCAATGCATTCGACATGGTCTGCCCTGTCTTATTGAAAGCAAACGTATCCATGTCTGGGACATTCTGTGGCATGAGATTTCATCGAAGATTTCATGATGTCAACAGCTATCAGATCAAACGCTAGTCATTTTAGAATCTACAAATGTGCCTAAGCATGTGTTTTGGAGGCGGCCTGCCATGAGCAGGTTAAGTAAGATGGAATGATTTATTACTTGAAAATTTGCTTTGTTAAAGCACAGCTTACATCATGCTGTGAGGCACCAGATGGCTGCATAGCCATGGTGTCTTGGCTACCATGGGAGCAAAATATTTTAGAAAAACATAATTCAGAATTGTGCTCACCATGTCCGAAGAAGCATGTATTTTCAGCAGAGAGGAGAGTGTTTGCTTTTGTGTTCTTGAGGCTTAAATGCAGTATTTAGAGATACAGCGTACATTACAATAGGCATATATAGCAGTGGGAACTCTGGTGCTCAAATTCCTCCATTCATTAATTAAAAATATTTAGGGGTTATTTGAAAATTGACTGACCATTCAGGTTGCGGTCTTTGTCTTTCATAGTGTGCCCGGCTTGACATTGACTTAAATTGAAAGCTTATTGACTGTTCCAAGTAGGACCTTATATAATTGGTGCCGTGACCCGGATGGGAGTATGTGTACCTGGGGTGAGCTAGTAAAAGTGAAACCTCACTTCCCTGACTTCAAAATGTGCACTAACGACTTACATTAGTAGCTGTAGTTTTTAGCGCCCTTTGAATATTTGTAGATTATTGTAACACTATAAAAACTTATATGGTGGGAGGTGGGAACCAGCGGCCATTCAAATAAAACTTTAATAACAAAATAAACACACAACAGGCCCTTGCGGACGACTGCCACACACAAACAAAACTAAACAAAAATAAAGTCCAGGCCTGGTCCACTCTCGTCCTTCACTGTCGTTGCTCCTCTTTTGTATCCTTCCGATCTCCTCCGTGGGACTCGAGACCGGTGAGTGGAGCAGGTGTCGCTCAATTCCAAATCACTCCACCCACCTTGCTCCATTCTCACAGCTCTTTGCCCCGCCCTACTCGTCACAATTATTAAAATGTTACTTTTTTAAAACTTATTTCAAAAATTGAAACTTTCATATATTCTATATTTAGTACATGTAAATTAAAACATTTCAAAAGTATTTTTGTTTTCATTTTGATTATTAAAGCTTACAGCTAATGCAAGTCAAAAATCTATTATCTCAAAATATTAGAATATTTCATAAGATCAATAAAAAAAATAGGATTTGCAAAAAAGGAAAGTTCAAATTCTTTTAAGTATGTTCATTTTGGATAACCATGGAAGCAAAACAGAAACAAAAACAGAATTCAGAATTGTGCTCACCATGTTCCAAGAAGTAAAAAAAGACAGCATGATGTCAGCTGTGCTTTAACAAAAAACTGCTTTGTAAGTAATCTTCCTGATTTATCTCAATTCCTTAGCACATCCAAAAACTCCTCTTCTGACTATTATTAATTTGTCATTGTCATCAGGATATTTCCCCAAAACCTTCAAACTGGCTATTATTAAGCCTCTCATTAAAAAAAAAAACACAACTAGACCCCAAAGAACTAGTTAATTACAGACCAATCTTGAATCTTCCTTTTCTGTCCAAGATACTAGAAAAGGTTATATACTCACAATTATATTCCTTCTTAGAGAAAAATGGTATATGTGAGGATTTCTAGTCAGGATTTAGACCGTATCATAGTACTGAGACTGCTCTCCTTAGAGTTACAAATGACCTGCTCTTATCATCTGATAGTGGTTGTATCTCTTTATTAGTGATATTCGATCTTAGTGCTACGTTCTCTTGAATAGACTAGAAAACTTTGGTAAGTGCATTAGCATGGTTCAAATCATACTTATCTGACCGCCATCATTTCGTTGCAGTGAATGAAGAGGTATCATATCGATCAAAAGTGCAGTATGGAGTACCTCAAGGCTCAGTACTAGGGCCGCTACTCTTCACGCTTTATATGTTACCATTTGGAGATATAATCAGGAAATACGGTGTTAGCTTTCACTGTTATGCTGATAACACTCAGCTCTATATTTCTTTGTGGCCTGGAGAAACAAACCAATTTGAAAAACTAATGGAATACATAGCCGATATAAAAACCTGGAAGACGAGTAATTTCTTACTGCTAAATTCTTAAAAAAAAAAGCAGAGGTGTTAATTATAGGACCTTAAAACTCTGCTTGTAATAACCTAGAACACTGTCTAAGACTTGATGGTTGCTCTTTCAATTCTTCGTCATCAGTTAGGAACCTAGGTGTGCTATTGATAGCAATCTTTCCTTTGAAAGCCACATTTCTAGCATTTGTAAAACTGCATTTTTCCATCTCAAAAATATATCTAAATTATGGCCTATGCTCTCATTGTCAAATACAGAAATGCTAATTCATGCATTTTAATGACCTCGAGGTTAGACTATTGTAATGCTTTATTGGGTGGTTGTTCTGCACGCTTAGTAAACAAACTACAGCTAGTCCAAAATGCAGCAGCAAGAGTTCTTACTAGAACCAGGAAGTATGACCATATTAGCCCGGTCTGGCTCCCTATCAAACATCATATAGATTTTAAAATATTGCTTATTACTTATAAAGCCCTGAATGGTTTAGCACCTCAGTATTTGAACAAGCTCTTATTGCACAATAGTCCTCCACATCCGCTGCATTCTCAAAACTGAAAAAGAGAACTGTCTATTTCAATAAATGCAAAATTTAAGTAGATTTTCAAAATGTTATTTATTATTTATACATGCACATTAGGCTATATTCCTACAACATGATAGCTTATACATATGGTTGCCATTTCCATCTTTTGAGCAGTGTTACAAAAATCCTTACAATGATCAATTGTAAAACACATTAATGATACAGTACTTGCAAATGACATAGTATTGTTACAAATTATATTAATTCTAAAATGGCATACGACACTGTCTTGCACTCCATCATCTCATTTGACACATTTAGGCACACACACGACACACAAACACACACACGATTAGTAAACTGCAAGCAGTAATAAATTATTGTCCACATCTGTTCTTTGAGAAAAACAACAAAAGCATCAAGAAATTTACTCCCGGCTAATTTGGGGTATAAATATTCACCACAACACTGTCAACAACTGAACAAAGTGACACATTTTGGATAATGAAGAGTAGTGATATTGAAGGAGAAGGGTACTTTGACACTGTAGCAATGATTTGATTGTCCATACTGTATATTTAGGGCATCTCGAGTGGAGCAAGCCAGAGATACCACAATAAATTTGTGCAACAATACCGTGGTAATGATTTGTAACATAAATTTGCGAACCATCATTTTCGTGTACCACAAAAGATGGATAAGTATTTCTCTACATTCTCTTGACAGCTACCAAAATATATAACCATAATCACACAACTATTTTTTTTTTCAATAAGTATTTTGTCTCTTAAAGAAATGCTAGAATGTAGAATTTAGATTATAATGAGACACACTGTATTCTAAAAGTTCCTGTGCTTACCTCGCCAAACTCTCTTTTGTCATCCTGTCACCTCCCTGTGTCCTTTCACCTTAAATTGAACAAATTCTGTTCCCTTCCTTCTCTGTCTGTCATGATCTCCCATCTGAGGAGTGTGTACTGTGCAAGAATGGAAAATAGCAGCATTATGGTCGCACATCTGGCCTCCCAAGCCTCAATCAGACCACTCGTTGTCCTCCGGCTCAGAGTCCTCATCTGATTCACTGTATTCCACGGCGATGCGTCGGGACAGGATTGTGGCCACGTCGTTACCCACCGGCTCTTTCTTGGCCTCCTGCTCTCTCTGCTCTTGCACCTTACGAAGCTGGATACCTGGAGGAGGAGCCAACAGTTTAATAAAAGCTCATGCATATATAATAAAAAAAAAAAATAAATTCTGAAGGATGAATGTGATCTTATGTGTTGTGCAGCTTCATATTTCTGTGGAAACTCTGACATTCTTTTTCAGGATTCCTTTATGAATCTCTAAAATGGTTAAAAAATCATGAAAAAATGTATGTAATGTCACTTTTGATCAATTTAAATCATCCTTGCTAAATAAAAGCATTAATTTATTTTCATTCATTAAAGAAGTACTTATCCTAAATTTTAGAATTTAGTATCAGTTTCCACAAAAATATAAAGCAGCAAAAACATAATAGTAAATGTTTCTTGAGAAGTAAATCAGCATATTAAAATTATTTCTGAAGATCATGTGACACTGAAGACTGGAGGAATGATGCTGAAAATACAGCCTTCTGTCACAAAAATAAATTACATTTTACAATATATTCAAACAACTATTTGGATTGTAATAATATTTCACATTATTTCAGTTTATTTCAACCTTGTTTTTACAGAAAATACTTATTTGAAAAATTTCATATCTCTATGATTCCAAACTTTTGACCAGGAGAGTAATATATTTGTGTCCCTGGAGCACAAAAGCAGTCTCTGGGGTATATTTGTAGTAATAGCCAAAAAACATTATATGTGTCAAAATTATCATTTTTTCTTTTATGCCAAAAAATCATTAGGATATAAAGTAAAGATCATGTTCCAAGAAGATATTTTGAAAAAGTTCTACTGTAAATATATCAAAACATAATTTTTGATTAGTTAATATGCATTGCTAAGAACTTCATTTGAACAACTTTAAAAGATGATTTTCTCAATATTTAGATTTTTAAGCACCCTCAGATTCCAGATTTTAAAATAGTTGTGTATCTTAAGAAACCATACAGCAATGGAAAGCTTATTTATTCAGCTTTCAGATGATGTACAAATCTCAATTGACGCTTATGACTGCTTCTGTGTTTCAGGTTCATATATATATGTATATAGTGTATATTTGAAGAGTTCAGATGCAAAAGCCAAAAAAGTGTAGTGACTGCTGATTTTCGTCTAAAATTAGCATTCGTGTCTGGCTACGTTCAGTAAATTTACTTTAATGGCATTGTATAGGTCAAATAACTATTGTAAAATAACTGAACATAAATATAGGAGAGTGATTAAAAATGCTAATTTTAGAAGAAAATGTCAGAGTGCGTTTAGAGGCATTTGCATCTGAACTCCTCATATACATGTTTTCTTTTAAAGGGCCTATTTTAAGGCCATTTTTAAATCTTTAATAGCCTAATTAATAAAAAAAGCACATGCTTCATTCAGTCCATTACCCTGGACTCTCTTTTCTGTGCACACTGACCTCTGCGGATGGCGGCCAGCAGGTCGCTCCGGGCGTCGCTCATGGGGATGAGAGGCACCTGGCCCTTCCTGGGAAGAGTAGACTCTCCAGACGGGTGTGTTACTCGGGACGGGGACGGGGCGTGGGTGGGGGGTCCTGGTGGAGGAGGGGGCGGGGCCACAGGCGGGCCGCCCATTCCAGCATGTGAAGGGGAAGCGGTGTAGGCAGATGGAGCAGCTGAAGGAGGAGACGGGATGTAGGAGTGTGAGAGCGACACCACTGTCCCCGGAGCCAGTGAATGAGGTCCAGACGCACTGTCAAAGGCTGTCTGAGAGGACGGGATGAGGGGAGGAGGTGGAGGAGGAGCGGGCGGCACGAAATGCTCCAGGATCTGATGGCCGCTGAGAAGTGATTACAAGCATTTGTCACATCCCAGTTAACCCAAAAATAACCATGCATCTTTATGCAGTCGTTTCTTTTATTGAGGACAAAATGATAATTTACCAGCATAGCTGGATAATACATGGATAAATACCATATAACCTCATCTTTGGGTTCCAGAGGTAATTTGGGTATATAAGTAGCACAATATTATATCATATAGTTATAGATATGTATTTTAATTATAAAGCACAATTATAACATAAAGCAATGTTTACGCTATTTTTTATTCTGCATTCAGAAGGTTGTATTTGCAACCCCAGTTGTAGTTCAATCAGTCTATTTTTTAATTTAGGTAAGCATTAAAGAAACAATATATTTCTTGTTCACTGTAATAACAACTGATTAACGATTAAAAGATGAGATTAAAATATAATTGCACAACCGCCCAGTAGGTGGCAATATGCACTAGGAATGCAAATCACCATTACACAAAAGAAGAAGAATCAAGAACTATAATTGTAGATTTGGCATTCTTTTGGAGATGTCTTTGTGTGTCAACTGAGATACACTAGTTGAAGGAATAGTTCTCTCGAAAATTAAAATTTGCTGAAAATTAACACACTCTCAGTCCGTCCAAGATTAGAATGAGTTTCTTTCTTCATCAGATTTGGAGAAATGTAGCATTGCATTACTATTTCAACCAATGGATTCTCTGCAGTGAATGGGTGCCGTCAGAATGAGAGTCCAAACAGCTGATTAAAACATCACAATAATACACAAGTAATATCCCATCCATGAGTTAATATTCATGAAGCCAAAATCTGTGTGTTTGTAAGAAACAAATCCATTATTAAGACACTTTAACTTTATAACTTTTTAACTAACTCCATAATCCTTAGTAAAGCTTCCTCCAGAGACGTATTTGTTGTTTCGGTTTGTAAATGTTGCTTGATCTGTGCAGATTTTCTCTCCTGATTCAGACAAGATTACTTTTTTAATGGAAAATCTATATTTTATTTTATTCTGACACAACTGTTTTAAGTTAAAATGTCTTAGTAATGGATTTGTTTCTTACAAACACTCATGACATTAACTGATGGACTGGAGTGCTGTGGATTATTGTGATGTTTTTATCAGCTGTTTGGACTCTCATTCTGACGGCACCCATTCACTGCTTATAGGATCCACTGGTGAGCAAGTGATGCAATGCTACGTTTCTCCAAATCTGATGAAGATCTTCATCTTGGATGGCCTGAGGGTGAGTACAGTTTTAGAAAATCGTCCTACTGTTTATACTGTATGTGTATATATACATATATTCTTTAACTATAGAGAGAGAAGTGACATGCCTGTATTCTTTGGCAGCTGTTGGCCGGGGTCCGTTGAGGGACGAGTCTGCCGCTGGGGGTCCGTGGTGGGCCTGAAGACGTCCTAAAGAGTGCTGTCTGGCTGCCGCGGCGGTGGAGGAGGCCGGGGGCCGGTACGCTCGGTCCAGGGACTGAGTCTGTGTGAGGCCTGCGTCTTTCCCATCAGCTCCTGCTGCACCTGCTTCCTGCGGGTGACTGGGACTCGCTGGGTACGAGTGTTCATCTGACATGCCAGATCTGTGTTAAAGCACAGAACAACATCCACACACACAGCAGGCACAATATAGTTACAATGTGTTACACTGAAGTTAACTTCTGATCACTGTTGAAACATTTGTGTGTAGTCAAGTTCTTAACTTCACTGTAAAAAATTTCTTGTTGTTTTTACAAAAACTTTTTGGCAGCTGTGGTTGCCAGAATAATTTTGTAAAAATACAGAAAACTGTAAACACATTTACGTCAAAAACTGTTAATTTTACAATATAAAGCTGTAATTTACAAACAAGAAAATGTGAATATAAACCAGTAAATTCAACAACACACAAAATTAAATCCGTTTTGTACCTTGAAAATACTGACAACCACCATAATAATAAAGATGGTACTGCATAAGAGAAAGCCACATGAAGTATCAAAGCTCATCACAAGTAGCTTCACCACAAGCAGAAGTATATATTAACATATAGAAGGTGCACATTTATGGAAACACAAAACACCATCATGGTAACACACGTGATACTTAAATAATGCAAAAAACTTTCATTAAGCAACAGAAGATGTAACATAAAGCTCAAATGTACATAACTGATAACAAGAACTATTTAAAAACATGATTATTTAAACAAAATACTTTCAAACGTGGAGTGTCACGCAGGGAATTCTGGGAATATCAGTTTACAGTTTTAGACTGTAAATTATACATTGATTTGTTCTTTTTTTACTTCTAAAAGCTGTATAATTAACAGAATTTTACTGTAAATTTACATTAAATGCTTTGTTAGATCTTTTACAGTTTTTCCCTGTATATAGTACGGGAACTTACTGTTAACCTATTATCAGTTTTTTTTCCGTAGCGTTTTTACAAAATTTTACAGTTAAAATTACACTTATTTTTTACAGTGTTATTTACTTGAACTGAACATCAAGGTACCTTTTTTGTGTGTGTGAAGAAAACCATATAGTATGGGGTCATTTTCATCCACTTTATGCATTTTATGCGTGTTTTTTAGTCATGCATTAAAAATTTGTAATGAAAATGTCATTAATACTACTTATCTGCTTTATAAAAACAGACAAAAGTTCATGTTCACAAAACGACACAAAGAAAATATAATAATTTTTACTAGTGCATAGTTGTTGTTGTTGTTTTTTTTGCATTGCTGAAATCATTAGCTAATAGTTTTTAAGGCAAGTAATTTTAAACAGTTAATATGCATCTCCCTTTATATTGCTGGGTTTGACGACAAATTCAGGGATACATAAACAAAATGATATACCATTTTTTTATATCAACACCATAAAATGTATTACACACTACACTGGGGTTTTCCCAAACTGGGCTCGATGTAAGAACTGCAGTGGCTTTGTGAGTTGATAAAAAGGTATCAATTCTTTAAAGTAAAATAAAATAATGTAAGCACTTTGCTTGCATGTCAATGTGACCATTAACCAGCTTCAGAGAACTGTAAACGTGCAAATCGTTAATTTACTGGAAAAATTAACATCCTCGGATCTTTCAAGTAAATATTTTATCTTACGGCTGACAAAAATGTTTGGGATTCCGTGCATTACATGAACAAACATGAAAGTCTTCTGTAAAAAGTAACTGTAATTTGAAACAATGTTATAGATTTAGAAACGTTAATGAAGCATCGTGTCAACCAATGCCGAGTAAAATTCAATAAGTGACACGCAACAGTAAGAGTCCTTATACAGAGAGCTGTCAGAGCTCAGTTCATTTTTAGGTGAACTATCCCTTTAAGTGAGATCACATGACTCACCTGTCCGGAGACAGAGATCCCTCAGAAGACATGCCATGGTAAGGAGACGGCGTCAGGCGAGTGTCCGGACGAAATTCCTTATCGTACGCCATCATGTTCCACTCCTGACGCCGGTTACGAGCTTTACGCACTTTCTTTACCTCGCGAGTGGGATCCTCCACGTGCTTTTGCTCTTGCTAAGGCAGAAAGAAGGAAGTGTTTCTATAAGCTCGAGAACTAATCTTTAACCACACAGAACAGGAAAAGTCTGTAGATGAACACTGACCTAATGATTACAGATTATTCGTAAGATAACTTCTCAACAAGCAATCTCACAAAAATCAGTGTCAATGTTTTCTGTATCGTTTAGTAAAGATCTGTTGTACTTTGAATCAATTCTCTCTACATTATCTCTTCTGTAATTTAGTTTTAGCAACTAACTTTGAAAATGCAACTAGTTGATTACATTGTAATATCTATTTTACCAGTTTAACATGTTTGCCAGAACATGCAATGTTCCCAATGCCTTCACTAGATGTTAAATGCAGCAGACAGTGAGAAATATAATAAATCCATTGCACACTTTCAAGAGCCCTCCAAAACTGATTGGTAACTGGCAAAACATCTAGAATAATATGACTTCTATATTATAAAAGCTTCTTTCTTGTGAATTCCAAGATATCACAGTTGCAAGAAAAATCACAGTTGCAAGAAAAAAATCTGAATTGCGAAATATAAATTATGAGAAAAAATAAATAAGTAAATAAAGCGAGTTATAAAATCCAAACCTGAGGAAAGCTTGTAAAAAAGTCAGAATTATGAGATAAAAATTTGCAATTATTTTATTTTTTGTCAAATATATGGCTATTTTTAGATGGCCATCACTGGAGAAAGATATTATAAAGTATTTTAGTGTCTTCTGTTGTTTGCACTTTTAATTGGAAGCTCTGTTTTGTACATTACTCTTTTTTTTGTGTCTTTTTATCCTCTTGCAATGTATTGGATAAGCAGTTGTGACTGCATTTATGTACTTACATAATGCATGTTTTTGGCTATAAGCAAACACACACACACACACACACACACACCTTCTGTCGTCGTTTCTCCTTCCTCTTGTTTTCTGTGGCTTGCAGCATCTTTTCCTTCCAAAGGTTAAAAAAGTAGGATGGATCGGTATAGAATTTGAGCCCGTCTTTTTTGTCATCCCTGAAAGACAACACAACAAAATGAATGTATTACAGTTAAAAGGGTTATTTTTGTTTATTATTACTATTTTGCATATAGAAAATTAATCTTATTTAACAGCCATTACTTGGATTAGCCAAGGTCATATTCTAACAGTGACAGGTGAACCTTAACGTCATGTGATGCACAGGGAACGGGTGATAAACAGGTCAGCTGTGTTTGCTGCAGCGTGCACAGACCTGTATGGCGTGAGGATGTTGAGAGGAGGTGGTTTGTCACAGCGCTGGTACATCTCCATGACAGGGTTCGGGATGGAGTTTCGGGTCACCACCTGCTGGTCCTGAATAGTGGAGCTCTTGAACGCTTTCCGCATGTTGATGTCCTGTAAGGACACTGTAGAGCGAGCAGACAGAGCCGGACAACACCGTCAAACACAAACCTGCTAGAAAGTGCCAGATTTACAGCTTGCATAGCCACAAACACTCTTTCGCTGTCAAGATTTACTAAATACGCATCTTTTAGGAGTGTTCCTTTAGACACAACATTTATGTAAGTAGAGGATTTAAATGAATTGTGCAAGGTGATTTGCTAAGGTTTGTGGTAATCTGTTACCTGTGGGGAGCTTTCTCTTTCTGTGCATATCATTTAGAGACTCATGGTTCTGATCAATTAAACTGCAGTTGTAAATGTTGCATGCACGGTTAATGAAGTGAGTCAGACAATGAAGCACATTACATTACATCATTACATCAATAGGAACTTCCCATAAGGCACCGCTCTATTAATTATGTTCCCTTGTCAACCAAACTATTCCACTGTGCTCTTAAATAACTCCGCTAGTGTCTAGACATCAGTGGGATACGCTGCTAATTACTGCAGCTGGCTCATCTACCGAGCTCTACTTATTATTCAGACTGCTCTGAAAATCACTTCATGAGCGTTTTACCATGCCATATGAGAGAAATATCGTCATATCATATACACACGGAAAATTAAAGGTGTTCGTGGAAACCTGTCAAAATAAAAGTCCTGTTAACTTGAACAAATTGTGAAAGAAATATATTACTATTGTACAACAGAATGTGCATCTTAATGCCATAATAATAATAATAATAATAACAGTAATATAAAACTACTGTTATTCCTGCATGTTTACATTTTAACAGTAAACCACTGTTGTCCAGCACTATTTGCCAAAAATGAGTTGATAAATTCAGTTATGCCATCATTTGTTTACTAGAAAAACACAGAATTACTGGATTTAATTAGACATGCATATTAATGGTTTATTGCAATGTAATTAAACCAATTAATTTGAATACAGAAAAAAGGAAACACAGAATTTTGTAAATATAAAACGTACTTTGAGAAAAAGTTAAACTTATTTTATAGGGACCTAAAATGTTACTTTTATAAATATTGTATAAGTTTCATGATTTCAATTAATCAGACATGCTTTTCTGATCACTAAAATTAATTTAATCATTAAAAATGGTCCAGAAATAGTAAAATATTTTTAAAACATTAAATATTAAATATATATATATATAAAAACAATATTTTGGAAAAAAACTTAATAGAATTTTGGAAAAACTACAATGGATTTCATAGGGTGCTTAACTTCTGCATTATACTGTTGACCTGCGCCCATCCTCACAGCAGACCTGTGTTTGTATCCTGGTGTATTTCCAGGCCGTGTCACAAAAGATCAGGTCTCTGTTACTCACCCTCCTCCACTGTGGAGTCCAGTTGTGTGACCTTCACGGCCAGCAGGTCGACGCGCTCCTGCAAACTGTTCATGCGCATGTAGAAGACGTTGGCCTCGTTAAACAGCTCCCCGAAGATGTCCTCCGCATGTCGACCTGATCAAATAAACACATAATGATATACAATAAGACAAAACTTATCATTTAAATAGCTTTCATCTACAGAATGAGCCCATGAAAAAGGCTTATTCTTGTTTTAATGTATACTGAATAAAAAAAATGTTGTAGAAAATCAGAAATTGCTAGTAAAAAAATTTAAAAACAGTAACAATAAAACTGCAAGTAACACATACAATTTTGAAGTAGAAAAGTTTTTTTTAAATCTTTGTTTTATTTACAACTTTTGAAAAATAATTTATTAAAGTGCACATTTCAAAAAGAGTAAAAAATTTAACTTGAAATTCATCTGCTGCATATTAAAGAGATGCTTGCAATCACCTTTTTTCATTTTTACAAAGTGCAACAAAAAAAGTTTCATTTCACATTCTATTGAAACTTTTCATCTTAATATACTATTCCTTACATATCAAAAAAAACTTTGAAAAGACATCAGAATTATCAGTATTTTGGGATGGGCTATTTAAAAAATTAAAATTAAAACTTTTAAGTTGCAAACGATTATTTCAGTGAATTATGGTGACACAATAATGTATATTTCTGCTTATTATTGGGCACATTTTAAACTCAAACTTCTGCGTTATTTTGTTTTAAACTAAGTTGTAGTAGCTTAATAAAATGTCCTTTATAATCCTCTGCAAAACATTTGGCACTAATTAATTAAACTATGACATATTAAATCAACAGCAATAATTATCTGAGTTATAATTTAAATTTAATTATATTTAATAGTGGTCGACAGATATATCGCCAAGGCTGTTATATCGGCTGATATTTGGCATTTTTAGAATATCGGCATTGGAGGATACGTTTTTCTGCATGGCCACTGTGTTCGAGGCAGGACTTTTATTTTGACGGATAGGATATGTTTTTCTGCATGGCCACTGTGTTCGAGTGTGTCTAATAATCAGATCCAACGGTTAAACAAAAGAATTAATGTATACAAAAAGTATTATAACGATTGCTTTTATATTATTATTGATAGAAAGGCAAACATTATTATACTTTCTCGTTTGCCTTTAGCATTAAACGAATATGCATTTATATAATTTAAGCAAATCTTTGAATGACTAATAAACATTTATTTTCACAAACCTTGCAAACTTAGTCTCATCCAGCTGTGAGATCTTGTGAAGTGTGTATCCAGCATGATCACATGTTCTCTATTTGTGATGGTCAGTCCGTGTGAATTAAATGCTTTAAACTATAAACTTGTTTTTCTTAAAATTTAGCCGAGACTTACTAACAAGGAACATCACAAGCAACTTGTCATAAAAAGGCTGTTTGTCTTTGCATAATGCATTTAGCTCGTGAAGAAGCCATGTAGAAACACACTGTAAAGCTATATGCTCAAAGCTAAAACACAGCTAGCTGTGCTCAGCGCCGAAGCTGCAGAAGCCTAATGGGCTCACAGCAAACCAAGGGTAACGAATGAAAAGACCGAGTCAGGACTGCATTAAACCAGGGAGAGAGATGACTGTGCATCAGCACTTCTAGAGTAAAAAACTGAACCTACTGAGTCCTCCCAGCTGTTTGATGATGGCCGCCAGTGTGCTGTTTGTGACACATTCCAGCTCGTTGGTCACCCCGTCGGGCAGAGCACCCCGGCACAGGTGCTTGGGCTCGATGGTCCTCTTCACGAGAGGCATGACTGAGCTCAGCTACACACACCGACCTGAGAGAGCACAGGAGGCTTGTTAACACAACATTATCATGGGGTAATGCCATGCGGCAAACACAAACATTTTAAGCAATTTTTCCTTGTGCATGAAGAAGATCTGTAAAGTTGCAAAGACTAAAGTCTCAAATCCAAAGAGATATTCTTTATCAAAGTTAAGACTCATCCACGCCCCCTAAAACGGCTCGTTTAAACACGCCCCCACATGTCTATGTCACTATGTGGAAATATTTGCGTAATGCCGCCCAAATATTCATGTAAAGAAAGAAGTCTGGTTTCAGTAACACAGTTAGTGTTGAAGCAGTCGTGTCAGGGAGGTGTGTGTGTTTCTAGGAGAAAGAAAAAGAATGATTTGTTCTTCCAAAGTGCATTTAGGAATATTTAAGATTATAATAACAGAATAGCAATGCATTTTATGGACAACTGTTTCGTGAACCTAGCAGAGGAGCTCATTCTGACAATCTGAGCTTCTGAAACAGCTACTGTAAGTATGTTTTGTTATTAGTTTAAGTATTGGCTATTGAATGTTCAAATGCAGAGTTTTGTGCATCGTGTGTGTGTTCTAAGGAAATGATTAACTGTATTTACATTTATTTTGAAAGATGAAGCTCTTGATTATGGAAAGCGGCGTTACATTTCCCACAAGTCCTTGTGGTGATCAGCCAATCGCAACGCATTTGAGAGAGGCGGGGCATAGAGGACCTACAATAATGTACAGTTGCATTATTTAAAAATAATGTGTTTCTTGAACATTAAAGCATGTCAACATATTCTGTTACACCAAATACACAAAATAATGATCTTTAAAAAAGCATCATATGACCCCTTTAACCTCCACATGAAATATGTCACAAGTTTCGGAAAGTTTTTTTCGAGTATGGCTCTGTGTGACGTTAGATGGAGCGGAATTTCCTTATATGGGTCCTGAGGCACTTCTGCCGGAAGAGCGCGCGCTCCCGTATAGCGAGGCTGAGCAGCACAGACATTTCCTGATCAGAGTGGTTCACTGATCAGAGCGAGAGCGTCGCGAAAAGTCACAAAAGGAGTGTGTTTTTGGTTGCCAGGGCAAGACAACCCTGCACAGATTACCAAAAGAGAAACAGCATTAAGGGACCAGTGGACGGAGTTTATTTTTACAGAGCATCAACGGAGTTGTGCAAGTGTTTTTGTTTGTTCCCTGCATTTCTAAAATGCTTGTTTTACAAACAAAGCCCAGTTTGATGACGGATTTGCTTATCGTTTATTTCTTAAGGATGATGCAATACCAAAGAAAAAGGGTCACGATCGTGTGTTGGAACCACAGGCAGTGAGTAAAACTGCTTCAAATATCTCTGCCTCCTTGTTAGTGCGTCCCCTCCCATCAGAGACCCGGGTTCGAGCCCCGCTCTTAGCGAGTCGTTACTGATGCTGCTCTCGTTCAGTTTCAGCCTTCACAGCTGTCACAGCTTCCAAACGCTCCTGATTCTTTAGCTCCGCCCACACGTCACGCCTCCAGTCGCTCGTGTTTTCCGGGAAAAATCGGTACAGACTATCTTTCTCTTATGAATATAATAAAACTAAAGATTATATTAAAGATGCAGTACTACTCTATAGGTACTCAAGATTAACAGGATATTCAGTGAAAACGAGCATTTCACCCCCCCCCCCTTTAATATTTATTCATGAAATGGCATGATTCATTATTATTTTACAAAATATGCTTGAAGGAACATTTGTAATGAAGAGATGCATGTGCACTATATGAGAATAGCGACAAACATAAACCAAGCTTTACATTCACCGGGTGAAAATGTCATTCTGGACTTGGATTGAAATCAAAGTATAAAAGCATGATTTGAATGTGCACCAGAAAGAAGATTCAAAATGGCATTACTGTAAAAATAAACAGAAAAATAACACTATATTTATTTCTGAGCCAGTGTGAATTAAAAAAATTATATATATATATATATATATTGTGTGACTTAATGCAAACAAACAGACAATTTTGGTTCATTACAGATTATCATATCACATAAGGCAGTAAGTCTAATTAAATCAAGCAGCATCACAAAATTAAATGAATGCAGGCCTAATAAACATGATACATTCTCAACATGAGCAGAGGTGTGCTACAATAATCCCTTTTCATGCATTTATACCAAATATTCCATGAAATGCATAATAGAGCTGATTATAATTGGAAAAAAAATTGTTAGTCAAATATTCACTTGGATGAATGCAATTACAAATGACACAGAAAATCAATCCCTGTAAACTTCATTACATTTAAAG
This sequence comes from Carassius auratus, assembly GCF_003368295.1. Classification (NCBI taxonomy): domain Eukaryota; kingdom Metazoa; phylum Chordata; class Actinopteri; order Cypriniformes; family Cyprinidae; genus Carassius; species Carassius auratus. The sequence continues at coordinate 4,547,065 of NC_039263.1, forward strand.
CAAGTGTTTATTTGCTCAGTGTCAGGCACTCCATGGGTCTAAAACATTTCATAATTAATGTAAAAAGCCTACCGTCACTACATCACTTTTTAATTTTAGGTTTGAAAATGATGAAACTTTAAATAAATCAATCAATAAATATTAGCATTGTATTTTTTAAATGTAGCAAGTTATCAAAAAAAACTTTTATTGTATATATTTAACCCTCTAACTCTCGCCCCTGTTAGACTTGCACTCTATTCATTTACTAACTGCTTGTTTAAAAAAATAGTTTCTACTCTTTTTGTATTCCATCTGTTTTCTTTTGATTTATTATACAATTAACAAAAAACAAAAATATCTCGCACACTAACTTGCTCTATTCTTTTTTATTCAATCAGTTTTATGAAAAAAAAACGTATGTGTACTTCGTTAAACTAAGCGAGAATAGTTTAGCAGTTGTATATCATTGCTCTTTTGTTGATTTTGATTGCTTCAATTGTCCTCATTTGTAAGTCACTTTAGATAAAAGCGTCTGCTAAATGACTAAATGTATATATATATATATATATATATATATATATATATATATATATATATATATATATATATATATATATATTTTTTTTTTTCACTATATATTACCAATATATTTAGTCACTGTGTGTTAGATGTGTTTACTTGGGCTGTTTGTCTTGAAGCCAGGCCCTCTCTCACGCTCCACTGAACACTATAGAGTCGCTCTCATGAGAGGAAGTCTGTTCCTCTCTGATCATCCTTCTGTAAGGCTACTCGAAACACATCCATTTTCTGACTCATTTTATTTCTGTTTGGCCATTTTCAATAAAAAGACAATGCATGATTTTTTTAATCTAGGCTGCAGTGCTCCCTGAGGCATGGAGAGATATACAGACACACGGGGAACTCAGTCTGTGGTGCGCATGACGAGGTAAGCTCATTCAAACGAAACAAACGCGTATTATTTTAGCTGCGTGAGTAGCCTAGCAATTAGCCTGAAGATGTGCATGTTTGCTAGCACTTGTATGCTAACAGTGCTCCCCCTCTTTACTTTCATTAACACAAACTGAAAAATAAATCTCATTTGTATCTACTCTATCTACTCTATCCATATTCATTTTATTGCGTCATACTCCTACACAAACACATAAACACACACACACACACATGCTTGCATTTGTGGTTTGCAGGGACTCTACATTGGCGTTATGGTTTTTATACTGTACAAACGACACCTAAACCTACCCCTTACTGAAAACTACTGGCAATTTCTGAATTTCATAAAACAGTTTTGTATGATTTTAAGCCTTTTGTTTTACGGGGAAACAAGAAATGTCCTCGAAAAACCTTATTTAAATTGAAGTACCCATGTCATTATACTATATATATACCAGTACACACACACACAAACACCAAATCTCCAAATCTAATAAGGGTGATTTTTCACCATTTTTTACAGCATGCTCTGCTTTTTCATGGGTTTAAATAATATATTTTTGTTTTAAGAGACAATAAAAACAACTTTGCTCCTCTTCTGGTAAAATAAGAGCATGATTTACAAAAGCTTGTGATAGTTCGTAAAGTAACATCACGTAACATAATGTAACATTTCTGATCAAGTCTCTGAGTAACATGTCGTTTATTTAAGCATTAGAACTCAATTCAGTAAAAAAAAAATATAAAGAACTATGCAAAAAGCATTTTGACCATCTCAAGCTCACTTCGAGCATGTTTAATACCCAAATGTCAAAAATGCATGTTATAATGTCCGTCGAAAACTTGCTGTTGTTTGGAATATTACAACTAAAACATTGACAATAAAACACTCAGACATCAATCACTTCACTGAATTATATATGCCACCACATAAATAAATATTACCTTACGATCCATCTGTTTCCAAATCCACATTATTTGAATATCACAACATCAATATCTGTTAAAAAATAATGTGCACAATACACAGTAGTATTTCTGAGAAGCAGAGGTCCAGTGAAAACATGCATTTCCCCAAAAACCCACACTACTTTTGACTAATTCACCGCTTTTTTTTTCCTTAGTTTTTTTTTGTCATCTAACAGTGCAACAACAAACAGGAACAACTAGACAAAAAGATTAAATGATAATATGTGATACAGCTACGAGTAAATAAGTGAACAAAATACAAACATGAATATAGAAAACAGTAGGGAAAAGAACAGAGTAAAGGAATATACAAATATTGCACATATTATGTCTGCCTTATAGTATGTGAAAATTAAACAGCATTTGCCAGCCACAGATGATTATTTCTCTGCACAGATGAATTATCTCTCACTTTCTGTCTCTACAGTCAGAGGCGGGAACTGATTCATGAGAGGAAACCATAGCAACGTCTCAACTATGCTGGTGGCAAGACATGCTAGACTCCTTCACCAAAAACACATTTACGTAATCTGTTCCCAGCGCTAGGAATGTGAATCCTGCCCTGCATTCCCGTGCTTGCAGATCTGTGGGAACGGGTCACCCAGGTTTCAGTCTGTAGAACGTGGGATTTCTTGTAAATAAGATCGTACATCATTGCCAAATGTTCTTTTTTTCTTGTCCATCATTGCTTCTGAGCAGAAGGCTTAAAAGCATAAAATAACCAGGATTAGTCTGAACTGAAAACTGATGTTCACACAGAGGGCTTTAAATCCTCAATAATGCAAAAAAATCACGATAAATGGCAAAAATGATGGTTTATTTGGTGAACTAGCCACCAATGTCTTTCAGATACTACCGTTTAATGATAATAGTGCTAATTAAATTCACAGCAAGGTGTAGCTCGTGACAGGAGACCAGTGAGTGTCTGTGGCTGTTGATACAGTAAAATCTCAAATGTTGGGTGCATCAATTAATTATGAGTAATCAAGAAGAATCTGTCATGACAGCTGCACAATAGGTTTCATTTTGTACATTTTCTCAATGTCTCAAACTATGCTCAGATTTGCCAAGACACTCAAACGTTAAAGATTACACTGAACTCAAGCAATTCTCATCAAATGATCTGAGCTGTACTATCTCTGTTTATTTCATTTCTGCATACATCATTTTGAATCATGAATCATGAATCAGTGTCTTAGACAAAATGAAGAACATATGTGACCCTGGATCACAAAACCAGTAATAAGTAATAGCCAAGAATATATTTTATTGGTCAAAATTATGGATTTTTTTTAAAAACGAAAATCATTAGGATATTAAGTAAAGACTATGTTCTTTGAATATATTTTGTAAATGTCCAAACCTAAAAATATATATAAAAAAATAACTTTTGATTAGTAATATGCATACCTAAGGACTTAATTTCTTTTTTGCTCCCTCAGATTCCAGATTTTGATATTCAAATAGTTGCATCTCTGCCAATTATTGTCCTAAGCACATTTATTCAGCTTTCATATGTTTTATAAATCTCAGTTTCAAAAAACTGACCCCTGTGACTGGTTTTGTGGTCCTGGGTCACATATGAGATCTCAGTCTGTGGCTGTTGATTACCATGACGTCACTCATCCATAACGCCGAGTCGCATGACGTCATCCACGCAAACCACTGCGCTGGCATGTGATATGATAACAGGTGCATCTTTCGGTCACACGGGAAAATAACGAAACGGTGACAGTCATTAATATGAAGGTGATGAATTGTTGATCTATCGGCTCATTTGAAAGCCCACAGAGCCAGCAGTGTTACATCTTCGCTTCTGCTATTCTAGTCATGTCGGCATTATCACGTAACAAGTATGAGAAAACACTGAACGCAAGGAAATCCTGCGCGTAATTGCCATTTACTTACGAATAAGTGTAGTTGTCTCCGTCCTCTCGCTGTTCTTTCGCGAGGTCGTCGTTTTCGATGGGCTTTTCGGCGTTACATGGCGTTAAGACGCGCGCGGTGCCGTCACGCTGTCGATGGGTTGAGGTGCGATGAAAACGCAAGCTCGCGTTGCCTGGGAAGCGTCGCTCGTCGCTGTGCGCCTGCAGAGGCGATGCCACTGCGCATGCGTGTGCGATACCCTGTGTGTGTGTGTGTGTGTGTGTGTGTGGAACACTGAGACATAATGGATGAAATAAGCAGAAATACACACGCTTGAAGGGAAACACTAGTATTTTATTTTCAGGAATTGTCCTTTTTTATGTTACTTACCCAATTTAACCAAGTCTTCCCATTTAACTGTTTGCATTGTTTGGGAAAAAAAAAAGAGGGTTTTCTTGTGGCCACCGTGGGAAAGCTTTGAGTAGGAGAGAGCCTTTGTATTGTATAGGCTTCGACCCTTGTTTACGGAATAAATTACTTTTTTCTATAGGATATTTGTTGCATTTCAGTCTATTAAACTAAATCTTTTTACGTTCTTCCCTTGTTATACTGCATGACTAAAATTTTAAAAAGCTAAAAGGTCATTATTTACATTGCATTTTACTATATATATATATATATATATATATATATATATATATATATATATATATATATATATATATATATAATTTTTTTTACCAGTTTTACATAAGGACGTCCCCAAAAGGGAGGTTTATGGAAATTTTGTCAGGTTTTGCTCACTTTTGGGTAAAAAATTGTCCCCAAAATATGGTTAAATAGGTACACACACACACACAAACACACACTGCAGGCTGGTCCCCATAAAAAAAGGTTTTACTATCCTTATAGGGCCATTTGGTCCCAACAATGTAGCAGTTTTTTTTAAACCTATTGAATAATTGGAACAGCGAAAGTGTCCTCATAAATCACCTTCATGTTGTAATACCTATGTCATACCCATCCCATAATACAAATTTGTGTCCTGATAAACCATATAAACATTCACACACATAGGCCTATATGTATAAAGCATGCTTAAGTGACAAAGGAAAAAAAAAAGTAACACCATTCATTGCAGACCATTAATTTCTTTATGTCATTTATTTCAAATACAAACAGTTTCAATCAAGAACGCATAACTAAAGTTTAGCATGTTAAAATATATTTTATCATTGTTGTAGTAACCCCATAAATCACAGGTTCAGAATACAAATGAATGTCGTCACCACGTGGTGGCACAGTCCTATGAGAAACTCGCAGGCTTTTACTGAAGCGTAACACAAACAGCCTTGATATCAACAGATTCATTTAAATCAGGCTGAGCGATAAGGCTGGCAAAGAAAACAGTGCAAGGAGTGTGTTAGTGTTTGCTTTGGCCTTGCGATGCATTCAGTACAAGTGGACAGACACGAGTCCTGGATAGAGCTGCGTTTGCAAAAGTATTATAGAGAGTTATTCAAAACGCTTTTGCATCACGTTTTCCATCGGGAAAGTAAAGAATCCTAACTGTTCTTTTCAGAGACAAATCTGGAGAACGACAGGAGCTACAACATTAATCCTCACAGTTTACAGGCAGTGTTGGGGAAAGTAAAGCATCACAATATTGCATTACTCCCTAAAAACATGCTTATTAGTTTCTCTTTTTATGGAAAGTAGTACGTTACTTTTTAAATCTGGGCAGGGCTTGCTTGTTTTTTTTTTTTTTATATAAAACATATATTTTACAAAAGTAAGCCCGATCACACCAAAAGTGAAAAAGTGTTCAGAAATGACAGTTAAGAGGTTAAAGGGAAAGTAAGTTTGGTAGACTCATATTAGAAATATAGGCTAGGTCAAGATGGTCAACTAGTGAGTTAGACATTAAGCACTCGACTAGTGGAGCTGGTTTGAACCATTATGCTGCAACTGTGTGAATATTATCAGACGGCCTGGGCTTTCTTCTGCTGCACGTCTTAATGATATTTACATCGTAGATAGCGAGCGAAGGCTTGTCGGTACGTCTCGTTGAAAAGGGTGTAGATCAGAGGATTCACTCCGGAGGAGATATATCCCACCCAGACAAAAAAGTGAATGAGTTTATAGAGATGCTCGCTGCAGTTGTCCTGACAGATGGCGACCAGGACATTGGTGATGAAGAACGGACACCACATGACCAGGAAGAGGAAGAAGACGATCCCCAAGACTTTGGAGGCTCGACGCTCATTGTTCAAAGCTTGAATCATGCCTCGTCTGCCTTGGCCTTGTGGACCTGGTGCGGACCTGATGGTGGAGGACTTACTGTTCAGCAGACTCGTGTCACTGATCTCAACAGATGAATGTTTGGACTGGCCCTTGCTCTCTTGCGGGAAGGAAGTGCTGTGCCTCTGGAGATCACGGAGCGTGAGGTAATAGCAGACCACCATGATGACCAGAGGAACGAAGAAGGCCACGGAGGAGCCAACGAGGACGAAACGAGGCTCGTTCAGAGTGCAGGAGCCGTTTACAAACACCTTCTGCTTGTCCTGGAAGCCCATCACTGGAATGGGCAGCGACAACACTGGAAGAAATAAAACGAGAAGAATGAATAATCAGCTCAGAAAGCGTGTTTTAATCCATCGCATCCCACCGGTTACATTAGTGACCCAGATTTAGTTTGGAGGGAATTTTATGCAGAATTTTACATTTTCAATCACAATGATTCTATGTGAACATGTTAACTGATGTGAACACCAGTAAAAGTAAAAAGTAAAAGCTGTCAAAGACGTAATGGTCTGTTATTGATTTACAACACATAACCGTGTAAGTGAGGTTCATTATAAAACTGCTGATTTCAAAATGTTAATACAGCTTAAAAAAAACAATTATTCTAGGTTTATCATGTCATTAAAGTCGAAATATTACAAGAATAAAGTTGAAATATTACGAGAATAAAGTTGAAATATTACGAGAATAAAGTTGAAATATTACGAGAATAAAGTTGAAATATTACGAGAATAAAGATGAAATATTACGAGAATAAAGTCAAAATATTATGAGAATAAAGTTGAAATATTATGAGAATAAAGTTGAAATATTATGAGAATAAAGTCTAAATATTACGAGAATAAAGATGAAATATTACGAGAATAAAGTTGAAATATTACGAGAATAAAGTCAAAATATTACGAGAATAAAGTTGAAATATTATGAGAATAAAGATGAAATATTACGAGAATAAAGATGAAATATTACAAGAATAAAGTCGAAATATTACAAGAATAAAGTCGAAATATTACGAGAATAAAGATGAAATATTACGAGAATAAAGATGAAATATTACGAGAATAAAGTTGAAATATTACGAGAATAAAGTCAAAATATATGAGAATAAAGTCAAAATATTATGAGAATAAAGTCGAAATATTATGAGAATAAAGTTGAAATATTATGAGAATAAAGTCTAAATATTACGAGAATAAAGATGAAATATTACGAGAATAAAGTCAAAATATTACGAGAATAAAGTCAAAATATTACGAGAATAAAGTTGAAATATTACGAGAATAAAGATGAAATATTACGAGAATAAAGATGAAATATTACAAGAATAAAGTCAAAATATTACAAGAATAAAGTCGAAATATTACAAGAATAAAGTCGAAATATTACGAGAATAAAGATGAAATATTACGAGAATAAAGATTAAATATTACGAGAATAAAGTCGAAATATTACGAGAATAAAGTTGAAATATTACGAGAATAAAGATGAAATATTACGAGAATAAAGATTAAATATTACGAGAATAAAGATGAAATATTACGAGAATAAAGATGAAATATTACGAGAATAAAGATGAAATATTACAAGAATAAAGTCGAAATATTACGAAATAAAGTCGAAATATTACGAGAATAAAGATGAAATATTACGAGAATAAAGATGAAATATTACGAGAATAAAGTCAAAATATATGAGAATAAAGTCAAAATATTATGAGAATAAAGTCAAAATATTATGAGAATAAAGTCGAAATATTATGAGAATAAAGTCTAAATATTACGAGAATAAAGATGAAATATTACGAGAATAAAGTTGAAATATTACGAGAATAAAGTCAAAATATTACGAGAATAAAGTTGAAATATTATGAGAATAAAGATGAAATATTACAAGAATAAAGTTGAAATATTACAAGAATAAAGTCGAAATATTACGAGAATAAAGATGAAATATTACGAGAATAAAGTTGAAATATTACGAGAATAAAGTCAAAATATATGAGAATAAAGTCAAAATATTATGAGAATAAAGTCGAAATATTATGAGAATAAAGTTGAAATATTATGAGAATAAAGTCTAAATATTACGAGAATAAAGATGAAATATTACGAGAATAAAGTCAAAATATTACGAGAATAAAGTTTAAATATTATGAGAATAAAGATGAAATATTACGAGAATAAAGATGAAATATTACAAGAATAAAGTCAAAATATTACAAGAATAAAGTCGAAATATTACGAAATAAAGTCGAAATATTACGAGAATAAAGATGAAATATTACGAGAATAAAGATTAAATATTACGAGAATAAAGTCGAAATATTACGAGAATAAAGATGAAATATTACGAGAATAAAGATGAAATATTACAAGAATAAAGTCAAAATATTACAAGAATAAAGTCGAAATATTACGAAATAAAGTCGAAATATTACGAGAATAAAGTTGAAATATTACGAGAATAAAGATGAAATATTACGAGAATAAAGATTAAATATTACGAGAATAAAGATTAAATATTACGAGAATAAAGTCGAAATATTACGAGAATAAAGTTGAAATATTACGAGAATAAAGGTGAAATATTACGAGAATAAAGTCGAAATATTACAAGAATAAAGTTGAAATATTATGAGAATAAAGTCGAAATATTATGAGAATAAAGTTGAAATATTACAAGAATAAAGATGAAATATTACAAGAATAAAGTCGAAATATTATGAGAATAAAGTTGAAATATTACGAAAAAGGAATGCCGTTTTTTTTCCACTGCAATCCAGGGACTTGACTACAAAGCATAAGTTTACTATGTAATACCAAACCAAGGACACAGGTAGAATGGAAGCCAGATCTCAAATGGAAAGATACAATGACAGAATTCTTGAGTGAGGCATAAAAGTACAAGACAACAGCAAACAGAAGTGTTTGAGTAATTCTATTTTTCAAATCTTCCATTACTGGTGCAGAAATCTTACAAAGGAGCTTTAATCTGGCAGTATAGAGATGCTTCAAGATGACATCACATCCATGGACTTAACTTTGTTGTTTGATGGTTGTGACTTTATTATATAATTATACTGTACTGATAAATATACATGCTGATAATGTATATATATATAGCCTGAATACACTGTAGGTCGCTTTGGATAAAAGTGTCTGCCAAATGCATAAATGTAAATAATTAGGTTAAGCATAAATTAGAATATTAATTGTGTGAAATCACTCAACAAAGGTTCTTTATTAATCTGTGGTTCCACAAAGAACCTTTAACACCCATGGGACCTTTAACTACACAAAAGATTCCTGTACTTCAGGTTTAGAAAATAACTTTATCTAAGGAGTTGTCCACTAAAATGCTCTTTACAGAACTGGTTCTTCTATTGTACTGGTACTGATGAAATAAACAACTAACCTTTATTTTTAAGAGTCAGAGATCAGTGCTAGAGCATTTGCTCATTTCAGGTCAAAAGAGAAATGGCCAGAAATATACATTTCTATAGCACACTTTTCTCCACTCATCTGTGTGCAACAAACGCTCAGCTTTAACATTAAGAACAACAAATTCTAGCATTGGATCGCTACTCATTATAACACATCGTAAGATAATAAAAACTCTAGACCAAGAACAGGAGATGCTTCTTGTGGATTAGGTAAATGCATGGATGCAAGCTGCTTCAAAATGAAAATCAGAAATGCTAAATACATGATAGGGCTGGAGTGCTGACGGAGGGCCTGATGCAGCAGTAGTGGCTTCTCCTGTCAGTTCCTGTTAGTGCTGTGTACTCACTAGGTAAAGACATCAAGCAGAGTCTGTGATGCCCCGGGAAGCACACAGAAACAGGGTCAGAGCACTTGCCTGACTGCTCACATTATTGCTCATCATGCTAAATGAGCGGAGGAACAGATGCAGTATATGTATGTTACAGTTTTTCTCAGTTGCTTTGGTACATTTCTCGGATCATCCTTGAGATTTGTAAAACAGTAAGTGCATTTCTCAAAACAACTCATACAAATAGCAAAACACCTGCTCAAAATCCTTAATTCATCTCTCAAAAATAAATATCTGTGTCAATGAGCATGTCAGTGCCATCAGAATGACAAGTCCTTGTGTCATAGTTTATGGATAAGACAGTCAAATCGCTTAGTATCCAGAGGCATGGGACCTCTGACGTTTATAGCAATTGTAAGTTGCTTTAGATAAAAGTGTCAGCTAAATGAATAAATTATATAGAAAAGGAAAAAGAAATATTGGCACAAAGATGAAAATAAGTCAATTTTCAGAATTTGTAACTCTTTTGTTGTCCTCTGTCTATACCAGGCGGCAAGGAAGTCAGCCGGGTGCCGCCATCTTGTAGCAGAACTTCACTTGCGTTAGCATCCCATTGACTCCCATTCATTTTGGCGTCACTTTGACAGCGAATAACTTTACATCTGAGGCGTTTAACGACTCCATTTGTCCATTATTTATTTCTAAAGATACACGACAATGTATAAAGGGCTCCATTACCTTCTATGTTACATTATGGCCCCGTAGAAACAGTTTTTGTAAAAATAAGCTAACGTTTGCGTCATAACCACGTGACTCTCTGTCGCATTACCGTACAGACAGGAGGAGAAGCTCGCAGGCAATTCACTTAATATGTCGTACTGGCGTTACATTTTAAAATACTATACAAAATAATTAATCAGAATACTTACTCCTGCTCACTCACGACAAAGAACTCCCCGCTCAAGCTCGCCGTCTCTGCAAGATTAACGATGGCAGTTTGCACGCACAGCTACTACAAGATTTACATCTGTCAGACAGGTTGCTGACATCGTCAAGCTTCGTTTGAGTCTGCGCGTCAGAAACGGAAGTGCTAAAAATAGCTAAAAATGGGCTTCACTTGTCTCAATTGAGTTCCAATGGGGTCGCTGTGTCCATTTCTTTTACTGTCTATGGTCTATATAGTATAAGCTTTCCAACTGAAAACTCGTGAGGTGAACCTTTGAGATATTTCAGAGAAATGGTTTATCATCTACATTTTCTTCATCGGTAAAGATTCACTTTCCAAATTGACAAAAAATCTAATAGTAATGTGTAAAAATAAAAAGTGTGCTTGGCAGTTTATGACAACTAGATTAACCATTTTGCATTGAATGACTTATATGATGAACTAAAGACTAGATGTTTTGAGGGGTAAGACTATTGCACAGACATGACATTAGCATCAGCATATATATATATTGTGGCACTATTTTATTTTCATTTTCCTTTTTTTTTTTTTTTTTTTTTTTCGAACAATGAAAAATTAAATATGGGTTCTTAAGGCAATTATTCTTGTTTTCTTTTAAGCCTGGTCAAGCCTGTGTCTTGAAAATGTGTTGACTTGATGGTACCACAATGGTATCTTCTGTAAATTGGATGCTCAATTCTCACCTATAGAAACAGTCCAGACAGAAATGATTTTTAACATGGTCTTGCGAAGTGTGTTGCTGCGGCTGTATTTGATTGGATTACGGATCCCAATATAGCGGTCCAGAGAGATGGCGCACAGGTGCATGATGGAGGCTGTGGAGAAAAGCACATCAAGGAAGATCCACATGGGACACAGCAGTTCAGGGAGAGGCCAGATGTGATCTGGAAATACACAACAAGAGGAGATGTTTCAGAGACTCAGGTACAAACTGAAAGAAGTAGAGTGTCTGGTCCTTTTGCCAAACCGTGGTAACACACACACACAAATTTATATATATATATATATATATATATATATATATATTGCATGAAGAAAATTAATCCCATTCAGTGACAATCAAGATTGATATTTGTTGTTGACATTGGTCGACAGCTTTTGTGAGACTCATCCATTTTCATTTTCAAGTGTGCACCTGATAGGTTTCCTTTACAAAAAGGATAGTACTTACTGTAAAGAATATTAATTAGTGAAGCAGGCATAACTAGGAATCCCACCAGCATGTCTGCCACGGCCAGTGAGCACAGAAAGTAGTTGGTGGCATTATGCAGTTTGCTCTCGATGGATACGGCCATAATTACCAGTATATTCCCAGCAACAGTAAAAAATATAATGGCCAGAATGAACAGGGCTGGCCAGTTCTTCTCCATGGGTTGTGTGTCCTCTAATTCTGTGAGGTTGGATTTGAAATCGCTGTGGTTAAGGTCCAAAGAGACATTCCAGGGAAGAGTAACGTTCAATAAGGCCATTGTGGTACAAGTAAAACTGAACTGATAGGGCTCTCAGCAGCAGCTGTCAGTGTTAATTCTGTGTGATCAGTCTCAGGTGTCAACTGACTTCAGGCCGTCTTCCTTAGAACTGGTTACTCTTGTGGTTGTGTGTCTTACACCTAAAACAGATGGAAATACTGGTTAGACAGATGGACAGACAGATGATAGACAGACATACATACAGATAGACAGATGATAGACAGACAGATAAAAGAGATGATAGATAAACAGACAGATGATAGACAGATAACAAACAGAGAAATAGACAGACAAACAGACAGACAGAGTATAGACAGACAGACAGACAGACAAAGAGAGTATAGACAGCTAGATCATAGACTCACTGACAGACAGACAGACAGATTATAGACTGAAAGACAGACACACAGACAGATTATAGACAGAGTATAGACAGACAGACTGACAGATTATAGACTGAAAGACAGACAGACAGATTATAGACTGAAAGACAGACACACAGACAGATTATAGACTGACAGACAGACAGATTATAGACAGAGTATAGACAGACAGACTGACAGACAGACAGATAGTTAGAGAGACAGACAGACAGACAGAGTATAGACAGACAGACAGACAGAGCATAGACAGACAGACAGACAGATAGACAGACAGACATAGAAAAAACAGACAGACGGACAGAGTTTAGACAGACAGACGGAGTATAGACAAACTGACAGACAGACAGACAGACAGAGTATAGACAGACAGACAGACAGACATAGAAAAGAGACAGACAGACAGACAGACATACATAGAAAAACAGACAGACAGACAGAGTATAGAAAGACAGACATACAGACAGACAGAGTTTAGACAAACAGAGTATAGACAAACAGACAGACAGAGATTAGATAGACAGACAGACATAGAAAAACATACTATGAAGGTATTTTTGATTCAAATTAACTGAGCACCTGTGGCAGTGCGATTTGTAGTTGTAGAGAAAAGCCACACATGTGTATCAGTAAATTTGAAGCCACAGAGATAAATGTTTTAAGAGTTGCAAACCTGTAGCCTTTTTTTCTCTCCCACAAACACAACACAACAGTTACACCTTCTCAGATTCTTCATTGCAGGTGCACAAATCCTATTCTACAAATCACACATTTAGAAACTCGTACGCTCACATTTTTGAAACAATTGCTGCAGTGAATGTGGTGCAAAACGCATTTACACACCCGCATCAAGAAATGTGCAGTCGTGGAGAAATGTTGAACATCCGCAAATCAGTACGTGAATTCATCAAATGAGAGTGGCACACTTGTAGAATATTTTCTCAGAATGTCTTGTATATTTTTCTACCACAAACACAAAGTACATAACTACAGCTGCTTGAATCTGCTGCGATGAAGCTCAAACACTGTTTTTTCGCTTTCAAGCGACAAGTTTCGCGCTCTCCCTTTTGCACCGAGATATTTGGTTCAAAAGTGATTTGTGCATCTGTAGAGGTAGTGGGCGGGACTGTTTAGAGATTACAGAATTTCAGCCAATCAGAAGAGCTACTGAGCCGGTAGATATACGCCCCAAGCAGTTTTACGCCCCTGTTGTTCCTCATGCGTCCAGTAGGGGGAGGCAGTATATTAGTATATGAGCCCAGTCATTTATAAGAACAGCAGACCATATCTATATGTATGATAGCAGCAGACCTTCTTGAAGCGATACGGATGAGGTATGTTAAATAATCTGCTAAAGTACTTGTTGTTGATTGTATTGTGTAATGATGCAACATTTATTATTTATAAAAGATTGATCAATTAAATAAGAAAGAATAGCGATATCAATTCAAAAGATGGATCAGTTTATTTCGAGAGGCAAAAGTACTTGATTGAGTCAGATGTTCTGTCTGACTCAAACTTAACTAACCACAGTCTATCATCAATGGACAGATAAAGAAACAATTAAAGAAGAGTGGCAAACCATAGGAGAGTCATCTACAGGAGTCATGCTGTTAAGAAATAACCAAGTCATGGTGTTAATAAATTTTTTGTGAACAACAATATTGTCTTTCTTTTAAATGACCCTTGGAACTTTAGAAAATTGTTAAATTTTGTTGGTATTCATAAAATGCTATGTAGAACATGTTCTATTGCTGTATAACGAGCAATTGTGAATTGTAAAGCAAATATTTCATTTAGGATCCATATGATTACAAAGTACTGTATGTCTAATGGCCTGAATATGGTTAATATCTAAATATAACTTAATATAAATTCACAACATCATATATCAGTCAATCTCTGTATATAAAAACAGTTTATAAATATATATAAATAATACATTTTACAGTAGGTCATAGGTCTGCAGCCTCCCCCTACTGGACGCATGAGGAACAACAGGGGCGTAAAACTGCTTGGGGCGTATATCTACTGGCTCAGTAAGCTCTTCTGATTGGCTGAAATTCTGTAATCTCTAAACAGTCCCGCCCACTACCTCTACAGATGCACAAATCACTTTTGAACCAAATATCTCGGTGCAAAAGGGAGAGCGCGAAACTTGTCGCTTGAAAGCGAAAAAACAGTGTTTGAGATTCATCGCAGCAGATTCAAGCAGCTGTAGTTATGTACTTTGTGTTTGTGGTAGAAAAATATACAAGACATTCTGAGAAAATATTCTACAAGTGTGCAACTCTCATTTGATGAATTCACGTACTGATTTGCGGATGTTCAACATTTCTCCACGACTGCACATTTCTTGATGCGGGTGTGTAAATGCGTTTTGCACCACATTCACTGCAGCAATTGTTTCAAAAATGTGAGCGTACGAGTTTCTAAATGTGTGATTTGTAGAATAGGATTTGTGCACCTGCAATGAAGAATTTGAGAAGGTGTAACTGTTGTGTTGTGTTTGTGGGAGAGAAAAAAAGGCTACAGGTTTGCAACTCTTAAAACATTTCACTCTGTGACTTCAAATTTACTGATACACATGTGTGGCTTTTCTCTACAACTACAAATCGCACTGCCACAGGTGCTCAGTTAATTTGAATCAAAAATACCTTCATAAAAAACAGACAGAGTATAGACAGCAGTGTTGTAGTCGAGTCACCAACTGTCGAGTCCAAGTCGAGTCTCGAGTCTCAGTGTTCGAGTCCGAGTCCAAGTCCGAGTCACCAAAGAAGAGTCCGAGTCGAGTCCAAGTCGAGTCTCGAGTCCCCAATTGGAATTTTTTTTTTTTTTTTTTTTGAGGAAACAATAGCAACCAACTGAGTTGGTAGGCATTGAAGTCCATTATATGAAAAAAAACATCATGAAATGTTTTCCTTAAAAAACATAATTTAAGAAAAAACGCCATGGATATCCTGAATGGCATTGGGAGGAGTAAATGATTAGGAAATTTTCATTTATGTGTGAATTAATCATTTAACACTGTATTACAGAAATGCACTCGTTGAAAAAAAAGAAACGTGCATATTACAATGAGTGTGTGTGAGAGAGAGACACAGTGTGAGTGTGTGTGTGTGTGTGTGTGAGTGTGTGAGAGAGAGAGAGAGAGAGCATTTGTGTGTGAGTGACGGTGACCGAGTGATTTAGCGTGAGTGCGTTTGTATGTTTTCAAGTGAATGTGTGTGTGTGACGGCACGCGCATGGTCAGAAAGCAACGTATAAGGGCCGTTCAAATATCGCGTCTTTTGCACGCTCAAGTTCGTTATGTCCACTGTACTGTAGGCGCGCAGTATGCACGCTCATAATGGAAGTATGCGCGCTCATAACGGCAGCATCCAGGCGCGTCCCCACCGCATTGAGTTAAAAAACATCTAAACTTTTCAGAATGCTGCAAGGGCACCACGGGTCATGTGACAAGAACTAACAAATCAGCTTCATCTTTTCCTGCAAGTGCCCAAGTGCTTTGGAAAAAAAGTAATGTGAAAGTAAAGTGAGTGACGTCAGTGAGTGTGTTGTAAAGCAAAGAGAGCGAGCGGTAGCAGTGTCTGTGAGGGAAAAGAATAGATCCCGGCCAGTCTTGGGCACGAAATATAACATTTTTAAGTTTATAAAATTTTTAGTCAAAAACAACGTAATGAATGTTCAAGTCTGATTTTATATATCCTTGAGTCCGAGTCCAAATACGAGTCATCAGTCCACCAGTCCAAGTCAAAACACGAGTCCAGAGAATGGAGTCTCGAGTCGGACTCGAGTCCAAAGAAAAGTGACTCGAGTCGGACTCGAGTCCGAGTCCAGAGTATAGACAGACTAACAGACAGACAGACATAGAAAACAGACAGACAGAGTATAGACAGACAGACAGACATAGAAAAACAGACAGACAGACAGACAGACAGACAGAGTATAGAAAGACAGACAGACATAGACAGACAGACAGACAGAGTATAGACAGACAGACAGACATAGAAAAACAGACAGACAGACAGACAGACAGACAGACAGAGTATAGAAAGACAGACAGACAGAGTATAGAAAGACAGACAGACATAGACAGACAGACAGACAGAGTATAGAAAGACAGACAGACATAGAAAACAGACAGACAGAGTATAGACAGACAGACAGAAAGACATAGAAAAACAGACAGACAGAGTATAGAAAGACAGACAGACATAGACAGACAGACAGACAGACAGAGTATAGACAGACATACGGACAGACAGAGTATAGACAAACTGACAGACAGACAGACAGACAGACAGACAGAGTATAGACAGACAGACAGACATAGAAAACAGACAGACAGAGTATAGACAGACAGACAGAAAGACATGGAAAAACAGACAGAGTATAGAAAGACAGACAGAGAGATAGAGTATAGAAAGACAGACAGACAGAGTATAGACATACATACAGAGTATAGACAGATAGACATACAGACAGACAGACAGAGTATAGACAGACAGACAGAGTATAGACACACAGACAGACAGAGTATAGATAGACAGACAGACAGACAGACAGACATAGAAAAACAGACAGACAGAGTATAGACAGACAGACAAACATACAGAGTATAGACAGACAGACAAACAGACAGACAGACAGACAGATTATAGAAAGACAGACAGACATAGACAGACAGAGTATAGACAGACATACGGACAGACAGAGTATAGACAGACAGACAGACAGACAGACAGATAGAGTATAGAAAGATAGACAGACAGACAGACAGAGTATAGACAGACAGACAGATAGATAGATAGATAGATAGATAGATAGATAGATAGATAGATAGATAGATAGATAGATAGATAGATAGATAGATAGATAGATAGATAGATAGATAGATAGATAGATAGATAGATGTTTTAGGTTCATTTAGCGTGAAGAGGCTGGTTGGTTGCACACATCTTATTCTTTTGAAGCAATTGCTACCAAATATTTACACATGCAAATATCTGTTTAAACTCAGAGAGAAATGTCTTGTTCCCTGTAGGAAAAAGATCAGGCAAAATAACACTTTTTATGTCATATGATGTTAATAGTTCAGCATTGCAAGATAATATCTACATCTTATCTCAGTTTGGATCCATCCTGTCATACCGCATCTTGAACACTGTATTCTGTAAACACATACAGACCTTAGTCAATTCATATTGAATTTTACATGTAAGGTATAAACGTCCAGTCTTTAAAATAACACAAGCTGTAAAAAGTCTCAAAACTTTCTAGTTAAAGATTTTTGGAAAGATGTTTTATCAACTAAAGAACTGGCAACAGTACAACCCTGTACTTCTGTCCCTCACAGCCTTGTTTTCATTCCTGTCAAAGATTAAATATGACATTACCCTGACTGAATGTCTGTCATAAAAGCTGTGAGTTGGGGCAAGATTTTCAATAAATAGTTATTTAAATTTCGATCTGTTCCTCACACAAAGCTATCTAGACTTTGACTACATTCATGGTATTAATATGCCCTCTTTGGAGCAAGCGTCATCACTATGTACATCACTGTGAAATTAACAAAATGAATTTTTAAGTTTTCTATGGAAGAAAGTGTGTGGAACAACATGAGGTTGAGTAAATAATTACAGTACTTTCATTTTTAGGTAAACTGTGCCTGTGCGTGTGATTTTTTTTTTGTTCACACTTGAATGATGAGAAGTGTAAACAGAGGTGACTTGATTTGCATGGCTCACAGTATTTTTTCACAGCCTTTTATCACCAAGAAGCAGCTGCTTTGACTTGTAGTCAAATATATTTCTTCATCTCTCACTTTCACAGATGACTCAAATTCAAATTCAATGCTTATTATATGAAATTAGGATGTGATTCACAATTGCCCAAACGATCACAGAACACAGGAAAAACTCTTAATTTGCAAAGTGTTGCAAAATAATGTAACCAGCAAAGAAAAGAAAAGACAAATAAAAGAAAACTAGGGTAACAAAGGAATGGTGATGAACACTTGAACAAAACTGAATGACAGAAAGCAAATACTTGTCACAATATCTCAATGCCTGTTTGAGCAAACTTTCCTGAACTGCAATCCTAACGCTGCCAAGAATGCCAGGAGGGCAAGGAACTAGTTCAGCAGTATGTCGGGTTCAGCCCACAAAGAGTAAACATCAGTGCAAAGCAGCACTTGTGCACTTCACTCTCAAGGAAAGTTCATTAAACAAATATTTGAAAACAAATATTTTTTTGAGTTATCTTGATATTTTTCTGGCTAAATGTGAAGGAGGAAGTATGTTATTCAAGGAACTTGTGAATAGGGGAGCTTTTTTGAGACTTTTGTATACAGACATGTAAAATAAACCCGGTAACACTTCACTTAAAGCCTTTATATATAATGTATTATAAAGGGTTATTAATGTGTATAATGCATTATAATGTGCATTATAATATGTTATATTTTGTTGTAAATAGTTATGTAAATAATAACTTAAAAATGCATAGTGTAACAATGAATTGATAAGTGTTATATTGTACTAACTGTGATCACAATTATTGAGATTATGAATTGCGGTGCATTACAAAGTAGAGCTGAAACAACGAATCGATTTAATCGATTAAAATCGATTATTAAAATAGTTGTCAACTAATTTGGTAA
This sequence comes from Carassius auratus, assembly GCF_003368295.1. Classification (NCBI taxonomy): domain Eukaryota; kingdom Metazoa; phylum Chordata; class Actinopteri; order Cypriniformes; family Cyprinidae; genus Carassius; species Carassius auratus. The sequence goes on from NC_039263.1 coordinate 4,566,388, forward strand.
TCGATTCGTCGCTAAATAAATTTTATTTGCCATAAGCGGCTCATTTCGTGCATATTTCAAATCTGCGGTGACCAAAGTGTGGCAGTAATGAGCCACCGGAGGTTTTACTCAGCCAGTACAGCAGGTGAAGTAGCGAATAGCCAATAGCTGGCCTCGTTTTATGTCACGTGCTTCCCGAACAGCGTCTCTGCAGCATTCAGCGGGAAGTGGGAGTACTTTACTTTGAGCCTTCAAAATGAAGAGTAACCTGTAAACTCTGCACTACTGAACTGTTTAAGGGGCCGTTCACATATCGTGTCTTTTGCGTGCTCAAGTTCGTTATTTCCTATGTAGGCGCGCAGTATGCACTATCATAATGGAAGCGACGCGGTCGCGACACGCACGCGGTGCGATGCGCCCGTTTTTCCAGGCGCGTCCACATCGCATCCATTTATCCTTTGCTGAAATTTCTGGGTCTTCATGGAGAGGGCACGTCATGGAGAGAGCACGTCATGGTTGCTTAGCAAAGGCAGACGCCTCAGGGGCACTTCTGCCCGAGCGCTTTGGAAAGAAGGAGAAAGCGGCGCGACTAGTGTTTTCCACGCGTTTTTAGGTGCGATATGTGAACGGGCCCTAAGAATTTTATTTGTGCAGATTCTCCAGTACAAGGTTGTTTGCAAATGTTTAGTCGTAAAAGCTGATAACATTGCTTTTTAACAGTTAACATTTAAAGCTTTACAAACATGTTATGTGATCAGTTTGTCGTTTACCAGTTCATAATTCAGACTTGCAGCCTAATTATGACTGAATGAGAGAGGTAAATGTTTGAGTATATTCACTGCTCTTTTTCACACAGAAGGTTTTTTGTGTGTGTCCCAATTTTTTTTTCTGGACAACCTTCTGATGAATTTTACTTTAAATTGTGAGTTCCATTCAGGTTTCATGCCATTGGCACTTTTTTTCGAAGGATTGTTTACAATTTCACAGCATAAGCTATAAAGCTTTTTCCCAGTAAATAATAAAATACAATGCACTGCAATTTTATTCTGTTTTATCCTTATACTTCGTGAAAATATGTTCTCAAAGATTCCTTAAGCTTTGTTTGGGATGTTAAACTACTTTAGGAGCTCTAAGGACTGCCATGGTGAAAACAATATTTGAAATCTCCTTGTGAATTTTGCTAGAGTATGGGTCAGTGTTTTGATTGCAGAAGAGTTCGACAAAGGATTACTAACATAATAAAACAACTCCAGGTATATTTTTGATGAGGATATGACAATGCAAAATGGTTAAAATCTCTTAAAAATCTATGCTGAATGATAAAGACCCTTTATTAATAATTTATTTGGGGAAAAAATGGAAAAAACTAAAATATAAGTACATAAACCGATTAATCGATTAATCGTAAAAATAATCGACAGATTAATCGATTATCAAAATAATCGTTAGTTGCAGCCCTATTACAAAGCATAATTAATGCTTTAACACTACTTCTATAATGCATCATAAAAAAAAGTCTTTAAAGTAAAGTATTAACATAAATGCTTCTTACAGTAATGAAACTTTGTGGCAGGAAAACACACATTGTGTTTGTTTGAAATTGAAATTATTTGATAATATATGGACTTTTGCATTGATTACTGATAAAATGTGGTCCGATCTTTATCTAAGCCAGTGATAGACAAACAAAATCTGACTTAACCAATAACATGCACACAAAAAAAGTATCGTTGCATGCAAGCAAAACCCTTTCTTATCTGTAAAGTAGGAGCATCACGGTTTAATGCTGCTTTGCTGCTGCTTCAGGGCCTGGAAACGCCGCAATTAGAGAATTCAAATGTGCATCAAAATATTCATGACTTCAAGCTAAAGAGAGGTTTGGTGGTGCAATAAAACAATGACCCAGTGCACACAAGGAAATCTAATAATGATGGCTGAAAAAGAAAAAAAGTGTGTTTTTCTGAGTCCCAACCTTAAGTTAAATGAGATGCATAACCTAAAAAGACTCTGCCATCAAGACAATAGTGAAATCCTGATCAACTGAAAGTTTACTTTAAAGGATCTACAGGTTACTACATGCAAGGGCTCACTTTCCTTTTCCAATTGATTGATCAACATATGCAACAAAGATGTGAAAAGTGTTTTTGTGCTATTAGTTTAGTGCATAATTGAGAGTTAAATTAAGATCAGACCACATTTTTTTATGAGTAATCAATGCAGAAATCCTAATATTTCCAAAGCGTTCACAAACTGTATTATGTAAATTATGAATGTAAGGTGAGTAATGTTCACTGATGGCTGCCAATATTCCTCCTTTGTGCTGAAGTTTGATGATCATACCAAACCTGTTACAAAAAACAACAAACAAACAAAGCCAAAGGGCATGCGGGGACATCAAAAGCCGGATTCACTAAGAAAGAAGTTAACGCATATGTTATATGTGTTAACTTCTTTCTTAGAAAAATTCCAAGCTGTTTATGGAAGTACTGTTCGTTTCTTGAAAAATTCCTAATAAGTGATCAAAGATTTTCTTTAGAAGAAAATTACAGGCCTCAAAAATACCACAATACCACAAACACGCTTTGCCACTTATAAAACAGTGAGCTCAAACCCACTAACAACTGTTAGCATTGCAATTTCTTGTGTAACATGTCTTTAAAAAACAAGAATGACACACGCTACTGTTAGAATTTACGAGACAGCATTATTCTGCCAATGTTCCAGTTTTTCATCTTGTGTAGATGAAATCGAAAGACAAACACCTGTGCTGGTGTTCATCCACTGTGCATCTAATTGTTTGGATAGTATTTCATATTTTTAGATTTTTAAATATAATTCAATGTGGTGCGACTGTAGAATTGTAGCAAACTGTTCTCTTATTCAGTTCTGTATTATGTTAGATTTTGTACTTGGGTTAAGCAGTTTTGATGTAAACATGCAAAACAGTCTGCAGAGTTTTGGAGTGGGAAAATAATTCATGCAATTTGAAAGATTTATAGTTATTGAATGCATTTGGTGCATTTGTCATAAATTATCTGGTGCTGTGCTCACTGTGTGAAGGGTTTTGAAAAAAAAAAACAGTATGTATCAGGATGGAGAGGTCTGAATAAACTAATAATCTAAATAAACAAGTTCATTTATAAAATATGCTACCTTTAGAGAATTAAGACAAGATTGAGGTTAACCGACAATTATATAGTTTTATATATATATATATTTTTTTTTTGGAAGATTATTTTCCAGAATGTGAATCCTTCTCAAGGTTGATCCTAATTACATGCATAAATTTTGTAAAATATACGTACAATGTATAAACACATATGTAGGATATACAATAAGTGCATTGCAACTGAGGCCACGTAATATAAAGTGGGACCTAAAATGATTATTATTGGGGAGAAGAGCTGTCAAAAGAGCAACTTTCTATGTAAAAGAAAGAGCAACATTTCTATATAAAAATATGCTTTAAAAATTTCCTTATGAAAGGAAAATATATTTACCAACATATTTCTTAAAATATATTGTAATATATTATTTTCCCTTTTTATTTTCTAATATATATTTGAATACATTGAATAATATATTGATGATACATATATTATATAATATATTGCAAAATATACAAAATGAATGCCGCTTTCAATTTATTGCAATATATTGGAAAAAATAAATATTAAATCCCATATATAAGAATATATGCTTAATATATTACATGATATTTTCCAATATACTGCAATATATTTTTGTTTCATAAGGGTTGGACTGCAAAACCAAACTATTAAACGTTTCCACAGTTATTGCCAAATTTGTCGTCAGCAAAATTAAAAGATACAACACAAAATGTGTTATTTAATTGACTGTAAACTAGTAAACTAAATGCCTTCATACAGGTGGTAGACTCTTGTCTTAACGTCGTTACACCACAATGTTTTAGTTTAGGAGACAAACTGATTTCTAATTTCAGAGTTTTAGTTGTCTAAAATCAGAGAAAACATAACATTATGCGTTTGTCGGATTGAGACGCGCTTTTAAGTCTCTCCAGCTCAGGTCTCTCCTATTGTTTAAGTACTCCAGACTACATAATTCAGGTCAATCAAGCAGTATCTTACCCTCATGCGGCTGTGCTGTGTTCATAGTGTGTCTTTGGCTCTCTCTCTCCGAGCGCGTTTCTTTTATCAGCGCCGGAAAAAAACAAAAGGTGTCGCCTCCGAGGGCAGGACATATCAGGCTTCATGACGAACACAGACTGTTTCAATATCATCAGACCAGTGTCAGTGTGTAGCCTATAACCATTTATTATATGCATATGTAGGTATATAGGCTAAGTGTAGACTATGCATGCATTAATTATGCAACAGAGAAAACTAACTCCTGTAGTTTTAACTGTAGTCTGTTTTTTTTTCTGTTTTTTTTACGCTGTTTATCAAACATTGATACATTTTTTGTACATTTATCTATAAAAAAACTACAATTAGCCAATTCTAAAGTAGGCTATGTGCCCCAAAATTTTTTTATACTCAACATTTTGTGCATTTTGTTAATCAGTTAACAGTTAACTAATCAGTTCAAACCTCCATTCCCTAACCCCACCCTATTTCGTTTTAAGTGTTTAATTCACAAAGTGTAAAACTGTATAACATTTGAGCGCCAATGTTTCAGCTACAAATGAAACTTCTACACTTTTCCACCAGGCAGCGCCATATAACCAGAGTAGCGTGTATGGCTCACGATGGGGGACAGAATATTATTATTATTATTAATAATAATAATAATAATAATAATAATAATAATAATAATAATAATAATAAAACGATTTCATATGATCATTACATATTTATTATTTATTTATGTATTTATTTATTTAACTTTTTTGGAAAACATATGAATGTGCAAAAAATCTGATTTTGGTTGACAAACTGAAGGCCTGGCTGCATAAATACTAGTCGTGTCCCAAATGAGGCACTATATGCACTGACTGCAGTATACTTATACATTCATTATGCACTCAACGTGTTGCCTATGAATTATATAAAGATATTTTGTTGAGTCTGATAGCTACTCTCCCTCTGCTATGTAATTAAAGCTGCGATAGTTGCGTGCATGAAGTGTCCAACATTCCACACTTTTTCAGTTAATTGAACACATCATCCAGGTTTTTAAAGTATACTTTTTTTTTGTTGGAATTTTCTGTGAAAACACACTCACACTATTTATTATGGAATCAAAACAGAGCCACATATACTTACAAAAGAATTTAAGTTTGCAAACAAAAATTAAAGTATTGAGAAAAATAAATGTGCTTTATGCAAACAAATATTAAAGGGGTCATGAAATGAGAAACCAAATTTGCCTTGATCTTTTGGAATATAAGAGGTCTTTGTACCATTAAAACGTCCTGCAAGTTTCATAGCTTAAGACGTCCTCCCCATTATAAACGAGCCATTTATTTAATCAAGCTCTAAATACAGCTCGTTCTGGATCCATGGTAAGAAGTGACGTCACGGTGCGAAGTGACGTTCCAACCATTTGCATATGACCGCCTCCAGCACAAGACAACTACGCTCATTTCGGATCGTTGTCGCGCTGCGCGCCTCACAAGTGTTCAGTCGACGGACAGCGAGTGGGTCTGTGTACAGGAAAATTACAATGCCACGCAGATGTGCTGTTCCTGGCTGTGGACAAACAACATCTTTGAATACGCTGCCGAAAGATCCTGACGTCAGGGAAAAATGGATGCAGTTTATTTGTATAAGAGAATCTTGAAAATATGTCGCCTTTCTAGTAGGCCTACATGTAATAGAAGATTAAAAATGTTGCCTTATCAATGCTGCATCTTCAAATATGGCCTGTGCATGCATTTTTGTCCGCAGTACACCCTATCATTTCATTGAAATTAGGTAAATAATGTTGAACTGTTAGCATATTAAACTATAGAATAATTATGCAACAATAAACCGTTTTCAAGTGTCTCGGGTTACAATTTTTTTATTAATTCAAAATAGTTTCACTTTCCATGTGGACACGGGCTGATCCAGTCTTCGTTGTTGTGGTGATGGTTCATTTTCCTCTGATTCCTCATCTGATTCCGGCTCAAACATATAAGGTTTTATCATTGCAAGAGCCATCGCTTCGAATGCATCACTCGCTACTAAACAGTTACGCTCAATCCGCAAATGTTCCGTCAAATGTCGTTAGCCAATCATAACAGTGGGCGTTAACACTGAACTCTTAAAGGGGAAACAACCTCAAAACAGACTGTTTGAATCAAAGGATGAGAAACAGGGTGGGAAAATGTCATAATTCACTACATTTTAAAAGTTTTTTTTTTTTTAACTATAGTAATACTATAATTGCACCTAGGGGACCATAATAATAAAATAAAAAAACCCATGTCATGACCCCTTTAAGAATTGCAAAAGCAAATGAAGTATTGCAAGAAGACGTTTTGCAAACAAAAATAAGAAATTGCTAAATTTAAATGAAAAAGCGTAAAAGTAATGATTTTGCAATACATATTTTCCATGGCCACATATATTAATTTATTTGCAACGCTGCTTTTATTTTGCATTTCAATCAAGTTGGTGCTTACAATACTGTTTTTCTCTTTGCGCTTCATGTTTCTGTGCATCTCACTTTCTGACACTGTTTTGACATAGGGGTAGAGTCAATGGAAAGGGGCTTGTACAATAGGACTGGGCACACCTCCCTGGAAGTGATGTAATTGGACCGAGACACAGACGCAGCTCACTGATTCAGGTACTGTCATGAGCAGAGGCAAGCGGGTGGATTGTTTCCTTTTATTCGCTAGAATAAAAAAATGACTTGACTTGACTCGGGGAGTTCAGCTGTGACTTAACTAGTCTCGGGGAGATCATCTGTGACTTGACTAATCTCGGGGAGATCATCTGTGACAAGATCAGCTGTGACTTGACTTGACTCGGGGAGATCAGCTGTGACTTGACTAGTCTCAGGGAGTTCAGCTGTGACTTGATTCAGGGAGATCAGCTGTGACTTGATTCAGGGAGATCAGCTGTGACTTGATTCAGGGAGATCAGCTGTGACTTGATTCAGGGAGATCAGCTGTGACTTGATTCAGGGAGATCAGCTGTGACTTGACTAGTCTCAGGGAGTTCAGCTGTGACTTGACTAATCTCGGGGAGATCATCTGTGACAAGATCAGCGGTGACTTGACTTGACTCTGGGAGATCAGCTGTGACTTGACTAGTCTCAGGGAGATCATCTGTGACAAGATCAGCGGTGACTTGACTTGATTCAGGGAGATCAGCTGTGACTTGATTCAGGGAGATCAGCTGTGACTCGATTCAGGGAGATCAGCTGTGACTTGATTCAGGGAGATCAGCTGTGACTCGATTCAGGGAGATCAGCTGTTACTCGATTCAGGGAGATCAGCTGTGACTCGATTCAGGGAGATCAGCTGTGACTCGATTCAGGGAGATCAGCTGTGACTCGATTCAGGGAGATCAGCTGTGACTCGATTCAGGGAGATCAGCTGTGACTCGATTCAGGGAGATCAGCTGTTACTCGATTCAGGGAGATCAGCTGTGACTCGATTCAGGGAGATCAGCTGTGACTCGATTCAGGGAGATCAGCTGTGACTCGATTCAGGGAGATCAGCTGTGACTTGATTCAGGGAGATCAGCTGTGACTTGATTCAGGGAGATCAGCTGTGACTTGATTCAGGGAGATCAGCTGTGACTCGATTCAGGGAGATCAGCTGTGACTCGATTCAGGGAGATCAGCTGTGACTCGATTCAGGGAGATCAGCTGTGACTCGATTCAGGGAGATCAGCTGTGACTTGATTCAGGGAGATCAGCTGTGACTCGATTCAGGGAGATCAGCTGTGACTTGATTCAGGGAGATCAGCTGTGACTTGACTAGTCTCAGGGAGATCAGTTGTGACTTAATTCATGGAGATCAGCTGTGACTTGACTAGTCTCAGGGAGTTCAGCTGTGACTTAATTCAGGGAGATCAGCTGTGACTTGACTAGTCTCAGGGAGATCAGCTGTGACTTGATTCAGGGAGATCAGCTGTGACTCGATTCAGGGAGATCAGCTGTGACTTGATTCAGGGAGATCAGCTGTGACTTGACTAGTCTCAGGGAGATCAGCTGTGACTTTACTAGTCTCAGGGAGTTCGGCTGTGACTTAATTCAGGGAGATCAGCTGTGACTTGACTAGTCTCAGGGAGATCAGCTGTGACTTGATTCAGGGAGATCAGCTGTGACTCGATTCAGGGAGATCAGCTGTGACTCGATTCAGGGAGATCAGCTGTGACTTGATTCAGGGAGATCAGCTGTGACTTGATTCAGGGAGATCAGCTGTGACTTGATTCAGGGAGATCAGCTGTGACTTGATTCAGGGAGATCAGCTGTGACTTGACTAGTCTCAGGGAGATCAGCTGTGACTTAATTCAGGGAGATCAGCTGTGACTTGACTAGTCTCAGGGAGTTCAGCTGTGACTTAATTCAGGGAGATCAGCTGTGACTTGACCAGTCTCAGGGAGTTCAGCTGTGACTTAATTCAGGGAGATCAGCTGTGACTTGATTCAGGGAGATCAGCTGTGACTTGATTCAGGGAGATCAGCTGTGACTTGACTAGTCTCAGGGAGATCAGCTGTGACTTAATTCAGGGAGATCAGCTGTGACTTGACTAGTCTCAGGGAGTTCAGCTGTGACTTAATTCAGGGAGATCAGCTGTGACTTGACTAGTCTCAGGGAGTTCAGCTGTGACTTAATTCAGGGAGATCAGCTGTGACTTGACTAGTCTCAGGGAGATCAGCTGTGACTTGATTCAGGGAGATCAGCTGTGACTCGATTCAGGGAGATCAGCTGTGACTCGATTCAGGGAGATCAGCTGTGACTCGATTCAGGGAGATCAGCTGTGACTCGATTCAGGGAGTTCAGCTGTGACTCGATTCAGGGAGATCAGCTGTGACTCGATTCAGGGAGATCAGCTGTGACTCGATTCAGGGAGATCAGCTGTGACTTGATTCAGGGAGATCAGCTGTGACTTGATTCAGGGAGTTCAGCTGTGACTTGATTCAGGGAGATCAGCTGTGACTTGACTAGTCTCAGGGAGATCAGCTGTGACTTAATTCAGGGAGATCAGCTGTGACTTGATTCAGGGAGATCAGCTGTGACTCGATTCAGGGAGATCAGCTGTGACTTGATTCAGGGAGATCAGCTGTGACTTGATTCAGGGAGATCAGCTGTGACTTGATTCAGGGAGATCAGCTGTGACTTGACTAGTCTCAGGGAGATCAGCTGTGACTTGACTAGTCTCAGGGAGTTCAGCTGTGACTTGACTAGTCTCAGGGAGTTCAGCTGTGACTTGATTCAGGGAGATCAGCTGTGACTTGATTCAGGGAGATCAGCTGTGACTTGATTCAGGGAGATCAGCTGTGACTTGACTAGTCTCAGGGAGATCAGCTGTGACTTAATTCAGGGAGATCAGCTGTGACTTGACTAGTCTCAGGGAGTTCAGCTGTGACTTAATTCAGGGAGATCAGCTGTGACTTGACTAGTCTCAGGGAGATCAGCTGTGACTTGATTCAGGGAGATCAGCTGTGACTCGATTCAGGGAGATCAGCTGTGACTCGATTCAGGGAGATCAGCTGTGACTTAGGGAGATCAGCTGTGACTTAATTCAGGGAGATCAGCTGTGACTTGACTAGTCTCAGGGAGATCAGCTGTGACTTGACTAGTCTCAGGGAGATCAGCTGTGACTTGACTAGTCTGAGGGAGTTCAGCTGTGACTTGATTCAGGGAGTTCAGCTGTGACTTGACTAGTCTCAGGGAGATCAGCTGTGACTTGACTAGTCTGAGGGAGTTCAGCTGTGACTTGATTCAGGGAGTTCAGCTGTGACTTGATTCAGGGAGATCAGCTGTGACTTGATTCAGGGAGTTCAGCTGTGACTTGATTCAGGGAGATCAGCTGTGACTTGACTAGTCTCAGGGAGTTCAGCTGTGACTAGTCTCAGGGAGATCAGCTGTGACTTGACTAGTCTGAGGGAGTTCAGCTGTGACTTGATTCAGGGAGATCAGCTGTGACTTGATTCAGGGAGTTCAGCTGTGACTTGATTCAGGGAGATCAGCTGTGACTTGATAAAGGGAGATCAGCTGTGACTTGACTAGTCTCAGGGAGTTCAGCTGTGACTTGATTCAGGGAGATCAGCTGTGACTTGACTGTTTATTTTGAATGTGTTTTAATTTCGAGACAATCACAATTAATATATGGACGAAAGGGTACCTCATGAAAATGTTGGCAACTCAAAAGGTTTAATATGTGAATAAATTATTTTATTTTTAACTTACATCCAAGTTGTGGTGAAAGCCAGGTCCCCTGAATTATTTTCTGAGTGCATCTCAGTAGTTGTGTCCCAAATGAAGTACACTATATTTAGCCTACTCTGCCATCCAGTAGACTATATGGGAATTTTATAAGCTTATTTTGTCAAACATCTGACTTTTTTCAGTTTATTAAGTGCCTATGTTCTTGGAGGCATAACTATTTTTTTTGTGATAATTACATTTAAAGTAAACTGTACTTTTAGAGGCCTTCAAGACAAAAGAAAATCTTGTTAAAGCGTACTTTTTATAGCATATCTACAAAAACAGCATGCTTGTTCATTCTGCAATGTTAAATTTGTACCACTAGATGTCAGTAGCCACGCAGGCTGTAAAAATAATACTGCTTTAAGAAAGAGAGAGGGAGGGAGGGTGAGAGAGTTTTTGGTTGCACTTTATTTTACAGTACGTGTACTTACATGTACTTATAGTGTACTTACAGTGTATTTATCTAAGAAAGTGCTGGTAATACAAGGTAACTACATGGGTTGGGGTTAGCTTTAGGGGTAGGTTCAGGGTTAGTACATAGTTGTTACATAGTTATTGTAATTACTATAATAAGTACACAGTATTTACATGGGGAACAGGACTGTAAAATAAAGTGCTACCGAGTTTTTTATTTGTATTTTTAAGGTGCATTACATGGTATTAAAGTTTTCTGGAAATATTCGGGATGTTTTATTCACATTTTATTTGTCATTAAGAAAATGCCTTTGTTTTCTAAACCATTATCTCCCAAAAATTGTAAAAGTACTAGTATTTAAGGAACAAATAGGCTTATGCTTAACAATTTGGAAAATAAAATAAGTAGTAACATACTAAGTTGTAAGGAAGAAATGTGAAAGCGGCTTTTATTTACAGATGATTATTAATGTACAATTATTTTTGAAGTGCTAAGAATGTGTATAAAATGTTAATGTTATAAAATAAATATAGTTTTAATGTCGATAGTGTAAAGTAAATAACGTTCAATAAGCCATTAACCCGGAAAATATTTGTAAGAATAGGCAGATATTTTCTATTTAAAAAAAAAAATCGGAAAATCCTACTATGGTAAAGGCTTGGCTTTGCTTATTAATATGAATAAATCCGATGTGATGTTGAGTGGTAATCTTCTGGTGAAGTCTTTGCTGACGACTTGTTAATATTAATTACGTGAGGCAAACGTTGCTCGGTAACCTCCAATGGCGAAGCTCTGGTTCATGAATATTAAGTAGCAAGTCTTCACCATAGTAGAATCGGCGAATTTGAGCGCCTGCGTGGACGCCTCATGGAGACAAGGGCGGGGATGAAGTTCAAGTTTAATGATTAATGCTAACAAGTACATAAGAAACGTAAAAGGTCTTAAATTGAAGTTCACCGAGGCTCCACGATTGTCAGCACCGCACGCGCGAGCTTGAAGTCCCGGATCCATCTCGCGTGAGAGTCGAGCGCATCAAGTAAAGCGCGCGCAGACACTGATATACTGTATTACATTGTTATTATCTGTAGTGTTATCCAGTATGAGGCTTTGTGGCTGCATGTGTTGGTGATTAATGCATCATGTGCACGGGTGCTTCTCTCTTTGCAGGTCACCATGGCTTTGATAAGATTGTTGACCAGAATGAGTGAATATGTGCACTTGAAACAAGGTTTGGAGTGCCTGGGAGCCAGTTCTCAGAGCAAGAGATTACAACAGCACACTGCAGCCCATTCATCTTCATGCAACTATCAGCTGCTGCCTGACTGCCTGGGTGAGAGACATGCATTCCCAGACAGCTGCATATACCAGAGTTTTGACATGTGGAAAACTGCCAAGGATCATTTTGTATCTCATTCTCAAGCATATAATTAAAGATAGAGACAATGATCAAACCAGGGTTATTCTAGTTAACTAAAATTTGAATTTGCAATTTATTGCATTTGCAATAAAATTATTGTGAATTGAAATAGAATAAAATATACATATAAAACGTCTAAACTAGTTATACTATAGCTAGTAAACAAGATAACATTTCTTATTTTCGTTACTTGATGCACTAAAAAACTAAAACTGAAATCAAAACAAATAAAAACTATATAGACATTTAAATACAACGGAAGCAAATAAAAAATGAAGATAAAAAAATGAAAACTTTAAAATATAAATGAAAGCAGAAAATATAAAAATAAAATTGAATGAAAAAATATTAACAAAAACTAAAACAACACTGGATCAAACAAGGAGTTTTAGATCAAAAACTGGCTGATGAAGATATCTTGAGAACTATAATGTCCATTTATGTAATGTAATTCATGATAGCATGATTATTTTATTTTACACTGATATATGCGCATCATTGCACAATTATATTAAAATGCATGCATGCATAATTAAAGTGAATGCTTGTAAAGAAGTCTACCGAATGCATGTACTGTATTTCTGCAGAGCTCAGCTATGGAGGTCTCGTGATGCACTTTGACTACGTGTGGCTGAGAGATCACTGCCGCTCGGCTTCATGCTACAATGCAAAAACGAACCAGCGTAACCTGGACACTGCCAGCATTGATCTGAACATCAGGCCGTCGAAGAGCAGAGCGGATGAGAACAGCCTCTTCCTCACATGTAAGAGCAGAACAAGGCTTGATCAGTTAAACTGCAACTCATTCAAGAGTACCACTGAATATGGAAACTAGTTCACCAAAGCAAAGTTATTTCTCAAAACATAAAAAGAGCAGAATACCACCATAAAAGTAGGCTGAAGTCATTATTTAGTCATTTTGTCTCCTTTTTCCATGACTATATATTTATAACAGCAGCTCATATGACTCGTTCTGCAGGAAACAGCTCAATATTTAGTTATTATGCACTGATGAACCTAATCTAATGCCAAAATTCTGATTAATTTTCTCCAGGTCTGATGTGATGCCATGTGTGTCTTTACTGACAGATATGGATTAGTGCCATTTTTGTTGTTGTTGATTTTGCAGCTTAATAGGTATGTTAACTTAAAAAAGTATTAAAGTAATAGTAAAAAATAGTTACCAAGTAACCATTATACAAAGAATCAGTGACTGAATTTTAAAAAATGTTTTAAATGCAATGTTTATTTTTTTTTGCAATGATCGTATGAGGCTGAGAAATGCGCAGTCTTTGGAGTCAGATGCACCATCAGTTTCCATCTTTCGCTTGACTGACTCTTTTTAGTTGAGATCGAGATCCATGCGATTTTTTTAAAAATTATTTTCTTGTCTGACTCGTCTAATTGGTTAAGCTCTCATTTATTTATTCCTCATTTCCTGGTAAACATCCTTTCAGAATTGATTCAGAATCACTGAACGTGTCACCTTTACATAGCGTTCACGGTTTTCTGCAAGATTGCTTAATGTTGGCTTTGGAAGATAAGTCGACTTCTTCATGTTTCAGTCCTGGTCCCAGTGTGCTAAGATAAGTTTAACGCTCTTCCCAAACAAAGAGGGGTATCTCTTTCTTAAGTAAAGATACAACTCTGTGAGAAACCTTTGACTCTTACGAAACTCAGCAGACACTGGTGAGATTCACTTTTCAGGCAGCATAACTTTATTATAACACTAAGTTACATAGTAACAGCATTCCACCCTTTCTAGTGCCTCTTGTGTCTGTGTTACTTTGGCCCTTGATTGATTGTGTCCGTCGACTGGAGAAATATTTGGTGTTAAGAAGAGGTGTTAACTGTCCTGACATTAGCTTTTTATCAATATTGCAGTTTCCCTTTTTTAAGTTGATATAAAATCAAAATGGGCCCAGTTTACTTTCTTAAAAGCTTCTAATATTACTGTGCTCTATTAACTTAGGATTATACCAAAGAAAAACTTGGCTGCATTCAATACAACAGCTCTTGCATTAAACATTTTAATCCTTGTCAAATTATTTTTTGTGGTCACACTTTAGTTTAGGGACCAATTCTCACTATTAACTAATTATTACTATGACTTTTGCCTAAATAAACTCTTAATTTGCTGTTTGTTAGTGAGAAAGGTAGTTGTTAAGTTTAGCTATGGAATGGATTAAGAGATCTAAAATATGATCATGCAGAATAAAACTTTATAAGTACTAATAATCAGCCAATATTCTAGTAATATTCATCGCAGTAAGCAACTAGTTAATAGAAAGAATTGCTCCCTAAAGTATAACCGTATTTATTTGTATAGCACTTTTAACAAATAGTTTAAAAAGCAGCTTTTCGGAAAATCACATAAAAAATTTTTTAAAGCCCTGTTTGGACAGGAATTTGGTGTACTTTGAGATTTTAATCCAATCTTTGTTTGTTTATGTTTCTCTCATCTAACCTCTGTTAAAAAATTGCAGAGCAAAAGACTTACTGTTTCTGTTGTAAATATAATAAATATCTATATAAATATTATAAAAATGTAAATATATTTAAATATTCGAGAGCCAAATCACAGGAGTTTAAAAACTGGCCCTTTTAATATCAGCATCAGGTAAGATATTATATGCCTAGATTTCTCTAATTATTTTTGTGGGTTTATTATAAGCTGCCACTTGAAATGTGTAAAAAAAAAAAAAAAAAAAAAAAAGTTAAAATGATGTAATAATTGTTGACTTAAAGATATCTATAAAAGCACACTCCGACCTCTGCTGTTCCACCAAGGGATAGTTCACCCAAAAATGATCCAAATGTTGTTGTGTAAGAAATATTTTTGAAATGTCTCTGGTTCATCAATATTCTGTTTCTTCACTGGTGTTCTGCAGAAGAAAGAAAGTCATGTAAGTATGCAATCCGTGTGATAATATTAATTTGAGCTTTAAAAGATAGTGTGCTAACCATGATGACACCCAAACTTTTAACCTGACAGGAAGGACAGATGTGTAAAGAGAAACAATTAGATTTAGACACAACAGATCTAGTGCCAACAAGCAGGGTCTTAGTTTTTTGCCATTTACCTTCAAGAAGTTCACTGAAAGCCAATCTTTAATTTCAGCAAAACAGCTCGGCAAAAATGGCGGAGGAAAAGAACCGGTGGGTTTGGCAGACAGGTAAAGTTGGGTGTCATCCGCATAACAGTGAAAATTAATACCATATTTCCTTAAAATATAGCCAAGAGGGAGCATATATATAATGAAAAGAAACGGGCCCAAAACAGAACCCTGAGGAACACCAGTGGTGACTGTAGAGATAGATAGACTGAGTCCAGATAGATATGACCTAAACCAAGACAGAGCAGTGCCAGTAATACCAATGGAAGCTAATCTGTCAAGAAGTATGTTATGTGAGACAGTATCAAAGGCAGCGCTCAAGTCAAGAAGGAGTATAGTTAAAAGCCCAGAGTCAGCTGCCAACAGTAGATCATTGGTTATCCTGACAAGAGCAGTCTCAGTGCTGTGGTGGGGACGAAAACCAGATTGGAATTGTTCATACAAGTTATTATTGGACAGATGTTCATGAATTTGAATTGCAATACACTTTTCAACTACTTTAGAGATAAAAGGTAAATTTTAAATTGGACGAATATTTTCAAAAATTAAATGGATCACCCCCTGGTTTCTTAAGTATGGGTGTAATAATAGCAGATTTAAGAGAAAGAGCTACAGAAGTAGAGCTGGTAGAGGGTCTAACTGACTGTCAAAGATTTAGATTTACCTATCAGACCCGCTATCTCTGAAATAGTTGGTAGTGTAAAGTAGGGAGGTGTGTGAGTGATAGACTGACAGGAGTCATTGTAAAGAGAACCAGTAATTGCAGATGTAAATTTTCAACCTTAGATGGAAAAAAAAGTAAAAAAGCGATCACATAAGTGGAATACATATCAGATTGTATTGTTTACCACCAAGAAAAGAGACTAGACGTCCCATTGCTAATTCCAATTACATTGGTGTATTAATTGGATTTAGCTTTAGTCAGTGCATTTTTATATTTTTGAATATGTTTAGCATACATTTCTTTATGAACAATACGGCCAGACCTGATGTACAGCCCCTCTAACCTACGGCCTTTAGTTTTAAGTTCACACAGTTCAGGTGTAAACCAAGGAGCTGAATGTACAATAGAAAGTTTTCACAGGTGCGAATCTAAAATCATGTTCAGCCCATCATCATATTATTTTACCAGTTCATCAACAGTAGAGAAATCAGATTTACTGGAGAATTTGGCAAGTTCATCAGCAAATCAATGTTCTTAATATTCCGAAATGTAATCGGGCGACACAGGTTTACCTTAAAAATAGTCAGTCGGCACAAAATGACACCAGAAAGTGATCTGATATGGATAGATCCGAAACAGTACAATTAAACGGTGTTATACCAGAGCAGCAAACAAGACCAAGAGCATGCTGGTGCTCTAAAGCGGTTTAAAGCAGCATTTTTAGCAGCTTTAGGGTTTCATGATGTATACTGTATCTCCTACTGAAGTCATTTCCTCCAGGGCCAGATGGACACATCACACGGTACACTCTCACATGGCTGGCCCAGAACAGCTACGAGGGCCAGAAGAGGAGCGCGGTGCAACCTCGTATCCTGTGGAGCGCTGATATCTACTCCAGCGCTCAGGTGCCTTCTGCAAGCTGGGACAAGTTCATGAGCTGCGACGAGGAGCTGAAGAACTTCCTCAACAACTTCCTGCTTTACGGCATTGCCTTCGTGGAAGGCGTCCCACCAACACTAGAAGCTACTGAAGCAGTGACCCAAAGAGTGAGCCTCATCAGGTCAGGGCCAGTGTGTGACGCCTCTGAAATAAGTCAATTAAATCATTCAGACTTGAATGTTATAGATTGTTTGTCATCAGCTTCACATCATCCACTTTTTTTACTTTTGTGAAAACCACAAACAGCTAAGAATGTTGTACACAAGCCACATACGCTGGTTTTATGATGCATTCGTGTTTTAGTGTGTGTGTGTATATATATCTGTCTGCTATCTCTTTAATATAAGTATTCAAATCACTGAGTTATCCTAAGTCCTTGTGACATGCATATCGTGCAGCCCTTGTTTCACTGTAACAGGAAGGAGAACCACATCATTTATTTTTTGATGATTAATTTCGAAGGTTACAATAATAGTTTTCCTCATTAAGATGAAGCAACTCTTTGTTTTCAGGGAGACTATGTACGGGCGGATGTGGAACTTCACTTCAGATTTCTCTCGTGGAGATACAGCCTACACAAAGCTGGCACTGGACCGCCACACCGACACCTCATACTTCCAAGAACCCTGCGGGTAAACCGGAAAATCAAAGTTAGGCTTCAATTAGCCACGAAAAGCCAAATGTGTGTCTGTCAGATCAGGTTTCTGTAGTGCATGCTTAGTCAGTCGGCAGGGAGTCACATTCACATCCTCTCTGTTCTGTTACAAGAGCTTTAATCAGCTAATGACCACACGAGGAACCTTAGATAACCCCTTTGACAGATTTGCATTTATTTTTACATTTTTCTACCTTTCACTATAAACGGAAACCAAACACTATAGTACTTATTATTAGCTTAATGTTATCTTAATGTTTTGTTTTCCACAAATTGTTAAACGTGTAACAGCTACTCTTTGAAATGTTGCAAGAAATATTAGACTCGCAGCACATAACAAGTATTGTTATGATTGAAAAGACACAATTATTTGAGACTCTAGAGCACAAAAGCAGTCTGAAGTCTCTGGGGTATATTTGTAGCAATATCCAACAATATGTACATTGTATGGGTTGAAATTATTGATTATTCTTTGCCAAAAATCATTAGGATATTAAGTAAAGATCATGTTCCATGAAGATATTTAGTAAATTTTCTAGCGTAAATATATCAAAACTTTTTGGTTTGTAATATGCATGGCTAAGAACTTTATTTGGACCACGTTAAAGATGATTTGATCAATATTTAGATTTTTTTGCTCGCTCAGATTCCAGATTTTCAAATAGTTGTATCTCAGACAAATATTGTACAATCCTTACAAACCATACATCAATGGAAAGATTATTTATTCAGCTTTCAGGTGAAAAATTGACCCTTATGACTGGTTTCGTGGTCCAGGGTCACATTTATTGTTGGTATCTATGATTTAGTTATTATGTCAAGAAGTAGAAATAAAAACAAACTGAAAAATTCCATTTGCATACTGGTTAGAAGATATTTAACAAAAACATTTTTATTGATCTCGGATGCATATATACTATAAATCTTGTCAGATTTCAGTTTGAGGCAGTGTTAATTTTGACACGAAATTTTAATTTAGTTTTAGTCTTAGTCTTTTGACTATAATTCTTTTTAGTTTTAGTCAAGTTTTAGTAATCTGATTTGTTTTAATTTTAGTCTTATTTTAGTCGACTAAAATTGCTTGGTATTTTAGTCGACTAAAATAAGACTAAAATCAATAACAGATTTACTAGACAATTATTTACAGCTGGTATAGGAAACAAACTTAACCAAAATATATAAAACACAAATTCAACTTTATTTCAATACAACTGTGTCTTTATTTCGATTCAAAAGCTTTTATGCAGCAACAAACACTGTCATGATAATGTAAACAATAACTAGCTGCCAATTGACCATCAATAAAAGAAAAATAAAGTTAGGTCCAGGACCTTAAAGCTTACAGCTGAGCTGAACAATAAGTGCATACATTTAAAGTAAATATTTAATAAGTTGGCAGCTAGGTGGATAAAAAAAGTAACAAGATTTTATAAGGTATTAATTTGTCTAGCAATATTGTATGTTTTAAATACTACAATATTGCTAGATTTGTATGTATAATGATAGGATGTGAACATTCATGTTTCACATGACTAATATAGAAATATTTGTGATATTGTCAACAAGTAGAACGTTATAAAAAATACTAAACATTAGTATTAATCAAATGTATTTATTATGATATTACGTGTTAGTATTGTGCTCTCATCTAATTTGAAGAAGGGGCTATTTTACAGTACTTTTCAGTTCGTAATATTTAATGCTACAACATCTACGCACTGCACTATTCCAATTTTGCTTAGCTCAATAAACAAAAGAACATCGTTGTGAAATTACATTTGAGAAAATGTCCGGGTGGCTCGTCAGTAAATGTATTTTCAAATTGGTTGTGTTCTTGCCACGAATGAGCTCTCCGCGTGCTTTACGCTTTGTTTTGTTTTGTTCGTCGTCAAACGTGAAGTGAGCTGTGGACATTTTGTCGCTCTTTTAGACATCACCTCTTCGAATGCCGACTTCCCGGGAGCTCATTTAAAAACTGAAAACCTTCGCTTCACGTCTCAATAAGTCAGGCTCTGATTGGTTCTCTTCTCTCATGCAGTCTGTTCTGTTTTGCCGGTTCTTTTGTTCATTCCTCGCATCTCTCCCGTCTGCTGATTTGATTTTCGTCACAGTCTATTTTCGTCTCGTCCTTTATTCGTTGAAGATAATGTCAATCAATTTAGTCATAGTTTTAGTCTCCATCAGTGCCTTCTATTTTAGTTTTCGTTTCGTTTTCGTCCGCAAAAATATATTCGTGACGAAAATAATGACGAAAATATTTAGTCAACGAAATTAACACTGGTTTGAGGAGAGGTGAAGCCAAAAGAGTAGCCCAAGAACAAACTGCATAATTACTTCTTTACCATTTCATTGTTGAAATAGTGTGAGTGGTGTTCACAATGAAAATTACAACAAGAGCAAACACTTCAAGTACCCAGATGATGCTCTTATCCACCCGAAACAATCAAGTGTGATTTTATATTGTGCAAGCAAAATTTGCCCGTGGAGACATTTATGAAACTCTGTTCAACTTCGCTAAAGCTAATGTGTGTTTAGACATAATTTGTCCTCAACTGGGAAACTTGCAAAGTGGTGTATAGCATGATATTTGGGGTGCATCATTCTGTCGAATAAAAAATGCATGTTATTTCTGTGCCATTAGCAACATTAAAACATGATTGCAAACATTGCCACAAACTGGCGTGAACTTCTTCATGTACTCACCTTCACCTTTCTGTGACTTTAGTTGTACCATCATGGGATGTAGAGCTCTGAGTCTTTGGGATACTTTACCTCTTGATATATGTAATATTTCAAATTTTGCATTGTTTCTTGTCATTTATTGTTTATGTACTGGACATAAATAAACAAATAATTATTTGTATTATTATTTAATGGTGACTATGGTCCACGTCCTGCTCACATGCTGCTTTTAATATCTTGTTTTGCTCCGTAAGCATCCAGGTGTTTCACTGTCTGAGACATGAAGGAACGGGAGGCCGAACTCTGCTGGTGGACGCTTTCCACGCCGCTGACGCGGTGCTCCAGCGAACGCCCGACAACTTTGAGCTGCTTTCACACGTGCCCATCAAACACGAGTACGTGGAGAACCTGAGTGAGCATCGCAACCACATGATCGGCATCGGCCCCGTGATCAACGTCTATCCGTGGAACAACGAGGTGTACATGATCCGGTATGAGACCTGCAGCTGAAAACTATTGTGTCATTCATTTTCCCTTATAATATCATGTTTTTTGCACCATTTTATTTGTGACCCTGCAGCACAAAAGCAGTCAGAATTCTCTGGGGTATATTTGTAGCAATAGACAACAATACACTGTATGGGTCAAAATTATAGATTTTTCTTTTGTGCCAAAAATCATTAGGATATTAAGTAAAGATCATGTTCCATGAAGATATTTGGTAAATTTCCTACTGTAAAAAATATATATCAAAACATAATTTTTTATTCGTAATATGCAGTGCTAAGAACTTCATTTGAACAAATTTAAAGATGATTTTCTCAATATTTAGATTTTTTTGCTCGCTCAGATTCCATATTTTCAAATAGTTGCATCTCAGACAAATATTGTCATATCATAACAAACAATACAAAAATATAATTTATTCAGCTTTTAGGTGATGCATAAATGTCAATTTTGAAAAATTTACCCTTATGACTGTGCTCCAGGGTCACATTTTATTATTATTTTTTAACTTCTGCCATGCACCCTTTGAGCTGTAGTGCATTAGATGTAGTTTGTTAAGTCAGTTACATATTTTATGTGTTCATAGTGCCTCTGTGGGTGCATATTTAGATGTGCATTTATTCATTTATTCCTAAAAGTGTGTGTGAGATAAGAGAAAGAGGCTAAATGCAATTTTTATTATTACTTCTAGACAAATCTAACACACACACACACACACAGAAATCTGTATTTCATCCGGGTCAAAACTGACCCGAATACAAAAGGTGTAATAATTTACCGTATTTTCCTGACTATGAGTCGCACTTTTTTTCATAGTTTGGCTGGTCCTGCAACTTATAGTCGGGTGCGACTTATTTATCAAAATTAATTTGACATGAACCAAGAGAATTGAACTAAGAGAAAACATTACCTTCTCCAGTCGCCAGAGGGCGCTCTATGCTGCTCAGTTCTCCTGTAGTCTACACTGAAGACATAGAGCGCCCTCTCGTGGCTGGAGACGGTAATGTTTTCTCTTGGTGCTTGGTTCTAAATAAATGCGACTTATAGGCCAGTGCGACTTATATGTTTTTTTCCTCATCATGATGTATTTTTGGACTGATGCGACTTATACTCAGGTGCGACTTATAGTCCAAAAAATATGGTAGTTTAAACGGTTATATCTCTAAAAATAAGTTTTAATCCATTTGCAAAGTCGTTTCCTGTACTGGAAGGTCAGAACTGAACTGAATGCAATGAGGTTATTAAGTTATTAAAGGAAATTAATTTCCTAATGTTGTTAATAAACTTAAAGGTTCTGCTGCACTTCGTCCAGTTTTGTTTGAGGTGTGTTTTCTTGTTTTGCAGGTATAATAACTATGACCGTTCTGTTATTAACACAGTCCCTCATGATGTGGTGCGGCGCTGGTACACGGCTCACAGACAGCTCACCGCTGAACTCCGGAGACCAGACAATGAGCTGTGGGTCAAACTCAAACCAGGGAAGGTATGCTGCACATCTGCCTGGGTCGTGTCTTATCATTTAAAAAAAGCATTACAAGCTTTTTGCATTTGACATCATGAGAGATAAAGACATTGCAAAGTACACGCCTGAAGTAGATTGAAACGGAAACCCTGAACTGTGTCACGTTTGATACACGAACATCCACCACATGTAATGGAATCAGATTGGATAGTTTATGCCGCATCTAAACCGAACTCCCAGAATCAGATTGGATTTGTTCCATGTTGCTGAAAATCAGTCCATGTAAACATACCTACTGTTGTTTTCTCCAAGGTCCTGTTCATCGATAACTGGCGTGTTCTTCACGGTAGAGAGTCGTTCACCGGTCTGCGGCAGCTGTGTGGATGTTATCTGACGCGGGACGATGTGCTGAACACCGCTCGCTCTCTGGGTCTCCAGGCCTGAGCGCTTAATGCTACCCAACCATCATTTACCCAAAAACACCTTGATTTCTCAAGCGTTAGGACAGAAGAGGATCACAACAGTATTACTTTAGTATTACCAATCATCTCAGCTCTTTGTTTGAAGGATTTTATGATCTTAATTAAATGAGTTTGTTGTAGAGTATGCATCCTTTGATCCATAATGATTTCTTTCCACAGAAAAACAGATGGTAGTACTTTCATTTAAATGATATATATGTTTTAGAAATGGTCAGGACATGCATTACCTCCAGAGAATATGAGGTGAAAAGGCACTTACTTCAAAAAGGGTTGTGCTATAATGTCTGGTTTTAAGGTTTTGTTCACACAGACAGACTGAAAGATTAAACGCAGAATGATGTCTGAATCGTGGAAATGGTTCACACCAGCATGATAATGTCCTGATTATTTACTCACCCCCAGGCGATCCATGGTGTATTGTTCTTTCTTACTTCAGCTGAAGAGAAATTCAAGTTTAAGAGTAAAACGTGAAATATATTTTTCATCATCTAATGTAAGTGAATGGTGCTCATTGTATACCATTTTCAACGGACCACAATCCGTATCTAGGCAGATTCAAACTAATCCACATGACCCTAGCTGACCAACAAAAGTCCTCTCCAGTGAAGTGATCAGATAATTTGAGAAAAAAGATCAAGAATTATATACTCTTATCTACAAATGTTGGCATTGGCCCAGCTTGTGTGACACTTGCATGTTGTGAGGATCATGCATGAGAAAAGCAAAAAGTTGTTGTTTTTATGTCCGTTTAATTTTCACAATAATAGTTGTCTCAAATTAAACTGATACTGTGAACTGTTCCTTTAAATGGTTGTCATGCTGGTTATTTCTTTAGGTTTGGGCCTTAACAAGTGATATGGGAATGCATGGTTGAGATAATGTTTAAATGCACATGCTGCATTGCATTAATCTTTGCGGGCGTTTATTTCTTTTTCTTTTTCTTCTTTTTTTATCTGTAGTATTCTAACATCCTGTATCCTATATAAAATGATCTCAAATGAATGTATGCACAAAAATACCAATGTTACCTCTAGAAAATAAATTCATCTCCTTGCATTGTTTGTCTTGTTGACTTTAGTCTTAGTTCTTTTTGATTATTTCATTTTAGCTTACACAAGGAACTTACTGTTTGGTTAATACTACACAATGTGCATAATAAAATACAATAAGTATAGACGAGTGCAGGAGGTAGAAGAAAAAAAATCTAATTTTAATATGTAAAGGTGTAGTTTTAACAAATATATGTTTTCGTTTAGTTATTGATTTTTATTCATATTACCTCCACCCTTCCAGAAGATGTTTTCTATCTTGACTAGCCTACTACTCTAGTTCACCTGAAAAACAAATTGCTTGTGAAATACATTTTCAAGTTGATTTTAAAGACTTCTTTTATATGAATACAGCTAGTCAATGTAAATGTAAACATAATTTTTGAACGAATTTACATATTTTATAGACGTGTAATAAAACCTGTGATCTGTGACATTGAATTATGTTGAATATTAAAGTGGAAACGTTAACGTTTTGGATTTGTGAAGTTAAAATGTTTTCATTTTGATGGGAAAAGATTTTCTTGTCTCCTGGGAGGAGCCTCTACAGTTCTCGTCGCTGTGATATCGCGATGCTTCTTACCCCGAGATGTGAGATCTGTGCAGTGAAGTACGCATGCGCGCTCACTCACAGTCTCACACGTGCTTCGGTCTTCTGAAGCGCGCAGCAGCAGTGAAGATGGCGGACACAGAAAGTAAGACCATGTTTCACACGTTTGCGTTATTTTAATTAACGTTAAGATTCCTGTGATGTTGCTTAAAATATTTTACTTTGTGTTCTTACTCACAAATATGATGCGCTTAAGAAGTGTAACTGTAAATCGATCCAAAGATGATTTTTCAACTTCAACCTACGCACGGTTAAGAGAATCAATTTAGAAATGCAAGATTTATGTGTATGCATCTAATTTTAGAACTGTGTTTTACTGACACAACTATTATTACTTATTTAGGAGTCGTATGGATTCAAAGTATGTTTCCTAACCTGTCGTTAGTTGGCAAGTATTATGGAAAATACGTGTATTTCTGCTCACGTGGACGCCTGATATCTTGCCCTTTTAAAATTATAAAATTATATATAATCAATGTAAAAAACGAATAAATAACGGAATGTGGTCTGTAGTAACGGTGCTTTAATGTAAAGTATTCGTAGATCAGGACCCGAGAGCCACGTGCTGTCCGCGCGCGCCACGTGGAGCAGTAGCTAGTGCTAACTAACATTACAACTAAAGCTTTGTGTGCGGTTTAACTCGCTTTGCTTTTCACTAAATTAATAATCATGACTAAATGATTTGTGACGGATATTTATTTCTTCCTCAGTTGGATCAGCTAAGAAGAAAAAGAAGACAAAGACGGTCTCAGAAGGAGAAATTGGGGTAATGCTTTTTAAAATGTGCATGCACGTTTATTAATTTTTTTTTTTTTTTTTTTTTTTAGGTTACATAGCATTTAACTTGCATGCATAGATATACCGTCAGTATAAATCTCTGCTGACACAAACGTTATCTCGATAATGTGATAACTAGGTATGCAACAAGAAAATGTTTACAAGAAATCTTTTTTTTATTTTTTTTTGTTCAAGATGAATAGACATTTAAGTTGTTTGTGGTTCTAATGAAATATTTGCAGGGTTTTCCTTGATTTTTTTAATTTATTTTTTTTTTTATACAAGTTAACCGATGACTTTATCTTAAGGTACTTGATTTCCTTTGTACAAAATGAAGATTATGAAATCTTGTTGTGAGATGCAGAACAAAATATTCCCTTAATTCAGATTAGTTTAATAGAAAATAAGATTATTTTAAAGTGTCTTGATTTTTGAGAACCTATGCTGAGCAAAAACATCCCATTTTGCAGTGCGAGACATTTTTGTGAAGTTTTATCGTCCTAAAACCTGAAGAAACCCTCTATGATCCACTTGAATAGACCGATATTAGCTACTTGTTTCTAAGAAAAAAATATTTATGCATTTAGCAGACGCTTTTATCCAAAGCGACATCCAGTGCATTCAAGCTATCAAATTTTACCTATCATGTGTTCCCTGGGAATCGAACCCCCAACCTTGCGCTTGAAAATGCAATGCTCTACCAATTGAGCTACAGGAACACTAGATAGATGTATTAGTGTGATAATGTATTAGTTTTTGTCTTTGTTTCCAGAATTGATGACTTGTACAGAACTATTGTAGAACTGAATTTTGGTATTGCGACAACACCACTTTCTAATACAACATTTTTTATTTATCGCCATCAGGAGATTCAAGAAAGCGGAGACTTCCTCATCAAACCTGAATCTAAGGTCGCACGCTTGGACACGTCTCAATGGCCGTTACTGCTGAAGGTCGGTGTCTGTTTACCCACAGATCCTTTCACCAAGTGCACGTGTGGCGTGATGAACGTGTTTATCCATTCGCTGAGCGCCGCTGGTTCTGTCCCTCGCCGGCCGTACGGTCCGTTCTGGGCCGTGGGGTTACAGTGGTCTGGTTCTGCTCGGCTTCTCCAATGTTCTATTGGGTCGACCGCGGCGGGATCTGACACACTGGTGCGAGGGTCAGGCCGGCTCTGACAAAGACGAATAGACGTGTCTGATCACACGTGCAATCTTGGGTTATTATATAGTGTTTCTGCTTTGTGTTCTTGTGACCTATAAACCTGCTTATCTACAGAACTTCGATAAGCTCAACATCAGGACGGCTCATTACACTCCGCTGCCACATGGCTCCAATCCACTCAAGAGGAACATACATGACTATGTCAGGTAGGAAATCCCAGATCAAGAAGTTCTAGGGATGTAAACAAAGCTGGTTGAAAATTGATAAGTGAGGATGTTAAACGATTCATGATACTGTTGGGTGTGGGGTCTTCAGAAGAGTTTAAAATAGGGCTGCATGATAAATCAAAATGAAATTGCAATCGTGATAAGACTGAAGCTGCTATTTGCACATCTTTGATTGATGCATGGTTCTGTGTTCAGTAGTAAATTTCCATCCGAAGGCCAGAGGGCGCTCTTATGCTTAGTACACTATGTAACTACAGAAGAGTCTAGTTTTAAATAGGTGAAAAATATAGAAACTCTTCGGTCATTTGAGCGAGATGCTAAGTTAATGGGCTAATCAGATACGATGATCTATGCTAAGCTAAAAGTGCTACAGCCAAACCCTGAGATCGGCTGAATGGATTCAGAAACGGTTAAACACTTCGTCTCTGCTGTTTCATAAGCACCACCTGCTGGTAGAAAGTGAATTTGCATATCTGAGAAATAAAGGCACCTTTTCATTAGTAATTTGCCCTGTATATAATTGTTAAAATTGTGAGAATCATCTTGAACTAAAGATTGTGTATCATATTGCATGGGGAGTTGAGTGAATCGTTACATCCCTAAAGTATTAGTCATGACACGAAGCCACATGATGTTACGTAGATTGCATTAGCACTCAGTGCAAAGATGACCTGCTATCTATCACCCTTGACTGATGGCTTCTCCAAAAAATGCACGCATTTTGAGTTGAACCCTGAGTTCCTGCAAGTTTATATAATTTATTTTTTTAAATCCATCTGCCCAGGACTGGGTTCATTAATCTGGACAAACCTGCAAACCCCTCTTCCCATGAAGTCGTCGCCTGGATCAAGAGGATTCTTCGCGTGGAGAAAACGGGTCACAGTGGCACTCTTGACCCTAAAGTCACGGGGTGTCTGATCGTGTGTGTGGAGCGAGCCACGCGGCTGGTCAAGTCTCAGCAGAGCGCCGGTGGGTCTTCCGTTACGCTAACACTTCGAGAGTTATGTGATTTGTTTATACACAGTAAAACTAGTGGCCTCTCCTTACTACTCTTGTGCCGTTGCTTTTAGGCAAAGAGTATGTGGGCATAGTACGGCTGCACAATGCACTAGAGAACGAACACCAGCTAGCGAGGGTAAGTAGGACCCGTGTTCGGCTTTAAACTAGTTCAGATGGGCAGAATGACTTTATATACACTGGTGTTAGAATTATTATATTTTCTTTAATTCTAAAGAAAGGTATTATTGTCTAAGAAATTTGTCCCAATAAAAGTTTTAAACTCTAATGAATAAAAATGTTATAGCAAGCTGATGTGTGTAATTGTGACACGGGGATATTCTATGCTCCATCAACAGCACTTGTCGCATGATGTTGGATACCACAATTAATTTTGACTGGTCCTTTAACCCTGTGAAGCCTGAAATATGAAAAATCAAAGGTTTATTGAGCCTTCAGGCAAAAGCTAAAATGTCTGCATATGTATTTTTTGATGCATGAGGCTTTAAAGGCTCATATGATATGATTAAGCGAGAATATGAAGCCCTATATGTGAGGAGTCGCATCATTTTATTCAGAGGCTCAAAATGATCTAGTTTGGTGCATGTGCTGTTATTTGTGTGGGCAGAAAGATTAAACCTAATACAGCGCATTTTGCATGTCTGGGCAGTCAAGTAAAGCTAGAAAAAACTTTAAATATTTCACAGCAAAAGCATGCCATATAACAAGCAAGCGTGAACATTTGTGCATTTATACAAAGACCTTTTTTCTTGATTAAAAAAAAAAAAAAATCAGCAAAGTTTTGATTGTTGGTCTGTAAAGGTGGGTGGGACGAGTCCAACACAACTGTTAAAACTCATTCAAGACTTTTGTTAATCAGATTCTTATTAAAATAAGATTGAAGAAATATGAAGGATTTGAGCACTAATTTATTTTTTTTGTACCAAGTAGCGTTTTGCTCTCCTTACAAAAATATTGTTGCATTGATAGCATGCAACTGTTCAAATTAAAAAGTCTATGACACACAATGTCTAACAGGCGTTTAGTGTGGCACAAAAGATCAACCAGTGAGAAGTTCTTGTTTGTGGTAATTAACAATATGCTGCAAACGCTGTTGAGTCTAATTGAGTCAACATTGTGTCCCCAAAGACCTTTCTCCTTCAGACTTTGAGATCCTGATGTCTTGAATAAGTTTTCTTAATTCGGCACATTGATGTAGGTGTCCTGCGCGGCGGTCCTCTGTTGTGTGTGAGATGATGAGCGTGTTTTATCCATTCTCTGAGTGTCTCCGGGCTCCTCTCTCGCTCTGGTCTCCGGCTCTCAGCTGCAGTGTTCTTCTGCAGCCGCTGGTCTGGAGCCTCATGCAGGTTTGGAGGCCCCGGCTTCACAGAAGAAGAGCAGACACATCTGATCACGTACACAGGGACCGCCTGGCTGTAGATGAGACAGGAAGTGTGAGTCTGAGTGTGTGTGTGTGTGCTTCTCTCTGCAGGCTCTGGAGTGTCTGACAGGAGCTCTGTTCCAGAGGCCTCCGCTCATCGCCGCTGTGAAGCGCCAGCTACGAGTGCGCACCATCTACGAGAGCAAGCTCATTGAATATGATCCTGAGAGACGACTAGGTAGAAACTTGCAGAGGGTTTTATGAAATCTGCACCTTGTTTCTGTTATTTACTTTTTATAAAAAATAAGGCTGGGTGATAATTTGTTTAACGATAATCTATGGACATTCAAACACGCATGACGCTCACTCAAATCTATAATAACAATCTATATATCTGTATCGGTCTATTTTATATTTTATATTAAAATCTAAAGTGCTATCAAACACGCAAAGCTACAATTACAGAGTGGTTGGCAAAAATATATGCAAGCTATTTTTTAATAGTTTTATTTTACACATGTTGTGCATCAAAAAAATCTATAAAAATGCAGTGTTTTGTTGTAAAATTGTTATCATATATATTCTCATGGTCTAATAAGTGGAAAGCATTTCCTTCCCCCATTAATAAGTGTTGGGGTAATTCATTAGAAAGTTACATAAACGGATTTCTTCAAGTGACTAGTAAAGCAACTCATTATTTTATTGCATGAGTTACTTTCTAATTAAAGAGTCTTTACTGTTACCAAAAATATAATTTTGTATTTATTCAAAAACAAATCGGCAAAACCTGCTCATGTGTCAAGTAATGCAATGCATAAAATGTGTATAAAATGCAACATTTTAATGCATTGCTTTTTAAAAGTAACTTTCCCCAACACTTCATAAGTAAATATAACTAGCATTTGATATGGAAAATCTTGTGATTTTTGTTTTTAGTTGTATCACCCAGTTGTATTGTGAATGCAGTTGGATGTTGACTCTTACTCTGAAGCCACATGATGAGATGTAGATTGCATTAGCACTCAGTGCAAAGATGACCTGCTATCTATCACCCATGGCTGATGGCTTTCATGCACCGCAATGACTTTGTTTGAAAAGTATGGGATTTGAGAGTGATTGCGTGCTCTCGTGGCGTGCAGGTATTTTCTGGGTGAGCTGTGAAGCGGGAACATACATCCGGACTCTGTGTGTTCATCTGGGGCTGCTGCTGGGAGTTGGTGGACAGATGCAGGAGCTGCGGCGCGTCAGATCCGGTGTGATGGGAGAAAAGGTACGTCGAGAACTCTCTCGCTCTCCAAAGTGTTGAGTTCAGTTCTGGGCTTTCTCCCCAGTTCTGGTAATTTATCTTTGGTACAGAAACGGCTGAATGACATCAGAAACATGAAGTGGTTCTGCTTTGACCACCTTCATCAAACTTCAGCCTACATTAAACCTATGGGTGTGGTATATTCACAGGAAAATATTTTGCTGAGTGTTATTGTGTTGTCTTTGAGTAAAATTCTTGTTTAATCGGGGAATGAGATATTTGGCCTGATACCAAGCAAATTAAATCAGTATTAACAACTTAATCTTTGCAATACAGAAGCTGCGTCTTAAGTGGCGTTTAGATGTTTTTACACGCTGTTTAATGCAGGACATGAATGCATTTAACCTGCAATTACAAATGCATACATAACGTATTTATGTATTAAATGTGAAACGTTGAATACTGATGTTTGAAATTATTTAAATAAAATATTTTTTGAATGTGAGATTAAACCCACCAGTAGGTGGCAGCAAGTCACTGTAAATAAGTGAGTCATTGCGATTCAACCGAATCATTTAAAAAGTCGATTCATTCAGGAACGAATCATTCTCATGTTGCTCAGCAATATGGTGTCGAAAATGTAAGTTAAAAAAAAAAAAAAAACTTTTGATAATGGTAATTTTTTGGAGAAAAACGGCTCCCTTGTGTGAAATCGATTAACTAGGCTATATGAAGTATTAATCTACAAATTTTCTGTCCCCATATATTGAATTTTGTTTTCTAAATGCATTTTAATAGACTTCGAGTGTGTTCTTTCACTGCATGATTCAATGCACACTCTCAGACTAATGTACAGTATGCGTGCGCGCTCTAGGGGTGTTTGAATTGAGTATTTAGCAAAAACCAATGTCTAATTGCACATTGTTAAAATGGCAATTGCATATCGCACACCCCTGATTAAACTACAGTAGACTATGGCTTAGTATTAAATTGCATGAACAAAAACAATATTTACTTGCATAGAATGCAAAGGTTTAAATGTTTACATCCAAAACTCTTAATTCATCTGGTGCAAGACGTTTGAAGCCCACATTTAAAGTTTATTCATTGGCTGATAGCGGTGTTTGTTTCTCCAAGGATAACCTGGTGACCATGCATGACGTGTTGGACGCCCAGTGGCAGTTTGACCACAACAAAGACGAGACGTACCTGAGGAGAGTGATCTACCCTCTGGAAAAACTCCTCATCTCCCACAAGAGGATCGTCATGAAGGACAGCGCGGTATGAAACTGGTTTATGAGTTCTGTATTCCAGACTAGTTTTGTTTGGTCCGGTCTAATGAGGTTTTTTGTGTAACAGGTGAACGCGATATGTTACGGTGCTAAGATCATGCTACCAGGCGTCCTGCGGTATGAAGATGGGATCGAAGTGAATCAAGACATAGTCGTTATAACCACGAAGGGAGAAGCCATTTGTACAGGTGAATGTTAAAACATCTCTCCACCCCAGCATGCATCGTTTGAAGCCACATGATGTGATCTAGATTGCATGAGCATTACTGCAAAGATGACCGTCTATCTATCACCCAAGACTGATGGCTGTGTGAGAAACCTCTTCAGAGGAACCGCCGTCCTGTGGCGTCTTGCAGATTTGAGTAATTCAGTTTTATTTGTTTCCTCAGCGGTTGCTCTGATGACGACTGCCGTCATATCCACATGTGACCACGGTGTTGTCGCTAAAATCAAGAGGGTCATTATGGAGCGAGACACGTACCCGCGCAAATGGGGCCTTGGACCGAAGGTGAGAAACCGTCAGAGAAACCTCGTTGCTGATCGGTGAAATCAGTGTTTACATGCTTTCTAAAAAATCATGCATTTCAGGCCAGTCAGAAGAAAATGATGATCCAGAAAGGACTTCTAGACAAACATGGGAAGCCCAACGGCAGCACCCCTGCAGACTGGAAAGAGGGCTACGTAGACTACAGGTACTCTTACATCTGAGACCGTATTTAAGGTTTTACTTCTAAATAAATGGTGCATTTTCAAATGGAGAACCTAAGGGAGTCTAATAGATTACATTTAAGAATTTCCTTCTGTTGCATCAAAAAAAAAATTGTGTAATGGCATGATATAATTACTTTTGATGTCAAAATAGACTGGTAGGATGTGTTAAGGTCAGTAATGTAGTATTGGCACAAATTACAGCTCCATTTTGGTGGAAAACCAAACATTTGTTGCCAAACAGAAGAGAAGCATCACACTAAATAACGTAAAGTGTTTAGATTTAACGCACTTTTGAAGACTACTTTACTGAGGTGCATTTACACTGCATTAAGAATTGCAAAGTGTTTATTTTTCATAAATTTTATTTTTTGCATGGTGAATTTTCATAAAACTAGGCAAATGTTGAAAAGGCTAATTCATCCAGAAACTAGGCAAGAGTCTTTATGAATGAGTCTCGCAATCATTGTTGTCAAATGAAACGGTTCATTGAATTGTATAAAATCACTTTTGTAATCGGGTAGATATTTGGGGAAGAACAACCGCACTCTTGCTCGTGGTATTGATAAATTATATCATATGATCTTAATATAAGTCAAACCCATATAGGAGCACTTTAGCTGGCATATCTTGAATTTTATGGCATTTTAACTGCATTCAGTTGGTTGTCCTGTATGATGTTTGTCAGCATCTGTGTCGATGTATGATGACGTACAGATCTGGGTTGAAGTGGATGCATTAATTTTAATGTGAGATTCGCCTCACGTCTTCTGCACAATCCTGCAGACTGTTATCCCTCTTTGGTCTGCGGTGACCCTAGAGGGAGTCTGTCTGCTAAAGCCAAACCCTGAGCCCAGGACCGTGCTGTCTGCAGCGTGCCGGACAGCCTCTGGGCTCGGTGGACAAACCCTCACACTTCCTGCACACTCGTCAGCTGCATGTGTTCAGCACTAAATTAAGTTTATTTCTCCTCTCCTAGCACACCCAAGGTGAAAAAGAGTGCAGAGGCCGAGCCGACGGCGTCAAAGGTATGATCTCTGGAGCGCTTGGGTACATATGCACGCTTTCACTTTGGTTTGGTGTTGAACTAACCACGTGTCTGCTGTTCTAGAGGAAACGAGATGAGAGCGGAAGCGAGAGTGAAGCGGCGGCCGCTCAGGAGACACAGACTGAAGAGGAAATCAAGAAGGAGAAGAAGAAAAAGAAGAAAGAAAAGAAACTGAAGCTGGCAGAAGAGGCTGAGGCTCCAGCAGAGGAAGAAACTGAGGTGAGTGTTTCTAAAAAAACTGTTAAATATGACTGTTAGACTTCAGTGTTTAATGGCTATAATTAATGACACAAATTCAGGGAAAGATGCATTTGAGACAACAGTACCAGTGGCCTTCAGTAATAGTACGCTAGTTTAAAAAGATGCTAACTTTTAGTTTAACTGAAAATGTAACCAGATATATTATTAGGCAATTGATGTTGAATATAAATGTTTTTTGTTTTGTTCGATTGACTGCACTAATTCGGAGCATACTCCTTCACACACAGGTTACGGAGAGCGCAAAGAAGAAGAAAAAGAAGAAAAAGTCTAAAGATGCCGAGGCTGGCTCCGAGTGAACAGAGACTCATTGCATCAGTGGATTTAGCAGTAGACTTGTCCAGTGGAAACCTGTTCTTCCACCTTCACCCAGCTGTCAGTGTCCAGAGTTCACGAGTCTGACTGAAAATGGTTGTGGTTCAGGTTATATATGTATATGTCCAAATGAAACCCATATTGCCTGGGTTTCATTCATGTATTTGAATGGATTTTTTTTATTTTTATTGTAAATACAGAAGTTGTAATGAAATGAAACATATCTGACTTTGTACAAAAAAAAAGAGCCTTATTTCCTTCAGTGTGTATTCAGTGGTTGCTGGCACCCATTCATTTATACGCGTTATTTGTTTTATTGAAAATTGGTTTAGTTAATTCACTTGATCTCCATTTCACTAAAGAATTGATAGCTTCCCCCCCAAAACATATAAATACATTCTCATACAGGAGAATATAGAGATCATATTTGAAAAAGAATAAAAATACGGCTGTGAAGTTTATATGGTTAAGAAGTGAGATTAATTTCTACTGGCTTGTAAATCAGTCAGGTCTTCATGCATTTAATGCAGTCTGATATATAATATTAATTTTCACTGATAATCAGTGGGGTCTTTCTCCGAACCATAGGCTTAAAACATTAGTTATCTGCATCACAGAAAATAGACTTTTAATGCATTGAACCAAGCCAAATAACTGTGTACCTCTTAGTCTAGTTCAGAACATGTAACCACAATTATGGGAAAGACCACGGACTTCACAGTTGTCCAGAAGATGATCATCATCACCATCCACAAGGAGGGGAAGCTACAGAAGCTAGTTGCTGAAAGGGCTAGCTGTTCACAGAGTGCTGTATCAAAATATATTCATAGAGAGTTGACGAAGGAAAAAAAAAAAAGTGTAGGAAAAGGTGCACAAGCAACAGGGATGACCACAGTCTTGGGAAGATTGTTAGGAAAAGCAGATTCAAGAACTTGGAAGAGCTTCACAAGGAGTGGACTGAAGCCGGAGTCAGTAATCAAGAGTCACCACACTCCGATGTCTTCAGGAAAAGGGCTGCAGGTTTCACATTCTTAGAACCAAGCCACTCCTGAACCAGAAAAACATCAGGAGCATCTCACCTGGGTTAGGAGTTAAAAGAGCTGTGATCTCGTTTATAAAACTAGATTTCATCCTAAAATTTAATGTAGGCACAAAAGCTAGATTTTGCGTACGTCCAAAAGTTTTCGGATTTATAAAACCATGCATACACCAGAACCTGCGCAAAAATCCGTCAATCCCAGTCAGGGGAAGATTGCGTGTGTGCGTCTCCATCTCGACTCCTCCCCGAAATCAACATATATGGAGCTTACAATGCCTTGTTAACCTAAGGGAGTCTAATAGATTACATTTAAGAATTTCCTTCTGTTGCATCAAAAAAAAAATTGTGTAATGGCATGATATAATTACTTTTGATGTCAAAATAGACTGGTAGGATGTGTTAAGGTCAGTAATGTAGTATTGGCACAAATTACAGCTCCATTTTGGTGGAAAACCAAACATTTGTTGCCAAACAGAAGAGAAGCATCACACTAAATAACGTAAAGTGTTTAGATTTAACGCACTTTTGAAGACTACTTTACTGAGGTGCATTTACACTGCATTAAGAATTGCAAAGTGTTTATTTTTCATAAATTTTATTTTTTGCATGGTGAATTTTCATAAAACTAGGCAAATGTTGAAAAGGCTAATTCATCCAGAAACTAGGCAAGAGTCTTTATGAATGAGTCTCGCAATCATTGTTGTCAAATGAAACGGTTCATTGAATTGTATAAAATCACTTTTGTAATCGGGTAGATATTTGGGGAAGAACAACCGCACTCTTGCTCGTGGTATTGATAAATTATATCATATGATCTTAATATAAGTCAAACCCATATAGGAGCACTTTAGCTGGCATATCTTGAATTTTATGGCATTTTAACTGCATTCAGTTGGTTGTCCTGTATGATGTTTGTCAGCATCTGTGTCGATGTATGATGACGTACAGATCTGGGTTGAAGTTGATGCATTAATTTTAATGTGAGATTCGCCTCACGTCTTCTGCAGACTGTTATCCCTCTTTGGTCTGCGGTGACCCTAGAGGGAGTCTGTCTGCTAAAGCCAAACCCTGAGCCCAGGACCGTGCTGTCTGCAGCGTGCCGGACAGCCTCTGAGCTCGGTGGACAAACCCTCACACTTCCTGCACACTCGTCAGCTGCATGTGTTCAGCACTAAATGAAGTTTATTTCTCCTCTCCTAGCACACCCAAGGTGAAAAAGAGTGCAGAGGCCGAGCCGACGGCGTCAAAGGTATGATCTCTGGAGCGCTTGGGTACATATGCACGCTTTCACATTGGTTTGGTATTGAACTAACCACGTGTCTTGTGCTGTTCTAGAGGAAACGAGATGAGAGCGGAAGCGAGAGTGAAGCGGCGGCCGCTCAGGAGACACAGACTGAAGAGGAAATCAAGAAGGAGAAGAAGAAAAAGAAGAAAGAAAAGAAACTGAAGCTGGCAGAAGAGGCTGAGGCTCCAGCAGAGGAAGAAACTGAGGCGAGTGATGTTTCTAAAAAAACCCTGTTAAATATGACTGTTAGACTTCAGTGTTTAATGGCTATAATTAATGACACAAATTCAGGGAAAGATGCATTTGAGACATCAGTAGCAGTGGCCTTCAGTAATAGTACGCTAGTTTAAAAAGATGCTAACTTTCAGTTTAACTGAAAATGTAACCAGATATATTAATAGGCAATTGATGTTGAATATAAAAGTTTTTTGTTTTGTTCGATTGACTGCACTAATTCGGAGCATACTCCTTCACACACAGGTTACGGAGAGCGCAAAGAAGAAGAAAAAGAAGAAAAAGTCTAAAGATGCCGAGGCTGGCTCCGAGTGAACAGAGACTCATTGCAGCAGTGGATTTAACAGTAGACTTGTCCAGTGGAAACCTGTTCTTCCACCTTCACCCAGCTGTCAGTGTCCAGAGTTCACGAGTCTGACTGAAAATGGTTGTGGTTCAGGTTATATATGTATATGTCCAAATGAAACCCATATTGCCTGGGTTTCATTCATGTATTTGAATGGATTTTTTTTATTTTTATTGTAAATACAGAAATTGTAATGAAATGAAACATATCTGACTTTGTACAAAAAAAAGAGCCTTATTTCCTTCAGTGTGTATTCAGTGGTTGCTGGCACCCATTCATTTATACGCATTACTTGTTTTATTGAAAATCGGTTTAGTTAATTAAATTTATCTCCATTTCACTAAAGAATTGATAGCTTCCCCCCCCAAAACATATAAATACATTCTCATACAGGAGAATATAGAGATCATATTTGAAAAAGAATATAAATACGGCTGTGAAGTTTATATGGTTAAGAAGTGAGATTAATTTGTACTGGCTTGTAAATCAGTCAGGTCTTCATGCATTTAATGCAGTCTGATATATAATATTAATTTTCACTGATAATCAGTGGGGTCTTTCTCCGAACCATAGGCTTAAAACATTAGTTATCTGCATCACAGAAAATAGACTGTTAATTGCATTGAACCAAGCCAAATAACTGTGTACCTCTTAGTCTAGTTCAGAACATGTAACCACTATTATGGGAGACACTACGGACTTCACAGTTGTCCAGAAGATGATCCTCATCATCACCATCCACAAGGAGGGGAAGCCACAGAAGGTAGTTGCTGAAAGGGCTATAGCTGTTCACAGAGTGCTGTATCAAAATATATTCATAGAAAGTTGACGAAGGAAAAAAAAAAGTGTAGGAAAAGGTGCACAAGCAACAGTGATGACCACAGTCTTGGGTAGATTATTAGGA
The DNA here is from genome assembly GCF_003368295.1 of Carassius auratus. NCBI lineage: Eukaryota > Metazoa > Chordata > Actinopteri > Cypriniformes > Cyprinidae > Carassius > Carassius auratus. The sequence goes on from NC_039263.1 coordinate 4,603,941, forward strand.
AAAGCCGATTCAAGAACTTGGAAGAGCTTCACAAGGAGTGGACTGAAGTCGGAGTCAGTAATCAAGAGTCACCACACTCTGATGTCTTCAGGAAAAGGGCTGCAGGTTTCACATTCTTAGAACCAAGCCACTCCTGAACCAGAAAAAAAAATCATCAGAAGCATCTCACCTGGGTTAGGAGTTGAAAGAGCTGTGATCTCATTTATAAAACTAGATTTCATCCTAAAATTGAATGTAGGCACAAAAGCTAGATTTTGCGTACGTCCGAAAGTTTTCGGATTTATAAAACCATACATACACCAGAACCTGCGCAAAAATCCGTCAATCCCAGTCAGGGGAAGATAGCGTGTGTGCGTCTCCATCTCGACTCCTCCCCGAAATCACCATATATGGAGCTTACAATGCCTTGTTTTACCATGCATAACCTCATCTGCATATCATTTACATTTTTACGTGCATAAAAACTAAATGGTTTAAAGCAGTTCTAAGATATTTTTTACACTGGCCAAAGAGTGTTTAAATTATTTCAACCATGTTGCATCTGCAGGCATGAATCTAGAGCTTTTCTAACAAGTAACAACACGTCTCTTGAGTTTGCAGTTACTTTTTAACACCAACTTAGTGTGAAAATAATCATGTTAATAATCATATAACCTCCGTTTGAGCCCCTGTAGTTGTTTGTGTGTGTGTATCAATGGTGTGTTTATAGTGTCCTGTGGAGTTGATTATGGGACAGTGACCTCAGTGTAATGTCTTCCGTGGAGCACACGGTGGCGCTCCATCCTCGTGTCTCTGAGGGAGGCAGCAGGCCTCGGGCTAATGGTTTAACATACAGCATGAATATAGCTACTATATTCTACTACGCCATATTCGACGATTATATTCCACCAATGATAACACTTAGGATTAGTTTTATATAATGCAGCTGTACCTGCTGTAACAAAACATGTTTATGAATTATGTGTCTTGTGCATAAGACACTCAGAGACTTCACTATATGGCCCTTCATTTAGCTACTATTTGAAGCCCAAACAGAACAAAACCCTACACTTTCTAAAAGCACACACACACAGTCCCTCTATTTGCAAAACCGTACTCTGGGAAGCATGCATGTTCATGCAAACATTTCGATCCAATCTGTGAAAGAAAAACTGAGTTTAAAAGTTCTGCACTTGGCAACCCGTGTGTCTGGCTGGTTCTGGCTATGCATGAAAGAACATTTATTGTTTTTATTATAGCTTGGAGAGCAGGGGTTTCCCTCCTATTGCCTCTAATGACCTCGGTTAGCACACTTAGGGAACTTTGTTTAGGAAGACCATGACATCAAGAAGTGTTTTGAGAAGCTGCTGGATTCTGTGAAACCACTAATTATACAGCGGTTTGCTCTGCTATAGGATTGCCCTTTTGTCACACACAAATACAGTAAAGAAAGAGAAAAACTCGAAGATTGTGCCTTTGGCTGCTTTAGAAGAACCCTTTCTTTTCACCAACAAATTTCAGTGATTTCCAGTCACTGGTGTTGGAAAAGATTGTCTAAAAATGATCAAATCGAATGAATAATGAAACAATTAAAAGTCTTTTCCCATTTACATGAAACTACATTAAAGTAAGGCAATACTCCTTTCTCACTTTCTATTTACTGCATGATACATTCTACTATTGCAGTTATTATTGTATTACATGCAAGAACACATTATGAATCATATCTGTGACGTATGAAATGTTCCGGTATATTCTCATAATTCACTATATTCCTGATTATTCGTTGAATGCAGATATGGAGTAACTTGGAGCTGGCCTTCAGGAGTTTTTGGAGACTCCTTCTGATGGTTTTTACAATGCACAAGGCTTTTGGTTTATTTTTAGTCATGTTGCACAGAATGATCTTCAGATGTCTGCTTCTATTTTTCTGCTCTTAATCAAAACCGTACTCCATCCCAGCCCTCTCCACATCTGCCTTCCACAGTTTTGTCCAAACTTGGTCTTGAGAAGTGTCTGCCAGCACAAGAGAGATCTGCTTCTGTGTGCATGCCTCTGGATCTCCCAGCGAGCTTTTTACCATGCTTCAAAACTGAAATGACCATACATTTCCATGCTGGATTTTATAGAAGGTGCAGCGTGATCATACCTTGTTTTCCTGGTGCTTCAGAAATCAGGGGATGCATTTATGGACATTTTATTGAGGAAGAAGGAAGAAATTATCTGAAGAGAAATTCATAAGATATTATTTGTTTATCTAGCTAAGCAACCACAGATTTTCTACTATTGACTAACAATTGGAGATTTTATGCACTTTTGACCGAAAAAATTTGGACATTTAAATTATTTAATGAAATGATACTTGCTAACTTTTGCTGGATTAGCTATGAGAATAATAATAATAATAAAAAATCATCGGCATGGGATGCATTTGGTAAAAAACAACCGACATAGGAAAGTAATGGGAAATGTGAAAGAATATTTAAAATAATAATAATATTGGTAAAAATAGCTCATAAAATTGTATAATATTTTAATATTGCATAGTATCATAAAACACCCCCCCCCCAATTCAGAATAATGAAGAAATATATAATCGACTAAAATATATTAGACTCATTTTCCTGAAAGAATAAAACATGTCAGATGTGGCTCGCAAATGAAGAATCCCAGAGGGATACGATTACATTAATACGAATTATGACCCAATGCTTTATTATTTTTAACAGTTATATATTTTTTGTCAAATGTGAGGGTGATAAAAGTGTTAAAAACTACACAAGGGTCCTACATCGACATGGTGGGAGAAATCTCATTAGCAGAAACCTATCATACCTGATCATTTCATTTTTGGTTACACCTTTAACGGCAAAGATTTGAGAAGAAAGCCTCAGTATTTAGTACCAAGATGCTGCACGATATTTTTAGCATGACCCGACCTGAAACATTCACTGAGTCAAGTTTGGCAAAAGCGATGGAGAGTCTTGAGGGTTTGCCGCAATATTAACCACTGCGTGTTTTAGACCGGGTCATTTTATCACACATGTAGGAACTGCAGGAGTCCTCAAGATGGTGAGGGGTAGAGGAAAAGTAGAACAGGAATGTGAAAAGCAACTGCTTCTGATTATGAGGAGGCCACTGAGCGAGAGCCATGCATCAGAAGTGCAGCTTGACCCTGACAGCTGAAAACACAAACCCTTCTCATTTTACATTCAAACCTCTCAGCTGGGAGAGAACGTGCTCCGTTCAACCATGGAAACTTCTGTCTGCATGACCTGCTTTGAAAAAACAAGCCAACTGCAGTGAAAGATTTTTTTAAAACTGACTATTTGCTGTTTTCCAAATGGTTGAATTTTGGCAAATTTTATGAAAACCAACGGGGTTCAGTTGATACCTTATCACTTCAGTGCGTCGAAACTTTGCATGCATATTTATGACTGTAAATGAGAAACAGTCACACAATTCCAAGAAGAAATAAATAGATTAAACCAGTTTTGAAAACTAACCTGCAACACAATAATGACTACAATTTTGGTGTTTTCTGCACACAATTTTATCATACGGTTTCTCTCACAGGGCAGCACACAAGTCATACAGACTACTTTAATAATACTTTCACGCTGCTTTTTTAGTAGCTTGTACACCATGAGGATTATTCATGTGTGTTCAACAGAAGAAAGTCAGAAGAGGTTGGAATGACAAATTATTCCATTAATACGACTATAAGCAACTGTTTTCTGTTTTCTAGAAGATCTGTTAGCATTCATATTATTTACAGAAGGTCCTTAGTACAAAAGAAGTCGAGTTATGAGTTACACATTTTTAAAACCCACACATATATATCACTCAAAACAAACATTTTACAGAATTTACAAAAGCCTCATCACTTACAGAGAAGCAAATAGAAGCATATCTACTTCACCATTATGGTCATCCAAACCATTACAATAAATCTAGTTTAAATCACGTACTGTACGCAGATATGCAAACGCGGTCAGAATTGCTTGGCCGACACGTTTGGACCATGTGGCGTTTTTTTTGCATTACTCAAGGAGGTGCTATATTTGAGTAATCAAGAAACATCTAAACCAAATGTTCTCAGGTAGCTTGCTTTATGACAGAAAACACCAAGAAATACCTAAATGATCAAAGATGCTGGTATGTGTGGCCTGATTTAGCAGTATTGTCTTCACCATGATGATAGCTGATGAGAAACCATCCCTAGACATTTCTCCTGAGAATGCATTGCATATTTGCCACAGAAATTGACAGAAAATGATCATTAGGTGTCAAATCATATGCACACACAACATGCACATAGCATAAATTTGCTCATAGCCAATCAAATGCAGTTTTTGTAATGCTGTCTCCTTTTCTTCGGTTTACAGCAAAGATAAAGTTCGATTTGTTGATGGAAGCAAGAGAGAAAAAAACACGTCTTGGCTTCTCAGCCAAAGAATAAACACAGTGTCCCAAACTTTCTGAATAAATGACTACCATTTCCATTTTCCACATGGCTCGGGACATTCTTCGTGGTCTTTTCGAGCACCTCAGTTCACCACAGCTTTCAGGAAAATAAATCGCTGGTGTGCCACTGGAATGTAGGTGGACAGATGTTGTTTTGTCTATTCAGTTATCTTGCGTTTCAAACTTTCCTCTTAATAAAGCAACACCAAACTGCTCGGTATGAATGTTAGGGAGGAATAAGGTTAACTGCAGGTTAACAATCTACACAGTCCAGGTTAAAGTTGAGCAGGGGCTGAAGAAGACATTTCAGTTTGTTATTCTCATTTCCACTTGGCCGAGACGAATCCTCATGGAAAACCTGTGTGTGTTTGGGTTAAAGTGTGTGTGTGTGTGTGTGTGTGCTTAGACCAGTTCCACTTTGGAGTTGGGATACACTGCCACCACGTCGTACCCCTCCGGAGGCTGCACTCGGGCTTTGGCGTGCGTCTCGCAATACAGATTCTCATCGATGAAGAAGTATCCTCTCTGCTTTAGATTCAGCCCGCAGTCGTCACACATGAAGCAGTCGGGGTGATAGAGCTTGTCTCGGGCCTTCACGATGGTTCCCCTGTGATAAGACACTTAAAATTAATCTTGAGAAAACCATATTGAAATTGGACATTGCGTTACCTTGGAAATTGTATTTAAAAATCTTCTGAAGGGCTCCTCCCCCTTAGTGGGTGGAGTCAGGTGTCATGTTACAAAGTGTATTATGGTCTTTTAGAATCAAAACTTTTTAAAGTCTTGACAAAAAACATACGGTCGGAAAAGAGTCCTAAGATTCGATATTTGATGGTATTTTTAATATTGACATAGATATTTAGACAGTTGTAAAAGAAAAATACTTTTAAACCCAGTGGCTGTTTGTGGTATAACGCCCTAAAAAAAATTGAACAATTTTTTAATATCAACTTCAAGTTTGGAACATAACTTATTTAGACATAAGGCATTCATTTTATAGCAATTTTGGATTAAAAAATATTTTGACAAATATTTATTTTATATAAAATGGAATAAAAAATGGCACATTTTCTTTACTGTAATTTTAAACTCCTTCAACTTTTTGATGCTTTTATATTTTTATTTATTTTTAAATGATGAAACGTTCAAGAATCATAACAATTTTAATTTGAAAAGTGCACTTTCACATCCATATTCAACAATGGGGGTGGCCCTTAAAGTTAAAGAAAATGTTTTCAGAACGTTTATTTTTTATTATCAGCTGGGAATCCACTTCCTTTTATTAATCTCTATGAACAGTCCCACATTTGAAAGCTATAATATCAGTCAACAGGATTTACAGTACAATAAACACACTGTTTCACTCTTCTGTGGAACTTCCTTATCATATGACCTCACTGTTTACTCAGTTTTAGTGGAAACTGTGGGAAAGTGCCAACAGCGCTAGAGTAATATCTGGATCACCTGTGCAGCGTGAGGAACACATGCTTCATTGACAGGTTCATACTCAGTGAACGTGCCACTATTGTAAAAGTCAAAGTTAAAGCTTGTAGGCTCGTGTTCAAAGATATGGAAACAAACACATGCAATATTGTGCATCTTCCTAAATGTTTATTCAGGGGCTTTTCTCTATGCATTTAAACAAACGGATAAGAAGCACAAGGCCACACTTACACAATGCCGTTTGCGCAGCGTGTGCACTGCGGCAGCTTCTGTAAGCCGGGGATGGGTGCCAGAGGAGCTGCAATGGGGCTGCCCAGCTTTGGCACGGGGGATCTGACAGGGGAACGCAAGCCTCTGACCCCGTGTCTGTCCACCGGTGAGACCCCTGCAAGGAAAACAAGCTCAAGTCAGGTGCACAGAATACGATATGCTCAAATACAGTGAGTAATCAACTATTCTTCTAAGACCAGGGAGGTTAAAAAAGAGAAAAAGCATGATAGGATCACTTAAAAAAAAGTTGCAGATGTATGAATTCAAAATATTTGAGCAAAATTATAATAATTCAAACACTCAAATTAAATTTTGTTTCTTCATAATGAGGCAGCATAACTGTATGGAGTCAAAATAATGCCTTATATATACGTGAAAAAATTACGTTTTGCAAATGAAAATTTTTATATTGAGGAAAATAAATTTGCTTTTTGCAAGCAAAAATAAAGAATTACAAAACATAAATGAAAATAAAAACAGCGCTGCAGATAAATTAATAGATATGACCATGGGAAATATGTACTGCAAAATCATTGCTTTCGCGCTGTTTCATTTATGTTTTGCAATTCTTAATTTTTGTTTGCAAAAAGCAAATTTATTTCCCTCAATACTTTAATTTTCGTTTGCAAAACTTTATTTTCTTTTGCAAATCGTAATTTTTTGGCGTATATATAAGGCGTTATTTTGACTCCATATAACTGTCTGACGCAATATTGTAAGGCATTACTTTTAAAAGTAACTTTTCCCAACATTGTCTCCAACTATGCTGTTCCATTGATTCACATACAAATTCGCTCTTCTGATAACACTCTTTTGTTTTAAAAACTGAAATAACTCAAAATGTGTGCTCAGCAGCTGTCCCTGGAACAAGAGACGGACAGAAATGAATGTCCTTCACATTTCAGTCCCAGATCAGAAGCTGTTCTCCATGCAGGCGTAGCTGAAAATCACAGGTGTGTGTTAGATTCAGGGCATACAGACACCAAGGCCTCCTCCTGTCTTCTCCGTTTCAAGCCCAGAATGCATGAGCTCAAAACCACCCTGCTGCTGGATGAGGAAACATCGGAGAACAATCTGACGGATTAATGTTACAGTGGTGCATCCTCCATCATCTGACTGTTGCTGTGCCAAAGTGAGGTCATTAACTCTGTTATTCCCAACCACTGCTGGGACAGGTTACAACTCCAAACCTGTCAACGAATACCACTAATTACACACTTACACACTCGAGTCCTGAGGCTCCGCGGGGCTTTAATTCAGTGTGCGAGAGAATGTGAAGTGTGAGTATAGCGCAGTCTAGGAGCCTCTCTACGTGATCAGGCTTAGACAAAGCACATTTATGGGCTCATATGACATAAAGAACAGCATTTTGGGAGCTTTTTAGCCTGTAGGAGACTACAGAGTGATCTGGCCCAAAAGAAAAATCATATGCATTTACTGAAGGCATTTTTAAGGAGCATGATAATTTCAAAATAGTGTGGCATACAACAAAAACAAACAGCAAAGCATCACAGTTGTTATTGTTCCCTTTGCACATACTGATATGAAAAGTTCATGTAGATTCATGTAAAATTTTCTGCATACATTTCTCTAATTTCATTAATTATTGTGTAAATACAGTCTCTGTTTATTTGCATGTTGTTCTAAACATGCATGACATTCTTTCTAGCAGAACGGTTATTAAAGCTTGAATATTTGGAAGTGCAAATATTAGTTTATTTCACATGAGTAGAAAAATGCGAATTATTAAGACTTTAACAAATACAACTGATAAAACTACAGAAAAAAAAAGAAATATGATATATCCATTTTTTAAATCACATTTTCAGAAAAAAAAACTATATTGTAAATAACAATTTCAACATACATTAGGAGAGAGAAATAAACAAGGCAACACTGACCCCCGTCCTCAGCTTCTAGGATTCCCTGCAGGTATCTGAAGGAGCCAGATTGTTTGGGAGCTGACACAGGTTCCTCGTAGTCCTGGAGCATCCTGTAGACGTCTGACTGCGTGTCGAAGCCGTTGCGGTTTCCTGATGAATTCACTGGCAGATCAGGGCTGAAACGGAGAGGAAAACACATGCAGATCTCTTCCTCTTCCAGAAACATCTGCCATCCTCAAACACTTTCTCAGTGCATCGCGCTATTCATAAAAGCTGAAGGAATGGAAGCCAGTGTCAAACGTTTAAACACAGTAAAGCTGCATACTGCACTAAACTTGCAATTCTAGAATTTGGAAATAATATTTATTACAATTATGTTTTTTCCTGCTGGAAGTTTCCATGAGAGAGATCAGTGTACAGGAGGAATTCATAAACACTGGATTTGTCATCTTCAGAGTAAACAGTGGGATATTTGCTAAATAGGAGTGCAGCAGATGTTCCCTGAAGACTTCACTCACTACCCCGTTCTAACATGAACTATAGTTTTCATAACAATAGGCACGAAGAGCTGTAATATCTTTCAGTCTGACGTGTTTATTGTTGTGAGGACAGGACCTGTGCTGTAGAAGCTCACAATTGCTTCCTTGATCAATCATAAATATCAGTTTCTGGCTGTTGCAGGAGCAGTGTGGTTTGTGCTGGCTTGAAGTTAGCAGTGTACAGTTAAACTGGAAGCAGAAATGACCTAATTTAGCTAGCGTGATTTTTCTAAATGTTATTCCAAAGAAAAATGCATGTGTGAAGAGCTGTGAAGTGGCTCACCTGTGAGGGGAGCCCAGGCTGAGGCCTGCCATCTGCTTCGGTAGGGCACCATTTCCATTATTGTGTGAATACAGGCCGGCTGGATTGTTGTAGGCAGGTCTGGAGGTGCCGTTGTTGTAGGGCACAGCACCTGTGATGGGACTCTTTGGGGACGGACTCTTGGGGGTGGGGCTATAGCCGCTGCTGATTGGTCGAAAGGTCTGTGAAAAAAAAAAAAAGTGATTTGAATTCCAAAAATTCCAAAATACCAATGCAAATTATTAACTGTTTTGCTAAGAAAGCAAATCCTGTCTGAATTAGGGCTGGGATAAACGATTATTTTTTAAGCGATTAATCTAGCGATTATTTTTCGATGCATCGATTAATCTAACGATTAATTTTTTCAGACCGATTCGATTTCAATTATCTCCCCATTAACTGACTACTAACAATTTATACATGTTGATTTACATATCTGAATGAAAAAAACATGAATTCCTTAACATTGCAATATATGTTTATTGCTCTTAAAATGACAAAATAAAAGACTGACTAAGAATGCATTACTTTGCACTTGTTTAGAGATAGCATTCAATAAAACCTTGAAGTCTTGAAAACACATAGCTTACTGAAACAAGCTTACTGAACACATAGGGCCTAGCTTACTGAAAAAAAATCTTTCAGATGAAAATATCAACAACTTGATGTCTAGCATTCAATAAAAAAGGTCACCCAAAATACTTGTTTAGAGCAATTGAAAGAATACAGTAACCAATGTAAACTTGAGGGCTTTAAGCTAATACAGTGCTTTTCCAAAAAAAAAAAAAAAAAATTAACAGTGGGAGCCAGAAGCCTGTCATGGAGAAAAAAAAAATCTCTGAATGCTCCACGTGAAACTTTGGCGTTCCGCCCTTTTTCTATGTGTCTAATGATTTTGGTTAATATGCAGGAGGGAGAGAGAGAGAGAGAGAGAGAGAGAGCAAGACAGCGCTCGTGTAGTTTGAAGACTGTGAGTGCGCGAGCGCTCGTGAAACTTTGGTGTTTCGCCCTTTTTCTATCGTGTTTAATGATTTTGATTAATATGCACAAGGGAGAGAGAGAGCAAGAAGCGCTCGTGTTGTTTGAAGACTGAGAGTGCTCTCTCGTACGCGCCCTGTCATCACTCACCGATCAAATAAGGCTTTGACAGCCGCCAAAAAAAAAAGATCAATGCAAAAAAAACCCTGGATTGGTTATATAACATTGGACAGAATGTTGATCCGGCCATCGCGTATATTCAGCGCACATAAGGTAAACGTTTTGCAAATGTTTTTTAGAGAAATAAAAACAGGTCGACGAATCGATGCACATATTTTGCGTTGACGTATCGCGATGTGAATGTATATGAATATGAATTTAGAAGACTCTTCAGAAGAGTTTACATGGTATTTTCCTTCAATTCGTCTCTGTATAATGCATATTAAAGTAGTTCAGCGTTGGTTTATTTACAGTCGTAGCCAAAAAAACATTGTATCTCTGCTGGTCCATAAGCGCCACCTGCTGGCAGAGAGTGAATCTGCGTCTCATTGAGCCTGTGTGCGTTTAGCATAATTTCATAAAGCTACAGTTGGACTGTTCTGTTTTTGCTTTAAATGCTTTTTTTCTCTATAGGCCCATTTTCTGATGTAAAATGTGGGCATGCTGAAATTTCTTAAATAAAAAAAAAATAAAAATAAATCCAAGCTTTTATTTAATTGTATTTTGGATTTATATGAAAACGTTTCTTTTATTTTTACTATTCATTTATATATATATTTAATTAAGGATTTTTTTTTGTAATTTTACAAAGAAACAAAGCATTTTGACATCTTTTTTAATTTTTAATTTGTCTTAAATTTCGATTTTGTTAAAAAATCATGATAAAATCGTATTGTGAAACCAGTATTGTGAATCGTATCTCATTGTGAGTTGAGTGAATCGTTGTGTATGAGTCCAGCACGATCCATGACTGGAAGAGTAAAACAGACTTTGACAAGTCTGACATGCACCTAATAAACAGCTTACTTACAAATATGTAAATATTGACAGTTGCACACATTTTCCCATCATACATATTACCTTCAACGGTCAACTCAACACTTACACACAATCTATAGCATACATTTTATGACATCAGCAATCATTTAAAGAAACATATTTGTGTTATTGTTTGCAGACGGAGTAGAGATGCCTTTTTTTTGGTAAACAGCTTGTCTGAAGTAGCATATCTAAAGACTAATTCTGAGAAAAGAAGAACTTTTTCTCAGTATGAACGTCTGCCAAATTCATAAGTCTGCATGCCAGAAATACCAGTCCAGTTCATCTACGTCCAGATCAAACAAACATTAACAAATTCTGATGAAAATTCTGAAGAAATAATAACAAATTTGTTACATTTTGCAACTGTGCTGTTACACTTTCTTTATCCCATACAAATGTAATATGTCCACATTGTCACATGAAGTAAACACATATGAAATCTATTTCTATTTTTACTATACATTTTTTTTTTACATATATCTCTAACCTATATAAATATGTATTTTTACAATATCAGTAATAGATTTTAAGAGGTGCATATGATATGTATATACATTCTTCCTAAAACCTGTAAGTACATGTAAAGCACTTTAGACGGACATGGATTTATAATATTACAAAATGTTTTGTATACATTTACATTTATTCATTTAGCAGATGCATTTAACAAAGGTATACATAAAATATTGTTGCCATACATAATTGCTGCATATAATACCATGTAAAAAAATCATCATATAAATATTAATGTACTATATGTACATGCATATGTAATACTATTAATATTTTAACTGAGATTGATTTTATGTTTTTTATGTGATTTATGTATTGTAATATATGTTTCTCAGGAGATATTAATTTTCCTGCCAGGATGTCATTATCTTGTTTTTTAATTAACCTGCCTTGTTAAATAAAACATAGAAAACTTGGAATATTGTAGCATCTTTTCACAATTGTACTGTTTTACTGTATTTTGGTGAGCAGAAAAGACTTCTTTCATAAAATTAAAAACCTTTATTCCAAACATTTGTTTGATAGTGTACCACTTTTTAAATGAGGAATTTTAGCCTGTTGTTTAGTGATTGGTGCAAATCAATTACTGGACCAGAACGAATCAAGAAAATGAATCGGGAATCAATACTTTAGAGTCAACTTCAAAATGCATGACTTAGCCGACTGTGTTTTACCAAAAAATGAAATTTTTATGGGTTTGGAACGACATGAAGGTGAATAAATAACGACAGGATTCTCATTTTTTGGATGAATAAACGTTCACAAGAGTCAAACTGTGGCTTTCATCTCCACAGCAGGAGGCAGAAAGATTCATCTGCAAACCACATTTTCATCTCTTTCAGGAAGAGGCTCAGTTTTCTGTTGACAATGAAAAGATCTCACAGTACATCCCTCTGTTTTATGGTAAGAAATGTTCCTAGGGCAACAAGTCAGTATGAAAATTACATTTCTCTTCTTGAGTGGACAGAAGCCAGCTCTTCTTAGCAGCTCATTTAAAACATTGAACAAGACTTTTCTATGAGTATGAATGCTATAATAGGTTCATATGCTTTTTATCATGTTATCTGTTCCCTTGAGGACCACTTATAACGTGAAAAACAGAATTCTTTGTCATCTTATCTGTTTAAAAAGCCTCACTGAATATGAATAGAGTACATGAGTAAGTGCAGTTTAAGCTCCAACATCTCAATCCAGCTTCTGTGCAAAAATGCATGGCATGTTCTCAAAACAACATAAAGATTAGACTGAAATAATCAGGGATAAAGATAAGCTTGCTAATGGATTCATTAAGTTAACATCAGAATGAGTTGTTTTGAATGTTTGTCTTAATAAATGAATGTAGAAATAGATTGAGGCTGCATCCAACCCATTTCATAACACTATATATATGTACTGTCAAACGATTAATCGTGATTAATCACATCCAAAATAAAAGTTTCAGTTTACATAATATATGGTGTGTGTACTGTGTATATTTATTGTGTATATATATAAATACACACACATACAGTATACATTTTTAAAATATTTACATGCATTTACATGCATATATTTTTATTATATATAAATATAATAAATATAATAAATAAACATAATAAATATACACAGTATACACACCATATATTTTGTAAACTGAATGTGATTAATCACGATTAATCGTTTGGATGCACTAATATTTTATATATATATATATAATAAATAAATACAATCTATTAAATCTATTTTTGCAATTGAAAATATATTTAGTTTCAACCATCATATACCAAAATATACTTCAAAATGTATTTCGGGGCAAGAAAATCTTACACTAGCTAAATGCTAAATGCAATTTGTGATGGAATAGCCTACTTGATTATGTTTTATATGTTTGCACATGTTACAGACAAAAAATTGGTAGAAAATATATACGGAAATATATTTTGAAATATACTTTAACAAATATGGAAATACTTTTAAATATATATTTTGGTAATTATTTAAAGGGCAAACTTTATTTTTAAATGGTTTTAAAAATATATGAATATTTTTATACTATAAAACAAAAATATATTGGTAGAAAGTATATTTTAGAAGATATATTGAACCTTTAGAAATCTTGGAAAAGCATGAAGGCAAAACTTCACATAAAACAAATGCTCAAATGAGATCAGACGCCACAGATTTACAGACTGTGGTAGGATTGGTTCGACCCTAACAGCAGATCATTTATCATCATACATAAACATTTGTTATTTTATAATTATAAACACTGTTTGAACAATAATTCTGCCACAAGCTGATGAACACTGACGTGAACAGAAACATTATGGTTATCTAAAGCATATAAAAATGTTAATATTTGAAAACAATAACAATTCAGACCAATGTAGATTGTTCTGACTATTGCTTGTAAGCAAACACAGAGACTGAAACCCTCGGGGAACATAAATTGAACTAGACCAACACACAGACTGCTCGTCCTGCTACAGATACTGTTTACAGCTCTGTGGAGGACGCAGCATCCAGAGACAAGTTTGGCAGAAATCATCTTGTTGCTAAAACCTAGCTGTTAAGGGCCTCTGTGTTGATGCACGCTCCTTTACTTCACGTCTGCCTCTAAAGGGTGTAACTGCAATAAAAATGTCAGATTTACTAGTCTACACATCTGGAGTATAGCTTATAAAAGTGCCAGCTTTCTAGTCTAACACTGAAAACCATTCATTTGTACCTCTGTACCTTTTTAACCATAAATTTCCACTATATAAGCTTACATTTTTGTTATTTTATAAATCTGGATAAGGCTTTTGTCTCATTAAATTGATTTATTTAACCTATTCTGCAGTGCAGTGATGTAGAGGAGCAATGAAATAGGAGCCGTCGAAACAAAAATGTAAAAAAAAAAAAAAAATAAGAGATATATATATATATATATATATATATATATATATATATATATATATATATATATATCTTATAATATATATATATATATATATACATTATTACTGCAATTTACTTTTACTTTCATTTAAATTACTGCAATAGAATGCAACGGAATGCAATGCAAAAAAAAATATATTAATAAAATACAATAAGGTCCTATTATTTACCATTAGTTATTCCATTAGAGCCTTATAGTCTAGTACAATAAAAATAACTTTTTATTTGAATAATGTATTAAGAAATGTTGAAAATAAGCATTGACTGAGATTAATAAATGATTTAGAAGTATGTTTCATTGTTAGTTTGTGTTAACTGTTAACAAATGAAACCTTTTTGTACAGGGTTACTAACCATAAGCAGTATTTGTGGTATTGCATTTAATTTATTAATGCAACTATTATATATCTATTACATATTTAAAAAAAGAAAAGAAAAAAAAGCCAAATTTAAATGCTCGTTTTTCTTTTTGAAAGAAATATGACCTGGACATATTTCTGTGAGATTGAAACGGACAGCAATGACTTTCCTAAAGTAAACTTTGCAGGGTTTCCTCATAATCGTCAGTGAAGGCCCAGCAGAAACACAGAAAGACCAGGGAATTATTTACGGGGAGTTTTTGTGTCTGCTCATAAATCCTGACCATCATCAGGTTTCACTGACCTGTTTTACAATGCTATCCCAGCATGCCCTTTGGTTCTGGGTGACTGCCCACATTCAGAACCATATAAAGCGCTCTGCTACTGCCACAAACTGCTAGCAGTGAACTGAATAAATCTGAAACCAACCCCAAACCTACTTTCATTAATTAAGCTTTGCTGTGGGGAAATGACCCCTGATTTATGGAGACTGATATCGACCTGAGCACTGCAAGAGAGATACAGAAGTTAAAGGGAGGACCTGATGGAAACCATATGGCTTCTGTTGACAGACTAAGAAAACACTGCCAGCATTACAAAACCTCACCACCTCACCAACACTTATACAGAGCAAACAACTACAGATACGTTCACAAATTGACTTTTAAGATTAAAAAAATAGAGGTTACAGAAACTAAGTGAAACCAGACATTATGAGATATTTGAAATATATTTAGCTTACACACACACACACACACACACACACACACACACACACACACACACACACACACACACACACACACACACACACACACATACACACACACATTATTTTACTATAAATATAATAAATATAAATTATTATAAATGATCACTGGTGGTCAATTATGGTTCTTATTATTATCAATGATGAAAACAGATCTGCTTAATATTTTTTGTGGAAACTGTGTAAATTACCTATTAAAGATTTAGGATAAGTACGGTTAAAAAAGAAGAAATTAATGAATACTTTTATTTAAGGATGCAGTAAATTAATCAAAACTGTTACAAAAAGATTTCTGTTTCAAATAAATGCTGTTCATTTGAAATTTATATTTCTAAACAATACTTTAAAAAGTATCAAAAATCAGTTTCCATCACTGATAATAAAAAAAAAACATGATTAATAATTGATAACCAATGATAACTGATTATAACTGAGCAGCAAATTAATATACAGTATTAGAATGATCAAACTGAAATAATACTTTACAAGGTTTTAGTTTTTACTGTATTTTTGATCAAATCATGCATCCTTGATGATCAGAAGGGACTATATTTAAACATTACAAATCAAATTAATTCCAGACTGATTCTAAGTGTGACTTGAGTGACTGATAAATATTGGTTACCCTGGATCACAGAACCTATTAATAAATAAGCTTTCATTGATGTCTGGTTTGTTAAGATGACAATATATGTCTGAGATGCAACTATTTTAAAATCTGGAATCTGAGCGAGCAAAAAAATCTAAATATTGAGAAAATCATCTTTAAAGTTGTTCAAATGAAGTTCTTAGCAATATTACTAATCAAAAATTATGTTTTGATATATTTATGCTAGGAAATTTACTAAATGTCTTAATGGAAAATGATTTTTCCTCAATATCCTAATGATTTTGTGCTTCAGGCTCACATTTGATACTGGTTTGATAATGATTACTCAAATGACTGGAAAAGTACAAATAGGAAAGTTAAGCACCAAGATTTAAACCCAATTCCGACTCAAAATAATAATGTTAACGTATTTAGTAAAAAAAAAAAAAAAAAAAAGGGGGTCTATAAAAGAGGGCCTTAAAAGTCTGGCGAATCACGGGCGATGGGCAGTTTTGTTCCATTCATAAAATAAATATTACAACTCTGAGGTAACAAGATCAGAGCAATGGAACAATACCTCAGTTATGCTCGGACCCACACCGTCTGGGTTAAAACTGCCTCTGACGTGACTTGTTCTTTCACTTTTCTTACAGACTCTCAACATTCATACTTTCCAGTGCCATGGCAGAAGCCACAATGACTTACATCTCAGCATGACGCACACATCTGCTCTGGAAATCACTCAAACACACTTTATAGACGTTATGACATACAGCCCCCAAATGTGAATCTGATTTTACTGAAGATTTGTGTAATGCCCGACCGATTCCTGTGTCAGCGCCAAAAACCATTTCAGACCATCTGTCTCGTTTACCACAAAACATTCGCTATTTTTCACGACACGACTGGATAAAAAGAAAGCTTTAGCATCATGTTGAAAATGGGTTTTAGGTTGGATGAACTGGAGGAAAAATACTCAAAATGAAGTCACACCAAAATCCCTTTTATAATGTGACCCCCTTTAAAAATGAGTCTAAACTTTCTGTTCTCATATTTATTAAGCGAGTGACATTGTTACTCTTCATTAGAGACAGAAGAGAACGAATTGTAAGAAAACCAGTTTTTCGCCACTGAAAAAAATTGTGTTTATCTCACAATTCAGACTTTTTTTCTGAAACAAGCTTTCACACAAAACAGATCAGAATGCAAAACATAAATATATCTGACATCAGCTGCTCCTCAGATTCTGAAGGCACTTTTATAATGCATTTTTTTGAAGATTTAAAGACTAAATTCAGCATTTTGTCAATTAAAATGTAACCGCAGCTGTGAGGGTTTGAAAGCATCTCATCTATGCCACCGGGCTTTATACCTGTGAGTCAGACTCCAGTGTGCCGGTGTATGGACTTGTCTTGTTTTCTTCTATTCCAGTTG
This sequence comes from Carassius auratus, assembly GCF_003368295.1. Taxonomy (NCBI): domain Eukaryota; kingdom Metazoa; phylum Chordata; class Actinopteri; order Cypriniformes; family Cyprinidae; genus Carassius; species Carassius auratus. The sequence continues at coordinate 4,621,425 of NC_039263.1, forward strand.
GAGACCAAACCTTTCCAGATCTAAAAGACAAAAGCAGTGAGGTGAGTGAAGCCATACACAGTAGCTGCATACATGAGAGGAAACAGTCTGCTTGTTTATCTGCAACTGACTGATATCAATGATCAATGTGCTCGCTTGTCTTCAAAATCTCAAACTGCATAGTGGTAAAACTAAAGGGATATTGAGCATCTTAAGACCGAACAAAGACGGCGGTTTTCCTCCTCTTACACCTACATGCACACAGCCATACGCCGATCTGAGCAACAAAGAAACCTCTGTGATCCCTCCATCGCTCTCATGATGGAAACTTCTTCACTGGAGCATGAATGCACCCCTGTCTGAGCTGGCTTGGATGAGGCAGGGTGAGGCAATGGTTTAGAAATGAATGTCAAAGTGACTTAGGGTCATCTGGATGTGACAGATTAAAGGATGTTTTCCATATGAAACCCACTCGAATAAAGATGCTTTCAAATGGTCGTGTTTTATGACTGGGTGGTATGACAGTACAGAAACCAGCAGAGAAATTGTTGTAGCTTCATATTATTTACTCGTGCTGTAAACAGAGCAGGAAAACTCAAGACAAAAGCATCCTCATGAGGTTGAATATGTTAGGCTGTGTATACATCATCAAGGATGTCCTATTTAAGAAAAGTAAGCATAATACAATTGACCTTTACTCGTTGTGAGGTGTGAAATACGGTTATTTCTTTCTTTCTTTGCAGTCTAAGGGTTGCTTTTCTTAAGTGAGTCCAAATATAAAAGTTTGGGTTGCCAAGTAATGTCACAGCTTTCCAAATGAATATGAAACTGAACTCACATGCTGTCACAGGTGTGGGTATATTTTACTTTTTAACTTTGAATATATGATTTTCAAGTTTGAAACTTGGAGTCTTTTTAATGTTTTTAATGAGTCTTTTTTAATGGTTTTTGTGCTGATACAGATCGTTTACTGATGAATACCTTTTGGTTTGTGTCCATCAGATTCCAAAATAACAATAAATATAATCAAGCACATTTTTTATTGTAAAAGTATTTTATTGGATTTTAAAAATCATACTTGTATATGTGTCAAACATATTTTTATATTGCATTTTCAAGATAACCAGAGTATGTTTTACAATAAATTTTATTTAATTTGATAATTTAATTTAACGTCTTGCTTGCCTAATTTGTTGAAATTGAAAACCGCAATTTCTTCATAATGTTTTGTGAAATTCACTAGCAATTTCTGGCCTGCTGTCAAATAAATAGTCATACTCTTAGGACATCAACAACGTGAAGTATTGTGTGTTTGGGAATGAGAGGAACATGAGAGAGGCAGATGCAGTGGGCAGTAATGACACACACAATGTACCGTTTTGTTTCCACTATTTCTCCATTATAATCTATCAAGTAATTCCAGAATGTGGCACATGATTATGCATCAAAATCTGTCTTCTATCAGCACGACTCTGACTGTAAGAGACTGACCTCCTCATGAGGACAGATGGGTTTTTATGAGTATTTGTATGTATTTTACTAAAAAGTGTGGCTTTATCATGCATACATTTACTTATAGTTCCATAGATAATAAAATCTAAAATGTACAACTTTATAGACATAAATATATTTATAAATCATTGTGAATAATTTTTTTTCTATTGCATTTATGTTTTCGTTTGCATTTGTTTAACACATTTACTTAATCTGAAACTATTACAGATTGGCAGAACGGAATGAAATGTTAATGTTAAACCAGACGACACTTCAAAACCTTAAAAGGAATAACATTTATGTAACTGTTTAACCATTACTTTTTTCACATTGTTATTTGGACTTCTTTGGCACTGCCTTTTGACGTTTAAGCAATAAACACAGCTGTAATCACCATGATTTGTTTTTATATTGTATATACTTCTGAGAAATAGTGCTAGGGTTTGGTTTAGAGTAAGATTAGCAGCTCAAAAGTACTATATACAGTAGGAATAATAATAATAATAAAACTCATCCCATTAGCTCATGTTATAAGTGGGTGTCTCAGCCCTGTTGCTAAAATAAAAAGTTCCTGTCGATCATATTTTCCTTCTGTTTGGGATTCCTTGAATGAGTAACTGAGTTGCAATAGTAGAGGGTTTGCTTTGGCTTTGCTGCTTTGTTTCTTTTCCATTTTCAGGAAGATGACTAATGCACAGATGTTTCCAGAAAACACAGCGATGAACTGTTCAAATACAGTTTCCAATCCGTCATGTCATTTTTCATAAGACCCCCGCCGTATGATCAGTGAGCATCTGTACTTTGCTGTAACCCAGTAATGCAAAACAGATGCTTATTTACATTTGTATTGTGTATGTATTTGTATCTGAGCACTGTTCAATTATTCCAAGTCGTTTGGGCCTCATTCACTAAAACAGGAACAGAATTATTCTTGCATGTTATATTTTAGGAGTCTGTTTTACAAAGAAAATCATTCTATATTAGTAACTATATTAGTTCACAAAGCACTAATTAATCTATTTAATGTTGATATCAACATTTAACATGCATAATGAAAAAAAAACAGAGTTATGTTTTTGCAAATAAACTCTTCAAATATATATATATACATGGATTTACATATTGAGGTAATTATGTTCTAACATAATTTCTGATTTAAATGTATGTTTCTGTAACTGAACGCCTAGTATTAATTGCTTTACTATAATTGCTCATGTGTAATGGACTGATGACATACTAAATAAGCATCGCTAAAGGTCTAAAGCATCAATTTTGTCTTGTTGAAAACTGTTCCAGTTTCAGTTTGCAATCTCTTACTCATAATATAACTCTAAAACCCAACTAATACCTTGCTTCATGGGACTGGCCAATGTTTAATAAGGGATGGAGATCAAACCTGCAGGACAGTGTGCATTCCTGCTCTAGTATCATATTAATAATAAATTGTGTTTCTTGGAAAAAGAGTATCATAATAGCATGCTGCTTAAAGAAAGAAGCAGGATGTTCTAGCATGTCAACATTTGGCTCAACCACTTAGTGTGTCTTTGGTCGGGACGTCCTGTTTGAATTTCTAAACTATATATATTTTTTAATTTCAAACACTAACGAGGGCTTCTCTTAGAAATCCCGATCAAGGAATGGCAAACATAGCTCTTTCCCTCTCTTTGTTTCCTCCTCTAAGCTTTCAAATCCACACACATTTCTTCGTTCGTGCGTCATTGTCCACTAAGCACTAAGTCCTGCCCTGTTTTCTCTGTGCCTTAATTCCTCTTTTTTATATTCTCTGCTCCCCTGCACTTTCATGACCCGTGTCTTATGACTCACTCGGCTTCAAGTAGCTGGCTCTTTCCGACAGCTTCATGACTTGTGGAAACAAATCTTTGTCATCCGCACTCTCCGCCTTTTCTAGACTGCAACTTTCCTTAAAGAGGAAGATCCGGAGATCCGGAGAGATTCCCAGCAGCTGTTCTCTTCCTTCACAGTGGCTCAAGGATACGCCAGGGTGCGTCTGTAAGACACGTTCAACCTTTCGTCCAGCGCTGACTCAGAGATCAAGCGGGAACACATCCGGTACATAACCACACATGACACCACCAAATGTTGCAGTCAGAAAGAGATGAATGAGGGGAAATTCACCACTGGAAACACTGGCTTTTATAATACATTGGCTGTCTATACAATTAAACAATATAATGACTAGAGAAATCTGAGCAAACAGGTTTCTATTTGACTAAAAGGTAGGAAAACTTCAATACCCATAATGCACTTGGCTCGATCCAACTGTTCGTGAATGCGGAGCCAAAAATCCGAAAGTGCAATCTGTAGTTTTTCTAGACTATCTGGGGGATGAAATGTTCATTTACTGTACATCACAATGTATTCTAGTATATCAGTATTAGGGGGTACTGCGTTACATGTAACGCAAATTACATAATCAGATCAGAACTATTTAAGCAGCACGTTACTTTTAAATTTTGCAAGAAAATATGTTACTTTTTCAAATAAGTAACACCAGTTATTTTGTTTTCCCATTTATTGACTGACAGCTCTCCTCTTCACATGCTGAGAGAAATTGGGAGGCTTTTTAATTTAAGTAACGCAACATTGTAATGCATTACTTTTAAAAGTAACTTTCCATTGTAACAATACCAAGCTGGTTTGAAGAATGTTGCTAGTCAAACAGCTGATGGAAGCCACTGAAGTCAATGGACACCATCAACTGTTTCGCTATCAACGTTTTTTAATATATCTTCTTTCTATGTGTTTAGTAGAAGATAGAAACTCATACAGGTTTGGAACAACCTGAGGTTGAGTAAATGATGACAAAACTGAGAGGTCAATCAACCCCTGGACACAAAAGCGCTCAATAATATGACCTCAACCAGACATTGGTTTCTGGAATTGCTTTAGTCAGCGACCAAATATGTTTATGCAAGTCCTGGATGCTTTTCTACCTCAGAATCCCATGCCTTCCTGGTCATTTGGGCTTTAATGTGATGCTCTAATTTCACACCGTCAGCATCTGTGTGTTATACCCAACCTCATTTCTCAAACACTGACATGTTTGGATAACAAATTCATCTCTTTAAGAATTTATGGCTGAATAAATACACTAAAGCATCCATCAAGTGGCATAAATCAATTACTTAAAAAAATGAACTTATTATGGTAGGAATTATAAACAGAGCCATGTGCATGTAATGTATGTCACACTGATTAAATGTAATCACAATATTTCAAATATGTGACTGTTAACTTTTTTAAAGATTTATATATTTTATTTCATCTGAATTGTTCATCACCACCAGTACAAATAAAAAGCAAGAAAACTACCATGCTGTACATAATGTGAAGATATTTGCTAGTTCAGAATTTTAAGCAGAAGTTTATCCCCATAATGCTCAACCATGTACATTTTGAATGATAACCTGTGATTTATTAGAAGACACACCAAAACTTAATCAGTGTTGGGGAAAGTTACTTTTAAAAGCAATCTGTTAACAGATAACTTTACTCCATAAAAGTAACTAATCATAATACTTAGTTAGAAAGTAATGCATTACATAAATTTTGCATTACTTTTTGTCACCTGGGCTGGGTTTGCATATTTGTGTTTTAATAACAAAAAAGACCCAACAAATATATTTTTTGGTGACTGTGAAGACCCTTTCACAACAAAAGTGGATTGAAGACTTTCTGTCTCTGCACCTCACTCCCAGTTTCTCTCAACAGAAGATTTTTTAGTAAATTAATGTGAAAACTTGCATTGCTCAGTTGAAAAAGTAACTCTAAAATTAAAAATTAAGGTGTTAGTTTACTAGTTACTTGAAAAAGTAATCTGATTACGTAACTCGTGTTACCCCCAACACTGATTGTAATACTAAATGTCTTGCTGTTACAGTGCTAAAATAACATAGATACTAGTTATTATAAAAACCATTGATACTTCACAAGGTAATAAACACATTTTAGCATTATAGGTAGAAGTTTAACAACCAACCTGAAGAACTCATATTTGTTGACTTGTACTCTTAATGTTATGGGGGGCACATTTACTGTATTTGGTGGTATTGTATGTAGCAGTTGTAATCCTGGTGGGAAAATATGATTTCTTGAACGTAAAAAGAAATACTTCCCTTTGGCACAAATAACACAGTTTATTGAGAACAATCCAGTAATGTTTTCTCCTGAATCTTAAATCTTGTTATTGAATCTAAAGTGACATGGACATTTGATTTAACTGGAAGAACCTGCTTTTTTAACACGGGTTATAAAGCAGAAGTGTAGTTTTTCTGAAAAGGCAGTGCATTCTTTGGTTACACCTGAATTGGCTTATTTATAATGTGTCACTCAATTTTTTTTAATTCTTCATCTATGCATCTCTCAAATGAAACAACAACCAACATATGACTTGCTTATAACTCTATTGCTTCATTGTCAAAGTCTTAAGAAGAATATGAATCAATATGATTCTGGGTGGCATGTTTGAAATATTTCCATCCAAACACATGGGAAACAGAATCTCTAGTCTGTAATCAGTTTCCCCGCCCTGCTCCAGTACATCCATGCACACTGGAATGAAACGCTGCTTATCGTGCCAACGCACAACTCATTTCAAAAGCAAAGACTAATACAGATGACTCATTGGCATATGCTAAAGGTCACATACCAATAGATAGAGGGGGCCATGTTTTTGCATTTACAATGCTGTCATGTGACCTTCACAGGGCCATCTATGCAGGCCTTAAAAAACACCTTTAAAGACAGCAGAGATCAGATGTTGAAAGCAAAAAAGCAAGGCTGAAGGTTTTGAAATGTGATCAGCTGTGGAGGAAAACTAAAGGAGTCTCTAAAGTTCCCAGTCGAATGCTGAGTATAAACAACCCAGAGTATCCTTAAATAAATTTACTACTCCTATGTGAATGTACCACTTAATGTCAAAAGATGATATATGAGCAGGTCTACCAAGAGTTCAGGGCTTTTCCAAATAACAAGAGCAGCTCGCTCTGAGAACACACACCAAATATGGCATGATGAAGCATGTGATGCCTCCGGGTTAATCTCACACTCACACACAAAACTTCTGTTGGTGTGAAAAGGATTGTCTTTTATAACACTGTCATTTCAAGAAATGGACACAAAAATCAACAGAGCTGACTATAGAGCAGGGGCAGAATTGTACATGGGCTTGGGGCATAAATGCACCAAGATGAATAAAATTGCCTCTCAAGTTCAAGATAACAGCGCTGAACAGTTAAACATCATTTATTACTGTCATGATTACAATGAGATGCCGTTTCAGATGCGTAAGCAGAGCGGAAACAGTGGAAACTTCTTCATACTTTTACAGAAACAGGAATAAAGTATTGGAAGATTTCTTGGAAGAAATAGATTAATTGAATAAAGACCAAACACTGTAAAAAAAAAATGAAACTGCTCATTTTCCAGTTTGCGAAACCTTTTGAGTCTCACATACTAAAAAAAATGTTATTTTCTTGAAACTACATAAAAATCCTTGTCAGACCAACAAAATTACCCCAAATGTTGCCCCAAGTAGTCAAAACAGTTGTCTGAACATAGCATTTCATATTGTTGAAATGTTAAGGCTTTGTGAGTTCCCAGCATGCATTGCAGCATGAATAAATTATGCAGTTACCGTATAGCATTATTGTTTTGCTGTTTGCTGACTTCATTTCAACTTTAATTGTTTTTGTTTTATCATTATTGTTAGTTATTTGTTGTACTGTGATGTAAAGAGCTCATCTTTTTAACGTGTTGGTTGTCACTGTTCTTGAGGTTTGTGCGTCTGGTTTTGAGGCCTAGGGTATGTTCAATCTCTAATGTCCATTTCCTGGATATCTTAGTCTTGTAAATTGTCTAACAAAGACAGTGTTGTCTGCTATTAGACTAACTTGGCCTTTTGTGTTTGATATTTGTAAACAAACATTAATTTGATAATGTGGTGATGTTGTTGCAGGAAATTCAGCTGGCAGAAGCCCCTCCCATGATGTGAATTTGCGTCTGTTGTGAAGTTAATTTCATACACGAATGAAGCGGATAAACTCAAAATGTTCAAGTGTCCAACTACGCGTGTGAGGTGTCTTTATTCTTCTTCTGCTTTATGGTGGATCACAGACTTATAAGTGCATTACTGCTACCTATCTCTGAAATGGACCATTGACACTATATCTATAATCTCAATTAGGAGTGTCATTTGAAAAAACGATATAAATACTGTTCAGTTTGTTGGACTGACCGATCGTTTTGTGTTTTTACACATCAATGTATCGTTACGTTAATTTTGTTTTGTTTGTGTATGTTTTATGACTCTCAAAGCCGTGATTCCCATTCACTTGCATTATATGACTGACAGACTGCAACGGTTGAGAAAAAAATCGCATTTTGTGTTTTACTGAAGAAACAAAGTCACCTACATCTTGGATGCCCTGGGGGTAAGCAGATAAACATCAAATTTTCAGGCATTTGCATGTGTGCTCCACATCAGAACTGCATGCATCGAAACGCGTAAGAGAAGAAATGGCTGAATAAAGTCGTTAATTTGTTTTCTTTGCGCACAAAAACTAGCTATTTTCAGAGTTTCATAAAATTACGGTTGAACCACTGATGTCACATGGACTATTTTATCGATTTTTAAACGTTTCTGTGCCTTGACCATGGTGGTAACCTTGCTGTCTATGGAGATTTGTGTTCTGAAGATGAACGAAGGTCTTACAGGTTTGGAACAACATGAGGGTGAGTAACACAAAAGCTTTCACTATGGCACTACCCTTTCAAAAGCTATTAATATATTCCATCTAGGTACTAAAATGTAGACTTTAGGTACTAATAAACACTATTCAGGGGTTAATACAGCACATAAGTGTACTTTTAAAAAGATATCACCCCAGTGACAGCTCTTGTACTTGCCTGTGAATGTATGGACAGTAAGGCAGATTACCTGATGACGGCCAACACAAGCTGATCTGTGCAGGCTTTAATGCGGTTCTGAGCCTCCATGTGTGTCATGGTCTCTGTGCTTTCTCCATTGATGGCTAGGATGGTGTCTCCAGGGCACAAATCACCCAGCGCTGCTTTACTCGCAGGTGTTATCTAACAAAAGACAAAGAAAAGAGAGGTTAAGGAAGCACCACACCCAAGACAAACACTGCAGCGCAGGCAAGGTACTGTTACTGACACTGGAAACTATCAGTGACACAAAGCACACAACTAGACAATCACTAATGTGAAATATAATGACTACTCAACGTGAAGCATCCACACTTCTCAGGGAGCTCCATAGTTACTGTAGCTCGGATTAGTTTCACTTTTTTGAGGTTGCAGGACCTTGACTATTAATATTCAATTCATTATGCTTAGTGTAAATCTCGCAAGGAAATTATTAATTTCATCCCAAAAAAGGGGGGAAAATTAAAAATGCACAATGATCCAAATTTCCCCTTAAATTCTCATTACTTTAATGTGGGGTTAAAAAATGTTAATCACTTCTGTAACCTGGTATAGTAAAAATTACAGCTGGGTGATAAATTATATCATACTGAGTCTCAGTAAAATGTATGACAACAGCCAATCAGTGCTTCTCACTAATAAGTTCATAATTTTATTAGGGAAAACTACCACACTGAAAGTAAAACTGAAAGACCTTCACAACAATCTTTCAAAATAAAAGTCCAGTTTAACATGAAGAATTTATGACAGAAATATATTACTATGCTATACAAAAATGTATTTTCAAGTAATAATAATAATAAAAATAATAATAATTTTAAGGAATATCACACAACTAATGTATATTTGATTTTACAAAGTTATACAGTAAAGCATATTATTTCATTAAAAAAATGATGCAATGTTTTGTTGTAAATTATGCCTTCATTTCATTACATTTTAAAATTTGTTTAATTAGACACCATCGGTTTTATGATAAATGTATATTGATTCATAAAACACAGAATCTGTGAAAAAATTAATAAAATGGAAAAACAGAAAACAAGATAATTTGATGCTTATTTGATATTCAAAGACCTCTGAATGCACAACAGAGCACTTTGGAGGTTTAGTCAGGAAATTGCCTGAAATTGTTCCTAAGTACAGAACACTTGACTCAAGCACCGAGGGCTGTTGTTATTACAGTGGGATTTAGCCTATAGCTAAAAGTCATTAACTACATGACTATATCAGCAAACCTATAATAAGCCAAGCATATATGCACAACCCTAAATATTTAGCAAACAGCAGCTCCTGACCTACTAATAAGACTAATTCATCGCATTTAACAAGCTTCACTTCCATGTGTGTCTGTCCTGAGTCACACTGAGACACAAGGTGTTTTATCTTTAATGGCTCATATGATGCTGCTAAAAAGAACATTATTTTGTGTATTTGGTGTAATAAAATGTGTTTATGCGGTTTAAGGTTCGAAATAGGGCTGTGTATTGCCAAGAATCTGGGGTTGCGATACGATATGTTGCGATACGTTGCGATACTGTCAGCAAGGCGATATATTGAGACATTTCTTATTTTAGGAATAGGATATATTTTTAGGAAAGCTGTCACTAAGAACACAATTCAATTCAAGTTTACTTGTATTGCACTTTTTACAATACAAATCGTTGCAAAGTAACTTTACAGAAAATTAAGTTTCTACTATATTTAGTAGTCACTTATAAGTGGTGACTGTCAGTTTATGTACATATGGCAGAAATGTACGGAAAAATCTATTAAAGACGTAATCAAACAGACGATGAACACTATTAACAGCAATTATATTATATTATGCAATCAAACTTATAGCAAAATTTGGTAGTTCTATATGTTGTAAGAACACACCACCATATGCAAACCTTAGCAACAAGTAAATAAAAGTTATTTAACCAGAACACAGTGGGATCTGCATTTGCAATAAACAGTCCTTGTAACATTCAACATTATTGAACCCATTTTTGTGCCGTACGTGTAAAGGACAAGGGTGTTGGGAATTAAAGTGCTTGCAGGATCCTTTAGTTAAATGTATAATATGTATTTAATTTATTTGATAAATACACCATATAAATACAGATCTTCTTTATGCACCAAGAGCTTGTAACACTCCAAAGAGAAAGGAAAAATTGAAATTGCATCATATGACCCCTTTAAAACATCTTGGTTTACCCTGCTCAGAAAATGACTAGTTACAAAGAATCATTTATGGGATGTGACCTCACTGGACTCTCAGAAAAAAAGGTACAAAAGATGTCACTAGGGCAGAACCTTTTCAAAAGGTACAAATATGGACCTAAAGGATCCTTATTGGAACCTTAAAGATAAATATTAGTACCTATAAATGTGTATCTATTGAAGAAATACCACCACAGAGTTACAGCTTTTGTTTTTTCTGAGAGTGTGAAGACAAATTTTTCACATTGATCTAAGAAAAATCTAGTTTGTTTTGGCCAATAAAGCTAAGCTTTACAAAGAAAAACATTGGAAATACATTATCAGAGCATGACAATGTAGAGAGAATGATGAGGTGAAAGGATGGAATAGTTGTCAAAATAAGAAATATGTGTTTTATATCCCTTAAAATGGTTAATGATTATAATGGGAATATAAAAAAAAACATGTATACTTGGTTGCTGAAAATTCACTGAACACCCACTGACAACTGGATATAAAAAGTGGTTTTCAACAACCTATTCTGAATGTTTCACAAGCATTCACTGCATAACTATTTATTTTTTATCCTTCCAGACCAAACGCTTTACATTTGTGATAAACACAGAAGAAAAAACATCAATGATTACTCTCAAATTCTTATGAAACAAGGATCCAAAAATGTTTTTGTTTAGTTTAAAGTCACTGTTCTAAACCTGTTTAGGATCCAGATTTTACACTGATTACCAAATACGCTTACCGTGCAACAGTGAATCATGCTTTCATTGTGGTCAGCACAAAATATGTTTATCTTTGTTTCAACTGATCCCATGTTTATTATAAACCGGAACATATTTTCTTGAACGTTTGTTATTTTGTATTGTTTTACAAGGATTGGTGCACGTCACGAAACCTGTCAGAGCTGGCATCTGTCTAGCACCTACCATCAGAAGAATTCACATCGAGTTGTTTGGGGCAAGCATTGTTTGATTAGACAATCCTTAGCATTTAAGCATTGTTTTTTCCCTGCCGTCCACGACCCTGTCAGAATAGAGCAGCAACCAATTTTGTTTTTAGCTGCAACCGACCAGTTGTAAAGAGCATTTGAATAGACACTCAACTTGAACAGTGTTGCTTGGCAATGCTCGCCCATGACGCTGAACAATTGTGAACTTTGATTTGTCCTGTGCTTGAAAATCGGCTATTTGCTACTTAACCTCAATTTGAATAATGTCACATGGCTTCCTGGAATGTGGCTGTGCTATGAATGCAGATCTGCATGACAATGAGCTGCAGCGGGCCAGCATTACTGCACGCTCTTACAGAGCAATAACAAGAGCTAGGCCCTGGATGCAATACATTAGACTTGAGAAATCCACAAGGGAGCCTGCCAGACACTGATTAACAGAGTAAATATGTTTATAAGATGGTGCATGCTTAACCTGTTCTGACAATTTGGGGTTTATCATAGAAATGAAATGAGATTCAGATCTTTTCAGTTATGTTGTATTGAAGAGCAGAGAAAGCATTGCTCAATTCTGCGTCTGTATGACACGGGGCTGTGAATTCCTGTGAATGGATGACCACATTTGTCAGTCTGGACAAGTGCTGACAATTTGTTATGTATAGCGCTTGGCAGTGATTCAGTCAGCTTTTACCTCACAGCTCTCACATTCTCCAGGAAAACACCAAATGTTCAATCCATTAGCCTAGAAGCGAAAGCATTTTACAACAAGGTTGTGGAGAGACCCTACGACTATTATAACCAATGCATTACCAATGCATTCAAATCAGCTGTCCACACTCATTTTACTAAAACTGCATCTTGGGTTTTGTTTAAACTGTTACCTCATTGCCATTTCGAGGTTCAACATCACAGTACAACTTCACATCTGCAACTCTAACAGACACTTTCCGTAACAAAACCTGTGGCTGACCTATTAATCTCAGCCTTTACTGGGAAATCTATCCAGAGTGCCAGATGGAAACCTTCATAGCACGTGAATGCAAAATATCTGAAGCTGAGCCTCCACTTTCCCAGTTTTGTGCTCAAACCCGTGGTGCTGATGAGCCTTTCACCAGCGCTCAGTGCGATCAAGCTCCGATCTTTACAAGTTGCAGATGTTTCTTTGGCCTGCACAACATCAAAAGCATTCAACACAAGGTTTTTACTCTGCCTAGAGCTTATTTTATTTGTATATGATCTGGATTTTTATTAGCTAGAACAAACAGACCATACCATCCATTCATCCACTAGATTGATGGATGATGGTTGGACTAGACTAAACATCCACGGCCACTTCATACCACAGATAAAGCCCAAGTTAGCTGTAAATATTAATTGGTGAAAACCATCACCCGTTTTTCTTAAGCACGGTAAGTGGAAGGCAGCTGAATAAGATTTCTTCTGGCATAGGCATTTACTGACCACAAATGTGCAGTAAATGATAGGGTTTGTCGAGCATGATTCAGCTTTTCATTCATTTGAGAAGCATCGAAGTCAGTGCCCAAAGAAATGTGAAAATCACAAAAAAAGATATATCTTAAATGTTTCTCATAGACCTCTTCATAAAGTGGCAGATTTCCCAAAAATCTAAATTCTGTCAGTATTTACTCAAGTTGTTCCCAACAAAAGTTGAACACAAAAGTAGATATCTTGAAGAAAGTGGGTAAAATGCAAAACAACTTGATGACCCCTTTAAGTGTTCAGCCGAAGAAAGAAACTCGTACAGGTTTGGAACAGCTTTACAGTGAGTAAATGATGCTGTCATCAATATCATTTTTGTGTATACTTTCCCTTTAAACCTCTTGCTTTTTACATTTTTCTCCTAAATCTCTCATCTTCTAAATCTCTCGACTGGGTCTTAATATGAACTCAAATATTTCTATGCATAGATTCTTCCAAGATCAAATTATCTGACCAATGCAATTAATTTTACAGCTATATGCTCAAACTGTAAATCAACTCTCTGTTTCTCCTGTTGCTTCTCTGAAGAGATTTTTGAAGATGACGTTGTTGAGATTTCAACAGAACTGAACTAAGGACAAAAGTTTACTGTCTAATGAGCATAAAAGAGACACAACAGTGTGAACAACAAAATCATGAGAAGTTTAAGGGGAGACACCGAGGGAAAAAACTCAGTTTTTCATGCACCTGTCAAGTTTGAAATGTATGGCTTTTTTTATTCTAAGACTAGTGGAAAGAAAACATTCAAAAGACACTGTATATGTTTCTTTTATAACACTTTTATCTATTTGTGTCAACAGATTTCAGTTACACCTACAGATTTTCAAAGGACATTTGCTCAAAATGAGTTTTTTTTTTTCTCTGAGCCATTAATCTCCACTTCAGTATAGCACTTACACACCAAACTTTACATTTGTATTCCTGTCTGTATACTGAAGGTTATTTATTCACATGCAGGGTCTCGCCTAATTGCAAATACAGTCACCCTCTTGCTACAGAACTGACACAACACAGAATACAACGCAAAACAACAACAAAAAGAGTTGTGAAGTAGCCTAGTTCATCTATCTTTAGAGAATTTAGAATTTTTTTGACTTCACAGTCAAAAAAAGCACGCCGGGTTTAAAGAGACCCTCGCCTCCACTGCATTGTAAAAAAAAAAGTTCAGAATTAAAGAGAAGAATAAGAAAAGACGTACTCTTGAAATGGTGAGGGGTGTGCTGAAGTCCCGTCCGCCCACCAGACGAAACCCCCACGGCGAGGGACCGGCGAGAGTCACAGTGTGAGACATATTTGATCCAGACAGCATCCCGACCACAGCAGAAGAACTCGCTCTCCTCATTCACGCTTTACAGAAAACTAGCGCTGACGAGAGAGGAGGAGCTTCAGGAACACCGCCACACACCCCGCCCACTACAACACTACACTTACAAAAACAAAAACGTTTAAGTAATTTATTTTAGTAATTTATTTTAACTGTGTTAAAATAAAACCAGCGAGAAATCAATACAAATATACAAAATAATAATAATAATAAACTGCTTAATAAACAACACAATAATGAAGAACAATATATACTGTAGATAGGTATTTAAACACAACCATAAATTTGAGTATCCTTAAAAGGGATATAGTTTCAAGGCTTTACAACAATCTTTAGTATTTTTTGCATTAGCATTTGACAAAGCTCAAACTTAAATCGCACAAAACCAGTGTATTTTTGGCCCATCGAAATTTATGAATGTGGTATTTCACAAACATAGTAAACAAATTAAGTGCAAAACAGATTTTCTTAATTAAAGGCTTCAGTGCAACAGAACAAATAATTCGTTCAGTGCACATGCAAATTAACACAACATCATACGCAATGAAAACTTTTTAGAGCGATAAAAACGATTTAAAACCCAATTGGGCTTAGGCTATTTATCTAATAACAAAACCGCTCAAAATTTGCTTTTTAGTGACGCTTTTAAAAATAAATGTTCTTTTACATATGATATCAAAACATCAGTTTTGGATTTCTTTGTTTCTCTTATAATTTGTTTAAAGATTTTTTTTAAATGATCTTCACATAAAGAATTGTTTAGAAGTGTAGCTCCGCCCCCTTTTCAGCGCTGCTCGTTGTCTTCTGTCTTCCGTTTGTATTTTCACAGCATGAAGGTAAGCTCGTGCGAATGTATGAATGACATTATGATGACACCTGCTTTGAACATCACAATGCTCATTTTGATAACTTTCGTTAACTCTTCAACAGACCAGCGTAAATCCACTTCACTAGCTCATTATGCTACTCTTAACCAATTGAGCTAACCACAAAAAAGGAAGTTCAAAGACAAAAGATGGCTTCACACTTGTTTCTCTGATGCATACGGTGATTTTATGTGCCTTTGTTTTCTCCATTTTGTGTGGCATCATATACATTTTGACTTCAGACAACACTTGTAAATTACAAACAAAATGCTCAGCAGTGCTCATAAGTAAATCACGGGCCACATTTAACCAACATTAGCAATCTAACTTGAGATAAAAATGAGATAAAAACCAAACCATTAGATTGGTAAAGCAGCCAAACCCCACATGCATAATCCTCAACTTTCTCAACATTGCAATGCAAACATAAGTCAAAACATAAAGATAAAGTCGACACTGTTCATATCCATTTTTCCTTGACCTCAACTCTTCAGCACATTGTTTTCCCAAACAGCTATCCAAATGGCAGAAACTCAAAATTAATATTTTGCTTTACTGTATGAGATTTGGAATGGTAATATAGATCACCTAACCAATTCCTGAAGGCAATGAACATATTGGAGAAAATTGGACTGTTTTATTCATGTTGTTCGCATAATGCTATATGGAATATTAGCAGCAGATGTATTTGTAGATGACGTGATGTGCAATCATGTCCAGCTTCTGAGTACAGCAGGACTATATGTGCTTCATCACACTGTGTGGAATAGGGAAAGATCAAATCTAGGGGCTATTCAAAGGCCTCACATACAAACATGATAAAATATGTATCTATTCTTCAAAGTTAAGTAAAGCAATTGGACTTTTTATGAATAGCAAATGCGTGTTTGACAAATGGTCCTTTTTAATACTTAAAGGGGGGGGTGAAATGCTCGTTTTCACTCAATATCCTGTTAATCTTGAGTACATATAGAGTAGTACTGCATCCTTCATAACTCCAAAAAGTCTTTAGTTTTATTATATTCATAAGAGAAAGATAGTCTGTACCGATTTTTCCTGGAAAAACACGACCGGCTGGAGGCGTGACGTGTGGGCGGAGCTAAAGAACCACGAGCGCCAGTAGGCTTTTGCATTGAGAGCATGTGGAAGCTGTGACATTACCGTGAGGGAAAACCCATCATCCAAAACAAACCATGGCTTACAGTCAGATTCAGCCGTTTATTTATGATCCAGAATCAGATCCAGAGGCTGAAACTGAACGAAAGCAGCAGCAGCAACGACTCGCTCCGAGCGGGGCTCAAACCCGGGTCTCTGGCATGGGAGGGGACGCACTAACAAGGAGGCAGAGATATTTGAAGCAGTTTTACTCACCGCCTGCGGTTCCAACACACGATCGTGACCCTTTTTCCTTGGGATTGCATCATCCTTAAGAAATAAACGATACATAAATCCGTCGTCAAACTGGGCCTTGTGAACAAGCATCTTCGAAATGCAGGGAACAAACACAAACACTTGCACAACTCCGTTGATGCTCTGTAAAAATAAACTCCATCCACTGGTCCCATAATGCTGTTTTTTTTTGGTAATCTGTGCAGGGTTGTCTTGCCCTGGCAACCAAAAACACACTTCTTTTGTGACTTTTCACGACGCTCTCGCTCTGATCAGTGAAATGTCTGTGCTCAGCCTCGCTATATGGGAGCGCGTGCTCTTCCGGGAGAAGTGCCTCAGGACCCATATAAGGAAATTCCGCTCCATCTAACGTCACACAGAGCCATACTCAAAAAAAACTTTCCGAAACTTGTGACAAACCGAAAGGAGTATTTTGGGAACAAAAAAAAACTCCTTCAAATGTACAACTTTGTCCATGTTTAGCATGGGAATCCAACTCTTTAACAGTGTAAAAATAACATTTTTGGACTCGTAATTGCATGTCATTTACAATTAAATTAAAGTGTATTATAGTTAATAAAAAAAATTATGACAAAAAAACTTGTGGAGCTGATGTGTGCAAGATGACATGTAAATTTCCTTTGAATCATAGACTAAAGCATACAGACACATGGAGAAGAGAAGAACCTGGCATGGGAAAAGAGGGTATTGGATCAAAGGTTTAAGATTAACCAGAACAGTCATAAATGCTCAGAAACCGTGACTCCTTTGTCAGGTCACCTGACAGAACAAGGGCTGAATCTGCTCAGGACGCTTTTGCAGATTTCTGCAGAAGTCATGTTTTGGCCAGTTTGGTGATAGTATAATTCTGCATTATCTTTCATCATTGATTTTTGACTGTGCTTTATAAAAGGTCAACATCAGATACACTTCGAGAACGTAACAAATGTGTAGCTTCTTACCTGAACATCATTGTATTAATCATTACCACACAAATAATGTCATGTCCATTATTATTCCACTCCCTGTTAAATGGATGTGACTTTACACAGACATTCAGCTTCACAATAGAGAGTTTATAAGTGTTCTGACCGAGGGCAAAGTCCAGCAAACACAAGGCCAAGATTGTTAATACATACAGTACTTAGTGAATTTCTGCATCATCCTGTTTCTATCTACTGTATTGCAACAAAATTACCAAGAGTTCCTTCAAATTAACAATAGCTTTTACACACACACCATGAAAAAAAGTTGCACTTTTTTCATGCTTATGTCCATAATTATTATTATTTTTTTCATAATAAATGTTATTATTATTTTTTTTAATGTTTTCAAGCTTTTATTTTGGCGGGATGCATGTCAGTGAATGAAATGATGAGCAAAACAGCAGAGCATGCAGTAGCCAAGATTTATACTTTCAGTTCAGATGGAAGTATTATACAGTATTACAGTTCATATTTTTATTTTGGTCACACATACACACCTGTTATGTGCATCTTATACACACACACACACACACACACACACGTTTTGGTGAAAAGTGTGTCCATCCCATAGGTGTAATGGTTTTTATACTGTACAAACTGTATATTCTATGGCCCAACACCTAACCCTAACACTCACAGGAAACTTTGTGCATTTTTACTTTCTCAAAAAAAAAAAAAAAACCTCAAGGTCCAGTTGTTGCAAACAAATTCCCATTTCACTGCTTATTAATAGTTAGTAAAGTAGTTGTTACGTTATTGGTATTGTATATTGTATTGGTATTGTAGAATATGGTCATGCAGAATATGTGCCTTATAAGTACTAATAAACAGCTAAGAGGCATGCTAATAGTGAGAACTGGTCCTTATCCTGAAGTGTTACTGAATCGCACAGCCTCACAATGGTTAAGCCGTATAACTGATAAACAATTATACAGTATCACACTAATAAAAGTCATTGAAACTCAGATGAATGTTTCACGTTTACTCATTTGTCAAGTAGCAGGACAGATAAACTCCATCCCGATCTCACTCTTGAGGCTTGTTTTGTGGTGCTATTCAAACATCTCAACAATTCAACAGAACAGGTCATAAATGTGCAAGAAAAGAGCCCTTAGATTTGTATACTGCTGTACATAGACTATAAAGTGATCCATCTTGCTTACCAATGCCATTGTGTGGCCCCAATCAGGGTTTTGTTTGTTTTCTGGCATGTATGTTGTGTTCATTGGGCTATTCTTTGGTTTGTTTGGCCAGGATAAGCTCGAGGAATCTTGTTAGGACAATCCCCTGTGCTACTTTAAGAGTTAAGAGAAAGGCAAACATCACATCTTGTTTTAAGTTAAAGTTTTACTAACGTAGTACCACATGAATGCCTTCAGTCCTGCACAGAGATTTTTCCAGTTGTTGTTGTTGTTGGCCAGGATAAGTTGCAAACTAGCCCTGACTTAATGCTGAAATCTGGCAATCTGAAACCAACACTAACATTCAAGGCCAATATGGGCCATGTAGTCAAAACTGAAAAGGTTTCTTCATATTAAATGTGCTTTTGTTTAATATTCTTAAGGTTTGCTACTCTAAGACATTGGCTTTTTCTAGGAAATCCACAGGATATAAGAGGGCTGCTGCAGAAGCTATGAAGTTATTATTATTATTATTATTATTATTGGGAACAAAACATATTTTGCATGCAAAAGTAAATATAATCAAACATGTCAGGAATATATCTTTAATAGACTTATACATAATTACGAAACATGTTTTTATAAGCTACAAATTTCTTGCTTTTAAGTTTTTACTTTTGGATATTATTTCCAAATAAATATATTTTGGTATCAGTTTTAGGTTGTTCAAACATTTGCATTTTTTAATTCCATGAAACATTTTGAATACAACAATGAGCAATTCAACTAAAAACTAAGATTTTGTGTAGCCAAAGAAATAACCGAATGGGAAATGGTTAAACATTGGCATTTTTTTTATTACTCCATTGAACTTTAGGAATATAACAATGAGAAATTCCTACAGTGTTTAAAAAGAAAGTAGCATAAGAAATAACAGAATGTCCTTTATAATGTCTTCCAGGTGATGTCTGAATTTCCTCACACTTCTGCAGCTCACGTGTCCCGTGTTCAACTTTTTTGTCATTTCACCATCAACACACCACTGAAAACGAATTATAATCACTTGAGTTTCCTTTGTGCTCATCATTCCTTGTGCTTTTGCATGCGAAGAGGATTAGATGTTCTGCTCCACTTATGTGTTTGAAACAGATCCATGTCAGACAGGAATAATAATAATGTTTATTGTTCATAGCATGCTATAGATCTGTACAGACATATACAGCACATGGAGTTTGGGCTTAAATTAATAAATGCATAGAGGATGAGTGCTCTGCGTTTCATTCTAGCTGCCCTTTGAAGAACTTAAACGTCAGCAGTGCTGACCCCTGATGACTCGAACACATGCAGGACGTTTTTCTCACATGGTGCAGGTCACGAGTCTATTGTTCAACTCGGCTTTCCCTCTGAACCTAGATAGCATTATTCTCTGCTTCTGCTGACAGCACGAAAAATGCATAATTGGGCCAAAACATAGTGATGAACAACAGCATTAATCCAAACATTTTGATGTAAATTGACATAAAAGAGTGCACAGAGACTTGAATGAGTAATTTCATCTTCTGATTTCTTATTAAACACTAAGGAAGCATGTTTGATTATCATTGTGAAAATATAAGAAGGCTTTGTGCATTTAGGACGCATCCAACGCTACAGTCCTGCAGTAATCCTTCGCAAAACAAAGGAGTTTGACATTTCCTCCACATAAGAGTTCATTAGGGACAGTCAACCAAAAATAAAACATTCTGAACACAAAAGAAGATATATTTGAGTCATTGACTTCCATAGTATGAAAAAAAACTATGGAAGTCAATGGCTGCCGTCAACAGAAAATAAGATATTCTGAAGAATGATGGAAACCAAACAGCCATTGACTTACATAGTATTTTTTCTTACTATAGAATTCAATGACTACTGTCAACATTTTTCTAAATATCTTCTATGACAGTGAATGGCTACCAGCAATTCAGTGGTTACCAAGATTCTTCAATATATCTTCTTCTTCTGTGTTCACAGTAGGGATGCACGATATTGGATTTTGGCCGATATTCGATATGCCGATATTTTCAAAATAATTTTGGCCGATGCCGATACCGATATCGATATATATACAAATATATACTGATATATTTAAACTTTAATTTTACTGAAGAGAAATCCATGTATCTCTTCTGTACTGATTCTACCATAAATTTATTATTTTACAAATGTAGACAGACATTCACATCTGAAAAACAGGTCAATTATTTCACTTGGAGAATATCGGTTTGGCTCATCGGCAGAAATATTCATATCGGCCGATACCGATAATGGTCATTTTAAGCTTTTATCGGCCGATACCGATATTGTGCCGATATTATCGTGCATCCCTAGTTCACAGGTTGTGTAAATGATAACAGAACTTTCACTTTTATTTGAACTGTTTCATTAAGATGATGTAGGCTCTGAAAATAATGTCAGCAATAACAGATTTCCCCTGTGATGCATGTATATTAATGGCTAGGTTAATGAAACGGATTATTAAATAAATCAGGATCCAAATAATGTATATAGAATGTCTCTAGAAATCTTGCGCTTTGGCTGACTGTAGCCAGACTGAAGGAAACAAAGAAACAGATCCCGGAGCTCTTTATCAGTCATTTTGTCTGTTCAACAGTCCGTGACCTTACGGCCCTTCGCTTGTGCACGACTAACAAGCCATAAACCCCAGAGTATCGCATTCATCTGGAAGCAATTGTACATCTGGAAAAACTTTACTCTGGACAAATGAATGCACAGACAGGATGGTGATTGTCCAGCAGTTCACCATAATGTGTGTCTCTCACAGAAACTCAGACACAGCATATTCTGAACTGTGCATGATTGTGATCACCCAAACCCAACATATTGTAGATCATTTAAAATCTACATTTTAATATTCAATGTTGAAATGTTTCATCTCTCAGTGTTAAAAAACTTATCTTATTATAATATGATCTAGAATTGGTATCTGATTGCACGACTTCTCAAGTTTTAAAAATATCCAATAAAAACAAGATAAAAAAATAAATAGAAAATGATGTCAATAATAAACATTTAGACCTTTATGGAACTTTCATAGAAATTATAAAACAGCAGGGTTGGGAAGGTTACTTTTAAAAATGTATGTTCAGATTACAAAATACATGCTTTAAAACATAATTTGTAATGTATTTTATTTGATTACAGAAGTATTCTATTACTTCTTAGGGGTTTTTCCTACTAATAACACAAACTCCTATAGAGAAAAATGCATTATCAAGCATTGTTTTCCACAATATAAATTTAAACAAACAAACTGCTTTAGTCAGAAAACAGCTGATCAGTTACTGAATCGAGCTGCCCATCTTCAACATTTGTTTTGAATTGATACATATTTGGAGTTTATACTGAAAAAATACCTGTTTTATAGGAAACTTATAATCAGTTTTGTGACAGGAACTGTAGGATTCAGTTAATGTGACTATCATTTCTGTGCTATCTGCAAACAGTAATTATAATTGACTTTTAGATCTTGTGGATGGACTGAGTGCAGTCTGACATCTAGTGGACATCTAGTTACATGACCCAAACAGAAAGTGTTTCAGGAACAAAACGGTGCAGTATCTGTCTGATAGCTGTGGCTTTTTTTATTTTAAATACTCATTGGGCTGAAAACATATTTGTTTCACTACAAATAAAACCAAACAACCATGGCACACAAAAAGTATTCACACAGTAGCTTTTCTCTGGCCCAAGGCTCATTTAAAATGGACTGTGGTGAAGTGGAAAACTGTTCTGTGGTCAGACAAATCAAAATTTGAAGTTCTTTTTGAAAACTGGGATGCCATGACATCCAGACTAAAGAGGACAAGGACAACCCAAGTTGTTTTGAGCGCTCAGTTCAGAAGCCTTTATCTCTGATGGTATGGGGTTGCATGAGTGTGTGTGACATAGACAGCTTACACATCTGGAAAGACACCATCAATGCTGAAACCATACAAGTTCTAGAACAACATATGCTCCCATCCAGACCTTGTCTCTTTCAGGGAAGACCTTGAGTTTTCCATCATGACAATGCCAGACCACATACTGCATCAATTACAACAGAACTGCATCCAGATCTTTCACCCATAGAAAACATTTGGTGCATCATAAAGAGGAAGATGTGACAGAGAAGACCTAAAACAGTTGAGCAACTAGAAGCCTGTATTAGACAAGAATGGGACAACATTTCTATTCCTAAACTTGAGCAACTTGTCTCCTCGGTCCCCAGACGTTTGCAGACTGTTATAAAAAGAAGAGGTGATGCTACACAGTGCTAAACATGGCCTTTTTGAGATGTGTTGATGCCATGAAATTTAAAATCAACTTATTTTCCCTTTTAATTAAACATTTTCTCAGTTTAAACATTTGATATGTCATCTAGGTTGTATTGTGAATAAAATATTGAAATCTGAAACTTCACATCATTGCATTCTGTTTTTATTCTCAATTTGTACAGTATCCCAACTTTTCTGGAATCAGGTTTGTCACTGATGTCACATGGACTATTTTATTGATGTTCTTTGTACCTTTCTGTGCCTTGATTGGGGTAGTACTGTTCCTGTCTATGGAGGGTCAGAGAGCTCCCGGATTTGATCAAAAAGATCTTCATTTGTGTTCCGAAGAGGAACGAAGGTCTTACGGGTTTGGAACAACACAAGGGTGTGTAATTAATTACAGAATTTTGGGGACTTTGGACTTGATAAAACACAATGGACCAGCACCAGTAGACCTCACAGCAGCCCAAATTATCACTGGCTTTGGAAACTTCACACTGGACTTCAAGCAGCTTGGATTCTGAGCCTCTCCAGTCTTCCTCCAGACTCCAGACCTTGATTTCCAAATGACATGCAAAATTTACTTTGGAGCAGTCCAGTTCTTTTTCTCCTTAGCCCAGGTAAGATGCTTCTTATGTTGTTTCCGTTTCAGAAGTGGCTTGGTAGCCCTTTTCCTGAAGATGTCTGAGTCTGGTGACTCTTGATGCAATGACTCTAGCTATCTTGCTCAATCCACTCCTTATGAAGCTCATCCACGTCTTTGAATCGGCTTTGTTTGACAGAACACAAACACAAAAACTTTTGGCCATGACAGTATTCTCAAGCTTGCGGTCATCCATGTTGCTTGTGCACCTTTTCCTACCCATTTTCTTCCTTCCTTCCAGTCAACTTTGCATTTAATATGCTTTGATACAGCACTCTGTGAACAGCAAGCCCTTTCAGTAATGACCTTCTGTGACTTCCTCTCTTTGTGGAGGGTGTCAATGATCGTCTTCTGGACCATTGCCGAGTCAGCCGGCCTCTCCCAGTAATGTGGTTTCAAAGAACAAGAGATACCCAGAGTTTATACTGTAAGGATGGTCATTTAATGAAACTCAGATGTCAATATTCTAATATTTTGAGATACTGTATTTTTGACTTTTTGTCAGCTGTAAGCTCTAGTCATAAAAAAACAACAGCAACAACAACAACAACAAAAAACTTTTGAAACGTTTTACTATACTTGTAATTAATCTAGAATACATTAAGGTTCAAATCATTCAGCAATTTGACTGCATATGTTAAAACACAATGACAATTAACCACCACACTAAAACAGTTTGAGCACTTTTTTATGAACAAATAAACAAATCAAAAGCATTTAAATGTACACTTTGGAGAGAATAACAGCAAAAATTAAAAAAATACAGCCACTCATTATTCATTTAAACCCAAATGGTTTCATGAAAACCAAAAGGAATGAATTAATTTCTGAGACAATCCTGAAAGAAGGGGAAGTCACAAGATATTTCATAATTCCCTGTGATGCAACTCCAGACGTTTTCTACACAGAGCAGATTGTGCTACTTCTGCAGTAAATCCAGCATGACAGAATATTGGGCCTTTTTATGTCCAAGTCGAAAGGACACAGCTTTAGTGTATATTTTCACTTTCCTTGTGATCATTGCAAGCGAAGAGAGAGGACTTCAGGAAGGTTAATCTATAGTAAAGAACTTCCTCCAGTCAACATTGTCCAAAGAAAACGAAAATGTTCTGGCTCTTCCGTCTACAGAACGAAATGTAAGCTTGATTTACAAGAATTTGCAGGCAGAAAAACACTGCACTTAGCAGGAAAATTCTAAAATGCTTAACGTGGCCTAACGTATGTAAACAAGGACCAAGGAAACTCAAATATTGTCAAACATTACTTGTAATAAACACTAACTAGAGTCAAAGGAATGAACCCTTACGCCATAGATAAAGTGAATAATAATTAAGCGTTTACCCCCCAAAAGAAAGTCCACTATAAGGAAACAGCTTAATGTGGTTTAACGTACCTAAACAACAACCAGGGAAAAACACAATTCTGTCAAATTTTACTTTAAAAACACTTTTCTGTGCCTGGACTGTGGTAGTACCCTTGCTGTCTATAGATGGTCAGAGAGCTCTTGGATTTCATCAATAATATCGTAATTTGTGTTCTGAAGATGAAACGAGGTCTTACTGGTTTGGAAAACATGAGGGTGAGTAATTAATGACAGGATTTTACATTTTAAGTGAATCATCCCTTTAATGAACAGACCTTAAGCGCATCACCCATCTAATAAATCACAATATGCTTTGTGTTTTGTAACTTTTGAAATGAGAAAAGCCTCAGATCTCAAATTCTGTGCATTTGAAAAATCTGACTGGACACCAATTTCCTTAACTTCTTGCATTAGTAAAATACAAGAGAGGTTTGTGTTGAAGAAACTGGTATACTGGTAGTTGCTTGCAGAATGATTTAGACCCATAATCTATCTCTTTACTCTTTTATCCTTTTTCCTTCTGCCATTGTTTTGAAAACAGTTACAATATTTGCATTATTTTTTTTATGACAGCAAAGATGAAATATTTGGGGAATTTATTTAATTACATAAAATGTGAAAGCTAATTTTAAAAAATGCAAATAATTCTTCATTGAAATCGATCTACCATCCGACGTGTGGAAAGAAATAATTTAGAAAAGCGACATTGCTCTCTCAGTGGGCACAAGGTTCAGAAGTCTGGAGAGGAAGTTAAAATGCATGAGGTTTTAGTAAATGGTGTCATCACACCTAAGCCAGTTGTCCTTTAGTGTTTCAGATTAGCAGACCACAGTTTTTACCGGCCATAAGTCACAAAGATGAACAGAAGGATGCTCTGTATCGCTCTCTTCATTGCTGTTCTGCCCTGTATGGCCGAAGGTAAGTCCTTTCTTTCCTCTATGCTATTTTTTTATATAGATGTGTACTATTAGTCCTTCTGTTCCCAACTGCGTGTTGCATCTTCATCAAGAAATCAAATCATAGCCAAGGAATCACTCAGATACACTTAACTGCCAAAAAGCATTTGCCTACAGGGAATATATTTTTCATGTCTAGTTGTGAAAGGCCAAAAAAATAATATTTGTAACTTTTATATTTTTTATATGTGCCTTGTACCATTGTTTATTTATTTATTAATCGACTTAACTCAAGTCAGATATCTCTCTCATATAACTAACAGAATTGATTCTATATATGTGGTAGTTTTATATATACATCTATTATTGTTTCAATAAGCACTTCAGTTTTCTTTGTTTTTTGGTCCCACTTTATATTAGATAGCCTTCTATGTACTTACATTGGAATTATTAATTTAATGCAATGCACTTATTGTGTAAATACATGTTTTTACATTGTACTTATTTTCCATGCAAGTACATAAAAGCCACCTAAAGTGACATTTTTTTTGGGAAGGATCAACATTGTCTTTTCAATTGAATTTTTTAATTCAAATGTCCATAAAAAGGTTTTAAAATTTTAAATCTAATTTAAATTTGGATTCTAATTTACTAACCTCCTTCTCACAGCAATAGACATTCTCTTGATTTGAAGTCTTGTAGTAAACTTTAGTTTGATGGTTCCCTAACACACATTCAACTGACTATAAATAATTTAGCAAGTACATGTCAAGTAGTCTTCAAATGTTTATTCTGCAACAATAACCCCGTGCATTAATTAACTGTTGCACCACGTCATGTATAAGAGCACAAACCCAACGGTATGCATGGGAAATCAAAGGTTTTTCAGACAGGTGTGTTATATTTGTGGCGTTGATGGCTGACTTTGTACCAGTCCTGTCTAGCTATGGTGTGTCCTGTACGACACAAAGCAGAAGTGAAAGTGTGAATGGGAAACAGACCCCTGGGATGTGGCTGTGCAATGTGTTTCCTGAGGGACCCATGCAGTCAAAGGGGCTGCTTCTACAATGTTTCAGACATTTCCCCACTTCATGTAAAGCCTTTCTCTCGTTTCCCCTTTCTAAAGTTAAAAATACTGTTTAGGCCCCTTCTTCAAAAAAATGACAAGACTCTGTTCATATAAGCTCTCGCAATATCTGCTTTTTCACACTTCATGCTGGAAACGGCCTTACATTTTGCACAACCCCCATCCATACCTTACACTTTTAGTGATGTACACACTATTAGTATATGTTGTTGATGCATAATATCCATAAATGTCAAGACTCTAATAAAAAGTGTATGCCTGTATGCATACATTGCAGTCCCTGATATCTTCCAAAAGAGATCGTTCACCAAAATAAAAAAAAAAATATTTCATCATCATGTTATTCCAAAACCACAGAACGTTCCTCCATTTGTGGAGCAGAAAATTAGCTATGTTAAGCTGTCTCAATCAGCATCACTTGCTCCTCTGCAGTGAATGGGTGAGGTTTTTATCAGCTGTTTGGATTCTGATTCTGACGGCACCCATTCACTGCAGAGGATCCATTGGTGAGCAAGTTATGCAATGCTACATTTCTCCATCTACATTATTTTTGTCCTCATTAAGAGACAAACTCATTGATACCTTGAATGGAATTTTTGGTTGAACTGCTTCTTATATATGAGGTCATAAAAACTCATGCAAACAAAAAAACAAACAAAAAAACAAAAGACATGTAAAATGCTGTTCAGGGGTTCGTTTCTCAAAAGGAACTGTGGTTGCAAGTTCCGTTATTTCCAATAGAGTTCAATTTAACTAACAAGCATAGTTAGCTAATGATGCTTTTTGCTTTTTACAATGTCACACCACCGAACAAAAATGTGTTCCCAAAAGTATTTAATGTCCACTACCATATCATTTCATAAAATTCAGGGCTCCTCAAATCCCGTCCTGGAGGGCCACTGCTTTCAGAGTTTGGCTCAAATCATGATCAAACTTACCTACTCTTTCCTGATTATGTCCCTCAGGTGATGACAGTACTGGAGTTAAACTCAGGTGGCAGTGGCTATCCGTGTTTGGTTTTGAGGAACCCTGACATACATTCATATAACTTGTTTAAGGGGAAAATTTTGAAGCCTGCTATATGTGTGCTCCCTTTAGCAAACGAAGAACTTAACAGCCCATATGATATGACAATGAGTCATTTGGATAAGAGCTCGGCCCCTGACACCAGCAAGAAAACCCCCGAGGTGTCACCGTCTTCACCATGCTGTGGACTGGATGAGCTCAAGCATTCGCTCGCACAGCTAATCCAGGAAGAACAGGAGAGCAGGGGCTGGTACGGCGAAATGGTGAAGATCCTAAATCAGATGGTGCAAGAAAACAAGGAGGTGGCCAGCGTTCAGGCCGAGATCCTGAAGGTCCTGCGGGCCACGAGCGACCAAGGCGAGCAGCAGCTTCTTCATCTCCAGAGCTTGGCTCGTCTTCAGAGCCTCCTCGTGGAGAACCACCAGGCGTTGCTGCTGCAAGTGTCTCGCATTGCTACCACACTGCAGGATTCGGCTAAGAGACAGGGCAAATAAATGCATGGGCAAAACGACCATATGAAGCATTTCAAGGGCATATTATACTTGTACTAACAAAGTCACTCAATAATAGGTAAAAAAAGAAATTAATAAATGAAATGAAGTTGTTGTTTTGTGTTACTCTCTCGTATATAACCTCACACTTGAAAGTCCTGCATTCTGGAATGATTTTTTTTTTTTTTTTTTTGTATTGTTGTGTTTTATGTTTCATCTAACCTGTTGCATGAAGAAATGTCAATAAACAAGCTACTGATGACACCTCTGTTTGGCTTCAAGAATCATTGACTTCATGAATCAGTCAATCCATTTCATTGTTTATCTATGCACCCCATATATGCATGCATGCTTTTTCACTTTTCTTGAGTTTCTCTGCTCTTCTGTGTGTCTAAGCAGAGCTTCCCGCACCAGTGATAAAACTGAACTCCTCTCCGCTGAGTCGATCTGGTCAGCAAATACAAACACACAAAATAATGCTCTTTTTAGCAACGTCACATGACCCCTTTAATATGGCTACCTTTTTTGTGCTTGTCCCTTTAAATGCAAGAAGAGGACGAAGCTTCAAGAGCTCAAGCTTCGGCAATAGTCTATGGAGACTCCTATGTTCCTTGGTACATCCCAAAACACAACACTTGTAATGCCTCTTTAGCGTTGGCAGTGTATATCTTCAAGCAGCTAATGTTATACAGCAAGAAAACAGTAATGGCAGACTGCTGCTCCTCACTCAGGGTTGTGTTTATGCTAACACGGCAGAGAGCATCACAAATGGGCCGGACTTTTGTTTTGACTGGCTGTCAAGGTGTAAAAGAATGAAGTAAAATGCGAACATTTTGTATAGGTGTGTCCCAATTGGCATTCTTATGCACTATTCAATTTAATTTTGTTTAGTAAAAGTACTGTGTACTTTTACACAATTTTTTACACAATTTTACTAAAGACGGCTCAAAATTATCTTCCCACAGCATCGTATACAACCATAGAGCAATGCCTTGTCAATGCATATGATCAGTTACACGACATAACTGTTGTATTTACGTAGGAAGTAAAAGCTTCTTCTTTTCAGCTGAACAATGAAGACCTGCATCCAGAGCTTCAGAGGCAGCTGATGGAGCAGTTTGGCCTAACATATAAACCTGAAATTCAAAACGCCTGTAATTAGACTTAGAGCTAACAAGATGAGCAAAATTTCTTTATACTCCTATGCATTCTGTCTTTATAATGATGACTTTGTAAAATAATGCTACTGTATATCATTTTGTGATTCTTTTGTAGCAGATCGTTTAGTTTTTTACTCTACATTTTTTTTTTAACTATGGCAGCTAACACTTTATAACTTAAATGTTTGCAAACGTGTATTCCTCCTTTGTGATTTTTATTATTTTTCCTGGCTTTGTAGATGCAGCAACAATTTTGGTAGCATCATGAAGAATAAAAAATCTGAGTATATTTCTTCTCATATTGTACATCAAATATACCTCAGTGATTAAGAAAACAAGTGGAAAAACTGTTTCTGTTTGATATAAATAGGAGGTGAAAAACAGGCTAATCATTATGGTCTTATAATAATCTTATGGAAAGACCCGAGTATAGACTGTTGAGCTGCACAAAACAGGAAAATGAAAAACCCTTCATTTCCACCATTAGGTCAATACTAAGATTAAATGACCTAGAGACTTGTAATATGCATACTTATTGTAACTGGTCGGATTTTTTTTTTTTTTTTTTTCAGTGCAGAAGCACCTAGTCAACCTGCATAACCAAAAAATGTGTTCATGCCAAAAGTGTCACATTATTACTATATTTTTCTGACTCTAAAATTAAATAAAACCCTAAGGTTAAACGTAACTTTAAAAACAAATATCTTGATGTCACTTTTGTGGCATTGTAGCACGCACACACACACACACACACACACACACACACTGTAATATCTGATAAGATTTCAGATATGTTACCTACATTTTCCAGTTTAGTGACAGCTTTGCAAACGCGTCGGGTTCATAGGGTTCATAGCAATAAGTATTTGTGCGTGGTGGGCGTGGCTTGCCGCAGAAACGTCACACGTAGTCCCGTCTGCCGTCAGTCACCGGTTGTCGCTAGGATACCGCAGATGCCTCCAGTTCCGGAGTTTACGGGACAAGTTTACGGTGAATCTATTTTGAGTGAGTTATGGCAAAATCGCCTTCTGAACCGGTAGGAACTCATACTTATGTATTCAGCACTGTTCTAGTAAACTATTTCAGCGATATGAATATGAACAGACCGAGTGTGTGTTAGAATAAACTGCCGTTCGCACGCTAATTACTGTTTTTCCCGGTTTGATTAACTTTATTTGATGTGTTTAACTTAATTGTAGATGAAAGATCACGGAGATATGCGCTTATGGATCATGTGTAACATTTAGTTATGAGTTTAGCATGTACATGACGATCATTTAACATATTATTAGAGAAAATAAATGTAATTATTTGCTAAATTAGTTTTAGCAAGATATGTACAGTATGTTTGGATGTATTTGTTTGGTCTCATTAGTGTAAAATACAGAACCAAATAATTATGTAAAGTTATACTGTATATTATGAACATTTAATACGTAATATTTGTAACAGTAATAAGGACAGACAAATCCCTCACTCTAAAAAGAAAATCAGCTTATTAAAGTAAAGCATTCTTTTTGTTATTTTTAAAATGTTAAATGTTAAAAGGAGACCATAGTCTAATATGGTCAAGAGAGAAAATTAACGTTGTAACAATTATTGCATAACAGATAACAATGCCTTCCTCTGGACGCTGGGACTGGAACGATGAAACAAAAACCCTGGAGTTCATACGGTAAAAACTGACCATGGTCTTATTAACTAGTGTTTTGCTATGATGTTTTTAACAGTCTGTCTGCGTTTGGTTTGGTTTCGCCTTCCCCCCCCCCCCCATTTTTATCAATCACTACTTCAGTTTTCTTTTGTTTGCAGTTTCGAAGCCAAAGAAGAGGTGAAAGAGAAGAAGAAAACAAATACGTCTAAATCCCAAGAGCAGTCCAGGAAGCCTCTGGAGAAGTGGCAAACGTACTCTGTCTTGTTCGAGATGGTCATTATGCACGAGGTCTTTTTCTGAGCAGTTGATTTACTCTGATGTATTTCTCAAAGGAATACGGTGCGTCCCGCTCAACTGGAAGCCTTCAAGACCTCATTAAAACGCTCACTAATGGAATGCGTCACAATTCAGGATGTTAAATGTAGGTCCATGCACTTTTCTATATAATGAAAACAACATGAGCCATTAAAAATGGTCTTTTCCTCATAAATTTAATGTACATTTAATGTGTTACAGTGGCAGCAGTCTGTTTGCTACACAAGAACGACAGGTTTCCCATTCCTCCACGTTTTCTGTCCCTGCTAAAGTGAGTTTTATATTTATGTGTTTTTTGTTTTAGTACTGTTTGAGGATGGCTTTTACATGTTTATACATCATTTATTACTCCTTTAGTTGTAGTTATATTAGCGCCGCTGATTGATTCCAAGTATTTTTGTCCAAAATATTCACAGGAGCAAAGAGCTGGATGAGCTTCTCGCCAAACTCCTGCTCTACTTTTCTTGCTACTTTGAGAAGAAAGCTCTGGAGGAGAAACCGACGTTTGTCATAGCGTGAGTTTGGATTTGGAGCTGGGTTGGAAGCCTTGTTTAAAAGCATGAGATTATTAAAGGAACAGTGCTTAATTACTGAAACCTATTCAGCAACCTGTCACAGCTCTTTTTAATCTCATTCGTCTGTGACGTTTGCTTTCCCAGCGGGCCATCATTACTCAGTGACTCTGAGATGCAGATGAATGCTAAACTGGAGCTGGCACAAAGGCAGTTTGCCGTCTGTTACTTCAGTCTGCAGCTTAAGCTGCTCCCTCATCAGCACCAGATTTCTGACAGGTCTGAACATCTTCTGATAGCATATCTGCCATATAAAATATGTGTGTTTTTGCTGTCCTAAAAAGAGTGTTCAGACAAAAATGCACTGTTTTTATTTACCCCCAGGCCATTCTAGATGTAGGTGATCTCTGTCTTCAGTAGAACAGAACATTTTGAGCTGAAACTGAAAATGAAAGCTATCGTTTGCATAAAAAAAGCATATCAAGGAACACTAATGTAAAACCCGTAATGATATATATTAAAGGTGCAATTGGGGATTATCTTCAGAAAAGTTTTTGTTATACTAGTTGAAAGTCTCTTCACATTCCGATAGCAATCATTAAGTTGAGTGGTCTAAATGTATTTTATTATATATTCTGTGGAAGGCATAGGACCAAGACATGTACGTCCAATCAAAACGTTCGGTCTGAGTGTTGGCTTTCCTACCTGCCTGTCAACGTATGGATCTGCATACCTCTGCACACCCGGATCGCGCAGACAGGACACGTCATCAGCGCGTTCCCCCACCCTATGCAGAATGGCAGGCAAACATCAACAACCTGATCTTCCTTCCTGGAATTGTAGTACTTTTAGCGTTTTCTCACTGGTTAATGACACATGACACATTACTCGTGCACATATTTTGCATGTCTCGCTTAGTTAACACACCTGATTTAGATGACCAACGCGAGCTATGTGAATGAACTGTGTTCCAATCGATATGATCCCTACACCGTGTTCATTGCTCTCTACTCCCTGAGCAAGCTGGGGTTTACTCCACTTTGGAAAAAAAATGGACTGGAACTGGGAACCGCTGATGTAGCCTATTATAGTAATGTTGTCTCTTGTATTCTGGTCTGTGAGCATGAATGCGTTCGGGGGCGTGGCTTTGGATGGTGATCGCAGGGAGGTTGTGATGTTCGCTATCAGTGCTATCAGGCTAATGTTAGCCTTTTCCATTTCCAAGATCTCCTATTGTACCTTTAAAGTCTTATGAAGCTAAACAATCGGCCTGTGCAAGAAATTGAAGATTATTTACAACATTGTTACCTGTAATCCAGGGCTTCAGGGAACAGGGAAATTATGTTATTTTACACAAACTGGTTCTTTCGGAAAGGCTTTTTTCAATTAACTGTTTCAATTAAAGCACCAAAAAATGATGTGAAATCGTGAATGTGAACATGGATGTTTTACACATCTAAAGGCCTTTCCACACTGAGCGCCATGCGGAAAAGCATCCATAGACCCATATTCATTTAGCTTTATCACTTTTGCCTGAGGCTCTGGATTACAGGTGATACAATAATGTTCAGTTTCTTGCACACAATGATCATTTTTACTTCATTAGGCCTCAATATATCACCAAGAGCCAGGGGTATTCATTTTGTGTTCCTTTTTTATTTATTCTTGAAAACAGCCGCTTAAAATCTAAATATTCTTTACTGTTTGATTTAATTAAAAAAAAGTCACCTACAGCTTTGACCTGAGGGTGAGGTTTTCATTTTTGGGTGAAATATTCCTTTAATGACCGATGTGATGGATGAGAGCATGCGTGATTTATGTCAACAGAATCAGGATGTCCTTAAACGCATCCATTGACCGTGACATGCAACTAAATGAGGTTTGTGCACGGACACCATTTGTGATTCATGAAGATGCGAAAGTTAAATAGAGATCTTTGAATATCATGTATTTCAATATCAATCTCAGTCCTAAGAGTATCTTTCCCATGAATCCATTAGTGTGTGTTTGCTCTTCCTCAGTGTCTCCTCAGATTTTACAGCTATGCTGCATGGGTGACCTTTGAGAGGCGGGGCCTAAAGGGCATTCGGATGGAGATCGGACGCTTGTTTGGCTCAAACGTGTTTAACCCTGCACCGAATGAATCCAAAAATGAATGGAAAGACCAGGAGAGTTCCCAGAAGAGTCCGTCTAAGTTTCTGAACTCCCGACAAACATCACTGAATACCTGGTGAGGAAGGAAGTGGCATAGTCTGACAAACACAGGAAAACTGGGTGACATTATAATGCAGTCTAATAATGTTTATCTAATTAAAATAAATTATTATGAATAATGCAAATGATTTCATATTATTTTGATTGATAAATATAAATATTTTACTATTAAATAATATTATATTTAGAATATTGAATTGTGTAATTAAAATATTAAATTTTTATTAAACAATATAATATTTAAAATGTTAGTCCTCATTTATAATTTCACATTTTTTGCAAATATTACATTTTTTATTGTACTGTTTGAATTTTGTAAAATATTGTATTATGTGTAGAAATTCTTTTTTATATTAATAATAATAAATACAATAAAAGTAACACTTAATTTATTTGAAAAATGCACCTTATGTTATGTATGCATACAATAATTAGGTTCTTTCATGCCTTTGTGAAGTGGTGGAAGTAATTTGATGCAACATGTTCCACTATTGTGTGCTAGCAACTTTAAGATAAGATTTAGTCTTCTCTCTCTGTCTCCTGACATTTAACCCAGGAAGTCAAACCGTCTTCCTCCCCTGAACAAAATCATAACCCAGCGTTCCCCGCTGATGGTGTCTCTGCTGCCGACTCCACAAGAAAAGGCCCCTCACCTGTTTGAGCGCTCCAGAGGTCCTCAAGTGCCCTCGACTGAAGACAGTGATTCAGAGGCGGTGATGGAGGAGCTCAAAGAGCAGCTTAAAGAGCAGCTGAGGTCTCTGAGGTAATACTTGATCATGCGATGGTTGAATAGCATGTGATGGTTTCGTCTCCAGTGTCTGATTGTATCTACTTTGCTTTGCCTTTAGCTTTGGAATCCTTGGAAGGCCTTTGAGCCAGTTCAGCCCCGAGACATTGAAGCCTCAGGAAAGCCCGAGTGAAGAGGAGACTGAGAACGAGGAAGACGAGGGTAGTAACAGCAAAGTGGTGAGCGCTGACCCACGCGTACTCATCAAGACCTCCGTCACTGGCCAAAGATCGCTCACCACAGCTGCAGACAAACGCATGCACTCCAGCCGAGCTGACTTAGTCTCCAGAGCCACCACTGAAGCGGTGTCCTCAGATACAGAATAAACCTGAAAACGCTGGAGACGTCCTTGTGTTTTAGATTTTCTTTTGTGTTGCACTGGTTATTGTACGCGGTGCTTTACATGCCACGAGGGTTGTTAGCTGCAATCATATTTAATAATGAGAAATAACAATACGGCCACTAGATGGCACTTTTCAATATTGTTATTCAGTTCAAGCCTCTTTAGATTTATGTGTCAGAATTAAAAAAAGTGCACCAGAAGTATATATATAATCAAAAATACATATTATGTTTTTCCACTTTCACTGACATTAACCATTTAAATATTAGTTTATTAGGGATTATTACAGTCTTGGATAAATCTATGATATATATATATATTATGCAGTGTCAATTGTTTTTAAACTACCATTCACACATGCACAAATTTCTTAACAAACACACACAACCACACTCTGATTTTGATATTAGATTTTTTATTTATTTATATATTTACCTTGTGTAAAACACTTTTATGAAAGGGAATAAGATTGTATTAGAAAAAAATGGTTGCATGGCTAAGGATTTGGAAACGAGTTCAGTTAATCTTATTGTCTATGGCACTGTTTATGGCACTCTATCAGGAAAGAGGAGACAGTCGTGCCCAGAATAAGAAAAAAGATGAAATGGAGAGATGACATGAGGAAAGAAATGGGAAGCATAGGAATAACAGGACATGGAGTAAAGAACATACTGAAATGCTGTGGGTAAACAAGGCAGCAAAACGCTGAACTTTGCCTAATAAAAGCATTAATAGTGCGAATGTAACACGCTGTTTGTGTAGGAGTTAACGAGCTCCAGTAGGTGGCAGTAGCGCTGCATCACGGATGCGAGCTGCTGTTAAAATCCGAAGAAGAAGAAGAGCTAGCAGAACGAAGAGACTTTTCCTCAGAGTTGATGTTTGAGTCTAGTCTGCGATGTGCGATAGATTTGTAAAACCAGGTAAGAGTTAATAGATATAATATCACAGGTTTATAAAACGTGTCATGTAAATCTTCCGTGTGATTCTCGTGTGAGTAAACAGCTGCTGAAGCTCATGGCTCGTCGGTTTCATTCATTCGGAAGTTTTCAAGACATTTAAACGACGACAGAACAATAATAAACCCAAGACTAACTGACCATCAGTGTCTGACAGCTCATGCTCTGAGACGTGGCAGCTAACGCTAATTTAAAATATATCTAAATTAAATCATTTTGACTTCTAGTAGACAATTTCATCCGTGTTTGCCTTTTTCCTGAATGTAGGCTAATGTAAAATTGGAAGT
Organism: Carassius auratus; assembly: GCF_003368295.1. Taxonomy (NCBI): domain Eukaryota; kingdom Metazoa; phylum Chordata; class Actinopteri; order Cypriniformes; family Cyprinidae; genus Carassius; species Carassius auratus. Next base: position 4,658,251 of record NC_039263.1, read on the forward strand.
TTATTTTCTTGACCCAGAAATACACTTTTGATTTATTTTACAGTGATGTAAGGGCAATATCTGGCTGAGATACAACTATTTGAAAATCTGGAATCTGAGGGTGCAAACAAAATAAAATAAATAAAACAATCGCCTTTAGAGTTGTCCAAATGAAGTCACCAGCAATGCATATTATTATATAAATTAACAAAATATCTTCATGGAACATGATCTTTCTTTATCCTAATTATTTTTTAGCTTAATCGATAATTCTATATACATTCTATATAGTAATGTAATTCACATGATACATTAGTCTTGCTCTCATTGTAATGTGAAAGAAAAAAAGTTGTGATTTTACACACATAACTTACCAGTTGGACGCATAAATGTGCTTTGGACCAGTATCACATTTTCACTCTGTTGTCTACAGTCAAACCTTTGCGATCACGGTGTTTGGGCCTTGGCTTTGTCTTTATGTGAAAAATGAAGAGAAATAGCCAATGAATGTAACCCCTTATAATCACCTTGCACACCTTTAGAAATCCGCGCTCACTCATGATGTTGTTTTCTGCACAGGTAATCAGGAGCACGGGTGGAACGACCCGCCGCAGTTTTCATACGGCTTGCAGAAGGATTCAGGGGGACCAAAGCGAAATGTTCTCAATAAGAGGGTTCACGCGCCGCAGTTCACAGGTCAAGCTCTTCCCACTGTTCAATCTTATCAACATCTATCTTGATTCAGCTTTTTACAGTACATGCATTTTTGGCAAACTGTATGGAACGTATTTTCAAAGCCTTTGAATTGATTGAGAAATTAATCTAAATCATCATAAAGGTTTTTTTTTATTTTTTTAAGATTACCTCTATTCATTTGTATTGCAGAACCACCAGGTTTTAAATTTCCCCTGCTTTACTAAGTGTTGTTATTGTATAATGGACATCCTAGGAAATTTCTCTTCTGAAATGTTCAAGCGTATGACCATTTAAGCTCTGGAGAAGTCGGAGCATATAATCTGACCTCCTTATGGGTGTATTTTGAATTTGATTTTTTTTTAGCATCTGTAAAGAAAATGCATATTAAATATTAAATCGTGCAAAAAAATATAACATTTTTGTGTAATGCATCTGTGGCGTAACAGCACTTTAACACAAATTGATATGAACACAAAATGAATTGTAAATGGTTGATTTTCCCGCTCTAGGCTCTGGATCAGAGATGCCATCCGCAGCAGTGGCGATGCCAACGCCGCCCCGGGGAATGAACCCTCCTCCGATGGACAGCAGCACCCCGCCCTCCGTCTGTCCCAAAACTCCCTCCGACGGACAGATGGAGGCAGAGCTGGACACAGAGCCGTCCTTTGAGGATGTGCAAGAACCACTTTATGGAGCGCTGAACGCATGCAGACATACTGTAAAGGTAAGGTCAGTGTTGAAAATAGTTCAAGAGCCTGTAAGATTCAGCCAGTGGGAAACAAGCAGGAATGATTAATGGTTTAGCATAGTTTCAAAATAAGGAGGAAACTACCCATTTTAGGATTTTATTGCGAATAAATGGAACCAGGGTTATTATAATTTAACTAAACCTGAAACCTTAAAAACAATTTTAATTTTAAATTAAAATAAATGTTAATTAAAGTAAAATAAAACAAACAAACAAAAAAAACTAGTTGACAATGCAACATTTTTCACTTTTATTTAATTTAAGTTAATGTACTGGAAAAAAAAATAGATATAAAATAAGATTTATTTAAAAACTATGGAAGCCTGTTTCCACAACTGGATAAAAAAAAAAATAAAAAAAAAAAGTTTATTGCGACTTCAATCATGAATCTCACAATTCAGACTTTTTTTTCACAGAATTGTAAGATATAAACTCGCAGTTTTGAGAAATAGAGTCAGAACTGCGAGTTAAAGTGTAATTTTGAGGAGAAAAAGACTGATTTGTTCTCAGATTTGTTGTGAAATAAAGTCACAATCACCTTTTTTTATTCTTAAAACAACAACTCAAAAATAAATAAAATCACACAACAGATTTTATAAGATTTTAACTATATTTAACAAAAGCAGAAAACTATTTGTTTTTATGTAAATCAAAACATCAACAAAAACTGTAATAGATTATATCTAACACTAAATAGAGCTAATGGACTCAACAGCATAACATAAAAAACATGCAAATAATTCTCACACCTTGTAATTGGCCAAACCTTATAAAAAAATAGTTATTAGAGCTTTTTTTTCTTGCCATTCTATTGATTTTGACTTGTCAGAGCGGAGAAATGGACATATTTGTTCCTGTTGTCACCTTGTGTTTCATGGTTTTTCAGAAACAGATTTGTGATGATGTGGAAAGACGTCTGAAGCTTTTTGAGGACATGTGGAAAAGTGGAAAACTTTCTCCTTTGGTTAAACGTAGGATGCATAGATTGTCCCAAGGTGAGTCGTTTTCAGTCTTCAGAGTGTTGTTCACTTTCACACACACACTGGTTCTGTCTAAAGGAGATTGTGTGTCACTACTATACATCAGAGCAGAATATAAGTGTTGCCACTAAGCGTGAAAGTCACCGCGTTTGCCATCTTGAGGTTCGGCAAGAGGAAAAGCCCCTTTAAACTGAGTGTGAAAATGATCAGGCACAAAAATTAAAAAACGACACACATGGCTCCTGATGATATTTTTTGTGGTCTTATGAAGCGAAACAATCTGTCTGTGCAAGAAATTAAACATGATTTACTACATTATTACCTATAATCCAGATACCTAGGCCAATGGGGAGAGAAAAATAGCCAGATGTGCTTTGTTTCAGACCTGAAAAGAAAAAACTGGGATGCAGCGGATGAGATCCACAGAGGCCTGATGGTGGACCACGTTGCTGAAGTCAGTCAGTGGATGGTTGGAGTCAAGCGTCTCATCGCTGAAGCTCGGAGCCTGAACCCAGAACAAAACACCTGCACTGATCCAGGCTCATGAGGATCTGCGATGTCCTTTCCTTTCGAAACCCACGCTGCATTATAGAAGCTGCCAAAGTGATTGGAGTTCCACTTGTGTATTATCCTTCTTTAAAAATGTGCTCATTCCCATCTACATCATCTAATATTACTTTTTTTCTAGATTGGTGCTGGGAAAAAGTCTTCATTTATTATTCAACAACAATTGAAAATAATGTAGGTATGAAGTGTTAATACTGTATATAAAAATTCTGCTTTTAAAAGGGGTGATTATGAATTATTTTAGCCAGTTGCACAGATTATATATATATATATATATATATATTATCTGGTATTATATATCTAATTGGCTGTCCTGGCATGTTATCTTGAAAAAGCTTTCCATTGTGATGTGCAATAAAATAGGCAAAAAAATCTAACTGTTGTAGCCAGTATCACATGCACACATTATCCATAGCTCAAAACAACAAAGATAAAAGCATTTTTGATGTTAATGCATTCCTGACATGTGTAATAACATTTAAGCCACCACAGTTAAAATGTTTAATTATTGGTATATATGGTAACACTTTAGTATAGGCTCCAATTCACACTAATAACTAGTTGCTTATTAGCATGTGTATTATTAACATATTGGCTGTTTATTAGTGCTTATAAAGTACATATAATGCTTGACATCCATAATCCTACCCAATACCCTAAACTTAACAACTACCGTATAAACTATTAATAAGCAGCAAATAAGGGGTTAATTGAGGCAAAAGTCATAGTTAATGGTTAGTTAATAGTGAGAATTGGACCCTAAAATAAAGTGTGACCATATATGTAAATAACACTAATACAGTTCTATTAAAAAGTGATTTTAGACCAAGTTATTAAGATAAGCAAAGTTCCTAACACGTGTCTTCCTTGAGACACCAAAGAACCCATAGCACTTAGGAAAGAGGAGGTTTGTCACATAGATCTCAGTCTGACTACTATAGGGTGTCAGACTTCAGTCCAGGGGGGAAAAGAAGATGAAATGTAGCTATTTGCAGAAAATTATTGGGGCTTGAGCACAATTGGGTACATTTTGCAACACAATGAGCATTATACGGACAGTATGCACCAATATGAGACAATGCATGCTACATTTCAGGGCAGTAGGCAATGGACTGGAGATATAGCCCCACCCCTTAACCTACTGTCACTATGACATCAGCCAATCAGGTTTCACGGTCTAAAAACACCCTGATCTCGTTACTCCCATTACTTTTCTGCAGAGACCTATACTTGGTTTGGAAACACCGTTTTCTTGTCTCAGACTCGCACCTTAAACCTATAAATGATGATTTGTGTTACAGGTGTTACAGTCTTTTGAAAATATTAGGCACCCCACATCATTGTATACTGCATGTTTATTCATTTATTCATAAGAATGTTTTTCAACAACAGGAAACACATTTCATCTAGTGGAAATATTGTGTTCTGCACCCAAACAAAATCTTACTGAAAGCTAACTTTTCATGATATCAACCCTAAATTTGGAACACAGCTAACTTACATTATGGCTTTGATTGTCACGTGATTTTAGACTAAAACATGTTTTGGAAAATATATTTAACATTAAAACATTTAAAATTGAATAGTATTTTAGTGCATTCTTCATATTTATTATCCTTTATTTATTTTTGGTATTTTTATTTTATTTGAGCAATCATCTGTGAAGTGGCTTCTTTAAAAAGAGACCAAACTTAAGTCTGTACTGAAAAGCATGCAAGAATTAAAATTGGGAAGTTTCATTCTTGGGTCAATGCTCAAAAAGTGATTAAAATATAATGCATGCATTATAACTTTTCCAAAAATATAAAATATTAATTAAAAGATATTATTAAACTAAAATGTAGTACATTCATTTCGAGATTGGTCATTTTCGACTACCTCTCAACAGTCCCAGAGAGTACTTATTTAATTGCAATGAATAGATTTACACAACAAAACAATTGCCTGTTGTAAAAAGTGTTTTTATGCACATTTGAGCTTACTTTTCATTGCTTTTACAGCATTTACCAGCAGACCTCACCAGCATGTGGCATTAAGAATACCAAAAAGTTGATCGTTTTGTGAAGCAATTGGTTCAAAGTTTTGAAAATTACTAGCAAAACCCCATTTCCCATTGACTTCAATAATAACATGCACTTCTTAAAACTGGTCACCAACAGAGTACACAATGACAACTACAAGACTTCGTAAAGCACTTTTATTTATAAGCCCGGTTGCATTAGAGCCAAACTGCAAAAAGTACATTTTACTCAGAAAACGATATCTTACCCACCCACTTTTTGACAATAAAAACAGCATGCCTCAATAAAACACATACGTCAAAAACTATCAAAAGATGCTGTTAGGCCTTTCATAAACTGTGCTGAAACGATAAAGAAGACAAAAACAGGCCACAAAGCAACTCTCTTTCAGTAGCCGTTTACAATGAACCACATTACTAGAAGACATAGAAAAGGTTTCCATGCATTTTATTTCTTTCAAGTCTAAATGTCTTTCTAAAGAGGTCAATAATGAGGAAAACTTTGGATTTCTGTAATGACGATTGAATAGAAATTCAATATTAAGAGCGGATCTTTGTCAAATGTGCCACAAGTAGCCTGAAAGTGTTGAAATAGAGCCAGAAAAAGAGTAGTAAAGTTTACAGTTGGTTGTCTGTTGACAGCAATGATCACACGATTCAACCAGACGACGAGCAGCTTTTATACAGCCAAGGCAAAAAGTTTGATAAAACGAATCGAACAACAAAAAAAAAACGTGCATACAATCATCACGTTAACATTCTTGCTTTACAAAATAAAACAAGAAGCAATATATTTGACAAATCTGACTAAGCTTATACAGTTTTACTAATAGAAATGTAACTTGTTTAGTAGCCTAAATCTGAACACGCATTATTAATCTGTTGCAAAACACATTTTAATATACCTTACAAATGTTTAGATAAGACAAGAGATCGATCTGAATAGCAGTCACTCTTTAGATAACAGATATTCACCAGCAATAGTCTGAATACAATATCAAATCTTTTTGAGCATCACTATATAGAGTTAGCAGCAATGTCCGCTTTCTCGTTTTTAAATAACTTTGATTGTTCGCGTTAATATGAATGTGCATTGGTTGACCGTCGCAGTGAGACTGATCAAGCAAACAGAGCATCTTAAAAAGACATCAGTAGATAAACACGTCAACACGGAGTATTGAACGCTCTCTCTCCAGCAACACGCTTCCATTGAGTTTGAATAGAAGTTAAGCACAAGCATCAAACAGAGCTTTTTCAAGAGACTTCCTTTTGCGATAAAAAGAACAAATCCCTGAATCCTAAATACAAAAGGAAGAACAAATACACCAGCTCTACTGGAAGAACTTTATCAAAGTGCTCTGAGCACACCACACCAGACCCGGATCTCAAACCCTGTACGACAGAAAGAAAGATGCTTTCACATGCATTTAACTCTTCCACTGCCTCCATCAGCATCCACTTTAACTTTAAGCAACAGTTTGTTGAGTGGGTTGCTCAGCTCCCTTGATCCATCTGTTCTTGCAGTGCGGATCATGTGGGTTCATTAGATTGTGTGTGTGTGTGTGTGTTTTGTGCCATAGATGCAGCTTTGATTTCAAGGGCTAAATGTATACTGAAATTCACTGCTGTTCAATGTGCTTCGCTAAACTCGGTAGAAAATGTCCAATGGCGATCGTCTGGAAATCGGGCAGTGGAGAACAAGCTGTGTTGATATCTTACCTAGCACTTCTACTTTGTTTCAGATATATAAACAATCAGATTACATTCGAGTTTATTACAGGTGTATAAGAGAGATTAAAAGACTAGTAATGGAGAAAAAAGAAAAAAGAAACTAGGTATCCGTGTCGTTTTTAGGAAACAGGATCTCTTTTGGAATGTAGTCGTCTTCCCAAATATCTCATCTGTGTCAAATATCTGCAAATGTAGCACTTATGGTCGAAAACATGGTGGCTAATCTTGTATACATAATCAAGATTGCAAAACATTGATACCACGCGGCGGGGTTGCAACAGCATCATAGTTTATCAGTTAAGAAGTGTTCTGAGCAATGAGAATAAATGCTAATGTGAATGTGATGACACCGTGAAGCAGAGGGCCAATGAAGTTCAAGGAATGAGATGAGAAGCTGGGAGCTTGTACATCCTCAAGACAGTGATCCTGCAACTCGGGGATTTTCAACTAGGATGGAAAAAGAAAGTAAGGTTAGTGTGCAAGATGATACAGAGCAGGTCTAAAGAGGAATGTTTTTATGAGCATGTTAGAAAATTCCGGTCCTGGAGGGGTTAAGCTTCAAGAAATCCTGAAATTTTTACAGTGTGTTTGATTTAAAATGGAAATCTGCAGGATGTCCAGGACTGGGATTGTCCAGCGTGTTCACAGATATTATTTAGTCTTCACCAGATATTCAATATATGATGACTGTTATCAAACACGTTTCCTGAAGTTATCTTTTGCCTTTAGATGACTGGAATAGACTCCCACCAGAATGAAAAGATATTAAAAGGCATTGTGGTTTCCTTAAAACATGTATAGGGATTTTAGTGTTACAAATATCGTTTCTTGTAAGTTCTGTTTTTATTTTTATTTTTATTTATTTTTTATTCTTTAAATATCAACTTGTCTATTCGGCAGGAAATCCAGCACATTTTACAATACTCATACATTGTTAATGTGTATTGCAAATAGAAAAGCAGGCCTAAAAATCTGATTTGTTTATTTTTAATCTGCTTATTATTTTTTTTGTGCATCTGTTCAAATAACCTATTCGTTGGATTTTTCTATTTGTGTCACAGTTGGTGTAAACAGTATTTTTGAGCATTTTTACTGACACAGTACAGATATTTGAAAAAGTATTACTTCTGTAGTGTGGAACTGAAGGAGACGTGACAATGGCACCATGTGATCTTTGCTTGACCAATCAGGGGAAAGTTTCATTCCCGCCCACACATGGAAATAAAAATGCAAGCTATTTATCCATGTCTACCCGTGTGTAAAAGACAAAAATCAAGAATTATTATAATTTTTTTTACTAAAAAGCTTGTTTTCTCATGTTTCTGTTTTTCATATAAAAATTTTAAAAAGCAATGAATGCAACGAACATGGACCGATGTAGTCACTGAATGGATTTTGCAAAATAATTCACAGTTAAACCAACACTGTGTGAAGAGTTTAGAAAAAGTGACTACAATATGAAAAGAAAAACTGGTCCTGACACCCAACAATTGCAAAAAGCTCTAGTCTTAATGTTTACCTTTTTAATGTAAGATAGTATAACATTGACTGTTGAATCTGCCTCTGCAATCATCATATTCACAACAACAATTCAGTTTTCGATTGGTTACCTGACTCTTATTTAGTGATGGCAGACGGGGAGCCTGAGCGATGGAAGTGGACTATCTGCCACTTGCCGTCTTTACGATGCCAGATCCGTGTCTCCTCTGACTGGGCAGTGCATGGCATCCCGTTGGTGTCCAGATACTGTGTGATACGAATGTAGGCGATGCAGGCGGCGTCCTCGCCGATCAGGTGGATGTGAGGGTTCAGGATGGTGGTGTGAACCGGCTTGCTGTTCTTCGACCACACTGTTAAAAAATATCATTTAAAAATCAGCTTTTCATAAATATATCTCTAGGTTGCTATAGAGGTGCCACAATCAAATGAATGAGCAACATTTCTTTAAGTAACGTTAATAAAACCTTTGTTCAAACTTTTCTTTTTTTTCAGAACCCATATACAGTACAGAGTAGACCAAAAGTTTGGAAACATTACTATTTTTAATGTTTTTGAAAGAAGTTTCTTCTGCTCATCAAGCTTGCATTTATTTGATCAAAAATATAGAAAAAATATAATATTGTGATATATTATTACAATTTAAAATAATTGTTTTTAAATGTATTATACTTTAAGTTATCATTTATTTTTGTGATGCAAAGCTGAATTTTTAGGATCATTATCACATCACATCTAATATGATGATTCATTATCAAAGTTGGAAACAGTTCTGCTGCTTAATATTTTTTCAGAACATGTGATACTTTTTTAGGATACTTTGATGAATAAATGTAAAAAAAAAAAGAAAAAAAAAAAAAGCTATGTTTTTAAAATATAAATATTTTGTAATAATATAAACTCCTGGTCAGTAATTTGGGGTCTGTAATTTTTTCTTCTTTCTTTTTTTAAAATAAAATCAATACTTTTATTTAGCAAGGATGTGTTAAATTGCTAAAAAGTGATAGTAAAGAAAATATATTATTAGAATATATATTATTATAATTTTATTTTTATTTTGAATAAATGCAGTTCTTTTTAACCTTTTATTGATCAAATATATTAGACAGCAGAACTGTTTCCAACACTCATAATAAATCAGAATATTAGAATGATTTCTAAATGATCATGTGATGGACTGATGTTACATGTGACACTGAAGGCTGGAGGAATGATGCTGAAAATTCAGCTTTGCGTCACAGGAATATTTTTTTTTTTTTTTTTAAGTATATTCAAATAGAAAACTATTATTTTAAGTTGTAATGATATTTCACAATATTACAGTTTTTTCTGTATTTTTGATCAAATAAATGCAGACTTGATGAGCAGAAGAAACTTCTTTCAAAAACATTAAAAATAGTAATGGTTCCAAACTTTTGGTCTGTACTGTAATGTTTTAGCAAAACATTCTTAAAATACATTTTTGTTAGTTGGGATAGTGCTACCATGTGCTACCTCTCAAAACAGATTTTTAAAGAACAAATGACACAGCCAATAGAAACTGACAATGCAATGCACACAATCTGTCGGTGACTGTAGTTTATCTTTGGATACGATTGATACAACATTCCTAAAACACAATGCACAAATCAAAAAGGAAAATTCCTTTATATAAACTGAGCTGCTTTTTAAATGTATTTATAATCATTTATTTTACTTTTTTTTAAAGTGCATAAATCATTAATTTCTGTAAGTTACAATAAATATATCCTTAAAACAAAAGTTGCATTTAACAATTATTTTGGACAAATGGGGTACAGTATTTAAATTATTCAAAAGATGAACAGGCAGCCTTTATTGGACATTTTCATATTTTTCTGTATTGTTTTGAACAAATGAATTCCAAACCATTTTATGGATGTCACAATTAAACACCACATCACTTTCTGCTTTAACAACTTAGAAAACGTCACATATTTTGGATCAGACAGTATCAACTATTTGCATATTTTCTGTATAAAAACCATGCCTGGTCTTAAATAAATCTTTCTCACAAATCAGAGTTTATATCTCACAATTCTAAGAAAAAAAAAATCTGAATTGTGAGATATATGTATATATACTCATAAATCTGAGAAATAAAGTAAAACTCACAATTGTGAGTAATAAAGCCAGAGTTGCAAGATGTAAACGCAATTCTCGGAAATAAAGTCTGAAATAAAGTCAGAAAAGTTGCAATTACCTTGTTTTATTTTTTAATCCAGTTGCTGAAATTAGATTTCATAGCAACTAATATTCAACCAGCATTAAAAAGACTTAATGCTGTAAAATAGCATTAGGCAGAAGCTAATTGAAATTTTGCTTTTAATTGTCAGAAATCAGAAAACAGGTACACATGGCATCTTACAGTTTTCAAAGTAGAAGCGATGGAAATCCAGCCCCTCCACCAGGTTTCCCAGGGCCTCAGGCTCAAACGCTGTAACACTGGGATCACACATCTTCCTGCACACATAACATATCATAATAATATATTAACAATATATCAGCCTTGACATTATCTTATTGGTCTCTGAATATGGTGATGGTGATATATACCCACTTTAATTTGACTATCGATCCTAGGAAATATGAATTATTTTGATGATAGCTGGTTGAGGAGCTCTTAAAACATTATTTCATAATTAGCCAGGAACCAGGCACACCAGCATTCAGACTGAGAGGAGAAGCAGGAATGTACAAGTTTCCTGTGAGGAATATATGGAATGATAACTTGTTCCTGATCAGGTTCTGTGGTGGGGAAACAGCTATGGCCAGAAACTTTCTCCTATTAGATTGTGTTTTATTAATGTCCACACCTACCCCGATCAACTTAGCTGCTGTCATACAGTGAACTTTACGTAATGCATATCGGACAGGAATTCTGCCTCAGAGAGACTTCTTCAAATTACTTCAGAGACTTACTTTAAATCCACCCCAAATTATTTAAGATAAATTGCACAAAAAATACATTAAAGAAAATGCACTGTAGTTGTATTGTCTGCTGCTTTAAATGATTACAATGACTTCATTCCACTCTGTCATTTTCCTAATCGTTGTGGTGTGGACGCTATTCTCATGAGAATGGTTAGTAAAACATCATAGTTATAGTGATGTGAACAGGACTTTACAGATGATAAAGAAAAAAAATGTTATCACTGTTGCCAGTACATTCATATGTGGATGGTGAAAGACCGGATGAAAAATGAACTGTCCCAAACTCACGTGTAATTCTCAAAATCTCCATTACTGATGGCTTCAATGAGTTGCTCAGTTACTTTGATGATTTCTTGCTTCCTCACTGCAAAGATAGCGATTTAGAAGTTGTTTCAGAGGTTTAGAATATGATAAATGTGTCTGTTTGTTTGTGGCTTTTAATTGTTTAATTGACTTATAATGTTAGTGAAGTTTGACAAAATAATTCCTTAACCAATAATGGTAAATAAGTGTAACATCAGAATAAACAATAATGTGCTTAATTCAAAAATTAATCCAATAATTAATCCAAAAATGCTAAACAATAAAATAAAAAATTTACTAAACGTTGAACCTTGAACATTAAAATTTGCTGTTATTTTACCCTCAGGCCATCCAATGTATTGTATAGGTGCCTTTTTTCCTTCAGCAGAACAGTAAAGGAGATTACTGCAATTCACTGAGAGTCAAAAAAGCAAATACAGGCAAGACACAATTAATATCTGTGGCTCCTGACAATATATGGAGGTCTTATGAAGTGAAACAATCTGTCTGTGCAAGAGGAGGATTCAGTCTGATTTAGTGAACTGTTCACTAAAAAGAACCGGTTCAAAAGAATGATTCATTCGTATTCCACCAGATATCCATCCAAGCATCTGACTGAAGCGCTGGCTTACAGGTATTAATGTATATAAAATATTGTTCAGTTTCTCACACAGACCAATAATGTTCTTTCATAAGGCTTTAAAGGTCTCGTTTTTCGTGCTTTTTTGAAGCTTTGATTGTGTTTACAGTGTGCAATATAACATGTGTTCATGTTTCGCGTGTAAAAAAACAGTATTTTTCACACAATTCACCTATCTGTATAGCGCTGTTTTCACTGTCATAAAAACGGGCTGATGTCTTCCTTGTTCTATGAAGTCCCTCCTTCAGAAATTCGTAACGAGTTCTGATTGGGCCAGCGGTTCCTGTGTTGTGATTCGACGGCAGCTGAGCGCAGGCTTCCCTACTGGAAACTTGATTGGAGTAGTTTTGAGAAGCAAGTGGGCAGGAGCATGTGCAGGAGATGTATTTATAGTCACAGGAGCGTTTTTACTGACGAGATGCGCATGAAAATCGCATTTGTTTTTTTGCACAGCCCTAAGATCTAGTTAACAAAGCTAAACAGCGTTGCCCTTTGTGCAATAAGTTACAGAAACTGTTACAACTTAAATAATAAAATACACTTACCGGTTGTGGTCCATAAACAACGCCTTCTTCAGACAAAGAGGGAACTGCTCCATCTTTCAGGAATAATCTTTTTGCGGATCCGGCATTAAACTGATTGAGACTGAGAAAGCTGTCCTCAGCAAAATGTGCTGCACATAGTTTTACATGTGGATTATAATTTTCCGGAACCGAGTTAAACATAAATTGTAACCATTGATCTCCATGTACAGCGTCCCTGGGAAGCCCAAACAGAGATGATTGGACTCTGAGATTAAAATAACAGCGTTTCGACGAAATGGCGACAAACACAAATGCAGCTCTTCCTTCTTCCCCGTCGGAGCGCAACAAGGCCACGCCCGCTTTTTGTGTGTTCATGTGGGCGGAGGTTAGTCAAAAAACGGTTTTAGTGATGTCATTACTGCAGGAGCTAGAGGGATGTAGTCCAAACGGGTCGTTCGATGTAGGCAAATTCTGTTAAATAAAATATCTCGCTTGGCATTGAACTTTGAGATGGGATCAAGAAGAACGGGACCTTTAACATATCGTCAGGAGCCATAGATATTAATTTTGTGTTCCTTGATAAGCTTTTTTTTTCATTCTCTAAAACCGGTAGCTGTTGACTTGCATTTTATGAATCACCTAGGACCACAGTTTCAGCTAAAACTGTTTTACTGAAGATAAAAGTCACCTACTCTGTTCATCCTGGATGTCCTGAAGGTGAGTAAATTAACAGCAACTTTTCATTTTAGGCTGAACTCTCCCTTTAATTCAAATGAACCTCGTTGACAGGAAGCTCCTGCTATGGTGTGTCAGAAACTGGAGGAAATGTGTAATGCTCTGAGTCCCTAAAACCAGAAAAAGACCAACAGACAGACAGTCTCACCTCTAGTATCCTCATCCTCAATTGTGGTGCTGGTACTCTCTGACGATTCCTATTAATGACACATTAAGATTCAGTATTTTTATTGGCCAAGATCACATAAAACATAATCAGAGTTGACCGGCTGTGCCTTCAAGAAAGAAAGAATTAGTGAAAATCAGAGGATTTCAAGTCAGCAGCTTCGATCCTGCAACAATAAATGAGTCAGATCTTCACCAGCTTTACAAATGTGATGTAACATCAATAACAGAAGAAAAAAAAGAAAGTCCAGCTCCATGGCATCCACGTTTTGCACTTTGTTGGGTTGCGGTCTTTAAAGGTTGCCAGTTTGTGGCAGATTGTCAACAGGACACAGCCTGTTTCACACTCACCATCAGCTGGGTGCTGGAACTGGACTTCCTTTTCTGGAAGAGAAATGAGAAGAGATTAGACAGAAACAAACATTATGAGATGGAAAGAGGGCGATGAGAGGAACAGCTGTGATTCTGAATTCTGTGGCCCAGCACTGTCTCACTCATCTAACACATCAGATTCAACTCCTCAACTCATTAACAGAGACTTGAGTTCATTCCGCCCTGAAGTGGGTCAGAAAAGGTCAAAAGAGTTGAGAGAAAACATGATGCATGTCAGATACGCGTCACGTTCAGCAGTGGCAGCTCTTAAAGTAATAGCAGCTAAAAAAACTAAACAATAAACAGCTGCTGTGATGTCTATTAATCAAAGTACAAAGAAAAAAAAGAAGAAAAAACAAGTTTTATAGATTTAAGGATTCATCTATATTTCATTTAGAATTTTTCTGCTGAAGTGCACAGGTAAATATGACATTTATTATGTTTTTTTTTTTTTTTTTTTGCATGTGAAGAATCAAACACATCCACCACATTTTATTCTGATGGGCCTTAATCTGTGTAATAGCAGATGATATCTTGCAGATGTAACATTTCAAGATAAATCATAAAGTATTTAATATTACTATTATGTAGTGCCACCGACTGACTGATCCACATGAGTCCTCGAGTCCTGAGTAGCAAGCGAAATCGCTATCAGCAGATAAGAGCTGCCACAATCGCAGTTGAGGGCAGAAATCGTTTAACATGCCAGTTTACCTGCGCAACACAATGTGAGGAGGTCCAGAGTGGATGCATGGTGCTGTGAGACAACAGACAGGCCCAGTGAAGACAGGACTAGCTTATGATATGGCAGATATACTACGAGTGGTGTGCTACTCCAAAATGAGCCATGGTGTTTTGTTCTTGTGTTTTCAAAGAACCGGTTGATTGAATGATTCAAAGACTCACTCACAGATACACAAAAAAACTGAACTGGTGAATATAATATAATATAATATAATATACAAACCCGATTCCAAAAAAGTTGGGACACTATCCAAATTGTGAGTAAAAAAGGAATGGAATAATTTACAAATCTCATAAACTTATATTTTATTCACAATAGAATATAGATAACATATAAAATGTTGGAAGTGAGACATTTTTAAATGTTATGCCAAATATTGGCTCAAAAAGTTTGGACAGGTAGCAATAACTGGCCGGAAAAGTTAAATGTACATACAAGGAACAGTTGGAGGACCACTTTGCAGCTTATTATGTCAAGTGGCAACATGACTGGGTATAAAAAGAGCCTCTCAGAAGTCAAGATGGGCAGAGGATCACCGATTCCCCCAATGCTGCGGCGAAAAATAGTGGAGCAATATCAGACAGGAGTTTCTCAGAGAAAAATTGCAATGATTTTGAAGTTATCTTCATCTACAGTGCATAATATCATCCAAAGATTCAGAGAATCTCTGTGCGTAAGGGTCAAAGCCGGAAAACAATACTGGATGCCCGTGATCTTCGGCTCTTAGACAGCACTGCATCACATACAGGAATGATACTGTAATGGAAATCACAACATGGGCTCAGGAATACTTCCAGAAAACATTGTCAGTGAACACAATCCACCGTGCCATTCACCGCGTGCCGGTTAAAACTCTATAGGTAAAAAAAAGCAGCCATATCTAAACATGATCCAGAAGCGCAGGTGTTTTCTCTGGGCCAAGGCTCATCTAAAATGGACTGTGGCAAAGTGGAAAACTGTTCTGTGGTCAGACAAATCAGAATTTGAAGTTCTTTTTGGAAAACTGGGATGCCATGTCATCCGGACTAAAGAGGACAAGGACAACCCAAGTTGTTATCAGCGCTCAGTTCAGAAGTCTGCATCTCTGATGGTATGGGGTTGCATGAGTGCGTGTGGCATGGGCAGCTTACACATCTGGAAAGGCACTATCAATGCTGAAAGATATATCCAAGTTCTAGAACAACAAATGCTCCCATCCAGACGTCGTCTCTTTCAGGGAAGACCTTGCATTTTCCAACATGACAATCCCAGACCACATACTGCATCAATTACAACATCATGACTGTGTAGAAGAAGGATCCGGGTACTGAAATGACCAGCCTGCAGTCCAGATCTTTCACCCATAGAAAACATTTGGTGCATCATAAAGAGGAAGATGTGCAAAGAAGACCTAAGACAGTTGAGCAACTAGAAGCCTGTATTAGACAAGAATGGGACAACATTTCTATTCCTAAACTTGAGCAACTTGTCTCCTCGGTCCCCAGACGTTTGCAGACTGTTATAAAAAGAAGAGGGGATGCCACACAGTGCTAAACATGGCCTTTTTGAGATGTGTTGATGCCATGAAATTTAAAATCAACTTATTTTCCCTTTTAATTAAAAATTTTCTCAGTTTAAACATTTGATATGTCATCTATGTTGTATTCTTAATAAAATATTGAAATTTGAAACCTCCACATCATTGCATTCTGTTTTTATTCACAATTTGTACATTGTCCCAACTTTTTTGGAATCGGGTTGGTAATATAATATAATATAATATAATATAATATAATATAATATAATATAATATAATATAATTAGGGCTTCATGAAAAATGCATTAATCGTGCAATAATTTCCTGACATCCAATACAGTAGTACAGTTGTTATAGTACTAAATGCAGTTGCTGACAAACGTGATGCAGGACGGTCGTAATGTTGCATGTTGTATATAGCAGCTAAGTATTAGTTTGATGAAGAAGTTGAAGTTGACGAAGTCACAAAAGAATTGACATTCACATTTCAAAAGACATAACTTGCTTCTTTTCCGAATGAGTCAACATTCTGAACTAATTGGCTGAATGAATGACTCGCTTAATTAAGATTGTGACTTACCACCACCTAGTGGTAGTTTAAGTAATTTAAGTTTAATCAGAGTATAATAATAATAATAATTTCATATTTTTATTAATTATAAAGATTTCTCTCTAAAGCCATTTTTTGTAATGTCTATTCAATGCTTTATTCATCTAAAACAATAATGACTATCTTTCGGAGAGTAAATTCTCAGCGGAAATTGATGTGCAATTAGCTTAAAAAATGTAATTGCTTGTTAGCCCTAAATGTAATACATAATGTACAAAATTTAATTTGTAGTGTGCAAATAATAGACTTAAATCAAAGGAGTATTAATTAAAATCACTCAGTTATTTCCACCCTACCTTCACACCATCTGTCTTCTTGCTGGTCCCACTTTTCCCTCCTGAATGAGAGACAAAGAAAAAGAGTGAAATTGCTATAAGAAAGGGCACAAAAGCCCAGAAAAGCATAGTGAGGGGCATAGCACTGCTCGTCTCTCCAGCTGCAGCTGGCTCTGGAGGATCTGTTGACTTTTTAAAATAGGTCCTGGGAGTTTCCAGCATGCATAATCACATGCTCCCACACTCCAGGAAGGCTACACTATTAAAAGCTGCTCTGAACAACAATCAGGAAAACTGAGCAAATATCAAATGTAAAAAAATAATAATAATCTTTATTAAAAAAAAGAAAAAAAAGAATACATGTAGATTTAAAAAATGCATGCACAAATTAGTCCAAAACTAGAAGATGCATAAAAATAAACTATATTTCCTTACTTTTCATTATTATTTTTTTTATTAAAAACCTGTATCACAATTTAATGGACAGAGAGAGTAACTAAAACCTAAAAGTGCACTGCTGACTCAAGCCGGTATGTTTCCGCTGGACATTATCTTAAAGCAGTTAGTGGAGAATGACCACTCTGAGTAAAAATAGACAGGAAGTGATGAATGATCGAGAGTGTTTGGGAGTGATAGAATGGCCTGTGAAAACGCTACGGCTGCTACACTTGAACAGGTGGAGCAATCTATTTTAGATCAGACATTGCTGACCTTTTATAGACCCTCAGACGAGGAACAGAATTCTTAAAAAAGAAAATAGGATCGGTTTAAGGTATCGGGAGTCCGTCATCTCCAACTATTTGAAAACATTTTTACAGACATGCATGGTGCCTACATAAAAATAAAAGATTGTATGTCTAGCAAATGCAACTTCATTTCAACAGTGTGGCCTTATGAAGTGAAACGATCTGCCTTTACAGGAAACAACATTATTTGGCAAAAAATATTATTTTTCTAGTTTTAGTGAATAAAAAATTCACCTGTATCTTAAGGTCAAGTAAATTTACATATTTGAGTGTACTTTCCATTTAAGGTGCAGCTACATTTACTTTTGTAATGGTGAAATTACAAAGACAAAATCTCAACCAGAAGGCTCAAGTTTTTAGTATTTTGTACACACTTCGAACATTCAAATCCCTGCATTTACCAATAGACCCAATGGGCAATGGAAGGAATTTCAACGAAGCTTCACTAATGTGACCGCACACTTACACCTGAAAAACTTGAAATATACCTAAAGCACAACGGCATCATCTTCATCTTGCAAATGCAATCTGTCCTTGGTTTGGGCCATATATCATCAATGCATTATGAATGGTGAGAGAAATACACATGCTCTGAACTTTGAATGGACCTGGTGTCCCATACACACTGTGGAACTGCTGTGATCACTCGAATTGACATAAACTCACATTAAGGTAGACTGATCTCTCTCTAGAGGAATCAGAGTTTACACTGTGAGGTGCTTATATAATAAATAATAATACCAGGATATGTTATGATTTATAACAGCTGTACTGTCATCTCACCACCAGAGGTCCCCTGTATATTGAGAACTTGGGACTTTGCATCTTACACTGGTTTCTCATTTATTTATCAGTTTCTATCTTTAGTACAAGGGTTGGACAAAATAATGTGAACGCCTAGGAAATAGGGAAATATATGTTGTGCCACCTTAATACAGCTTTCTACCCGCCAGATCTGATTCACAACTTTCTCCAATGAAAGTCATCTATCAGAAAATCAGTCATTTTCTACAGAGATGTTGAAGAAGGTTCACACTCTTCTGTATATGATTATGTTTTTGCTGATTTGTCTGGCCAGGCCAAGTCTCTGTGCAAACATTTGTTCCAGTGTAAAATAATCTGTGGTTTCTGATCAAGACATACTGTTCTTAAGAAGATTATATGAGATAGATTATTAGAGTTACCTGAGAAGTTTCTGGTGGCCAGCATAGTAGTGAGAATAGCACCCTTAAATAAAACACAAACAGAGGATCTTTTAGCAAACGTTTCTTAGTAATAATGGTGTATTGCTATGCAAAATTCAGAATTGATGAACTTTCTCCCTTTTAGTTTATTAATTAGATTTTGAATTGAATCTACACCACAGGAAATTTAAATGGAATGACAGAAAAAGTGTGTGTTCTTCCATCTTGGTACATAAAAGTTTTTTAATTTCACTAATAAATACAGTGAATGTTATTATGTATAAATACAAATTCTTTAGATTAAATTTCTATCTGTCCTTAATGTATTTAAACTTTATTTGACCATTTTGTATTTATCTTTTACAAACAAATATTTGTCATACTAATATTCAAAGCTTGTCTTTTCTAATAACAAATTAATTCATGAATAAATGTCTATTTTTACTCCAAACGTTCAAATTCAGATTGCAGTTCTGCATCTAGTTTGCTACGTCTGTTCAAATTCTGGAACTGAATTAGAATTCGAAAGGCATTCTTGATTCAGAACGATGTACACCTGTGATTGCTAAGAACCCAAATAGCCTGATTTCCCCCCATAATTTATTAAAGTGAAGTGTGTGACTCTGTGTATGATGATGATGATTATTATTATTATTCATGAAACAACTCTTGTGCAAGCTTTCAGTTACCAGCCCAGAACTTTAAATGCAACTCACAGAAGAGTTTCTCTCAGCCTTACGAGAACTTACCTTGAGCTTTCTTCTAGCGTTGAACTTCTTCAAGCATTCAACAGTCTCCTGTCTGTGCATGCAAGATGCAACAGTGGAGCGATGCTAAAAGAGGTGAAACGAGAGGTTATTTGGAGAACATTACTTTTAAAAAATGACAGGATTTTAACGGTAAAAAACTGTGAAAATACAACAGTGCAAATCTGTTAAATGGTTAATGGTTCCTGTAAAAGTTACTGGGAAAATAATTCCCAGAATTCTCTGCATTGCATTTCAAAATTGGCTTGAATTTGATGTTTTTTCTTTGAAATAACTATGTTTCTTCTTATTTTTTTCTTATCTGTGTTATGTTTGTTAGGGGGTTGTATGTTCAGTACTTCAAATGATTGGTATACTAACATAATATCAGTTAATTAAATTACGGTATTTAACTGTAAACTTAAGGTAAAATCGTCACACCTAAAAAGTTGTTATGGTACAGTCGAAATGGGGAAACCACAGTTTCCAGTTTTTTTACTGTAAATTTTACAGTGCAAATATTATTAGGGTTAATTCATTTGCTGACTAGATTAACTGAATTCAGATGTACATATAAGTGATCAAAAGCAATGATATATTAACTATTCCCAAAGATAAAACACGTAGTGGTGTTCCAGTAGTGAACTCACGGAGATCCACGGGTGCTTGAGTGCCTCCGCAGCACTGATGCGTTTAGCTGGGTTGATGGTCAGCATCTTATTAATAAGATCTTTCGCCTCAGGGGTGACTGTGTCCCACTCAGGTGAAGGAAACTGTGGGTGTAACAACGTGATCCAAGAGTGAATCAGACATCCATTAGCACTTCTGGCATGATTGTCATCAATATTATATGAAGGATGCATGAACTGACATCATAGGCGCCAGCTTTAATTTGCTGATAGAGTCTATGCTGGTCTTCATCCCAGAAGGGTGGGTATCCGACCAGAAGGATGTAGAGAATCACACCTAAAGGAAATTAAGTTAGGAGACGTGATTTCACAATACTCTGTTAACAAATGCACAGCTTTGATTTGTGCAATACTGATGCAACTGTGCAAGCTAAGGAAGACCTAGGTTGCATTTATTTATTTATTTGACTATGTGTGTCAAATGTGCAGGGTATTTTGAAAATGCATTTGCAGGAAAGATTAGAGCTGGAGGTTGTGATTTTGGCCTACTTTTATAATGTACCACGGCTGCTCAAACATTTATAACATTTATCTGTAAACATGTATAAAAAAATAGATTGTTTTACAGAATTGGACTGATTCTTCAAAATACAGAACATAGAATAAAACATTTATTTAACAGCCCTTTAGAGGAATGAGTTTTGGGCTGGAAAGCTTTTCTGGGATCTGACAACCCTGCATTTAACAAGTGCATTAATAGAGTGCTGGTGTATATATAATACTGTATATATGACTGCAGAGATTAGCTCCCATTTAAACACAGGAGCATCAAGACACTGATGTTGGGTTGATGTGGCTTGGCATTAATCCTTAATGGATCTCACTCAATGTTTCTCTCCCAGAACAGAAAAGGACCTCCTCAAACTGTCGTCACAAATTGGGAAAAATCATTTTCTCTAAAATGTCACAGTGCATATTGTTGCTGCACAAAATAAAAGAGCGGATCTTCATTAGTGATCACATTCGTGAAGTAATTCTACCATAAAACACACACGACATTAACATGTATCAATGTTTAATGCAAAAATATGAAATAAACTAACCACATGCCCACAGGTCTACAGCTTTTCCATAGGGGTCCTTCCGTAAGACTTCTGGAGAGAGGTAACCAGGAGTGCCAGCAAACCCTGATGTGAAGAAAAATCATGGCTTTATTTGAGTCTAAATGTATGAAACTGAAAATGTTCATATTAGAAATAGTGAACACTGCAGCATAGCACTAGCTACATATAATACATAAGATCACTACTGTACAAGATTTTACTATAATAATAAAATCTCACACACTTTGTATTCAAAATTAGATTGTTTAAACAGTGTAAGTTTTTTAATTTGTTGTTCTAGGCTGAGCAATTTCATGAGTGCTATAGACACTTATTAGGTTCAACAATTTGTTAATGCAAATATGCAATCAGTCAATCACATGGCAGCAACTTAATGCATTTAGGGGCCCTATAATACACCCGGCGCAATGCGACGCAAGGCAAGTGTGTTTGCTAGTTCGCAATTTCCCATCCAGCGCCACATCGTTTAATTTGCAAATGCATTTGCGCTCATTTGTGCGCCCATGGGGGTGCTGGTCTAAAAAAGAGGTGTGTTCAGGTGCATTGCTATTTTAAAGAGCTGAAAATAAACTGCGCCATAGACCAACTCAAACCTGGTCTAAAGTCTAAATTCATTGGCGCAACATTTTTTTGTTATTTAATGAGCGCTTTGGTAGAAAATGCACCTCTGGGCGGGTCCATAGTGTGTGTTGACTTTGCTTATTGCTCACAGGGATGCATTACACAGGTATGCCAAATATTAAAAACAAAAAGATTACAGTGTAAAAGAATATTATTGTGTAGGCTACATAACTATAAAAATGTAATGATGGATAGTCATAGCATGTATTAGAATTAGGCTACCTATCTGCAATTCAGCCTATTACTACTTATAATGATGAATGAAATTGGGGAATTAATTGAACAATAATGCCAACACACGCACATATATATTAACTGACTCATCGCGCAGAGCTTTGGTGGATTCCTTAAGAAGCGAGCAGCTTTTCCGCCAACAAATTCCACTGGCTGACAAAGGCTGGTATATGGTGCGAGCACATCTCACTCTTTAAGGGAATGGGAGATGACACTCTGATTGGTTTATTGAACGTTACACCCATTACTCAATAAGAGAATAGGGACAACCCATTCCAAAAATGCGCCCCGGCGCACGGACTGTTTTCCACTTTACACTTTGCGTTTAGATCATTAAAATAGGGCCCTAGGTGTGTAGACATGGAGAAACAACCAAGAGAAAGAAAGTTAATGTAAGTGACTTTGAACATGGTATGATTTTTGGTGCCAGACAGGCTGGTCTGGGTATTTCAGAGACTGCTGATCTACTGGGATTTTGACAAATAAACCATTTGTAGAATCTACAGAGAATGCTCTGAAAAACTGAAAATATCCAGTAAGCGTCAGTACTGTGGGCGAAAATGCCTTGTTGATGCCAGAGGTCAGAGGAGAATGGCCAGACTGGTTTGAGCTGATAGAAAGACAACAGTAACTTGTTTCAACCGAGGTATAAAGAAGAGCATCTCTGAACACACAACACATCAAACATTGAAGCAGATGAGCTTCAGCAGCAGAAGACCACACCGGGTGCTGCTCCTGTCAGCTAAGAACAGAAAACTCAAGCTACAATTCACATGGGCTCACCAAAACTGCACAATAGAAGACCGAAAAAGACCTGGTTGTCAGGTCTAATGAGCCAGATGGGTCAGAACTGATCATAAACAACATGAAAGCATGGATCCATCTTGCCTTGTATTAACGGTTCAGGCTGCTTGTTATGTAGTATTGTGAGGGATATTTTCTTGCAACAATTTTGGCTGCTTCATACTAGGGATGCACCATCGGTATTAGGCCGATACTGCCCTCCTGTACTCTTACTCGTAAAAATGCCCTGATACCAAAATCCGAAACCACATAGAGTGTGAACAGAACGGTGTCCAGAAAGAGAAAAACTGACTACTGAACAACAGAGAGTAGAATGAAGTTATTAGAGATTAAGGATGTCTATGAAGTACATGTAAGTAAGTAAGTAATTAATTAAACGTGAAGCATACACGATTACAGAAAAAGTGAAACTAGCAGACTGTGTGAAATGCGGTGTGTGAATGTGTGAGCACTGCACATGTTTGCTCTAAAATTATGGTCCGCGTACAGTGCTCGCAAATTAGATCACCAAAATAGTATAATGTTAAAATAAGGAGTGGTTCCCTGCATTACAGTATTGAGCTGCTGCAATGCTGCAATGCGCCATTTAAATGAACAGTGAAAGTAACAAAAGCTTATACAATACTTTTTAACAGGTATAATTAAATGTGGAAATAACTGAGGGAAATATCGGTTTGCTAACTGAAGCCAACTAACATGATTGTTGTTGCTAAAATAAAAAATACAAATAAAAAAGACAAATGATGTGAAAAATACTTGTATCAGTATCGGCCTATCAACAAGGAAACCTCCTTTTTTTATTAAAAAAACCTCCCTGTCCCTGAATTATGTAATGTAATGCTTCACTTTCAGGCAAATGTTTCTGAGCCACATAAAATTAGGGGTCTTGTTGTGCACAGAGGTGGGTAGAGTAATCAAATACTGGACTTAAATGAAAGTACAGCGACTTATTAGAAATAATTACTCAAGTAGAAGAAAAAAACATGATGATAGTAATTACTTGAGTAACAGTAAAAAGTATAGAATGCAGACTACTTGACTAGTTCTGTAGATCTGATTCGGAACATGCGATGTCAGTTAAGGATACATTACATAAGGGATGCTTTGTCTCCATTATGTGTGAAAGAGTGTGAGGCGTGTTAAAATCCACTCAAATCTGAAGAACATGGTGGTAAGGTGCAATGATTTGCACATCTAAACATGCATCCAGAGGGGCAGAGCTCAAGTTCACATACCACCAGCTAATGACGCAGCACTGAAGTGACTCATATGAACGAGAACATAAATTCATATTGTTTTGTGTGTGTGTGTTTGTGTGTGTGTAAAACACATAAAGATTAAAATAAGAACCAAAACAGGTGCAGCTATTAAAAATCATTTAAAAGTGAAAACAATGGCACTGCATTTCATATTCTTAATACGGTAAAACTTTAGGAACCAGTTCTCACTATTAACTATTTGCTTATTAGCATGCATATTACTAGCATATTGGCTGATTGTTAGTACTTATAAAGCACATATTAATGCCTTATTCTGCATGAGCATATTTTATATACCTTAATTAAATCCCATACCTAACTTAACAACTATTAATAAGCAGCAAATTAGGAGTCTACTGAGGCAAAAGTCATAGTTAATAGCTAGTTAAAATTGAGAACTGGTCCCTAAATTTAAGTGTGACCGTTAACATTATATAAATACATCTTTGGAGTTTTAATCTATCTTTTGTGCAATTACAGTATATATGAATGCTGATTGGTGGTATAATAAATAGGTCTTTACCAAACCAAGCCTGTTGTTCTCCTTCAACCTCAATGGCAAGCCCGAAGTCTGCTAACTTCACAGCTGCACCTTTGGATTTGGAAGCCAGAAGCAGGTTCTCTGGCTAAGAAACATGGAAACAAATGCAACAAAAAGGGAAAAAGATTAATTGATAAAGTGCAAATAAACATGTAGTTGTTTTGTCCTCCAACATATAAGAACATACAAATATTGGAGTGGTGTTTTAAGTTATTTGTTAAAAAGCCAAATCAAATGTACATTTTGAAATCATTTGTAGTCATCTAGTGCAAACTAGTAGAACATATTTTAAACATTATACAATGTCCAGAACATATGCAAACAGTACTGCACATTTTATTATTTAGCTTGGATTAAACAAATCAATTTTGCTTGGTTGGAACAGCAGCTACGCTAATTATGTCTCTGTTTGTTTCCCTGTGTTTGCCACGGGACTAGGATTTACAAAAGCTTCAGTGTGGATCTAGAACACCTGAAAAGAGATGATGCCCATGCCAACCCCTCAGAGGACCTCAGATGATATCAATCCTGTAGCAACATACAGAACTACCAAATTTTGCAGTAAGTTTGATTGCAACATATAATAATTGCTCTTAATAGTGTTCATTGTCTGTTTGATTACGTCTTTAATTGATTTTCCATACATATCTGCTGAACAACATCTGCCATGTGTACATTAACTGACAGTCACCACTGATAAGCTATACTAAATATATTATAGAAACTAAATTTTCTGTAAAGCTGCTTTGCAACGATTTGTATTATCAAAAGTGCTAAACATATAAAATTGAATTCAATTCAGTTCAATTAGAAGTATGGTAGTGCCATGCCTTTATATTCTCTTGGGGTTAATTCTGTCTTATTAGATATTAGTAGATGCAGCTTTTTTGATACTATTAATTATGTTTCTAGTAATAGGCAGTGTATTGGCATTCAGAGCTTGGTCGTAAGTGTTTCCCCTATTATTTACAGCATAGAACATTTTCACTTTGAATTAAGAATGGCTTATCATCACCTGTTTACATCAGATGTGGGGTGCCCCAAGGCTCGGTCTTAGGAACTATTGTATTCTCTTATATATGTTTCATTTCAGACAATTAAAAAATTAATTACTTTTTGTTATATTGTGAAATACACCTATTAGGCAGTTTATTCAGTTATCCCATTATGTTACCATAGCTTTCAGCCATAAACAGATGTCATCAAGTGGTTCTCAACCTTCCTTGAGTGTTTCAACCCTTACCACAACACTCTCCGGTTGGTGGGTCGGCAGTGGTGCTCATGGCTTCCAGCTTTCCTCCTCTCTCTTGTTCCATATTCAGCATCAAGCTCGCTCACCCTCCTCTGTAATCCTAAGAGCTGCATGTTTCTTGTTCTTTTCGTCCATGCCTAAAGCTGACATCAGCCTCTTTACTGATTTGACAGGGAAGCCTCTACACCCTTTTTACACTTGAAACAGCAATGCATGCCATCCTTTTGCTTTACACTTCTGAATTAAAGGCTGATACTTTAAGGCCTTCCTCTCATGAGCCTCTTCACAACCCTCCTCCCACAGCACAGTCATCTTCATTAGAATTATTATATGATCTTTGGCTGACCAAAAAACTATATCTGAGCGAAGAGCTTTGTTAACCACTTCTGGGAACTGCAGATTCCTTCCAGCATCAGCTCTCATCTCCCAAGAGCCCATGGCCTGCATCAAGAATGGTTTTGCTAATGCCCTAGTTGTAAAGGGCCTGGCTCCCTCCTTGATGAATGTGATGGTTTCCTTGCCTGTGCCACCTGGCCTCTTCTTGCACTTCTCTTGCACTCTCTGGGATGCTTGTTCCACTGCTCTGGACATATGCCTCTGCTTCTCTTGTGCTCGGATTTCTGCCTGAACCATACCTCACCTGCTTGTAGTACTATCATTCCCAAACTGTTGGAAATGTGTTGACCCAAGGCCTTTACGTGTGCATGTGTTGCCAATGATGTCGCGCAACTTCAGTGAGCTTTGTGCCTGTTCAATGGCTGCATTGGCTGCCCATTTACAGCCTGATATTGTTGGGATGCCTGCTTGCTTTACCGGTGCATCTTAAGAATCTCTCAGACTCATTGTGACTCTGCATTTTGCCACCTACAACTCCTCTACAACAGATCACAGAGGGAGTTTCAGCTGCCCTGATTGAATGTACAGTAGAGGCCCATTGAAGAAAAGCTTGGGGGAATCCCCAACCACCTCCGCAGGTGCTTGTTAATTTTCCTCTCCGTGCCTTCCACAACTGTTATAGGGAACTCATAGACTTTAATGAGCCAAATAAGTGTGGGCAGAATGCCATGCTGGTACAGACAGGATTTAAATTTCCCAGGGAGTCTGGACCTATCGATCTTCTTCAACCACTCCTCTGTTTGCTTCACAGCGTCTGCAACATTGGCACCATCTTTCAGTGATGCATTGAACAACTTCCTAAGCATTTTATAGGGCTGTCCTCAGTGGATGGAATGACCTGGCATTGAACTTGGAGGCCAAGCTTACTTGTGACTCTGCCCTTCCTGATGACCAGCCTTCTGGACTTCCTGGCCTTAAATAACAACCTCGCCCAAGTGGCTATATCATCAAGGGTCAATCTCACTTGAACATGTGTCGCAGTGCAGTGGTTATTGTAAGATCATCCATAAATCCCTGCAGCACTGGCTGAACAATACTTGACTCCAGAACGGGTCACGGGTTTTGCCTTCTGCTGCTATTATTAGAAGATTCATACCCATGATAAAGAGGGCAGGGGAGATGGTACATCCCATTGGGATTCCCTTCTGGAGATCCTGCCAGTTGGTTGTTCACTTGGCTGACGTAAACCTCAGTTTAATCCCCCTAGACAGCTAATGATCAGTTCTTGAATAGCAGCTGTGATAATGTGATAATGGTCAAGTCTGAATTTGATGAGGTCGTGCAGAATCGATCTGTGTTCACTAAATCCAACCAGACCACTGTTAAATTGCCTTTCTTCTGTTTGGACTCTGGTTGATCATTGATGTGTTTCCCAGACAGTCTGAAAAGCCTGGGATACCACCTTTCTGAATGGAAATACTGATGAAATTGTTCTGCATCATGTAGGTGGTCAGCCTTTTAGCAAGCACTGAGATCCCTTTTTTTCACTGATGCTAAATGTTAGTTAGCTAATAACTTTCATCTGTTTTGAGTCTATGCAGTGGTAATAAGCACTCCAATGTTAAAAATATGGATGTCATTTTTGATTTGGGTTTTTATTTTTTTCTTCCCATTTTCAAATGTCCCAAAGCTGAAATCTGTCCTCGCTGTTAATGACTTGGATGCTTTCATGTCATCCTATCTGAACTACTGAAATGCTCTGTACTTGAGCAGCATATGAGAAATGTTTCTGTGAGGCTGTTAAAACCACAAAACCACCTGTGCTGACCTTTTTTACACTTACAGATACAGATAACCTCTTGTGTTTTTGAAAACACTTTATAAATAAAGGTTAATTTGACTATAGAGAACATGCAGGTGATTTACTGTACGAGCAATCGAGAATCCATTTGCTCTTTTTTTTTAATGTCACTGTTCAGAGACTGAACACTTCAATAATATTGTACTGCATGGTATTAAATATAAGAAAACAGTTTTTTTTTAACAACTGCATAATATATCACTTGCATAAAATGTTTTTCATGATAAGTTTATGGTGTAATTATAACTGAGAGTTTGAGATTGTTCTGAAGCAAGTGTTCTGTCTGGGTGCCACAAAGAGATGAGAGTGCTAATGACAGAGGTTTAACATGAATTATAATGAAATACCTTTAAGTCTCTGTGCACAACACCCGTCTGATGGCAATGAAGTACCGCCTCCAAAATCTGCTGGATGCAATGGCTTCAGAGAGAGAGAGAGAGAGAGAGAGAGAGAGAGAGGTTTTAATCAAAAGCAGTACATTGGAATATACTGGACACACAATACATGACCATGTGATGTATATATATTGTGATATGTCAATTGTACACAGTCAATTTAATTTTTTTTTGCTTGTTGTGGAATAATAAAAAGATATATTCTGCATCACTAAATTAATGTTATGTAGTCTGATTAAAATTAAAATGACAGTTTTGGCTAGTTTTGTGAGATACCTGGCTCTTGTCAAGCCAAGGATACTTAACTTTTATTGTCCATTACTCGTGTAATGCTTTTATACATAAAGTCCATTTGTGTTGTGCTGATAGCCCACCCACCTGGCATCTGCTTCGCTGTAATATTCCCTGGCAACGATGTCTTCAAACAGCTCACCACCCGTTACTCTGAACCACACGAATGAGCAAGAATGAGCAAGTAATGCCACTAGTTAAAGTATCATTTAACTTCAGACAGTTGTTTTATGGGTGTTTATTCAAATGTAGGTACTTCTGGCTCTGTGAACTTTTCCCTTTTGAAAAGTTGGCTTAATTTGTCTCCTAACAATTTCCCAGCAGTGTATACCAGGGCTGTTTTCTGTGAGGAGGCAGTGCCTCCCCAAAACTTTGAAAGAGAAACAACTGCACAGTACAGTAATAAATAAATCATTTAATGTAGCAATAATTGGACCAAGCACACCAGAGGATAAAATGAGGAAAAAGATTGCATATAAGTAATTTTGACATATAGTATATAATTTTAATAGTAACAAAGGCTGCATTTCTTTGATAAAAAGAATTGTGCAAATTGTCTATTGTGTTATATAAAAAGAATGGTTTTCTATTTTAGTATACTTTAAAATTGTATTTATTCTTGTGATGCAAAGCTGAATTTTCAGCTTCATTGCCCCAGTCTTCAGTGTCACATGATCCTTC
Source organism: Carassius auratus (assembly GCF_003368295.1). Lineage (NCBI taxonomy): Eukaryota > Metazoa > Chordata > Actinopteri > Cypriniformes > Cyprinidae > Carassius > Carassius auratus. The sequence goes on from NC_039263.1 coordinate 4,688,010, forward strand.
AAAAATCACTGTATGTTGATTTATCATCAACGTCAGAAACTGTATTGCTGCTTATTTTTTGGAACCTGTGATTCTGTTTTTTTTCAGATTCTATTAATGAATAAAAAGTAAGAATTTATTCAAAATATGATTATTTTCTAATGATATACACAGCTGTTTGAGTTTAAGGTCAGTATTTTTAAACATTTTTTTTAAGGATTGATAGAAAAGTGATATTAAATCCTTATATTGCTAGGAAAGATTTCACTGGAGTAATGGCTAACGAAGATTTAAGTTTTGTATCACAGAAATAAAGTATATTTTAAAATGTTTTCAAATAGAAATTTTTTTATTTTAAATTGTAATACTATTTCACAATATTACTGTTTTTTTCTTCTGTATTTTTGGTCAAATAATGCACTTTTGATGAGATAAAGAGACCTCACAAAAAAAAAAAAAAAAAAAAAAAAAAAACATTACAAATCTTAAATATTATTGGTCCAAAATTACATACAATAATTATTGCTACTTTTGACTATAAGTGACATTTTCACTAAAATCATTACATTTCTTAATGCATTAATGTGTTATTGTATTTTTTAAACCCATACAATGAAAGTAAACAGTTCAATGATGCCCTAAACCACAGTAACTTTAATGTGATTGTGATTAAAATTTTATTTGACTGTTTCCTTGTTAATTCATATTTATATTACTCAGTACTTACATGCAATTAAACTGTAACAAGGATGCATTAAAATAAAATAAAAAATAAAATAAAAGCTGAAATCTGTTACTTCTGAATAAAATCCCTGAGAGACTGAAATGCTTTAAGTTGAAGAAACACCCTTATACTTCTTTTTTTAACCTCAAGCAATTTTAAGAAGACAATGGTTTTATGAAGGTGTCATCCGGTACAGTAGGTACTATAATTATTTCAATATGAAGAAAGATATCTATTGTCTCCCCCTGCGCTATAGCAAAAAATGAGCCTTTATTACCATTTCCCCCACAAAACCTTACATTAGCAGAGGAACGGTTTTTCTCCGTTTCTGAAAACAAATCATGTTTTTCACTCTCTTGGGTCTTTGTTAACCTACAGCAGCATTTGAGTTTATGTTTTGTACTTTATTATAGTATAAAATCCTTTTATCTGGGATGTTTGGTCAGAGAAACTTACAAGTCAAAGATGAGGTAATGGTGACCTTCCTCTGAGATGCTGTCATGCAGACGCACTGGTGAAGGATTGCCGGTTGTGGTTAGGATGGAGAATAAAAAAAGAGAGATAACATGATTACAAAGTCATTTTTGTTTCATTACTGTTTTCTTACATATACTGTACCATGCACTGCCTTGCAAGTCTTCAGACTTTAAATATTTCTGGAAATGTTTGTGCCGACAGATTTGCTACAGACATTTCAAAATAGAGCTTTAAGCTTGAAGTCATTTGGCTGATTCTCAACAGGCTTTTGGCACAAATTTAGCAAAATAAAATGTATTAATTGAATCTAATTTAATATGTATGGAAGCCCATTTCCACAGCTAAATTAAAAAAAAAGGTAAATCGGACTTTTTATCTCACAATTAGTTTTTCTTTGCATCTGTGAGATATAAACCTGCAATTGTTAAAAAAGGGAAAAAAGACCTGATTTTCTTTTTTTTTTAAATCAGACTTTTATTCTGACTTTATAATTTGTAATTGCAATTTTATATCATGCAATTCACAATTCTGAGTTTATATCTCACTATTCTGATTTCTTTTCTCATGCAATATCATGTTTATATCATGCAATTCTGAGAAAAAAAAAGCCAGAATTGCAATATATAACCTCACAATTGTGAAAAAAGACGTCTGAATGGTAAGATATGAACAAGTCAGAAGTACCTTTATTTTTATAAATTATTTTCATGTTGGGGAAATGGGCTTCAGTAGATATGGGCTGAAACAGTGAATGTTTTTTAAGAGTCTGAGGGGTTCCCCACATCCAGCATGGCTGCTACATCCATTGCATCCATACAGACATACACTGTAAATGGATCAGAGTGATTTCTTCAGATAACACTGTTCAGATCATAGGGAACAGATTTCACTCAAGTCAGCAAGTAGCCATTATTACCATGGCAACTGCATAGCTACGCTCTAGCAACCATTCAGAGCAGACTAGCAACCGCATAACAACATGACCCAGTCATATCTCTGCAACTGAACATCAAAGAGACATGGGGCTGGTTTCGTTTAACGTAAAGCAATTGTGCCTGAGACTCAAACAAATGTGACATCGATGAAGAAAGTACTGTCACAGCAGGCATTACGAGCAATTTATCTTTTTATTATTCTCTCATAGTTTAGAAGTTGTTACTACATCGGCCTGTGAGGTCATTAACAAGCGTCCTATATTATTGAACCAGGAAACAGCAGTGACTAGTTGTTAGTTTCTTCAGCAATGCATCTATCATCACCGCTGGTGTGTGTGTGTATCACCTCAATAACCAGATAATGAGCACACTAAACAGTAGACCTACATTAAAACTTGCTCTTGCCGGGAAGGTACATTTGGGGCTTGTGAAATGAACCAGAAAAATGGCTAAAAGTAAGGTCTAAAATAATAAGGCTAATCACAATTGCAGCTTCACTCTAAAAAATGCTGGGTTGTTTCAACCCAACTTTGGCTCAAATATAGACTTACCCAAAGGTTTTTAATAATTTTTTTTACCCAAAGTTGGAATAAAACAACCCAGCATTTTAGAGTGTGTATTTATAGTTAGCTTTATATAAAAAATAAGTTCACTTCATTTAGATAGCTAAGTAAACATTTGTGTGTGTGTGTGTGTGTGTGTGTGTGTGTGCGGTGAACTTACCAATATTGGAGTGCTTCAGCAGTCTGCAGATCCTAGCCTCCCTGTCCAGCTTCTGGTGATCTAGAATATATAATAACAGATTATTCACATATTTTTTTGAATGTTTTCAACATTTTTGAAAGTTGAAAAGTTCAATTTTCCCGGCTATGGCCATTACCAATGTCAAGAGATAAAAAAAATGCTTGATGATTTAGCAGATGACACTTGAGATGTCCATTTTGTAATGATCTCAGCTTAAATGATTGTCCAAAATCACCAAGTGCAGTAATTATTTGAATAATTTCACTGGGTGACACCACTTCAACATAGGCTACTTCAAAAGCCAAAAATCAAAGCCACTTGCATTAAAAGTGCACTTCCATAATATACTTAAAGTGCATTATTTCCGTGAACTAATTTTGTACTTAATATACGCTTTCAGAAATAGGGGTACAGTAGGAGCCATTTCTGTTCCCCAATCTACACTAACATATCCCATAGGGCTTTTTTATTGGACCTCAAGGTACATGTATGTTCCCAAGCAATGCCAAGGGTACAAAAGCTGTACCCCGGTACAGCCCCAGTGACAAGCCATTGTACCCCTAAAGGTACAATTGTGTACTTTATTTTCTGAGAGTGTACTAAAAATGATTTTTAGGACTCCGTACGATAAACTTAAGATCAACTAAGTGTACTCAACTGTGCTATTTTAGGACATTTTAAAATGTACTACAATCCAGTTACAAGTCTTTACTTCTTTGGTTACATATTATTATGATTAGCTTGTTACAGTGTAATTATGCATTTAAGTACTGAGTAATATTAATTAACTATATGTATACTTATATGGTTAGGGTTAGGGTCACTTGCATGTAATTATGCATAATTATAATAGTAAGTATGTGTTACAAATACGCCTTAAAATAAAGTGTTAGCTCTTTTTTAAAATCTGATTAGGTAATCAAGATTACATGTATCAAGCCCAGCTCAGGTGAGAAAAAGTAATGCAAAAGTAACGTAATGGATTACTTTCCATAAAAAGTAACTAAGTAACACAATCACTTACTTTTTGTGGGGTAACGCAATATTGTAATGTGCTACTTTTAAAAGTTACTTTCCCCAACAGATTTTAAATATTTGTAATATAGGCCAACAGCAGCTTCTCAGCATAAACCCAACATTTGGAAACCACCCATAAAGATAACAGTGGATTCCTGTGAAATTAACTGTGCTTTTCACAAATTGATACACATTATAATTCCTTCAAGATGTTTTACCTGTGCAGAAATGTATGCTAAAGGTAAATATTCTCAGCATTAAGCAAGATAAAAGGAGGAACCTAGAAAAACCTGCACAATCTCAAGAAAGGGTGGAATCAATTAAAGCTATATGCAGTATAATAAGGCCCCAGGGTCAGATGGTTTCTGTGTCAAGTTCTACAAAACGTTCTCCTCACAACTGACCTCACTGCTTATTAGCATGTTTAATTATTTTTATGAACGATCAGGATTACAATCAAGCCTCACAGATGCCCCCATTACAGTTTTCCTAAAGCCAGGCAAAGATGAACTAGATTGTAGCTCCTAAAACCTAAATGTATCAATTAAATGTAAAAATATATATATTATATAGATATAAATCACAATATTTAATAGAATTTTATTTTGATTTGGTCCAAATTTTAATCACTGGACATGGCCACTATATCTTTCCACATCTGCAGCCACAAATAAAACATGTTCAAAGTATTTCCTTTGGTCCGGGGCGACACATGGATGATGTCCCAGAGTCCCTTTGCTATTCATTGTAGCCATAGAGCTTCTTTACTCAGAATGTCAAAGTCTATTTAAGGGAATAAACAGTATGCATGTGGCGCACAATCTTCTTCATGCCTTTTATACTATTTCCCTGATCCATCATCTTCCGTCTGAAGTTGTAAAAATAATGAGCATCTTTTTAGGCTGTAAACTTAACCTTTCAAAAAGCATATGTTTCTCATTATGATCTATGTGCTTGCTTGTTTACAGCTTGGAGACAGGTTACATAACCTGTCTAAAGTTATGCATTTTTTTCTTGAAAGTATGTGTTGAGGAGGTAATGTTGCTTTATTACAAATCTATCTATCTATCTATCTATCTATCTATCTATCTATCTATCTATCTATCTATCTATCTATCTATCTATCTATCTATCTATCTATCTATCTATCTATATTAAGCCTATATAGCATTAAAATGAGCTGCAATATAAAATCAGTTGTTCAAAATTAATGTATGACCTCTAAGTAACAGCTATGTACTAACAAGGGCCAAATGGTAACTCAGTATTGTAATGCATTACTCTTAAAGTAACGTTCCCCAATGCTGTCATTAATATAGTGCTAGTACAGGAATGTGCCAAATGCCAGAAGCAGCATCAGAACAGTGCTTTTCTTATATTTTCTCTGTGGTGGGAAGGACTTACTGTAATATTTTATTTAACTTGAAATCTGCAGTGTGTTGGCTGTGGTATCACTGGTGTGTGCCAGCCTGTAGGGAGTCTGTGCTGCGCATATGGCTGTGCGTTCTCCTTTAACTGGCTCTGTTTTAAGAGCTCTGTGCTCACCAAATTGCATTTAACAAGCTCCATTGTGGATGCTGTGTCTCAGCTTAATAAGTTGTTCCCTCTTTGTACACCAGATGACATAAACTGCGAAAGTGTACAAACGTCCTTTGTATGTTGTGCTCACTTGAATTTGGCCAAGCAATCTAAATGACATCAATATAAAATTCTACAGCCCATTGTTTATCGACACTTTCTCTCCCATTGGCAGACTATTTGTGAAGGCTCGTTGGAACGATGGTTTCAGAAAGCACTGAATCATTGTATGTAGGTAATAACAAAACATAATTGGCTAACACTTTTGGGAAACACATCCCTGAATCATCTGGGTGAATATGAGATCGGATATTAACCCTGGACCAGGAGAACTTCCCTGGCACTGACAGAATTTTCCGGCAATCCGTGTTTCCACTGTTATACTGTAGGGGGCACTATCACACATCTTCTGAAATAGTAAAGAATCTCTGGATCCAAAAACAAGCAAAGAAGACAGAAACAAGAGATAAAAGCATTGATTGTGCATATGTCAGCTACCGTGAAGATCAAACATTAAATAACATTAATCAAAACGGCCTAACATTACAGAATAAAACATTGATCCAGGAAGTAGTATAGGATTGTGAAGCTTTGGGAGTGTTGATGGAATCGATCTACTCTGTATATGTTTTGATCATCATCCTGAATCTGATCTGGATGTGGTCATTGAAAAAAAAAATTTGAACAATGATTTTATTTTATTTATTTTTTTAAACAAAACTTACCCACATTAAAATTTTGTTAAAAAAAAAGAGAAAAATAGAATGCATAAAGCAAGAATAAAAGGGTTTGTTTTGTTTAAAAGCAGAGGCTCTGTTATCATGTGTTTAGATATTTTTATGATAAAATATTCTGGGGTCTGTGAAAGATTTGCATAAATGTTCAAAAATGCTGGCAGGGAAATAAGTGTAAGTTAATAAGGAGTTAAACAAGAAGTTAATATGCAGGCAGTATGATATACTATAATACGATAGAAGTCCACTTGTTCTTTTAATTCGAAATACAAAAAAGACAGAACACATAAAAATGTATTAGTTTGACGTGTGCATGCAAGTTAATCAAATGTTTGAATCTGCTGAATGTGGTTTTAAACATGTCAGTTGAGTTTAATCTTCGATTTAATAATACCAACTTTTTGGAAGACTATTCTGAAATCTCTACTTTGAAAACAAACTTTGATTTGGGTGGGCTAGTTAAGGTCATTTCCTCTCATTTTGATGCACTCTGAGAGCGATGAAATCCCAGCTTTCAGTCGGCCCACTCATTTGGATGATGCACAAATGAAAAACTCTCCGGAGGATTCAATCTAGCTATCCTTTTGAGTCGGTGTGTTCGTCGAGCGCCTCTGACACAATGTAATGGTTTTCAATGAATAACACTTGATTAAAAGAGAGCAACAAAGTAACTTTTGCATTTACAGAAACTGCAAACTCTCGCCATTATGGAGCGTTATGAGCATATCTATGTTTTCTTAAAGGCATGCACACATTAAAGAAACTTGACTAAAAGAATGTAAGAAAGACTTTTTAGAACATGTTTTTTCTTAAATGCACAGTTAAGTAAAAAGTGACTGGAGCAAGGAAAAATGCCCCCTTTCACTGGACAAAAATATCATCTTTTCTGTCCTGTTGTTGAAAGTAGAGTAAGTGTGTAGTATATGTCATAAATATAATGAGGGTATCCGTTTACTGTCAACAACTTGATGTGATATATAATCAGTGCAGACGGTGTCTATTGATAACAACATGATTTTGACATGATGTGACAGTAGACAGAGCGTTATAATAGTTACAATCCATGCCAGCATATACTTTTGACTCAACTCACTCTGTTGCCTATAATAGAGTTTCCACTTTTTAAATAGTTCTCAGTCATCTGAAAATAAAGCAGAAATTTATATATAACCTCTTAACATTATGTGATCAGATAAATGCAACATTTACGTTTTCAATGATCTTTGGTCAGACAGGAAGTTATGTAAACAAATAACAGAATAACCTACGAGGTCAAAGATTAGTTACACCCAACTTCAAGTCAATTTTAGACATGCATCTCACTCTCATTAGAGTACTAGTACACTTTGGGTTAGTATGAGGCTAGAATTAGTTTACCTGTATTTGCCAAGCTACTACAGTGTGTGTTGGAGACACATCAAAATAAAATGTGAGCAGATCACTCTACTGATATTCTAATGGCAGCTAGTTGACATGGAGTGGCAAAGTTACCAAAATAAAGTGTTACTCTTAAGACTTGTTTGCCAAATATTGTACAGTCTCATCTACGGTTTTAAATCCATCCATTATCTGAGCTGCTTGTCCAATGCAGGGTTGTGGGGACGCTGCTATCTTGGGCCAAATGTAAAAACACCCTGAATGGATGATCAGTCCATCACAGGGATAACAAACACACTCACACCTACCCAGGGGCTTCCTGTCTCAGCTGGGATTCAGAAGTCAGCAAAGATATAAAACATTTAAGCACTGGCCAAATTAAAGCAAGGAGTTGTAAAAACATTGCAAATAGGAAGTGGCTCATCTCAGGAAAAACAGCACCCCAGTGATCCATTTTCCATTTGTAGCAACCTCTTCAGAGAATGAAGGGACACCGTCAAATATGCCAGTTGCTTCCAATATTAGACCCCCATTAACCTAGAATTTCATAGTTTGGCTCTGCTAGGGAGACAATTGATGTTCATTGAGAAATGTGAACATCGCTGGCAACCGTCAGACACAGAGCTTGTGGCAACACTCAGTGTTGTTCTCCTTGGACATGCCTGAAGCTGGTTAATATCTACTGTAAGAGGAACAAGATCCTTAGCATTCCTTCCAACTGAATACCTCACAAAAGTAGAAGAACAACTCAAGACCATGATGCAGGGTCCCCGGCAAAATATTAGAGACTGTGTCCAATGTCTATAAATCATTGAGAAGCATCTGAAGCAGAAGAGGAAGCATCTGACATCTGAATCTTATTTGATTGCATACATACTCTCTGTAGATTTCTATATGAGGATTGGGATATATATTAAATAAATTAAAATTAATGGATTTAATGGCAAAAAGACGTACCTATATGTATGAAATCGCAGCAGTTTCTAATTGGAATGAACACTTGAGACAGTAAAAGTCAGACATTGCAAAGTAAGGTTTACTCGGCCAGAGTTTCGATTAAAGAGGTCATGAACTGCCTTTGTTTTTTTATTTTGTACTGTTCTCTGGGGTCCACTTATTATGCTATCACCATTCTTCATAGACACATGCTGCTGTGATTTAGGTGAAAAACATAAATAATGCAATAAATAACAAGCGATCTGTAAGAAGAGACAACGCAAGAGTGACAGCGAAATGAAAACAGTTTCTCAAACTTGTGTTGCAACATTACTGTCGGCACAGCATTGTGTTTTAGTTTCAATCTTTTTGAAAATCCAGAATCAAATTGTACCTTGTTTGTAAACGAATCAACGTTATGTGAACAAAAGACCAGGTTCTTACTGACGTGGCCTGGTTCTTCATTAAAAATAAAGTTAATCCACTCTTTCCTAATGTTGGGATCAGAAGGAAGGCAATGGAACGACTGTTCTTCCCACAGCTTGGCACTGCACAGCATCTTGTATTCAAAGCATCTTCATGGTTTGGTTTCTGCATAGACCTGAGCGTTTGCCTCTCTTGTAAACACTATATGCACGGATCGGTGGGCGGGGCTAAACCAGCAGTGATGTAGAAGGCGGTGCTTATCCACACTATTACATCATAGAGTGGCGCATTCCAAAATCGGTCATTTTGTAAACTGGCTTCAATATAAACTGTTTTTAGACTAACGACAAAGTTTTAAGTTCTGAAACATATAGGGTCGGGTTTCCCAAGAGCTTCGTAAGCTTAAGATGTTCGTAAAAACGATCGTACAACTGATCTTAATATTATGGTTGGTCTGTTTCCCAAAAGCATCGTAACTCAAGTAGCACTTAAAAATCATTGTAGATGCTCTGGAATAATCGTAAAGCCCTAAGTGCATCGTAAGAAGACAGATTTGTGCGGCCACATGAAGGACAATCAGCAGATTACTCCTTTAACTTGCTTTATTGTACACTTTATGACTCGTTTTCTTTTTTTTTAAATTATTTTATTAATGAAATTATTAAAAAGGGCAGAAAAAAAATAGAAATACACATTCAAATGAAATGACTGGGAAAAAAACGAATAAAAGAAGTAGTGTAATGTAGGAAATGCTTCAAAGACGCGGAAAAAAATATGTCTTTGTATTGGACCCAGAAATAACGTCTCTCTGTTTCTCTCTATCTCTCTGTCTCTCTCTCTCTCTTTCTATGCTGTATATAAATAAATCATTTTAAATAAATGTATGCATTTAGCAGACGCTTTTATCCAAAGTGACTTACAGTGCATCCAGGCTAACATTTTTTTACCTAACATAATATATAAGTATATAAAGTATATTAAATATTTTTATGTCAAGTATAATATTGTACACTAATATAATATAATATTGTATTGTATTATAGTTAATATATCCAAGTTGTCTGTCTGGAACGCAACATTAGGTTAATATCAATAAAAAATTGTTTACTACAATTAAGAGCATTTAGAAATTTCAGCACTTGGCAAACGGATAGCGACTCCTAAGTAGCACTTAAAGCACAGCTACGTGTTTTTGCTTTACGTGCATGCATTGTTGAGAAACGCACGTGAAACAATACCGAACGATCGTAAAATTACTCGTAGAAAACGCTCTTAAGCTCTAAGATCAATTGTTATCGGGAAACCCGGCCCAGGATGTTTTTTTATATAGTATAATGACCTCCTAAATGTCAAAAGATCAAGGCAATTTGGGTTTCTCAGTTCATAACCCCTTTAATAACGATTCATTTTTGCAAAATTCCTTGCACAATATTATAACATGCTCTGAGATTTAAAGATAGATAAATTCATTGTTGGCCACTGCAAAACAGTCGAGAATATTTTCTGACTGAGTGCTTTTTGACGTGCATTTAGGATCAACTAAAAAATGATTGGAAGATTTGCAACTTTTGATAGAGATCGAACTTTCTGACACCCTTTCTGACAATATCTTAACAGACAGCTTAAGAAACTTTGATTACAAACTCTGAAGTGAATTTATTTTAAGAAAAAAAGACAGATCGTCTATCAAGCTAAAAGGCTTGTGTGAATTTCCCGCAGTATAAGTGCAGAACCTGCAGGGATGTGTAGATATTCCTGCAAAAATCCAGCACTGAAATTCTAGCCCTGCACCACATTAAAGTCACGCAGTGGCAAAGGCAGCAAAGCATCCACAAAACATCAGTGAACCACCTCCATGTTTGACTGCAGGGAAGGTGTTCTTTTGTTAGAAGGCTTCATTTTGTTTTCTATAAATATAGAGATGGGATGGTTTACCCATCTGCCCTCAGGACATTCTTTCATAAGTATGTTCTGGCAAATTGCAGTCGGGCTTTCTTATATCAGTCGGCGGGGTCCTGGTGGATTTCTTTTTCCAAATAACTCCCTTTCTTTGAGTTTTGGACAGATGATGCAAGTTGCTGGGTGAGTGCGCTGATGCGAGAAACTGGGTCATCTTCAATCTGGTGGAAGCTGACAGATGCTGGTGCTTCCTCCACCATTCGAATAGTCCCTCACTGAGATCTTCTCTCACGTCTGTGCTGTTGGCTACAATGCCATGAGCCCTAAACATCTTGCTAACATGAAGTATGGTGGAAAGAGGAATACCGAGATCTCTGGAGCTGCACGTGTAGCTTTGAGCTTGTCCGTGGTTGGTTTAATCTTGTGCATGACCTTAGATAGTTCTCTGGTTTTCTTTCTTTTGTTCGTGCTCATTGCGGTACACAGTAACACAAACAGAAGAATGACTCATTTTCTCTATTCAGACTGGTTGAATGCATGATTATTATACTGCACACACTTTCATCTTGCCACAAGAAAGTTCAGTTGCAAAGTAAAAAAAAGGAATCTAATTATTTTTAACTACCTCTAGAAGATGTCAGTAATATTGACCAGGCTACTTTAGGATTTTTCTGTGGAATTTGCTCTTTTTTTTGTTTTCTTTTGTTCAACTGCACACTTTTTTTTTTCAGCTGCACACTTACATATATGGATAACAAATGTTTTCATTTCAACAGTTTTTTTGGAAGAAATTGTGCAACGATGCCAGCATTTTTGGCTGTGTACTGAACAGAAAAAAAAGAAGAATGGTTTGTCATTTCGTCTGGAAATCTCACATTATCTTCTAACCAAACGTTACTACCTCTGTTTTCACATACACCGAAACTGGTCTATTGAAATAGAATAGAACAGAATATAATTGAATAGAATAGAACAGAACAGAATAGAATAGAACATAATTGATTTGAATTGAACAGAATAGAATAGAACAGAATAGAATAGAACAGAATAGAATAGAATAGAACAGAACAGAACAGAATAGAATAGAACAGAATAGAACAGAATAGAATAGAACAGAATAAAATAGAATAGAACAGAACAGAACAGAACAGTATAGAATAGAATAGAACAGAATTGATTTGAATTGAACAGAATAGAATAGAACAGAACAGAATAGAATAGAATATAATTGAATAGAATAGAACAGAAAAGAATAGAACAGAATAGAATAAAATAGAATAGAACAGAATAGAATAGAACAGAATAGAATAGAACATAATAAAATTGAACAGAATAGAATAGAACAGAATTGATTTGAATTGAACAGAATAGAATAGAACAGAATAGAATAGAATAGAACAGAATAGAATAGAACAGAACAGAATAGAATAGAATAGAACAGAATAGAACAGAATAGAATAGAACAGAATAAAATAGAATAGAACAGAACAGAACAGAATTGATTTGAATTGAACAGAATAGAATAGAACAGAACAGAATAGAATAGAATAGAATTGAATAGAATAGAACAGAAAAGAATAGAACAGAACAGAATAGAATAGAATAGAACAGAATAGAATAGAACAGAATAGAACAGAATAGAATTGAACATAATAGAATAGAATAGAATAGAATAGAATTGAACAGAATAGAATAGAATAGAAGTGTCTATTCTCAGAATATGCATTACTATTATGAAGTAATAAAAAACGTAATGTGATTGAATCGGTCAGCTGTTAACAGACTGACAGAAAAACTGTTAGCTGTGATGATGGATCGCTTACACACTGCATTGTTTAAAAGCCCATTAAAACAACAATGCAAGTACAGTAGCTACTATTTGAAGCATAAAACATGATGTGTGCCTGGCAACACGGTGTGGGAGGTGTGCGGCTGCCTTCAGGGTATATCACTGCCTCCTACTGCTCTACTTGACTTTCAGCTTTTACAATATCAGCTTCCAGGGAACAAAAACCTTCCTTTCTCAGCTATGACAATCATACAACAATCACCATTTGTAAGGACATTTCTTAAAAGGCAAATGCATAAATGGCACAATTTTTTGTGATACGAACCCTCCAATTCAGTTATTTTCAGCTTATTTTCACAATGAGAAATGAAACAGCGTTTAGACCCACATTGCAAAAAAAAAAAAACATTTTTAACATTCACTATAACTAAACTGACAAAAAAAATCAATACTTATATAATCTATTAGAAGTTTAGAACGGGACAAACATTGTATTTGGACACTTAATTTTCTTTAACCTCAACACAGCATTCACTAGTCACCTTAGTGAATGTAATTTCTAAAAGTGCCCACCTTTTTTTCACAAATTAAAATGAGTGATCGTTAAAAGACTTGGTCCTCAAAAGTAACATTTTTGTTCTTCACAGACTTATTAATGACTAATTAATGATGTAATTCACCTCTCATACAAGATGCATAGCTTTGAGCCTACAAACAAATAAAAGTAACCGGTTTTGTAAATAAGGGCTTAGGATAGACTGGTAATAAATCAACTATAGATTGACTCCACTGCTGATGTTCTGTAGTACCTAATGATTGCTTATAATTCCCAACCTTGATTACGTTAATAAATCGTTTGGACAGTTTTGTTGGACTGATCTGTGCACCTACCCCGAGTAGACAGCTTCTTCGTGTTGATGATCTTTGCAGCATACTCTTGGCCTGAGAGAACTTTCACACATCTCCGCACCACAGAAAAGGCCCCCCTAAAAACCAAGAAGAACGTGGATGCAAGGTCTGTATGTTGAACATTTAGTGCACTTTTTATGTAAAGGTTTACCTGCTAGGCAAGCAGTAATATATTAAATTATGCAATATTTCAATGTCTGAACTGAATTGCCACCCACAAAAGCAATTATGTAAGCGGTTTGACTGCCCACAGGAAAAGACGTGTGTATGTTCAGTATGAGGGTGTGTGTGTGTGTGTGTTCAGTATGAGGGTGTGCGTGTGTGTGTGTGTGTGTGTGTGTGTGTGTTCAGTATGAGGGTGTGTGTGTGTGTGTGTGTGGGAGTGGAGCAGTGGGCACAAGGCCAGATGGAGTTGAAGACCCGTCTCTGTAGAGGTGTTACATGCTCTCAAATCAAGAAAACAAGTATACAGTGCACTCGCGCAGGATAAAAAAAATAATATGCTGTAGTACAGAGTGGGTGGATGGAAAGAGGGAATCAAACAGATTTTCTTGTACTTCTGCCTCAACATCTCACAGCATTGTTACTGGCACTATATGCATCAACGTACAGGTATCTGGATTTTAGTATGTAACATTTATGAATGTAATTATTCATAATTATAAGCTGGCTCATTTTATTGTAACGAACCGTAAGGTGTCTTGAGATATACACACTACACTATGTGTGTGTGTGTGTGTGTGTGTGTGTTTATTCATATACTGTACATACATGCATAATGTATCTTCTTACAGATCAAGAATTTGCCACAATGCATTTGGGTTGTTACTGCGACTATGACTCTATTTAAATAAACTGTATGATTGTGCTACTACTCCACATTGTGATTCCTCTCTTTCTCTCTCTGAAAGCATGAGATTGGCATGATGTTGGAAACGCTCTTCAGATGTGGCCGCTGAACTTTGAAGTGCTTTCCTCTGTGGATCTCCTCCACCCAGTGTCTGCTCGTTATGTAATGCAAGTTGCGCTATGTGCCTTCTCAAGTTAGTACATACTGATCATTTCTACACGATCTGAAATCATGCTTCATTCAAACCAAACACTACCAGATTTGCCTCACAACCACTTTCAGATCAAACTCAAAGTGGATTTGCATTTGTATCTATCGGGGAGATTTTCCAGCTACGTTGTTCTTATTCTTTAATACATAAACTGTCTGACAGTTCTAATGCTCTTAACATACGCTGATATGGTACAAAAGCATTGCATTGGAATGAAAAGAACATCTCGGGCCACTGTGCAACTCACATCAGTTTAAAGAAATGCATCGATTAGGACTTACTTCCCCAGTTCCTCAAACAGCTGGTATTCCTCTGTGAAGCGCGTGCAGGTGATGGTTGCCATCCTGGAGACGTGTGCGTTTCCCGCGTCTGATGAGAGTGTTGTGAGGTGAACGTTTGGAGCGTCAGGCAGGAGGAACAAATCAAACGTCTGGTCCACAGATCGTTTTCTATATCGGAAAAGTGGAAGTGGAATGAGGAAAAAATGTGGATGTCTGCGACTGGCTGCTGTCCTCCATACACAGCCCTCGTTACCATGGCAGCCGCATCCTCCTCCTCTCCTCACATGCTCACACACATGAAGCATGCAGACAGTAAAACACACCCACACACCTTCAGTGTGCATCACACTGTTACTTCACAGCGGTCTGCATACACTGTATGAAGAGATGCTATTTTAAATGCTTTCAGATAAAGCGAAGCATACAGTACTTTTTTAAATTCACATTCAGTCAAAGTCCTTTCGTTCAAACGCAAGCATTGCATCAAAGATTTTTACACATTGGAATGATCTGCTATTGCTTTTAGTAGAAATTCCCTTGCATGTGGATTTAATGATGTCTGTCTTTTTCTCCATCTATAGCGGAAATAATAGAAAAGAATCAATGCACAATTTGCCCAAAGTGGCTCATTAGGGACAGGTTAGGGACCAGGACCACTGATCTGAGAACAGGGCTGGTGATAGATGATCTATTGAGATCAGATAACATTTATGTTGATAACGATGATCAGCTATGGACATTTTTACTCTATGGAGACATAAATGCAATAACAGCCAGTCAGTGCATGTCTCTGATAACTCTGCATGTTCTGTGTTTCTCTGTGTAAATGAATGGTATAGTTATATCTAATGCATAAACTCAAACACACGTGACCCGCAAAGCGATTCCAGGATCTGCGTCTCAATTTATGAGACATGAACATGTGAACTTCATCTCCAGAGCTACTCTAAAAGTCACTTTACACAAAAACGGTCGCTGCACTGATATTCTGAAGTTGTCAGGTTGCATTCATTTTATGATTAATATTTTATTTTGTGCAGTTCTTCTGCATTTGTACTTTATCTCTGTGTATTCTTTGGGGATTACACTTCAGAGTCAGACTGTATATGAACTGCATTGTTTAAATCTGTTACTGAAGCCTTCACTAAAGTATTTTTTGTTTGCACAACAGTTGCTAAACCTCATACTTTCTTTGATGCACAATGGGTTAAAGATTGATTAAATCAACATTTTATCAAGAAGAAGCATATAATATTATATATATTATGAATGACTCCTTTTAGAACATTTTAGCAAATGATTAACACTATTGTAAATTAATCAGTGGACTGAGATTCTTTACATTTATAAAAAGAGCAACAAATCTATGGTAAGTTAATTGTCACTATAGTTGCAATTTATTAGTACTTGTAGACCTGTTTATTAATACTTATAAAGCTCATATTTATGGCTTATTCTACATACTTTAGATATCTATGCCATACCTAAACTTAATTAATAACTCACTAACTCTTAATTAGCCACAAATTAGGAGTTCATTGAGGCAAAAGTCATAGTTCATGGTTAGTTAATAGTGAGAACTGGTCACCAAATGAAAGTGTGTGATAAAACAGTTTACTAATCTAGCGGTAAAAATGCCAAAACTGAAAAAAGTGTACAAACCTGTGAGTACAGATTGTAAACTGAGGGTAAGCATGAAATGGGCAAAGATTAATGGATCTCAAAGACTCCTATGTGACCCGATGGGGCAGTTTGAACATGAAACGGATGCAATATTTGTCAGATAAACAGATTTCGAGCTCATGAAGACCCTCTGGAGGCACTGTGCTGTTGAATTGCTCTTGCAGGACTCTGATGATGTCACATTTGATATGTTTACATGTTCAAAAGAAGCTCATTCTGTTTAAGAAAAGATCTCCTTTTGCATTGAACTTTGCAGATGTTGTTTTGCTCAAACAGGAACATTACAAATTAACTAAACTTTAAAAAGTGTTTTAATTTAATTATTATTTTACATGTTTTTTTTATTTAAATTTTAAATGATTTATGATTCAATTAATTGTTAGCGTTTCATTAAACTCACAAACCCCCTGCAGTTCTTTTCCGGACACCAGTTAACCTTAGTATAATATAATGATCAGTACACTTCATGTTGTTAATCACAATGAATGGACTATATTTTCTGACTCTTTGTATTTTTCCATCATTATGGTAAAAGGTTTTCCTATTTAAATCAATGTAATAAACAAGTGAGGACAAATGTAATCTACAGTAGTCTGATTACTGATTACTGTACTGTTGTGAGCAAAATCATGCATTCATCTGGTGCATAGATTTGTGAATTAAGCATGTGTGGAGATGTTGCATGTATTTTTGGCGCATTTGTAATGTTGTGTGCATATGTAGGATGATCATAATTTCTGATCAGAGAGCGTATGCATTTATGTGCATGCATTCACGCAGCTTGATTCATGTGATTTCTGTAATAGGATCTGTATAGGAATTTCCCTGCACTACAGTGAGCACACACTGTCACAGAGACACATTCAGCTGCATGTCCATTCCTGAAAGTCAACCTTGTGCAACCCCAGACACAGACAATTCATACCACATTTATGTGCCGAGCTTGCCTAGCTTTTGCAGGATATAGAGCATAGATAGAAATCCTCTTCACTGACATAAAAATTCTCAACAAGGATTCTTGTCCTTCAAAACTGGTTTCCATTAGGACCCCAAGCGATCTTTAGCGCCTGATTACTTCCTACACAATCACTGTAGGAAATATGTAGTTTGCACTACATTATAAATAAAAACAATTAATGTCTGTTTTAGTTAGCTTTTGTTCAAGTATAGCATACAGACCTGGTTGGCCTGATAACCTTTTGAACATCTTTAAGGTGTTTTTTTTTTTTTTTTTTTTGCATGAATTTATGAATGAATGACATTTACCTGATTCATTTATACCTGATTTCTCACATCACTGTGCTGCCTTGTAATGCACTCTTCAGACTCAGTAATAAATATACAACTAACAAGCAGAGATAACATTTTAATAGGCTATACTGTATGGAAACATAAGCATGACCAATTTGACCAAATTTGAAAGAATCCATGCTGTGGGTGCTGGCGTTAAATTTCAACTTTGTCTCTTAGTATCCTGTGGCTCCCTCTAGTGAATAACATTAATATTACAGCTAGCATTTGTGATTCACAGTAGAGTTATAGCCATACCTCCAATTATGGGACCTCTGTTATTTACGTTTTCTGGTGCCCAGGTGCTTTAAAGACAGAATAATAATGATAAAAAAACAATAATTAATAAATATAGCAACAAGTGTCAATTATCAGGGTCCAAACACAAGGAGCACCAACAGCAACAGGTGACGTATAGTTGTTTTTATTTTTCATATATGTTTTACTCCCTAGTTAAAGTTTAATGAAGCTTAAAAAATTGCATGTTTAATACAAAAGTAAATTGTTCATCCTCGTGATGTTGAGTTCAGAAGATATTTTGAAGAATGTTGATAACTAAACAGTTGCTGTTAGCCACTGAACTTTTTTTTCTTTCTCCTATACTGACAATTAGTGTTTCAGACCTATCTCTTTAAAAGAAAACAACTATTATCCTACTCAGTTTATTTAGGCTACTACTCAGTAGCCTAAATAAACATCCATTTGACTTTTTTTTTTTTTTTCCTTTTTATGTTTGTCTTGAACAAAATAAAAAAAATTGAGCTGCTGGGGCGTTTCTGGAATGAGCCTGTAATAACTGATACCATTATACAGAAATAGAGGATATTGAATAACATGGTTATACTCCACAACATCGGTCGAGTGCTTGGAATAAGTTCATTTTGTGAGCTGATGTGCTGTGTTTGTCTCAGAACGAGGCAGATGGTGTATTCTGTTCTGTAATAAAGGCCATGTCGATTCGCATTGGGTTGTAATGTTTGACCACCAGGGGGCGCCGTTCCCAAACTTTCCTCGTGAATAATGTCGCTATGATGCATTCTGCAGATCAGGATCGGGTTTCCTCTGGATATTGCTGTCCTCAAAATGCTCAGGTAGCCTACCTCGGGAAACGATGGTGATGATGACAAAAAATCTTGTGATGATACAAATTTGTCGATTCGGCACATGAAAACACTTGCTATTCACTCCAATTTAGATTTCCGAAAAAAAAGCTAAGAAAAAGGGTGTCTATGCACTAAACCAAAAGGTCTCTGCCTCAAATATCAATATGTAAAATAGAGACCCTTTAGTGCTAACCCACTCCTAGATTAATTAAAATGTGACTACATAGTTCCCATCTACCTGCACTATCTTTAAAATGTGCGTTAATTATGTGACACTAGTCTTTTTCGGTCACATGACATTTAGCATTGTGCAGGTCAGAGTTCATTTCAGCAAGCTTTATGTCTTGATGTGTTTAAACGGAAATCTGCAATCACACTTTGTTTTTTACGTGCACAATGATTGAAACCATTCCGCTTTAATGCTGCGTGTGTTATTTCATCATTCTTAGATCCTAATTATGATTGTAATTAGGTATTAGTGCATTTAATACGCATAGGCTACATGAGAAGAACGGGGAATCCCACTTCGCGAGCGAACGACAATAATATTTTTTTATTTTATATTTTTTTAAAGAAATTATTTTTAATTGTAGGCTATTCAGTGGCGCAGCTGTTCCATGTTCTTTTTATTAGTCCATCTGATGACATCATCTGATCGTGATAATTAAATCTCTGGCTTTGACTAAATCAAGCGACAATAATACAGGCTAAGGATAAGACATAGCCTTATAAACATGTAGGCCTATTTTTTTTTTATTTTTTTTACAGTCTTTAGGTTTGTATTTTATTGACAAGAGATTGTAACGTAACGTGTAATTGTTCAGATTTACCTGCGTCGTGAGGTCATAGGTCACGAGCTTCTATCGCTTGGAAACGGCGAACATCAGTTAAATTTAGTCAGGATCAGGAACACTTTTCTAACCGCGCATCACAGCACTCTTTACTTTGTTCTTTCTGTCTCATGTGATGTATAAAGCAAATGAATGACTAAATGAACAGCTACTCTTGTGAGAATAAGTAGCCTACTTTGTGCGCGCGCGCGTGTGTGTGTTCAGTCGATGGGTGAATATGGTTATTGTTTGTATCATCTGTGTTGTGACAGCAGCTCTGAGATTAGTTTTGAAGGAGGAAGGATCCAGTCTAAATCAAATTAAATCTAGATAATGCCATAATTCATGTATGAAGATTAATGAGGCCCAGGTTTTGGATGTTCAACATGTTGACACTTGAACTTTGACACAGGAAACATTAGTCAATTTAAAATATGGCACCTGAAGATGAATATAGAGCAGTTATTGTCTTTTCTTAGGATATATTGCACGACCTCCAACCCTTTAACTACATTTCTAATTTGAGTTTGTGGTATTGCAGTTGCATTTAAAGATTGTACCTTTAAAACTTTTTTTTACAGTAGTCCTGTGGAAATGATGCTCAGAATGACAGTTGAAATCATGCTGCTATTATATGGATGCTAAAGTTGACTGAGCATTCAGTGTGGGTTAATCATTCACACTTCACATCTCAGGACCTCAGGTTTGTCTCTTGCACGTCTATCTTGGATTGCCAAACATGAACTTGTGTTGACATCAATACACTGTCATGTTGAAATGCTCTCAATTATCAACAAAGGCAAAGGTGGATTATGAGGGTGAAGGATGAGGCCTTCAAAGAGAACCAAGAAAATGAACTCGCGCTATCAAGTGTCTGGTATTTGATATCAGGATATGCCACAATGATGCAATTTAATAATGTATTTCATGCTCCCTCTGAGCCGCTCGTCACTGCTGCCAGCTATTGTGCAAGAACAATGACCCGGTTTATTCCATTTCCATTTGTAAAAAAAAAAAAAAAAATTCTCAAAAATGTTTTTTCCAACAAATTGTTGTTCATCTTAAAAACATGATATTACATCATAAAAAAAAGCATAAATGTTACCAATAAAATTAACTCTGTTACACATGTTTGCATATGTTTTTGTTTGATAATAATAAGAATTGGTCAAATCATGGCCAGCACAGGTATTTCATTGAGTATGTGAGTAAATTCCTCTGGGTTCAATGAAAAGGTGTCATTGGGCACTTAACCATATCTGCTATTTATAGAGAGTCACTAGAATCATTGCTTTACAGCTCCAGTGTTTATGTAGAATTATTCTCGCCATTATAGAGATTATTAGTGGGTATAACTATTGTAATTGAAAGTTTATGATACAATAGCCTCGTAAACAAGCAGCTGTATAAGTAATATAGAGACTAGACAGATGATGAGTTTGCTTAGTGATTTAAATGAAGATGGACAATTGGATATACCTTGTTTTACACTATTTACCCTAATTAAAATTCTATTGAATATTTAGTTTAGTTATTGTTGTTGTTGTTGTAAATAGCAGACTCAAAAAAAAAAAAGTATTTTTAAGATTGGGTGGAAAATATATTTATCTTCAAACATAAATTTCAAGAAAATCACTAGTAATCGGTAATACTTTGTTAACCAATTTTCTTAATTTACCAGAGGGTTCTTTTTCGGAATCTGAATCATTTAGACACAAACAGCTTTAAATGCATCAAGAAATCATCATTATTATTTGCGCTTCCTAATAAAAAGTTCTCATTGTACTTCATATAGAGTTACATATGAAGAGCATTACCAACATGTTCTTGTTACTGTGAGGAGAATATTTTTACAACATGCCCCTCAATAAACTTTATGGCCTCGGAGGCAGCTATCAGCAAGCTTGTTTATACAATTCTCCTCTTACCAGAAATAGAGCAATGATAAAGAAACATGGAACAATACAATGTAACAAGACAGAGCTTAAGAATCATTAACGCCTCTTTATTAGTTGCATTATTAAAATGCTTTTTGTAGAAACATGGCATGCCACTATGTTTGTCTCATAGGGCTATTCATAATCAGGAGATTACATTTTGAGTTATGAGAACTCATAGTATACCGGGTTTGTAACTTGAACCATTTAAACTCATCAATATGTCAATATAATTTAGGATTAGACAACAAAAGTTCAAGTTCATGAATGGGTGTTATCGCAGTATTGAATTTTTGATTAAAAATGTGTGTACATACATGATATGCACTGCAAAACCGAGTTATAAGCATCAACACATCAATTAAATAGCTAAAATGTGCCATTGTTTTAAAATATCGCAATTCAATCAGAAAATGATTTCTATTTCTGCAGCATGAACATGTGGTGTGGCCATAAAGAGCTAAAGATCTTCTCTGAACTAAATACACCGTTCACAAAGATGAAGATGAAGGTTCAGTATGGACACTCTCTGTGAATGGACATGTATGCAGACAGATGCATATTGTTTGCTCAACAGTCCTTCGCCTCGGCCTTTGGACGCCACACCCTGGCTTTGTTAACGTGGTCATAAAACAGGTCCTGTTGCGGCGACGCCATCGAGGAGATATGTGCTGCCCGTCAAGCTGAGCTTCTCTGTCACACCGTTGATAAGAGAGTCCAGAGTGTGCTTGATAATGAAATAGCTCACAGTTCCTCAGTGTGCACTCGTGTCTTATCCAGCGATGCCGTTACACTGTGCAAACAGCACCAGCTCCTGCTCGAGTGCACGCTAGCCGCTCTTCTCCGATCTCCATGAAGTGCTGATAAAACACATCTGACATTTCCCTCAAAGTCTCCCTCGAGTGAATATGAAAACTGACAAATCAGTTCTGGACACAAACAGCTCGGTTTCTGAAATCTGTGGGAAGACACGGGTTGACAGATATGAAAACGGACGGCTTTCCTCGGCTGAAGTCTGAAATGAATCACTTTGCCACGATAAAACGTATATTTTATTAATGCAAACTACTTTAGAAATATACAGTTATTTGAATTCACTTTTACAATCTCAAAACGTGTTAAAGTTTACAGTGATGAGCGAAACAACAGCAGGAATAAAGAAACCGACATGACCGGAGTTATATGCAACCTTTCAGATACTTCAAATGCTGCTGCATTACTTTTCAATGCTTCTTGACTACTTTTTATTCCTACAGTCTTTGTCACGGTTGTCACATTCGTGTTGTGTTTTCACTGATGGGTTGATTTGAAAGTACTCTGTGTGTAAAAGTGTGAAAGGGCTCTCTATAAAAACAGCTAACAGTCCTAGTCTGGCCGTCTTCAGTACTCTTCTTTGATAGTCATTGGTATAGATGGTGACACAAGGCCACCGCTGCTGCTGGACACCATGGGGACACTGCCAGGCAGAGCTGAACCAGGGGGGGTCGGTGTGGTGGTGGATGCCGGCTGCGGCTGTTGCATCTTCTTTTTATTGACTTTCCTCTCTTTTGCACGCCGGTTCTGGAACCAGATCTTCACCTGCCAACAACACGCCAGAAGTCGTACTGAAAAAACATTGTTCCTGGTAAAAGCTACATTTTATGTTTCATCTGCTGCATTACACCCCATTCTACACGCTTATGAATAAAGTTTCCCAATGGGGGGGTTTCACAGCGATGCCATGGTGGAAGAAACATTTTTGTTTCTCAAAAGAAATTTCCAGTTACTTAAAATAAAGTATTGTGGAATAAAAATGTACAGAAAAACACTTTATTGGTATCTGTCTTTCTGTCAAGAACCTTTAACATTCATGGCACCTTTCCATTCCACAAACATTTCCACTTAAGATCATTAAAACGTTCTTGACATTTAAGAAGTAAATGCTTCACTGAAAGTTTTGAAGCCTTTTGAAACCTTTATTTTTAAAAGTGTACCATGGAACCAGAGATGTCAATAAAGAACTATTTTACAGTATAAAGGACCATTTGTTAACCATTAAAAAGTTTCCATGGATGTTAAAGATACAATTAATTCCAAAAAAAAAAGAACCTTTATTGTTAAGAGTGCATGAAGAACCTTTAACATCCATCTTTTTAATAAAAGATTATTTAAATGTTCCCCACATTCAAGAATGAAACGCTTCTTCTAAGAATTGTTCTTTGAAAGGTCCTTCAGGGAACCCAAAACCCCTTTTTTGAACCTTTTTTTTTTTTAAAGTATACCATTGATGTTACAGGTTCTTCATGGAACCAAAGATGAAGAAACGTTTGTTCATTAAAAAGCTCCATGGATTTTAAAGATTCTTCATGGAACAACAAACCTTTATTTTTAAGAGTGCATGAAGAACATTTAACATCCATGGAATTACCTTTCCATTCAACATAGGATTCTATAAAGTGGATAAAGTTTCTTTAGATTTTCAAAATGTTCTTGCATTAAAAGGTTATTTTAAGAACTGCTGGCTGAAATGCTCTTTAGGGAACCAAAAGTGATTTATCTGTGGCTCCTGTTGGAATATGTATTTTTGGGGGTGTATGTGAAGAACATGGAGACTGACCTGTCTCTCTGACAGACCGAGGGCTGTCGCCAGCTCTGCCTTTCTTCTGATTGTGATGTAACGGCTGTAATGAAACTCTTTCTCCAGCTCCAGACGCTGATGATCCGTGTACACCACCCGGTATTTGTCTTTCGTTCTGGTCTTCCCTCCTAAACGACAAACGGCATAAGTCAGTTTTAAACAAATAATTGTGGATCAGTCCTTTTGAGAAATATTTTCTACACGACTCTGACTTTTTCTGAACAGTATTTTATCACACGATAGAAAACTCATTGTAGTTTACTTTATGTATTTAGCAACAGATTGTTTGGCATAAATGTGAATGTATTCGGCTTAAACCTGGTTCCTTTCCAGGCATTTCTGCATTTGTATTTTAAGTCGTTTTTTACTCACTAAATGCACAGACTGTAATT
The DNA here is from genome assembly GCF_003368295.1 of Carassius auratus. Lineage (NCBI taxonomy): Eukaryota > Metazoa > Chordata > Actinopteri > Cypriniformes > Cyprinidae > Carassius > Carassius auratus. The sequence goes on from NC_039263.1 coordinate 4,712,728, forward strand.
AATTATAATGTGATAGAAATAAAGAGTAATTATTTAGTTAATGTCGTTGTGTTTATCATTTCTATTAAAAAGTAACTATGAGAACACAGTGTTTGCTCCCTTAATCAAGCCAATCGTTAAGAGCACACATATATAAAACACCAAGATGTCCATGTTATAAAGGTCTTTGGAATCGTGTCTCTATATTTCAAACTTAGTTTACCCTGTCAGCGGCAAGAGGGGACTTAAGTGCCTAGCAGGTTAAATATTAAAACATGAGCGCACAGGGAAGGACAGCAACAGCCACAGAGATAATCAGGCTTCACAACCATAGCATCTTCACCGAAAATCTGTCTAAAGGCCATAATCTCTTGGTATCATTAACCCGGCCAAGCAACTCTCACAATCCCCCGTTAAAAAATAAAAAATGTAGGTATTTAATTGTGTTAAATGAAACACATAATTTGGGCCTGGCTCCAGACTTCTTAAAAAGACCATCTTGCTAATGAGTTGTATGTTAATGTGTTGCACTACTGTACAAAACTACAGTTTTGAGGAATTGCCTCAAGATTTAGGCATATTAATTTGCCATATTAATTTTTCACATGCATTAGGCCTATAAAACTGAACTTAACGTGTTTGCTCAGAAACAGGCCACACTGAATATATGATCTTTCTTCAGCTTGCCTGTGATGTCACGTTATGGCATACATTTGAGGAGGAATTGAGAGTTACTTGTTGCTCCCTGTTTGAGTATTCATAAGAGACGAGACCCTGAGCTGACAGAAGAGAGCGCGTTTGCATGCAAGATTATTCTTAATAAACCGAAAACGCACGTGGTCATGTAGGAGTAAGGTCGTAAATGGCGTAAGCAGAAACCGGTCGCCTTACCCTGATTTCGCGCGGCCTGTAAACGTGCGCGTGTGTGATAGGCTACGTGACAGGAACGCATCGTTAGTGCAGGTTTAGCGCAAGTAGTAAAAAAAGAAGGAAATATATCACAAAAGCAGACTGTTTCGTGCCTCAGAAAACGATAAAAGCGTTCTCATCTCGTGCAGCAGAAGTAGAAGTTTTTCAGTCAAAAGCTGCATTTATAACTGCATGAGAGGATAATGTGAGCTGTAACATGCGAGCTTTATTTAACATCACAGCTGACAAACATACGGAATACGTGGAGTCATATAAATGATTAGCTATATTTTGACGTCTCTAAAGGGAAATAACCTGCTTTATTAATAAAGTCTTGTAAACACAGCTTACTTGCTTTGTTACATGGTTTTACTACAAATAAAACAAAAAAAAACCAAACAAACATGGTTACTATAGTTAAACCATGGTAACCACAAATTAACCATGGTTTTGCTAAATTAACCATAGTTTAACCATGGTATTAGTAGTAAATCTGTGGTTATACAAATGGTTGTCAACACGCAAAAAAAAAACATGGGTTACTACAGTTTTACTATAATAAAACCATGGTTATTATTCGTAAGCGCAGGTTACTGATGTGCGTAAACGGGGAAACCTGGTTATTTTAATGAGCTGATATTTGTGCGTTCTCAGCTCACTGGTGTGCATGTAAAGGTGCTCAGACAAATACCTTGTGAAATATTAGAAGTTATTTATTTGTTTATTTATTCATTAAATAGAACTTGCAGTATAGATAGTGGGTTAGCTACAATAATTCCAAATCTCATCGTTGGGCGGAAGAACTGTATAGCCCCAACTGTATATTAACAATACATGTTCTTTTCATATTTTTCCCAAGTTTTAATAATCAGTAAGATCCACAGTATTTAAGCTTTAAGAGCAGGCTTTTGGTGACATTTCCTCCAGTCCTGTGAACTGCCTTATTTTATATTCTGTTGCATATTATGCTATTTTCTAAAAAGGCATACCATTATGAATAATCAATCTTTTAATTTTAATTTTTAAACTTTTTCCAGTTTATTCATTCTTTCCGCTATTTCAGTAGCTATTAAATGTTAATTAGGGTACACACGCGCATCCGTGAATTCAACAACTTCACAGCATCCGGGCAAAAAAGAACAAAGAGTGACTTCAAAGCAGAGAAATTCACACAAATCACTATATTAGCATGACAAACAAGTGAATACAGAAGAGCTTGCTTCTGAACCTTTGCGGATTGAGTTTAGCACTAGTTTTCCCGTTAGTTTTCATAGCAGGTCTTTTTTATTTTGTATTAATTTATTAATTTATTTATTACCTTTATATATATATATATATATATATATATATATATATATATATATATTTTGCGATCACGATAGTTAATATTCTCTATAATAATTATTATATTGTATTTTTTATAATACAATAATTTAATTTGTAGTTTTCAGAAGCGCACCTGAGTTTGGCGGCGGCGCGCTCCGACGCATCCAGTCGTAGGGGTTCCGTCTCTGAGAGTTGGGCGACAGCTGACCGACTGATGTGTTTATGGAGGATGGGAGAAGGCCAGGCGCTTGGACAGACGAAAACTCTGGAGGACTGAAGCCCAGCTGACCGGTGCTCGAGGTCGAAGGTCCGGTTCCCGGGCCGTAAGGTGTCCATTCCTCTCGCGGAGGAGGATACGCGGGATTCCAGGCTCCTGTCTGGCTGTGGTGAGGGTCGCTGCTAATTCCAGGGACGTGATGGTATCCTGTGAAGTCTGGATACTGAGGAGGTGTGGGGACAAAATTCTGAGGGTTCAGGTTTAGGGTTGGGTGTCTTACGGAATTCGGGTACATACTGGTGTCCTTCTCCAAGAGATAACTCACGTACATGTTTCCGCCTGATGACTCCAGTGCATAATATGCACCCAAACAATTGATCTTGGCTCCTTTGACCCAGGTTTCCCTATAACCAACCTGTCGGTTCCTCTACCTGGCCAGGTTCTCTGAACCCTCAGCCTCGGTGGCTGCTAAAGGGTGCGATGCTGACGTCACGTTTATGATCATGATGCTCACCCTCCCACGGAATCGAATCTGGGTGATGTTCCAGTTCCCCACGAATGAATGTAAACCTATGAGTATAGGCCTGTAAATACGTTACAAGTGTAGAAACTGCCATGCAATTTCAAAAGACAACACATACATTTACTGTTGTAAGAAATGCAGTAAAGACAGTAAAATATGATTTAGATCATTACTTGCTTATGAAATACAAATAAGCCTGTTGTATCATAAATAGCCATTTTAAAGGTAAATTGTGCTTTTTTTAAGATATTATTATTATTATTTTCTTCGGAGATACAAATGCCAGCAGGAAACGGGATTTCCCCAAATTCATTGTGCGCACCATCGTGTTTGATTCAATTCGATTTCAAGTTCAAGTTATTCTTGTTTTCGTTTTCCTAAGATTGGTGTTAATACATTCATGTTGTTTAGTTGTTTGTTTTACATTTGTCTTTATTTATTTTTTATTGGAAACACATCAGGAGCTAATTATCATGAACTTCAATTATTATGTGATCTTCCATTTTAACAAGTTTTAATTTCCTTTTACATTTGAAATAATTGTCCAACAGCATTTGTATAGCCTATGATTTAATGACATGAACTGTAAAATATACAGTGAAATAACGTGCCGTAATTCTGTGCCACTGTATTTTTATGATATGATGGCAGACAAAACTACCAGTTTTTAGAATAAATTTAACAAAAAGTTATTATTGCAACCTATAGGCAGACAGTTAGTTAGACATGCTAATTTTATAGTAGGACATTAAATATTATAATGCATTATATAATTATAATTATATATATATATATATATATATATATATATATATATATATATATATATATATATATATATATATAAAATGCATTATGCTACGTACACATGCACACACAATCAAATTCCAAAAAATTACAAATGTGTTATTAAATTACGCCTTTGCTTCATTTTAAGTAGCCCATCCCTGTTTTCTGTACCGGAGACCCGGACCACAATTTCACCTGGACTTTCAAAGCATTTAATTTATTTTTCAAGAAGAAATTTGACTGAGATAAAACTAATATAGCCAAGCTTACCAAATCATTTTTTTAAAATATAAAAACACCTAAAACACACGGCCATAAAATTATGAGCTATCCAAAAAAGAAAAAAGGAAAATAAAAGGTGGTCTAGAATGAAACCATTTGACAAAAGCGATGTGAACCATGTGAGAAAAACTGAAATCACGATGCGTCTCGGGCTAATTCAGATTGTGTGTGTTGCTGCTCAATAGTATTTATGATTGTGTTCATGTTGTAAAGACTAACAAGTGTGTTAATACATTTATAACCGTAGTAGCTTTTATTTCACTCTTCGGCTAGAAAACGGTTGCCTATTGATAAGATAACGACGTGGAATATACTTTCTTACATTTTAATTGGTTTACATCTTATTTTAATTGTATTCAACCTTTACTGGTCTAATCAAGGATACAGTCGTTTCTCTCATTGAGGACATATATTAGTTATAGTTTGACTCATGCTTTTCCCTTCACTTGAAGTATTACTCTCAATGAGATATATGTTACAGGTTAATGTCGCCGTCTGAAAACGTGCAAACACTTTCCAGTCCATTAGAAACACCAATAAATAAACAGGTTTCTCCGATCCCATGTAAAAGACTTCGAGGAAACAGAATAATGCAAACGATCTCGGTCAGTTCAGAAGGAGAGAAGGGTTTCAAAGCGATCTGAGAGGATTTAGATGTGTGGGGTCACATTTCACATCCAAGTGTGACTTCCTTGTGATTGAAATGGGAAGAGCTTTCGGGAAAGAGAGAGAGAGAGAGAGAGAGAGAGAGAGAGAGAGAGAGAATATCTTCATCAACTCTGAGGTGATTGTTAATATACAAATCACATTTTTATTAATATAAATAAAAATCTATTAATAAATAGCCTCAATGTATTTTAATGTTGATTATAATGCTGAATAAAAATATATATATACACTGTAACATGTATATTTACAGATGTGGAAGCACTTGTCTCGTTTAAAATAAGCATGAGTGTTTTTAATTACAAATACAGTTGCAGATAATAATTGCAGTAACTTGTTTTTATAACAAAACAAAAATGTTGCATGTCGTGAAATTATATTTAAAATGTATGTAGTAATTTAATTTAATTTAAATGTGAGAATGTATTAAGGTGATGGTTGCAATTGTATTTTATTTTCGGCTAAACAATACTAAGCAAGAATGTGTTTGTATAATATCGTTGGCTTAAGTCAACGATCATATGAATCATTTTAGATTCACGGACTGTTTCGAAAAAGAAAGTAGTGGTTGAAAGTGTTTAGTGCCAGACAGACAGTCTCGTGCAGTCACCTGCAGGACAACCGCGAGATCACACCTGAACCTCATCCTGATCCAGTGTGCATTTATCAACTGAAGTCCATTTTTTATTTAGTCAGTTAATAACTGCACATACTAAATGCATACAATAATTTAATAAATACTTATTATATATATTGATATAAATAATAATTTAGCGGCAAAATAAATTAAAGATTAATACATTTTACCAAAATAAATCAAACTTCACTGATTTTTATTTAGTTTGTGTTTGGGTACATAATATATCCCTATTTGCACTCATTTACACACAAACACTTACATGGATGAATGTTGTTACAAACAGTTTTTGCCATTGACTTCCACATGATGTTATGGAAATACTGTGGAAGTCAATAGGAACCATGAAATTGTTTGGACACTGACATTCTTCAAAACATCGTCTTTCATTGTTTTTTATTATTATTATTTGGCGCACTGTCTCTTTAAGAAACTTCTGCTACATTTGTCAAAATCTGTTCCGATGAAGAAACAAAGTAATCTTAATATTAATCAAAGTGCATTTAGTAGTACTGAATGTGCACTTGTAGTGTATAAATAAATAAAAAATACATAATACATTTTACTTTAAGGTGCTCTAAATCATTATATCGTAATCATCATTAATTGTGCTTAACTTGTTTTAAAGTGTTGACTAACAAACTAATGCATTTGGTTATACTTTTTTCTGTTGTGTAACTTGGTATGACATTTAAAGTTAATTTCACCAAATGCTGCAACAGTGTATTAACTTGACCTTTTAAAACTGTACAATTAGAAAAGCAGTAACCTTAGACAGTACAACTGTAGTATTATTCTTATGCAAGCTGGTTTTATGAGCTCACATAAATTAAGAGATAATTGTATTTTTAGACTTTGTTATATTACTTAAATTATAGATGTCAGCTTTAAAGTAAATCCTTCTTATAAAGACATCTAGAGACAAGTAGTTAAAAGTTAAAATTTAAAAGTATATCATTTATTTATCAGCCTTTATTGCATTGATGCTGTGTATTTTGGAGGACTGTTGAAAATATTCTTTGGTGAGCATGTTTTTCTTCCAAAACCTTTCTCTTCACCTGAGGAAAGAAAGTGACAGGGTGTACTATTCCTTTTTAATTATTTCAGATAAATTCTGGATCATATGTATAATGTCCAGTCATTAGATTTTCAGAAACCTTCTTTCACACCAAGGACAGGCACTGGAAAGATAAATATTACAATATTAGCGTTCGTGTCAGTGCATGCTAATATTCTATTCTGTGAAATGCTTCAGCTTGTCAAAGCAGGCTGGATTCTTAACGGCTGTCAATGTTTTTATCATTCATCTGCTGAAAACATTGCTCTGAAAGCGATTCCAACTCAAAACTATATCTTTATTGCTAATGTTACAGCCATCGTCCTTGTGTGAGCGACCTTAACACTTCTGGAAACAGTTATTCGGAAATGTACACATTTTACAGATAAAGGTAAACAAAACTGATTCTGGAAAAATAACAGTAGATACAGGTGCAGTAAATACTACATTAGACTGAAATAGTTATGCTTTTATCCAAAGCAACTTACAGTGCATTCAGGCTATCAAGTTTTACCCATCATGTGTTCCCGGGGAATCAAACCCCCAACCTTGCACTTGATATGCAATGCCCTACCACTTGAGCTAAAGGAACACATATAAACAAAAATATTAATGAAAATTCATGCTGTGTATGACAGGTTAAAATAGGACCGTAAATATGCATTTTGTGGTGATGAAGTACGCCTGATGCCAAGCTAGCATAAGCAGTGAACAATGAACACTCATTCCTGATAGAAATGCATACAAAAAAAAAAAAAAATCAAAATCTTTAGAATAGACATTTATTTTCAATTTTGGACACAAATAACATTTACATTATTTTACATCAGGGTGTTTCCTCAGGGCTTTGCATTTACTACTGATTCAAGAGCTTTGGCCACTTGGTCAGCGTTCATGTTGTCCAGTGAAACGTTGTGTTCTTTGCCAAAACCTGAGACAGAGAGATGCATCGTTATGCTTATGTGGTCAGTTGTATGAATATGCTTTAGTTTTCTGGAGTAAGTTCCCACCATATCGTGCCCACAGCACGGGCTGAACTCCAGAGCACTCTCGGATCAGGATGGGGAACTCCGGGTTTGCCTTCTTTAATGTCACATAATGCTGCTCAATAAAATCCCTAAAATAAGAACAACCATAATTAAGACACATTGAGACATAAGAATAAATCTCCTTGTTTTTGTTTCTTTCTCGAATTCGCAAAATGCTTGCTACAGATGCGAAAATGCATCAAATTAAACCTTGAGCTGATTTTTTTATTTAATTTTTTTATGACGGACAAAATTTTCAGAGGCAGTGTGTAAAAGTGACTGACACAATGTCAGGTCGTATTTTTTTTTTTTTACATGCAAATATTTGGGAAGAGAATTTCAGACCTTAAGACTTGGATCTAGTTTCACTCTGAACTAAAAAATAAAAATCACAATATTCGTTAATCCACACCACCCATTTATCAATTTCTAATATGCTGATTTGGTGCTCAAAAACATTTATTAATATCCATGTTGAGTATATTTTTGGGGAAATAGTTACACGTTACAATTATAAACAGTTGTTTAAAATAAAAGAAATTAATACTTTTTCAATGAATTAAAATGATTAAAAGAGAGAGCAAAGGCATTTAAAATGCTACAAAATATTCCTATATCAAATAAATGCTGTTCATTAATCTTTCTATCAACTCTGAGGTGATTGTTAATATACAAATCAAATTTTTTCTTACTCTTGGAAAGCATAAGATCTCTTTAAAACAAAAATATATTACAAGGCAACAACAACTAAAAAAATGTATTCATTTATTAATAATTACTCTGAATTAACCTACGAGCAGAAACGATAAAGAAATAAAATTATGGAGAAATAAAATACAGCAGTAACGTTATTATTATAACGTAACGTTATATACACATTACTGCGAGTGACACACACAACCTCTGAAGAGGACAGTTACTCTCATCCTGTCCCACAGTAAACAGCGCCAGTACTGCACCTGGTTCCCTGACTGGCAGCTGATATCTGGCACAAGTGCAGACGGACCTCACGCAGATTTTTGGACAGATTTGAGCCGATTCCGCGAACCACAGCCGCCGCCATCACTGTCACCTTCACGAACGGAAGTGTTCTTCTTCTGTTGATGTTTACCGGCCGCCTGCAAACAGGTTTTATCTGCATTACCGCCACCTACTGACTGGATGGTATTAGTTCTTCTTCTTCTTCTTCTGGTGTTTAATGGCGGTTGGCAAACCATTTAACGGTGCATTACCGCCACTAACTGGACTGGAGTGTGGAACGAGAGATTAAGCAGAAAAAAAAAAAATAATAATAATAATAAAAAAAAAAAAAAATAAATAAATAAATAAATAAATAAATATTTAAATAATAATACTTATTAGACTCAGATTCTTTTAATTAATTCAGTTTCTTTAAGAAACCTAATTATATAACAATATATCTGACCTGCTGTTTTCCCCAAGAGACCTGACAATGAGACGTCATGATGTTTTGCCTTCCGTAGTGACTGAAAGAGGTGCTCCCTATTATATTTCCTACACTGAAGAAGAACATGTTCCACTGTTTCTGGTTGATTACAATTAGTACATTTCCCAGTTGGGTGCTTACCTATTTTATACAATGAAAGGTTTAGACCTGTATGACCTATTCTCAGACGAGTTATTAAACTTTCTTCCCTCCGTTTCCAGCCCACCATCCTCCCAGCACCAACCTGTCTCTGTACATTATATAAATGCCTTCCAGATTCACTGTTATCCCAATACCCTTGCCAAACGGACTGTGCATACTTCCTGATAATTTACTTAGCTTCTTCTTTATTTAATGGGGTTTCTAAGTCTACGTGTTTAGTTTTGAGTGATCCTTTGGCCAGCATATCCACCTGCTCATTCCCCTCCACGCCGACATGAGCAGGAACCCAAAGAAAGCATGTGGATAGCCCCTTTAGCTTCATCCTGTATAAAATAATGAATATATTATTAATGATATTGGATCTAAATAATGTTTTGCCAGATTTAATACTCATAAGTGCAGACAAACTATCAGATGCAATAACAGTGTTATTTGTTTCCCTCTCTTCTATCCACTGCAGGGCCAAAAATATTGCAATCAATTCTGTGGTATATACTGACACATTATCCGATATTCTTTTCTTAATATATGACTCACTTGCTGGGATGTAAACTGCTACACCTGCACGCCCTGTATCAGGATCTTTGGAACCATCTGTGAATATAAACATGGAATCTGCAAAATGCAAATCAAAATAATTCTGTACTATTCTGCTTTCAGGAAGTTTCTTTGACATATCCTTCAATTCCTGCTGTATGTCTAGGTCTACATATGGTGTTGGGAATAACCAGGGAGGAATTGAAGACTGTATCACTGTAGAGCTGTAATCTAATTGTCTTAATCCTATGACTTCTGCCTTTGCATCACCAATCCACCCAAAACTCATGAAATTTGTCTTATTGTGTTCCCAGCAATCTATTAAAAGACTCTTGGCAGGATGCGACTCACACTGCCCCTAGATACTAACCCAATATGCCATCATTAATTTTACTCGCCTGATTCCTAATGGCATTTCTCCCATTTCAACCTGCATTGCTGATACAGGAGAAGTTTTAAAAGATCCACTACAAATTCTCAAAGCCTGAGCTTGTATTACATCCAATTTCTTAAGATTTGATTCTGCTGCTGACATGTACGCTATACAGCCATAGTCAAAAACCGACCTCATTAATGCCCAGTATATATTCTGTAGGGCTCTTCTACTTGCTCCCCACTCTTGTCCTGACAGACAGCGAAGTATATTTATGACCTTTTTACATTTGTTCTTGACTTTGTCTAAGTGAGTTTTCCATGTGAGCTTCTCATCAAACCAAACCCCAAGAAATCTGACTGTCTTAACTAGCTCAAGTGGTTGTTCATACAACTTCATGGAAATCGGCGTGACTATATGCCTCCTTGAGAAGCAAATCACCTTTGTTTTTTCTACAGACAATTTGAATCCCCATTTATTTGTTTTTCCACATCAACTATTGCAGCTTGCATTTTCTTACTGACGTGCAAAACATTACGGCCTCTTACCCACAGAGCCCCATCATCTGCGTACAAGGATTTCCCTACACTTTGTTCAAGCTGAGAGAAGATGTCGTTTATCATTATGTTAAATAGCAGTGGGCTGCACACACTACCTTGCGGAGTGCCATTCTCCACCTTATATACACTGGAATATTCTGAGCCAACTCTTACTTGAATTTCCCTGTCAAACAAAAAGTTCATAACCCAATTATATGTTCTACCTCCAATACCCAATGACTTCAACTTAATAAGTAATCCTTCCTTCCAGAGCATGTCATATGCTTTTTCAACATCAAAGAACACAGCTATCAATATTTCTTTGTTAGTCTGTGCTTTCCTGATGTCTGATTCTAAGCACAATACTGAGTCCATTGTATTCCTACCCCTACGAAACCCACTCTGATATGGATACAGAAGAGCTTTACTCTCTAAATAATACGTTAAACGATCTGTGACCATTCTTTCCATAATTTTGCATAAGTGTGACGTTAATGCAATAGGTCTATAACTAGAAGGGTCTGACTGATCTTTTCCAGGTTTTAGAATAGGCACTATTATTGCTTGTTTCCAATCTAACGGAAGTTGGCCAATATCCCAAACTTTATTAAACAAACCCAACACCTTGTCCAGTGCACTATCTGGCATGTGTCCCAGCATTCCATAGCATACACCATCTTTCCCTGGAGTGGTCTGACGAGCACCCATAATTGCTCTTCTTAATTCAAACAAGGATGGTATTAGTTACTCTCTTTCAGAAAATTATAGTCTTGAAAAAGGCAGTTAATAAAAAGTAGCTAAATGGGACTTAAGTTGTCGAGGACATTAAACACGACACTAAACAAGCTCATCTAATCAGTTGCTAGTGTTGAGGAAAGTTACTAGATGTGTCCCAAATGATGCACTGTACACTATGCACTCATTTGTACTCAATCATGTAGTGTGTGAATTATATAAGGTTATTTTGTCATTCATAATCTGATTCTGATAGCCCCTTCCCCTTTAATACATAATTAAAGCTGCAAAGTTGAGTGCATGAAGTGTCCAACCCTCCACACTTTGTTTTTTCAGTTATTTAAGTGCATCATCTGAGTGTTTAAAGTGCACTTTTTCTTTTGGGAATTTTCAGTGTGAACCATGGACTGTGAACATGGACTTAGTATCCGTGACCTCACCTGTAGACTGTGCTTTTGAAGCTTAAAGGGTTAGTTCACCCAAAAATGAAAATGATGTCATTAATGACTCACCCTCATGTTGTTCCAAACCCGTAAGACCTCCATTCATTTTCTGAACACAGTTTAAGATATTTTAGATTTAGTCTGAGAGCTCTCAGTCCCTCCATTGAAGCTGTGTGTACGATAAACTGTCCATGTCCAGAAAGGTAGGAAAAACATCTTTTAAAGTAGTCCATGTGACATCAGAGGGTCCGTTAGAATTTTTTGAAGCCATGAAAATCCATTTTGGTCCAAAAATAGCAAAAACTACGACTTTTTCAGCATTGTCTTCTCTTCTGTGTCTGTTGTGAGCGCGTTCACTGCAGTGTAGTGATATCCGATTCGCGAACGAATAATTTGATTTAACCAGTTCTTCTTGAACCAGTTCACCAAATCGAACTGAATCGTTTGAAACGGTTTGCGTCTCCAATAAGCATTAATCCACAAATTACTTAAGCTTTTAACTTTTTTAACGTGGCTGACACTCCCTCTGAGTTAAAATAAACCAATATCCCGGAATAATTCATTTACTCAAACAGTACACTGACTGAACTGCTGTGAACTGAAGATGAACACCGAGCTGAGCCAGATAACGAACGAACGATTGACTCGTCCTTGAGTCATGAACCGGTTGCATCGGTTTTCAGATCACCAGTAGTCATGGGAAGTTGTTCTTTTCCGTGCACGGGTTCTTTTGGACAGTTTGATTCAATAAACCGGTTGGAGAAAACGGTTCACTGGTTCTTTTGCGCTCTACGTAATGGCGTCATGACTGCCCTTGATTCGGCCTTCGGTTTACCCGCGCTCATAACATTAGCACAGAATCAGTTCAGAATCAATCATCAAAAGAATTAGTTCAATTAGAATCAATTAGCTATATAAACCAAAATAATTTTTTGCACCAGGCTGTAAACGTTTTTTTCTGCTGTAAAGTTGGGCATTTTAACATGGGGAGTCTATGGGATTGACTCCCCTTTGCAGCCAGCCTCAAGCGGCCAGTCGATGAATTACAGCTTTAGTCACTTCCTTGTTGGCTTCACCGCTCAGTGTGAACGCACTACTCACACTATTTATACTATAAAGCGTCATAGAATAGTGCATAAGTAGGCGATTTGGGATGCACCTTTTTGCTAATGCATTCCAATATTGCAAACACAGCCGAACGTACAATGGCTCAATATCAACACAAAGTGCCAAATCTGCACCTTGACTAGACAGTTCTGAAACAGCATTGTCAAGTTTTTCTTGATGTCTTGATGTCATTTTTCAAAACATCGCATTGTGCGTTCATATCTTTAAAGAAACCTTGCACTTGCATTGGTCAGATAACTAATTTATCATGCACTACTGTTGGAAGCAAAGGTTGTTTGTGCAATCAAAATGTTATGTGTTTCATAGTATGTTCCATTCATGTAAAAGGAGTAGTAAAGAGAATACAGATATAGTGGAATCATTGAAAATATTGTCAGCACCTCTGTTGGCTTTCTGTACAAAACTAAACAAAGGACTGATTACTTTTACATCAACTATATTTCTTTCAACTCTGTCTTGTAGATCCGTCCCCTATTTTGCCTATAGTCTTTATTTTACAGGGTTCAGACCTTTTGATGGGATTTTTAATGCAGCTCTCCTTGTAGCCTTCCTTGATGAGCTAAATGGAGTTTATAGAGCTGATGGTGTGACGGTCTGATAATGTGCAGTTGCTCAAATAGTGCAAGCATGATTTCAGGCCCATCCACAGATTAGTGGAAGGTATACGATTTGAGTTTTTTATCTAGATTTTTGAAAAATTATTTCAAGATTCTGAAAATGGTGGAAAAAAATGAAAAATGTATAAAGTGAACACCACTGATCTATAGAACACTGATTTTTATTTATTTATTTCTCTAAATGTCTGCTTTAATTGCCACATTTTCATATTTTCATCTCGTTCTGATCCAAGAGAAATAAACCTTCAGGAAAGTTTCAGAATTCAATGCATTCTTTGTGTGTTGTCTTGTTTTCTCACACACGAGCTACATACAGGGATTTGTATTTAAACTCAATTTAAATGTTTTTATATAGCCTACAAACAGAAATGCAAAGCTGAAACGTATTTATTTTACACAAAGAGTTTTGATTTCTATAGTGAGTATATTTCCACTAAAAGAAATGCAGAAAGAAACACTAGTTTGTGCTCAAAACACTACAAAAAGAAAAACATATGGCTGTAAATTTGTCTTTTTAACGTGTGAAAGCATTTGGACTATTTGAGGTAAAAAAAAATTACTTTCCCACTTGCGTTTCTTTAGTGTAGTCTATTCCTAATTTGATCACTTACCTTGCATTATGTGTTCGCTGTAAATATAACACTGGTTTACAGTTGTTTGCTGTTTGTAGGCTTAATAGCAAATAACTGTAAATCAGTGACAGTATTTATAAAACGTGGAGAAATATATATTTTTTAATTTTATATACACGATCGTTCATGTATTCGGTTTATTAACTTTTATTTTGTATCTTTAATATTTTCGATATATTTAACAGTTTGTTTGGTAACTATGGTAACCGAAATAACCGTTAACCACCGTTGAATGAACTCCACCGGAAGACACACCGACGCGATTGTTTCTCTGAGATCTGCTAGACAACTATTTGTTAAGGTATCGTATATTTTACCATTATTTTGTTATTTCCTTAAACCTCAAGTAACAGCAACAGAAATGAAACAATCGACACGACGCGATAAAACTATTTTTACATCGTAAAATTGAATGAGGCATTTTCCCGCCTCTGCCTCGCGTAGACTGTAAACAAACACTGTTAAGAACATGGACGAAGGATGAATTATATTCTACATAAAATTTGTAGAAAATATGTACAAAATATCCTTACTAAAAATACTTGTCCAGGTTATTGTGCTAAATAAACAGGTAACTATTTGGTTTCAAAGAATTACTAATATGTTGCAGCTGATCCCAAATCGCCATTATGTCAGAAATGTAACGTATATAACGCTATATAATATCACACACAGCAGTTCTTAATGAACTTGAAAAGCAATCTTTGAATCTGGTCTTTGAAAAGTACATTGTAAACCAATAGAGCTACGATCAAACTTGGGCTTACCATGCTTTTGGGAAACGCAGAACCATAATGAACTCATAATGTAAATTGTGTTTTCCTTAGAGAAGATGTGGAAAGCGTTGCTGGACAGGGCTGTGTGTCTGCAGCAGGACATCCATCACTTCACTAAGCTCTATGATCAAATCATGCTGTTTGTGCTCCTGATGAACACCACAACACAAGTGGCAATGACATTTCAAGGTCTCGCACCAGGTAAGGATCACCGCAGCAGCTCACAAGAATAGAAACGTAAAGTTGCAATCATTCAAACCGTTTCGTGTTTAAAAGCATGTACAATTACATTGATTTAAATCAGTGAAATAGTGGTTTTTATTTTGTAATAAATTGGCTGATGGTGAAAGGAGCATTTCTCAGCATGTCACACACACACACACACACACACACACACACAAACAAAAGAAAACAGACTTTTTATTTGATAGTTTTTTTTTCTCAGAATGTTGAGAAATAAACAAAAAGGTATTAATTTTGAGATAAAAAGTCAATCTTCTTTTTTTTTTTATGCAGAATTCATGCCGTTAGGCGACAACCTAAACACAATATACGTAAAAATGACTGTGTGCATGTTTAATATTTCCACTGCATTCATTAACTTTCCATTAGAAGTAACCGCTCCTTTGTACATTATTTTCACAAATGTTGAGTTGTTCTCATCAGTACTAACATATTGTATTTCCTGTTTATTTCTTAGCTTGGGTTTATGAAGCACTGGAGGCAGTCTACTTGGCTTTTTATACGATGGAGTGTGTGTTAAAGCTCATAAGTTTTGGCTTAAAATACTTCAAAAGCATGTGGAATATTCTGGGTGAGCTGGCAAAATCTGTTGTTTTTCATTTCCTATTCTTATTTAAAGCATAATTCTCATGAATTTAATATCATGGTTTATGCAAGCGAAAACTTTATATAACTGGGGTAAGAAAATACATAACTCAAGATCCCTTTTTGAGAACTACTCTTAATATTTGATGGTTTGTTTTATTTAAATAGTGTTTTGTCCTTTTTTTCCAGTAAAATATATGATGATGCAAATTATTTTTCTTTGCAGTGTATAGGAACTAACGTAACGTGATGTTTTATTGTTTATTTCTGCAGATTTCTCGGTCACTTTGGTAGGGTTGGTAGACCTTTTTCTGGACAGCAAACAGTATGATAGTGAGCGTTTCACCACTTTTTTCCACCTCCTTAAAATGTTCAAAGTATGTCGAGCGTTCAGGATCTTACGCACACTGCGGTGAGTGTTTGAGTCTTTAACACCAAATGCACAAGTTGAAGTTTGAACAATCCTAAGGTGGAAGAGTGTGGGGCATTTAGCATTTTTTTAGTCCAAAAGGAAACAGGATCTAAGAACTGTGTCTTCATCTCAGGTTTTTCAGTGGTCCCAAGGTCGTCATGAAAGTAATAGGAAAGTCTTTGAAGATGAATGGAATCATCTTCGTGCTCATGTTTTGCATCTTTGTCATGTTTTCCATTCTTTTCCGACAAAACTTAAGCAAGTCCGACCCAAAGCGATTTGGTTCCATGCTCAGTACCATGTCTACACTCCTCCAGCTGTTGACACTTGATGACTGGATTAACGTCTATTACACCAGTCGAGACAATGGTTTGCTACAGAAACACATTCACACTCTTTATTTTTTCATAAGAGAAAGCCAACCTACTGGTCTACTATTTAAGCTGCTACTTCTTCTTCTTCTATGTCCTCTTCTTTTATTCTAAGACTAAATTCCAAGACCTCCAAGACTAACTTCCTAACCTCCAGTTTTAAAGCTATAAACACCACACTCGGGTCACACCTGACTCGGGTTGCTATATCTTCTCTAACTGATTGGACTTATGATTTTCTTTAAACGGATAAATAAAAACTATGAAATGTCCTATATACTTTTATTGAGGGGATCAAAGTTTTTGTACAGTAAGCTGTCTATCACTAGCAAAGTTTAATAACTATCCTAGGACAAAATGTTAAAGCATGCTAGCAACATACTAATTCATGCTAGCGATGTGCTACTCATCCTAGAAACATGTTAACATGCTAACAGCAACATGTTAAAACATGCTAAATCATGTTAATCAAGTTAAAAACATTAACAAAGTGCTATCATGCGGGATACATGCTATGTACATGCTAATCATGCTAGAAGCATTTTAAAACACGGTAATCTTGCTAGAAACATGTTATCAGCATGTCAACAACATGTTAAAAATGCTAACATATTAGCAACATGAACATGTTAAATCTTGCTAATATCTATCTATCTAAACTTTCACCTTTCCAAACTTCAAGCTTTTACAGCTGCTTCAAACTTTCAGGCTAGGCTTTGTCAGCCAATCTCAAAGTTTACTCTTCTAGTTAAAGACTCATTAATTATAATAACTTTTTTGAAGATTCTTCTTATGTATGTTAACAGGTGCACCTGATGTTATCATCTTCATCGTCTTGTACATCTTGACTGAATACTACATCCTTTTAAGGTAAGTCAAGAAAAGCAGTCACACATTCCCTTCAACTATCAGCAGTAAGGGTTTATCTGTGGCCTGGGCCAGTGGGTCAGAAATGAAAATTACCATACTAACATTTTAATTGGCCTCACAACAATAAATTAAATGACTAATAAAAAAATAAAGCTAATAATGATATACATTTGATATAATCTTTGAATAATTTTCAACATATGGCAGATTGGGTGAGTGACAGTCCCTTTAAGTGTCCTGAAACCCTCTGGGTCCAGAACATCCACAGTTTTTATGCATCATGACTATTAGTATTTTGTAAGACAATGTGCTCACAAATTGCATTATCCATTTTCTCTATAAAAACAAACCATTGGTGTAAGTCTGATCTATGCAGTGACGGTGGACACCATCCTCAGCAACAGAAAGGTCAGAAGTCATCAATAAAAACAATTATCAAACACAGTTCTAATATCTTCATGAAGGTTTTCATTGACACCGTTCATGTTCACATTCAGAACATGGTTGGGGAACAGCCATCACCGATCCAGACGACAGGTGAGAGCTTTGTCATTCACTGGATACCTTCACATGCGTGATTTGATCAAAGAGATTCTGTATCTTGAATGTATTGTGAATTGCTTGGATATAAGCATTTGCTGAATGCATAAACACCAATGTATGTAGAATAAGTCCATGCCTAGTAGTGAGGAGCGCTTTAAAATCACTGCCACATGAAGATTGTGCCTTGTTTTGAACCAGTTATTACGTATTAAACTGCCATGGTCATCAGATTTAAGTAAACAAGGCTTATTTACATTGACAATGTTTCCAAATTTTAATGGTTTGAAGTAGTACAAAGAAGGGGAAGTCGTGGCCTAATGGTTAGAGGGTTGGACTCCCAATCGAAGGGTTGTGGGTTCTAGTCTCGGGCCGGACGGAATTGTGGGTGGGGGTAGTGCATGTACAGTTCTCTCTCCACCTTCAATACCACGACTTAGGTGCCCTTGAGCAAGGCATCGAACCCCCAACTGCTCCCCGGGCGCCGCAGCATAAATGGCTGCCCACTGCTCCGGGTGTGTGCTCACAGTGTGTGTGCGTGTGTTCACTGCTCTGTGTGTGTGCATTTCGGATGGGTTAAATGCAGAGCACAAATTCTGAGTATGGGTCACCATACTTGGCTGAATGTCACTTCACTGATCACTGATCACTGATCACTGATAAATTCCTTTGCAATAAAGCTCTTTCTGATTCTGATAAAAAGGTGTTTCTATCATAGACTGTAAAAAGGTTTCTATGCACATTTGAGAGAGTTTTCATTGTATTTACTCCATTCTGACCAACATTTGGTGTTTCCAGTGCTTCCAAAAAGTGAATCATTTTACAAAGCAATTAGTTTAGTTGACTTCTTCTGTCACTAAAGAATCATGCAGTAACTTTGGACTAAGGGGTTTTGTCTAAAGCACTGTTGTTGGGAGTTTATGTATTGTATCTATCTATATATTATGTTCCATTTGTAATGTAAGTCATTATTTTTTTTTAGAGCAAATCAAGAGTGAGCCGACTGACGACCAGACAACCAAGGTTGCTTTCTCAGAAAACTATTTTATTGAAGGGTAAGAAATGGAAGTACATGTAGCTACAGGTTCCTCTTTATTCAGTGGATATTAACATTGATATCCAGTTCCAATATGGTCAGGCAACCCAGCACTGATTTGAGTGATTTCAGCATCGCTTACAACTTAAAGACCCTATCATGGATTTTTCTTGAATGAACATCAGTTCACACAAATAATTTATTGCAGTCAAGCATCACCTTGTCGTATGCAGCTATTCGATATTTCGGCTTGCCTTATGAATCTTATTGTCTACTAAATAAATTAACTTGACTACATAAATAAATGACTACAAAGAGCATGTTTTATTGCATTATTCAAGTACAGAAAAAGCATCATATTGAAGTTATTATATTTATTGGGATGTTGTTTCTAGGAAGAACATTCGGATGGAACACTGTTTGAGGATCCTGGAAGCTCTGGAGAAGAATCAGCAGTTGTTTCGGAAACAAACCAATTACCTTTACAGGCTGATTGACAGCACTGAAATGGTCAGTGTCAGCTTTTTTAGGAGATCTTTACAAGCAATTGTATGTTTGAAAACACGTGACTTTTTGGATAGTTATAAGAACACGCAACACCTTTATTTAAAGTTATTATAAAAAATATATAAGTTCAATATTGAGCATGCAGAGTGTGTTGGTTTAATTTGAGTTTAGCAGTTAAAATGAACCAAAATGGTCACAATGGTTCAGCATTTCTATTTTAGGGACACTTGCAGTTGATCTAATACTGTAACTCTACACAAATGCAATAGTACTATGAAGAAATCATCCAGAAAACTAGTCATTTTTTTTGTGTTTAGGGACCTTCCTTTTACCGTAGAAAGGAAGCAGATGAGGATGAACTCGAGGACAGCCATTGAGAAGATGGTCTCGTGTAGTATATTCACAATATAGTATATGTGTGGAATATATTCTTTATCTCAATTATAATATAGTATATGTATGTCTATATATTCTTGTTTAGTTTGAAAGTTTGGAAACCCCTTGCAGAATCTATGAAAATATGAGTAATTTTAACATAATAAGTGATATCGTACAAAATGCATGTTATTTTTTATTTAGTACTGTCCTGGGTAAGATATTTTACATAAAATATGTTTACATTTAGTCCACAAGACAAAAAAATAGCTGAAATTATTAAAATGAACCTATTCAAAAATTTGTGAACCCTTGGTCTTTAATACTGTTCGTGGTTACCTGGATGATCGATAACTGTTATTTTTTTTTCTGTTTTGTGATGGTTGTGCTTGAGTCCCTTGTTTGTTCTGAACAGGTAAACTGAGAACTGTTCTTCAGAAAAATCCTTCAGGTTCTGCAGATCTTCAGTTTTCCAGCATCATTTGAACCTTTTCCAGCAGTGACTTTATGATTTTGAGATCCATCTTTTCAAACTGAAGACAAGTGAGGGATTCAAACACAACTATTAAAAAAGGTTTGAATTGATGCTCTAGAAGGAAACATGATGCATTAAGAGCATGGATGGAACTGGATGAAGATGTCCAATTTTTTCTTTGTAGAAATATATATACATATATATATATATATATATATAGTACTGCCCTTCAGAAGCAACAGAAGATACCTGCATGTTTCCTGGAAAACAAATGAATTAAAATTTACCTTGATCTTCAAATTCAGGACCCCCCCACCAGTTCATGTGTTTCCTTCTGGAGCATTAGTAAACATTTGAACCTTTTTTAATAGTTGTGTTTGAGTGCTTCAATTGTCTTCAGTGTGAAAAGATGGATCTCAAAATCAAAAAGTCACTGCTGGAAAGGGTGCAAATATGTAAAGATGCTGGAAAACTGAAGATCTGCAGAACCTGAAGGATTTTTCTGAAGAACGCTGCTCAGTTTAACTGTTCAGAACAAACAAGGGACTCATGCACAACCATCACAAAACAGAAAGACAGTCGAGGATCATCAGGTAACAGCACTCACTATTAACAACCAAGGGTTCACAAACTTTTATATGTTGTTATTTTTATCATTCCTGCTATGTTTTTTTGTCTTGTGGACTCAATGTAAACATATTTTGTGAAGAATATCTTACTCAGGACAGTGCTAAAAAAAATAAGACATTTTGTATGATCTCTCTTATTTTGTTAAAATCACTCACATTTTCACATATTCTGCAAGGGGGTTCCCAAACTTTCAAGTGGCATTCTATATGGGATTTTGAAAATGTGTTGATCTGATTAAATTTGTGTGTTTGAAATAAAAACAGTCCGTTCTATTTGTTCAGTATATATTAATGAGATTAAAATCAACTGTTTGAAATAGGGATGTCAACGATTAATCGATGATCGATTAATTGTCGATAAGAGATGCAATCGATTAAGGCTATCGATGGTCGGTTAACCGATTCAATGTTGGGCTGCGTGCGGCTCATGCGCACTCAACACGTGCGAGCGGCTGTGAGTGACGGTGACGATATATAAAAGCATCATCATTCATTCACAATGTACAAATTAAGCTTTTAATGTGATTTAAACTTTAAAGTACATTAAAATAGAAACAACATAAAAGTTCTTCAACATTAAATGCAATAGAAATGTAGTTACTAATCATTTCATCAGATAACTGTTTTATATCGTGCGCTTTGCAGGGCTGCGGGACACAGTGACAGGACAGGTAGTCTATTCATTCCTACAACTTGTTAATTCATTCCTACGAATTATTAATGTGGCAATTGTCCATGTTTCATTAATTTTGTTCCCTAAATAACCCATGATTTAAGTTAAATAAGGGAACAAATTAATAAATCGAACGAATTCTTAATTCATGAAATCTTTAATTTCCCTTCCCATGTTTACCACAGTAAGAGATGCGAAAACAGTTATTAAAATCGAAAGATAATAAAATTAGATAATGAAATTAGAGGGTTAGACGATGAAGATTTATGAAAAGAAACAATGCCTAAATATACTGAATTTGTGGAAATTCGTGACCAACCGGCAAACCAGAACAAAGCCGCGTAGATGAAGACTATGGGGTCCAAAAGCATAGTCGCGATTTAACATTTTCCAGTTAACCTATTATTCCTCTAATAAACAAAGCTTTTATACCACACTTGTCATAATCAGATCTTATCATTTCTAAATAAATAATTGCTGAATTCAAAACAGCGATTAATAGGCGCTGTGACCGACACATTCCTGGAGCATTCTCTGCTGTCACTAAACGGTGACGCCGAGCATCGTTCACAAGTTTCTGCATGGACCGGACTAGGGCACAGGTTCTAAGCCCTGGGACAAAATGGGATGCTTTAAGGAAAATTTATAGCCTACTAAGTAATAGGCCCAACATAAAAATAACAATTTGTTTTCATGTTTTTTTTTTTTTTTTTTTTTTTTTTAAATAGGCTATGCGAAATATATCCGACTTAAATAGGCTAATTAAGATTAACGGATTTAAAACAGAAGTGTGGGCGCTCCATAAGTTCACAAAAAAAAAAAGGATGACAACGCATTCTGTTTGTTTGCTTTATTTTACAAGAGCACAAATCTTCTGTTTTTATTGTGAGTGTGCACAAATGAAAGTAAACACTTTTGCGGAAAATATCTTTTTTTTTTAATGTCTCAGCTGTTTCGATCACCCCGGAGCCTGCTGCACACGTATATTCTAGCGATTCAAACTTACATCGCAGTCTGTTCATTATCAAAATAAAATGTCAACTAAACATTAAAAGGTTACACTGGTCAGTTTAAATAGACCGTAGTATACCGGTCCACTCTGCTGTTATGCCAAGGACGTTTTTGCTCAAATGAAGAGGATCATCTTTTCCGTCTATATGCGAATGCGTGTTAAGTACAAGCCTAGTTTACATTATAAATAATAGTTTAACATTCAAATACATTGCGAATATGGAAACATTTCGATTTGTGCCGAATGAGACATGAGCAATAACCTCCAAATAAATCTAGCCAAAGCCGCGCTCGCTCATCCTCGTGTGCACGCATGCACTGTCACGATCTAATGCGCTGTATGCCGGATTTTAAAAAATCTGACATTTTCTAGGACAGAATCCAGCAGGATCAAATTAATGTGAGCAACAGTGTGTTTTGGTGCAGCAGCGCCGATGTAGTTCACTTAATGTGCAGCGCAGTCACACGCGCTCCACATTTCGGATAATTTTATACAATAATGTCAGTTGAAAACATTGCAATTGTGCTTTAAAATACAACAACGAGCACCACAAAACCATTTAAAGAGGCGCGTTCAGCGTTCTCCGTGCGGGATTGGAAACTGTCAACAAAGTAAAATGACCTCAAAAGTATGGCGCGCTCTCTTCATTTTATCAAATGATCATAATCGCATCTATTCATTTTATAATCCTGCTACTAGCATTTTATTCAGACTAAAACCTCTTTAATTCAAGTGAGAAAGCGTTTTTTGTGTGTGTGTGGCTTTTGCACATCCTGTCATACCGCTGACTGCGTGCCTGTAATAGACGCATTTTGCAGTATTATGGTTAACGATTAATCGATTAATTGATCGTTAATTTAAACGACGATCGATCATGGAAATAATCGAAATTTGACATCCCTAGTTTGAAATGATCACAATTAGTTCTGTTTTTGTTCTCCTCTAGTTAAACCTGATATTTTTGGCTTTATATACATAATAAAAATAGTTAATCTAAAGAACAAAAAAAAAGTTAATTCAGTTCCAGAAATGCTGTTTTTCTTCAGCTGGCTCCTTCATTGAGATGGTTAAACGTGTGTATCTTTCATGGCTCTCCAAACAGGAAATGCTGTCAATGGAGAGTGATGAGCGTGTTTAGCGTGTTTCCTGCTCTACATCAGTATGTGGGAAGCATTGATTTCAATTGTTTGCTGTAAACTAACAGGTAAGAGAGTCAATATCTTTCATATATCTTCACAATATCTTGCAACCCTGTAAAAAGACTGAGATAAGTGAGTTAAAGGACTGATCTGAATGCATTATTACTGAGATCACCTGATTGGTAAATTGCACGTATCAAATTATAAAATTAGTTGTGTAAACTTTGTCAGATGATGTCAGAAATTGTAATTGTGCATTAGCTTAATCTGTAACCAGGGGTGTTTCTAGGACTTGAAATCAAGCGCTGTAATTCTATGCAACTTTATCATGTTCATGTATGTTCATATTTATACGCCAAACAGGGACTGTACATTTATTATGAATTATTATACCATTATTGTATTTGGTAATTATTATGATGCCTGTATTAAAGACCTAATTGATTCAGTGCAGTTCACCAAAAGTCACACAATAAAAAATCATGTATGATCATCTTTGGAGATGGATCTTTACTATCCCTAATTAGGCTCATTATTATCTGCCTTCTGCAAATGTTACTGCAGAATGGTTGAATAATTGTTTAGTTGTCGTTTCTTTTTTTAGATACAGGGTGTACTTTTACATATCAAGTTCAGGTAACATTAAAAACCTTGTTCAAGCCCTACAGATGTCCAAAAGTAGGCCTATTGGTTAGTTCAGGCTATAAAACATCTCAAGTGTAATAAATCACTTGGCGGTTATTGCTCTGCAGTAGAAATCTCTTAGCAATCTCCAGACATTTTTGACTCTTTTCTTTATTTAAATGTCTTTATTGAGAGTATCAAAAGCCACACACTTCCTTAACACATAGAATAAAGAAAACTTTTTTTGGCAATTGGCACCCAGTAAGTTAATTAAATAACATTCCTGCCACTTAAGATATTAAGGAACTTATGTTTGGATCACAAACATTATTATAATTTCAACCACTTTGATGATTGAAACCAAAATATAAAACAACTATTAGAGAAAACAAGCATTTTCTGGCTTGTATTGATATTGTATTGTTTTGCACTGAAGCTTTCTCTCTACATTTTTGTTTTGTTGGATTTAGTAAATGCATGCATTGTTGTTTTGTTTTTTGCTGCAGAAACTTTAAAAACAAAAATGAATGACCCATCTTAGAGTACCTTTATAGAATGTGTAGTTTATGAAAAAACAAGAGAGAGACAGAAATGCTGCAGTAAAGGGTTAATTAATTTGCAACAGAACTGCAGGATGACAATACAGTAAAATGCTATACAGTTGCAATTTATTATGTGAAAATATAAAATAAACAAACAGAAAAAGCCACAGAAGAATAACAAAATAAATATAAAAGGAATCTTCTAATCTGTCCAGTCTTGATGAAAGAAAGATTTAGTCATATAATCTCTATTAGGATCAAATGTGAGGATAAGAAGAAAACATCTGAAAGAAATGATGGAGATGGTATTTTAAGCTTATATCACGTGTCATTAATGTGGTGATAAAGGCTAATAAAAGTATTTACAGGTCTGGTGGAGATGCACAGAGATCTTTCTCTATAGCCACCTTCTGGAGCACATGAACATTTCCACTCTGTAAAAGAGGGACACAGATGCAGTCATTATAAAAATACTCATCTTTTAATCTTTCCCCAGTTTTTCTTCCTTTTTGACACGAGACAAGTATTTAACAGAGATATTTAACTGATATTGTATAACAGTAACAGTAGTATAAAAATAAGTGAATAAATAGATATAGATAACCCAAACACGTTTACCTAATTATCATAAAATATGATACAATTTCAATAATATATAAAAAAAATTATATATATATATATATATATATATATATATATATATATATATATATATATATATATATTCACGTAATTGATAGAGTTGAATGAAATGTAACTTTGTTACCTCAAATGATGTTCGCTCCCGTTCTTTAGGGTGAGTAACAAAGAAGCACTTCCAGGGACAGGACAGGGTACTCTGGTCCCAGGGCAGCTGATACAGGAGCACTGGAACAACATCTTATGTGGTGACCTGCAGGAAGAAAAAGTAAATACTGTAAATTCTATCAAAAATAAACAACACACACACAAGAACAATGTAAAAAAAAAAAAAAAGGAAACATTTTTAGTCAGAACATAGTCAGATAATTTTCATAAGGTTTTAACTTTCTTTTCTTTCTTTTTTTTCATCCCTTTGCTGATTGGATCACAAAAGGGAGTTCTGGTAATAAGGCAGCCAAAACAAGGACCTCTGGCACAGAGAGCACTGGGACAGGCATGACACACATCACTAGGAGCTCAAACTCTGGCCAGGCGTTTTGAGTTGTTCATGGCAGGAACTTTTTGGGACCTCTTGTATTGGTGCAGCCGAGAGTACTGGGTGGTCTTTTCAGCCACTTCTGGTACTCAGAAATCATCACATAGAGCACTGAGTTTGGGACAGCCATGAAATGCAGCCATAACAGAAACGTCTGGAACAGCCATGACAAGAACATCTAAGACTGGACCGAGGCATGGACCTCTCTGAGTGGGACCTCTGGGACCCAGCTGACTCTGCAGGGACTCGTTGTCCAGAACAAGATTTTGAGAGAACAAGAAGCCACTACAGAAAATTCTGGAGCACCATGAGAAGAACCGCTGAGGAACCAGGACAGTGGAGTGCTGAGACGAGGGGGCCATTACATGCCTTTAAGCTGGCCACGGCAAGAACCTCTTGTGAGCAGTGCAGATGTGAAAGTGAAAAAAGTGGAAGTGACGTGACATACAGCCAAGTATGGTGACCCATACTCAGAATTCGTGCTCTGCATTTAACCCAAGCAAAGTGCACCAAATAGCAGTAAACACACACACACACCGAGCAGTGGGCGTCATTTATGCTGCAGCATCCGGGGAGCAGTGGGGGTTCAGTGCCTTGCTCAAGTGCTCCTCAGTCGTGGTATTGCTGGCCCGAGACTCAAAACAAAAACTTTAGGGTTAGGAGTTAAACTCTCTAACAACGAGGCCATGACTTCCCCCAGGCAGATGGACCTTCGCCCGAACAGGGACTTGAACTCTGGACCCTCAGATTAAAAGTCTGATGCTCTACCTACTGAGCTATCTGGGCTCTTGAGATGAGATGAGACATGAACTTCTTGGAGTGATGACATCATGTTGTGGAGGAAGTAATGGGACAGTGACGTACACGTCCTCAAGTGATCTTAGGCTCGGCAGCCGAAACCATTTGTGGTGAATGATCTTCCATTGGGGAAATGTCTGGGGTTGGAGCTCCTTTTCTCCACAACTTTTATGGAGACCTGGGACAACACACCGAACAAAACATTAGCCTAAAAACAATACATTACAAAAGCAAATGTGGCTGATCTTAAGCTCCGTACCTGAAACCAGACCGAGCCGCTGCTTAGGTTTATGCTGCAGGAGGCTATAGATCAAACGGCTGCAGAAACACAGAAGCATTATTTGATTACGACGTTAAGCCTTTCTATCTGCACTATTCAATTGCTAGATCTGATCTGGAAGATCATTTGTATGATTTGATTCAGATTTACTTTTTTTTTTTTTTTTTTTTTTTGTGATGAAGAGCTCACCTTTTGACAATCCAGGCTCTGACCAAAGCTTTAGTTTGGTCTTGTGTAGATCCTCACCAGTTGGAAAACGGCCACACGGCATTGTGAACAAGATGACCCCAAGAGACCACGTCACTGCAGACTTTTGCATGGTACTTGCTCTTGACTCTGTACTCGGGAGGGTAGAAGTCAATGCCTGGAGGAAAGAGATTTCATCTCGAATGCAAGTTAGCATTACCAAACTATTTTCTCTGTTAGCTTTGAGGAATAATACATACCATACAGTGTTGTGTAGGCAGACTTTCTCAGGAGATCTCCACACCTAAAGTCAATCAATCTGACCAGCAGTGTGTCCTCCTTACTCATGATGAAGTTTCCCAACTTTATGTCACTATGGAAAATGCCACAAGAGACAACATGTGCATTGCCTGCCACTTGATGTGTCGAACTAAACCTTTATTGAGTCCCCTTCCGTGGCCCTCCAAGAAATGAACTAAGCTCTCGCAGGTTGACGGACACTCGGGGACTATGACAGTTGTCCCGAGTCCTGCCAGTCCAGCAGCTTTATAACCCCTGGCATTCTGGGTGCCTTGATGTCCAGGAGTGACTCAATGAGCTGCACCTCAGTCTGACCAGGGCGGATCACCTTGAAGTGTTTTCTGGCAGCTCTAAAGAAAGAGGGCAGCCTCCAGAAGCTCTTTTTCCTCCTCCACACTCCTCTGGGCGTCTCCCACACCAACAGGAGGTTCATCTTGGGGATGAAGATGTTGCTCCGCCGTGTCAGTGCTGGATGTTGGGGGTATACTATGATGGTGATTGATTGTACACCTCGCCATCATTCACTGGAATAATTCGAGAAATTTGCTGTCTCACCACTCTTAAAACCGTTAACAACTCTCGTTTAAGACCACTAATGTTACTGCAAACCCACAAAATGTTTCACGGAATTTCACGTCTATACTGCACCAGAGACAGTTTATAAGAGACATGTCACTTCCTCAATCCTCAATTCAACTATATAAGGAAAACCCGTAACGGCAAAGATGGCGGTTGCGTGCACAAGTCCCGCCCCTCCCGCTGGAAAGCCAATCATCTGCTTCTAACAGTCAAGCCGGGAAACATTTAAGCCTATCGTCTGGTTCCACTAACGTATGTGCACAGTTGAGGAACCCTTGCGCATGCGTAGTGAAGGTATCCCGCGCTCACCAACATCTCACCACACCTAAACCATTCAGCTGTGCTCTGTGGCATCATAACACTGGCCAAATGGGTGTTTGAGGGTACCGGTTCATCCTCTTTTGTAGATAATTTCAGCATTGACCCTGCTTTAAATGAAACATAATATATTATTCACTGAAGAATTACTGAGTGCACTTTTAAATAAACAGTTATTGTTAGTTAAAAAAAAAAAACATAAGTAAATTGAAAAAAAAAAAAAAAACTATGATTTTATTAATACAGTTGTCTGATTGATTTTATAGTCTCAAGCATTCAGAGAAAATAAAGCAGTTTTTGCTATGGTTAAACCATGGTTCATTTTTTAAATGAAGGCTGTAGCATTTATATCGCGAAAAAAGTGGCCAAAAATGATATTTGAATTTTATGTTTGGATTTTGACAGGCCTTTGGCGCCCTTTTTTTAGGCGTTAGTAGTAATATGTAATGTACATAATTTATTTGTTTTGGATTACATTATGTATTTTTAACAGTGTCATTCAATAAAACCATATCATTATTATTAATTAACAAATCGTCGTTGCCTCATTGTTTTTTGTGTGTGTGAATTTTAATTAGTTTCAAAAGCTGTTGTTCGCTTGGGTCTGTTTTTATTACCACAAAAAATATTAACTTTACCTTGAATACGTCTTTGTAAATTATTATTTGAAATAACAAAACCTTTGTTAATTTTTGCTTACCATGGCTACAAGAACCGTGGTTTTTGCCTTTTATTCGTAGTAAAACCATGGCTAATTTTCTTTAGGAAACGTGGAAACGTTGGTGTTGGTGTTGGTGAAATTATTACCGATATTAAACACGTTATTAACGTCAACAGCCAAAATGATTTCACAGGATTATGAACGTACCTGAAACTGAAAGTGATGCACGGGCTTCATCGTGGGCTTTTTTTCTTTTAACTTCTCTGCATCCAACTTCTGACGTGTTTTCCCGGGTTGTGTTGTGTTCATCAGTCAGCCGCAAACATGTTTTGAACGCGGGAATGACGAGTCACGTGTGCTTAGCCTACTGCTTTTACCGGAAAATGCATTAATTTTATTTTGTATAATTATATACACACACACAGGGAAAAGTTCATTTATTTCAGTAATTCAACTCAAATTCATTGCACACTGACTGAAGTAGTTTTAAGTCTTTTTTACATTTTAATTTTGATGATTTTGGCTCACATTTAACAAAAACCCACCAATTTACGATCTCAACAAATTACACTGATCACCTCCACGCCACGCTGAATTGAGGCAGTAATTAAAGCAAAAGGAGACACTACCAAGCATTGAGTAGCCTACATGTACAGTGAATGAACATACTTTACAGAAGGCCAACAATTCACAATTTTTTGTATTATTATTGGTATTATGAAGTTTTCTAATTTGTTGAGATAGTGAATTGGTGGGTTTTTGTTAAATGTGAACCAAAATCATCACAATTAAAAGAACCAAAGATTTAAACCACTTCAGACTGTGTGCATTGAATTTTTTAATACACGAGTTTCACAATTTGAGTTGAATTACTGAAATGAATGAACTTTTCCACGACATTCTGATTTATTGAGATGCACCTGTATCTATAAGGGACCGAGAGCCTTCTAGTGGTTAAACAATGACATTACATTTGACTTATAATTTTTCCCCACCAGATGGCACAATTCTGCCTCTTGCGTTGTAAATTGAGCATGTTTTGCATTAATACATCTTGTTAATACAATTGTTTATGTATTTCATTAAAAGGCAACTGCTTGTTACTTATTTGATGAAATATGAGCAATAATAAATAACATAATTGTTGTAGTTATATATTACAATTTAAAAAAAAAAAGATGATTGTTTCTAGTTATATTTATCCACCAACAATACACATGATTTATAAATATACATTATAATACTTTATTATCAGTTTTATCCATTAAAATGGTTCAAGATTTCAGTATTCATCATTTCTTGGCTAT
Source organism: Carassius auratus (assembly GCF_003368295.1). Lineage (NCBI taxonomy): Eukaryota > Metazoa > Chordata > Actinopteri > Cypriniformes > Cyprinidae > Carassius > Carassius auratus. The sequence continues at coordinate 4,743,169 of NC_039263.1, forward strand.
TCCTTTTGGATGTTTATGAACTATTTAATACAACACATAATGTGTTTCTAAGTTATAAACTGTAATTTACATAAGAAATATGTATTATCCAATGCTTTCTTTATTTTCATACTTTGGGAATAGCTTTGAATAATACCATATTTTGTGAGAAAATAAACTTTTTTCACATCAAGTATTTGTTTATTTTATTTCTTTATTTGTATTATTATTGTTTATTTAAGAAAACAAGATCACGGGTTTCTGGATCTTTCATTACTGTCTGTGTTCTCTGATTTTACAGTTTGTGCAACTCCGCTCGACAAAACACCGCTCTCATCAAGAAATGACTCCTACGATGACAGGACATCTGTATAAGGCTTTCTTAGTGCTTTAAATGTAACTTTTATAACCTTGTCAGCATTTAAAAAAATGTCATAGTTCAGTTTCGTTAGTAGCCATGTTTGTTCATGCTTTTAATCAACAAAAATTATTTTATGGCCTAAATAACCTTAAATACTTTTTTTTCCATCTTACCTTTTTTATTTTTGTAGCAGTAATTATGAATTTATTTAGAAGTGGTCTAGACCCTTGTGATCACCAAGAAACACCACATTCTCCCTTTTTCAATGTCACTATCATAATATAATCAATGTAATAAACAGTGATACATTTTTGGCATAAAAAACTATATTAAATAGCAGTGTGCCAAATGATTTTAATATGGCTATCTATAGGTGTCCAAGCACAGAAGCCATTCTTTCTCTTCTGATTTATTTTATTATATTTTCTGCAAGGCCTCTGATGGCCACACATTAAAAACAAATGTGACCCTAGAGCACAAAACCATCTCATGTAGCAAAGTTTGTGCAATAGCCAACAATGCATTCTATGGGTCAAAATTATCAATTTTTTTTATGCCAATAATCATTAGGATGTTAAGTAAAGATCATGTTCCATGAAGATATTTTGTACATTTCCAAGCATAAACACACCAAAACTTAACTGATCAGTGATATGATTAAAAAAAGAACACTTATGACTGATTTGTGATTCAGTGTCACAAAATGGTGTAGAAACTATAAAGACATTTTGAAGTGGTATTAAATAAAAAAAATAGCCCTCCCTCATTTTAAAAGCCCTTAATATTTCTAGGGATTCCATTGCAGTGTGTGTACGCGTTTAACAAGGGTGAGCACATTCCTGTTGTCTGGTGAGAGACGGGATGCTGGGTCACGGTGCTCTCTAACGGCTCCATTCTTCCTCCATCAGGTCGAAGACTTGAACCAAAGAGGACGAGTCCATAACAAATGAGGGATGTCTGCGTCGCCGTGATAGCGTAGTTCGTGAATAGGGAGAAATGCGTTTGACACGCAGGAATCTGTCGTAAACTACGTCCTGGGTTCTGTACTCCGGCGTGAAAGTAGAGAATACTATTCTGAGCGCTTCAGATGATCGCATAGGATATCTTCTCTACCGCAACCGAGCTAATGTTAGCAGCTGCGAGCGGAACACTCGAACACATCTGACGGAGGCCATGCTATTATGCCGTGCGAAAATGCACCTAAATAATCGGATGACAGCGCTCGGATCCGTCGAAGGAAAACTTTTGGGCTCGGTTTACGCGGCGGCCTTGCATTAAAGCAGGTCGTGAGGCTATGGTGCTATCACGCACGCAGCCGAACCGCATCGACTGAACGCCGCTCAGACTGCGTCGCCTCTCGGGCGAGGCGTGTATGGGTCCTGCGTACTCGAGGTCCCCGCTCCCGCAGAGGGAGACCTGACTCTACAGGCCATATATTTGTCTATGACTGTCGTTTCATGTATGGATGGACGCGTGCATGTTTTGACAGTATCCTGCGTGCATCGTTGCAGTCGGCACAGCGCATCCCAAGGAGGGGCTGTTACTCTAACAAACACACATTGGCTCCGTCGAAGCCTTTAATTTGAGTCCCTAAGAACATTACGTAGGGCTTGCAGCGTACGCTACGTCTTTTCGAAGGAGAAAAAATATCGGGTGACATTGCAGTCTCTCCCCTCGGAGAGATATAACGTAAGCCCCGCTCGGTTATTAACAAGGGAAGGTGGAGCACTGTCCGTCGTACGTGCTGACGCAGTGGGATTTCTACGCGTGGTCTGCGTTTCGGCCCGCCCTTCCCGCGGTGACGGTGATGGGTCGGAAGCGGTGTGTCGGTGCAGATTGTTCGAAGATGGCGGCAGGGTGCTGCGGGGTGAAGAAGCAGAAGTTGTCGGGATCCCCCGGTGCGGGGGGTCCCGGCGGGGCGGGGAGCGGAGTAGCCGGGACCGGACATTGTGGATCGGAATTGGGGATCGGGTCGTCGTCGAGTGTTGTGGCCGGGAACGTGACTCGGATGAACGGCCTGGGGGGTCCGGGGAGCAGCAGCAGCACCAATGCTCTGTCCCCAACTCCAGGAGGATACACTTCCACCGGCCTCTCCCCGACTCTCAGCCCCGGCTCCGGAGCCAGGAAAATGGTCGTTTCGGCGGAGATGTGTTGCTTTTGCTTCGACGTGCTTTATTGCCATCTCTACGGATACCAGCCTCCTCGAACACCCAGGTTTACAAACGACCCCTAGTAAGTAGCAATATGGCTATTTTGACCCGCTTTGCTACAACAACAGACGGTGTGTTTCCTGCTCGCTGTGCTCGAACCGTGAAGCTTGGTCCTCGTGACTTTGTGATAATGACTTTGTTTTTGTGTCCGTACCGAATGCAGTGATTAATAGTTGACTCCTAACCTAGCTAATCCAAGCCCTCGCGATAAAAAAAGAAATATATATACATAAACACACACACACACATACATAACGTTACATATAAGAGCTAATGTCATGTTTCCAAACTCAATATTTTTGATGTGTTCTAAGTAAATGTTGTTAATCAATACATAACGTTACTCTCAAATATAATCGTGTATCGATTCGGTATACATTTTATAATCGACGGTATAACGTTACATATTTGATAAAAACAAAAAACAAATATACATATTTATAATTTAAGTTAGTCTTAAAAGTTTTTTAAATTTACAATTTCGAAGACTTGAGAGTACAATTAATCCATCATTAATGCGCTTGTTAATTGGTTAAGTGAAAGCTGCGGTGTTTTGTTTAGTTTTTTTCTCAGAAAGAGATTAAATGGGTGTTAGCCTGCTCTTCTTTATTCAAGCTTCTCTGCAAGCTAACATGCTAACCAACGCTAGCCAACAAACACGATTCTCATTCGCCGAATATATACCTCTTTTCGATTTAGCTCCCAGTACTCTTTCTTTTCCCATTTAATTAACGTTAGATTTTTCCCAAAACACACGAGTGATTTTTATTTTTTTATTCAATTTGAAGCCGCTTTCAAGGGTTAGCTGAAGTGAGCTAGTAAGCTAACAAAGCCCAAGAGTTGTTTACGTTAACGTTACTTCATTTTATCCGAAAACTCGTACAGAATTGTTCATTTGATTTGCAACCACGAGCTCATGTGAAGGTGATATCGGGACACACAAGAATAGTTTCATGTTAAGTGTTAAAAATACAACGGTTTTATATTCTGCTGTTTTGTCGCTCGCTAAACACTGAATCTTTGTTATTTAGGACATTTTTCAGGTAAGCCTTCTCAATGACAGCTGGTCGGTTGTGAATGATTATGTATTTGTACGGACAAACAAAGCGGTTTACTCGGGCCACAGTTTGAGTGCTGGGTTATAAGAGCGTTAAAGGGATCTTTAATCTGAGTGAATGCCTTCACTGGAGTTTCTATCTCTGCTTATAGTAACACTGCCCCTATTTGAACTGTACACACACATACATTAAGACATTGTGTACAAAATATGAAGTTGTTTTGTTAACACATTCCATTTATGGATCACTGCCATTTTCTAAAATATGCCTTTTTTGTTTGTTTTCACAAATGCGAAAAACATTAATCGTTTCAGATCTGTTAATTTAGCAGACACTTTCATTCAGCATGTTTTATAAATCATAAAAAGTAATATTTGTTAAAAATTGTCATAAGAGCCAAATATATGCTTTCCGATGTGCAAACAGCATCACTTTCTCAATTAAAAGAGAGGTACTGTATATAAAAAATGTTGCTCTTTATAAACACTTAATTTGTAATTCATAAAAAAATTATGCTTAACAGAAAGTTAGTTTATATATATATATTCAGATTGCTACAAGTATTATGCATATTAAACATTACACAATTAACATCTATAGCTTTCATTAACATTATATAATGCCTTACTGATCACTATTTAATAATATACAATATAAATATGAAATTGTTTGTAAGCCTAAATAATTGGACTTAGCTACTGTAAACTAAGTTTAGGTAAAGGATGATTGTTTATAGTCTTAAAATGACACCAAGCACACAATAGTAATTTGGTTGCCATTTTCACTTTATTGCCTCAAAATTTTCAGTATACTGTAAACCGAGGATATTCTTTTCATCATACAGCAATATAAAAAAAGAGAAAGAAAATACTTGTATGCATATAACAATAATAATAAAAAAGCACATTACGTAGTTTTACCAGTTTAATGCAATTTGTGATGCATTTAAATGTACTTTAGGAAACTGTTAATCAGTTATAACATCAGTAAAAAATTCTTCATAAAGTGTATGATCATAAATCAGTTGAAAACTTAACATTTTTATGCGTTTTAATTCAAAATATGATCTATTAATCATTGTGTGCTCGGTAAATTATTTGTAGCTAATTGAATGCATACTAATTAATGATCTGTTATGCATTCTATGATTTTTGTTCATGGTGTTTAAGTTATTCTGAATTCCTAAAATCCCTCAAAAAGTCCTACATACAGGTAAGATATGAATGGACTAAATTTAAATACATTTTGTAATAAGACAATTTTAAATCACTTTTGCTATAATTTGCAGGTCAAAACTTTATTTGTCTTGTATTGAGGTCAGCTCCATCTTTTAGTTAAAATGTTTCGAAACAAACCGTGATTGGTGGTTAAACATGTCGGTCAAACGGCCTCATGGATGGGTCTTGGCCAATGAAAGCTACCATGAATTCCAGACCTTCAGCCTGAAGGACTGGCTACACGAGACTAGAGTTAGATTGACCATGTCAGAGTTTCTTTTTCAGATTATTTTAAATGAAATGTTAAAATGCTCTCAGAGCAGCTCTGAAGATGAAGATCTGATGGGACGATGAGACGGCTGATGCTGAAAACACCACATTCTTAAGTATGTGTATTACTGCAAGTATAGGAGTGAACCGTCTTTGTATTTCTGTAGTCTTCACTTTGCATCTTCAGTACTTGGCCCCTTACTAGTGGTCAAAGGTCATAGAGTGTAATTTGACACTCTGAAATGGTCAGGGTGAGAGCTGTGGAAATGTTTACTATAGCAATTCAACTGCTATCAACCTTTTGTCTGTAAGCTCTGTGGTACTTTGCACAAATTATGGTAGTATGTTACACTAAACAGTCAGATAAAAGTTTGCAATGTACAGGTGCATCTCAATAAATTACAATGTCATGGGAAAGTTAATTTATTTCCGTAATTTAACTCAAATTGTGAAACTTGTGTATTAAATAAATTCAGTACACACAGACTGAAGTAGTTCAAGTCTTTGGTTCTTTTAGTTGTGATGATTTTGGCTAACATTAAAAAAAAAAAAAATTCATTATCTCAACAAATTAGAATACTTCAAGACCAATAAAATTTTTTTTTAGTGAATTGTTGGCCTTCAATTCAGCGTGGCATGGAGGTGATCAGTTTGTGGCACTGCTGAGGTGGTCTGGAAGGGCCTTCAGCTCATCTGCATTGTTTGGTCTCTTGTTTCTTATCTTCCTCTTGACAATAGCCCATAGATTCTCTCTGGGGTTCAGGTCTGGTGAGTTTGCTGGCCAGTCAAGTACACCAACACCATGGTCATTTAACCAACTTTTGGTGCTTTTGACAGTGTGGGCAGGTGCCAAATCCTGCTGGAAAATGAAATCAGCATCTTCAAAAAGCTGGTCAGCAGAAGGAGGCATGAAGTGCTCCAACATTTTTTGGTAACTGGTGCAGTGGTTTTGGTTTCCAAAAAACACAATGGACCAACACCAGCAGATGACATTGCAGCCCAAATCATCCCAGACTGTGAAAACTTAACACTGGACTTCAAGCAACTTGGGCTATGAGCTTCTCCAGCCTTCCTCCAGACTCTAGGATCTTGGTTTCCAAATGAAATACAAAACTCTGAACTGAAAAGAGTCCATTTCTTCTTCTCCTTAGCCCAGGTAAGATGCCTCTGACATTGTCTCTGGTTCAGCAAATTCCTCGACACGTCAGGATGTGTGGCTCTTGATGCCTTGACCCCAGCCTCATTCCATTCCTGGTGAAGTTTTCTCAAATTCTTGAATCAATTTTGCTTGACAATCCTCATAAGGCTGGTGTTCTCTCGGTTGGTTGTGCATCTTTTTCTTCCACTCAACTTCCTGTTAACATGCTCCGATACAGCACTCTTTGCACAGCCAGCTTCTTTGGCAATGAATGTTTGTGTCTTACCCTCCTTGTGAAGGGTCTCAATGATTGTCTTCTGGACAACTGTCAGATCAGCAGTCTTCCCCATCATTGTGTTTCAGGGTTTCTACAGGTCTTAAAAAAAAAAGTAGTATCAAATTTAAAGCCTTAAAAAGTCTTAAGGGGGGGGTGAAATGCTCGTTTTCACTCAATATCCTGTTAATCTTGAGTACATATAGAGTAGTACTGCATCCTTCATAAATCCAAAAAGTCTTTAGTTTTATTATATTCATAAGAGAAATATAGTCTGTACCGATTTTTGCTGGAAAAACACGACCGGCTGGAGGCGTGACGTGTGGGCGGAGCTAAAGAATCACGAGCGCGAACAGGCTTTTGCGTTGAGAGCATGTGGAAGCTGTGACATTACCGTGAGGGAAAACCCATCATCCAAAACAAACCATGGCTTACAGTCAGATTCAGCGTTTATTTATGGTCCAGAATCAGATCCAGAGGCTGAAACTGAACGAAAGAAGCAGCAGCAACGACTCGCTCCGAGCGGGGCTCGAACCCGGGTCTCTGGCATGGGAGGGGACGCACTAACAAGGAGGCAGAGATATTTGAAGCAGTTTTACTCACCGCCTGCGGTTCCAACACACGATCGTGACCCTTTTTCCTTGGGATTGCATCATCCTTAAAAAATAAACGATACGCAAATCCGTCGTCAAACTGGGCCTTGTTTGTAAAACAAGCATCTTCGAAATGCAGGGAACAAACACTTGCACAACTCCGTTGATGCTCTGTAAAAATAAACTCCATCCACTGGTCCCTTAATGCTGTTTTTTTTGGTAATCTGTGCAGGGTTGTCTTGCCCTGGCAACCAAAAACACACTTCTTTTGTGACATTTGGCGACGCTCTCGCTCTGATCAGTGAAGTCTGTTGTGCTCTCAGTGCTCTGCTATACGGGAGCGCGCGCTCTTCTGGGAGAAGTGCCTCAGGACCCATATAAGGAAATTCCGCTCCATCTAACGTCACACAGAGCCATACTCGAAAAAAACTTTCCGAAACTTGTGACAAACCGGAAGGAGTATTTTGGGAACAAAAATACTCCTTCAAATGTGCAACTTAATTTTTGAAACTTTGTCCATGTTTAGCATGGGAATCCAACTCTTTAACAGTGTAAAAAACTCAGTATGCATGAAATAGCATTTCACCCCCCCTTTAAATTATACAAGAAAGTCTTAATTATGATTTCAAGAATTTACGGACGGAAAGACCAGAATTGCGATATGGCTGAATGTGACTATTGAATTTCAAAAGGCCAACATCATGATTTAATTGAATAAACATGCTCACCACTTCAAGTCCAGTACTGCACTGCTTTGTGTTCTAGTGTTACCAGGGAAACCGTTATATTATACCAAACGCTCCACCTGCTGGCAGAATAAATGAACATTTTCAATAAAACTGTTGTTTTGTTAAGAGTTCAGACCAATGTGAAGATCAACCCATGTTTTTACCCTGCAAACACGCATCAATAAGACAACATTATAAAAATAAAAAAACTATAGCGGTGTGCGATGTGGTCTGCGAATCCTGCAATAATATTGCATTTGTAGTTTTAACCTTTAAATTTAAATATGCACACAGTTTGGATTCATGAAAGTGTAGTCAGAATTTTTAATTAGCATGTTTTTGTGCTTTGGTACTGAAATTGGTACAGAGAGCGATGGATTTTCACTAGTATTGGTACCAAATACATACATTTTGGTACTGTGACAACACTTATTGAGATTGACCTGTAAATGTGATTTTAACTTGGTGTTCATTCTTGACTTAATTATTAGTTTTCTTAGTTAAGTTATAATTTGTGTATAAGTTGAAGTTGTTGTAACAAATTGCTGCAGTATTTTGTACTGTGCACAAGCAACAATTCTGCAATTACATTTGTAGAAAGCACTGGACTTTTTTTATTGTCATGGACCCACTTGTACAAATATAACCCTTTATGTTTGTGATAAAACACGCTTATAGATGGCAAACTTAAAAAAAAATTAAATCTTACTCTTTAAACAAAAATGTATCTTGTTATTCTTGTTTGCATAGCACCATTTCCTCAGTTATGCCCACTGATTCAGAAAAGATGCTTTGGATGTCCAGGAAAAAGTGTTGCTCAGAGCCGCTTTGATACAACCATATCTTTTTATCCATGTGATGTGTCACTGTCCCTGGATTTAAAGGTCAGGAGAAAATGCCTGATGCTGGCAAATGTGACTGAAAATCCAAGTGTGGAAGGCAGATGGTTAGGTGGGATAGTGTTTATGCAACATAACTCCTCTTTCCAACCAAGGGAATCATTTTAGGGATTCATGCTGCTATTCTTTGACTTTTCAGGGATTTCGAGTGGTTTCTTTTTTTTTATATGCTAAATAGGTAAAAACTAATTTTAGTAGTAGTTTGCGTATTTCTGTGCATGTAAATGTGCTCACTGAGTTAAGTCTTTAATCTGATTTTTCCAGCACATTAAAAGACTTTTTCCAGTTTTTTCCTTGCAAAGGGATATTCAACTGGTCCTTAAACAAGTGGCCTAAATTTTCTGTCTTAGGAGTAGTTAAATATTGACAGCGACCGCAGGCCATATATGGTTAATCCTTTTTATCATTAACTCCAATTTGGGTGTACAGAAGATGGACAAGTTGGAGAACAATGTCTGTGTCCAGCAACCTATACTTAATATTACATACCAAAGCAAGAGAAAAGAAAACAAACAATGCTTTAACATAAAAATGTTAACTTAAGAAGAGGGAGTTAGAATGAGTTGCTTGTTTAATTTCAGTAGCTCAAGGTTGCATCGCCTGAAAGAATTGAGGAATAGCCTGATATCTAGATGAAATAACCTCAAAATGCTTAAAATAAGATATTACCCCTTTTTTTGGCTTATGTTTGCTACATTACAGTGTCTTGCAATACTATAACCTGTGACATCTCAGGGTTGGTTGAGTTGAACAGATAACACTAAAGAGATAGTTAAAGTCAGACTGTAGAGGACAGATAGTGAAAGATGAGCCCCAGGGCTAGGGCTGAGCCTGTTAGCATAAGTCACATACAGTTGTCAGGACCACCGGCAGTGGGATGGCAAAAACAATTTTTTCCACATAACAGAGTTTTTCACGTTAATCTCAATACGCCAGTGAAGTACAAAGCTTTGTTTGCAAAATAATTGTTTAGCAGCCAAATGTTACATATTTGCCATGGAAATATTTTTTTATTCTGTAGAAAAGTGGTATGTGAGCACATACATTTTAAAGCTATGGTAGGGAACTTTTGACGCTCTAGCGGTTAATAAACAGAACTGCTTGCGTCTTGCGGAAGAACATTGTAGCCGGAACTACTTCTCTCTGTTTATGTCTATGAAGAATCACAAAGGTACTGGGTTACTCCGCCGCGGTATCCCCGAAGCAATCTAAAATAGTCTGAATATAAACACTTATTATAGGTGCACCCTAGTGATTCAGGACGAGCTAAAAACACGGTTTGGAAAATGGATTCATGGTGTACTCGCTTATTATATAAATTTTTCTACATTTTGAACACAAACAAAGTTACGGACCGCAGCTCTGATTGGTTGTTTCTTAACGGGAGCGGTCCGTAACTGCAAATGGCAATAGGAGCACTGGGACGAGCCAGAGGAGCTTGATTTTTTTTTCACAGATTATCTGTCTCATATTCTACTGTCAGAACATAATGACAGGTTTAACAAAATGTACAAAAGTTACCTACTGCAGCTTTAATTAAGCCATAAACTACATTAGCCAAACTTTTTTTCCATTGGTTTAAGATTGTATAGTTTGTGCTTTCATATTTTAATTATCATTAAAACAACATTAGATTAGATTCATTTAGGAACAGAATGTCAAAGTGTTTCCCTGAGATGCACGAATGCTCTGCTTCGTTTTGTTTGAAACTATTTCCGTTGGTGAAATCAAAACACACAGAATAGTGTGCCTTAACTGTAGGCTAACTCAATCAATATTAACTACATGTTTGGTAAACTGTTGTATAAAATCAACGTCAGATTTGTGATTGCACTCACATGCTTATACTTAGGAACCGGGTGTTTTTTGCTTAAAATAAGAGTCCCTTTTCTGCGCGCACTAAAGCTGTGCGAGCATACTGTAACGCCCTGAACACGCGTAGACCGTGAAAAGATCAACTTCTCACGTGTTGGATGAGAAATGAAAACTAACTAAACTGACAAAACTGAAATGTTTTTTTTTTATTATTATTTTGCATTAGGATGATTATTTTTATTCTACCTTAAAATGACTTAATTTGGCTTAATTTTATTTAAAAATCACCTGCTTTAGAACACTGAAAAATCTAATAATGTTGGTGCAAATAAAACAAAGATGTTTCATCCATCCAATTAAAAAAAAATTTGGGTAATGATTCACAGTTAGAAGTTATTTATTTTTCATTGGCTCAAGTAAAAAAATATAGATGTGAATCATTACCCAGTTTTTTTTTTTTAATTGGATGAATGAAACACTTTGCATCTTTGTTTTATTTGCACCAAAATTATTTGATTTTAACATTTTGGAATAATGTATTTACTGGTAAAGACCTTTTTTTTAAAAAACAAATTTAAAAACTAAAACAAATACTGAATGCTTATTAAGAAACATCTTATTGAATGTTGATGTGGTGTTTGGATTGTAGAACTATGCAGTTATTGCCTTTAATTTCACATGAGTACAGTTAATCTTTTAATTTAAGGCCAATTCTATGTAGTTTCAACCCAATTCAAAAACAAAAGCTAAATACTGATTTCTGTACCATCTGTGTTTGTACTGAATGCAGGCTACATACTGTGCGGTTACTGACGTTAATTTGTTTATGTTTAAATTGTTTATGCACACTTTCCTTCTTTCTTGTTTGTTGCTTAAAGATAAAAAGAAAATATCGGAAATCGGTATCGGAATCGGTCAGTTTGCTTGTAAAAAAAATCGGTATCGGAATCGGTCATGAAAAATCATGATCATGCATCCCTACATTTTAGGACCATTTTTTCTTTCAGTGCAAGTACATTGTGTACGCAAGCGCTCTGGCACGACCACCGCGTTGTTCAACCCGCACAGCCATTTTTGTCGCATATGAGGAACATCAAACGGGATACAAAATAAAAGTGTAACAAAATCCCTCTACTCATTTGAGCAGTGCAGCAAAGACTGTTTATCAGTTTGAACTCGGACCATGTTATTTTAAATGAGATGACCAAAATATACTGTTGTGAACAAACAATTATGTAAAATAAGAAAACAATACATCAAATTACCACTATAACCTGTAGATGGAAGCAGAGGAGAACTTATTGACTTATTAACCATTCACTTTATCTTTTATATTTTAAAAATATTAAATAACGATAAAGTCAATATTATAAAATATCAAATCAAGAAATCAGATTTTGTCAGTTTTGTTGTTTTTTTTTGTTTATGAAGTTAAAAACTGTCAGAGTGCATTGAAAAACAAACTTTTTACTTAAAATTACCACGGAATCACACACAATCACTGAAGTCCTTGGTCAGTTTCATATGAGACTATAAATTAATAATGGTGAATTTGATAAGAGTACAATATATTTTCTACATAAAAAAGATTTTGCATGTTACTGTTGTTAATAAAATACATTTTGTAAGCTTCCCAGCTCAATCTTGGTGCTTTACTGTCAGATGTGTATAAACAAGAAATAAACAAGAAATGAACGTATTATTATTGTTATTAGTATCTGCACTTGTTAATGCAAAACAGTAGTAATTTTATCATATATATGTGTGGTATCTCTCTGAAATTAAAATAATCAATAAGCATTGGTCAGTATACAGTTACATTTTTAGTCGGGGTTCAGTGTTCCTATTAAAAATAGTTAGTCTGGAGCCCTGCAAAAACCTATAGAGGGATATATTTGCTTTCATAACTTGAATTACTTGTGTATTCCAACTGCTTTCTGATAGATGTTATTTTCTTTCCCAACAGCCCACTGTTTGTCACTTGGAAAATCGGCCGGGACAAGCGGTTAAGGGGTTGTATAGGTACATTTTCTGCCATGAACCTGCACTCAGGACTCAGGGAGTACACCCTTACCAGGTAAGCTACATCTCTCTTTGAAATTCTGCTTTTTTTTTCTCTGTATCTTCTAATGTGATATTATTTTTGATAATATTTATTACGAAAAAATATCTTGATTTCACTTTTCTTGAAAAAATCTTTAAAAGAGTTTTTTTTTTTTTTTTTTGTTTACACCAAATGGAATTGCAAGATATACAAAAAATTATTTCTGTGCTCAACATTAATTGCAGTCCCTCTCTACTGACAGGAGTAATATTAACAACAATAAACAATGAACTTTTTTTTTTTTTTTTTTGCTTTTTGTAATTTCAGCTAAATTGCAGTCTGTACTGGACTGCCACCAGTTTTCACTTTTCAGGAAGAAGTCAGCCCTACTTGAAGTTGCCTGTGCACTTTAACACTTGTACATGCATTGCCTGTAAAGAACATCTTAGACTTCTCTTTCTCAAGCAGTTGCTTGACCTTGCTTCCAATCTAGTCATCCATCTCTAGAACAGCCACATTCTTCCCTCAGCAGGAACGGAGACACAAGGACAGATGCTTCGCTGCCAAATTCCCACTTCTCCATTCTCTGGTTGACTTTGAACCAGCTTATGTAACCAAAATCAATGTAGTTAACCTCCAGGCTTCCACATTCGGTCTGTGAATCAGTCTGGTGTCAGAGGTGGCTATGAGTAAAGTAATGAGTATAGTAATGCATTGTTGTTGCTAGAATTAAGCATCACGGGTGCTGCTGCCATAAACCTTTTAATCCATACAATGTCGTTTTGGTGCATGCAAATAAAATGTTGAAATTATTTATGTATAATAATAATAATAATAATAATAATTTACTAAATAAATTCCATAAGGCCATTGGTTCCCCAATAAGAACTAAGAACTATAACAAGTCCTGCACAAGCTCATGCATGTATTCGTCACCTAGAATTAACATCCAGATGGTATTTAGATATTTCTTTTTAGGATGACTTTAATGTGGTTTTATTGGATCCCATCACAAAAATGCATGAAAATTACAGTTGCGAATGAGGCCAATAAGTGCAATGTTCAGTTTTCAAATTTTTAGAATTGTTTTCCCATATTTCTCCAAGCCCCGTTGAATATTTTTGGTCAGTCATTGATGAAGGGAATGTTTTGTTTTTATATCCTGCATGCCTGTTTCCTGAATCTGCCTAAATGTGCCAAGAGCTTACCAAACAGTGTCCAAATACAGAAGAACTCTGCTGGGGATCATTTTACATTTAGGGCTTTATTTCATGTTCTGTGCACACATGGAGGAATAGTGAAGCTTTAATCAGCTTAATTGCTTCTCGTGGGCAATGAAGTAGTGGTATACAAAACACGAGCAACAGTTGACATCTGGGAAATGTTCTCATGGGATCTGTCAGCATCAGGAAAGCTTCATGGAGTACGGAGCATTTGATTTGAAAGTAGGTGTGTTTCGTCACAGCTCTTCACTGTGTATTTGGGGATTTGCCTCGTTACCCATTGTCTTACCATAGGTACTGATCCCATGGTTGCTTAAAGAATGGCAGAGCACCCACAAAAAAAAACTACCATTGGGTCCCTGCGGGTGGTTATATACAAATGCGTTTTGTTCCCAAAATCGGTCACTAATCTTGAAAAATCTAAGTGTTGAATCAGATTTTCAGTCATTTATAGAGGGCCATTCCAAGATTGACAATCAACCAACAGACATGAAAGATCACATCAAATCTGGTAAAATCAGATAAGATGCTGCACAACAAAACCGTATACATTCATAATAATAATAATAATAATAATAATAAAAACTTGATTGTAGTGATGGTCTTTCAGTTTTACTTTACATTTGAGTGTGTTTGAAGGTATTGTTTCTAAAGTGCAATGGTGTAAAGCTGGTAAAATGACGAGCAGCTCAGGAGATGAAGTGCATGTGTTCATCTCCTCTTATATTAAGACACTGAAATCACTGAGTGTCATGTGTGTGTGTGTGTGTGTGTGTGTCAGTGGGAACTGCACCATTAATACACACACACAAAACATGTGAACTTATTACCTGCAAGCTCTGACTGGCTTCGGTCGTGTGTGATAGATAGGATGTTAGATTAATCCATACAGTTATTGAGTAAAAATGTCCAGAGCTTACTATCATTATCCACATTTTTAATCTTGATCTTGATACGACATTGTTTATCGGTCAGTGCTAATTCAGGCTATTTATAGAACGTGCTTGGCAGCCGACTCAGAGATGCATGCAGGCTACCTGACTTACAAACCCTCCTTCCTCCTTCCTTCTCTCACTGTTGATCTTTCTTTGGTGATGGGGTTTCTCTTTCTGAGACGACATTACCTCGTCTTTTGTGTCTGCGAATCTAGATCAACTCACTAGTCAGCTTCACTAGGTTGTAGTCTTACCATATTCATGAATACTTGTTCATTGCAATTTTCCTTTTTATTTTATCAGGCTGTTAGATTTATACTTTTTTTTTTTTTTTTTTATTGAATGTTGATCATGGTTTCACACTGTACCCATGGTATGGCTGTGTCCCAAACCTTGTGCCTTCATGTCGTCTTCACAGTGCCCTTAAAGACAGCCGCTTTCCCCCCATGACGAGGGACGAGCTGCCGCGCCTCTTCTGCTCAGTGTCTCTGCTCACAAACTTCGAGGATGTTGGTGATTATCTAGACTGGGAGGTAAGAGCGCACAAGATGTTACCATCTGTTATCCACATTTGTTTTTGCTGTACACATTTTAGTTATAAAAGCCACTTAACACTAAATCACTGTTCCCTGAAGAGGCAAATAAGTGTCTGTTCACTGAATTATTTGCATGAGTTTTTAGGCTTTGTCAGTTTAAACATGAGAAGTCTGAACCACTAATCTGAACAGGCCACTAGAAAAAACATTTAGTGTTAACCCTAACATGGAATTTCACAGGGCTGGGTGATTTTTTTCCAATATTATCAATTCATTTGAATTTAATGTTTTGTCATGATTTAATTTTTTGTAAAGCAAGGAATCGTGTTTTTGAATAGAACTATTACCAAACAGTAATATTAGACACGTTAATGATAACAGTCAAGAGGAAAGAATGATCCAAACTCATGATGGTGCACGAGAGGTCAAACGCTTCCACCAGGCACAGTTTTACATGGAAAAACAATGGAAAGCAGAACAGTGGAATAATAATGATAAAACAAAACCGTAAATAACTACTACTGTATGTCTGATATTTCATGTTTGCATGATGCTAACGGGCTTAAACTGCTGTTACTTTTATATAAAACATTTAATAATAGTCTATTTAAATAATATTGTAATTGCATTAAGCTGACTAGATAATTGTAAAAAATAACAAACAAATAAAAAAACAAATTGAAATCAAGGATCTTTCAAATGTTCTGATAAGAAAATAAATGAAGATGATTTGCTTTTTTGCCATATCACCCAGCCCAAGAGTTTCAGGCCTTATACCAATAACTGATAGTGTTTTTTTTTTTTTTTTTATCAATAAAAAGTAATATTTGAATAAACAAAGGCTGCTTAGTTGAACAAGTGACACTTACAAATGTTAAGTCATAAATGAAAATATAACTGCAAGCAGCAATGATGGGCACAGGCAAGGATTTAGGAAAACAATGCACAGTGGGCACATGCATTTAACCCTCTGGTAGTCTTTGGTTGTTGGTGATGAAAAAACATACAATGCTCACAAAAATTAAAGGAAAACTTTTTAATCAGAGTAAATTACCAACATGTGCCCTAGATGGGCAACAATTAGACTGCCCCTAAAACGGGAATGGTTTTACAGGAGGAGGCCACTGACATTGATGAGGGATATACATGAAGGGATGCACAGACCTCTACAGGCTAGACAATGGCGCCGTGACTGCCATTAGGTATTGGGATGAAATCCTTGGACCCATTTTCTGACCCTAATTTGGTGCAGTAGGCCCTAGGTTCCTCCTAGTGCATGACGGTGCCCGCCTCATGTGGGGAGAGCATGCAGGCAGTTCCTGGAGGATGAAGGAATTGATACCATTGAATGGCCACCACGATCACCTGACCTAAATACAATAGAACACCTCTGGGACATTGTTTCAGTCCCTAATGTTGCACCTCTGACTATCCAGGAGTTTAGTGTTGCCCTGGAAGAGATCTGGGAGGAAATAACCCAGGACACCATCTGTTGTCTCAATAGAGACGTTCCTGTGGCTCAGTGGTAGAGCATTGCATTAGCACTGCAAAAGGCCATGGGTTCAATTCCCAGGGAGCACACATACTGGTAAAAAAAAATGTGTAGCCTGAATGCATTGTAAGTCGCTTTGGATAAACTTGTCTGCTAAATGCATAAATGTAAATGTAGAGATGTTGTCAGTCAGGCATGCATTTAAGCATGTGGGGGCCATACAGACTACTGAGTACCATTTTGAGTTGCTGCAGTGAAATGACTAGCCTGCTGCATAATTATTTCATTTTGATTTTCGGGGTGTCTTTGAATTCAGCCTCTTTGTAGGTTGACCATTTTAATTTCCATCAAACAATGCGGAATCCTTTCATTCCTAACACATTAACCAGTCCCTATCTGTATAGATATACAGCATGATGTTTTTCCCCAGTGAGATCTGATGTGTTTTCAAAGTGTTCCTTTAATTTTGTTGAGCAGTGTCATTTTGTTTACATTTTTCTAATAATCCGACAGCATGATGCTTCATGATTTTAGTCACACTTGGGAAAAGGCTAATTGATCTTAAACATACCCCAATAGGAAATGAAATGAAAGGAAATGTATAAATATATGTTTAACCACATAAGCAAATCAGGAAAGCAGGTGTTCAGCACAGAGTGCAATGCAGCTCAGTCTGGAGCTCGAAACAACTTCAGAGGTGAGACTCTCTTAAGTGACAGTTTTAGTTTATTCTGACCCTATCAAGATCTGCACACAAGCACAGGCCTCAGCCTACAAGTCAAAAATGGTCTGGCCACTGCAGGACAGCTTGCAAATTGCGTGATCAGAGAGCGAATCTGGGATGTGCAGAATTAGCTACTCACAGCATACTCTCTTTCAAATGAAGCACAAGCTCACAGACTTATTCTGGCTTTATACTGTGAAAGCTTGATGATTCAGGCCGTGCAAACATACACATAGGCACATACTGTCCTTGGTGACCTACAACAGTACAGACAGAAATGAGCCCTGGGTGAGGAGTGACGATGATGTATTGTGTATTGTGTGTCTTTTTTTTGGTAGTGTTTGCAGTGTTTTTCCTTCCTGTTAGCTGACTGAGACTCTTATGCTGAGGGCTGTGCTGTACTTGGCCTGCAGGCATTTAACAGCCACATCCAGATAATAGACAGTCCCACCTTAGGGTCACACTTGAGTTTAGTAAAAACTAATCTGGCTTACGCTGCGTCTTCCTCCTTAAAATAGTTTGATAGGATGCGTGTCATTCAGATAGCAGTCACTAATCCTCTTGCCACATCTATTCTGCGTTCTTTTCCTGTCTGTTCACACAACCAACCAGTCATGTTCAAATCCTGGATCAGTTCACATTATGTAGTTCTGCTGATATTCTATATGTATTCATCCCTTTTGTCAGCAGTGACCCAGTTCAGAGCTAGACTGTGTTCACACAGTAAATCTGAAGTGTATCTCTGCTTTAGGAACCCTTATCTAGTGGTTTGTCACTGCAAGCATCACTATTGCTCATACCTAGGGTTAGGGATTTAAAGTGATGAAACAGACGAAAAATTTAATTGAAATGCCTGTCTGCTTATTCTTGCACAGTAGAATCATTTTAACTTTTCATTGATCTGATTGTCATCATGTAAAAGCATTAACCTGATTCTCATATCCAGATTAATCCAATATTCCAGTTTCGATCAGAATAAGACAGCAGGTTTATATTTTTAGGACAATATTATACATACACACACGTCTATTAGTGTTGTCAAAGGTACCAACTGCGGTACCATTTTGGTACTGAAAATTTAAAAACCTCCATTTCCTGCTAAGATAACATGAGCAGATTCTGAAGCATTGATCATTGAAGCCAATCACAGGTGTTCTTTTGTGAAACACAGTGACCAATCAGCGCGGTTTAATAATCTGCTCAACAGTGCTTAAATCTTAGTGGGAAATGGATGCATTTATAATTTCAGAACCATATGGTTTTGCAGCCAGTGTATAAGACAACACTAGTGTCTGTATGCATGTATAATAATTTGGACGTATATACTAGGGCTGTCAACGAATATTCTAAATTCGAATATGTATTCGAATTATTAAAAAAAAACGAATTTCGAAGGTGAAAATTAATATTCGAAAAAAAGAGGGAAAAAACGCCCGCGGTAGTAGAGGCGTGGTTGTCTGCTTTGCGAATTGTTGACCCGCGAGATAAAGTTGTATGCAAGCTATTTAAGATACAGTTAGCATAACGCATTCGACCACTAGCAACATGAGGTCACATCTCAAAAATGTGCACCCAAATGAGCATGGCATAATGTGTGGAACTCCAGCTAAACCGTCACGTCTTGACACTTAACGTTACTTTGCATTGCCCGCTCTTTGTCTGCAACACGACAAGAGGCCATAACGGATAAAATAATTTCGTTCAATTGTAAGGACATGAGACCGATCAGTATCGCGGACGGGGCAGGCTTCGGGGAGTTCTGTCAAGCAATGGATCAGAGGTTTGATTATTTATCGTTTCATGTCAAAGAAAAGCTCCATGTTTACCGCAGCACAGCTCGCTCGGAGCATTCAATGTCAGTATATTTGGGACAACAGTCGCGACCTTAAATTACTTGCACAAAAATTTGTTTGTTCATTTAAACCAGCGGTTCTCAATTGCAGTCCTCGCGCCCCGCACATTTTGAACATTTCTCTTGGCGATTCAGACATTTGTTCTAATTTGTTCTTATTGACGTAATGCGCATCATTGACAACGTGCAACCAGATGTTCGAATAGTTCGAATATTCGTGTATTTTTTAGAGGGAATATTCGAACGTCATTTTTGAGCAATTTTGACAGCCTTAGTATACACTGAATGAAGACTCTGGTAGATGTAAACATCTGTTACAATGGTAGACACTGTAAACAGACTGTGTCGGCACACCTATGAATATGGGACTACTGATATAAACTATTTGTGTTTTCTATGTAAAATAGGCAGAATAATTGCAAGAAGAAAAGAAAAAGTGGAGATAAGGTTAGAAAGCATGAAGCTTGTGGTTTCAGAATGCCAGTGTGAAGCCTGAAGCAGGACACAACCCATAGTTACATATAAAGATCGTACCTCTTGGATCTTTTAATTGAGTACCTCTGCCATACATCAAAAGTAAGGGTACAAAGCTTCCATCACAAATAACTATTAAAGACTAATAAATTGTCCAGGTGAGAGCTGTCTTTAACACAATCTATATGCAAATGGCTCATTCTGCTTTCATTCCTGGTTCCTGATTGTGCCTCCTCTGGGCTTTTAAAGTCTGTCCAGAGTAGAGCTTAAGGTGAGATCATGGCCCGAGGAAAGATTACGAAGGAGAGGGTTGGTGCTGCTGCTCATTTCTCATTTTTTTCGTATACAATTACTAGCGATTATCAACGTTTAATATATTTAAAACCATTTTCTGCTAAAAACAGGCAATGAGTGTTTGAAATGACTTGCATTCTGATCAGCTTGGGAGATTTTTATGCAATGCTAAATGTTATGTATGCTAACCATTGCGATACTAGAGATGCACCGATTGCAATTTTCTTGGCCGAATCAGATTTGAATATTTTTTTTTTTAAGTGTGACCTGGGGATACCAATTTTTGCTATGAAATATAATTTTTTTACTTTTTCAATGCAAAATTTAATTATTAAATATTACAATTCTCCCAATTTGGACAAAATTAGAGATGATCTCTCAATTGCACAACTGTTGTATTTGACAAAACAGGTGTTATTTCCTACTTTGTTTATAAATGATCATTTTCCTCCCTAACCTTATCAAATGTTATCTTTCACACCAAATCTTACATCGTTGCAATTAATTCAGTTAAAATAAGAAACTGTTGTTGTCCTTAAGAAGAAATCAGCTTAAAAAAATCTCCCATCTTTCCACCGCAGAAGCTGCATCTAGGTATTTACACCGACTCTTTGAATAAGCTGAGGTACCATAAATGCATTTAAACTGCAAAATTGCAAATGCATTAATAATTTTACAAGATCAATGTTATAATTATATTTAAAAAAGAAAATACAAATAAGGTTGAAAAAATACAATACTTTTATACAGTGGTGGCTAGATTGATTAGAGCACTAGTATATCCATCAGCTAAAAATTGTTTAAAGTCAGTTATTTATTCCTATATTTTGCTGTAGTGTCAGTAGAAAATATCAGTTTGCATTTCCAAACATTCATTTAGCCATTTTTCAAGAAGTCTGACAGCCAATGCTCCAAAAAGCATTATTTTTGACAGCATCCTTATTTTACAGACACAAGTGTCTAAAACTTTAAGCATTACTCTAGCTTTGCAGGACGGTTTCTTGAAGCGTCTTTGAGACATTGCCACAGTTCTTCTGGATTGAGTCTGTATCAGTTTGTTCTGTTCTTTCATGTCATTCCAGACAGACTGATGATGATCAGATCTCTCTGTGGAGCACTGGCTGTTTTCAGACAAAAATATCACTGGATTATTACAATTAATGGCAAAATGAATGTTTGGAAATGTAAACCGATATTTCCTTCTGACACACTACAGCAACCATGTTTTAGCTGATAAAAATATTAGTGATTTAATCATTTTGGCCACCACTGTATATGAAATCAAACCACCAGTAAATGGCTGCAAACGACTGTTTTAGTAAGTCAGTCATTTAGTCATTCATTCAACCTATTTGTTCAAATGGCTGATTCATTCAGAATCTTTATAAATCAATGACTCACTCGATTCATTCAGAAATAGCGAAATTTGCTTGTTTCCTCAGCGAAATTAAGCAAAAATGGACAATATTGGTCACTGGTCACAAATTATGTCACTTAATTTTAGCTTTTTTTTAAAAATATTGACTTAGGATTGTATAAAATCAGTTTCACGTTGCAATCTTTTTGATATTTGGGGAAACATCTTGGTTGTGTAAATCAAATATTATAAATAGATTTTTTTTTCTACCGCAGTATGCATCTATAACTTTGTGTGTACTATTACACTAATTTTTTTGTTTTATTTCTCCCCAAATCTCTCTCTCTCAGGCTGCGCGAGCCTCATGGCACAACATAAATACCATTATCAGTCTCTGTTTATACTGAATGTAATAGAATCAGAATCATTCGCGTAAAAATTATTGGTTACCAAATTTCAGTGCTTCCCTAGTTGTTATTGTTATTGGCTTTTTCATAAGGTTTCTTGTCCAGTAGGGCAAGAAAAATTCTCTCTCACTTGCCCCTTTAAAAAAAGTCTACTTGGCGTTAATAGAGCCCTTTGGTTCCCCATGGTATACTTTGGCCCTACACGTATTACAAATTGCGAACTTTGTTTCTTCTTCACTCACAGTGAAGAACTTCCATCTCAACGATGTGTTTACATGCGGATGTGAGCATAGGTGTGATGTCAAAACAGACTGGAAAATCTGCTAATCCGGTCCCTGGCCGGTCGATCGGTGCATCTCTACATAACACAGTAAATACAAATCACTATAAAAATACCTAAGCTTGCTTGAAGAAAAATATTAGATCATTATAATTGTTTATTTGGTTTCATATTTCATTTTTCAATGTCTGTGTCTTCCATGTGCCTCTGAAAGAGAGCGTGAGCGGAAATTATCGCAGTAAACATTAAATCTTCCCTCTCTCAACAAGCCATTCTCACAATTTTAATGTCATTATTAGCACCAATATAACAGTTTGTCAATTACATGTAGGTCAGGTATGGAAAGGAATAAATATGATTATTCAAAATGTCTTTGTTTTCTAGGTGGGTGTTCACGGCATTAGGATAGAATTTTTTAATGAAAAAGGATCAAAGCGCACCGCCACCTACCTGCCAGAGGTTGCGAAGGAGCAAGGTAAGAATAAAATACACTTGCCTAATTTTTGTCTGTGATGTCTTCAGCTACACTGTAACACCAGAAATAAGATGCAGACCCAAACGTAACAATTAGTATGAAAGAACATAATTGAATTTCTGTCTATATAGGATGGGACCACATTCAGACTATAGATTCCTTACTTCGAAAGGGAGGTTACAAAGCTCCCATCACAAATGACTTCAGGAAGACTATTAAATTGACCAGGTGAGACAATTGCCTTTTCTAAACTTATTTTTCAATTCTCAGGCTATTTATATGTAGATAACTATTTTAGTACTTGTGTCCAGTGCTACTAGACAATGTTGGGGATTTTATTTATTTTTTCTTAATGAATGCATTACAATATTGTGTTACTTCCTAGTTAGTTACTTCTTATGGAAGTAATACACTATGATACCTTTGCATTGCTCTTTCTCATCTGGTCTGTGCAATTTCAAATTTACTTTGGGATAAAATTACACTTACATGCAAAATATGATGGTACCCTCGCAACTGGCCCACCTTTAGGGGCATTCATGACCTAATGGATAGATAGCCGGACTTGTAATCCGAAGGTTGCGGGTGTGCGTTCAGTGTGTCTGTGTGTGTGTGTGTGTGTGTGTGTGTGTGTTTGCTCTACTCACTGCTGTGTGTGCACTTGGATGGGTTAAATGCAAAGCACAAATTCCAAGTATGGGACACCATACTTGGCCACGCGTCACGTCCTTTCATTTCCCTTTACAGGTACTCTGCCCTGCACCAACTGTGAGCCAGTGGCATCGTTTTTCCTCACCTTCTCTCCTCCTTTCAACCACCAGGTCAAGGATTGGCTACATCTCTCAATTGTACAAGTATTGGTGGTTACAGTCGGTCATCAGATGGGCACCCCCCTTCCCTGGTGTTTCACTGACTTAAGCCCATGATACCTTGGGAGGGCTTGACAGCAGATCCAGTGTCCTGGATCTACACCTGCTGACAACCACCTAACTCTGTCCTTCAACAGGTTGGCTCTGCCACCGTACCTCCCAATGTATCCAAATCCAATGTGATGCTGTTTCTGCCTGTTTGGTGACCTTGCCTGCCCAATGGTTCTTCAGAGTGACTGCCCAGGAAAACTTCTGCAGCTGATCTCAGTTGTAAAATGCCAAGCCTTCCATCCATTTTGCTGGCTCCTGAGGGATAAGGCCTTGATATATCTTGAGCTTGCGCTTATGGGCTGCCTTATCCTTTCTTCCCAGGGTACTGTTTACTCACCAGCTTGGTGCCTCTAGACTACAGGACAATATCCGGTCAGAGGCTAGTGTCTACTATCTCCTCTGGAAATTTGAGCTGCTTCTTCAGATCTGCCCTCATCTCCCAATCATTTGCTGAGGCCAGGACCCCTCTACTCCTCTGTCCTGATGCAGTGTTCTCTCCTGTCCTGACGAACGACATAAAATGGTGCCTGTCAGGAAGTTGTTTAATCTTCTTCCTTGCCTGTTCCACACCATCTGCCAATTGAGACAGGATCTTATCATGAAGTCACTGGAATTTCCCATCTGTCAAACTTGACTGGCATGCTGATAGGTAATTTTCAAGGTTAGCTTGCTTTCCACATAATGTACCGCTGGGGCTCTCTGCCATCCCCCAAATATGGAGGTTTGATGTCGTAGGTTGAACACATCAAGAACTTTATCCGGCGTCCTTCCATGGTCCAAATATTCTGCCATGTCAGGGCCCTTTTTCATATGCCCTCCCATCTTGTCCAGCTGCCCTGTTTTTCATGGGAACAGCCTTGACATGCTGAGCTTCCTCCTCTGCCATAAGTTATTGTATCATGCTTTGGGATTCCTTTGGGTCAGCTTTATTCCAGCTTGTTCTGGTGAAGCTACCAAGTCCAAGCCTGCCCTGAGCTACTGTCCCAATGATGTCGGCATGCTGCAGCCGATCCTCAACCTCCATGTTCTGCTGGCTGACCTCTTATGACCTATCCTGACCACAATGCCTGACTTGCGTACTCTTCACCCTTGCTATCTAACAGCATCATTGCCTGGTGTGTCTTGGTTGCTTTATACTCCTGGAGCACTGATGTCACTGGCAGCTGCAGTTTGCTGCCTGCACTTTACAGGCCAATGGAGCAGAAGCTTTTTGGGACACCCAGCCACCTCCTTAAATAGCTGCTAATCTTCCTCTCCAATCCCTCAATAGTAGATGCAGGTACCTCAGAAACAAGCAGAGGCCAGAGTAGTGTTGGATGTACCCTATGTTGGTAACCCCAGGCCTTGTATTTGCCAGGATGAGGATATTATCCAGGTGTCTTCTTGGATAATACTCTCCCTCACACTCCACCTATCATTGGTCTTTCTAGGACTGCTGGGATTATTGTGTCTTTTATCCTAAAGTGGAAATGGTCCTGAATGTGCCCTTTCGGCAATAGGATGAGTTTCCACCAGATCCTCCAAAATCCATCTCCCTTCAGGGAAAAAAGGCTGAGGTCATCCATAAATGCTTTTATAGGTACCTGCTGGATGCTATTGGCCAACACTGCACCCCGTCACAACTTCTCTGCTGAATTAGTGACAATGCCCACCTCTAGCCTCTACTATTCAGTGCTGAAATCTCCACAGCTGAAGCGTATGTAGAAGTTGTCATAGTAGCACTGCAAGAACTTCTGGAAACCCTCTGGGACATGGTAGGTTTTCAACGTCAAATCCAATTTTTGGGGTATTGTCCTATACGCATTTGTTAAATCTAGTCACAGAACTGCCAGGTCACCATGGTCATTCTATGCATCTTCGATGGTCTTCATGATTATGCTGGTGTGCTCAAGACAGCCCACTACCCCTGGAACTCCCCCCTTTTGGACGGACGTATCCATGTACCTCCAGAATCCCAAGAAAAATCTTGCCCCTCGATGCTGAGGAGTGAGATGGTATGGAATTGCTTGATCCTTGTAAAATGTTCTTTCTTAAGGATGAAGCATCCCTCAGTGACCAGCCAACTATCTGCGAGAAAGCCCTTCTTCCATGCCACTCCTCAGTAGCTTCCAAAGTCGTGTTATGAGCCTTTCGCAATATTTATGCACCTTGTACAGAATGCCATTTGGTCCTGGTGCTGATTTTGCTTTGGGCTTCCTGAGAAAAGTGTTAATCTCTTTCCAGCTCGGTTCCTCCGCTCTGAAGGGGATGGCCGGTTCTGTTGATTTGATGAGTTACCTAAACTGTAGGGAGCCCTTTTACATTGCTATAAGGTTACAATTGACAGCAGGGCCCAAACTTACATTCAACTACAAAAATCAACATTCAAATTTATTTGCAAAATTAACTCTAAATTATACAATTACTTTTTGTTGTTGAAATAATAAAATAATTTACACAGTGGCTGTCATAAATTGTTTCATTAAAGATTTACTTAAAGCTGCAGTCATAACTTTTTGGGTAAAAATGATCCAAAATCAATATTTGAGCAAGTACAAAACCAGCCAGTGTTCGAAACTATCGCATTACTTTAGCCATTTTCACAATGGTTAATTTATAATAATGTTTTCTAATTTGTGTGATATTGGTAGTTTTCGCGTCGAGCATGGCACTTCTTTACATCACGTCTGTAAACAGAAAGAAGTTGTCCCGGCTACTAGGCTATCGCATGTGAGGATCCTGATCGTTTAATTATAGCCTATTCCCACAGCAGCTGGAATAATTAAATGGCGAGTTGTAATCAAGAAAGATTATATGAAACGAATGTGAATTAAGTTAAATGATATTCCAGTTTTAAATGTGCTTTTGATTACAGATAGCCTGGATTTACACAAGACGTCTTTTTTAAAGACAACAAGTTAGAAGGGAGCATAGTTAGCTTTATGGGTTAAAATAATTTAATATAAAAATTCAAATGATATGACAATTAGAGATTAGACTACAGAAATTTAAATCTACATGCTAATACGCACTATACTCAGTCACGCAATGATGATGTTGTTAACATACATTAATAATTTGAGAATAAAGTTTAACCCTTGTGCATTATTCAAATTCACTACCCTTTTGTTATGTTTGGGATGAAAACATCCACTCAATTAAACTACTGTAAAAATGTGACAGATTCATATTTTTCTCATTTTTTTTGCATAAATCTGTTAATAAACTTCAGCCTGATCCAAACTACCAAATGTTTTTTTTTTTTTATCTAAGATTTTAACTCTTTAATTGCCAAGTTCATAAATTATGTCACTGATTTGGGGGAAAAACACACAAAATGACTTATTTTCAGTATAAAAGTAAGTTTTTTTTTTTTTTTTTTTACTTTTTATAACAGTGTTGGGCATGTCAAAGATTAGTAGCAACATTGGCTTTGATGCATCTTTTGTTTTTGTACAGCATTAGATTAAAAAGTTTTCTCCCTAGTTTGTTGTTGGTGGCTGTTTTTGGCCATTTGATTCCATTGACATTATTTGATTGCTAAGCCATGACACCATATAATCATGCATTCTTGATTGTTTGTGGTTTTCCCTTTTGGGAAGAGGTAAAATTTTTATTTTTTTACAGTTGATCACTAGGTGGGACCATTAACCCTTTAGAGAGGCCTGTGCAAAAAAAGGCTTAGTTTCTGCCGTGTATATGGAGTTATATGGAGTATAACAGCAAATTATAGCTCTCAGAACTACATGGAGTAAACAAAAGTGTATTTATGCACCTGCTGCGTTTTGATGGTGGTGATAAGTATAGACCAAACAAAAGCAAAGTATGTGGATTTAAACACTTGCATACCATCATGCTGGTCATTTAATGGTGAGAGGAGCAGCAAGCAACACGAGAAAGGGCTTGACTTGTACTGAAGTTTTAGAAATGATTATGTAGCTCGACCCCTCCAGCGAGCTGCAGCTTATTTGAAGTTGGTATGGCATTTTGGTTCATAATACATTGTTCATAAATTTGATGCAAAGTAGATTTTTTTTATACAGGATTTTAAGGTTTTAAATTGGCTTTACCGTCAAGAAAAGACGAGCATTTCACACATAGACCATCCATACTTTTCACCATCAAAAGGCAGCAGGTGCATAAACACACTTCTTTTTTTTTTATTGTTTACTCCGTGTAGTTCTGAGAGCATGAGGTGCATATTTGAATTTTTTCAGATACATCAAGGTAAGTGCACAAAGTTCTCTCTCTATCTCTCTCTCACACATAAACACTATAATTTGCTGTTATACTCCATATACAATAACTCCTACTAATAATGTAAATCTTCTGAAGACATAGTATAGCTTTGTGCGAGGCTTTTCCATATTTAAGTTGCTGTTAACTGATAATCCATCCACTCTGTCATAGCCCTTCAGCATATTTGATCACTCATGACATGCAAATTATTAATTATTGCTACATTTAGTTTTTGAGGACACATTTACTTTTAACTACTTTCATATAAAATTTATTGCAGCATATTGAAATTGGAACGACGCAATCGATTACACATCGTTGTCAGTGCATCAGTTTTGAATCTTTACATGAAATCTGTTCTGATGCTTACCCCCTTTTTTTCACCGTTGATTTAGGTACCGTAGTGAAAAGATGACCATGAGCTACGCAGAATACATCGCCCACCGCCAGCATCATCACTACCAGAATGGCATCGGGCACCCTCTCCCTCCGTACAACCATTATTCCTGACAGCGAGCCGCATGACCAGCCACTGGACCTCTCGGCGGACATCTTTCCGGGAGAACCCGCCCCCTCTTGGTCTAGCTATCTGTACTACTGTACCATTTTATGATGATAGTTTCCGTTGCCATGTCCTCAGTCCGTTGGAGGCATGGCAGCGGGTGGCAAATAAGCATTAGGTGATTATAAAGCGAAAAAATACAATTCATTTATTTTGTCATTTTTATTCTTTGCATTTAATTTAGTTTTTGCAGCATATATATATAAATATATATACCCCTTTCCTTTTTAAGCAAATAAATTTTTTTTTTTGTTATAACAAATTTCCTAAAATCAGGTTTCTCAGTCTGTGGATGGAAATAAGTCATATTAAATGATGGGCAAGTTTTGAAGATGCTTTTTATGTACGCTCAGCTTTAGTTACTTTGGTGGCAATTTTTCTTTTGTTTCATTTTAGTTTGACTTTATCATATAGGCAACCACAGGGTTTAAGGGATTCTCTTTCCTCTCTGTGCAATCATTTTTATTTGTGAGTGGTGATTTTTGCTTTCCTTTCTCGTTTTATCGTGAGCATTGTTGTGGGTTGTAGGGATATATGCAGTGTGGCATAGTCATGTGTTGTTTTTGTTTTCCTCTAGTTCTCAGATTATTGAAACCACGATCTTAAATTAGTTTTTGGGTACCACAGAATATTTTTCCCTTAATGCAAAAGCCTGTTGCTACTAGCATTACCAGAGTTGATTTGAACTGAATTTACTTAGATAAACAGTCGGGCCCTTTTTTGTGGAGTGTTTCTACATTCGTATTAATCCACGTCTCTTCTTTTCTTGATGTGTTGTGCTAGTGTCGTTTGTGAGGTTGAAACTATAGGTCTGTACGAAGGGTGTAATTGGATGAAGGCTTTTCTAGTCCGTTTTTGCTCACAACTGAAATTCGTCTCGCTCCTATTTTGTCACACAGAGAGGAAAACCTTTGTAAGAGACCAAGGTCAAATGACAGGGACAAGCTAAAAAAAGCCATATTCTTTTTAACGCATGCTGTGGCAGGGTGGTTGCTCTAAATGGCTGTTTTTAATTAATTTCTCTCCTGGTCTGTTTACTTGGCACAGGAATCTTGACTCTTGTTTTTAATGATCTGGTCTAATGGATGAATATATCCATTTCTGTCTCGCATGGCAGCAGTGTTTACACCTCCATAGGAACGTGTGAACTTTACAGTGGCTGTAATTGAGAAGATAACTTCTGGATCCTCGAGTCAAGCTGCTCTGGTGGCATCTGAACCCCTCCATATCTCGCAGTGAAGCTTGTCACAACAGGGAGTTTCTAAACTACGGTTGTAGGTGTTTTAAACTCTTGCTCTGAAAGGTGTCAGTGTTGTTGTTATTTTTTTTCAAAGACCAGGATGTAGATGGAATATCACGTGTCATATTGTCTGTAGAAGCAGTGGGCTTGCTTTTGACCACTTCTGAAAGGAAAATCGGGAACGATTTCTGTCTTTTATTTTCATATGCAAAATGATAAGGGCTTTTGGGGTTCCATCCACAGTCGTTATCAAGCTCACTAAAACCTAAAAAAATAACCTGATTTCAGTTGTTTTGCCTTTAAAATGGTTATGTAGACCAGCAAACATCGCCCTGAGTGCTCAACTACCTAGAGACCGATCATTTCACAATGTGAAGGCTGTTGAGTCAAGTGTTTATTACTTCTCAGCAGTTTTCAATCTGTTTAATCTATATTCTAAACTCCACCTACCAGGAAGAAGGTCACAGTTATTAAAAGTGACACATTTGTTGTCTCTTGGTCCTAAACAACCCTTTAAATATCTCTTTTTGTTAACCTCAGTTTTAAGCCGGTTTGTTTGTTTTAGCTGGACGTTCAGGGCGTCGTTTGTTGGTTCATTAAAACAGCACAAACTGAATTTTATTTTCTGCTGCAAAACCAACTCTCTGCATTTGAAATCGGATGTATTGACATTTGCAATACATTTTTTGCATGAATAGGAGGCCTCCTATTAAACATGGCATGCATGCTTGTTTCACTGCTATATAGATATGAGAAGAAAAAAAAAAGACTATATAAAATGGTGCTATCGGACCTCATGTCGGGGGTGGTCGCAGTAAATGTGACTGGTCATGCGGACTCATTGATCATATCAGACTTTATTATTATCCTCAATATATGCAGATCTGTTTTACAGGTGTTTTTTTTTTCCTACCAGTGTAACAAACTCTCCTGCAGGTTTGAAAGGACAAGTAGTGACGAGTCTAACCCCATCTTTCCCTCATGGCCTGGGGGATTCGGGCATATGCTTAACATCTCATCCGTTCTAGATGTGCACATTTACGCAATAACCTGGAGTCTCACACTTTGTTTCCATCGTTAAATGCTGTGGATGTTCATCTACATTGCCATTTTGAACGATGGCTGGCTTAACTAGCTGATCGCCGTCGCCTAAATATGGCCGAAACTACAGCGATAATGATGTGCTGAGTTTACTTTGCTAACAACATTCGTTCAAATGTCATCGGTTCATTCGGCTGCGAGCGACACGTTGTGCTGAAAGACACGTTTTTTTTTTTTTTGGTTCTATCAGAAACGTTTGTACACTTTACATTTTGCAAAGTCGTTTTTTTTTTTTTTTTTTTTTTTTTTTTTTTTAAGATTGCAAATGGATTGAAGTATTTTCATGACTCCTAGAGTGGTTTGAACATGCACTTTGAAGACATTTGCAATCCCAGGCACTGGTGAAACTCTCAGTACCTGACCTGCATTTACGTTGCTCAAAGATGAGTTCAAGAACCAATTTCACGCCGTCATCTCGTCTTGGACTCATTTCTAACACCACAACTGGGATTATTGTTTGGTATGTATAGCAAATGTTCATTTAGGCATAAATGTTGGGTTGTAACACTTGCAGACGAGCTTCATGCTCGCTGTCGAACCCATCGTCGTTTGGCTCATGTTACCTTTGTGTGTTCAACCGAACCAAAGATGCCTCCAGCCATGTCCAAATGCTGCTCTACAGACCTGCCTTCCTGTCCTTCCAAAAACCTTCCCTGCAAGAGAAATGTCTTTGTTTCTGTTATGTTTTTTTTTTCTTTTCTTTTGTACAATTTCTAATATTGTTTTAGGATTTTAGCTACCTAAGTTCAATGAATTGTCATTGTAGCTGTCTTTGAGACCTTGCACGGTGTCAATGAACGTAATACTAGGTTGCACTTTTTTTTTTAATTTTGTTTTCATCATCATCATTGTTGTTGTTGTTATTATAATATTTTTTGTAAAGGAAGAAAACCCCATAGCGTGCCTCTTAGATTTATGGGTTTCTTAATGTTTTTTTTCCTAAGACCAGCAGTTATACTTTATACAAAAGATGAGTTAATTCTTATTTTTAAATGCCATTTAATGAAAAAAATATATATATAATAATGCCTCTTTTCTTTACTCTGGACCCAGTAGCTACACTGGCATACAATCACACTGATAGATACAGAGAAAAAGTATAACTAATAATAATGATGATGATGATGATAAAAAAAATGTAAGAACTACAATAAATTTGTTTGAAAACTTTTTTTGTAAAAAAAAAAAAAAAAAAAGTAAAAAAAAAAAAAAAAAGTAAACACAATGACTGTTTTTGTATATTGACTTAATTCTTTTCAAAAAAATATTTTGGACCTAGTTTCTAAATTATTTTAGTGGTTTTCAATGTTCTGGAACTTTGAGAAGATGCGCCCTTCGATGACTGACAGCTTGCGGTGTTGTCATTGCGGGCATCGGGGTCACCTGGTGTAGCCCCGTAATGCCCAACACTTTTTGTTTGTTTTTCAGGTTTGATTCTTTCAGAACTTTAAAATAACGACCTGGCAAAAAAAAAAAAAAGCATAATAATAAAAAAAAAAAAATAGAAAAACAACTCCCCTGTAGAACTAGATCCTGTACCCCACTGAATTGCTGTTAGTGTGATGAGACTTGAAATGGGCATTTATTATGACTATGGTAGTATGGCTCCAAAAAAAAAAAAAAAAAGACAAAATGTACACAAAAAAAATAATGTGTTGGGTGGGGGCGGGGGGTTGGCAAACAGATGGGTTATATGTGGGTATGTGAGCTATGGCTGTGGCAATGATAATGTAGTTTTAAAACATTATTGTTATTACCTTTTAAATCATTTATCCAATAAAAATAAATTCTGAAAGAAGCATTGGGTGTCTTTTTATGCTTCACCAATGAACTTGAATGAATTTATTATCTTTTTTTTTTTTTTATAAACAAAGACAATCTTCATCAATGTTGGAGAAGACCTTTAATATAGACCATAAAAACATATGTACAAAAATGACACGAAGACAGACAGGTTTCCCATTCAGTCAAGTTACATTGAAATGAGAGTGATCCCATAATTCACTAGAACGCTCAAATTGTTATTTCTTACACGACTGCAACAGCCACAAAATGATTGAGCAAATCTTCGTTTCTGGGCTTGACATGCGAACACTACACTTAAAGAAACAGAGCAGTTTCTGGACAGTGTCTGAACAAGAGATGCAGCCCTCGTGTAGCTGGTAACAAGTTGATTTATCCTTCATTTGACTACATATTGGAATTGTTTGTGTGTGTGGTTATTCACCCATTTCTAGATAATTGTGTTCAGCTTATTATTAAGATTGTAAAATAAAAATAAAATAAATAAAAGGGAAAATAACATTTTTAACTTCCCCCAATAAAAAACATCTAAAGAGTATCTCAGCTGAACAAATAAAAAACAAAAAAGAACCTTTAAAATGGTCATTCTACAAAGAACATGGTCCATTCCCTTAGATAATATCATTAGTAGAGTGTGTGTGTGTGTGTGTGTGTGTGTGTGTGTGTGTGTGTGTGTGTGTACTCGATCAAATAGCAAATGGAATCAAACGGACACAAAATATTTTGCAGATGTGAGCACAGCTTATACCTTCAGCTAAAACTTTAGTTCTATTTACAGACGAAAGAAAGAGACATGGGCTGGAAACATTGGAAAATCTCCTAGACATACAGTACCACTATGTTTACACTTTCCACAACAGGTCTATGATATTAACAAAATGTAATTTTGTGAGTCTATAGCAAGGAAATGCAGCATTCATAACCACACATCAGCTATTCGGCTAACGAGTAAAAGGAACTGGGTTGGCCCTCTGTTGAGTGTAACTGAAGAAGGCAACTTGAGAAGAAAGGTTACGTGTGTTCTGAGTTCAGTGAGTGTTCATTTTGCCAAACACTAAAGCTAAAAAAAACAAGGCAAGGTTAATGTCACTCGAGTCCTGCTCCTATGGTGTTAAAACAGTCTTTTGATCCAACTTTAAGAAACCAAGTTTGGACAAAACATCACACAGAAGAAAAAAAAAAAGTTTATCTCAATGTACTATACTTTTGTCTAGGGATGCTGGACAAGTTCCAGTTGAGGTTTTGTCCATGTAAGACCGCTGATAAAAACACTAGTCCAACTTTTTGTTGCGTAGACATGCTATATCCAGTAAATAGCGGCACGTGGGAGCAGTGTGCTGCGAGAGGATGGTCAGAGCCTTGCCGTGCAGTAACGTCAGGGCAGTCTGGTGACCAGTCGCCCAAACTCGGTACCATGGTCCATAGAAGGGGTCCGAGACAGCAGGACACAGCATGTTATTCAGATTTACTTCCGTCAGCTGGTGAGAAGCCAAATACGAGACTGAGTTAGCATAGGGTCACATTAACTAAAGCAAAACATGCATATGCATAAAATGCCCTGTTTAGTAAATCTGGCCCTATAGGTGTTTTCATCGATGGACGGGGTCATCATGAGCACCATCAGTCTGTGGCTTTGCAGAATACATGTGTTACGATGCATTGATTAATTTGCTAACACTAATGAACGGAGTCTGATGTGATAAAGGTCTATTAGCAAAGCTGTCAACTTTTACTGTGTTTTATCTTGAGGTTGTAATACTGCCACAGAAGACCAGGAGTCTAAAAAAACCTCAATAAACACACCTATAACCCTGTAATGCCTGGTATATGAAATAATAGACAGAAAAATTCAATAAAAAGATACAATTTTAGTAACAAGAATATTATTCAGGTAAAACTCTACACATATAATAATACTGTGTGTCTCTCTCTCTCTCTCTCTTTCTCTATAGTCATATTGCTATTCTCTAGTATTAACATACATTCTATTGAATTATTTGGAAATTGTATGTTTTTAATGATAAAAAATTATAAATTTAAAGACTTATAAAGTCTTTTTCAAAAACTCAGAATTGTGAGAAATATTCAGAATTGCAAGATTATATACAATTGCAAGAGTATATACTTTACTTTCTGAGTTCATGGTTTCGTTCTTGAAAATGTTTATTTCTCGCAATTCAGATTTTTTCCCCTCACAATTACAAAATTTCAATTCTGAGGACAAAAGACTTTGTTTCTCCAAACTGCATTTATATCATGCAGTTTTGACTTTGTAACTCACTTTTTTATCTCGCTACTCCGACTTTCTTTTTTCTTGCAATTGTGAGTTTACATCTCGCTATTCAGATTTTTTTCTCTCGTAATTGTCAGTTTAAATCAAGCTATTCTGACTTTTTTTTTTCGCAATTTAGAATTTACATCTCACTATTCAGACTTTTTTTTCCGTAATTGCCAGAATGGCACAAATGGAAGCATGCAGTGTATCCTAATCAGTAAGTAGTAAGCAAGCATTCCATTCCTAACACAGTCACAAGTTACCAACTCTTTCTATTTCTCCCATATTTGCATGGCAGAAATACAAAGCAGAAAACTAGTATGCTATTCAGATTTTCACAATAGTGTTTGATTGTCATACCATTCCAAGGCCCTGGAGAAACACAAAGTGGTAGAGGAAGAGGACGCCCGTGGACAGAAGCGCCCACCACATGTCTCCGAGCGGCTCTGGCTTATACACACCTGACAAACGAGACACATGACACAGTCTTTAAAGATGCATGTGAGTCAGGGAAGTATGTTTATCTGGATGCTTGAGCATTTGTTTTAAAGGAATACGCTGGGTTCAGCAGAGGTAAAGCTGCATCTGTTACCACACAGAATTTCAGCTCGCCCTTCAAACAAACAAACTAAACTGTTATTACAGGAAAGCACTTACAATGGGGGCGAGACAATGCACCTGGATAAACATTAGTGTTTCAGAAATATCACCACAAGACTTGAGCATTATAGGGTAAAATGGGATAAGATTAAAGATTAAAAATCAGGGAATTATATATTATTTCCATAAATTATATGTGCATCTTAAACGTATACATTATTAATCATAACCTGTTGAAGACTGAGGAGAATTTTTCAATCTGATATTCTTTCAAATAAAATATAGGCCTGTATTTTTCGGACTGATTCTACTATTCAGCTAAATATTTTATGTAATATTTTATTAATAATACATTTTATATTTACAAATGAATGATTTACATTCATATTTATCATATTTTTGTGATTAAAAAAAGCCATTACAAATAATTTTGCAAATGTTTCTATTTATTTTAATTAATAATAATTTAAATGAAGAATCATTATTTTGCATATGCTAAACTATATATAAAAAGATACAATTTAGCAGTGAATGCACACTTCAAGGGGACTTCTATAGTAAAACTATTCCATAGTGACACAACTGCACTGTAACATTAAAATAAATATTCAATGATATTAATAATTTTATAACATGACAAAAGACCAAATTACAACGCTTCTGTTCGTTTCTTTACTTGCAAGCATTAAACCCTTTAAATTTGAGAACTTTAAATTTGTCTTGAGTCGAGCATAATGAATGCCTGTATTATTACTGCGGATAATCTGCTTTATACCATTACATAAATCATTTCAGCCCAGTTTTGGTCAGTTCTTGTCTAGAATTAGCTGAAAAGGTTGACTAGACATTACACAGATGATTATCTAGTTACACTGCAAAAAAGAAAACATTTAAATATTCAGTATTTTTGACTTGTTTTTTCCCCCCAGTATAAATATCTTAACATTATTGAATCTGCCAGTGGGGTGTAAAAAAATAATCTTGTTTTTCCTTTTTGAGTCAAAATTATTTTTCTTACCCCACTGGCAGACATTTTTTAAACAAAAACTAACAAAATCTGGATACATTTGTCAGAAAACAATGCTTAATATTTTAAATAATTTTGCTTCCCAAGTAAATATATATATATATTTAGATTCAAGAATGCTTAGATATTTGTCCAGGAAAACAAGGCAAAAATTTTAAATGTGAAAATCAATATTAATTATTATTATTTTATTTTTTTTGCAGTAATACACAAACCTTGTCCCCTGTTGAAACACATTTTGTTTTTCCCTGTACTTTACTTAGGGGCACATTCTTATAATTACTAGACATGCTATAAATTGTTCTTATCAAGTGTATTTAGGCCTATGAGGAGCTGTAGTAATCCTTTCTGAACATTAGATGACACTATGGGCTCATCTTTTCTCTCTAAGCATCATATACTTTTCTCAGGGCATGAGAAGTGTCATAACTGTCATTTCACAACTGAGCTCTATAAATAACTCCAATGATTTCAACACTACTATTGCAGGCTTTTCAACTGAAACGTGTCAAAATGGAAGCTGAAATGATATTGAGGCAGATATGATGATGATGATGTGCGGTAAAAGCTCCGGCACTATGACTGTTTGCCCAAACTTCAGAAACTCACCTCCTTTTCTGAAGAGGTAGACTGGCACAAGATACAACATGGAGTGCTGAATATAATAGATCTCCTTCTCAAATGGAAGCTGGGATGGGAGAAATATTTGTTTAGAAGACAAAACATACATGTTCCAGCCTCAGAGCGCTTAGCTGAAGTATTAATACTAGAGATGAGAATATACTTGCCAGTCGAGTGTTGACTACTGGGAAGAGGAGAGCTAGAAGGGCTCCGTTCAGCATGTGCACCTGAAGCCTTCGAAAGAAAAAAGACTGAAAGCTCACAGCAACAATATATCTAAAACATTACAGGATCTAAATCTCAACTGAACAACAGAAAACAGTGACATTGTCTATTAAACTGACAAAGAAATGTCATTAAACAGAGATATCATAGCAATTATAGGCTAACTGTAAACATACTTCTATCAAAAACAAACCTGTATACATAGATGAAAGGTTTTACTGATAGACTTATTCATGTGAAAGACTTTCATTCAAGAATTACTGGGTGCTTTAATGGTTCAACTATATGCACTACGAACTGCATGTGTTTATCATTACAATAATGAATTAACATAATATGATAAACAAACAGGGCCGGAGTGGGGCTCATTTTCCATCCAAGAGTTTAATAACCTCTTTTTTTTTAAGAATATACACATAAATAACAAACTATATAGTAAACTTCTCAAGCAAACATTCTGCAATCAAACTTTTGAATAGACACAGCTGAAAAATACATCAAAGACATTATTTGGAAGGGGAACTGATTCTGTGTGCTATTGTGTATTATGAATGAAAAGTGTTAGTTCACGACTGACACATTGAGATCTGTCTGTTGCATCAGATTGCTTTTTATGCATTATTTATGTACCGTTGAGCATTATAATCACTCACATCAACATTTCTGTTGAGCTTATGAATGCAATGGCTAATTAGAGGCGTTTAGATTAGTCAGCACTGAAAATGCTGGAAAAATAACTGCCTGCCACATAACGCCTCTCTTCATTCCCGAGCATGGTCAGGTTACGGAATAGAAAAATTGGTTAGCGGCTTCAACGAGTTCAACAGCATCTACACACTGGCTCAAATTCATGAGTGGCCCGCTGGGAACCCCCCGATTCTCCCGATGGTCCCTCCGGTCCTGATAACAGATACCGGTTAAACTGCTCTGCTGCTTGAGGTTGCACTCCGGACCAGTGTACTGTTTCTCCACAGCTAAAATAAGTGGAAGTGGCTGACACTGGAAATCTTGCACACTAATTTTAAAAATGCTCATGCTTGCTCTGGTTAAAAATAAAGTGAATAGAAATGTCCATGGAGATTGCATGAGGAGTGCTATTTGTATGACGTGCTGCTGCCCATGTAGAGCATCCATAACTGATCAGATTCTGTTACAGTTAAGATGCTGCTTTTAAAGGCAACGGTGTATGTAGGTAGACACTCATTCTGATTTAGGTCTTGGCTGCTAAATGTGGCTAGATTCATACCTTTGGGTTGTTTGGTTCACCATGTTAATATTTGACACAGTTAAGATGTATATATTGCAACCCGGTGATTGCCAGGCCAAATAAAATGCATTGTCTTCTGTCAGTGCATGTCCAGGCTGCCTGTGCAATGTTGATGCATTGAGAAAGAATATTTGGTAACACTTTATAATAACTGCATGCTATTAATCATTAGTTAAGCATTAGGGAACAGTTAATTAATCATTTATAAAGCATTAATAAACATTTATAAGTAGTTTATAAATACAGATATAAATGCTTTATACCTGATTTAAAAGCATATCTATAATGTATTTAATAATAGTTTTTTCATACTTTATTAATGATGAATTTATCATTTCTAAATTAAGTATAGCATTATTTACACACCAGTTATTAAGCAGTTGACAGTGGTTCATAAGATCACTTAGAAATTGTAAGTAAATGATTAATAAATAATTTAAATGTGCATTCATACATCTTTTTATTCAGACATATAGTAATAGTTACTTATAGTGTTAATAAATGGTTTATTAACATGTATTTCTACAGTAAGTCAGGGTTAATTCAGGTAGTTATAAAACATATGTAGTTGTTAGTTAACTATTTTTGTGAGCTCATCTAAAGTGAGGACTATTTATGCCTTGTAAAGATTTTACAAATGAGATTTAAAGGCTGTTAACATTTCTATGTTCTGTATCACTGTGTTGCGTTTGTTTCCGTTTTTGGTTTAGAAGATAACTGAGCCTTTAAATATCCTTTATAAATGCTTTATAAGGCATAACTAGTCCTCACTTTAGATGAGCTCACATAAATAGTTAACTGACCACTACTAAATGCTTTATAACTACCTGAATTTACTACATTTCTTGTGATCTTATGAATCACTGGCAACTCCTAAATAACTGGTTGGTAAATAATGCTATACTTCATTGATAAATGATAAATTGATCATGAATAAAGTATGGAAATACAATTTTTAAACACATTATAGATATGCTTTTAAATCAAGAATAAATCATTTATATCTGTATTTATAAACTGCTTATTACTATCTATTAATGCTTTATAAATTATGAATTATCTGTTTACTAATGCTTAATTAATGATGAATATTGTGAAGTTATTATAAAGTGTTACCGAATATTTTTACCATTTCAGAATCTTCCAATTGTTTAGCTATTCATATTTCTGTGCACGGCATTGCATTAGTGTTCTTACCAGCATTTTTCCTAACCTTATTTAACAGCCACATGTGCCTACATTTTTAAATGGGACCTTTTTATATTTAAGTTTGTATTTGATACAATTTACCCCACCAATCCAATTAATTCCCTTTAATTCCAGCAAATTCCAAAACGTGGAATATTTCCAAATTCCCCCAGTTTAACTTCCCATGGAAAGTTTCCGCAATATCAAGAATTTTGGACCCTGATGATTACAGCTTGCAGCTATATTATTAACATACAGAACAACAGTAAACTTACAAGACTAACATGAATGACTGTCTGAAAGTCTTTGCATTCAAACATTAAACCACTGAGCTTTCATTATGGAGGACATTCAAAAGGAAAAACCGAAACAAGGATATACGAGATATACAAAATATGACCAAAGTATACAAAACATAAAGAAAGCAGCAGCGCTTAGCATTCTGAATATCAGTTATGCTGATAACGTCCATCATTTTAAGCATTGATTAATGTTATAAAACATGGTGAATCTGCTAACTGCCTGTTAACAATCTGTTTCTGAAAAGCAGACACTAAAGTAGCAAAGAAAAAAACTAAAATTTCCTAGTAGCTTTTCATATTAAAATGTAGAAGCAAGGAACCAAAGCTCGCGTGACTCATTTAGAAAGAAATCATTTTATAATTAGATGAATGTAAAATCCAGGTCATCTCTAGGGTTGTTCATAATTTATTGCCATCTGGTGACATTACCAATTCAGCATGTCTCACATTCTGGACATGAACAGCCTCACCCGGTAACTTCGACAAAACAGGGACATTAGCACAGCTCTGTTAAAATCACAAAGGGTTTACAAAAGGGCTTATGTTCAGGATTTCATATTAGTGAGCATGCATCATAGCAATTATTCACTACTTATGAGGTATAATGTTAATTATCAAGTGAAGTCATGTTAATTTCTACATCGCTTTATCCAATACTGATGATTATAATTAGATGTCCTAATGCATGTGCTTAAAATCCCAATGACAGGCAACATTTCGATCTCACACGTGCACGTTAATACTGTAGATCTAGCGCCCAGTTAGTCATGTCAGCAGAAATGATTCCTGTATCTCAAGAATTGTTTCATTATGTTTCATTTTTATGCGATCAGGCATTTGTGAAAAACAAACAGATGCCTCTTGCTTTCAGATGAAACATGAATCCAGAATAAGGTTTATTACTTCCAGAGAAACTACACTTTATCTTATCAATAAGAAAATATGTAACTGCTATATCATCATCCAACTCAGTCACCTGTATTTCTAATCTTCTGCACTTTATCCATTCATATGATATACATCTAGGGTCAAATTTATTTTAGGGTCTCTTAACTAGTTGTTTATATTAGCATGCATTTTATTAGCCATATATTAGTACTAATTAAACACATATTAATGCCTTATTCTACATAACCTTATTGTAAATCCCTAATCCTACTCCAAACCTAAACTCAACAACTACTTTACTAACTATTAATAAGCAGCAAATTAGCAATTTATTGAGGTAGTTAATAGTGAACAAGTGTTCCCTAATCTAAAGTGTTACCCCTTCTAGTAGTTGTTAGTTACTCTTGTCTATCCTTTTGTTAGTGAGATCCTTTTTTATTACACTTGTGTTGATTATAGAGTAATAGGCTCTGTCAGTTAATGATGTGTCACAAATCCTTCAGATTGGTCAGCTAACAACTACCTACTGTATACTACAACTATATACATGCATACTAATACAAACATACACTACTGGTCAAAAGTTGGGGATCATGTAATGCAAGACTTGTAATGTTTTTAAAGAAGTCTCTTGTGCTCATCAAGGCTGCATTTATTTGATCAAAAATACAGAAGAAGAAAACCCCCCAGTAATCTTGCAAAATGTTATTAGAATATAACATAATGGTTTCTATTTTAATATTCTTTAAAATATAATTTATTTCTGTGATGCAAAGCTGAATTTCCATCAGCCATTAGTCCATCTTAAAGAGTCACATGATACTTTAGAAATAATTTTAATATGCAGATTTATTATTAGAATTATCAATGTTGGACTGCGATACTTTTTTCAGGATTCTTTGATTAATAAAAAGTTTAATAGAACAGCATCTATTCAAAATATAAATATTTTCTAACAATATGAAACTATCAATTCTTATCAATTTAACACATCTTTACTGAATAAAGGTATGAATTTATTTAAAAAAAAGAATAAAAATTAGCTGACCCCAAACTTTTGAACAGTACTGTATATTGTTAGAAAATATTTCTATTTGAAATAAGTATCAAAGGTTCCCACAAAAATATGAAACTGTTTCCAACAATGATAATAAATCAGCGTATTACAAGGATTTCTGTAGGATCATGAGAAACTGAAGAGTAATGATGCTGAAAATTTAGCTTTGCATCACAGGAATAAAATACATGTTAAAGTATATACAATAGAAAAACGCTATTTTACATCATAATAATATTTCACAATATTTTTCCCTATATTTTTGATCAAATAAATGCAGCCTTGATGAGCAGAACAGAGTCCTGAAAAAATAAAAATAAAATTGTTCATATGTGGAAAAAGTACACACACACACATATATATTTATTTTTATTTATTTATTTTTTTACTTTTTCCTCTTATGATCTGGGCTTGATTTTGTTTTTAATATAAAAAGGTTCGGTTTTTGGAAAATGTTAAAAACCCTTTCACACTAAAAGTGAAAAGAATAAGCATCAGGCCTCATTTTTTGGATTAACGTTTAATTATTGCATGTTTGCGTCAAATTCTGAGTTTGCATTTCAAACACCTTTTTTTCAATTAGAAAAATACTGAATGTGTTTTTGTGCAGAAGAGATGACTAAACGCATAGATCTACAGTAACCCTCATATTTACACAGCGAACCAGACCAAAAAAAAATGTAACAGGCATTGCTTATTTGAAAAAAGTAACTTGGATATTTCCCTGTAAATCAAAAAGTAATGTGTTACTTTAGTTACTTGGAAAAAGTCATCTGATTATGTTACTTGCAATGCATTTCCCCCAACACTGCTCAGTCAGGAGTACCCTAAGCATTCACAGAAAAGGGTGTTGAAAGGATATTTTAGGAAGAGTCTGGTGATATGCACAGGTTTGCATTCCTCATATGCTGAAGAGGCCATACACTACAGTAAAAACTGTCACTAGACCTAAATTGCACATAAGGACCAAGAGTTGCAGTGCAACCTCTCACTGAGTACTTACCTAAAGATAACCATAGCAGTTTTACAAGGGGGACATGCAAGCAGGAAGATCTGCAAAAGATAAAGTGATAAAGCTCAATAACAATGACTTCTTAGGACAACGCAGACATCACAACAAGCAGTGAAACTAGTAATGCAAACTACTAGACATGAGAATTTGACTAAGTCAACAGGAGCACAGCGATTCCAAATAAATGCTGAAATACGACTCTTAAAATAGAACAGAACAACCATTTCTGCAACGAGAGGGCTGCTCATTCAAGCCATTGTGACTGCTGTAAATGAGCGCTCTGCTCTTTGTCACGTACTGTGTACCTTAGGTGATGGCGGTATATAAATGCAATCTTTTGAGCAAGCACCAAGCCATGCATATCTTATCAGAACAAGTTTAGCACATTTTCAGTGGCCCAGCGTCAATCAAACTGAAAAATGGAGACCTGGAGATAACAAGATATCCTTATTTGAACCAGTTCAGAGCTGCAATGAGAACTACTCCAAAAACAACAGACTCATTAGAAATCAACTAAATCATCAAAACTGACTATTTTGGTTTAATAATATTTCTGTTGCATATAATTATTGCAAACAACTTCCAATTACAGAGATGTTTGTTGATACTAAAACAAGTTTGTGTTTCGGTCACTAGTGAGAATGGAGAAAGGCAACCAGTTAATGAGATCACATA
Source organism: Carassius auratus (assembly GCF_003368295.1). Lineage (NCBI taxonomy): Eukaryota > Metazoa > Chordata > Actinopteri > Cypriniformes > Cyprinidae > Carassius > Carassius auratus. The sequence continues at coordinate 4,786,785 of NC_039263.1, forward strand.
ATTTAGTGTCTGTTGGGAGGTAGCCAGGATTTCCCTGTTCGGATAGAAAGAGCAGTCTGGGAGCAGGAGAGAAAGAAGGAAGGAAGCCGAACCCTGTCAGCAGATGTCCACATCCCAGCCCAGGTGAGTCAAACTAGAGAAGAATCTGACATTGTGTAAGAGGAAGAGAACACATTCACTCTTGTGTAACACGCTCACTCCGAGGCAGAGCTAACAAATAAGATAATACGGTTACAGCAATTTAAATACGGACCATTGAGTGAAGAAATGTAATGCCATGAATTTAAGTGCTCATTTAATTCAATGACAGTCTAAACTAGATTTGGACATTTTTTATGAAGAATATGTGAGTTGTGTTTGTCCATGCTATGTCTGCTTTATACGATGAAGAGATTTGTTTTAGCTTTTAATCTTCTCCTTTATCAAATCACATAATCTAATAAACGCAAACATCTTTAGTGTGCCATCTCACGTCTCCTAACCGATCATGGCATTGACATTAAACACATTTCAAAACATCTGCGCATCCAACCAGTTTTATACTCATTTATTTATTCGTTTTACTGAACAGCTGGATGATCTCTGCTGAGCATTATATTGATCTCACCCAACAAAACAACACATAGCAATTATCTTTATTACTGAGTCCTTGTATCTCCTGCACATCAGTGTCTTCTTCTTACTGGCATTTATTGAGGCTGAAGTAATTCTGCCTAATGTGTCCTGTCAAATAAAGTTGTTTTTCACAAGGCAGAGGAGAAAATATTGCCACAATAAGGTTTGCAGGAGAGATGTGCATTCATTAAAAACATGCTACTTAGTTATTTCCATTTCGTTACATTCTGTATGCACTGAAGGATTTATAAAGCAAAAGCATGTTACCTTCCACACATCTCCCGGTGTGTAACTATTATAATTGGTTTTGCACTCAAATTGTGTGAGAGGTCATTAAGGCTGTTTACAATTCCCAACTATTCCGGCTTTAATATTGACCAACGGATAAGCCTGTGACCTTGTTCAAATACTGTAAGACTTGCACAAATAAGTTTATTGACATAAGAGGAACCATAGAGTTACTACACTTGAGAACACATGCTGCGTTTGCATATCTGAAGACTGGTAGAGCGACATCATAGTGTGCCATAAAAGACGGGCAATCTCGGGCTGGACTCGAATGAAGCAAGGATTTATCTAGTTGCTTCACATGGGAAAGGCTCACCTTGAGAACAGGAACATTATTAGAAACCCGTTGTGTTCAAATGAAAAATAAAAAATGCTTATGCCTGAGTTGGGCAATATATCAAAGATTAACACCTGATTTAGAAGGTGATATAAAATTAAGCAACACCGACGATTTCATGCTGCTTCTTATCTGACCATTAACTTTCCCAACCGCTGCTAGATTCAGTATCTGTGCTTCTCTTTACCTTTCTATGTATAGTGCTTTATTCAACAGAGATTGTTTCAAAGCAGTGTTTACAGTAAACAGGGAAGCAGAAGAAGCAAACTTTATGAGCAAATCTAAATTCTGCGGTCAAGCAGCTCTAAAACAACAATAGGTTGAAACATGAAGATCATTTAACTAGCAACGAACCACTTCCTTATTAATGGCCATGAACTGCACGTTATCGAGTATGATAACATCAAGACAGAGAGATGTTTCAAAGGTTTGCAAGATGCAATTTTCAGATATGTATTATTATATATAATGATATTATGTTATTAAGTTAAACCACAGGCATACATCTAGATTTGAACTGTGATATTACTTTTAATTCTTATGCAAAGCCTTGACAGTGCTGTGATGAGAGATCCAAACACAAAGTGCAAAGACTCTACCGCTAATGGAAAGGATATTCATATTCAGTCTTCACAAATGCTGTCAAATGTAGGCACTGGCATAGTAACCATATAACCATCAACAATTTAGTTACCAACATTCTTCAAAGTATCTTCTTTTGTGTTCAAATCATATGGGTTTGGATCAACTTGAGGATGAGTAAATGATAGAATTCTCATTTTTGGGTGAACTGTCCCTTTAATGCATTTGCTTGAAGTAAGCTTTAATGAAAAATTTCTTCAACATTTTTCCATGTAATAACCACATTTCAAAATCAATAATGCACTAAAGACCTAAATATATTAGAGGTCAATGTCACTCAGCTGCACACTTACATTCATCATACAACACTGCCTCTCGTTCCTTCTTACTGAAATAATACACTTTACTCTTTTTACATCTAAAATCTTTATGGTGAAATACAAGTTAATTTTTATGTTATTTGTCAAATACCCAAACAACATCTGTAATTAATTTTGCCAAAAAATATTTTCTTGTGCAAATGCCCTGAGGAGACAATGGACATATATACTTAGACAATTTTCAATCAAAAGTTATATTTAGGCTCCCAGTTCCTGCACAATACAATATTTTGACTGTAGCCCTTTCTGGCCTTCGAGTACAATTTGTAAATATTCCTCACGATGGCCTTACCTGATGCAAAAAGCATTCAAAATAATGTGTGTTTTTATTTGCATTTGTAACGGTTAAATCTATTAACAAGTAAATGCTTTATATTTTCTCCCTTTGAACTACACTCACTGTACCCTTCAACTTCAATCATAAAAATAAATGAAAATATACCAAGTTAAAGCAAGTGAAATAAACCATTGTCAATCACCACTGGCTTTTAAATGAGTCTCTTTCAAATGTATGGCTCACATCAGATCCGATGTTTGGTTGCTGACTCTTAAATATTTAACTTACATCTTTTTTTTTAAGACCTTAAAATCCAAAGCTCCCAATATTATGCATGCTTTAAATATATTGAAAGTGATACTCCACCCAAAATAAAAAAAAAATCATTTTACTCACTTAGAAGTGATGCACAAATACAAAACACATTCACAGCATGTTTACATAACGCTTCATAATGTGCAGATGTTCATACTATGAGTAAATGATTACAGGGTTTTCCTTTTTTGGGTGAAGCACACGTTTAATGAGCAGTATATTTCTTTCTTTTAATTTGGGGATGTAATATGACCTAGGTATGTTTTGGAAGATGTTTTCAAGTCAACACTATATGAATGAATGTGAAACGGTTTACTCTTAATTCACCTGGTGCATCTAAACTATACATCGTTTTAAACCGGTGCAAAAAGGGCCAAGACAAATTTCAATACTCCCTCCTTTTCAGAACGGATCTATTTTTTAAATGTGGTGACCGCTCTCATTTCCTTCCGATGTTTGAGAACCAGCTAACTGTAGAGAGGAACCACAGATGATAACAAGTTCAGATTTGCACCTAGGTATGTGCTGTGCAGGAACATGTTTCTTAAATTAGCAAGTCATACATTGACATTCAGTGCTTGGAAACGAAACAATGCAAGCAACTTACTACTCACTAAATCCAGATGCTTTATGAAGTAATCTGAAACTGAATGCTTTGTTCAAAGGATTTTGAAACTACATAGCCCTTATCTTGTCAGAACCACATCTGCACAATATTTTTTAAGGATTTTACCAGACATAATATACTTACTTGCACCATTGTGACAACATGACATGGATTGAGGAGGTAGATGACAGTCTTCGTGGCAAATTTAAACCCAACCTCAACTCCAAAAGTCATGCACAGAGCCACAAGCAATAGGTTCTTGCCCCAAGTGTCTTCCTTACTCCTCCTGCCATCTTTCCCCACATCTCTGACCTCTTTAGGGACATTTAGCTTTTTGATAGCCACCACCACTTCCAGGATAGAAATTAACACAATAATCAGAGTCTCAAACAGTCTCTGTCGTGGAGAGAGGAAGGCGGCACACTCGGGGCCTCCATTGCCCTCAAACATGGGGTCCACCCCTCCATACATCCAGTCCAGCAGACTGTAGAGGTTATACCGAGACATGTTCCTCTGCTCGTATTGGAAAAGGTACGAACAAGACGGAATAAAAGACAGGACACCGACCTCCTGGCGAAACATTAACGTCAAATCTGTCTTCGGTGACCGAATGATGAAATGAACGAGGAGCTGAGCAGCCTCGGCTGTTTAATCAGATCCACATCCTTTATGTGAAAGACACCTGTGGGAGAGATCTAGAGACCATATACAATGTATTATTCACAGATGGTCAAGTTGTGGCTATTCAGGGAAGACGACGCATTTCCAAACGTAACGTTTTGATTGGAAACCGATTCTAAGCTAAATAAAGAGTCCAGAATATTCCTTGCTAGAGAGGATAATAACATGAACGCTTCAAAGAGATCCTTGATAAGCGCCTGAGAGGCCTTACGTTTATAAACACAACTAAAAACACGACTACGACCGATACGCGAGAGATGCAGATGGCTGTTACAATGTATCATCCGAAAAATGCGATAAAAGCAGAGGCAGAAGGTGCGATGTGTCTGGGTCCATGTGGCGTATTAAAGACCTCCTCACCATAGAAACGCCGCCCTGTTCAAGCGGGCACCCAAAATCCACCCACACCGCAACACGCCTGCGCATTTAGCCTCTCGCGAAAAACCTTCAGCAGGATTGTTATTCTGCCCGTTCATTTCCATGGAGTTCATTTCCCGGAAAAGAACCAGAGCGCGAGGCCCCGCCTTCTTTGTGCAAGTACGTACTTGTTAACTCCCTCACTGCCGGTGTAGCTGTACACGTGATGGTTACGTTTTCGTAAATGATACCCCACAAATAAAAAAGAGCGGAAGGTAATCTACCTGACAAGAGAGTAATAAAAAGAAATAAAGTATTTAGTCCAGAATAAAAGCCCACCGCCCGGTCTAGAAAATAAATTTAGACGAGTAAAACTTTACTTATAATAGCCTAGGCTAATAAATTAGACAGCTGGAGGAGCCTGACTAACTACATACCACTTGATGGAATAATTTCGATACTTCTTGCAGGGATAGTTAATCCATAAATATGAATATAAATATAATATAACTTTATTATGTAATAATCTCATGTTACTAGAGCTCAGTTCACCTTCGAAACCGTTTGTCATTGTTAACTTCTCTCCCGCCACTCAGATGTTGGTGTCACAGGTGTTTCTCTTTCTTGGTTTCCCACCTGTATCTCTAAAAGTTAGTCTATATCTCAATGCATACTTTTCATCTGCCTACTGTCTCTAAGCAAGGTGTTCCTCAAGGATCTGTTCTTGGACCGTTACAGTTTTTACCTATACACAATTCCTAGATCAGTTTATACATCAACCTGTTTCAGATATCACTGTTATGCAGATAACATTCAAATTTGCACTGCTTGTAAACCTGTCATCTTTCACTCACCCTAATGTTTTCAGAAACCCAGATGACTTACATTCATTTGTAAAGCACTACATAATATATTTTACATCTAAAATTAAACTGAGCATCAAATTCAAATTTACTTGAATGGAACTAGAACTGGAACTAGGCTGGAATTCAAAAGACGTTTTTAATTTCATTCTGAAATATGTGCAACTCTTAAATTAAATAAATAAATTAATAATTACATTGAAATAAAAAAAATACCCAAAGAGAAACAAACATTTAAAGAAAGTTGTGCACATACATGTTAACATTATGGCCAAGAACATCTTAAACTAGACTGATACTAAAAGATGGTCTCCCAGCCTTGTCATTCCAGCCTTGTTATAAAAGGGATTTGACCAGACTGTGACATCCTTTCTAAACTCGCTAAAACCTGTTTAAACCAGCTATCTTATTCACTTCTTATTCATCATCATTATTGATGATAAGCTTTGGTATTTAACATATTGAATCATGAATTAAAACACGCAGCACACATTGGTCCTTAAGTAGTCTATTTGCATAAAAGCTGACTGTTATTATTGAAGACCATTTACGTGTTTGGGGCGTTTTACAAAGAACAATCCTAATAGATTCATGATACATTGATTCAAAAGTGACCCCTTGTGGTAAATGTAGTATCGACACTTCAGTCCAATATTTTGTCTAATGAGTGTGTTTTTTCTTTTATTACTTGTAATTTTATTTTTTATTAAATTGGTTTTTCAAGATTTATATTCTTATATTACTGGACATCAGTTTGGCTTTGAAGCAATTTGTCATTATTTACTTCTCTCCCGCTTCTCAGCTGTAAATGTCACATGTGTTGCTCTTTCTTGATTTTTCACCTGTCTCTCTGATAGAGAGTTCTACATCTCAGAATACATCTCAGAATCAGTGCATACTTTTTAGTTGCATACTGTTTCTCTGAAGCAAGGTGTTCCTCAGGGATCTGTTCTCAGGCCGTTACTATTTTTATCTATATACTAACCCACTGATGCTGTTTCAAATACCACTGTTATGCAGATAACATTCAGATTTTGTAGATCTGCCCTATCCATTCAAACTGATTCAGTTTCTGCTTGAATTAACGGAATAAAAAAATAAATTTTGAATGAAGGCAGCATAGATGTACTGCCTATGATTTCCCACAATCTTGTGCATTCCCTCAATTTTTTGACAAAAAAGCATGAAAAAATGCTTTTGGGGTTGGTGTCAGTTTGTGCGTAAATGTCGGTTTTTGACCAACCATCCCCCCAGTAGGTCACTGTGATTTTTCCAAGACATGTTCCTGGATCAACATCTTTTGATAATCCTGGGTCAACATTATTGTCCAAAAATATAGACTTCCAATCCCTACCTCTAAATTTAACATTACCCATAATTTATTCCTAATATCAGTGGGAAATGATAGCTGATTAACAAGAGTGTAGAAGCACCTAACTCTGATTGTAAGCGTAAAACAGATATTTCCTGAAAAGTTATATCTCAATTCTGATTGGTCGATTGGAATGTTGTTCTAGGAACATGATGTACTTGGTGAAATCAAGCTAATTTCTACCAACAATTTAGTATTGAAGTAAATAAATATTAATTTAGTTATCACCAAAGCTCTCTTTAATTTCTTGTAGGTCTTTAATGTGTTTGTAATAAATGTCAAAAGCAGAATAGATTTTTTTATTTGTTGCTTACTTACTAACTTCAATTTGGTGCAACTTTCCCATGAAAGGTGTAGCTATATTTTCAAAGCTATTTGCAACAAAAACCTGAACTGATCACACTGCTATTCAATCTTCAAAACTATTATGCCTTCATTAAAGTTATGTATATTTCAATCCACATAAAATTTTATATATCTATATATGCAATATGTAGGCTAATGAGAACAGTCCAGTACTTTAAAAAATCCATTAATTAAACAGCAAGCGAGTACATTGTAAACTGTGGGAGTTCAGTTTCTTCAACAGTAAATGTGACCAGCACTGAGTTTACTGGCATTGGCTCCTCTTGGGTGGGGAGAATACTGTGTTATTATCTTCTTGTAGATTCATTGAAACCACAAACCTGCCCCTATATTTGAGCTGGGAAAGTCTGGGGGGAGAGTGTTGCCCACTGCACTGCTGAACCTTCTTGATTAGGTTGGTTTTAGCCTATACTGTCAATGACGACCACTGATGCACGTACGCTAAAGAAAAGACATATATGCTTAATCTAAAAATTCTGTCAAGGGTCTTGAAATTATTTATTATTAAATCTTATTCCGAATCACTTTCAGCTTTACTGCAGTCAGTCATTCTTACAATGTAAGTTTAAATAAATACAAAAATTCAGAGACTTTTTTTATGAAACAGCTTGTATACGATGTTATTTCCAAATAGTATTTAAACATACTGTAGTCAGTATACCGAAGTATTATTTCTTGGCTTATTTTTTCTAACAGAATACACAACAAAATTAAATTAACTCTCATCAGAGTACATATTGTCCCAATCTACAGAGTGTTGAAGTTAATGGGAGAATTAAGCAATTAATTAATTAATAAGTGAGGATTAGTAAAGAAAACCCACTGTTAACAATGCTAAAGATGAACAACTGCTTGCCGCGTTTGCCTCATGTTCACTATGGGGATAAAGGATTAAAAAATGATGGAGTCACTTTTTTGACAGAAAGCTGGTCATAAGATCACGGTAATTATGCATATAGTATTACACTATAGAAATCCAATCTGTAAATTTGCTGTGAAACTGTGTGCATTGTGAAATGGATTATCTAAATAAATCTGACTTGAAATCTGTCCAGGCAACATCAAAGAAATAAACAAACAACAACAAAAAAAGGCCCCGCCTGCAAGTCAGGATGACGGGTGGTGATGAACACTGCGTTGATTTCCTGTACACCATACTCACAAACTTTGCTCTGACTTCCTGTATGCCACACTCCCTCTTTTAGATGGCAAGGAACTTTATGATTCACCAAAATGTTTATGCAAATAGAAGCCTTTTTGGGGACAGCTAAGTTTAAATTTTTTAAGCAGTATGATGACATCAGTGCAGAACCCACAGAAGGTCAAATAAGTACAGAATGATGAGATACAGAATGATGTAATGGTCTCACTCACACAAGACATGTACAGTTGAGAGTAGATATAATTGTTTCTCATGCTTTTCATACCTTGGGTATGAGACAATATCGAAAGTGCTTTTCATCAATGCATTACATAACAAAATTGTTTTAAGAATGGGTTCTTTCTTTGTTCTGTTTGTCTCAATTAACAATAAGAAGAAAATAAAAAATACCTAAAAGAAACAATGAAATATTAATTTATTTCATACCAACGGTTTCGTATGTTTATTTTAATTTATTTAATGTAATACAGTTCTTGTCTTCTTTTGAGAAAATTATCATATGAAAATAGTTTATTGTATTTATAAAGAGAATCTTTCATTTCAGTTTGTTTGTTTATTCATAATTCACCTATTTCTGTTCATTTATTTTTATTTATTTAATATGATACAATTCTTGTCTCCATTCGATAAAATTATCATATATGAAAATACAGTAGTTTATTGTATTTAAAAAGAGAATGTCTTTTATTTTAATTCATTTAATTATGTTTAATTATTTTTGTACATTCATTTGTATTTATTTAATATCATACAATTATTGCTGCTTTCGATAAAATTATCATAACTGAAAATAGTTTATTGTATTTTAAAAGAGAATGTCTTTCATTTTTATTCATTTATTATTCATAATTATTCTTGTACATTAATTTTTATTTAATATCATACAATTATTGCTGCTTTCGATAAAATGATCATAAATGAAAATAGTTTATTGTATTTAAAAAGAGAATGTCTTTCATTTTAATTCATTTCTTATTCATAATTATTTTTGTACATTCATTTTTATTTATTTAATATCATACAATTCTTGTCTTCTTTCGGTAAAATAATGACATGAAAATAGTTTACTGTATTTAAAATGAGAATATCTTTCATTTTACTTTGTTTGTTTATTCATAATATTTTTTGTACATTTCCATTTGATTAAATATGAAACAATTCTTGTCTTCTTTCGGTAAACTATCATATGAAAAAGGTTGATTGTATTTAAAAAGTGGATGTCTTTCATTTTAATGAGTTTGTTTCTTCATCCAAATTAATATATAAACAAATACACACATGCATATAAAAACAAAATTAATCTTTATCGTTCTTCGACCTCCAAAAACAGAGATGGAATTCTTTTTAGAATAGCAATGTTTTGCTAAAACTCTGTGACACTTTTGTTGAACTCTTGCCAGAGGTACCTCTGGGTCCATTCATCTCAGACGTTTGCAAGAGTCCCTGTCCAAGGTATTGCCTGCGATGCTTATTGAAAGTGTTGCTATCAAAAGGGACTGCCCCTTGTAAGGTGACTAACACACACACGATTCCCAGCCAGGGGAAGGGAGAGACCCAGGGGAAATTTATAGAGGGCAGATAAACTCTGGCCTCCCGCACACACGACACGCTCTCATAAGACGAACAGACAAGCACACAGCTCTGCCATGTGCACACACCACACGCTGTCAAGCTCTTCTTCAACCAAGGAAGTCGCTTTTTCCGTATTCTGAGAATTCGGAGTAGACTACAGCAGAGGAAGGATGTGGAGCAATAGACAGTTTGCGTGAGACGTCAAGTGAGGAGTTCAGTGGAAATCGGTGTGCTGGTAAAAAGGTATGGTTCTGAGCCAACAAAAAATGTCTTTGTTAGCACTTGAACAATCAGTCAGAGCTCAGACATGTGAAGCGCTGCAGGAACAAGACGTCGCAGCACTGGATGGGCTCACTGAGATGAAGTAAGTCATATAGATGCACTGGAAATTAACTACTAAATGCAATTTAGAAATTCAAATGTAGGGGCTATAGTCATCAAATTGCTGTTTTGGATTTTTGAGAGCTCTGTTGATTATAGCTGCACAAACTACCTGCAATTGTAACTATGTCTTTGTTAACTTCCTACACAACCATTTCTGAAAACACACACTGTTCGTTCATGAACAAAGAAAAGAGTTTTCCCCAAGAAGCGTCATATAAGCAATGCTTCCTCTGCAGAAACTCTCCATCGCACAAATATTTCAGAATACTTTTCTGTTCAGTTTGTATTAAGTAAGCATGGATGCTTTTGGGAAATAACCTAATATGCATGCATAATAAGGACATGGTATTCCCCCTAACAGACACCATCAGTTTCACTTTTTCTGAACAGCTCTTTCAAAAAGAGAAAAGAAAAGAAAACAGAACAGCCACAGAAGAATGTGCTGAGGAGGTGGATTATTATTAGCGGACCTGTTCATTATTTACGAATGCATTCGTTGCACGATTAAAGGATGTTTTGTGGACTACAGCTACTATTATCTAATGGAGAAGTGAATATGAGCTGGATGTGATCAAGGACCGTACTGATGTCATTTACTTACTCAGTACTCAGTGTAGAGTCTGTCTGATATCGAAATGCAGCTACATCTGATTACTGGGTCAGTAAAGATTTCACACGCTTCAATCAAGAGTTCTGCAAGAAAACTCGTAACTATATTTTGCATTTATGAATTTGTCTTTCTTTTTCTTTCTTTCTTTCTTTCTTTCTTTCTTTCTGTCTGTCTTTCTTTCTTTCTTTCTTTCTTTCTTTCTAAATATATTTCTACATGAATAAAGTGCTGCTTTTGTAAAGTTGTTATGCTTTATATTCCACAATGTAGTACAAGGTTCATGTAACAAAATAAAATTCTGCCAAAACGAGTTTTATACAGTCATTTCTATAGACTCAAATTTTGAATTCAAATAAAATTAAACAGACATTTTTTTAGAATGGTTTTAGAGGCATACTCATTTCTCTTTTGTGGGCTACATTTAATAACACATTTTCAGTTTATGAAAGAAAAAAGTAAACTTAGTTAAATCAAACAAAGCATTGAGAATACAAGATAATTGTTCTGCATTGTTTTGTTAAAGTAATAGCTGATAAAAGATATTGATTAAAATTGACAAGCCAGATGATCTTAAGACAATTTTAGACTGCTCTGTTAATTGCAGATGAAAAAAATAAATTAATTAATAACAGCAAGTGTTTCATTCTCTCATCGTGTGACTGATAAAAACGATCATGAAGGATCAAAGATGAAGTGCCCCATTTGTTATATACACAGAATGTATATTAAATTCCAGTACCGTGTCTACTTTAATGTTTCAAGTAACTTTAGTGAAAATAATATGTCAAAATATGGGTGAAACGGCTAATGTTCCATCGTCTGTGTAACTGATATATATATGTAAATATTAAACAACATACTCATTCTGACCTGCACTTATTAAAATATATACAACAGTACTATATGTTATTGTATTTTAAATGATTAAAATCCACTTTCTGATGAGTGAAACCTAGACAGTTGTAAAGACTGACAATGAATTAGTTTTAAGGGGCTGAACTGTGATCCTGAAATAGACTTTTAATGTATTCTGATTCATGAGTTTTTGCCATAGTCTGTTTGTTTTGCAAATCATGGTAAAAATGTGTGATAGGTTTTTGCACAGGAAAGATAAAATGAAACAAGACACACTGTAATTGTTTAAAGCTGTATTAAACCTTTATTGCTTTGATGCTTAAAACCTCCTTTTGGTGTTTGGGGTTTGACTTTGTGATTAAATCTTTGAACCCAAAGAATATGGTGGCATTATTATAGACATGGTGAATGTACGTTCTGTTAACCAGTTGTGACAGTATCACTATGTAAAGTTAGGGAAATTGTGGACATGAATGTAAACAGGGAATTCCCACAACCCCAACAGGTTCATAATAGGGGTCCGAGAGATTGCGACAAATATATCAATAAAAAACTAAAAAATAAATAAATAAATAACACATACAATCAAGACAAAATATATTCCTTAAATAACATTACTCTTAAATCTCTTAAAATGCAAAGCTATTACATATACTTTTTCATGTAGTGGACCATTTAAACTTGATTGTAGATACACTATATTTTCAGTCCACATTATAATTGTTTCAAAGCACAAGATCGTTGTAATATGGTGTGAGAACATTTGGTTTCATCACCAAAACACAACAGCATTCTTTTAATACAAGATGCATGTTTCAAACCAGCCATGTTGCCCATCGTGCAGTTCTAGGATCTACAGTTAGGTCCATTTAAATTTGGACAAAGACACAATTTGTGTTATTTTAGCTGCTGACTAAAACATATTCAAGTCACGGTTATATAATGAATATGGACTTAAAGTGCACACTGTGATCTTTAATTTGAGACGTGTCTCTGTCAAAGTCTAGCATGAAGAGAAGACTTCACAAAGCAAATACAGAGGGTGCAAACAAGGCCATATAAAAAACATCTAAAAAAGCTAGAGCACTTTTGGAAAAGCATTCTTTGGACAGCTGAAATTAAGCTCAACCTGTACCAGAATGACTGGAAGAAAAAAGTCTGGAGAAGGCTTGAAACAGCTCATGATCCAAAGCACACAACATCATCTGTGAAACATGGAGCAGTGTGATGACGTGAGCGTGCATGGCTTCCAGTGGCACCGGGTCACTGGTGTTTAGTGATGACTGACAGAGGACAGAAGCAGTCAGATGAATTCTGAAGTGTATGAGATATACTGTCTGCCCAGATTCAGTCAAATGGAGCAAACTTGATTGGGTGGTGCTTTATAGTACCAATGGATGATCACCCAAAACATGCAGCAAAAGCAACCCAAGAGTTTTTGAAAGTAAAAAAGTGATTTATTCTGCAATGGCCAAGTCAGTCTCCTGATTTTAACCATACGGAGCATGTATTAGACAAAATTAAAAGCCACACAAAAACTCACAAAGAAGCAACAACTGAAGTCAGCTGCAGCAAACTTACAACTTGCCTGTGAAAACTGCACCAATAAATAAATGTATACATAATATATAACAGACACATCTGATCATATTTTTACATAGCCATTTCTACCAACAAATCATTGCAAATAATACATTTTATGCATATAACATTTAATACACATGACAATTTGCCCACATGACAATTATGAACAAGAACATGTAGTTTGGAAAGTTTAAAAAAAAAATTATTACTATTATTATTATTGGACTTTTTTCTGGCAGCAATTGTGCTTTGACTCAAAACCTAGGAAAAACTTGATCCTGCTATTCCAATTAGATAAAACAAACGAATGAATGAATGAATTAAATGATATATAACTTTCTGAGGTTTCAAGACAGTCTATTTGGGGATACCATAGAAAATGAATGAAGTAATGCCCTAAATTGAATATTTTCGGTAGCATCTGTTTTCAATATATAGCCCACTATAAAACGTTACTTTTAACAGCGCAAACTGATCGGTGTATGACATCAAAGTACCGCGAGAACGCGCGGCTTATGCTTTCGAATCAATCTCGCTCTCGCGGTACTTTGATGTCACACCGATCGCCGCTTCAAGCAGAACCTATGAGCAGAACTACTGGAATAATTTATTTAAAAACCTAAAGTGGAAAAGAGTTGGTCTTTACAACAAAAATATTTTCTCACCAATAAAGTGAAAGAAGTATCATTTAAAATACTAAATAAATTTTACCCTGTTATTTTTTTTATGATTAAATATAAAAACAATATTGAGACAAGATGCTCATTTTGCAAGTTTACACAGAAATTGTTTTTCATTTATTTTGGACATGTTCCTATACTGAACATATATGGAAAGATGTGGAAACATTTATTAAAAATAATATCCAACAAGACATATCTGTTACTTTTAAAGATATTATTTTTGGACACTTTGATTCCGATTCAAATAACAACAAATCTTGTTTTGTTATAAATTTAATTTATTTTCTTGGCAAATTCTATATCCATAAATGTAAATTCACCAACAACAAACCAATTTTTCTGAAAGAATTTAAAATGTATCTTAATACTATTTCATCCTCTGTAAATAAGAAAGCGAGAAAAACAACCTCAATTTGTAATGACTTTAATTTGTATACTCTACTTGAAATATAAATCAATATCTTACCCTCATGTTCTTTTTTCTATATTTTTCCTTTTAGCAATTGTTAAATTGTTTGTATGTTTGTTTTGTATATTCAGAGGACATATTGTTGATACATGTTGTGTACTCCACATAAAGTTGTATATCATTGATGTCATCTTTGTATTGTTTGCATTCACATAAAAAAAATAAAATAAAAAAAATAAAACCGAAACGCCTTCTGTCACGTGACGGAGAGAATGCGCACGACAATGGTCGTCCGGTGTTACAATATTTTCAGTTCCTGATATATTTGGTTCCACTGGGTGGCGCTACGTGAATATTCATCAGCATACCCCATCGTGGGCGGGGCCTTCGAGCACAGGCGCGTGGAACAGAAATTATTAGTATGAGCGCCTCAGGGCAGTAATTAAATTGTAAAAAAAAGTTAAGCTTAAACTACTCTTATGACTGTTCACATTTTCGTTTCTGTTACATGTGTTTCTCAGTACTCTGCTTATCCTTGAACTATTACTGAACTGATCATTTCATTTCTCTTAGATGTTACATGTTGACGTTCCATGACAGTAGTAGAACTATAAGTTTCTCATGAATGACTGAGATTAAGCTTTTTAAATGTGTATGATTTCATGTTTAAATAAATATTTACTAATATAGGCTATTCTTGTGGTTTTATTCTGTATCTACCAGTGTTGTCTGTATTATAAAAATAGCCTTTAAATTATAAGCTGATAGCTCAAGTCCACACAAGAATTTGAAATTGCATGTTTGTGTGCTTGAATGTTGCTCTACACTCAACTGAACATCATTTTGATACACAACCCTCATACTTTCTTTAACAAAGATTATCATTAATGTTAAGCTTCAGTTGCATTAGCTGTTGTATTCAGTGCATTAAAATGTTGGTCAAATTAAGTGATACTAACCATTAATATCTACAAAACAGGCCTGCTACCTCTTATCAGTTTTAGTAAGAATGTATCATTCAGTTTCAGTTTAGGATGTTCTGGGTTCATTCTGACTGTTAAACCCAAGGTGTAACCTGCAATAAACATCTTCATCAAGATGTTTATTGATTTACAACATAAAAACAACACTGGTCTGCAATGTACAGGAACGGGCATAGCTCACAAAAATGAAGGAAATGTATAGATACATATTTGAATAAATATTTCATTAGACATGCTGTAGTAATTTGGCCATTAATCCCATGATTTTTCTTGACCAACATTCTGCTTTCTACCTATAAATATGAATAAAAAGTTTATTTTTAAAACACTTTTGTCTTACTATAAAATACATTTCCACATAATGAATGCATTGATAAACCTCAATACATTCTACACAGAAACTAGGGTATATCACTTTATATTATTACCATGGCTTTATACACTTCTTTTTAAATGACACTATTTTTTATTAAGGTTCTTGACCCACCACACCTGGCAATGTGCATTTGCTGTGGCTAATAAATAATTGGTTGATTTTGAAACATTCAATTTGTGAAGCATTCAACATCCAATAAGCTGTGGTGATGCTGATTTTTGTTCAGTGCACAGATTATTATTACATTTGGATGTAAACCAATAAAGTCAAAAAAAGGAAATAGGCTATTAGAGCCGAAAACAATAACTAATAAATAACAAATAATAACTACAGTCACACTTTATTTTAGGGTCCAATTCTCACTATTAACTAACCATTAACTATGACTTTTGCCTCAATTAACTCCTTATTTGCTGTTTATTAATAGTTTATAAGGTAGTTGTTAAGTTTAGGGTATTGGGTAGGATTATGGATGCCATGCATTATATGTACTTTATAAGTACTAATAAACAGCCAATATGTTAATAATAGACATGCTAATAAGCAACTATTAGTGTGAATTGGACCCTATACTAAAGTGTTACCATAACTACTATTAAAATGACTTAATAGTAAGGACTAATCATAACATTACTTAAACAAAGGTTAACCTTGCTTTAGTTGACACCAATGCATTTGTGTGTTCATTTATGAAAAGGACAATGTTAATGGATGAGCTGTAATTTGTTTAGAGGTCGGACATTAATAGGCTACAAATTAAACAATTGTCTTAATTGGTCAAAGTATTGATAGTTGTGTAAATATTGTCGTGACAGTTGTCTGTAGTTTTGGTTGATTGTAATCCATTAAATACATTTCTATCAAAGTTATGACATTATCAAGATGAATTTGTTCTGACACAGTTTAACTCTAAGTTCTTGTCATATTTTATAACCATTTTACAAGCGATAGAAAATAAACTGTAATAATGTGAGAAATGTTGAAGGTGTCTGAATAAATGTATGATTGTATATTTCATTTTTACATTGAAGACTATCAGTGCTATTTTACATTTAATTATTCGGTTTCTGTACATTGACACCTACAAACTTGAAAAAAAAAAAACTTAAACATTGTGTAAATAGCACAAATAAATAAAAATAAACGAACATACAAATGAAACAATTTCAAACGGGGCCCACTGGTGCAACCTTCACCAGGGCCCCGCAAACCCCAGTCCTGTGTATCAGGTTCAAAATAAGTTATGCAGAATGATTTTATAATTAATTACTAATGGGTTCCCAATATTTTCACTTTAGAATAGGCCTAATGTTTCAGGTTAAAATAAGTCCTGCAGAATTATTTGATAATTCTTTATTAATTACTAATTGGATACCTGTATTTTCACTTTTCCTCAGGCTTTGCCTTACATACAGAAATTGAATTAATGGTAATGTGGTATATGCTGATGATGCACACATATAGTACTGTATATAAAATATAAAAACTAAGGTAAGTTATCACAAGGCACTGGAGTCATGGTGGGGTTCCTATCGGAAGCTGACACACTCACAACACAACACAGGCAAAACCTGTATAAAATGTATTGCATTTATTAATATTGCATTTTCATACTACTACTACTATTACTATTAACAGTTATATGAAAAGGTCACAATTCAATGTAATTGTGTAAAACTGTTCATTAGTAGTTACTTCATAGTTATTTTTCTTGAACCTTAACTAGTAGATAATTAACAGTAGTTCTTCAGGTGGTATGACTGAATACATTAGTTATAGATTAGCTAGGCTAGCCGCTACTTAACATAATCATAAAATGATATTACATACTGATTAATTAACACATCTTCCTTAGCAGTTAACAGTAGTTAATGAATAATCACCTGTTAGTTCTTCAATAATTCCTTATTAGTTATGCAGTATGTAAGAAACAGTTTTCTAAAGTGATACCCAAAATGCGAACAGTCATATGAGTAGTTTAAGAAACCTCCTTCAAACTTTATTACCTGCTTGAAATAATCCATAAGAGAAACTGCGGGGACGCGCCTGTTCCTGTAGGCCCCGCCCACGATGACGTATCCTGATGAATATTCATGTAAGCGCCACCCAGTGGGACCAAATATTTCAGGAACTGAATATATTGTAACACCGGTTAGAAATCACGCAGGGAAATGTCCGAGAAGGGTAAGCGCCTCACTTTTCCAGCTCTATCGCTTAATACACATTTAAATAAGACTGCATATTACCACATTTCTCTGTTTGACGTTATAACAAGCCTCCTCGTCACGGAAGGACCTTGAGAGTTGCTGATTTACGATTACACACGTGTAAACACACGTCCTTCAGTAAGCTATGCAGTGCAGTTCACATTAAAATACATATTTGAACCGCGTAAAGAAGTGGTTTAAACGATGGAGAGAGATTATTTTAATTATACCGCATTTAAAACGTTGTGACACGCATATTCACACGCTAGCAAAGCACAGAAAGTCTCATGCAAAAGCAATTAATGTTTGTGGCATGAGTCAAGTTACCCACACACCCCTCGTCCTTCACATGTGAGAAACCTTGGGTGTGTTTACTAGAACGGCTAAAATAACCAGCTCCTAAAAGCCTGTTGGAGTTATCCTATCAAGGACAGAGAAACATCAGTTCACTCGGCATGCAAAGAAAATCTACACAACCATTATAAAGATTCACCCTAAGAAGAAGAGTTAGACACTGTGTGAGTGCCAAGTCATACTCCTGGCATTGGCATGACAGTCTCATCTCTCTTTACTTCAGATGCGTGTGAAAGAAAGTGATACTGTGCTGTCTGTTGGCTGCAGCTGTGGGCTATTTCTATTTCTGTGTCTGGCTTAAGTCTGGAATCCAGCAAGCTTTCGTCATTAGTCAGGGACAGGGTTATCGTGTAAAGATGCTGAGAGCTCTCAGACCTGGATGGAGAACAGTGGCTTTGCATTTAATCTAGTGGGAAGTCAGGGTTGTGGGTTCGAATCTCGGGCCGGCAATACCACGACTGAGGTGTCCTTGAGCAAGGCATCGAACCCCCAACTGCTCCCCGGGCGCCGCAGCATAAATGATGCCCACTGCTCTGGGTGTGTGTGTGTGTGTGTGTGTGTGTGTGTGTGTGTGTGTTTGTTTGTTCGTTCGTGTTCACTGCTCTGTGTGTGTGTTCACGGTGTGTGTGTGTTCACTGCTCTGTGTGTGTGCACTTTGGAAGGGTTAAAAGCAGAGCATGAATGTTGAGTATGGGTCACCATAATTGGCTGAATGTCACGTCACTTTCACTTTCACCTGCTTGTTTTTTATCACACTGTTTTTCTCTTTGACCTTGTACATTATTCACCAGCATTTCTACCCACAACAGTACATCTAAGTAGACTTAATGCTTACTTTAAACGCACTTCTATGCCTTCAGGTATGACTCAACATACCAGAAACAGTGACACGCATGCAATATGAAAACTTGAACTTGTTTTTAATTTCTGTTTTAAAATTTGTATATTTTTATTTAGGCATCAAGTACAGAGAAGTAGCATAATGGAAGAAGAAAAAAAGTCTAATTAAAATACACTTACAAATTAACTTACCTTACTAACTAGTTAGTAAGGTAATAGAGATTTGAATGAATAAATAATATAATTTATATTAAAAAATACAATGAATGTTATTTATTTTAAAAATATTTGTGCTCAAAATCAAAGAGAGGCAAGAAGAAAGCTTTTCTTTTCTGTAGCATGAATATTTTAACTTGTGGTTTGTAAGTAAGTCTGGATTCATTGAAATATATTATAAAAAAAAGAATATTACTGTGTTTCTTCCAACAGACACCGAAACCTTAGATGTGATAGAACTGGCAGAGCATCTCAAGAAACAAGGGTGGTGGAACAAGATGTTTGGCAAAAATAACTCCGGACCCGCTGCTGAGAAGTACGCTGTTGCAAAACAGTTGGCCATTGGAGGAGTGAGCGGATGGTGGGTCATTATGAACATTGATGCTTGCGTATTAACACCGTGAGTAGAGTAGAAGTGAACCGCTTGCTCTTGTGTTTCTCTCAGGTGTGCAGGGTACTTGTTTCAGAAAGTTGGGAAGCTGGCAGCGTCGGCTGTCGGCGGCGGTTTCTTTTTGCTCCAGGTAAACTGTAAAACCAAGTGCTTATGTAACCGTCATGTTGAGAGTCTAAATGCTTTATGATTGTTTCAAGATATAAGCAATCTCCAATGCACTTTCAGATCGCTCATCACACAGGATACATTCAGATAGACTGGAAAAGAGTCGAGCAAGACGTGAACAAGGCAAAGAAGCAGCTGAAGCTGAATTCAGACAAGCCTCCTAAAGAAGTGAGAACGAAATTGAATGAGGTAAGGAAATGCTGTTGGGATCTGTATTTGCATTTATGTAATATTCACAAGCTCATTGTAAAGCACTATCACTGGAATGAAGAGTGTGTCATTGATTTTAAGCAGGGACCATTCATTGAAATGTTTTCTCTCCACGTAGGTGCAAGTATTTGTCAAGAACAACATTGTTCTCACGGGAGGTTTCGCTGGGGGATTCCTGCTGGGTCTGGCTTCATAGGATCCCTAATCATTGGCTTACATGCTGAGGATGTCATCAAACATCAGATTATTGCAGCTTGTATTTAACGTAGAGCAACATTAGATTGTTAGGATGTGATCATAAGGAAACATTAAGAATGTATGCTTTCAGTTTTTTTGATTGTGCATTGCTTTAGTTTGTACTTAAAGCCCTGGTTAAATTTAGTTTATATGAACGTTTTGCTGTATTATTTTGGTACAAACGATTTTTGACACCAGACTTGATAAGTCCGCTTGCTTAAACGTGTAAATAGTTAAAACTATTTGAAATTGGCCCTTTAAAAACACTGTGACCTAAACCAAGTGCATTTTATTGTTTAAATGTTTGTG
The DNA here is from genome assembly GCF_003368295.1 of Carassius auratus. Lineage (NCBI taxonomy): Eukaryota > Metazoa > Chordata > Actinopteri > Cypriniformes > Cyprinidae > Carassius > Carassius auratus. The sequence continues at coordinate 4,807,375 of NC_039263.1, forward strand.
AATCTGGACATTACTTCAAAGACAGAGGAGTCAATAAAAGTTGTAATTTTAATTAATAATGACAGAAATGTTTAAAGTATATAGACAATCGGTTTTTAAACAATTCTGGTTTGCCTTTTTTGGTTGTTTTTTGATATTCATAAATATGTTTGACCTATTTTTCTAAATTTCAGCTAATGCTCAGCACATAATATTCATAATGTTAAAATAATACACACAATATTAAGTCCAGTTAGTATTCCAGATGTCAAATTCATAATATTCTCACTGAACCGTATTACTAGGTTGAATAAAGAGTGAGAGCCAGAGAAAGTTTGATGATTTAATGAAAGTTTGATTGTAAGAATGAAGAGACAAGCTAAGCTGCAGCTTCGAGGAAAAATTGCAGTTAAATCTTTCATTCTTTGTAGTGGACCTGACTGTGCAACTCCAAATTTGTTCCGGTTAGAAAACACCCTAATCTTCAACATATTTTCTTCTTTTGTGATTTGGGGCATCTTTGACGCTTCAATGGCGTATTGCTGCCCTCCTCAGTTCATCTGAAGAACTCTATCTCGTATATTGCAACCTCAAATAAAGACCTGTGTGGAGTAAAAAACTTATAACAGTCTTTGTTGTTTCATAGTCCTTATTTTCGAGAATTGATTTTAAAGACTTCAACATGCCTGACATTAGCCATTCTTTTTAGATTTATATGTTTTTAGGGTTCACAACAACAAAAAACAACAACAACAGTTTCATAAGGGAAGTCATGGACAGTTTTGTGACAGAAAGGATCCAGGATTAGAGCTGCAAAAGTTGCTATTTCCTAGTAATAAGACAATCTCCGAAACACGATGTAAAACAGTTATCTCGATTTACACTGAGGGAACGACGTTGCTTTTTGTGGCTTTTTAAGCTATTATGCTTTATTGTCATAAACAATAAACAAGAACAATATCAGAGCCATAGAGAGTCTCTTTATATGGCTCAGAACAACATATCACAACTTCAGGAGATACGCCACAGCATCATGAACACACAACATTGTTAAAGGAGCAGTTCACCTCCACAACAAAACATTACAGATAATGTTCTCACCCACTTGACATCCAAGATGTTCATGTCTTTCTTTCTTCGGTCGTAAAGAAATTATGTTGTTTTGAGGAAAACATTTCAGAAATTTTCTCCATATAGTGGACTTCTATGGTGCCCGCGAGTTTGAACTTCCAAAATACAGTTTTAGTGCAGCTTCAAAGGGCTCAGCCGAGGAAGAAGGGTCTTCTATCTAACAAAACTGTATTCTATACAAATAAAAGTGACAGGACCTTCTTGGTATGTCAGAATGGATTAGCTATTTATCTGTAATTGCATCTGAATTTCAAGGTATTGTGATATTTTAATAGTGAATTAAGACTTGCACTTTTTATTCTAGCCAAAATAAAAAAAAATGTGGGGTGTAACGATTCACTCATTTTCTCGATACATCGATTACAAACTCTGACGCTGCATATGAATTGATCTTAAAACGTGTATTTTGAATCATGAATCGCCGATCTTGGACAGTAATCGATTTAAATGAAACTGAGAATGAACTGATGAAACGCTAAGAAGAAAAAAAACACAATAAATACAATTTATGAACGATGCAGTGCTAATTTACATATTTTTTATTACAGTACAGAAACTATAAAGTATATTTTCTACCTTACTCTGTGCAGAAAATTTAAATAATTGTTTATTGTATATAAAACAATCATAAAATTGCCATTAAGAAAAAAATTATAGATTACAAATGATTGATTGTTGTCCAGCAGTGTATTTGATTTCTTATAGCAAATTAAATAGATAATAAAATAATGAATTGTATGTGTGTGTGTGTGTGTGTGTGTGTGTGTGTGTGTATATATATATATATATATATATATATATATATATATATATATATATATATATATATATATATATATAATAGCATCTAACAATGGACAATTTTGTCAATTTTTTTCTAACCTATGGTTCTCTAACTATAAAGGCTGCTGTGTAATTTGCCTCCTAACTAAGCATTTAAATTATCCTGTGAATGCACTCAAAGAATGCAGAATTTAATTGTAATAATCGAATCGAATTTAATTGTGAATCGGATCGAACTGAATCGTTCTAAATCTGCAAAAATCTTTCTTGAATCGAATCGAAAACCTATGAATCGTGAATCAAATCGAATCGCTGCCTTCCCAAAGATTCAAGATCTATGTGTGAGTGATTCTATTTTTGATATCAAGAATTCCGCCGGTGATATCAAGAAATACGATTATTTAACAAGTAAAGATTTCATTCCTGGAATCCAGAAATATAATTTTTTCAATATGGCTTGCCATATACAACAAAACATATTCCTTCCCGGTCACCGTAAAAAAAAGTCCCTCTTCTGTTTACTGTCGGAAGGAATTGAATGTAGCGCATGCGCTTTGCTGAAGTGGAAGTGCGGTACAGTGATAAACAAACACACAAATCTGAGAAAACGTATACTGTTAGATTATACTTCACATAATGGCAGTGAGCGCTGTACATTTAGAGTCAGACGCATTTCTAGTCTGTATGAATCACGCTCTGAGCACGGAGAAGGAGGAAGTAATGGGGCTCTGCATCGGCGAGGTTTGAAGTTCTCGTGTTTGTTTGTGTTTGTGTTGTTCTGTATAGATGCGCGTGAACGACAACAGCTCTGTTATTGACCAACAGGTGGACACAAACCGCATCGTGCACATCCATTCTGTCATAATTCTGCGTCGATCAGACAAGAGGAAAGACCGAGTGGAGATTTCCCCAGAGCAGCTGTCAGCAGCGTCCACCGAGGCAGAGATATCCTCTCACATACTCTCTCTTACATTTAATATGTGCATTCTTATTTATATAACCTTTTTAGTGGTCATTTATGGGCCTGTTTTTTATTATCTTGTTTTTCTTCATTCTGCAACACAAACCTTGTCTTAAAATGCTCTGGGTAACTGTTTCTATAATACCAAACAAACATTTAATACTTAAAAATCATGCTTCTGTACCAACATTTTTGGAGTTTGTCGCAGACATTTAAATCTACATTTGTTTATATTTGCAAAATGCAATTAAGTTGGTGAGTGAAATCTTGGGACATGTTTTCTCTGAGCCTTTGTCAGTGAATTCAAGTTTAACTACAATTAACAAATCACAGATTCTAGTGTTTATTGCATTTTACAAAATGTCCCAACTTTTCTGGAAATGGGGTTGTAGAGTACGCATACATATCTAATATTCAAAATGTAGTTTTTTCTAGCAAATAAGGAAAGTTTTAGGATGTCCAAACAAACACACAACCACGAGTAAACACTATTCTGTCGACCATTTCTAGTTCAGTTCACCAGTCAAGTAAATTCGTAAAAATTATCAAATTATTCAGTAAAATCTATTCTTTGGAACATTCTCTGCTCACACGGGATGATAAAGACCATGAAGTCTTGGATAACCTTGGGTGCCGCTGTTATTAAAGCAAAAGGTCATATTATTTTTACATGTGATAAACCACATGTAAACATGAATTGAATTAAGTGGAGGACATACTAAATGCATTCTAATACCTTCCAAAATACATGCTTCAATTAAACCTTTCACTCAATTCAAAATGCTCATAATGAAATAATGATGTAAAGGAAAAAATGCACTACTTGTACCCATTATGTACATAAATCAGTGGACATCATTTTCTGATTCATAAAGCATTAACATAATGTTTAAAATGATTCTAAATGAAATGTATCATTCAGTGAAATCCTGATATTATTAGCTAGTTTTCTTAATACGAGGCACAGGTTGGCTGAAATGACAGGACGTCCCATGAGGGTTGTGGGCTGGTACCACTCTCATCCACACATCACTGTGTGGCCATCACATGTTGGTTAGTTGTTTTTTTATTGAATGCATGTAATTATGCATTTTTATCTTACCTTTGTTTGAATGAAACTCCAATTCTTCTTGCATTATACAGATGTTAGGACTCAAGCAATGTATCAGATGATGGACCAGGGTTTTGTTGGACTCATCTTCTCATGCTTTATAGAAGATAAAAACACAAAGGTATATTAAGATCATCGTCTTGAAGAGTTTTTATATGATTGTCACGTTTTTACAAGTACTTTTCCTTTCTGTTTCTCTTGCAGACTGGTAGAGTCCTGTACACCTGTTTCCAGTCAGTACAAGCCCAGAAAGGCTCAGAGTAAATAATCTGCTTTTTTATTTCAATGAATAACTGGAAGCTTTACATTTTTAGATTTGCAACTCAGATCCATGCATCGCACATAATCTAAAACATTAGATGTAGTCCCATAAACAAAAAGATAAATTGATGTGCGTCCACACCTGACTGGTAGCGTATGTTGTGTTTATCTGATCTCTCAGTATTTGATGAGAAAAGGATTTTGTGTAGTGTTTTTGCTCATAAATATGGAAATTGGATTCCTTTCTTATGACAAGGTATGAGCGGATTGAGATCCCCATCCATGTAATCCCACATGAAGCCATCGGGAAAGTGTGTCTGGAGTCTGCTGTGGAGCTGCCCAGAATCCTGTGTCAAGAAGAACAGGATACATACAGAAGGATTCACAGGTATTCCTTGTGGATTATGTTTCAGATTGTTTAAATTTGTGAATGGTTACTCAGGACCTCATGCAATATTTTTTTGCACCGATATTTCAGTTTATCTCATCTGGATCCAATCACAAAGATACATAATGGATCAGGTAATTATTAAATCTACTTTGTATTTCCTGAAGGAATTAGTGGGTAAATACAATCAGCTGATTTCTCAATTGCACACAAAAGGAACGTTTTACAGCATCTCCAAACATTTGACCGGTACTATATATAGAAAACATTATATACATATACAGAATATATGCATGAACACATAATTTTTTTTTTTTTTGCAATGATTACTCAAATGTGGTGATCTAACACTCGTTCAAATTTCAATGGTTTTCCATAGACTTTAAAGTGTTTCTTCTAAGACGCCAGTAGCAAACAATGGAGCATGCTCTGCTGGGCAAACTAAATAATTACACTATTTCAAGCATTTTATCTGCATTAGATGTTATGTAAAAAAAAAAAAAGTTTCATATCGGCAGCATATTCGCAGATACCGATATATCGGTGACAGACTCATATTGGCCGATAATATCGCCAAATCGATATATCGGCCGGGCTCTATAAATAAGATCATTCATACACATTCCATGTGAAAATGCATAGAAGATCAATTATTCAGTTAATAATGCAAAAATATTTGTTTTCAAATAAATGATAATTCATCATTATTTATATTTTTTGTGTATAGTATGGGACTTACCTTTTCACAAATGTGAAGTGTGTAACAGAACAATTTTTACCGTTGTGATTTTGTAATTTGCATGTATGTGTGCTTCTCAGTGTTCACTAAAAACCTGTGCAGTCAGATGTCGGCCATTAGCGGCCCGCTGCTGCAGTGGCTGGAAGACCGACTGGAACAGAACAAACAAAGTATCATCAAACTCCAGAAGGAGAAAGAGCAACTGACACAAGAACTGGCTTCATTATAAGGAGAATCATTGTTTGGATTTCTTAAGATTTTGCACTGACAGCACAGTTTTTTTTCTGCCCTACTGACACATTTTGATCAGGAATCACTGGAAGGGCAAAAACAGGATGTCTGTAATTTAACATTTTGAAACATCAGCACATTTGTAATGCTCTGTCTTAGTGCTTATATAATATATATATATATATATATATATATATATATATATATATTAATGTGTGTGTATGTGTATTACATGTTAGTATCTTTGTAGTAGTATTATGTATACTCACTGCATATTCTTTAAAAGGTTGTTGTTGTTGTTTTCTCTTATGGATATGACTTTGATGGTTCTGTAAATGTTACTGACAGACATTTTACTGATGCTATTTTTTTTTTTTTATAAGCTGTAAATCTTTGAATGAGCATATATGCCAATTTAATATGACCATGTGAAATAAAAGGGTCACGTAATGAATACAGAATGTTTCTTTTCCCACTTTTCAGTCCTTAACTAAATTCAGTTTGGAATGTGTGTTTAGAAATCAAAAATCTTAACATCTTAAACCGTGTAACACTTTGCATAATTGCAGATTTTCACTTGTTTCTGTGAATGTCAGGTAGCTCCCTGGTGTCATAAAGTTGAGCTTTTCCAGATTAAATACAAATATGAATATTTTAGTTGGTAGTTTGAAAGTACTGAAACTGAATTGAGGGTTGTTTTAACTGTAGTCCTAAACTGTATTTAGAAGATTTTATACAAGTTAAGCCACACTGGTGCTGACTTATCTTGCCTTACTTTATTAATGTAAAACTAATTGCATAGCATCACTATGTGCGCAAAAAAAATATGATTCCAACAGAAAAGCCAGTAGTCACATGTTGTTTTATTTGTTGTCACTAGGTGGCGCAGGTGTCCTTGTTGAACTGCAGACAGACCTTAATCTCTAGATGTGACACTGGGTAAGCAGTGCAGACTGAATACCTTACCTAAAATATAATTATACATAATTAATAGTGACCTTTAACATTTGTTGTATAAAAACAGTAAGTCACTCAAGGCTACACTACATCATTTACCAAAATGAGTCCAGTTGAGTTACATGATATTTATAGTTGGAAAGCGAGCTGTTTTGATGGGATCAGACTGCAGTGATCTCACACTGCTCTTGTGGTGACAGTGGTTTATGGAAATGGCCCAATGCAGTGTCAGCTCACATACTCTGACAACATTTTTAACAGCACTTCTGTCCTCGAGAAATGAAATCTGATGCACTGAACCAGGTCTCTATAGATATTGTCCAACATATGGAAGTGCAAATTCTCATACAGAGTAAATATCCTTTATTTTATCCAATATTGCTACGTACAGTGGACCTTAAAGTAATACCATTTTGTATCAAGGAGAGGTCTTACACTCCACTAAAACAGAATGGCTTGTGTGTGTGTGAGAAAGCACTTATCCTGGGATTGGAAGCAAGCAGATAATATTAAAGATGTGCTCTGAGACTGATGGAGCGAGCAAAGACGTCTCTCCCTCCTTGTGCATCAACATACTGGTTATTACTCCTGGCAGAACACTGTCATTTATTTAGTGCGAAACCAAGTTGACTGTGAACCTGAAGCCTCTATAAATCTGAAATGGTGGCTGGGGAAAGGGATTCTGTCAGTGTGTGTGTGTAGGAAGTGAGTTTATGAGTGTGTGTTTGGAGGGCATTGTGTTTGATGAGATGCCTAAGGGACCTTGGGCCCCTGGATATATTTATGGCAGAGGGGCCAATGAGGTAGTGGACAATAACGTCCCAGAGGCTGACAGTGTTTAATTAACACCTCCAAAATAGGCAGGACAGAGCTCATACTGTTTCACCAGCCCACCAAAAAAAGGCTGGTGGTTTGGATCTTGTGATTCTAGACATATGAGATATTTTTGCTCCTTTTTTAAAGCTGCTGTGCATAATGTATTGTATGTTAAAATAAAATTTCCTATTGTAGATCAATATTCAGAAAATATTTGGTGTGCTGTCCAGAAGGAGGGCTCAAGTTTCACCGGTAGAACGACAAGTGAGAAGACTATTAGAGGAATCCATTCTGCTGGTAATGAATGCATGAATAACCTTCTCTAGGTCTTGCTTGGACACAAAGGATATGGATATGTGTTTTTTTTAGATGCTGATTTAGTTATTGCTTTGATGTAGCTTCTGAAGTTAAAGATCAGAATCCAGAATGACACCAAGTTTTCTGACAACATGTTAACTTTCAGACTCCTGGAGTCAAGGAATGCATTCACCTTTGGTATTTAATCCTTAATGCCAGATACAATGACCTCTGTTTTGTCTTTATTTAACTGAAGAATGTTTTGGCACATCTAGGTGTTTATTTCATTTAGGCACTGGCACAGGCAGTCTATGGGACTGAAGTCATTTGGTGATAGAGAAAGGTAGATTTGAGTGTCAGCTGCACAGCTGTGATAAGCAATGTTGTTTCGAATTATGTAACCTAGTGGGAGCATATACAAATGAAACAGAAGAGGCGCAAGGATTGAGCCTTGTGAAGCTCCATGTTTTGTGGCAGTCCAGTTAAATTCAAAATTCCCTATGCTCACAAAAGTAGTTTCTGCCTTGATTAAATATAATCCATACAGCCCTATCCACTTTTTCCAGCTTGTTGAGGAGTACGTTCTCAACAGTATCAAATACAGATTGATCGAAAGCAACCTTCTCTATAACCTTGCCAATTAAGAGGGTATTTGTAATATACAGTTCAAAACAGTTATCCACGCTGTTGTTCTTTAGGAGATGACTAAAAACTCATTTTTTAAAGACCTTGGAAAAATGCCAGAATTAAGTAAGGAATTGACCTCTAGTAGGTCAGATCCCAGACAATCAAATACACTTTTTAAATAAAATAGAAGTTTCCCCGGTAATGCTTTACACAAAGCAGCGCTGTGCTCACAAATGCTGCTTTATCAGATATTACAGGCATGATGAAATGAAAATGAGAACAATTGGACCAATCACCGCAGATTAGCATCACACAAAGGAGGGGTTTGGAAAAATGTATCATTGAGCGAATTGTTTGGGAGTCGTTGTGCAACTAAGGTTAAAGTAAATGCATATTATAAGACAATGAAAGTGTTTTTGACCTTGCATGCATGTCAACCTATTGTTGGGACTCCCAAAACCAAAATATGAACCTTTCATTACCCATAATGGGGCAGTTTAAAGAAAGTTGTAGGTCAAGACTACAGGTGGACATTTTGAGGGTTCTGCACTGTTTCATGCAAAGTTTTCCAGTCAGTTGCCTCAAAGTTAGCCATAGTGAAAATAATGTGCCAGCCCCAGCTTTAAGTAGTAGCAAGACCAAAGCCATAGTCAGTCCTTCTACTGCTGTGGAAAAATCACCTTCACTCAGCTTAAAAAGCCTGCACATGGTTATTAATACATTAGTAGCCCCTCAAGAGGGACTGTTTAAAATTGTCCACCTTGATAAAGAAATGAGGGTAGAGCCAAGGTAAATGTAGCATCCATCCTCCTCGGATGATAGTAATGTTAGATATATTTAATACTCCTACAAGTCGATGTTGTGACCAAAATCGAGAAAGGCAAACAGGGGTGCTAGTGTTGGTTTTTAAGGATTCAGAACAGCAAGGAGAGGTGGGAGTTCCTGGCATGACTGGCATGAGCATATTGGGGGACCTTATGGGACTAGTTATGGCACACAAAGAGGTGACCAAGCTTAACCGCCATAGAGTGTCTGGAAAGGATGCCTGTGTCCATTCTCGTGATGGATTATCTGACCATTTACGAATCCCGATAGAGGTTAATCTGGAAATTTTACTGGCCGAACGTGTTTAAATTGAGGGCACTTCTAGAGAAACAAAGTGTTTTTAAGACAAAGAAGGACTACTGGCCAAACCATTACCTTTACTCATTGCATCTCTACTGGTGATGCCCAGTCCTTAAAATGACACCACAGTTATATCCCACCACTAGTCTTTCAAGAAATCAACATGCACAGGACCTTGATCATCAGAGCATCCACTAGTAGTGTTGCAGTCCATGGGGTTTCCCTACAATTGTTGTTGAGAAGGATTTTTTCTGTGATTGCAGAAGGCTGAATCATGTAACCTGTAAAGATTGCATATGCTCTCTCTCAAATGGAGTAATCATTTGATGCTCTAGGAAATGCCATGATCAAGTAAAGACAGCAGTGACTACTCTCTTTGGGTTATTTGAGTGGACCTGCAAGCCGTTTCAATTATGCAATTCCTCTGCAACCCTTCATTGCCTAATGGGGGTGGTCATTGGACATTTGATGATAGACACACTCTCTCTTAAAGAAATGCATTAAGTTTCTAGGTCATGTTATGTCAAAACATGGTCCTCAAGTAGACCTGGAAAAAACTTACAGATGTTGGAGACCTGGAGATCTCTAGCTGCTGCATTTTGGACCAGCTGGAGTTTGTTTATAAAGTGCAAGGCACTACCCAATAAAGCATTACCATTTTGTAATTTAGTAATATTTACAAATGCTAGAGATGTGGCTTTCAAATGAAAATTTGCTATCAAAGAGCACACTCAGATTACTAATGGACAATGAAGACAATGAAGTGCTGCCATTGCAAGAGAGTATCCTAGGTCTTGCACATAGGGGCCTGTTGATAACCAAATGGCTCCCACTGTAACATTAACCACTGGGATCGCTGTTGGAAAGTGTTGGACAAATTTGTGATTTATAAAGTTTTTAAATGTTGTATTTGCAATATTATAATTATTATTTTTGCCCTCTCTTCGTACCCTTGGTTTAAACTAAATTTATTCAAACATGTTTTATTTTTGCTAATACTTATAAAGATACACATAAGTAAATACCTTGACATTTTAAATGCTGTTGATATGGCCACAATTTTACTGTATGTTTGAGTCTATGCAAAAAATATGAAACGTTTGGGAAGCTCATAATAAATCATATAGTGACAAACATGATTTTAAGAAAGAAGTGCTATAAAAATAGATTTTGATGTCAAAGAGAGTGGTATAGGGACAAGCATTGAATATTTATTTCATCAAATAAATACATTTACAGTTCAGTGTCATAAATCTGCTCTAAAGCTGTCAATCATTTCAGATATGCAATTCCCTGAGTGTTTCAATTAACATCACTATGCAGGGTGGGAGCCTTCATTGCTCATGTCAAGCCTGCTCCTTATCCACTCCTCCTTACCCCCCACACTTGGAGAGTATTTACATCTTCAATTCTGCTCCAAGATTTATTTGCCGAATACAAAGAGTTCTTATTTTGGTGATTATAAAAGCTGATTCCGAGGAATCACAGAATACATCACCACCCCAGTGCCCTTCTGTGTAATAGCCTGTGTTGAGTCAATAAATCATAGTATGCAAGGGTACAAAAATGACGAATGTGACAGCTATAGACAAGAGACGCAGTTACACAGGTGGGAGGGTGGGTTAGTACTGAATCTTGATTGGCTAATTGTTGTTGGCTAGTGTTGCTGGGGCAGCATTTCTTTTGGGGTCATTTAACAGAGTTGTTGAATCTATGTACAATACATCCTAATGCAGAATTTTGAACGAATCAATGCACAAGCCAATGCGTGTGTTCAGTCCTTTTAGTGTGTCTGAGGACACTGACTGTTAGTAGCCGACGCTTCCAACAGCAGATGCAGTGAAGTGATGACTTTACCAATAGACCATTTGGGAGAAGACATCACAGCTACATCACTGCAGTACTGCACACACTATCGTGGAAGAAAAACAATGGTAACAAGTGGAAGAATATGAGAGATTCACTGAATAAGGAAAAACCGTGTTGGATATAAAAATCAGAATGCAAAAAAGATTTTATCCTACTTCTTTCCATTTTCTTCCACCATTGAATCTATGGCAGCCCATAGGACCACAGGAACGTTTTTAAATTTGGCACAAAGATGGAGAGCAGTCTGTACATTAAACACTGCAAATTTGTGGTCTTTAAGTGAAACCCTCTAGTGCCCAAAAATTGCTATTCATGTTTATGCAAATAACCTTTGAACCACAAGGGCTAGAAACATAATAATAAAATAATTGTGTCCTCTTATTGGCTCATGACGAATTGACTCTGTATCACTTTGCCATCATAAACATTTTCCCGCCATTTTCGATTTTCAGAAAAACCTACTTTTTTTTAAACTTATCCAAGAAGGTTTGTCTGGTTTTCACCAAAATTGGCTTAGAACATCTTCAACCTTTTCTAAACCTCCAAAAAGTTATGAAAAGATTTTCAATAGACCAAATACATCAACAAATGTGACAAAGAGCAAACACCATAATGGACATTAGGCTGTATCTCTGCAAGGCTTTAGCATAGTTAGACCAAACTTGGTACCCATTATAACAACCTTAATCTGAGGGTACATAAGCAGTTTTTTGGCATAGCGCCACCTACTGGTTAAGATGTTAAAATGAACACGGTTACATGTTGCTGCATGAAGTCTGTTTGGAAAGCTTACATCAAAGTACGACTGATTTACAAAAGAATCCACAGGGGAATCCAAGTGGAAAAATTCCCTCATGGTCAAAATTTAACTAAATTAAAACAAGGGGGAAAAAATAGTACACAGTGTAACTGCAATTTAATTAAACCAGGTATTATGAGGTTAAATTTCAAAATAATAAATAAATATCAAAAACATCATTCACTATAGTTGTGTTGGGTGGGGGTTATTAAACATTAAACATGGTTTGCGGTTACAGGGGTTTACAAATTATGTACAATTATTGGTTTATATTATACAAATAGAATGCATTTACCAAAATGATGTTGCAGTTGACAGCACAATGCACCATTAATGTAGCCCGGTAATACTGATGATAGTCAATGCACAGTATATATTTTGATCCTTTTTGGCGTTTTTGTTTGAGCACCTTCAGTGGGTTTAATGGGGGAAGCAGCAGCCGCATAAAAATGAATTTTACAATGAGTGAAAAGAAGGATGGTCTGGCAGACTATTCTCAGGTTCAGTTGTTCATGTAAGAACGGGCTTTACCAAGCAGATAAATAAAAGATGTTTTGCTGTATCAGGCATTTTTGACAAATTAAATTCAATAAAGCAGAACGCCCCATCTCGAGGAACCGTCTGTTCCCGTGGTGACGTTGTGGAGCAAAGAATTGCTGAGTGATGCCATTGATTTATTTCACCGGCTTACTAAGATGCTGCTACACTGAAGGCAGAGTTATCAGGCTTTGATTTACTTGTGCAGAGTGTTATAGTGAGCAGTGTGTTACTGATGGACATTATAAATATTTTTATAATATATAAACTGAATCGTTTAATATTTTTTTAAATCAAATCTACAACGATATTGTAAAAATACCATACAATGATAAATGCACTGAAATTTTCTACACAAGTAAACCTTACAAAATCATGCATTTTAATTCTCATGAGATACACAAAACTGATGAATTGCACTTTAAACATGAATACATTCACAATCATAAAAAAAAAAAAAAAAATCACCATAAAATTTAATCATTTATCCGAGGTTACCTGAATCACACCTGAATATTTCCATTCTCAGAAAAGGTACTCTGAGCTCATGAAACTTGAGTCAGTTTCACAGACAAGGCTTAAGCCCAGTCCTAGACTAAAATGTAAGTCGTAGCTATTTAAACTGAAATAAACTTGATCTGACTGATCTTAAAACATATCAGTGCCTTTGTTTTGCCTCAAGATGCAACCCAGTGATGTTTTTTTTTTTTCTAAGCATGTTTATCAAAATTTATTTAAATGTCCTAATTGAATTATGGCCTAATCCTGGCTTAGTTTAAGCCCTGTCTGTGAAACCGGGCCTTTATTTACTAAAACATTGATCTGCAACCCAATAGGGGAAGCACCACCACACTTTGGGTATTATTTTGTAAAAAAAAAATTCTGTAAGCAAAATCTTGAGTTGCTTCATAAAATGTATGTTAAACCACTGGACTCACACCTAATACTTTAATGATGTCTTTCCTACTGTTCTGGAACTTGAATGTAAGTTGCATAAAGAGAGCCAGAGAGCTCTCGAATTAATCTTTCTTCCTCTCACGCATGTCGGCTGTAGTCTGTGCGGTGTGTTCGAACACAGCTTTCTGGTCCGACGCTGCCAACACAAGACGAACACCTAATTCTTTGAAGTCGGCTTGGTGTGTCCCAGCCTTAATGCGCACGTGCACTAGTCTAACCTTCATCACGTTAATGTATGCCGTCACTTTGTATGAGTGTTTTGTTTGGTTTATCCAATATAACATTAATGTTACTCTTAATGTTAAACTCCACAATGTCAAAACAACAATTATGATATTATCGCAGACCAAATACAGTACTCACCATAACTTTAATAATGGAAAATCCAACTGGAAATTATGTTTATTGCTCCTCAGCATTGGCTCCCCTCTCTCGCACACAGGAATTTGAATTCACCAACGTTTCTCTCAGGCGCATGTGTACACACGCTCTTTTTCCTGCATGGCTTGTTGTAGTCTCACATAACCAGACCTTCAGATTGACGGCTAAGGTTCTGGAAACATGGCACTTTTCATTGGCTGAAGCCCAACCATGAGGCTATTTGTCCGACACATGTTGCCACAATAACAGACCGGTGTGTAACAGTCTTGGACATATTTTAAAGATTTTATGCAGCAACCTTTAAATATTTCACATACTTTTGAAACTCCAATGCTTATCCTCATAATCGCTCATCGTCACAGTTGTAAACACTATGGCTTTCTTCTTTGGTGACAGGGTTTGGCATCATTTCATCTTTGTTTCCAGACAGAATGTTAAAGAACGTGACACACATCTCCCACAAAATCCTGTAGAATTCAACCAATCTGATGATGAATTCAACACTCTTGAAGTGTTTCCACTTTTGTGTCCCATATGCATCAGAAGTTTTGCCAATGGTACGAGGGCATGACATAGGTTTGGGAAGCAAAAATTCCACAATTTTTCAAAATGTAATTTTTTACAATGTATAAATTATTTGATAATATTTGTAGAATTTAAAAAACTATTTGTCACCATGGCTGTGGATTAACATGTAAAAAATCAGCCATTGATTTTCAGGTTTGACAGATGTCCTGAAATGCAATTAATTACCACAATTTGTGTAAAATCACTATTTTGTGCGAATCCACTGATACCGAGGGCCTTAAAACAGAAGTTTAAATCAGCTCTGTTCTGCCTGAAGAATTCAGAGTTACGGTCACCAAGAGCAAAAACATTAAGCCGATAAATCTTCCCCGAAATCACAGTGATTACTAAACAAATAATAAAATGCTACAGTTAGCTGTAATACAGACAAAGCAGAATCATTCCCAAAGTCGTGCATATTATAATGTGCATGTACAGGCTTCAAGCTCCCCATGCCATTCCCTGGGATGCTGCCCCTTCTCAAAATTCACTCCCTGGACTAATTCCCTGTCCTGTCCAAGGTGCACTTGAGTACCTAAAGTAAGGCTAACAAAAATGAAAGTGTGGAGTGAAACTCCCTTTTCATATATATAGTTTTTTGTTCTCTAAACTACACTAAACTATCTACAAAATGGTTTTCTCTTTATTTCTGCTTTGGTGAATCCTTTCAGACAGGCCTCCCAGCTTTAATCTGCAGGCAGACAGGAAAGTCACAGGAAACCATTGGGGACCTGGATCAGAGACTACTGCTCTTCCAGAGAGCCTCAGTCTCTCTAATGCAAAGCATTGTGAGCTAAACACCATGTAATCCAAGACATTTGGCCATGTTGGATGTTATGGTCAGCATAGGTTTTTAGGCCATCACACAATACGCTCTAGGCCTGTTCTATATTTGTGTATTAAATTGTGAGAAACAGAATTCAGTCTCTCATTGGAACGGCTTTCACAGCCATCTATTATTCGCATGTCTGTCCACAAGGAATAGAGTATGGGGGAGATTTACAGTTGCTCAGTCTAAAAATATACATTTAATCCGAGAGCCATTGGGCAGCTTGCCATGAACTGTATGCTAGTTGTCTATATTCATTATTGTTGAATTAAATAATGAATGGACTAAAGAAGTAAAGGATCTTACATTAGAAAGTTAGATATGTTACACACTTTATTAAGGTGGAAGGCTCGACATTAAAGGGTAAGTTCACCAAATAATCAAAATTATGTAATTAATAACTCACCCTCATGTCGTTCCAAACCAGTGAGACCTCCGTTCATCTTCGGGACACAGTTTTAGATATTTTAGATTTAGTCCAAGAGCTCTCAGTCCCTCCATTGAAGCTGTGTGTACGGTATACTGTCCATGTCCAGAAATGTAATAAAAACATTTTCAAAGTAGTCCATGTGACATGAGAGGGTCAGTTAGAATTTTTTGAAGCATCGAAAATAAATGTTGGTCCAAAAATAGCAAAAACTATGACTTAACGAAACCTTTAAACTTTGACATGTGCTTGTCCTTCAGACAAGTAAATCGGTCATTCAGAGTAAAAACGTTACTTGTCGGGTAGAACAAAGGTTTTTATTATTATTTTTTTTTCTTTTTTGATGCAAATGTAATTTATTCTGAAGCAATAGTCTCATCAGTGCTCTATCAGGTATTACTTTATTCAACATATTTGTGATATTTGTCTTAAATTGATTGCTGTTACACTTTTTTTTTACTTTATGAAGAACATTGTTTTCCAAACCTGATTAAATATACATGTCACCATTTATGTCAAATTCTGAAATTTACAGATACATTAAGTTAGAATAATAAGACACTATATAGTTGTTACTATTCTAAGGAAATCAGTAACAAACTCCATCTTTCCACTGCAGAGGAAAGGCAGAAGCCGCATCAAAAGTGCCATATATATTTACTCAGACTGTTTAATGGAGATAAGTTCCATATATAAATTTACTCAAAATTGCAAATGCATAAATAATGTTATTAGAATAATGTTTTACTTTTTTACATACAAATATGAAATGTTGAAAAAAATGCAATGATACTTTTAAATATGAAATTAAACCACCAGTAGGTGGCAATGAGTGAATCACTGATTCAACTGATTCGTTCGAATGGCTGATTCATTCAATAACTGAATCATGTGACTGTCTTTATGAATGGCTCCCTAAATCATTGACTCTTCAAAAATGCTGAATCATTCAGTAACGAAAGATTGTTGTGTGTTGCTCGGAGATGCACGACTGTTCTGCTGTGGCTTTGCTTAACTATTTGAAATGGAGCTAAAATGATCAATAATGCGTTTTCAATGTGAGTCAGTTAATATTACTTGTGCTGAAAGTCAGGAAAACATCACTTTTGTTCGTGTAATGTTGCATATATATTATATAGAATATTTATCTTTTTTTTTCTACCACAGTATGTTTGTTCATGTTTCTTTCTGTGTACTTTTGCACTTACAGTGTTGATTTCTCCGCGAGTAAGACTGGCTGCACGAACCTCAACTGACGGGAGACCTTGATACTGTCAATACATTATCCATTATTAGTCACCGTTTACACTGAAAGCATTAAAATCGGAATCATTCTCACCAAAGTTTCGGTTCCAAGTTGTCTTAAGAGACACAATAACTTTATATGATTTAAATATATTAATTCAAGGTTTGCACATTTATCCATTCACATACATGTACAGTATTGTTCAAAATAATAGCAGTACAATGTGACTAACCAGAATAATCAAGGTTTTTCGTATATTTTTTTATTGCTACGTGGCAAACAAGTTACCAGTAGGTTAAGTAGATTCTCAGAAAACAAATGAGACCCAGCATTCATGATATGCACGCTCTTAAGGCTGTGCAATTGGGCAATTAGTTGAATTAGTTGAAAGGGGTGTGTTCAAAAAAATAGCAGTGTGGCATTCAATCACTGAGGTCATCAATTTTGTGAAGAAACAGGTGTGAATCAGGTGGCCCTATTTAAGGATGAAGCCAACACTTGTTGAACATGCATTTGAAAGCTGAGGAAAATGGGTCGTTCAAGACATTGTTCAGAAGAACAGCGTACTTTGATTAAAAAGTTTATTAGAGAGGGGAAAACCTATAAAGAGGTGCAAAAAATGATAGGCTGTTCAGCTAAAATGATCTCCAATGCCTTAAAATGGAGAGCAAAACCAGAGAGACGTGGAAGAAAACGGAAGACAACCATCAAAATGGATAGAAGAATAACCAGAATGGCAAAGGCTCAGCCAATGATCACCTCCAGGATGACCAAAGACAGTCTGGAGTTACCTGTAAGTACTGTGACAGTTAGAAGACGTCTGTGTGAAGCTAATCTATTTTCAAGAATCCCCCGCAAAGTCCCTCTGTTAAAAAAAAGGCATGTGCAGAAGAGGTTACAATTTGCCAAAGAACACATCAACTGGCCTAAAGAGAAATGGAGGAACATTTTGTGGACTGATGAGAGTAAAATTGTTCTTTTTGGGTCCAAGGGCCACAGGCAGTTTGTGAGACGACCCCCAAACTCTGAATTCAAGCCACAGTGAAGACAGTGAAGACAGTGAAGCATGGAGGTGCAAGCATCATGATATGGGCATGTTTCTCCTACTATGGTGTTAGGCCTATTTATCGCATACCAGGGATCATGGATCAGTTTGCATATGTTAAAATACTTGAAGAGGTCATGTTGCCCTATGCTGAAGAGGACATGCCCTTGAAATGGTTGTTTCAACAAGACAATGACCCAAAACACACTAGTAAACGGGCAAAGTCTTGGTTCCAAACCAACAAAATTAATGTTATGGAG
This sequence comes from Carassius auratus, assembly GCF_003368295.1. Lineage (NCBI taxonomy): Eukaryota > Metazoa > Chordata > Actinopteri > Cypriniformes > Cyprinidae > Carassius > Carassius auratus. Next base: position 4,825,698 of record NC_039263.1, read on the forward strand.
TGGCCAGCCCAATCTCCAGACCTTAATCCAATTGAGAACTTGTGGGGTGATATCAAAAATGCTGTTTCTGAAGCAAAACCAAGAAATGTGAATGAATTGTGGAATGTTGTTAAAGAATCATGGAGTGGAATAACAGCTGAGAGGTGCCACAAGTTGGTTGACTCCATGCCACCCAGATGTCAAGCAGTTTTAAAAAACTGTGGTCATAGAACTAAATATTAGTTTAGTGATTAATAGGATTGCTAAATCCCCCCCAAAAAAATGTTTGTACAAAATAGTTTTGAGTTTGTACAGTCAAAGGTAGACACTGCTATTTTTTTGAACACACCCCTTTCAACTAATTGACCAATTGCACAGCCTTAAGAGCGTGCATATCATGAATGCTGGGTCTCGTTTGTTTTCTGACAATCTACTGAACCTACTGGTAACTTGTTTGCCACGTAGCAATAAAAAATATACTAAAAACCTTGATTATTCTGGTTAGTCACATTGTACTGCTATTATTTTGAACAATACTGTAGCACTTCAAATATGGTAAACAAAAAGCTCAAAAATGCATGCTTGTGTGTGCTTGCAAACAAGTTTGAGCTTCAGTAAGGATGAGGATTGTTGGAAACCAATGAGGATTGTTTTCTTCCATCACACAAATACAATAGAGCTTCACTTTACCCTATTTGATGTGCCATATTCAGCATTTAAACTGTAAATGTGGCTTTCACTGAGAACTATTTCAGCAAGTCTTGCCATCTTGCTCGAGGGCTCTGCCGGTTATGGCAATTTCAGCTCAAGTGCTTTGGTGCTAGCGTGCTGAAAGGAGAAGCTCAGTTTCGCCTGGTTCTGAGTCAAACCCTTTAGACATGTCCACTGTACATTAAAGCAGCACATTCGGTTGTGTCATAGTTGACTCATGTTTGGCACATGTTCAAATCACTGTTGACTTTTAACCCTGTAGTGACGCCCTCAATGAAGCATATTAAATTAATTAATTTTATTTATTTTAGTTCACTGAGATGAGCAGATTTTATAGCACCTGGTTTTATAGACAATACTGGCTTCAATGCATCAGGATTTATAGGTCATAAAAATCCAGTATGGAAATCTATAGCATGTGCTAAATCATGTCTTTGTGCTTGGGGCTTCAGAGCTTTTGAGCTTTTGGCTATTCACCAAAGTCCATATAATTCCTAAATGTATGCACGCCAGAACACATCAGAAAAAAAAAGAAACACTTTTAATGGATAAAGCATCTGAAAACAACCATCCTATAATGATAAAAATCCAATCAGTCATTTTTATAATATCAATAAATCAAACAGTCTTACTGAGAAAGTGATTCCAGATGATCTCCGTGGACACATCATCATAGGGAAAAAGCCCTGCCCATTTGTGACAATCTCTGCCCTATTAGCATAAACACAACCCTGAGAGAGAAGCAGCAGTCCACCATTACTGTTTTCTGTCCCAGTCTTCAGCTGGTGTGCACTAGATGACCAGCAGAGGACACTGTGTCTTGTGTGAGCACACGGCTTGTTGTTTGTTTGTGCCACACGCTCTCCTGTCTATTGTCTGACCTCTCCCATTTGGTTACCTCATTATTGTTTCAGTGGTTCCACCTGTATCTCCCTCATTACCTGCCCTACTTAGTTTCCCAGTGTTTGCTGTCCTGTGCCGTTTTAGTACACGTGTTGTGCCCTGGCCTACCTACTGCTCGGGGTAGTTTTTGTTGCTTTGTTATTAATAAAGAGCCCATACTTCCTGCATTTGAGTCCTTTCCTCATATCTCTACCTGCGTACCTGATATTTGCTTGCTGTAGCTGCTTCTCCACAACAAAGAGGCATTAGAAGTGTTGTGTTTGGTTATTCCCAAAGCGAACATAGTATAGTTCTTCCTGGCACTGTGTATGGCTAATGTTGCTGACGCTTGCATCGTCTCTGTCGGTGTTGCTATTAGAATGATTATAAATAGGAATGTAGTAGTTAAACATTTATTTAAAAAAAAAATCTAACATTTTCAGTGCTGAAAAGGGGCCCGGAAGCACCAGGATTTAAAGGGACAAACACAAAAAATATTTTGAACTAAAACTTAACATACTCTCGGGACATAAGAGACTTAATCTATAGACAGAAGGTCAGTCTATAGATTGATAGGGATAGTCTGGTGTAACTCATAATTAAATGACAGTAACTGGTAGAGTAAAGCTATGAGAAGATTTCCTGTACTGTTCTTGTTCTTATTCAGCTTGTTAACAGATTCTGTGTTGTAGATGCTGCTATCATTCAAATATCTGCATTACCTTCAGTTGGAACGCACATCAATCAACAAACATGCTACTAAAAAGCAAGACAGGTAAGTTGGTCTTGAATTTATTTTATCATCTTACTTTATCAGGAGAAAGCTGCTGGAAGCTTTGAAACTGCTGGATTCAGTTCTGGTGAAGGATTCTTACAGTATAGTATAGTAAAGTTCGAGAGGATGTAGAAAAATAATTAATCACAAATAAAGTTAATCACAAACTCTGGTTCAAACTATGAGTTAAGAGAACGATTATATCGAGCTTTGTGAGCCCACAAAGGCACCTCATGAAACTAATTTTGGAAAGGCTTCTGAGGCGGAGTAATGGTTTAATGATCTACAGCAAAATAAAGAGAGCTTCGGTGATAACTAAGTGGATATTTCATTACTGTAATATTAATTTCTTGCTAGAGATGACATAAAAAGTGGAAAACGTTGATCAAAAGCATACATTTACACACAAACTCTCCGACCGCCGCTTTCAGATGCCATCTTTAGTTTTTGGCTTAAAGGGTACACAGTTTCACCTAATCTCATGTTAATCTTGAGTAGTAGTAGTGCATCCATATCTCAAAAAAGTCTTTAGTTGTATCATATTTATATAAGAAAAATGCAGCTTTCTGATTCTCTCCGAAAAAGTAGAGTTTCTGGAAGCATGCCGTGGGCAGAGCTATAGAGTCAAGCGGGAGTGTGCACAGGTTTACTTACTATTGATCATGGTGCGATATCGCTATATATATATATATATATATATATATATATATATATATATATATATATATATATATATATATATATATATCTTAAATTAAGTATGAGTGACAGGCAGATCCAGCCATACATATTTGATCCAGAATCAGATCCAGAGTCTGAAATGGAACAACAGAAAATACGACTACAGTAGGACGTGTCTATATGGTAAGTAACAACTCATTTAATTAGCGGCTATTGATAAACTTCTAAGCTGCCTGTAATAATGTTGTCGTAATTATTTTTTGTATTTGCCCATTTTAGAAGGTGCACATGTGGGAATTGTAGGACAATGCCAAACAAGGCAGAAAACATTTGCTGCCAAGAAATAGAACCAGTAACGTTAATAATGCTGTTTAAATATGTACGTAGCTTATGCAAAATTGTATGCGTAATACTTATTATGACAGCATACAATTCTAAAAGTATACATTTTCATGTCCTTCGTTTTTGAAGCTAAACTCTGCAGGACTTTTGCCCTCCAGGAATTGAGCTCGACACTGACTCTCTCTGCCAGACGTTACAGGTATCTTGCCTATCGGAGTTTTGTCAGCTGGTGCTGGGGATATCTGGGCAGACATGTGCACGTGGTCATTCCATCACGTGTCGTCCTGCGGGTTCGGCTGCAGTTTCCTGATGCTGGTGGGAACTACGTTGGGTACACTGGATTGAACCTTGCCACATTTCTGGCGATGACATCCTCCTTTGCTGGCCTGTCGTACTCTGCTGATAGGTCCGCTGGAATGGGAAGCTTTAAAATTTCTTCAACAAAGGTGGCAGGGTTGTCAAACACCTCTGTAAAGAGCAGCCTCATCAGGTCATTGACGTACTCTTTAAAAAAAAAAAAAATTGTTGATGCACTTTTTCTTAAAATACTTTTACATTTTTGATTTAAAAATGTTCATGAAATATTTTAAAATAATTATATTTGGTAACATGAAACATTTATAATAAATGTCACATTTCAGAACATACTACAAGTGGGCTCTGTTTTCACTGTCTGTGCTGTAGGTTGCCCCTTCTTAGATTTAGGATACATTATCTTATAGACAGCTGTGCCCTCCAAGTTCACTGTCTGTTCACGATCAGCATTCTCATTGAAATGCATTGCAGCAAGATAGAGCCTGAACATAAAATGGGGGTTTATGAATAAATGTAGTAAATGTTTAAAATTGAACACTATTTTTAATAAATGTTTTTGTGCTCAGTTATTACCTGCATAACTTTCCAATATAAGGAAATACCACATTCTTTGGAGCAAATCTCAGAATGACACTGTGGAATGCCCCAAGAGCCAACGTTTGATACTGGTGGCTCAGCTTTTTCACGTCTTTGAGGAGTCTTTTGTTTAAGAGCAGCTTCTCAACTTTATACAGGAGCATGGTACCTGTTACAACAGAAAATGGGTTTCACAAATTCTGAGTTTCCAGTTATTGTTTTAAAGTAAGACCAAAAGTAGGTCAGTTACACAAGATAAATAATGGTCACAAACCTGGTCTTAACCATTTATTACGGTCTCTAGAAACTTTGTCTGCATGAGCACACTTAGGAAATTCTGGGCTGTCATGAGTGTGGACATTCTGAATGTGGTTGAATAAACTCTTCCATTTAGCAACTTTCTCAGGTCCTTCCTTGGAAGACATGGCTGACCAGTACATGTGGTTTTTTATACTTGGCAACCACTTGCGCAGCACCTGGCACTCTTTGTTTCTGGACAGTTTCTCCAATTTTTTCGATAGCCCTGGATGATTAAAAAAATAATAATAATAAATGAATAAAAAAAAAGTCTTACATCGAACAAAATGAGAATCTGCAGAAATCAAACTTTTGCATAATACATTTTTTGCATTAAATAAAATTAGGTAACACTTTACTTGAAGGGGTGTGTGTAAGACTGACATGACACCTTCATATTCATGATATGTCATGAATATGAAAGATGTTTTATGCATGTTTATGACAACTGTCGTTAAGTGTTATATCATGTCAGTCTTACACACACCCCTTGAAGTAAAGTGTAACTTAAAATTACCATGCATGTACAATACTCTTTCGAAATTGTAAACAACTATAACATTAACGTAGATTTGCATTTACCCCTCTCGATGTGCCAAACGTCATAGTACTGTTTTACAGCTCTCTCCCTCAGATACTTTTGCACCTGTGTGTGCCGATCGGTCACAATGTATTCCACATGTAAGTTGTTGGACTCTAGAAGATCCAGACCTCTTCTGAGTCCTTCCTTCTCCATGTGTGCAATGCCTCCAGCTTCGTTGCTCTGAAAAATCAAAATCTTACTATATGCAAAATCAATTAAAAATAATATGTTCTGAAAGAGAGAGTTACCTGTACCAGTTGAATATCCAGAATTTTATTGCTTTCCAGATGCATTAAAGTATAGCTGCCATATTTGGCTGAGTGTCCTACATATAGAGAACAGGTGAAAGTTAACACAACAGTGTGTGCAACCAAAAATCTTTAATTGTACATTATCCACATAAGCAATTTTGGCCAACAAAGAAGAAATATTTCACCTGGAGAATCAGCACGCATGTCACCACTCAGAGCAATTTTGCCCTGTGGTTGTAGTTGCTGGAACATGGCCTGTTGATCCATCTTCCACTTGTGATATATGGAAGGTTCCAGAAACATACGAGCATGCCTTCTGAATGTGCAGTAATGGTGTATTTGCAGATTCATAGCTCTGCAAATCTGGAAACATAGCAGAGACGCATTGATGGTGTTTATCCTTAGTGATTTTTTTTAGTGCACACAATCTGCAAAATTTGTGCAGACAATCTGAATAAATGATCCACCAGTGAAGTAAACTGCCGCTGACATTTGAAGATTTCCGACTGGGGTGCTTCCTCTCATAGGCTGGCTCTGCCATTTTTTAGCATATTGACAATGGCCGCAGACCATACTAAAAGACACAAATGTCCCAAGCCGACATCGCTGGACATTGCACTTATGCTTGCACAAAGGACATGTTTCGAAAAGCTCCCTGAGAGAGCTTTCAAAAACAATGTACTTTGCATCTGCGTAATCACAAGATACCTCCATCCCACTAAAAGGAAGTACAAAACATAAAATTAGACTGGAAAAAAGCAAACAAATACAACGAATAACAAATTTACATTTGCACAACACTACCGAAGTTCAGAAGCCTCTGCAAAAGAATCAACAGGCTTATATGTTGAATGATGAGGTTGCAGAAAGTCTGTAAAGTTTCCTTCATCCTCATCCTTCTCCTCCAAAAGTTCAATACGGGGCCTTTTAGCAGGTGTTGCTCCATGTCCAGATGTGGATGCCTTTACTGGTGTAGATGACAGATGTCTCCGTGTTTCAACTTGTGTGGTCTCAGCACTAACCCTTGCACTTAAAACTGTTGCCTGCGTGGCTGACCGAGAAAAAACAAAATGTAATATTTGATTTAGGTAACCCTTACTTCTATCCATTTTTTTTTCTCAAAGTAAGCTTTATTCTGGTAATGTGTGGGCTTCTGGTTCATAAGCTGCCGTAGGAATATAAGTGCAGTAAACATTAAAACTGTTGGCACTACATACCAGTGTGGTCAAAATTAAGTCAGTAAATTAAAATAATGTGGTAGTTTAAAATATTAAGCAGAAAAACAATCAGTTTTGTACAACTGAAGACATCTGAACACGAATGAGACCAGAAGCCAGACACATTATGCCTGTTCTTAACTTCTTACTGCAAAAAGAGGTAGATAAAACAAAACCTAAAAAAAAAAGATACAGGAGGTTAAAGCTGCGGTAGGTAACTTTTGACGCTCTAGCGGTTAATAAACAGAATCGCTTGCGTCTTGCGGAAGAACATCGTAGCCGGAACTACTTCTCTCTGTTTATGTCTATGAAGAATCACAAAGGTACTGGGTTACTCCGCCGCGGTACTCCCGAAGCAATCTAAAATAGTTCGAATATAAACACTTATTATAGGTGCACCCTAGTGATTCAGGACAAGCTAAAAACACGGTTTGGAAAATGGATTCATGGTGTACTCGCTTATTATATACATTTTTTCTACATTTTGAACACAAACAAAGTTACGGACCGCAGCTCTGATTGGTTGTTTCTTATTCTGCAAATGGCAATAGGACCACTGGGAAGAGCCTTTCACAGATTATCTGTCTCATACTCTTATGTCAGGACATAATGACAGGTTTAACAAATATGTAAAAAAATGTATTTTTACAAAAAGATACCTACTGCAGCTTTAAGGTAGTAAGAAACATTTCACATATTACATACCTTTGTTACGTACATGTCCTGTCTGTTTACAGAAGGAGAACTGTGTGCCAACTGTTTTTTGAGTTGGAGCAAAGGTACACTGAATGCCTACAGATATCTTCAGTGGGCTGACTTGCACTTTAGTAGACACAGTAGGTCTGTGTTCTGTTTGACATTCTGTGTGCTTCACTGAAGGCACGTGTTCTCTGGTAGTAGATGTGCTCTAATAAATCAATAAAATAATTAGTTCTTCAGTTGTAACAGGACTTTCACAATCACCTTGATAGACTACAATCAATAGACTAAATAATAATTCATGTTTCGTGTTTTTTCCATTAACATATTTACTTATGTGCTGATTTCCAGCAGAAGACAAAAATCTGATTCAGTTGTACTTACATGAATGGTGTCTTTTATCACTGGGACGGCTCCACGTTTTAATAGCAAACGATTTGCAAATCCAGCATCGACCTGGGCCTTGTTTATAAAACATTCGTCACTGAAATGACGAGAACAGACAAACGCACTTGCTACACTCCGTTGCTGCCCCGGAAAAACAAATTGCATCCACTGTTGCTGTAACACTGGGTTCTTTGGGAAGCTGAACACGGTAAACTTTCCCTCGCATCCAAAAACACACTTTTTTGGAGACATTCTCAAACAAATCCAACGACGATTTCCTGATGAAGCGCGTTGATGTGCGCGGTCTCGCTCTCCTCTGTTCAAAGTGTGCGCGGGCGCGCTTTTACAAAATAAATGCTCATATAAGGGGTTCCGGCTCTCGTCTACGTCATTGATCCACGACGTAAAAACACCAGCCGAAACTTGTACCAACCCCGAAGATTTTCGGCACAGAAACTCTCCGTTATTCGTCCAATATAAATATATTTTTTAACTTTGGCCATGTTTAGCATGTTAATCCATCTCTTTATTACTGTAAACAACTCTGAATAAATGAAACTCTCCCTTTAACTGTCACAGAATGGAACGCACAGGATTGTGGGATATCAATTGCAGCGAAGGATCCATTTATGCTGCCTTAAAAATCTCTGGAGACAGGAACTAAAGCTAACATTGAATTCGGACATGCCTTGATGCCTTGCTACCTTGGAATGCGTCCTCCGAAGGCAGCATTTTTCAGTTTCCGGATGCAGCCATGCTGTAAAGAGAAGAGAGACGGGTTCAGTCAATATTCCAGAGAGGGCTCCCTCTGCTGGTTGGATGCATGAGATGTGACACCAGTTATGGTGGCTGTCAGCACAGAAACAAATCGACACAGAATTACCAAACACATTTAAAAAAATAATCTTCTGAAACCTACATGATCTCTTACTGAGCAGTAGCTAGTAGTCTTTAATTCCATCCTGTTATTCAATTTGTTAATTTTTAAGTTATTTAAGGTATCATAGTCCTGTAGTTTGTGATTTTTGATCTCTTATATTCTCTTATAACTCTTATATTCTACTTATTGCTTTCCCACAAACATGGCACCTCACAGTAAATATTTATTGTTCAGAGGTGATTTTCAGATACTGTATCACTCATTTCAGTTTCAACAGTGTTTTGACAGTTTTTTCTAAATTTCTCCTTTCCACACACATTTCATAAGAAAGTTCTGAGCAGAAGAGTCAAAATAAGAAAGTAGAGTGAGAAACATGATATATAACTCGTATATATATATTTAACTGTTTTTTGTTCTTGCTTTCTATTTTTACAAGGCAAGTATAGAAAAGACTTGATATTCACGTCTAGGAGAAACATTTCAGACGTTAAAAGGATCTAAGTTTTCTTCCTCTGTGACAATAATTATGAAGATGTAGCTAATGATCTGCTGTTGCATTTTGATTGATGATTGAGTGTTTCAGTATTTGCATTTAGTCCCTGAAGTTGTAAATCTTTTTCTTTTTTTAATGTCATTTTCTTTCAGTGCTGTTTTATAGCTATAGGCACATCCTACCAGAAGATGCTGCTATTGCTCTGTGTTGTATTTGTAGACTTCTGTTCAAGCGTCTTCTTTCTGGTCCCGTCTTACCTAGATAAAATTGCTTTGGTGCATCAAGAGTTTCCTTGTTACACATCCAAGACCTTGCTGTTGAAATGTTTTTATTAGCTCTGATTTGACAGAGTGTTATGACTCGAAAGTAGATATTCATAGTTCCTTTGGACTAATTTACTCTCTCCGAGGCCCACAGTAAAGTTGGACACCTGTGGGCAACCACAACTTGCCAAGTTAAAAAAGTTTTTCAGGAATTACTCAAGGATAGTCAGCTAAACATCAGTCATGTTTCCAAAGCACTCATGCATGCTATTGCTGAAGGAAGACGTAGGAAAAGACAGCTGTACTGGAAAAACTTCAACAATACAAGTCATGCTACTTCTACCAGCAGGCTGTCATCATTAGAAGTTGAGTTTCTCTTACTAAGTTTAATCTGTAATATCAAAATCTTTATTCAGCTCTGACAATTGGCTAATGATCTGATAAGTAATTAGTATGTGTGTGGCAGTTGTGAGAGAAATTAGTTTTCTGTTTAGACTGCTGGAAGCGGGTTTTATGGGAAATCTGTGCTTGATGACTTCCTGTAATCGGAGAAATTTTAAGAGTTTCAGTGGGTGCAAACAAATATATATGAATATTATGAATATTTTGCAACACAAATGGGTTTTTAAATTTTACTCCTGGAATTGCAAAAGTTGTTCACTCATCGGTAGAATACAAATGTCTATAACATGATACAAATGGGGTCTTTGATGGGAAATGTGTATGTTTACTGAATGACGGGGGAGCATGACATTGACGAAACAATAGTGAATATTCATTGGTTGTTTATTCAGGTATGCTCCTCCCTCTCCTGACTTCTCTCATCACAAGGACATTGCGCAGCTGTTGGAATTTGCTCCACGAGGGACACCTGTCTCAGCAGCGGGATGCCTGAGGTTTTTGCTGCACAAATAATCCAAGGTCCAATGCTATCTCCTACAAGCTTGGTGACACTGTGGAAAGAGCAGCTTGCGTGGTCTGAATTTTTCTCCCTTCTCACCTGTGACTGTTCTGAACACCTGCGTAACCTCGTAAATTACACCGAGAGAACATCAAACACTGCCAGAAATCAGATGTCTCAACTGTGCATGTCATCAGGATAGATGGGTTATAAGTTCCAGGCTGCCTTATCCGCTTTCAATCACAATCTCTCATGCCGAGAAGTTGTCAGAGACAGTCAACATTTCAAGAGCGATAACTGCGTGAAGAAAGTTTGATACAGGGAATAGTTGTGCACCCTTAATTGCAATCTCCCTGCCAAATTGGGCAAACCAGGGAAGGAGGCTGCTGGCTATCACTCCCGCCAGATAATGATCCACCGCTGATTGCGCTTTAAGTGTCAGACTTCAAAATAATTGGCTGGAATTGCTGTAAAAGCAAGAGAGTGAATATACAGCACCTTGGAGCAATTTGTCATCCACTGTTTTGGCCTCTGTTTCGGTGGAAATATGCCCCACGCCACAAGGGACCAATAAAAAGTTGTGCCAAGGTACAATAAGAAATGGAAAAGAGAGCAACAGAAAGAGAGTACCATTTTACCAGTGCAGTAAAAACCAATACGACTGAGCTTTCTTGACATACTGGGTTTAAGACGTGAAGCGCTATGGGTGTGACAGTGAATTGAATACGCCGCAGGCCACAGATAACATATCCCTCACTTTTCGATGTTCACTAGCCCACGTTCTTAACTATGACCCGTTCATGCCTCCTCCAATCCGTGACAGTGTATGAATCTGCACAACTTGCTCTAAAATGAGTTGTCATGTTGTGAATATGAGTATCACTTCTTGACAGGGCGGCTGTAATGCAAGTGACTTGATGAATCCGACCTGACAAATCTAGGTCACTAAGACCCAGTCTTGTAAATGTACTTTGCTTGTGGAGAATTCTGGGGCTAATGCTGCAGGCAGGGGCCTTAGGTATTCCTGTGTTAAGTAGTGAGACGTGAGGGGGAGCTGCAGAGAAACCAAAAGAACAGTGTGTGCAGCACAGATTGCTTTAGAGAAACTTTGAAATCGCAGTATAGAGCTTATAATATTAACCGACTCATTGCCTAATTTAGTAATGAATTAAAATCAAGATCATTATAGTAACTGTAGACTACAATAGGCATGTTAGATCTACTATTATATTATGAAATTTCCAGTCAGTAATATTTCACACAAAAGTCTCTAGTTGAACCAGCAAGTTTTGAGGAGTAAAAACACACAGAGCCACTTTGGGACGACCGGGTACCAGTATCCAATCTGGCTCATATATTTTCCATATAGTTTTCAACCAAGATGTTCTAGATGATCTGGAAACAGCTATCCATTAGCATTCTCATTAATCTCAATTCCATTTGCTCCGTGTCAATGGAAGTACACAACCTGAATGCCATATACAGTAATTAGTCTAGAGCAAAATTAATATCTTGAGCTGACCAAAATAAATAAATAATTCAAAAGAATGCAGAGAGTTCTAATTAGGTGTAAATATCAATATCTTCTAGTGCTCTTTGGATATGGGATAATCAATCGCACCCTTTTTTAAGCCAAGGCAGTTAAGTTCAAAAATTGTTTAAAAGGCTTTATCATTCCTATCACGGCTAGGAATATTAAAAACAAGCACTAATGCTGCACACCCACACATCACAGCTAGCAAGCCTTCATCAGCATATGGGAAATGAACACACTGAGAGTCCTTATGTATTGTGTCTAATTTGTGTAGACTGATCGGCGTGTGACATCAAAGTACCGTGAGAGCTATAGAGAGCAGACGGCTACATATGCTTTCCAATCGCTCTCACAGGACTTTGATGTCATACAAATCGGTCCGCAGAGCAAAGCTTCAAGTCAAACTCACCTAACAAGTTAGAGATAAATTAGGGAAAGCAAAGAAGTTATGCATGTTACCAACAAAAACAAATTATAGTGCATGGCTAAATTTGTATGGCCATCAATGGAGAAAGATTTCCATATAATGTTATAGGTAATGACTTCTGCTATGGCAGAATCTGTCTGCTGAAATAAATCAGTTTAAACCATTGTGCCAAAGCCAATATTGCTTTATTTTTTTTTAGAAATAATTGGCAAAAATAAATGTGATGTGGAGTGTTTTTTTTTTTTTGCGTAGGTTAGGTAGTTAATTAGTCTGTTTCATCATTACAGCATGTGGCTCACAAATACGTGGAAAGACAGGTCTGACAGAGGTTTGGTACAATCACTAGCATCATGTCATTGAACAAGGGGCTCAAAGACATTCCTAAACCCTTAAGGAAAAGACATTTTAGAACAGATTTACTAGTTTGATATCGCAGAGGACAGGTTGTTAATGAGAGGTCACCAATAAGACAAATTTCCTCCAGCAGCAATTTCTCATCCTTGTGACACGACCAGTTAGCACAAGAACAAGAGCAACACTTGTGAAATGGAGAAATGTAAGAATCAAATGATAAAACTAGTAACGATATGTCCTTTATTTTGGTGTTGTATACTGGTGTTCCCAATAGCTTTGTGTTTTGGAAGTTTCCAAAAAAGAAATTTTATTTAAATTAGCAGATGAAAATTAAATAAATAAAGAGAAGATTCATACTTGAAATAAACCAGTAAGAGTTAATGCAAATTGGATTACATGATATCCACCAATGAAAATAATGTGTACATACATATGTACTGTACATGAAAATGTTTGAAAAAATGAATATGTATGTATCTGTGGAAATACCTTTTTTTAAACAATAGTGCAATAGTGGTGACAAACTCATGATATAAATAAGGGGGTTGCACTTTATTTTACAGTACGTGTATTAACATGTACTTATAGTGTACCTACAGTGTATTTATTTGAGAAAGTTCTGGTAATACAAGGTAACAATATGGGGTAGGGTTAGGTTTAGGGGTAGGTTCAGGGTAAGTACGTAGTTATTACATAGTTATTGTAATTACTATAATAAGTACATAGTATGTACATGAGGAACAGGACTGTAAAATAAAGTGCTACCAATAAGGGCTATTCATATGGTGGTCTCTCTTTTGGTTAATCATATGATTGGTGGATATTTGTAAGGTTAAGGTTTGGATGTAGGAGTGGAATTAGCATCTCAAACTATCTTTTTATTTTTGTATTTTTTACTAAATTGTGTTCCCCCCCTGCAGGTTTCTGTGTATTTATTTTTTATAGATTATATTCTCTATAAAATGGTAAGGTTTAGGCTTGGTGGATGGGTTGATGGATATAAAATTCTAAATAATTTATTGATACAATTCAAGCAGTGTATCTATTATATAAAGATACATATTTTTTGTTTCTTTAGCTGAAAATACATAATGTTGAAATTTTTAGATGTCTCCAATTATACAAAATTGTACATTTCAGCATTTATCAAAATGTATGTATAAAATATAACAATATAACACACTAATACTTACACTCTCAGAAAAAAAAGGTACAAATTCTGTCACTGGGGCGGTACCTTTCAAAAGGCATGACTTTGTACCCAGAGAGTCCATATTGGTACCATAAAGGTACATATTAGTACCTAAAGTGTACATATTAGTACCTAAAAGGTACAAAAGTGTACCAACCCGGTGACAACTTTTGTACCTTTTTTCTGAAAGTGTACGCATAAACAATAAGATTAACCAATAGGGCACAAATCTTTTAAACAAACAAATAAATTACTGGCAATTTTGACCCAGTTTCTCAAAGAAGCTGCTTTACATTTGGCCATGAGCACTTAAAATGGAATAAATATTGGCTCATTGTTACCAAGTATGGGCCCATGTCAAAATGGAATCTTATTCAGAAAAGGCTTCCTAAAACATCCTAGTCTGTTAGTCTCAAATTGATCCTAATAAGTGCTTTTCAAGCTTGACAATCGTGAATGCTTGACTGAGCTTTTTTTAGTTCGGTTTATATTACAAAACGTGTCTCTGTTCTCATGGCATAAAGATGAGAATGGCATTAATAATTAAGACTTTGCAAGTCAACTTGAAAAAGGAGGAATGGTATTTCATTTTTGTCATTATGAAATGCAAACAGGAAGTCGTGTTCGCCCATGAAATTGAATATGATTGGACTCAGCTGTAATTATTATTTACACAAGACTCACATCATACAATGAGGTCCCTAGAGAGTATAAACTTGATTCGACTAGTCTCACTGACAGTCAAACCTCTATGCCTCAAGGACTTGCTTTCTACTTGTTTTTAAAACTGCCTAATTTATTAATCTACACTACAACAAAAAACATCTTTACAATCTGTCTTTTCAAGATTCAGATGTTGGATTCATTCATGTATGAATTTAACCCTAAACAATACATTTGATGGACACTTAGGAGAATTGTGACACTTCCTTGCACATTGGATTGAATGATTTAGAAATTGTAAAAGATTTAGACACGTTTCCTATAGGATAACTTTATACAAATCAAGGCTCATAAATGCTGTCTGTATTTTAAAATGGCAGCCAGCATGGATTTTAAGTTATCTCTTAGTAGATTGTATGGATTGCTCTAAATGGAATTGGCATCATTGGTTTGATTTAAGGTTTTCAGTGAACCTGGCTGAGACTGACAGGCTAATCCATTTAGTGTCACTTCAGCAGCTAAACATGACGCACATCACCCCTAAAGAAATATAATGTTAAATTGATGTAATACCGGTTTGGTGTGATGACTTAAATTAATTAAATAGTAAAACATCAGTAAAATGGTAAGTTCTTTGGCATTCCCAAAAGTATATTGTTTTTGATTTTTGATACATCACGCTAGACATTTTGTTCGTTGGCTCTTTCTCCACCCATAATACTGTTTAGACATGATTAGTTTTCAAAACAATGTTTGAATTAACACTGGTTGTCTGTCATTTCATATACTAACTGAGATTTTACTGTGACCTCTGTATTTACTACTGTGTATTTACCCTGAAAGAGGCGTACACCACTTTCTATGCAAAAGGTGTGATTTATAAAAACAAACTTGACTGGAAAATTTGCGCACCTGCACGCAAACCCTAAAACATGCATAAAAACTCTTGTTTCCTGGAGTGAGAAAACTTATGAAGTACATAACGATTTTAAACTCTGTTTTCATGTCAGTATAAACATAATTTACAGTTTAAAACTTAATCTCAAGCATAAATCCTAAGGTTCTTTAAATTTTTGTCATTCATTTCTATTATTATGTTTACCCTAATTTATGCTTGCAATTTAAGTGTTTTATTAATTTGAATTGTTTTAATATATATTATCTTGAAATAATTTAATAGTATCTGGCAACTTGAAAATATGTTTAATTGGGGGCTTTAAAGATTAAACATTTAATGATCTATAAGTATTTCACAGATTTCAATGTACACTATTTACATAAAACTATACTTTCAGTACAGTTATACTGTCAGGATCCCTACCAGTCGGGCCCTATCAAGATCTTATTAGTGGTTTCATTTGATTTTGTTGGATGTTAAAAATATCCAAAGTGGAACTGAGAGTTGGAGAATCTGCGTAACGTAAGCTTCTCTACTGTAATGAGTTTCTTGTGTATGATGAGGGTGTTCCAATTGAATGCATTGTGTCAGGTTAAGGGAATGTGCTGAGGGAATAGGGAACAGTAACTCCTATGCATTGGACCCTGTCAATCGAAACAAAGCTCAGTTCATTTATAGAGCTCTTTCCTAATGAGCTGGTGATCTGAATTGCATGTGTTACAGAAATATATACACAATATGGAGGAGGTGGGGTGAGAATAGATTTGGGAACCACCGGTTTATACTAATGAGTTGATCAGTTGTGTTTGATTAGGCAGACATGTGCTCTGCTTGGGAGACTCCAGGAATATGTCTGGGAACGATTTCTTTAAAAAAAAAAAGTTTTTGGATCAGAGAAGGGCAAGCTGATGATAATCTCTAGGTGATATGTATGACGGCAGCTGATGCAGGTCTGGTGTAGCTGTTTAAAACAGGTGCCAGGCTCATTCTTAGCCTTGTTAGCAAATGCTTTCTCTCATTTCTGGTTTGCGTTCCGGATTGTGTCATTTGAAATAGTGACTGACAGGTCTATTTTTAGAGTTGCTTCTCATAGGATGTCCAGATGGCATCACTGTCTACACTGCCTAATCAAATTAGTAGATTTCATCAGTGCACAGGACACCACTGAGACTAAATATACTGTGTCTCTGCAACCCATAAACACAACACTGTAGAGGAAATCTGTGTTTGCCTTACAATTACTTAAAACTATTTTAATTGAGTATTAAAACATACTCATGTTTCTCAGTAGGACAGGGGTGATGGGCCACTGTCCTGCAGAGTTTAGCTCTTTATACAAATGTGTATCTCAGTAAGCACCCAATTATAATATATTATAAACCCTGCACCATTTAGGGTAATCACATCCTGAGCAAATTTTCAACAGTTGTAGGCCTACTTAAATTATTCACTAATACTGTGTTTAAAATGATGTTTTATACAGTTTGTAAATGATCTAGCGTAATCTACTTACTAGTTAATTGTCTTTTACATCAAATATATAGTGCACATATAGGCCTATAGTAAATGTTAAGTGAACATATTCGATAACAATCAGCTTTGTTTTATAAATTCTTATAGATTTTAAATTCTTCCATTGTAATATTGGTCACATACAGTAAGTAACCAGCAACAATGCACTTTTATAATGCAAATTGCAAGATCCCATCCTTCCTTTCTAAGGACACGAATGTCCATATCTACAAGGTTTTTTGATTGCCATAAGAGAAATCACAAAGAAGGTTGTTCACAACTTTTAGGGTGCACATTTTGACAAATCTTGTTACTGCGAGGATTTTAAAGTATGCTTTTGGCATTATCCTTTAGCATATGCTCTTTTCATATGTTTTTTTTTCTTTTGTTTTCCTTGGGTCTCCAATATTAAATCAGGCTTTACGTTAGCTCAGATCAGAGGCGAACTGGTCCTCTGGAGATCCACCAGTAGATTTCCCCATGGGCCGCTGGATAATCTGGGATAGGCTGTAGTTACATTAAGAAGGAATAATAGCATATTTATGTATAGACCTTTTTCACAGTTACATCAGTTTTTTTTTGCATTAGATACATTTCTTGAATGTTCAAAATAGCAAATTTGATCTGCAGTACACACAATTCACTAATTGCCCATTGACACATACATGTTTCTCATTCAGCTGTGATTTAAAAAAAACAAGCTTTTCTCCTCTCTATCAGTTTCTGTAGTGCAATGACAGCAGAGGGGCAGAGGCAGTCATCAGAGGAGACAATAAATTGTGGGGAAATTGGAAATTCTGGCTTGTGCTGACAGATCTTAATGTATGAGGAATCAGGAAGGAGACTTTAATCAGATGTTCAGCCATCAGACACAGCCATGCATTTTCCGTTTCAAGAGATACACAATACCTGCACTACAGCTGTTCACCTCCCGGCGTATTACCACCAGCTAGAGTAATTTGTATGCTTTTGATTGCCACAATTTTTTTCTAAATGCTGTGACAACTCAAACTTTCTCCTTAAAGCTATCTTGAATTGAAATACTTACTGCTTAGGGAGAATATTTTGTGCTTTCAATTCAAGCACAATACAAGACACGAGGTTACATTAGGTTTCAGCTTTGGCTGAACCTCCAGCAGCTTTCTTTATTGCAGTGGGTTTGCAAAAGCTGCACAAAGAAGATGGATGGGCTGCCAGAATACATGTATGAAAACTCTCAAATATGCACTTTGTAGCTAGGAAGATGAACAGCGGATTCAATCCCCTGGTTTGCCTCCTGTGATGTGTGGATCTCCTGAGTGTATGAAAATTTGATTATTAAAACGATAGTTCAGCCAAAAAATTAAATAAAGGGATAGTTGGCTAGAAAGTTGGAACCCAAACTCAGGCATTTATTGATGACCACACACACACACACACACACACACACAGCAGTAAGTAGACTTTCACACACACCATAATCTTAAAAGTTGTATTCAATATTAACCACTATGTCATCAAATAAGATCAACAAAGGAGATCATGTAAGTTACACACGAGAGTCTGTACTCTTTGATGCCAGAGACTGACTTTTGGAACAAATTATTGCATTTCTCACTTTTAAAACAAATGAACTATTTAATAAAAAAAATGTATCAACAATTGCTTAAAAATTAAGGATATTACATTCTGTGCTCTCAATGTCAAATGCAGAAATGTTAATTCATGCATCTATGACCTCAAGGTTAGATTATTGTAATGCTTTATTGGTGGTTGCTCTGCACGCTTAATAAACAAACTCACTCCACGTCTGCTGCAATATCAAAACTCAGGCAATTTGATAATACCTAGAATATCAAAATCAACTTGGGATGGCAGATTATTTTCCTATTTGGCGCCTAAACTCTGGAATAATTTACCTAACATTGTTCAGGAGCCAAACACACTCTGTCAGTTTAAATCTAGAATAAAGACCCATCTCTTTAAAATGGCTTACACATACACTAATATGCTTCTAATATCCAAAGCTGTTAAAGGATTTTTAGGCTGCATTAATTAGGTAAACCGGAAGCGGGAACACTTCCCATAACACCTGATGTACTTGCTACATCATTAGAAGAATGGCATCTACGCTAATATTAGTCTGTTTCTCTCTTATTCCGAGGTCACCGTAGCCACCAGATCCAGTCTATATCCAGATCAGAGGGTCACTGCAGTCACCCGGATCCAGTTTATATCAAGACCAGATGGTGGATCAGCACCTAGAAAGGACCTCTAAAGCCATTAAAGACCATTGACCATGCTTCTTTTGCGAGCAAGAATACAGATGGCATTCGGCCATAGACATATTAGCTAGCATAACTCATGTTTGCTGGTTGGATTTAAAGCTACATTCTGAGCCTCAAAGTCAATTTTCATAAATTACAGTACCAAGGTACTTAAACTGATGTACAACCTCAACAGCTTGATCTTTAATTTCTACAGGGGAGTTGAGTGTAGGATTCTTCCTGAGATCTATTACTATCTCTTGATAATTTATGTCAAAAAAGGACAGATTGCAGTAGTCGATAAAATCTGCCATTGCAGAACCATGGTCAAGATCATCATTGCTGAGAAGAGAAACGATCACTAGGTCCCCCACAAACTTAATGATAAGATGCCTCTCGCTGTGTATGACACTTACTATAAAGCACAAATAAAAGAACACGCCGTCCTGGTAGAAATTAATGCATCAGATAAAACAACCTTCATATGTTAAGACCTTTGAGTTAAAAAATCCATCAGCCAACATATCACACCAGGATCAATGTTCACTCTCTAGCCTTTCTGCTGAGATATGCGACTGCATACAGTTCAAAGCTGATGAAAAATCAATAAGAACTAAACACACAAAAGTCTTTGCACATTCAAGATGTGCTAAAATCATATTTAATAGAGCACTCTTTGCATCATCAACAACCCTGCCAGTCCTGCAGGCAAACTGAAGAGAATCTAGATTTGCCTGCTTTATGTCCAACAGCACATCTTTCACAATTTTCTCCAATGATTTCACAGAGAGGTAAGTGCTCCAGGCTTATACTTATTTTAATTATTTGGACTCTTAAGAAGGTGCAATTACAACCTAGAAATGAAACGAAAAATATCTGCACATTGTTTCGCACAATTCTTAACAATATAGCCTCCAAGTTTGTCCAGTTTTTTACAGAGTGACTGAACATTAGCCAACGTGACCACAGGCAGAGGTATTGAATGAAGGCCTCGGATGCAATCCACCCCAATCTCCCCCTCTTCCTCACACCTTTCAGCTTGGATACCTATCCTCGGTTTACAGCAGTATTCCAAACATATAACTCCACAGGGAATGCCACCAAAGGTTCATAGTGCCCGTTCCAGAGTTGCGTAGTAGTAGGAAAACTCATTACTATACTGTTCATTCGCAAAAACAGCCAAAGATGACCAAAAGCTATTAAAATGAACTAGCCGCCTATCATATTAAAAAGTCATTTTTGTTTGGTCCAGTATCACTTATACATGGTATGATTGTAGTATTTACAGACATTTATTGTTGTGTATGTGTACAAACTTGTGGGCAAAAAATCAAACCATTTAAACATAGATTTCCTGCATTGTGTCAATTATTAAACATAAGTTTGGGGCCAAATGAAAATTTACCATGCACAGTTGAGAATATGGCAAGTAGTTTTGTTTGTTGTATATTGTCACATGAATTGACATTTTGTCTGTTGTAATATCTAATGCAATGTCCAACACATTCTCACTCCTAACTCATCACCTATTGACAATTGGTCAGGATCCCTCAGCATCACTTTTTAACCTCTTTTAAATACTACAAGTGGCGAAACATATTGAATGAATAAAAATACAACTGGGAATGAAGTTTAGAACATTCATTGAAATGGGGAAGTCAAATAAGCTAAGTGGTTAAAACTTTTTATCTCTCTGAGGATCCTTCTTGAGACGGTTCAATAAAATGAAACCGTCATCTCAGCAGGTGCAGTGGAATCAATCACCAATACCAGTGACTATTAGATGACAGCCGGTGACACACCATGACATTTGTTTCCGGAGAGTGGTATGAAAATTCAGCTCCACAAAGATCTCTCCTTTAACTCAACACCTCAAAAAATATGATGAACATGAACATGCCTTGAGTCTAAAGTGAAATGGATTTCTCCAAAAAGGGGTTCTCTCTTGTGCTGATTGGATCGGGGTATCCCCCCTGTCTGGGGAGAGGGGTAAATACAGAAAAGGTTCCTGCTGAAGCGGGCACTGCTGCGGCAGTGGGGAAATACAGAAAAGGCTCCTGTGGGAGCGGGCACTGCTGAGGCAGTGGGGAGATATATGGAAGAGCTCCTGCAGGAACTGCAGTGGGAAAATATAGAAAAAGCTCCTGCGGGAGCAGTCACTGGTGCGGCAGTAGAGAAATACAGAAAATGTTCCTGCTGGAGAGGGCACTGCTGCGGCGATTGGGTGATATGGAATAGCTCTTGTGTGAGTGGGCACTGCTGCAGCAGGGAATGGCGGGCGTTGTGGCCTGCACCATTAGTGGAGGTATGCTCAAACTAGGGATGGCTCTGGGAGCAGGAGAAAAGGAGGGGAAGAGAGCGGGAATGGCAGGCATTGGGGTCTAGCCCATTAGCGGAGGCAGCCTCACGCTAGGGTTAGACTGTTGGGCTGCAGGACATGGGTAGGGGAGGAGGTTTGTAAGAAAGGGGTGTGGATGGGTCTGCGCCACTAGCGGAGGCGTGCTCATGCTAGCATCTGCTATGGGAGCCTGCACTGCTAACAGAGGCAGCCTCACACAAGCATTTGCTACGGGAGCTGGAGGCCACTGAAAATAGATAAATAGTTAGAAAAATACTTATTATTAGTAGCATGAGGGAGCGGAAGAGATGTGGGCATGTGTTACAAATGAAAGCAGCCTCACGTTTGCTTCAGCTGCTGTAGGCCATGGGAAGGGGGGTATAAGATGTCCTGAAGAGCCTGTGTAGACTGCACTTCTAGCAGAGGCAGTCTAATGCTAACGTCTTGTGCTACGCGAGCTGGAGGCCACTGAAAGGAAAAAAGGGGGTTAGAAGTAACACGATGGAAATATGGAGATGTGCTGCCCTGTGTTTCATGTAGAAGCAGCTTCACGCTTGCTTCGGATGCTTTAGCTCTAGGCCACGGGAAAGTAGAAGGGTTAGCGACATTTAAGGGACAAGCTAAAAAAGGCCTGGGTAGCCTCTGGTGTTGCTGACTTAGCAATTTGTTGCTAGATTTGGCAATTCCTCAAGCCTAGTCCACATTAATAAATTTCCATTGAAAATGCATCTTTTTCCTTTTATTTTTAGCCTTCCAGCCTTTTTAGTCACTCTCCAGAGCGGATAAATTTGAAAATGCTGTTTTCACATTGTATAATGGACTGTGGAAACTGAGGCCTTTGAAAACAATGAAGCATGTTTAGTCTTGTAACGCATTTGTACCAATACATGTTTATACCAATAATGTTAATTTTGCAGTGGTGCTATGCACTTTCACACTGTTGCTAAAGATATTTACTTTGCACACTTTTCATATTACAATCGCTGTCCAGCGGCAAAACACAAGGGCAGTTGCGTTTTAGATCAATTCTGTGATTGAGTGAACCAGTGAATGGTGAAATATTTCTATAAATGGACTGATCCTGCCAGAAGAATTGCGTGAAACCTATGTCTTGTGTGGCACAATGTTCGTGTCGAGCGAGGCAAGTTCGGGGCTTTGCATGGTCTACTGGTCACAGCGTGTGGCAAGTCGAGGAGAGCAGCGGGTGCGATGAAGCCTGGTGCTCAGCGGCAGTGTCTGGCGGGGTAGGAGTGATCATGGGGCAGGCAAATTGCGGCAGATCTGAAAAAAATCCCCTGTATAGTTCTGTTCGCTAGACGGGAATTGGGTCTAGAAATAATGAAAGTAGGACTGTTTTGATTATTTACAGGGATTCTCTCTTGAGCTGATTGGATAGATTGGATAGATGGATGTGATTACTGATTGTAAATTGGCCGTGTTAATTATCTGCGCGTGCTCCTCCCGAAATTTGTTAATAAAACATCACAAAGCATTATACCATCACCCATGCCGTTGAATTCCATAACTGGGTCAATAGGTGGTCTTTACACAATCTTAGTCAAACAATATGTTGGTTTAATCAGGTCAATCTGAGGATCATAGAGAATCATACAGGTTGTATAGTTGAGCTTCATCAGTCTATAGCCGCGTTTCCACCGCAGGAACTTTACCCAGGAACCAGGGACTGGTAACTACTGAGGATGCACGTCCAAAATCAGCGTCCTTTCTTTTTTTTTTTTTTTTTTTTTATCAGCGGTACTTTGTATTGAGAAACGCGCGCAGACCTACGTCACCAGTCTATTTGCCTAATCTTCCCGGTACTTTAAACCCGGTGGAAACGCAGAAAGCAACAGGTCTGGGGGGAAAAAAGTTCCTGGTACAAATGTTCCGGGTAATTTCGGTGGAAATGTGGCATATGTGAAATCTAAATATCTGCATTAATCAGGACGTGTCTTAACTATTTCAGATATGGTATTCACTTAAAGCAGGGCCAAATTCCAGAAAACCGTTGCAGAGTGGAGGTAAGAGAGGGCTATATATAGGCTTCTTCTAATGCTGATTGATTGGATTATCTGAACCTATTCCTCCAGGGCTTTTTGAAAAAAATAAACTGAAACTTGAAATCTGGGAGTGATTTTTGATTCTGAGCTCAAATGTGTATAGCATATCAAACCTGTTGTGTAGAGTGGTTTCTTCCATCTCAGAGTCGTTGCAAAATTTAAACATATTGTGTCATTTGCATATCCTTGAATAATTAATACATGCATTTATGTAATTTTCTTTTGATTAATGCTTATATTTGGCTATTGGCCAATTTTTCAAGCTTTACATGGAATTGTAGCTGCTTATACCAGTGGTATTCATTCTCAAATGTCCCTGAGATGAGACAATCAATTGTTTTTTATTGTTCCCAGGTTACATGCAAGATCTAAGGGTCTCATCTCAAGACCCATCTGTTCTCCCTGACCTTTGAAGCATATTGTTTAATGAATGTCTTTGAGTGTTTTTTTAAAAAAAATGCTTTTTCAGTTTAGTATACTGTATTTGTTATGGCTAGTTGTATATTTTGAAAAATATACATATTGTTGAGAGTTTATTTTATAAATAATTTGGTGAATGCAAGTGGTAAATGCAAGTCAGAGAGAACAAGTCAAAGAATGCGAGTACAAGTCTGCAGCTAGACCCATGTCATGCTGAGGTTCTCATTAGTGCCTGGGAAAGACTTGCCTTTTACAACTCAACACGATAGAGAAAATGTCAGTGTGTGGTGTAACCTTTCATGCTATGCTCACACATCTCTCTCCATCAATCACTCGGGTACTAGAATGAAGATGAACCACATGTATTATATTGAAAGGATAGATGAAAAAATCAGTAGAAAGTTAAAATATTACATGATTTGCTCTTTTATGGCTGCTTTTTTCTCTCCTCACCACATGGTTTGGCATGCTGCTAATAATCAGAACATAACTCTTCTGGGAGGGCTATTACATGAAGAAGGTAAAAGTGATTCTCTGTAATTGAGCTCCTGCTGAGTCCTGAGAAATTATTTGCAGTTAAGTTCCACTACCATGAAGGATCAAGGTTAGCTACATCTTGAAAATATGGAAGCTCTCAGAGGCCAAGGGTTTTGGCACTGACAAAGTTTCTGTAAGATTAAGGTGCACTTATACTTTCCACCAGTTCTTCCATTTTTCAAATATATGGGGCATCACATTTGCCACTGATATCAGAGGCAAGACATGAAATATGCATTTTCCCCTTAGAATCCTGCTTCCTACAAGTTTGGCTGTCCTCATTTTATGTGTCAGTTCAGTTTGAAGTTAGCAAAAGAGAGCTGTTAGCAAACATGCATATTGGATCCTGTTGTTCAGCAGGGACATGCAAATGCAGCCGCCACACCATAATGGGGTGTTTCCTAGCACATCAAATTTCACCCATGAGTAGGGAGAAGCACATTCACAGTCTTTAAGCAGATGTTGAAAGACAGGCCATTGTGAATAATATCTGTACTCTCTTGGAACAAATAATTTTCATCTCATGCAGAAAATTAAACAAAGGCTGTTTACTTTGGCACAGTGGACAGATTAGCTTAGAGGAACAACAAAACAATTTTAGAGGGGTTGTTCCCTGCCAACCAAAAAATTCAAGTAAACAAGTCTCAATTCCAATGCACATGACCTGTGAATCTCCACGGTACCTGCTGCTCACTGTGCTGACAGCTGGGGGAAGCATGAATGAACACATCAGGAGTGCCAGAGCCAGAAGCCACAATAGGGGAGAAGTTAGAGTTAGATGTCAATGACTTGACACCATCACTGAAGCCATTATATGCAACACGTGAAACATAAGCAAGACGGCACTGCTATACAGTTTCTTAGCAACGAATGCAGCGCTTGCTGTGCACATGAGCTTGTAGCGATTACAGACAAAGGCTGCGCCAAACATTAAGATCTACATTGTAATATCTTTTCTTAGGTTTATTTTTCATGTCTTTCTCTCTGGAATAAAGTTGTTCAGCACTTTTCTGGGATCTCCAACCAGGCATCAGGCATAACAAACCAACTACAGCTCTGACACATAATCATATAATAGAGGGACACATGTGGTGTAATTTTCATCTGTGTCCAAAATTAATTTAGTCAAGTCAATAGAAAAATTAAAACAATTGCCAGTTTTATTTATTTTTATTAACATAAACTTCTAAACAAAATGTTCTGGAAACCAAATATGGTTATTTGGGAAAATCTTGGCATGCATGCATTCTCCTGTCTTTCATCATCTGCTTCAGTTATATTAGCTATTTCATAACCTTTTTTTTTCACTTTAATGCTTGCTATGAATATGTCTGCAGATCATTACTTCACAAATCTTTAACACAAATAAAGCTTTAGGTTCTGTGCTGGGCCAGCAAAACACAGCTGCAAGCACTCAGTGTTGATTGACAAGCCAACTAGGTTATTGCTGGCGTAGAGTGGTATAGCCCAGAAGAACACATTTAGATTTGATGTTTTGCTGCTACTGTAGATATATTAGTTGTGTAGTGGAGCACATGTAGGAATTGTATATTAACATACACTTGATGCGTAAGCAATATCAATTCTGTGCTTGTTCGTTCTCATTCCAAGAGATAGCCTGTACTGTCTAGCCCCAGAAGATATGCATTCCCAGGAAAATAAATTCCATTACTGAATGCCACTCTGGTCAGGACATCCAATACCGAGGGTAATGAAATAACAGTCAACAACGTGAAGCTTCCCTCTCTGAGACATTCAACGTGGTCTCATGATAACTTGTATGTATTTTATGTCAAATGTGGTTCTATAAAACTTAGATTTAATTAACGTTTTTGCAGGCACTAAAATGTACAATACTGGCGTATTTTCAGCATCTAAACGTACAAATACTTACATATTTTCAGCAGTTAAACATACAAAATGGACTTACTGACGACACTTAAAATTAATCCTTATTAATATTGAAATCGCTGCATTAATTTTATTATTATTGTTGTTTTTAGTTGTAATTATCAATGACATTGTTTTCAAATGCATAATTAAACTATTTACTCATTTACTTAATATAAAATTATAACATTTTGTTATGTTCTGTGATTTATGCTGCCAGCTTGTTCCCAAGAACAGGCCTACATAATATTAAACAAGACTTTACTTTTAACCCTTAAAATAAATAACATTTCTGCAATTGTTTGACTTTTACTTGTCATGTAATGTTCACTTTGTTTGCCACGAGCCACAAAAGGCGTTTTCTCTGACATGCTGTGACTGACAATAGAACTAAAAACGCATAATCACAAAATAAATCTATTTTATTTTGTGATTATGCGTTTTTAGTTCTATTGTCAGTCACAGCATGTCAGAGAAAACGCCTTTTGTGTGCATTGTAATCCAAATCTTCAGAATCCAATGATTGCGAGGAACAGACCCAAATTCAAGCCTTTATTCGGCAATCTTCATCTCCATCACGAGCAGCGAGTCCAGTGACTAAGCATCAAAGCCGTCACTGACTGAGCCGCTCTTTACAATTCAAATTTTGCCGCTTTAAATGACAGGTTTTACGACAGGATAATCAAATGCTCATTGGCTCTCGCCTGCAATCGTCACAGATTTTGATATGTTGTGTTTCTGGTGAGGTGTGTTTGAATGATGCGCACGTGCCTTTACAAGTTCATGGAGTGGATCGAGAAAATAATCTGCATAATATTTTCAGCAATTTACAATTTAAATTCTTCTCTGCCCCTTACACAAACATACTGTATACTGTATATAGTGGCAAATAATTTTGACCCATACAATGTATTTTTGGATTTTTCTAAAAATATGCCCTAGCAAGTTAAGACTGGTTTTGAGGTTCAGGGTCACATTTGTTTAAACAATATTTGACGGCTGAGGTCGATATGTAGTCTGTAGGATCTGCCAAAAAAACATTTGTAACTCAAAACTGGCATATGCTTCTGATTGAATGGTCAGGCCATAAAAGTTGTTTTTAAAGACAACAACTTAATCCCCCTTAAGTAATGTAAAACAAAGCTCTTAATAATCAAAGAATGAACATTAAGCAGTAATGTCTTTAAGTAGCAATGCTTCCCTGTCTGATTTTAATCCAGAATGTCCACTAAGAACAGTGTAGGGTAGGGACGGGAGACAGCTAAAACAATTGTCGTCAAGGTCCAAAACAGAGTTTCAGATTGAGAAAAGATTGCAGATCATAAAGGGTTGCATGTTAGACACAATGACACCTTCTCCATCTATATGTCCATATTCAGTTCTTAGTTTAGCAGTTTAGCAAATGTAGTTGCATTTTTACTAACTCTAGGGATTTCCAATTCTGCTCCGTGAAGGTCAATGTCTAGCAGAATTTAGCTCAAAGCTGCTTCAGCACACCAGCCTGGGTGTTTCTAGTAATCTGAAATACTTAGGTTAGCTAGTTCAGATGTATTTAACTAGGGCAGTTTTTGTCTGATTTCGTCAGATTTTAGTCTGATTTAGTCTGCACTAAACACTAAACAAGGCAACTAATTTGTGAATGATTAAAATAAATTGGAATATACCGTTTGTGAATGAGGATCTTCTTTGTGTAGTCTCTGGAATAAAGAAAACTATTCTGACAGTTGACAGTGACAGTTATCAAATTAAGACCAGTGCTGGCAAGGCGACAAACTGAACAGCTGTACAGTAGCCCTTAACAGCTGCACCAACACCTTTACAGGGTGGTAGGAGGAAGTCCCCATTAAGAGCTCCACAGAGACAGTTTTGATTAGGTATGGATCAAGTTTTAATTGAGGGGCACAGATTCCCAGTGGGGCTTATGGTGTGGTCATGGACAAAGATGAGTCCGGAGAGGGTTAGTTCTGCTGCTTATTCATAATTTTGTAGTTTAGGTCCCACTTTATTTTAGTTGGCCTTTAGTACTGTGTTCTTACATTTAAATTAATAATTTGATATAATGCTCTTATTGTGAACACACATGCTTTTACAGTTTACTTATATATATATTTTTAATACCTGCATGTTATTACATCTTAGGCAATTATTTAATTTATAACAGTAATTTTTAAATACACTGTTGACCCATCCCTTACATCTTAACCCACCCTGAAACCTACCCATACCACCAAACCTTACCCGTATTCAACCTCAATAACAGCAAAAGTGATTTGGAATACATTATGAACACAATATGTACATTGTACTTATTTTTTTTTGTTAGTACATAGTAGTTAAGGTCACCTAATAAAAATTGGGACCATCATTTATTGTAGCTAGCCTAGCTAACATCAGCATTTTCAGACAGAGGTACTGATAGTAATATAAAATCAAATAAACACACACAATTATGATAAGATAATTTGTCTATGTTCCAGTCTCTGATATTTTTTATAGAAATTTTTTTTATAAGAATAATGTTTATTTATTATGCCATTAGTTAACATACGTAACCTTTAGCATTTGAGCTGGGGACACTGACTCTCTTTTGACTCTGTCTTTGTGCATATGAGACAACTCAAGACCCGGTTGGCCCACTTTGGACCAAGGTATTTGGCTGGGCAAAAAGCCCTTGGCAGTGGGCCTTGAAGAGGCTTGATCAGTCGCTGGAAGTGACAGTAGAAATAACAGGCCTTTGAACGCAATAGGATGACCACGTTTGGCCTGATAGTGGAAACACAGTTAGTGGATGAGTTAGATGCTGTTTTGTATTTTGAATCCCCAATCCATGTCAATGTCCCTAATGTAGATATCATGCACATACAAGAAAGCAGCAGCAAAAGCAGCATAATTTTCCTTGATTATTTTGTATTTCTTTCTTTCTTTATTTTTACCAATTTTGGCCAGTCACTGTCAAGATCATATAAAGGACAGGAAGCAAGTTGCAAGTTAACAATCCTTTATTAGAGACGTAAGGTCAGGCTGGGTTGGTGGTGGGTGATGCAGGGACCTCGATGGCAGCACAGACTGGTGAGAAGGTGATTGAGCGTGCAGGTGGGTGATGATGAGGGATCTGTGAGATGAATGGTAATCCACAACGACCGAACAGGAACAAGACACAAGGAGTATGCTCAGCAGATGGGACACAGACAAGAATCACGGAGGACCTCAAGAGACGAAAGACAGGGCATTAAATAGGCTGGTGGAATGAGCTGCTGCGGTAACACCCACATGAAACAATCAACATGACATAGCATGAGACAAGCAGGAAACAGTGCATTCATGAACCGAGACAGTACCCCTCCTCCTAAAGACGCCTCCTGGCGTCCCAAGACTCCCTTACCTGACCAGGGCAGGCGGATTAATCAAAGAATGAAATACAGGCTTTATTTTAGATACATGAAAGGCGGGATGAATTCTCCTGTACGCTGGAGGAAGTTTAAGGCGGACTGCCACCGGACTAATGATCTTGGTGACAGTGAACGGACCAATAAATTTGGGAGCAAGCTTATAAGAGACGGAACAGAGAGGAATGTTCTTAGTAGAAAGCCACACTTTTTGACCCACAATGTTGACAGGAGGCCTAGACTGGTGGCGGTTGGCTTTAGCCTTGGTGCACACCCCCACTTGGAGTAGAGTCTCTCGGGCTCTAGCCCAAGTGTGGTGACAACTCTGGACAAAGGCGAGAACGGAGGGCACCGTGACTTCGGATACCAGATGGGGAAAAATGGGTGGCTTGTATCCTACACTACACTCGAACAGAGATAGGCCCGTAGCTGATATAGGTGACGTATTGTGGACGTACTCCACCATCGACAGTTGTTGGCTCCAGGAGGAAGGATTCTTGGAGACCAGACATCGCAATGCCCTTTCCAAATCTTGGTGGGCTCTCTCGGTTTGACCATTGCTCTGGGGATGAAACCCTGAGGACAGACTTACAGACGCTCCCAGTAATCTACAGAACTCATGCCAAAATTTGGACACAAACTGGGGTCCCCGTCAGGAACCACGTCTATCGGGAGGCCATGTAAACGAAAGATGTGATCTACGACGGTTAATGGTGTCTCCTTGGCTGAGGGTAATTTGGGCAAGTGAATAAAGTGGGCCACCTTCGAGAACCGGTCAACCATGGTCAAAACTACCTTGTTGCCCTGGGAGGGCGGTAATAAAATCTAGTGCGATATGGGGCCAGGGTCTCGAAGGGACCGGCAGCGGTTGAAGTAACCCATCAGGGGGTCGATTCGAAGTCTTACCAGTGGCACAAACCGAGCAAGCCAAAACAAAACTGTGAATGTCGCGAGCCATAAGTGGTCACCAGAATTGTTGCTTGACCAAAAATTTTGTATGGTTAACTCCTGGATGACAAGCCACATAAAGAACAATGGCCCCACTGAATAACGTTGGACCGTAATCCTTCCGGCACAAGTAATCGGTTCGGTGGGCACCCGGGCGGAGGCGTTACCCCTTCTAAGGCCGTCTTGACCTTTGATTCGACCTCCCATTTGAGTTTGGAGACCACTAATGTCTCAGGTAAAATACACTCGGTAGTAGATGAGCATTCGGAATGGTTAAAAATGTGCGACAAAGAATCGGGTTTGATGTTCTTGGAACCCGGGTGGTACGAGAGAGTAAAATCAAAACGTCCGAAAAAAAGTGCCCACCGAGCCTGCCTGGAGTTCAACCTTTTGGCAGTACGAATGTATTCTAAATTCTTGTGGTCGGTCCATACTATAAAAGGAACCCCCGAGCCTTCTAACCAGTGGCACCATTCTTCCAATGCCATCTTGACTGCCAACAATTCTCGGTTACCAATATCATAATTACATTAGGCAGGGGATAATCGGTATGAAAAAAACCCGCACGGGTCGTCTGAGGGAGAATGTTGGGATAACACTGCACCTACCCCCACCTCTGACAAAATGAAGTGAAGGATCAGAGGTGATTAAGATAGGGGCCGAAACGAAGCAGCCCTTCAGTTTGGCAAATGCAGCCTCGGCTGTGTCTGACCACCAAACGTAGTTCTGGGGGAGGTCAAGGCGGTCAGAGATGCGGCTAGTTGACTGAAGTTGCGAATAAAACGTCGGTAGAAGTTGGCGAACCCCAGAAACCTCTGTAGGGCCTTACGGGAATCTGGACTTGGCCACTCTTCCACAGCCTTAACTTTCTCGGGATCCATGCACATTCCCTCAGTCGACACGATATATCTCAGAAACAGAACAGACTGTGCATGAAAAGCACATTTCTCTGCCTTGAAAAAAAATTCTCTAGCAACCTCTGAAGCACTCGTCGAATGTGCTGCACATGTTCCTGGACAGAAGAGGAAAAATCAATATGTCTTCCAGGTAGACATATATGAATTGATCGATCATATCTCGCAGCACGTCATTGACGAATGCCTGGAAGACTACTGGGGAGTTGGACAGCCCGAAGGGCAAGACCAAGTATTCAAAGTGCCCCCTGGGGGTGTTAAAAGCGGTCTTCCATTCATCCCCCTCCCTAATACGGACCAAATGATAAGCATTACGTAAGTCCAATTTCGTGAAGATCGACGCTCCCTGCAACCTCTCGAAGGCTGAAGACATCAACGGCAAAGGGTATGTATTCTTTATCTTGATGTTGTTCAGTCCTCGGTAATCAATACAAGGTCGCAGCGACCCGTCTTTCTTCCCCACAAAAAAGAACCCTGCCCCCGCTGGAGAAGAGGAAGAGCGGATGAACCCCGAAGCTAGAGAATCAGAAATATATTTCTCCATAGCCTACCTTTCTGGGACAGAAAGTGAACATAACTTGCCTTTAGGCGGAGACTTACCTGACAGTAAATATATGGCACAGTCATAGGGACGATGCGGAGGGAGAGAAGCAGCACAAGACTTACTGAACACTTCCTTCAGGGGGAGGTACTCCGCGGGCACATTAGACAAATCCACTGCTTCCTCCTGAAACATAGACATAGATACAGACGGACAAGCAGACACTAGACAAGATGCCAGGATTGAATGAAGTTGCCAGTCCACTTTGGGGTTGTGACGGAAGAGCCAGGGGTGACCAAGAACTATCTTTGTCCATTGAGGGCGTGAACCATGATCTGGTGAGTGAGGGGTCTGAGGGGAATTGGAAGTTTGCGTGCAAGTGCATGGTCCATGAAATTACCTTCAGCCCTGGAGTCCAGAAGTGCTTGACAGTCATGAAAACATGCTGACCATCTCATTTTTACTGGGAGGTCTTCTCGGCGGAGAACCCACCCGATAGTAGCCTCATACTTACTACCGGGCTTGACCTTTTACCGGACAGGTGTAGGCCTGATGACTCTCGGTGTGAGACTGGGTAGGTTACATCGTTCCACTCATGTCAGTCATGCATCTTCCCTTAGTGCCAGCTCAATTAGTCCATTGAGTGAGGTCGGAAGGTCCAGGGGCATAGATCTCCTTCTGGACGCAGTCAGCCAGCCCATGCAGGAACATGTCCCACTGCACCTCCTCGTTCCATTGACACTCCACCGCCAGGGTACGAAACTCAATAGAGTAATCCGATACTGATCCCTCTCCTTGTCGTAATTCGGCTAGCCTCCTAGCTGCTCTCCCGGCGATGGCTCGATCGAACACTTGCCTCATCTCCATGGCGAGTGTCTGGAACGAGGTGCAGCATGGATCTTGATTCTCCCACACCGCCGTTCCCCATAATGCCGCCCTCCCAGTGAGCAGCGTCAAAACGAACGCCACCTTGGCTTGTTTGTTGGAGAAGGTCCTGGGTTGAAGAGAGAAGTGCATAGAGCATCTTGTTAGGAAAGCTCTACAGAAATTTGGCTCACCAGAGTAGGTTTCTGGAACTGGAAGGTGTGGTTCCGGCTGGGAGGGGGTCTCCGTGGTGTTGGGGGACCGGACGGTGTGAGTGCCGAGTGGGGGCTCACAGAAGTTGCCTGGACAGCACGACCAGTGTTGTTAAGATTCCATTCCTGGGAGTCCATCGTTCGAGCATATAACGCCGAAGATGGCTTACTTGCTGCTTCCATGGGTGGTCAGATCGTTCTGTCACGATTGTATAAAGGACAGGAAGCAAGTTGCAAGGTAACAATCCTTTATTAGAGACGTAAGGTCAGGCTGGGTTGGTGGTGGGTGACGCTGGGACCTCGATGGCAGCACAGACTGGTGAGAAGGTGATTGAGTGCGCAGGTGGGTGATGATGAGGGATCCGTGAGATTAATGATCCACAACGACCGAACAGGAACAAGACACAAGGAGTATGCTGAGCAGATGGGACACAGACAAGTATCATGGAGGACCTCAAACAACGATCTGACTAACAAGAGACGAAAGACAGGGCATTAAATAGGCTGGTGGAATGAGCTGCAGCTGCCGCTGATCAAGATGATCACCCACATGAAACAATAAACATGATGTAACATGAGACGTGCAGGAAACATTCATGAACCATGACAGTCACTGTCTCAATTTGCTGGGCTCAGATAGCAGTCCCATGTCTTTGATGATTTAAATAATTAACATTTAGATGCACCACAATTCTTCTGTAAAAAAGAATTCTTCTGTATGTAAAGGTGATGGGATGTGCAGGCAGGAGTGTTCAGTCAGTATGTTTCCTTCTCATTTAAGCAGTAATTTCCAAATGATATGTCCTTTGGTGAGTCAAGGGCACAAGCTGACAGTGTGCTGTCATCAGCGCTGTGTGGCGACCCATGGGCCCAATGAGATTGCTTTACTTCCTCACTGTTTGTGTGATTTTATGGCTCAATTTCAAAACTGCCTACAAAGATCTGCCTACAATGACAAAAGCATTTTATGGCATCATAGACTGATGCAAAAGCTGTTTCAGAAGGTAGGCATCAACATTATGCTGCTATAAACAATACCTGCAATTTTTGTTTTATAAATAATAAATAATAAATTAAGGCATTCATAGAGAAAGAAGTCCCCAAAATACTGCAACAATTTAATCTAACTGGAAAAATAATAAAAATAATAGATTAGAAATTATTATGAAAAAAGGTGCGTATGTAATAATTTATTATAGTCATATACCTGTTTAATTATGAAATAAATAGAAATAATAGCTAAATACTACCAATACTACTTCTAATACAGTAAAGAGAATTAAAAGATGCTGTTCTAACCATGCGCACTTTTGATTAAGTGATGCCAATCTCCTCATCACTAGAAAGAGATAGAAGTCTCCAGCCTGTCAGAAAAAAAAACAGATACAATGATCCGAGACTCTGGCCCATGAGAGAAGCAACATTAACAGATATATCCATGTTCTGAGACCTGTGTAGAAAGAGACAATAACAGATTCCATTCTTCTGAGTCTTAGCTCGTGTGATAGCAGGCAGACAACAGATATAACAATGATACACAGGGGCACCGGACTGGGGGTAAAACCAGTACTGATTACCAGGCCCCAAAGGAAGATAGGGCCCTTGAAAAGTCTGGAATATATATTTTCAAGGGGGGGAGGGCCCATTAGGACTGCCTATGCATAGGGCCCGCGATCTTGTGCAGAGTCCCTGATGATACAACTCTGAGTCTGTGGATGTGAAGGCAGAGAGAGCAACTGAACTGAAAGGTCTAAGACTCCCAAATATATATTTTACCACTGTCTTTTGTTAAAAATTATGTAGGAAAAGTAATAGATTAATTTATGACAAGAGTGCACCCTCAAAAATCTACATTATAACAGGAGTTTTGACCTTCTTCATTGCCATCACATTTTAGAAATCATCAGAAATTATATATCTCAAAATTCATCCTTTAAAACCCATTTTAAAATCAGAAATTGCATTACCTTGTAAATGATACATCAATATCATGTTACAAAATGTTTTTCATTCATGAATTATAAAAATTTAAGTTTGAATCGTTCACTATAAAGTCTATGTTCAAAAATGTGAGTGACAGTTAATAGTACTTAAGATAATCTAAAGGGCATCAAACTGTACTCAAATGTGCTATTTTGGGACACAATGGGAATGATATAAAATCTCTTTAATAAAAAAAAAAAAAAAGTATTTAGATACCAATTGTAGTTCACTTGAACCCACTAGTTTATGAGAGATGGGTTCAAGTGTACTAAAAGTGGTAACTAAATATAAGATTTTTTTTTTTGGTATAAAATACAAGTACAAAATTAGTGTGCGAATATAGAGCATTTTAAGTACATTATGGAAGTGCAATTTTTTTTCTACTGAGATTCTTCTCTGGCAAGATGAACCAACATCGTGTGGTTTAATTCCAAGTCAGAATTGTGGACTGATATACTTCTGAAAATTCATCCAGTTCCTTCTGCTTGAAATAATAGTGTCATTAGCTCAAATCAGTTCAGTGTAGGTTCAGCTGAGATCAATAACAGTGTAACAATCATCAATTTGAAGTGAGTTCAATTCCGTTATAAGCTGTTCTACAAAAGGGAGCTGAGGCTTGCGGTCCTCACGGTTCATGGCCTGCTGTTGCTGAGGTACAGTGGCAGCTGAGATTGTGGGGATTGCAAATGAGGAGGTGGATGTGCTCAGCATTGAGGACTCGCCACTTATCTCTTGCTAATGAGGAGATGGTGGTGGTTGTTACTCATGCTGTGGCTGAGTGAAACATTGACTGGCCAGTTAAGAGGCAGGATGTTTGTCCTGAAAGTAAATTGGATGAATGTTTCCTGCCAGTAAAATCACAACCTCCATTTCGGGGCATGCTGTTTCTCCTGATCTCCACACCGAGGTGTCAAGAGACTGCTGTCAGCCCGGCTCTTCAGTCCCCAAGTCACTAATTACTGAAATATAAGTGGATTGAAGCAGAACGGGTATGGGGTCATTGACATGTTGACGTTGTGTCTTTTGCATGCCCCAATTCAAATGTAGACACACAATAAGCGCGCTCATAATAGAAGCTCATGCACTGCAACATGCTTTTTTTCCAGGCACATCTACGTCATGGCAAGACAAAATTGTTTAAACTTTTCAGAATGCCACAAGTGACAAGAAGCAACCAATCAGCTAGCTTTACCCTTTCCAATACAACACTGAAAGCTCAGCCAAGACAGAGGAACAGCTGATCATTGATGTACAAGGATATTCATCTTTAAATACAAAATTTAGTAGCAGAGCTACTGCAAGCAAGCTATTTTCAGTGCTGACTTTGATTTGCAATTTTCAGAGATGCCCCAAACCATCAACCTTCTATGGCAGCCCTGGTGGCTACTGAGAAGTATCTCTAGTTGAATTGATCTGACCTGAAGTAAAGGGACAATTCCGCTTTCACCTTTTGGCTCCTTTGGTGATGCCATAAACACCGATGTCGAGAGGTTCCAAGAGGCAAAGAAGCAAACTGCAGTGTTCAAGAGCTACCTCCCTCACCTGGTTCAAGTTTTGGCAGCTGCTTGGTGAGCGTAGCAGTATCCAGCAAGTCATTTCCCAGTGGACGCTTGGAGACGTTGCAGCACTGTGAAGCAACCACCTCTGAGGAAATTATCAGAGCAACCAGTTTGCTTGTTCTCTGCCAGTCATCTGTTTCAGGGCACCTAGTATTCACCTGGTTCTCCTAGATCATCTGACAGTGTTGAAACTTCAGCCGAATGTGTCTTGATGGGTCCTGCAGACTTTAGAAAGAGGCTACAGAGAATATAGGCTCACACAGCTCTTCTCCACATACAGAATGGACAGTGACAGGCATATTAAAGGGGCTACTCAAGGCAGAATATCGCATACAGATAAAGGCTTATACACCAAGGATGTTCACTATAATGATCATTTTGATTATTCTATGTGAACAGTGGAGTGCACTCCTCATGTGTTAGATTCACTTTTAGAATGGTTTTCCAGCTGATGAGCTCCAGGATTAAAGTGCTAGATGACATAAATGCAGCGTGCATATAATAAACAATGTTATTGTCTGCCGGTGTGGACACTAATATGTTTTTTTTTTTTTTTTGACTTTGCAATTTTAATCACAATTATTTCTGGGGCAATATATCGGCCAACAAAAAGTAGTTATCGTAGTTTAGTCCTCTTTGGTAGAAGAAAGGACCGAAAGGGCACTTTAGCATTGGACTGTGCACCCCACTGGTAGGCCTGGTGTAACATTAGGAAAGAAAGAATACATGAACTTTGTTTGGATAAATGCTGTCTGTTTGTTTGTTTGATTTCACTGCAGATTCATTTTTAAACAAGATACCGTTCAATGCAGGCTTTTCAGAGAGACTGAAAATAAAAGATGATGCACTGCAGACTACATTAGATCTGACAGTAATGTTGCAACACACAAGTGCGAGTAAAAATGTTTTTACCATGCGTCACTATTGTTTTGTCTGATTCAGATCTTTTGATATGTACTAGTAATACCCACATTGTTTTCAGAATACGTACATTTTTTAGCATTATTATGATTGGTGTTCATCTATTATTCTTCTGTTTCACAATATTAGCAGTGGGCTTAATTTCCAAATTTTTTATATGACCTATAACAGTGGATTTCAAGCCTGTTCTGGAGCATCACCAGCACTGCACATTTTGCATGTCTCCCTAATCTAATATGGAAAAATATGGAATATATGAAAATATGGAATTTTCCTTTAATGCCAACTTTAAGGCAGGCTACGACATAAAATATATATGTATTTATAAATGCTTTATTATAAATGTTGCAAAAATATACACAGATAAGGTGTTCAGTCAGTTCAGGGGTGTTATAATTCCTGTCAAATTGGGCTGTTTTGTGTTTAAGGGCTTTTATTTTGAAGTATATTTTCTATTCCCATTGTTTCACTGTTTCATTTCTTGTATCTAGTTTTGTAATCCCTTTGTAATCCTATCTTTGTTTGTTGCCATAGCGATTCATTACCTAAATCTTTTCCTTGTCAAGCCCTTGTCACCATGTGTATTTACAGCCCAGTGTTTCCTGTGCTGGTTGTCAAATCTTGTCCGTTGTGGGTGTATGGATTTGTTTTCTGTTGGGTGTCAAAGAAATACAAAATGTGCAGTGCTGTGGGCTACTCTAGAAGCATTACATAAAACACTGATCTAAAACTTGTCAGATGTTTATTTATTTCTATGTATTATTTCTATTTCTATTTATTATATATTTATGATATAGCACAATAGTACAGTAAATGATAACAGTGGTGTTTGAGAGGTTTCAGCAGATATTTATTTCTACACTGTGGGCCTGAGCTAAGGAATAAAGAAAGCACTGAGATTTTTCCATGGTCTGCACTGAAATTGATTTTAGAGCAATAGGAAAAACAAATCTAAATACAAAAAAATCGATTTCCTGGAGACTGCTGGATGCAGTTTGGAGCTTTATATTTCATTTGAAAGCAGGGTTGTGTGTGTTTTTGTGGCTCCTTATTCACGTTCCCCACCAAGCCGGCTGCAGTCATTGAGTTTGGAGTAGATTTTATTACATCCGATTCGATCAAACTCCATAACCTTAATCTGTCTTTTTCTTTCTCGCCTATTAATCCAATTCATCCGACAACCTCCTTCAGGGCAAGGGAAGTGCAAGTATGTGTGTTTGTGTGTGTGAATGATTACCGGATCTCTATCAAAATGCTTGTGTGGTGACTAGCATCAGTTTTTGATGAAGTTTCAAGAACACTTGTGTGAATATTAGTACTGTCAGTGCATCCATCTTGTTCCATATCCTCCTCTCTGTGAGCTTCAGCAGTGGTGTAGGTATTTGGGCATGTATGGTTGGCTTTCCACAGCACTACGCCTGCTGTGTTATCTGGGTATGCAAGACACGCTTTTGTTCTTCGCCTCAGTCTTAATATAAAACCAATCACTTGCACTGCAGTAAATAAAATAAAATAATAACTGGTGACTAACTGAGGATGGCTGAGTTTGAGGTGTGTGCTTTTGTGCATGACTTGATTATGGTGAAGATCCGGGACATGTGAGCTGATTAACTGTGAATAAGTGCAGGTGATTAGTATTCGGGTTACTGTGCTCCTTCAGTTCTGGTGACAGAGGAGCCTGGCGTGTCTGTGACACCATAGTTACACTTTAAAGCCATCAAGTCTGCTATATTTCATTATACTGTTATTACTGGATCTGCCTTTGAGTAATAATCACAGTAATACATTATGTGGATCAAGCAGTTTACAGCGATATGGAAAAACCTATTCAGTCCCATTTACATGCTGCTTGTCATTAATACAATTTAAATAGCCTTGTTCGTTGTTGCTGTTTCTTCCAATTCAAAACATAAAAAAAGGTAATGTGAAATTAAGATATTAGTCCTGCAAAATGCTCTGTTATAGCTGCTTTGGAACAATGTAGTGTAAAGTGCAATATAAAAAAAGTTGACTTGCCAATGTCTAACCATAGTGCAGTTTTTTTTTTTTTCAAGCTAACTTGTAACTAAAAAATATACTTGAGTAAAAGTACTATTTCTGGAATCAACTACTATCTGGATTTTTCCAGGTTTTTCAGACAAAGAAATTATAGCATCTACAGACCCATGACATGGTTAAATGTGTTACTTTTGTATTTGTATTCATTGTAAATTAACACGTTAACAGCCCTAATTCTTACAGTATTTTGTTCAACTACTAAAAACAAGCATCAATCACATTAGAAAAATTCACATCAGCTTATCTCACTTCACGTCTCCCTGAATTCACCAGTATCAACGGTTAAATCAGATGAAGATGTTCAACTTCTGTTTGTGTGTGTAATGTTGATTCCCCACTATCACCATCACTTGAATGGCCATCTCTTTCATGTTAGTCGGCGTCTCTTTGATCTTGGTGTTGTGGGGGTTGAAAAGCTGGCAAGTCTGAAGTACTGTAAATCATGGATACAATATCCATATATACACGCTGCGCCCTTCATTTTCCACAAGCTGCCAGCTTGTGGTACTCAAAAAGAATAGAACATCACAATAATACATATTTCATGAAGGCAAGGCCAAAAGTGAGCTAGTACACTTCCAGTGGCAGGGAAGAGGGTTTGAATGGGGCAGGGTGAATGGCATTAAGCCAGGTACTTTCAGTGAGAAAAAAGAGAGGAAATTTAGAGCAAAGAGTTTAACTTTGGGTACCTCAAAGACTCCAGGACCGGGAGTGCTGATATGTGTATACTGAGATAGATAAGGATTTTGGAGGAAAAAGGGCAGAGCTTTTAGCTCTAGTTATATTAATAATAATAATAACAATGAAAAAGCAGAAAGTTGTGGGTTCAACTTCAACAGCTGAGTCTAGCTAGGACACAAGACTGCTAAAAGTAGTGATGGTCGCTTTTGAAACACAGCTTCATAAAGCTTCGAAAATATTATTATTTCATTAAATGTAATGCTTCTGCATTTGTCACATTCCCCAGTTCAAGAGACCCAGCCGACAGATTGGTGTTACCTGTAAAACAGGATAAAGTTAAAAGAAGAGGAGAGTCATGTCTGGTGCTTCACAGCTCTTTGGCTGATGTAATATTTATTTAATGCACAATCAGTCAACTTCAAATACAAATATTGCTTCTAAAGCATCACAATCATTTGTCTGTGGTTCTCTTATTAGTACTTCACATTGGTGTCACCGACATCAAAATAAATCCTATATCTCTTTGGTCACAATTCTTCATTTTTAACATCTAAATACTCAGTAGATCCTTTTTATTAGCAGCAATATTCATGTTCACCCACATAAGATTTAGTGTTTATGCATATTAATTGCATATGTGCTTGTACAGTATTTGTCATGAAGAGCTTTCAAACAAGATAGATCCAGTTGCAGCTTTTCTTACAGAGTCCAAAAAGTAGTCCGCATTGTGGCAAAAACAGAAAAACATAAGCACAAGTTCCTCCACAGAGGAACCCCCAAGAAATACTGGATAAAGGACTGTTCGACCACTGAATCCAGCAGTGTCTGCCATAATATCGAACTAAGTGCGTGTTCTTGATAATTGTTCTTGCTAAAAAATATCTTCTAATAACATGAGAGCTGCACTTCAGTTTAAAGCTGAATTGTTGTGCACCTATAGCATTCCTCGCTGACAATAAAAGAGGAAAAGTGATCAAGTGCATCCACTACAAATAGGTCTAAATTCAAATAATTTTGGTTTAAATTCTGTGTAATGACTATGTAATTTCAGTCCTTATCTCCATATGAGAGTAGAATATTTAATGTAAGTGTATATGTCGACATGAAAACAGAGCTTAAAATCATTGTTTAATTGTTTCGTTAATTTTCTCACTCCAGGAAAAACATCTGTATGCATGGGTCAGAGTTTGCGATATTTTTTTTACTGAAAATGTATAGTATAATGCTATAAAATAAACATAATGATCACTGGAGAATACTTAAATTACTTTTTGTCACTTTAGTGTGAACATCGTATGTAAAGGAAAACAACAAGACTTCAAACTGGTTTATAAATAACAATAAGGTTTACAATCACAATGCATTGTAGTAGTGCAAATAGTTACATTTTAATGGTTTCTATATAAATTCCTGTCTTTCGTACCTTTCTTATCTTCCTTACCTGTGTGTGATGGGACAAAGCTGTCACTGCATTAAGGGTTGGGTACTGTCGTTGTGCCGGCTGACCTGGGTGTCATAAATGTAAATATTTCTTGACCGTTTCTCCCTAGTAGACTTCCTCACTAGACCCTCAGCCTCCATACGCCTTGATACTCTTTCTGGCTCGTCACAGGCATCTATCCGTTCGCCTCATTCACATCACCTCCACACAGGTGGTACAAGGCAAATACTGTATTTCCATTTGGATGATTATTGTCTCTGATGTTATTCGTATCCCTGCCTGCTTTACCATGACAAAAGGTCCATGGGAAAATAGTTCTGCTTCTGTTTCATTTCCCCCGTAAATGTGATAAAATAATGATCTCTAAATGCGTCATAAGATCATACACTGAGAATTTTGCTGCTTGAAAATGAGAATTTGATGGGTTGCAGTTATTTAAAATGCTATAACCATTGTTCATGGCACAATGACTGTGTGCAAACATTTTCACTCTCAGTGAAGCCTCAGATAATCTGTGAACTAATGGCTACAATGTCCCTTTAAATATGATCACATTTTTATGGTTCTGCATAAGACTTTTGACAGATTATTAAACAGGAGTTGCTGACTTTTATTAAACTTGTGCTGCCGCCTGTGCTGTCTGCTGTACTTGATGTATGGCAAGATAGAAACATCTGACAAACTGTCTGATGAAATCACAATAATCATGGTGCATTCTTTAAGGACGTCAATGTTTAACTTCAGCATCTGTTTCTTTTTTATATAAATTGCATTACAGATGTTATCTACATCTGTAAGAACATCTGTTAAAGCTCTATAGTTGATGCTTTTCCACGTTAAAATGAAGAGATTACATTGTTATGTGATCAGTAGGGGATAAGGGCAGTGTTAGTTGTCTGAATAATATATAAAGCTATATGTGTGTGTGTGTGTGTGTAGACAGATAGATAGCTTTTTGAGGGCAAAAAATATAACTCACCTTTAAAGACAGAGCAGCTGTACGAGACTGTAAATATGTGACGCCTGAATTAGGTTTGGGAGGTCCATTCAGTATTCTGTTTGTTCATACAGTGAGTGTCACAAAGAAAATGTTAATGTATGTGTGATATTTGTGGAGTGTCCAGATGGAAACCATGCAAAGGAGAGGGCCAAGGTCATAGGAACACACACACACACGCACGCACGCACGCACGCACACACACACACACACACACACACACCTAATCATAGCTAATGTGACAAGACAGCAGCAATGACAAGGAAATGAAAGGACTAAATATATTTATTCAACTCAAAGAATAGCAAACCAGGACACATAAAGATAGAAAACAACACAAGAATACTGTTATTAGCTCCACAAACAAACTTTCACAACAAAAATAAGAGCGAAACACCTTGAAGTCAAGATTTAACAGAAAAAACATCTCTGACACTCTTTCTTAGAGATACACAGTGGCAGGGAGGGTCGTGGGTCAAAT
This sequence comes from Carassius auratus, assembly GCF_003368295.1. Lineage (NCBI taxonomy): Eukaryota > Metazoa > Chordata > Actinopteri > Cypriniformes > Cyprinidae > Carassius > Carassius auratus. The sequence goes on from NC_039263.1 coordinate 4,868,987, forward strand.
AACCAAACAAAACTTTTCAGTTTAACCAAATTAGCTCCAATAATTTCACACTAGTTGGCCATACATTAAGACACTGCAAATATTAAAGTCCATACATTTTATACACCTCACATAAATCTTAATCCAAGTACATAACCTCACAATTATAGGTTCACTGACGAATCTTGGGTTTCAGTTGTGTTTGACAACAGTTCCACTTGAAATCTATTGCAACATGCATGTTACAGAGTAAGTCAAGTCCACCAGGAGCTTGAAAAAGTAAAACATAAATCTTTCTTCTCAGTATATAACATGTAATCCTTATTGTTTGGTCTCAAATCCAGAACCAACCAACAGAATAAGCGCAGAATGTACTGGATAGGCTGACTGAACATGTAAGCAAGAGGGTCATAAGGGCAGCAAAGTGCACAAAAAATCTTAGAGTCATATTTTACATAAGTTTGCAAATGCAGATTCAAATACTCAGTGTATACTAGTGTGTTACAGGTGTCCTATTGTAAATGCATTCTTGTGTTACATTTTAAGATAACAAACCTAATACTCAAAGGTGGTGCTATCCTTAAATGTGCCTTAAACTAAACAGGATATTATTCAGCTAGCCATTAAAAAAGAAAAAAAAGAAAAGAAAAGAAAAGTAATTTACATTAACGCCCACTATCTAGCGCCTCTTGTGGCGACGTTGAGAATACGACAGATACTAGCATTGTATTATGGATTGCACTGCAATGTCATGCATCACACTTGCACAACTAGAAGTGATGTTATGTTCACATATTTGTGTAGAGTTTTGAACAGTTTTATTAAGATGATTTATTAAGTGACAGAACAACAACCTATCTTTACAACAATTACAAAAATAAAAAAAAATAAAAAAAAATGCAAAAAACATTGTTTCTTGAACTGACCCATCACAAAGCTCCCTTGATATTTTTGTGCAAGAAGCTTAACATCAAAGTTAATATGTATATATGTATGCTTATAGGTATTTATATAAATACATACAACATTATGCATTATCCGTGGGCAAATCACTATCCCTGTACTTTTCATTTGGCACAACTTATAATTTGGCTATAATCATGGCAGTCTCATAGTCGTATACATTGAGGCAGGTTCCCCCTTGCGCAGCACTTTACTTCAGACAAATTTTGACTTTCTTTTCTGCACTGACAGTTACAGTATGACTTTTATTGCAAACACATATCCATGATGCACATCTTAGTAACTGTGAGACAGTAGAAGATTGTCAAAAATGCACTGATACAGAGGACATTGAATCAGTAAGTCAGAAAAAACTGTTTTCTGTGCTTAAGATGACTAAAATGACCAGTCAAAAAGTGCCGCCCTAACAAGATTTAGTGGGATATCAGTCATTCCCTATGACACAGTCTACTGTTTGCAGCCTATGTCCTTGTTCTATCAACCTTTTGGTATTGAATCACAGTGTAATACGACATAAAATATCTAGCATGTGTAGCATGAGTACAATAAGTATGACGTGACGAACCACCAAGAGGAACAAGATTGATGTTGTTCAAAAACAAAGAAAATAGAAGAAGATAATGTTCATCCTATAGAAGCCTGAAATGTGCACCTATGATTCCCTTGAGCTTTCCTACTTCAGTTTCTCATACCATAACAAGAATAAGGCATTTTGTAAAGAACAAGTCGCGTATCAAACCCAGATAATTGTGAAAATAAACCAGAAAACGCAATAAAATTACATCTACCAGTTCCACTAAACCACACGGTTGTGTCAGATGCTTTTGGACATGCAGGAATTTGCCGGAATCATTTTTTTCTTTTCTTTTTTATACAGTATATACAGAGGACCTGGCAGATTGTATATCAGATTGTACATTAAACATTTAGAAAACTGCACACAAGGTGGTACATCTAGCAAAGCTAGCATAAGGCTAGTGTTAGTAGCCAAGATGCTAACCATTCAACATGATCCAGAAATTTTAGACTTGAAAAATACTCAAGGGGGATTTCAAATGTGACCCTGCACCACAAAACTGAGATTTAAGCTGAATAAATAAGCTTTCCATTGATGTATGGTTCATAAAGATTGAACAATATTTGGTCGAGATACAACTATTTGGATATCTGCAATTTGAGGGTGCAAAAAAAGAAAAAAAAGAAAATGCAATGCATATCACTAATCAAAAAACAAGTATTCATATATTTACGGTAGGAAATTTACAAAATATCTTCATGGAACATGATATTTACTAATATCCTATTTTTGGCAGAAAAGGAAAAATCTATCATTTTGACCCATACAAATTTTTTTTTTTGGCTATTGATAAAAATATACCCCAGCGACTAAAGACTGGTTTTGTGGTCCAGGATCACAAATGTGTAATCAAGCTTTAAAGCAAGTTTAAGCTGTTAATCAGCAACATTTGAAAAGTTTTTCTGTCAGAATTCATCAGTGATAACTTTACCAATTAGCATTTGTAGTGCTGTACATTTGCCGACAAAGTTTACAGAAGTAATGCTTATGGGAATCAACACGACTACATTTCCCAAGTATCCTATGTCAAGTGAGCTGACAACATCAAAAAACAAAACAAAAACAAAAACAAACAAACAAACAAACAAACAAAAAAACACATACAACTTTTACTTGTTCTCACATTTGAATAAACTATCATGCCACTACCCTGATAGCACAAGTAGAATACATCATGGAGACGTTTATTTAATGTGCACATTTTCACCTGGAAGATCTATTTTTTTTTTTCAGTTTGCTCATCTGTGATACATTTCTAGACATTTACACATGTCCTCAAAGCAACTGTATGCAACTTATATACAGTTGATTTATGATGTTTATTATTTTAAATAATTGTAAAACTGCTTTTTAGAAGATGTTTAGCAGATGTTAGATGTTTCCAAATGAAGAACTCTTTAAGACGTCTTAGAGATGTATGTGTGCCATCTGGGTTAGTTATACACAATGTTGTTTTTGCACATCTGTACTGATGCTATAAGGGTTATACTGTGTACTATAAAAAACATAGATCATGTATGCTATCAGATATGTAGTTAGCATAAATAGATTTAAATTTCTATATAAATATACTTCTTACATGTGATTTTATTAATGATTTGTTCTATTTGTCAACAATCAATACCAACATCAGTTGATCTAGCCCTACTATAGCTCAGATGAGATGTATGGAGCATATGGATATGCACTCCAGATACTGTATATGGCTATTTGAAGGGCCATTATGAGATACAAAAACATAAAGTCTCCTGATAACACAACAGCATATGTGGTGATGTAACTAATGAATAGATTGTCATGCATTCATTTATTTTTAACACATCCTAATGTAAGAGAAAAACAATCTTATTATTATTTAGAATATTAAAATGAACATGAGTTCTATTCATTTGCTTATATATGCACTGATTAAAACTATAAAAATGTAATGGCTTGTGTCTGAAGCTACTGATCAACAAAATGCTGGTCATATAATTAGAATATCATCAAAAAAGTGATTTATTTCACTAATTCCATTCAAAAAGTGAACTTTGTATATTATATTCATTCATTACACACAAACTGATATGTTTCAAATGTTAATTTCTTTTAATTTTGTTGATTATACCTGACAGCTAAGGAAAATCCCAAATTCAGTATCTCAGAAAATTACAATACTGTGAAAAGTTTCAATATTGAAGACACCTGGTGTCACACTCTAATCAGCTAATCAACTCAAAACTCCTGCAAAAGCTTTTAAATGGTCTCTCAGTCTAGTTCTGTAGGTTACACAATCATGGGGATGACTGCTGACTTGACAGTTGTCCAAAAGATGACCATTGACACCTTGCACAGGGAGAGCAAGACACAAAAGGTCATTGCAAAAGAGGCTAGCTGTCTACAGAGCTCTGTGTCCAAGCACATTAATAGAGAGGTGACGGGAAGGAAAGATGTGGTAGAAACAAGTGTACAAGCAAAATAGGGATAACCACACCCTGGAGAGGATTGTGAAACAAAACATTCAAAAATGTGGGGTAGATTCACAAAGAGTGGACTGCAGCTGGAGCCAGTGCTTCAAGAACCACTACACACAGACGTATGCAAGACATGGGTTTCAGCTGTTACATTCCTTGAGTCAAGCCACCCTTGAACAACAGACAGCGTCAGAAGCTTTTAAAGACAAAAAGGACTTGACTGCTGTTTGGTTCAAAGTTATGTGCTCTGATGAAAGTAAATTTTGCATTTCCTTTGGAAATCAGGGTCCCAGAGTCCGGAGGAAGAGAGGAGAGACACACAATCCACATTGATTGAGGTTCAGTGTAAAGTTTCCGCAGCCATTGATGGTTTGGGGTGCCATGTCATCTGCTGGTCCACTGCGTTTTCTGAGGTCCAAGATCAACACAGCCATATACCAGAAAGTTTTAGAGCACTTCATGCTTCCTGCTGCTGACCAACTTTATGGAGATGCAGATTTCATTTTCCAACAGGACTTGGCACCTGCACACAGTGCCAAAGCTACCAGCACCTGGTTTAAGAACCATGATACCCCTGTTCTTAATTCAAAAGAAAATCTATGGGGTATTGTGAAGAGGAAGATGTGATATGCCAGACCGAAGAATGCAGAAGAGCTGAAGGCCACTATCAGAGTAACCTGGGCTCTCATAACACCTGAGCAGTGCCACAGACTGATCGACTCCATGCCACGCCGCATTGCTGCAGTAATTCAGGCAAGAGGAGCCCCAACTAAGTATTGAGTGCTGCACATGCTCATACTTTTCATCTTTATACTTTTCAGGTGGCCAAGATTTCTAAAAATCCTTTCTTTGTACAAGTTTCACTTTTTGAATGGAATTAGTGAAATAAATCAACTTTTTGATGATATTCAAATTATATGACCAGCACCTATATATATATATATAATCGGTAGGACCAATTTCTCCATACTTAAATCACTTTTCACACAGTAAACACAATAGCAGTCTGCCGGCTAAAACGTGGGTAATTTTTTCATTGCTTTGGCACAAAATACAATACTGAAAAACTGTAAACATGGACATTGTATTTTTATGAGTGACAAAGTATGTTGGTTGGATGTCAACCTTTGAAGGATTTATGTAAAAATGAAACCATTTGAGACATGCATGATGTTTTTTGGTATTTTTACTGCATTTTGGATGTGAAATTTGCTAATGTTACAGACAGAAAGCCGGTTAGCAGAACTGTGTGAAGAGTTTAGAAAAAGTGACCCAAGTATTGAGAATTCGGTCATAGCGTTTGATAAAAACAAAACAAACAACAACAACAACAACTGTTAGTGTACACTGTTCTTGAAATGACCTGATGAAATGGCAAAGGTAATGTTTTTTTGCTTAATATAGCTTGCTGTCACATAAGTACATACTTTACGCAACTTTTAAGTTTATCTACAAAAATGTCTCTATTTAAATTCACATGTAAACCTGGCACTTTCTAAGTGAATGCAAAAAAGATTGTTGTTCCAAAACGAGATGCATAATAAAATGTAACAAACTATAAGAAAAAATTAATAAATAATCAAATTCATAAGGGAACAATGGGGATAACAACACATAAATATGCACACATCCATGTTGAGTGCATGTTCTCATATTATCTTAAATATATGTTTAAAAACACTAACTGAATTTTGCATGAAATTTTACACACAGGAAATTATGAAATTGGCTTGCAATTGCCAAAATATCAATATTAATAGAAATAGTGCATTCACAAACATGACTACTGTATTGTCCAACACACACACACACACACACACAAATCACCAGTGTAATGATCTACCAAAATCACCAACACTTCAGTGTGATGTAATGGAAATGCATGTTTATCCTGTGTGGCATTGGCCCAAATCTCAGATGCAGCCTTTATATTCTTCACAACTGAAATGTTTCTTAGCGTTTCATATCCTCAGATGAGGGTCTGATCCACACTGCTCATACTGGCCTCAAACAAAGCAGCGTTGTCTGGCTCAGTGCCTTACAGTCAGCCGTCAGCACTAAATCAACTCGCATGCAGGACAGCTCTGAGTTTAATACCACCCTGTGAGAGTTCAATCAACTCTGATGTTTTCTTTAGGCAGGCGTAAACTTAAAGACAATGTCAGCATGTGCCAAACTATTCATCTCTATGGCGAGTGATTAAAAAGGCACACAGTTTCTTTTTCTTGGAGCCTACTCAGGCTGTTTAAACAATAAGAGTCACTAGACGATAAAATGCACTGATAGACCCATGGGGATGTAAACATATCTAGATGACACTACTGACATAATACTCTGGGTTTGCCAAGAGTCAAAGAACAGACAGTCAGTAATGATGCACCTAAGGACATCACTACTGACTGCTGAAAGGCTGCAGGTTCTTGCCAATGGTGACTGAAAGCCAATAGTGACTGATGTTTTTCTTCTGATGATAGACTCCGATAGTTCGGAGTGGGGGATGGGGTTTAGTGGGTTCATGATGGCCATCTGTACAAGACCAGCAATACTGTCATACTTTACTCATGCAACACATAAAATGACACGTAACAAAACAAACAAACATACTAACAAACAAACAAATTACTAACTAGCTGTGTATCTACATGGTTGCTTAAAAAAAGAAAATGAACACAGTAGCAGTAGCATCATGTTGCTAATTAAGACTGGACTGGCAGTTTATTTATTTGTTTCTGGATTCCAGTTTCATTTCTGTGGGCTGGACCGGTTGATGGTTGGCTTTCTGTTGACGTAAGTGGCCCAGTAACCCAGGTTGAAGATGAAGAAGAGCACTGGAAAGATGATACGAGAGATCTTGTCCACTTTGCTGACACGATTGTAGGACTTCCTTCCCTCTGGCACATATTCACCATCCATTTTGGGCAGCCGTATCTCTCGGACCTGCTGGGATGGGGTGGACGTGGATGTGGCACTCTTGGAGACGGTTGTCAGTCCGGGATCTTTGGTTACACTCATGCTGTAGGTGGTTCCCACAATGTTGAAAGTATTGTTGGTCTTCTTGGAGAAAGAAGACGACTCTCGCCTCTGTGAAAGAGTCAAAAGGGGAAAAAAAAGTAGAGCAATAAAAACACCTTATCTTGAGCAAAAGTGAAGCATTCATCTTCCTAATGGACTCTCTAGTAAATCCCTGTTTTCCCTTACTGCACAATTTGTTATATACTTGTATTATTTTTTTGTCTCTTTATAGAAGTGGGAAATACATTCAGTGCAGTAAGAGAAACTGTATATTCATGACAGCATATATAATACAGAGTTCTGGCATGAAACTCTAGATGATGAAGTCTGATAGTTCTAACTCAATCTGAGGTAATAACATCATTATCACATGGCACAGCTGATTGGTTCGCTCCTGTATTGTTAGCCAATGAGCTCACTGCTCAGCATTCCCATATATATGTCTAGAGCTTGCTGTAGCAGTGCAGCTTGCTTCAGAAACCCTCCACCTTCCCCAGCTCCACATGTATAGATCTGCTACGAGGTGATTCATGTATGCTATTGGGATTTTCATGTATGTTATATTTGCAGCTGTAAAATTTACATTGCATCATGTTTTGAATGTATTGGCAGTAGCAAGTCTCGGTAATTGCTCTTCCGCAGCAGCAGCGTAGCAGAACTATTCCGCCAAGACCAAATACATTAACATTGGCATTCACATTAACATGTCAATCCCTCTGAGACTTGTCATGACAGAACTCATTTTAAAGGTAAATCCAAATTCTTATTCTTTGTGCTGTTGACAAATTTAGTGTAATGACATTTTGGCAATTGAATACATCTGCAATAATGTATAAACTAAAATATTACTATAATAAGCCAGAATATAGCATGCATAATACCATCTGCATAGATTTAGCACTCATTTTAATCAAATAATTATAGAATCAGGTGCACTGGTTCAAACATGTCCACAAAATCTGTGCTAAATGTATTTAATGCATTGCATTTCCCATATTTAGTTGTTAGATGCAGCAAAATTTCAGTGCATTTTAGCACACATTGGGACATGCTTGTTCATATACATCCAAATATCTGGGTACACTGTTATGACTGAAGGCTGATAAATAGGCTTTTGTTTGCTTAAGACAAGTGCTATGATTAATTGTCCAAGGCTCTTGTGGGATGCATCTCAGGGACTTCCTCAGTCCCGAAACAAAATATCAGGGATTTTGTAAAAAACTAAAACAAAGGAAAATAGCTTCAAGCAATCTGCATCAATGGTGTATATATTAATACATTAATTAGAACAAAGAGATTCTTAAAGCAATCACTGAGCCTTGTTACATGCAAAACAGTCAGTGGTTTACATTGCACCATGACAGAAAGTGACCATTGCTATAGAGAACATTTTGTGGTGTGAAGGGCAAATTCACTTAACACTTTTGTGTGTGATATTATGTATTGTGTTCATAAAGCATTCATGCCACAGTTTAATCAAGTAATTTCTGCACTGATAGCATCAGGTTGTTTCAGTACTTTATTCTGATCCCTCATCAAAGAAAACAGTCTTCTTATGTGGGACATCAGGCATTTTGTCATGCTGAGTGATAAGCAGATATATGTGAGAAATTATCATATACACTGTTAAAAAACAAATGAGATGAACAGCTCCAATTCTTTGTTTTTATTTGAGCTCCATAAGATGAGGAATGTTTCACTGGAATGTTATCTTGCCTTTTACGGTCACTGTCATGAACTCTTTATTAGCAGAAGGACTGCATTTAATTAATGCAATGAAAAAAGGGACCAATACATACATTTTTTCTTGGTTTTAATTTTTGTATTTTGCTATATCCATTTTATAAAACCTATAAAAGGTACTCAAGGCTGTATTGTGAATAAGTCACAGCTGAAGAAGTTGCAATGACAATAAGGAAAATAAGCCCTGGAAGCTTGCAGCTATACAGTTCTGTATGATTTTTTAAGCTGTTTTCCTCACGGGGACCAGAAATATGTCCCCACTAGGTCACAATTGACTGGTATTACTACTATCCTTGTGCTTATGGGGAAATTTGGATGCTATAATGTAGGGAATACCAGTTACACACACACACACACACACACACACATGCATCCATGTTGGATTTCCATGTTTTATGTGGACTTCCCGTAGGCATAATGGTTTATATAATGTACAAACTGTATTTTCTATCCCCTTACTCTAAACCTACACAAACCTTTCAGCTATTTAAAAAAAAAAACATACACATTCTGTATGATTTATAAGTTTGGACCACACACAGACAGACACACTCAACCAGAGGTGGTCTAGTAGCAGCTTCCAGGTCTCCATAGGAATATCTAACCAGACTTCATCCTTTAGTCACAATCATAGGAGGAATGGCACAGCAGGAAACATTGTATGCAAGTAAACAAACAGAGCCTCTGTTAGCAGGCTTAAAATATAAGAAAAACACAAACTGTCTAATGGTGTCTAACCACAATAATCTACAATGCTTAATCACATGCATTTACTGTATACAGATTGTATACGATGTTGCTGTTATTTTATATTTCAAAATTCTTCTAAAGGAATAATTCACCCACAATAATGTTTTAAACTAACACTCCTGCCATTTTAAATATGTATGAATGTCTTTCCTCCTCAGTGGCACACAAAAGGATAAATATAGCAGAATATATCTCTTTCCCAGTCACTAAGGTTGAATTACAATGGGTACTGTCAAGCTCTTAAAATAAAAGTATCATAGAATATGATACCCTTTGGGTAAACTACTTCAGTCTAAACTGGTTTGATAAGAATCACACAATAAGCTGACTCTTGGCTGGTTTCAAAGATTTTCACTTCCTTAATAAGTAGAAGAAAATAAGAATCTGTAAATGTGTCATTACGTTTCACACTGAGGATTTTGCAGCACATATAATAATTTGATATAATGCTATCAGACGCTATAATCCTTACTCATTACTTAGTAACTGTGCAAACATTTTCACTTTTAGTTAGACCTCTGATCAACTGTTGAGAAAATAAACTGATAATGTACAGTGGATAACAGGAGTGTAATCCTCTATGATCATCTATGATTTAATGTGAAATCATAGATCATTAATGTCAGCTTTATAGGACATGAGTGATTTTGATGAAGTGGGCTACCAAAATCTGCTTGTTTGACAGTCATAAGAATAAACTACATTCAAGTGGTGCTTACCAGCACAAGACCCACCGTCACAGTGCTATTTGGCAGATTTCTTAAAGGTGCAGTAGGGAACTTTTGTAAAAAAATTTTTTTTACATATTTATTAAACCTGTCATTATGTCCTGACAGTAGAATATGAGACAGATAATCTGTGAAAAAAATCAAGCTCCTCTGGCTCCTCCCAGTGTCCTATTGCTATTTGCAGTTACAGACCGCTCCCGGTAAGAAACAACCAATCAGAGCTGCGGTCCATAACTTTGTTTGTGTTCAAAATGTAGAAAAATGTATATAATAAGCGAGTACACCATGAATCCATTTTCCAAACCGTGTTTTTAGCTTGTCCTGAATCACTAGGGTGCACCTATAATAAGTGTTTATATTCAGACTATTTTAGATTGCTTCGGGGTACCACGGCGGAGTAACCCAGTACCTTTGTGATTCTTCATAGACAAACAGAGAGAAGTAGTTCCGGCTACGATGTTCTTCCGCAAGACGCAAGCAGTTCTGTTTATTAACCGCTAGAGCGTCAAAAGTTCCCTACCGCAGCTTTAAGTGGTTGTTAATGTATTCTGGGTGTTTACTAAAGACTGATTCATACTTCTGTGTTGAACCTACGTCGTAGTTTGTGCGTAGTACTTTCAGGCTTAGGTGTAACTTGACATGCACCTCTCCAAAATTCTAACAGCATGTAAATTCTACAGCAAGCAGATTGGTCTGCCAGAACCCCTCCTTCTGTATGTACTTGAGTTTTGTGTGTGTTTATGTGCACTTCAGTATATTTTAATGTTACACCTTCTTATATAAAATAAAATAAAGCAAAGACCAATGTCTTATCATTTATTATACTACATAGCATTATACATCAGCAGTTGTCCGCAACAAACAATGTTGATCTGCCGTGAGTCAAGTCCTTATGGAGATGGAAAGAATGCCATCTTTTCCTGTTACCTTGTTGACTCTTTTGTAGTTTTAAATAATGATTTAATGATTTGATATTTATTTGCAGCCGTTGCGGCTATAATGCTTCTAAGATGAGCCGCTTCTTCTTCGGCTTTTGTCGTGGTACTGCAAGTTACACCAGCAACATGCCCGTGGGCACTGCAGACTAGCGGTTTGCATGTGTACTCCACGGACAATGATGCAGAATTATAAAAGAAAACTGACGAGTAGCCTACGGTATATAGACTATGTCGTAGGTCCGATGCAGAAGTATAAATCAGCCTTAAGCCACTGTTTATTCTAAAGTGTTAAACAATTCTATATGTATCAAAATGTGTATAAATATTGGTGGACATGGCTTGTATGGACAAGACTTTCTCTTACATATATATTATATATATTATAAAGAATAGAAACAATAATCTTAATGCCTCTCCCTCCCTTTCGAAATTCCCTCCCTGGACTCAATCCCTTTGTGTACCTCCATTGCCAGCCCTAGTTACTAAATGTGCTTGTGTATTGACCGCCCCAAAGCATAAATATTAAACTTTGTTGCACATACTGTCACAGTTTTACCAGGATTGACTAGGTAAAGACAAACAAAGCAATTAATGTAGAAACTACAATGCATTGTGGTACAAGAAGAGCAAAGGAACTACTGACACAAACACAAACAGAAAACGCTCAGCTCAGAGTTTTGCACTGGGAGACGCCAGACCGTTGGCCCTGTTTTCTGATGCTAATATCTGTGCTAGGGATTTCACTATAGGGACTACTGCATGCTGCTTCCCAATCACAGACCATCGATCCCTGCTACTACACCAGCACCTGAGTCTCTAAATCACAGTCTAGGCTTAAGCCAACATTAGTAAAGGATGCCAACAACAAGCTCATCATGACCCACACTGATACAACTCTTAATTTAAGCTTAGGTCTCATTTGCATTGAGTTTTGGCAAGATAAGCTCCTGGATTTCACAGAGAAAATACTTAGAAGAGAATCAGTGTGATCAACACTACAACAGTACAAAGTACAGAGAGAGAGAGAGGTTTGATTTTTAGAAACAACTTTATTTTACCAAACAAAACACTGAATCATATATAGAAACAACTACAAATTAGTAACATTCAAAAAATTAATTATCCCTCAATTACAATACAGATGATATTACAATAACACCACTGCAATTTAAAAGACTCCATGTCCAAAAGAAAACATTTGGCGCACCATAAAGAGGACGATGCGACAAAGAAGACCTAAGACAGTTGAGCAACTAGAAGCCAGTATTAGTCAAGAATGGGATAACATTCCTATTCCTAAACTTGAGCAACTTGTCTCCTCAGTCCCCAAACATTTTCAGACTGTTGTTAAAAGAAGAGGTGATGCTACACAGTGGTAAACATGGCCTTGTCCCAACTTTTTTGAGATGTGTTGATGCCTTGAAATTTAAAATCAACTTATTTTCCCTTTAAATTATAAGTTTTCTAAGTTTAAACGTGATATGTCAGCTCATATCTCAAATATTGAAATATGAAACTTCCAAATCATTGCATTCTGTTTTTATTCACAATTTGTACAGTGTCCCTACCTTTTTGGAATCGGGTTTGTAAGTAAGCCATCATTATCAGTACCAAAGACCTGTAAATGACATCACCATGGCAACAACAGCAAAGGGGACTGGAGCTTATACATTTTCCTACCCCCCAGACATCCAGTCTGAGGAGAGCAGACAACAACTCAAGCTCAAAACACAAAAGGACACAGAACACCTGACTCCATGGCACATAGCTTCCTGCACACTGTTCCCGTATCATTTACGAGGACTAAAAAAAGACCCAAAGAACATGAGGCGTCTCCCTACCCTCCCAAGCTCCAGCAGCACATCTCTGGCATTCACCAAACCATCAGAGAAGCAAAACCTAACCAAATTCACCAAACCAAAGAGAAGCAAAAACACTGGCAGCCCCCAGAAACCCAGAGATTAAACCTCAGAAAAACACTACAGCTACAACCCCTGCTGATAAATGGCCAGTGATAGAGGTTGACCTTGCCATCCTCATGTATTCCAAATGGAAGTTCCTACAAGGGGAAACTGTTTCTAGGTCATAAAACAACAAAACTCTGGTGCCCCAAAACAGGTGATGCCCTCAGAATAATTTTTGACTCCAGTTTTGGCACACCCTAACATATCATCATATGCACAGGCACCAGTGACCTGAGAAGGGAACAGGATAGAGTTGAGCAGCATAGCATAGAGATCTGCGTAGAGATCTGCAGTACTAGAGAAGGCTACAGTGACCTACCCCAATACAAATATCACCATATCTGCCCTCCTACTCCGTAGAGACATTCACCCAGACACCATCTGGAAAGTCAATACTGACATCTCCTTAAGATGTGCTCACCTGCCCAATGTGCACCTGGCTCATCACCCCTCCATCACAATTAGATTTCCCGATCTGCACAAAGAAATAGCCAGATCGTGGAAATCACCATTTTCAGCCTGCCTCTACATCCCCTCATCTGATTATTATGGCAACGCGGTGGGGATAGGAGAGCGTGGCTATAGAGCGATGCCATGGGTGGAACAGATGCTCATGAGCTATCTGTCCCCTGGGCTGCATCATCTCTGAAGGCCCCGGCATTGCCCTCCAAGCTGCTTAGAACAACTTCGGCTTTGGTGGGCAAAGGGTGTCAGTAATGCGCGGGTTGATCCAAAATGAGTGGGTGCCTGTGGTCATCCGCGGTTACAAGTCATCCAAAAATATGTTTAATGATATTCGGGTCGGGTCGTTTGAAATAAAAATGCCAATTAAACCTTTGTCATTTTTATAGTACTAGACACGTTTTTTAAATACATAGGCCTACACTTTATTGACTGAATAACTGGCATGAAAATGACACACAAGCTCAGTCTGCATGTAGAGATGGAGGCGGCAAAGGCGACTGCATGGGGAGCAACGTCGCTATTTTTGGTAAAACATGATTTTGACGACTTCATTAAGTTTTGTTTTATAGAAAACTCTTTTTAAAAGATTTTCGTTTGATATAAATTGTATCTTAATTTTGATCAATGTTTTATCAATCAGTTAGTAGTATTTAATAAATAAGAAGCAAATAAATAGCCTAGCAAACAATGTAATAAGGCGCCGGCACGATCACTTGCATTGCATGTGAACTGGAGGGTGCCGAAACTCAGCGTGTGCCTCACAGATTTGAGAAATATAGGCTATATATTACAGAAAGCTTGTAATGTCTTCTTTTAAACGAAAATATTGAAACCAAAATAAATGAGCTACTCTCTGATGAAGTAATCCATATGAAATGTGCATTTCTCTCTGGCCTTCATGGCGAGTCTGCATCGTCAACTTCATCTTTGCAGTGACACAGAAAACACCAGTTTATTACTAAACAATTAAATTACTCCTTGCATATTTTCAAACCAGCAGGCCATTCTGGGTTGATCGAGACCCCAAGGAATGAGCGAGCGGATCGGAATATTTAGAAATGCGCTCTCGCTCACGAGATCTGATCAGAACAAACTCGAGCCTCAATGTCTGCTGACCTTGTAGAAACATAAAAATAGACATAGCCAGATTAGACTATTTTAGTACATTATTAGCTTACTGACGATTTTTCATAGTTCTTGAAAAAATTATAATATATTAAGTTTTGTTGTTGTTGTTTTTTTATTTGTATATTTTTTCCTAGTTTTGCCTACGTTCCTATGGCCCAATGACACTACGATGAGCATTTATTCCTTTTTAAAAATGCGGGTCAGGAAGCAGGTCGGGTACAATATTTATTTTTTCATTTTTTTGCGGTCTGAGTTGCGGGCTGGTTAGTTGAAAACGTCGGTCGGGTGCGGGTTATTAATACATTGACCCGCGCATCACTGAAGGGTATTCGGCAACATGTCAGGCTGGTGCGTGTCTGCACACCATGGCAGTTTTACCGGCATACCAAGCCGACCTGCTAGAAGAGCTTGATGAGGGAGAGGAGTTCAAGTACGAAGATATATCAGAGTTAAGACAGACCGCTGATCTCTCCCTCCGCACCACCAAGGAGTCCGCCCGAGCCATTGGGCGGTCTATGGCTGCTTTGGTGGCCGCAGAGAGACATTTATGGTTAACCCTGTCCGAAATGAAGGAGAAGGACAGGGTCTGCCTTATGGAGGCCCCGGTCCAGCCTTCTGGCCTGTTCGGCGATGCTGTCAACTCAGTCGTCGACAGGTTTCAAGAGGCACAAAATGTTCGAAAAAATTCCTCCCTCTTTGCTCTATTGGGGCATCTGGGCAGGAGATGCCCCAGCCGCCAGCCAGCTCCTCATATAGAGAAGGCTCAAAAACTGAGCGTCACCTCTTGTGCTCCTCCACATCAGGAACGAGAGCTCTCGGTCCGGGACTTCTATGCCCAAACGAGATCTTAGGGCAGTGTTTAAAGCTAAGAAGTCCTCGGCCAAGAAGTCCTGACGCCAGGGGTTGAGGGCTTCAGAGGGCAGCCAATGCTTGGGTAGAGCAGGGTACATCGGATTACATGGTTCCCAACTCGCTTCAGTGCCCTCGGGAGTTCAGTCTGCCAACCCTTCCAGAGTTCCAGAGCGCAGCAGCTTCCAGCGAGCGCCGCTCTCAGTATTTTCCTCCCGTGTGCGTAGCGGATCTGAGAGACTCGCCACCCCTTCGGAGGTCTCAAAAATGGCCAGATCAAAGAAACACCAATCTGGCTGTTTCAGTAACACCAGAGATCAGTCTCGAGAGACTGATTGCCTTAGTAGATTATTTAGCACTGGGGAACTACTGCCAAATGTATCTCAATGGGTCCTGTGCACAGTAGAGAAAGGCTACTGTATTCAGTTCGGCTCTCCACCGCCGAGATTCAACAGGGTTTCTCCGACATTATCGAGTCGATCCTCATGTCAGTCAAAAGAGTCAAAGAAGGCCAGTCACTCACTGTCAAACTATTTCAGAGATGTTGGGTCTGATGGCAGCTGCGTCCAACGTGATACCTCTTGGCCTTGGCCTGTACATGAGACCCCTACAGTGGTGGCTTAAGACCAAGGGATTTTCCCCGAAGCAGGAATCCACTTCGAGCTATCAAGGTCATGCGATGATGCCTCCATGCCTTAGACATGTGAATCAGGGCCTGGTGCTGGGAGCTCCTTGTCGCCATGTAACGCTAGTAACGGATGCATCCCTCACTGGATGGGGTGCGGTCATGAGTGGCCACCCTGGCCGTGGTCTGTGGAGCGGTCGCCATCTGACATGGCTTATCAATTGTCTAGAGATGCTAGCTGTTTATCTAGCACTAAAATACTTCCTCCCAAACCTGAGGGTTCAACATGTGTTGGTGCGCACTGACAACACATCGGTGGTCCCTTATATCAACCACCAGGGAGGTCTGTGTTCGCGCCCCTTGTACAAGCTGGTGCACCAGATCCTTCTGTGGTCCCAGGGCAAACTCCTCTCACTCAGAGCGGTGTATATTCCTAGCTGCCACCAGGGGGTGCGGGAGAGGAAAAATGTAATGGCGGTTCTTTTTAATGGGATTTTTCCATACAATAAAAAAACATGAACAGTAAACATTTTCTTTGTAATCACTTTTATTTTAAATAAAAACTATAATTTACTAGTTTTCGATGGAAACTTAGAAGACAGATGCTGTCTTCCACGCACTGTTCTTCTTTTATGTACTGCAGGCTAATATGCGTGCCAACTCGTTTCATTCATTCCATAATATATATTATAAATATGCTTAACTGGCTGAAATCAGAGAAACTGTCAAGTCGGACCTCTTGAGGATTTGGAGGCAACAGAGACGAAGAGAATAGAGAAAGAAAATTAGCAAATAAAAAATCTTGAGGAAATCTCTCTCTCGCTGCAGGCTGAGAGACTTTTGCGCTGCATTCGAAAATTTCCAGATGCATCCTCTTTCATTTTATTTTATGTTTGAGCCTATGCTCTTTGCAAATTAATTATGTTGTGGATCATGTGTAGGCTAATTTTATTGTCGCACTTGAAAAGTTTCAGATTGATCCTCGTTTTTATTAATTTCATATATTTCGGAGCTTATTATCTTTAATGATGTGGATCGTTTGTAACTTCATTGCAATTTAATTCAATGTACTGTCGTTCTAATTTCCATAACCGTTATGTTATAGTGGTTCTCAACCTTTTTTTCCACTGGGCCGCAACTATGGTCCAAGTCCAAGTGCAAGCGGATTGCACAGGTTTGAGTAGCAATGGGCTTCTTCACACTGCCTCCACATGTGCAATTGTGCTTTTGAAGCCTACTGACCACACGCACCTGTCCGCGCGGTCATAAAAAATGGGAGGTACGCGTTCGTCCTCTCAGAGCCTCCGCACACACTCTCCCATGACGATGATATTTCTTAAGTTAACGTTTAAATGAATGTAAAAATAATATTAATTGTAAAACTGAAAAAAAAAAAAATTTTGTTCAGCATGGTGGGACGCATTTGAATTCGTGACGGGCCGCGGGTTGAGATGATACTGCTGCTAGCTCCATGGTCATTTAATAGGCCTAGCATATTGTTTCTTTTACGTGGCTGAAAATAACCGTGCTTTCTGTTACTGAGCCTGTGTCTGTCACTCGTCCTCTTAAAAGTGGAAGCTTGTGCGTAGCTTTGTTACATTATACAGTATTGAAACTTTTTTGATCTTCTTTGTTCATGACTCTTTATATGGTGATAAAATATTTTTTTTTGGATTTTTTTAAAGCTTTGTTGTGTTTTGTTTTTTTTAAAGTGGGGATTGGGGGTGCGCCAACCCGGTTGGGACATAGAAGGGGGTGCGCAGGAAAAAAAGTTTGGGAACCGCTGGTCCAGGCTATCAATGCCACCTATGAGTCCTCTGGTCTTCCCCCGCTGTTGGGAGCCAAGGCTCACTCTGCACGGGGTATGACGGCCTCCAAGGTCTTCCTAGTAGGTGTGTCCATGCTGGACATCTGCAATGCTGCGGGGTGGTCCACGCCCTCCACATTTGTAAGAGTTTCTATTGCCTAGATATGCCAGTTACACCAGGCGTTTCTGTTCTCTCGTCCTAAGCTGTGATCTTCGGATACACACTAGGCAGGGATTTGGTAGTCTGGCAGTTTGGGCACCTCATTCCCCATTGTGTTTTGACGCAGCTCGAGTTCCTGAAGAGGAATGTCTCTAGGTTATGCATGTAACCATGGTTCCTCGAGGGAACAAGATGCCATACCCCTGGCACCCCTGCTGGCGCTTGCTGGTACTTGAAGCTGATGCTAGCTGCACGGCACGTGCTTTTATTGCTTCCTGGTCGCTTACGACACCCTGCCCCGTGACGTTGGACAGATTACACATGATATTCAGAATCGCTCACGCTAAGCGCGTTCCCCATATCATTTTCGACGCAGTGTCTCGTTCCCTCGAGGAACCATGGTTACATGCGTAACCTAGACACGTTTTTGTCATGACAATAAACCACACTTAAATTGAAATAAAGAGAGAGAGAGAGAGAGAGAGAGAGAGTGATGATGATGATGATTCTCTGAATTGTAAACATGCCTTGAAGCTTTAAAAACACCCAAAATTTTATAAAAAGTAAATCTACTCTATTTAATAGCAAACAAAGTACATGTTGAAAAAAAAAAAACATACAACCTAATCACATATGAAGTTCAGGTCATAACTGAAATTAAGAAAATAACACAGTGGAGGGATATAATAAAAAATGACCTGCAAAAGCCTGTAACTTGCTCAAAATCCTTAGATCATCTCTCAAAAGTAAGTAATTTATCAGTGAATGTTTCATTGCCATCAGAATGACAAATCATTGTGTCATTTGTTCACAAACAAGATGTTTGTCAACAGTATACTCTGTCTGTATTCCCTGATGTAAACTATGTCTACAGTTCTGATAACAGTTACAGAAAATGCATGTCTGCACTTTTTCTGTATGCCATATATCAATTTCTACTGTGCACAAAACTATATGTGGGATATCGATTGCAAGACATTGAACTGGATTCACTTTCACAATTTATCTGTTAACAAATCACAATAAAGACTCTTCTGAGAGCAACTTATCAATTCAAGAAATTAACAAAAACTGAAAATTAGCTTGACAGACAACTGGTACATACACTGGTACAAGTGTATTTATGACTTATGCAATACACTTTTTTTCTTTTTTTTTGTGGTAAAACTATTCTACAGAGAATACATCAAAGTTTGCTCACTTGTGTTCTGATAAATGTTTCAAAGTGACTGAGGGAAACTGTAAGTTAATATATTAGCATAGATACAGGGCCGTAGCTGGGGTTTGCGGGGCCCCGGTGAAGGTTGCACCAGTGGGCCCTGTTTGAAATGGTTTAATTTGTATGTTCTTTCATTTTTATTTATTTGTACTATTTACACAATGTTTAAGTTTTTTTTCAAGTTTGTAGGTGTCCAGGTACAGAAATCAAATAATTACATGTAAAAAAAAGCACTGGATAGTCTTCAATGTAAAAATTAGATATAAAATCAAACCAAAATTTATTCAGACACCTTCAACATTTCTCACATTACATTACAGTTTATTTGCTATCGCTTGAAAAATGAAAATAACTTAGTTAAACTGTGTTAGAACAAATTCGTCTTGATAATGTTTTAACTTAGAAATGTATGTAATTGATTACAATCAACCATAACTACAGACAATTGTTATCATTACAATATTTACACTACTATCAATACTTTGTTGACAAATTACCAAGCAATACATTTTTTTGTTCAGACTGTGGTGTGAAAAGGTTGCATTAGCAATTCAGAAGAAAAAGAAACACATAAGCAATATGTGGTGCTTTATAAGGTGCTGAATAATTATTGGTCCCAATTTAATATAGATAGATAGATAGATAGATAGATAGATAGATAGATAGATAGATAGATAGATAGATAGATAGATAGATAGATACAATTTTTATCAATTTCACTAGTAGTTCACTGTATGAAGATTCTTTGGGTATAATAAGTCACAGTTCGCTTAATTTTGCTATAATCACTTACATAAACGAATTAGTGTCCTGTACCTACTAGTAAAATATAAACATTAAAAATTATATCTGGTATCTGAATAGTTTTTGGTTTGACTATGCACAAATTCTTGTTAAAACTAAAAAGTAATTCAGTCAAGAGCAGTTAGTGATTTTTTTCATCTTCTTTGATTAACATTACAGCAGCTATAACTAAATTAGGCGCGGTAACTTTAAGAGATGATGAACGCATCCAAAATAGTACACATCCCATTTTTTTCCTCAACTGTTTACTTTCACTTAAGAAATAACTGACGGCTAATATAACAGGCGAGTATTTTGACATATTTTGTATGTATTTGTCAGCACAAGAGCAAAAAGAAGCAAATTCGGTGTTCAAGCATTTTGAGACACATTTCCATGCGTGAGCCCTGAACACCAGAACACAGCGGGTGCTGAATTAGGCTCTTTTACATCTTCTTGTTTGTTCAAACTGCGATTAGTATTTGTTCGCTCGGGTGCAGGAGGGACTTCGAGGAGAACTTTGAGGAAGTGAGCTCGGTTCAGTGTGGCTGTCCATGATACGGGGCTCTCTCTCTGGTGCCCAGTGCGCACCGAACACAGCGTGCGAGTAACCAGCTACTCAGTTCAGCTTTTCCGCGTCTTGTTTTTGCATGTTTTAATGTTTAAATCGACAAGTGGTAATTGGCTTAAAAACATGTGTAAATGATTAGCTTTCATGATGATGCGCAGCAGTGGCCCATCAACTGTACTGAGCATCTTTTTAGGCTGGCCTCAGCCAGTCCGTTGAGATCGTTGGGGGCCCCCCCTCAGCCTGCACTAAACAGTGTGTAAATACATAAAAATGCCACTTCCGATTAAGCTTCTGCATTTTGTCTGCATTGTAAAGATGAGTTTGTTGATACTGATTTGCCTGGTAACAGCCCAAATGTTGTATTATTCTAAATAACTGATTCCTTTAATTAAAAACAACTAGTCTGAGATTAATAGGCCTATCCCAGGGGTGTCAAACTCAGTTACTGGAGGGCTGTAGCCCTGCAGAGTTTAGTTCTAACACATATCATGTAGTTCCTCTTCGGGAACTCGAGCTGCGTCGAGCGCTTTTGGGGAACGCCTTTGGCAAGAACAACTCTGAATATCGTGTGCAATCAGTCCAATGGAAGAGCGTGACGTCACAGGCGGAGTGACGTAGCGACCAGGAAGCTATAAAAGCACGTGCCGCGCAGCTGCCTTCAGCTTTGCCTCTTTCAGCAAGCGCTCTGTGTGTACATGTTCAAAAGTCTGTCTTGTAAGTCTTATTTACTGTTGTCCGTCCCAATAAAGACACAATGCCAAAGTGCAAAGCTAAGACTGGACATGTGAAGGGCGAATCCAAATCGCGCTATAAATAGTGTGTTCCTCCCTGCCAACGCTACATCACGGCTGGGGATACACATGATTTATGCGTGGTTTGCCTGGGGTCGGAGCATTGTGATCGATTGCCGATGCGGACGCTTCGATCCCGGAGGGCTCTCTTCGAGGACGGAGCCTTCGCCAGCGTTCCCCACGGTACTGGCCCCGCTTCTGCCAAGGCAGAACAGCTGCTGCACTCGTGGGGTTCGCAGGTGGATCTGGCGGAGGGTATGGAAACGGGCCAGTCCTTATCTCCTTCCTCATCTGCCAGATCCAATGAGGTGGATGTGGAGACGATCAGTAGGGATTCGCCACCCCTATCGCCCCAGTATGAGGAGCTGTTGGAGGTGGTAACTCGTGCAGTTGATAAATTAAAAATCGAGTGGCCTGCAGAGAAAAAACATGAACCGCAGAAAAGCAAACTAGATGAGCGGTTTCTGCGGCCGAGACAGCCACCTCCAGCCCGGAGCCTTCCCTTTTTTCCCGACCTCCACGAAGAAATAGCGAGGTCGTGGAAACACCCTTATACAACCTGGCTCTTCGGCCCCAACTCTCAATATTATGGCAATGTCGCGGGGCTCGATGAGCGAAGGTACAGAGCGATGCCCCGGGTTGAACAGACGCTTTCAAGCTATCTGTCACCCGGTTCGGCATCGTTTCTGAAAGCTCCGGCCTTGCCCACAAAACCGTTAAAAACAACATCTACATTAATGGGCAAGGGCTATGTGGCAGCAGGTCAGACGGGGGCGTGGCTTCACTTATCAATATCGAGTACTTCCCTTCGGCCTTGCACTCTCACCCCGCACATTCACGAAATGTGTAGATGCGGCTCTGGTACCCCTCCGTATGCAGGGCATCCACATTCTGAATTATATCGACGATTGGTTGATTTTAGCTCAATCAGAGCAGATGGCGGTTCAACAGCGAGGTGTCGTTCTTGCCCAGAGTGTACTTTCTCCAGTTCAGAGAACCACCTATCTAGGCGTAGTATGGGATTCGACCACGATGCAGGCACGTATGTCTCCTGCTCAGATCGAGTCAATCCCTTCCTCAGTCAAGAGAGTCAGAGAAGGCCAGTCACTCACTGTCAAGCAGTTTCAGAGACTGTTAGGGCTCATGGCAGCTGCGTCCAATGTGATACCTTTTGGCCTCCTGCACACAAGGCTCCTACAGTGGTAGCTAAAGACCAAGGCGTTTTCCCCATTGCGAACCATCAAGGTCACGCGGCGATGCCTTCATGCCTTAGACATATGGAAGAAACCATGGTTCTTGAATCAGGGCCTGGTGTTGGGAGCTCTTGGTCGCCATGTAAAGCTAGCGACAGATGCGTCCCTCACCGGTTGGGGTGCGGGAATGAGTGGCCACCCTGCCCGTGGTCTGTGGAGCGGTTACCATCTGACACGGCACATCAATTGTCTAGAAATGCTAGCAGTGTATCGAGCATTGAAATATTTCCTCTCAGACCTGAGAGGCTGTCATGTGTTAGTGCGCACTGACAACACAGCGGTAGTCTCTTATATCAATCACCAGGGGGGTCTGCGTTCACGCCCCTTGTACAAGCTGGTATACCAGATCCTCCTGTGGTCCCAGGGCAAACTCCTCTCTTTAAGAGCAGTATATATTCCTGGGAGATTGAATGTTGGAGCAGACATGCTGTCGAGATAGGGGCCGAGGCCCGGGGGGGGGGATGCTTCAACCCGAGGTGGTGAAGCAGATATGGCAGATATTTGGCAAAGCTCAGGTGGACCTCTTCGTGACTTGAGGGACATCGCAATGTCCCCTCTGGTTCTCTCTAGTTCACCCAGCTCCACTGGGACTAGATGCCATGACACAGACTTGGCTGAGGCTTCGTCTGTACGCCTTTCCCCCCATCGCTTTGCTCCCGGGAGTTCTGGCGAGAGTACGCCGGGACGGGGTCCATCTGTTATTAGTAGCCCCGTTCTGGCCGGGCCGAGTATGGTTCGCAGATCTGATCTCTCTCCTCGACGGCTCTCCATGTGAGATTCCGATCAGGACAGATCTACTCTCTCAGGGCAGGGCAAAATAATCCACCCTCGCCCGGAGCTGTGGAAGTTGTGGGTGTGGCCTCTGAGGGGGCACAGTTCCTAGCTCCTGGTCTCTCAACCGAGGTTGTTGAGACTCTCCTCCAATCCAGAGCTCCCTCTACGAGGACACTGTACACCCTGAAGTGGAAACTCTTCACTTCATGGTGCAGAGACCGTTAGCTTGACACTGTTAACTGCCCAGTTGGTACAGCTAAGGAATTTCTACAAGCTTGGCTCTCTGCAGGGTTAACTCACTCCACCCTAAAGGTGTATGTGGCGGCCATAGCTGCTTACCACGTCCCTTTCGATGGTCAGTCAGTGGGTAGGCACCCCCTAGTTACACATTTCCTCTGCGGTGCACTGAGGCTGAGACCTCCAGTATGGTCCCGTATTCCCCCATGGGACTTGGTTGTGGTATTAGAGGCTCTCTGCAAAGCTCCATTCGAGCCAATTCAAGATATTTCAGATAGACATCTGACCCTTAAGACTGCCCTGTTACTGGTGATTACGTCTCTTAAGAGAGTTGGAGACCTTCAGGCCCTCTCGGTGGCCCTTAACTACCTCGACTTTGCCCCAGGTATGGCCAAAGCATTCTTATACCCTCGAGCGGGTTATGTTCCTAAAGTTTCCTCTGTTACACCATAACCTATCGTACTTCAGGCCTTCTGTCCTCCTCCCTTTGGTAGACCAGACCAGGAAAAGCTAAACTGTATGTGTCCTGCATGTGTCTCTTCCATTGGACTGATTGCACACGATATTCATAGTTATTCTTGCCAAAGGTGTTCCCCAAAAGCGCTCGACGCAGCGTCTCGTTCCCTCGAGGAACTAGGGTTACATATGTAACCTAGGGACGTTTTCAAATAAGCCTAAATGATTAGGTGTGTTTAATTAGGGTTATATGTAAACTGTGCTGGACTGTGGCCCCCCAGGAACTGAATTCAACACCCTTGGCCTGTCCCATTTTTGCCTCCCTAACACTGTTAAAATGTAACCAAGTAATTTTTCCTCGAGTCTATTTTAAGAGCTACTTTTTACTTTTACTTGAGTAGATTTTTAGACTGGTACTTTTACTTGTACATAAGTAAAATTTCATTAATGTAATGAGTAGACTATTCTTGAGTAGAATATTTTTGTACTTTTTCCATCTCTGCCACAAACCATGGTACTTTTTCGGCACAAGAATATACCAGCTATAAAACCTGGATTTTAAAACCACTTCCTCGGTGGCTCCTTTCTCCAACAAAGAATTCCTGTTTCATCAGAGCAATGACAATGGTTGCTGCATTTCCATAATCTAATGCAAAAGTGACCCTGGTGAGTGTTACATTAACAGCCTTTTTGTATCATAAAACTATAGGCTTCAAAAAGTCCCTTGGGTTAGGCTCCAGCATCCCCTACACAGGACAAGCGTTTTGGAGAATGGATGGAACCATGTGGTTCATAAATTATCCAAATGCGATATATATTCTTTTCTGTTTTGACTATCTCAGTTTTTTTCCCGAGGACATACTCTGATCAAAGGAGAAAGACTCTGAATTCCTGCTGTGCAAAGTAATATCCTCAATTTCAGTGTGCATCTACTAAACTCCTCATGTGGAGACCTCATCTGCAAGGCTACTGGAGCAGCTGAAAGTAATTCTGAAGATCTATGTAATATCTAACAATATAACCGATAAACAGCCATTGGGTAATTATAAAATTTTTATATACTGAGATGGTGATATGCAATGGTCAATTGTAATTATGTGGAGAACTTCAACCTCAGCAAACCTTAAGGAAGAATGTAATACTTGATATAACCAAGGTAGGTTAAATATTTAATTTGCCATTTAATACCCATTTCTGTCATCTTCATTTCTAAGAGTTTTGACGGTTACTGACTGGAATATCACAAAGCAGTGAAGCATTTAATTTTAATTTCAAATCTTGATGGTTTGGCCAGAAATGGAAATAAACACTATCTTGTCTAATATATTGTGCTGTTATAACCTTAGAATTCCCTTTTGATTTATAAAACTAATCAGAAAATTCAAAAACTCTCAAATAGTCTAATTAGTACATGAATGGAGTGTGTTTGCCCAGGAGAATGTTATTACTCTTTGATTAACTGAAGTACCAATTTTGTTGTGAATGCTTCTCTTCAAATTACTTGGGAGAAATAACAGAATCAAATGCCAAAGTGCTGACATAAAATCATTTTACAGACCTGTTCGGTCTTGAAAATAAATGGTTGAAAAATTTGTTTCATTTCATTATGAAATATCTTACTACTTGTTGCAGACTTCGGTGTCTTGGCAAATCTTGGCAAAACAATCACTATGATTTGGGCGGTATTTATTACTTCTATGATTTTGCATTTGATATATTTTAAAGCAGGTTGTATGTGAGACTTTGTTTGTGTTCAAGCGCGTGCTTGAAGTTATATAAACATCTGAGCGTTGCTTAAAAAGCACAAGATCACAGCATTTACTTTTGAGGGAACTTTAACTCTGCAGTAAGGTGTTGATGGTATGGGAATGTTTTTGGCATGTGTCAGTGTTTGAAGCACATGAAAAAACACAAATCTGATTGCCCGAGGCAGGGAAACCCATTGCACTTGATCAACTTTATGCACAGACACCTTGGTTCCTTGGTGATGTGCTGCTGTGTCTTTACACATGCTTCATACACCAGCACACAATGAAGGTGTTCTCATAGCATCAACATCAAGACGAATCTCAGGGAGCCAGGTAACATACGTAACCCTGAGACATTTTGTCACTATGGGCCTCCATGTTACATCCTTTCTGTCAGCAGCTGCACAATTGTTCCACTTAGTTCCCTGCACACATATACTAGTACAAATATACTCTGAAAATAGGTTATGCATTAGCATAACTGCAACAGCCATATTAGCACTTGCCATGACAAAAGGATTCTTGGCTTATCACCACACAACCATCCTAGCCCTTACGAAAGGAAAATATATTTACCAATATATTTCTTAAAATATATTGTGATATATTGTAATATATTATTTTCCCTTTTAATTTCTAATATTTTATATATTTGAATACATTTAATAATATATTGATGATACATATATTATATAATATATTGCAAAATATACAAATGATTGCCGCTTTCAATATATTTAAATATATTGGAAAAAATGAATATATATATAAGAATATATGCCTAATATATTGCATGAAATTTTCCAATATACTGCAATATAATTTTGTTTCATAAGGGATACCAACTAATTAAATCTGTCATAATTTACTCATCCATTATCTGTTCCCCGCGGAACACAAAACATTTTTTGTAATGTCTTTGTGATACTGCACTATTATTACCATAGTAACATAGTAACATTATACTCTTATACACATTACAATGACCATTAAATTAGAAATAATAATATGGAACTGTATTTTCTGAATAAAACCTTTTTTATGAACTAAATATGAGCAGTGACTACTAAAAATTAGTAGACTACAAAAAATTATTTGCAACAATCTTATTTTTTATTATTATTATTTTTTTAAGTTTGCTACAGTAGTGATATCATGTAATCAGTGCCAATAGTGGTGAAACTTTAAAAGAGCAAACACCCGGTGAAGAACCTTCTCCCCACTAAGGTAAATCACACCAACCCCAATCTGTAATGCCAATCTGTGCTTCAAAGACAGGTGAACCTCAGAGAGCACCAAGGTCAGTGTACAACTCGATCCAAATTACACTCAGGAATGAGTACAGTAGCCATTATCCAGTATAAAGAGAGTTCTCTTAGA
The DNA here is from genome assembly GCF_003368295.1 of Carassius auratus. NCBI lineage: Eukaryota > Metazoa > Chordata > Actinopteri > Cypriniformes > Cyprinidae > Carassius > Carassius auratus. Next base: position 4,896,340 of record NC_039263.1, read on the forward strand.
TAACATCTGCAGTTAGTCATCTCTCACGTTCTTGCTATCACACCACTTGCTCAACAGTACACATGTGACCCTGCCAACCTTTGGAGTAAAGCAAATGAGATGAGATCGCAACGGTTCAATTTCTCATCAATGTTCAATACCAACCTATTTCTTGTTCCTCTAATCATTCTCTTTTCCTTTCCTTACAAACGTTTTTTTCATTGTTCCTGATTGTCTCTGCTGCTTTTGCTGCTCTTTTTTTCTTTTCTTTCTTTTTAACAATAACAAATCAGTTTTGGGCTTTTTCTTTAGCCAAAGACCCCAGTGAGCCTGTTTTCAATTTATCTTTCATCTGCGTGCTTTCTTCTGTTTTCGATCTTTCTCTTTTGGGCTTTAATAGCTATTCAGTTCTCTTCTATCTCAAAGGTCCAGCAATTTTAAACTGTCTCAAAGCAGCCAACAGCTTTCCTTTGGGTGTACCAGTACCACAAAAGGCCAAGAACCTAGCCATCATTACAGAAGTGTAGTGAAGCCTGTTGCACATAACCAATTATCAGTATCTTCACTTGATTTATGAAGCATGAGACCACAAGCACAGCCACACAATATCGTGACAGAATCCATTTGGCAAAGTAAGTCTGATGATAACACACACTTTCTGCTTTCAAATGTTTTCAAATAATATGCAAAAACGGTTTTTCTTTATGAAAATGTTCTGCATTTCATGCATATGTGTCAACTGCTTTAATTAAACTCCATTTTTCAGTTATGGTTCTCATGAAAGCAACTGGAGATTTGGTCTGGCCCTCACACTGTACATAGAGTAAACCATTAAATATACCTATACCAATAAATTATTAATAATAATATTATTAAACTTTATTTATATTGCTTTTTTAATAAAAATAATACAGTTCGACAATACTATTTTAAAATAAAAAGTGAGTATTAAATAAAAATACACTTATTTTATAGCACACTTAAATACAACACAAATATCTCACTTTCAATTTCTTATTTTATTTATCAAAAAAGAAAAAAATAAGAATTGTTATCATGTTAACACGTCAGTGAATGAAGTGTCACAGTTTTGCTTTTTACTTTTTAAAATTGCAGCGCATACAGTAGCCTGTGTTTTCAGTTTATATGGAAATCTTATTTACCATTACAGTTAGTTGGAAACAGTGATTGTACATTAACAGCTCCCAACCATGTTGGTATGCAAATGAGTTAACAGAACTTATTTATCCAGTGCATTTTTTATTTTGGTTACCACTTAGTGTCACGAATCCTGTCCGTGGCCTTCCACCCGATTCCCACCAGAGGTCACCCTTCCATTACACTCCATTCCATTCCATTGACTCTCCCATTAAACAGACTGTTACATGTCACCCCGGACTACATTTCCAATGTTCTATTTAATTGATTACACCCTCACCTGTAGCCAATCACACATACTATATAACACCCACTCAGACCCTTCTCAGCTCTCTAAGTATTGTTTAGCGATTATCACTATTTTACAGAGCCATTCTGAGTTTTAAAGTTCTTTGCACGCCAAGTGTGAAACTTTTTTCCATATTTTACTCTTATTTACCATCCTTTCCTATCAAAATGTATGCTACGATGCAAAAACTCAGAAAATCATACCTAATTTTTTTATGACGGATGAAAGTTTTGGAGGCAGTGTGTAAACATGATTGACACAACGTGTGGTATTTATTTTTCAACGTGTGTTATATGACCTTTAGTCTAGCCTAGTTCTGTTCATTGCTTGAGTAATCCATGTCTTTATCCTAGCCTGCTTAACTTGTCCTGTCTGCTCTCTGCCTGCCTTGGACTTTAGTCTGTCTTGGATTATCCCTTTGTCTTGCTGTTTCAGTCTGTTTTCGCACCACACCTGAACAATTTCTTGTTTGTGGATTACCTGTGTGCTTTGCCCTCTGTGTTAAATTTGCTGTCAATTGACCCTCACCTGTTTTTGGATTACCCTTTCATCTAGCCTGTTCCATACTTGTTGTTGCTATTGACCATAGCCTGTTTTGACCACGTCTTTGAGTAAAGCTTTGCATATAGATTTGCACGCTTCCTCTGTTTACTCCGTAACAATTAGCCAATATTAAGTATATCATTGTATTCACATGTAGGCATCTAGCATATCTAAAACTTAATTGTTTATCAACTTTTATTCTAAAGAATTGTCACCTTTTAAGTTTCATTTTGGCATTTTTACCAGCAACTTTAACTACCATGTTCAAGTCTAAATGTGCTATCAGATTTGCATTGTACTGTCTTGTGAGAGACTCTGCAGCTGCTCTCAATGCTTTCCTCAGAAACACATGATTTAAATAATAAATAATCCATTCTATTGAAAATGTAATAAAGACGTATATTTGAGGAAGAACAATAGTACGAAACAGGAATTTATGTTACCGGTTTACTCGCACAATATCTCCTTATATTGTGAGCAAAACGGCAACTCGCCGAGCTTTCTCTGTGGAAATTCCAATCCATTAGCTCTGAGCACATTTTTTTGCAGAGGTTATCAGGGCCAGGACAGAGGGTGGCAATAATCAAGAGCAAGCAAAAGCAGTGGGGAGAGCGAGAGAGAGACGATTGGCAGCTTCAGACTTATTGAACAGGAACAACCTCAATAGTGACAAGCTTGCTAGCAAGCAAGCCCATGTTAGTTTAGGATTTATATGCTGAATATTTATTGCTTATTGTGGGAAGTAACTTTGTAAAAACAAATCGATACTGGAAAATGAAACAGTGATTGATAACACAGGTTAACACACTAAAAGTACTCAAGCTTTAATAAAGCATTCTGCATTTTCAGAAATATAAATAAAATGCAACTTCTTTGAATTTTTTTTTTCAAATGATAGTACATCCATTATCTCTATGACATGGCCTTATATAATATAAGCACTGAACACAACTGTACAGGTATAACTGTAATTTCACAGCAGCTCTGGATAGCCTATTTCTAGTGTATTAAACCAGATCTATCTTACCCGCATCTCCTGAGCCTCCTTCTGACCATCCCACGCCCAGCTGCGCTTTGTGAAGTAGTTGACAGTGGCAAACTCAATGAGAGCAGAGAAGACAAAAGCATAGCACACTGCCATAAACCAGTCCATAGCTGTTGCATAGGCCACCTTGGGAAGTGAGTTCCGGGCACTTATGCTCAGTGTCGTCATGGTCAGGACAGTTGTGACACCTAAAAAAACAGAAGTGGTTAAAAGTTTTAGATGTCATAGTCAAGATAATAGATAACGTGGAGTCATTTTATTTTTGTATTTTTTGCAATGTCAGTTGCTGTTTTAGTTGATTTAGCCAATATATTTAACCAATAGTGATTAAGAAATGATGTGAAAGAATAATTCCACCTTAAATGAAAATCAAGTAAATAAACCAACGGCAACATAAAAGCGCCAAACAGAAAGGTCTTGAACCAGAACATTCATGCTGTGAGGTGATGGTACTATTCACTTAGTCAACATGCCACCCTGGTTTCTACCGTAGCTTAAGGAGAACAAAAAAAATGGTCCCATTTCATATTTCTATAAAGCAGTCCCTCCAAAAAAAACGAGGATTTTTGTTGTGATTGTTGTGGGCAAAAATCCTTGATTTTGCGGCAGGTTTTCTTAAAATATGCGATGAAATATGTGGGATATTTTTGCAATTTTATGCGATGAAATTGCGGGAACTTGCAAAAACTGCGGTTTGATGAAAAAGAGAAAAAAAGGTGATCCCCCCAACACCCTGTTCTCACTACCTTACTGTAAAGAGTCATTACTTATGACTTACTATGATAAGCAAGCATACTAAATAACATAATATTTAAGTTCTCATTCTGTTTTATTTCAGACCTTAATTAACACATGGCTCAAACCTACAAAACATTGAGTCAAACAAGTTCTCGAACTTTACAAAAGGAATATTTAACAACTTCTGTAAAAATAAATAAATAAAATATTTTTCAAAAATGCTGTTTTCCAGGAATTGCAAAGTGCAATATCTTACTGCAACGTAAATTATTTTACATACTACTAATATACTTAAAACTGTAAGGTTTTGGTACTATTCTGTAACAAAAAAGTGCAATCTTACAACTGTAGAGGTGCATCAACTTCTGAATGAAACTACAACAGTCCACTGTGAAAATGAAAACTAACTTCGTAGCCTCACCTATCATTCGCCATCTTCATCCTCATCCCTCTCTCAAAATAATTTGCCCCCACTGTCATGTAACACACCGTGTAACTGCTTCTTGCGGTCTTTTGCGCTTATTTTTGTTATGAGAATGATTTGCGTGCTTCACCCTGCATTAAATCAGGCGATCGCATAATCGCGTTTTTCTGAAGGGACTGATATAGACCAAGATGGCGCCGCGTACACAAAAGTATTTTTATCTCGGTCTGTTTATACTGAACAGCTTTGCCTTAACATCGTAAATCAGACAGGAGCTTTTGGATATTGGTGTTTACTTTTCCAACAGTTTTATCCCCAATCTTTGACTCATCCCTGAGATCTCCAGAACAACCGAGGCTACACACTCTACCCGGCTGGATGAAAGTGCTTGCTCCGGCTCTCTTTACCCAGCATTTTCCTCACTAATGTGCGTCACTGGTGAACAGAATGGATGAGTTACAACTTCACATCACCCACAGTAAAAGACTTTTGGATTGCAATGTCATCGTTTCCACAGAAACATGGCTACACAGTGACATAGCCAATAATTCTATTAAGCTAGCCAGACACTACAGTCTGATCACCTTTCTTTGTTTCTCACACCTAAGTATTCACCCCTCATCAACCACGTGAAGCCATCAGTGAGGACCATCAAAGTGTGGACAACTCGAGCAGACTCTTTACTTCAGGACAGGTTTCAATGCACATACTGGAGTATGTTTGCTTCTCAGGCTGCCTGTGGCTCTGACACAGACATTTATATCTATACCTCCTCTGTACTGGATTACATCAACACCACCATTGACAGTGTCACAACAGAAAAACAGATCATAACTTACCCTAATTAGAAGCCATGGATGAACAAGGAAGTGCGACTTTTGCTGAAAGCCTGCAACACTGAAATCCAGGGCTACCCTGAGGAGGGGCATCAAAAACGCCAAGTACTGATACAAGCTGAAGGTAGAGGAACCCACTTTTCCAACTCTGACCCCCGATGCATGTGGCAGGGCATCCAGGTCATCATTGACTACAAACAAAGCAACTCTATTCCAACGGTCACAGACGCCTCCTTCCTTAACGAACTAAATTACTTTTATGCTCACTTCAACAGCAACAGCAAGGAGACAGCCACCAAGATCACATCCTTAGCAGACCACCAACCTCTCAAACTCACCTCCACAGATGTCCACACTGCATTGAGCCAGATCAACGTGTGCTTAGGGCATGTGCAGTGCAGCTTGCAGGGGTCTTCACAGAAATTTTCAACCTGTCCCTCACCCAAGCAACTGTGCCAACATGCTTTAAGTCCACATTAACACTCCTCCCCGATGTGCCTAAATGACTACTGCCCCATAGCACTCAAAGCCATCATTATGAAATTCTTTGAGCAACTGGTCCTAGCACACCTCAAATACTGCCTTCCACCCACACTGGACCCACACCAATTTGCCTACTGTGCACTCTGTACTTACACACCTGGAAAATCACAATGCATATGTACGGATGTTGTTTGTTGACTTCAACTCAGCATTTAACACTGTCATTCCCTCCAAGCTGACCACTAAACTTGGAGATCTGGACATTAACACCTTCTTCTGCAACTGGATTATGGACTTTCTGACCAACAAACCTCAGCATGTTAGGTCAGGCCACACCTGCTCCAGCACCATCACACTCAACACTGGCGTACCACAGGGCTGTGTGCTGAGCCCATTCCTCTACTCCCTCTACACCCACTACTGCAACCCTGTGCATGAATCCAACATCATCATTAAGTTTGCAGATGACACCATGGTGATTGACCTCATCAGAGACCTCCCTCCTACAGGAGGAGGTACAGCACCTGGCCGCATGGTGCGCCGACAACAACCTGCTCCTCGACACCATTAAGGCAAAGGAGCTCATTGTGGACTTCAGGAAGAAGGTAGGAAGCACGCATGACCCGATCCACATTAACAAGAAAGTTGTTGAACGTGTCTCCAGCTTCAAGTTCCTGGGAACCACCATCTCGGAGGACCTGTCCTAGACCACAAACACCTCTAGCCTGTTTGAGAAGGTTCACCAGTGCCTCTTCTTCCTGAAGACTGAAGAAGAACCAGCTGTTTCAGCCATCCTAGTGAACTTCTACCAGTGTGTGATTGAGAGCATCATGACCAGTTGCATCACAGTTTGGTATGGGAACTGCTCAGTTGCTGACCTCAGGGCATTGCAGAGGGTGGTGAAAACTGTCCAAAGCATCACAGGGACACCACTTCCTGCTATTGAGGACATCCACAGAAAACGCTTTTTTGTCGAGCTCGCAGAATTCTTAAGGACTCTTCTCACCTTGACCATAGACTGTTTAACCTCCTGCCCTCCGGGAGGTGCTTCAGGAGCCACCGGATGAGGACCAGCAGACTCAGGATCAGCGTTTTCCCTACAGCTATCTCCTTACTGAATTCTGCCCTCCGACACCCCCCACTCCCCAACACACACATTTTTCACCCCTCCTCAACACTACATCTACATCACACAAACAAACAAAACTGTTCACTTGCACTGCTGTCTGTTAATCCAGAATACTAAATAATGCATTTGCACACTGGAATATTTTTCTATGCACTTTTTTACTGTCCATTGTACTAGTGTAAATGGTGTTCATAGTTTTGCTTATAGTGTACATACACTTGTTACATAATCCATCTGTATAGTATGTTCATAGTACACCTATCTGTATATCATGCTGATAGTATTTAAACACCTGTAATATATGTCCTTATCTGTATTTTTATTATACATTTGTAATTACTGCTTATTGCACTTCTGGTTAGATAAGTGCATTTAGTTGACTTTTACCTTACATGTGCATTGACAATAAAGTTGAATCTTATATATACTAAATACCTGTACTTATATATTTTTAAATACCTGCATGTAAATACATCTGTAAATAATTTCTGTAATTATATTTATAATACACTGTTGACCCATCCCTTTATACCTTAACCCTCCCTTAAACCTACCCATACCACCAAACCTATCCCTAACCTTACCCGTATCCCACCTCAATAGCAGCACAAGTGTTTTGCAATACAATATGAACACAATAAGTACATTTTACTTATTTTTTGATGTAAGTACATAGTAGTTAAGGACACCTAATATAAAGTGGGACCAAAAATAAATAAATAAATAAAAACTATAAATAAATACAATGGTGGCCAATGGTCTTGAAACATCTAATCATCTGTGATTAGAAAGTTAACCCAAACATTTGTGACTGTTTCAAGGACAGGTGCTTTTATAATATATACCACTTTACTTTGTGAAGTGTTTTAGTTGATTTCACCAAATGAAAGCTCTCAGCACTGGGATTCATGCCAATGCACAGGGTGTCATAGGCTAAAAAGAAGTATCCTTATAAGTGATGGAAGCTTTTAAAGGAAATGGGAGTAAACATGGGAAATGAGTTGCTCTTACACCACAATAACGTTCATAAAAAAATATTATGAGCCTTAGATTGCTGCATATATCAGTGAGGAGTGGTGACTTCTTTAACCAGGCATGCTGTCTAATTTATTAATTTGTCAGATATGCTAAATAAGAAACATCACTGCAGGTGTTCATGGTGTTTTTTATGTTTCTTAAACACATACACAATCTCCACTGCAGACTGAACAAGCAAAAGACACAAGATAGTAGTGTTTTACATTTGTCGCATTCGTGTGGTGTTTGGTGTGTACAGAATATACTGTAGTTAATAATTTGATGTTTCTGCGTAGATTTACTATGCAAATTTATAAGTTAAAATTGTTTCAAAAGAAGTGTTTGCCTTTGCAAGAGATGCATAATGTTTGGCATGTTGTGTGCATGTGATGTGTAGAATTGAGAGAAAATGAGTCATAGTTTCAGAAATTGTAAGCAATTGAAAAAAAGAAAGATACAGTGGTTCCACTCTTTTACTGAACTGAAAGTTATTCATCAAGTGAAACTTTAAGTGAACTAAGAACCAAAACTGTGTTATGTGTACTTCAACCTTATGTAAATAATATTTTGTTTTTAATTATGTGTATAAACATTTGTTCAATTAATAACTAGTTGCTTATTAGCATGTCTATTATTAACATATTGGCTGTTTATTGGTGCTTATATTGACATATAATGCATGACATCCATAATCCTACCCAATACCCTAAACTTAACAACTACCTTATAAACTATTAATAAAAAGCAAATAAGGAGTTAATTGAGGCAAAAGTCATAGTTAATGGTTAGTAGTGAGATAGTGAGAATAGTGAGAATTGGACCCTAAAATAAAGTGTGACCAACAATCTTATTAGAGGGCATAATGTGGATATGAATTTCTGATTTGTGATATCTGATCTTTTGGAATGACTCGCCATTTGGCAATAGACTGCTGAAGGCAGTAAATCCAATTAAAAATGCATTTCATACAGGCCCCTTCCTGCATAAATTGGGTGATTCTTGGCCATGGAATGGACTGGATTCTTGGAATATGCTTCCACATGGACCATTGTTGATGTCTGGATCCAGGAGACTAATGCTCTGGTTACAATAACAATCTGGTGAATCTAAATTTAACTAAATTAACTGACAAGATAAATTGGTTGTGCTATTAAATCATGGCCCTTCAATTCTGCAGAATTAAATTTGATGATTAAAAAAAAGCATAAAAAGCAAATTGCTCTGAATAGATGCAATAGTGTTTCGTTCTGTTACTGCCCACTGACTTAGAAGAGAATGCAGATGAAAGATGCTGGTATATTATTACCAGGGGGGCATTCTGACTTCAGTGCAAATAAAACAGCATAAATAAAACATAGCTATATAATGTGCAATATATGGTGTGCTGTTGAAAAGAGGCTGCAATTCAAATGAATACTGAGCACTGTTTGCTCCCATAAATGTCAGTGGCTGACAATTAAACTGAAATCTATGGCTGATGAGGATCTGTAGAGTGTCAAAAAGTCGAATGGCAAAGAAGATTCTCATTAAACTTTTCATTAGGCATTATCTCCATCTGGAAATGGAGTGAAAAGCAATGGGAACATTAGAAAGAATGTCACACAAGTTGCTATTGTCTCTGCAGAGACAGTTGTCTATTACATGCCGCGTGTGTCGAAACCATAAATTACACATTACACTGTGGAGCTGTGAAGAAAATTACAAAATAGGATTATCTGAGTGAAATGTCAGGTTAGACCCATCAGAGGAGATCTGAGAAACTGGCAGCTATCCAGAGACTGATTAAATATCAGTCTCAAAGCGATGTTTGTGAGATGATGCATAAGCCTAGAAATACTGACACAGGCTTTGCTATTTAGTGTGGTGAATGAGATGGTTTCTTCTGTGCATGATTTGAACAGTGGTCAATTCCAAGGTCATTTTCCTGAAACCTTGTTTCGGAATTATTTAAATATTGGAAAATGTGGATTCAGATTTTTATCATACAACCTTGCATCCTAAATGTAAACATGATCATATATATATGTTATAGTTCACGTGCATTTCATGTCTCTTTGGCATCGTTCAACTCTTTGATTAGAGTCCACCTGAGGTACAAGATTTGATTTGACATTTGATTGATTTTACATGATATGGAAAAGCAAACACTTGCTTAAATGATGACTACAAGCAGCATTTTCTGAAGAGCATAGTGGCCAACCTCCCTGCAATTGCTGTCAAAAGCCACGCCCCCTGAACTCATGAACGCACACACAGACCAGAATACCAAAGAGAACATTACTTCAATAGGCTACATCAGTGGTTCCCAATTCCAGTCCTCGCACCCCCCTATTTAAATAGTATTTATTTATAGAGGTATATTATCTCACAATTCAAACTTTATAGGCTACATCATGTGTCATTTATCAATTAAAAAGTACTACAATTCCAGGAAGGGAGATCAGGTTGTTGATGTTTGCATTCTGCATAGGGTGATTGAATGCACTGATGACGTATCCTGTCTGCGCACACTGGGTGCACAGAGGTATGCAGATATATATGTTGACAGGCAGGTTGGAACTCCAATTAAAACACTTGAACCGAGCGTTTTGATTGGATGGACATTTCTTGGTGCTTCGACTTCCACATAATATATAAATACAGATTAATACATTTACATCACTTAATGATTGCTATCGGAATGAGAAAAGACTTTGAACCAGCATAACAAAAAATGTTTCTAAAGACAATCACCTATTGCACCCTTAAGACACTTAAGGCTTATGGGCAGTAGACAATTATGGTCACAGTTATAATAACTGAAGACAGCAAATACACCTTTCAATTGACTATGAAAAACATCAGATTCCCGGGTTCCCTGTTCACCTGCATGGACATGCCATAGACCTGCTGCAGGAGGCATAGATATAGCAAGAGAAATAAACTGCAATGTCTTTAATCTAAGCCCATGTCAATGCTACAGGGTGACAACAGGAAAGGCAGGTGTTCATCCATGTAGTAGCAAACCATGTATAACCATGCGTCCCCCGCGGACGTGTTCAAGAATATGCAAGTGCCTTGGTAGAAGAGGGGGTAACATCTCTGCAATAACTAACTCCTATGGCAAAAATGGTTGACAACAGAACACAGCCATTTATGATTACTGCCAAATCTATGGGCAGCAGTCAGATGGCAGATTGGTGTGCTAAAGCTGCTGAGGTTTACAGTAGCACTTAGGGGAGCTGGCTTTGAGGACCTACACAGTACAACCTCCAGGCACCTTGGAAAACACTACATTTAGCAATGGCTGTCTACCAACCTGGCTTCTCCATTATTTCAATATCCAGCCAGCAGCCTGATTCTGTGCTGTTTCATCACGTCTGCAGACATAGCTGTGTGAACCTTGTGGAATATCAATAAGGGTCTGCTCTACACCTCATTAGTACCTCTCGAATGGAGCCTACCAGCATAACTACAGTGGGTTTCAGCACAAATAAAATAGTACATTAAATAGTACAGTTTACAACAGAATAAATCTTTATTTTTATATATTATATAATAGCATTACATAAATCACAATAAAGATAACCACAGTGAAGTGATGTATACAAAATAGTGCAAAATAAAAGCTGTACATGCGCTTTTATTAAATTTATGTTTATTAACATAGATTACCCTCATTAGATGTAGATTAGATGTAGATTACCCTCATAGCCAAAAAGCCACATAAAAAAATACTGGTTTGCTATAAAAACATAGCTATATTGAGCTATATTGTCTTCTTTGCTGGTTTAGATTTATTGATTTGATTGATGAAAAAACAATGAGAAACTCATGAGAAACTCACATGTACACACAGTTCTTATCTGAATTTTCCTTTCTGATATTACACATTAATGTAAATTGAGCATTTTCTTTGATGTTATTGAGTATGTGGTGTGTTTAACACAGTCAGGTTCAAATGTGGGTGCAAAAAATCCATTAAAACTCTAGCAGAGCTTTGTCAGAGCATTGCCATTGTGCTATTGCCTTGTGAGCAAGTGAGAAATGTTGAATAAAGCAAAATGGTAAAAAGATGAGGGGAAAGATTAGGGGAAGTCGTGGCCTAATAGTTAGAGAGTTTCGGGCCGGCAGGAATTGTGGGTGGGGGGAGTGCATGTACACAGTGCTCTCTCCACTCTCAATACCACGACTGAGGAGCCCTTGAGCAAGGCACCGAACCCCCAACTGTTCCCCGGGCGCCGCAGCATAAATGGCTGCCCACTGCTCCGGGTGTGTGTTCACAGTGTGTGTGTGGGTTCACTGCTGTGTGTGTGCACTTTGGATGGGTTAAAAGCAGAGCACGAATTTGGAGTATGGGTCACCATACTTGGCTGTAGGTCATGTCACTTTTACTTTTACATTCTCCAAGGTATTAACATTAACATTACATAACTCCATGTAGGACGTTTCTGTAAATAAATCTAACCAATGTGGTAGTAGTAATGCAATATTTAGAAAATGTACTCTTGAACTCTTTTAAAAACAAGTACTTCAGTACTTTTACTTTAGTAGAAATCTGACTGTAGTACTTTTACTTGTACTTGAGTAAAATTTAGCAAGGGGTATCTGTACTTTTACTCAAGTAATGAAGCTTGGTACTCTGTTCACCTCTGTCCAAATGTCATATTTTTTAGGACATATGGTTCATAGAGCTTGGCCTCTAAATATCCCCTGTGAAAGGAACATATTGTGTGACAGTTGAATCCAGCTCAAATTACATGTGCAAAAGTCTTAGGCCACCATTATTTTCACCTACAATAAAATGGTTTTAAGTCAGTTGTTTCTATCTTTTGCTGTTGTGTGTAAGTAGTAAATATCAGTTTACATTTCCTTACATTATTTTTGCCATTAATTGTAATAATGCAGTGACATTTTTGTTTGCACAAGGAGTCTGATAACAGCCAGTGCTCCACACAGAGATCTGATCTCACCATCATCAGTCTGTCTGGAATAACATGAAGAAACAGAACAAACTGAGACAGAATATATCCAGAAGAACTATGGCAATGTCTCTTTTTTTTACTCAAAGTGTGGTCCAACCAAATGTTGATTTAATTTAGTTAAGTTAATTGAAGTTAATTTTTATTAAAATCTATTTATGGCTTTATTTTTGACGGCATCCTCACTTTACAGCATTTTACACAAGTACCTAAAACTTTGCACAGTACTGTAGCTTTGCAGGTTTCTTAAAGCATTTTGGAGACATTCCCACAGTTCCTCTGGATATATTCTGTCTCAGTTTGTTCTGTTTCTTCATGTTATTCCAGACAGACTGATGATGGTGAGATCAGATCTCTGTGTGGAGCACTGGCTGTTATCAGACTCCTTGTGCAAACAAAAATCGGACTGGATTATTACATTTAATGGCAAAAATAATGTTTGGAAATGTAAATTGATATTTCCTACTGACACACTACAGCAATACATAGAAACAACTGACTTAAAAGCAATCTTTTGCTGCTGAAAATACTAGTGGCCTAAGACTTTTGCACAGTACTGTATATATATATAAATATTATTAATAACATTTATGATTTCAAACAACGAAGACAACTCCATGAAAGTTTGCTTCAAAAAACAGGATGAAACATTTAAATTACTCCTTCCGGTCATGTGTTTGCACTCCATAAACCGGCAGGCTTCAGATCACTGATTAGCCTTGGCACATTCGCTTTGTGTGAGACACCTGGGGTTTCTGTTGCACACTTTTTAACACCTCTCCTCTGGACAAGATAAGCAGGAGGGAATGTTAATAGCAGAAGTAAACTAAAAGTTAAAGCCGCAAAAGATGGAGTGGCATTTCTTACGGAGGTGAAGAGCATGCCTAGTGGGGCTTCTTCATAGAAGTGTGGCGACCAGTTAATGATGCAATTCTTACCCAGAGTGTGATTTCTGATTAGTCACGTTTATGGACTCAACTTGGGTAATGGGAAATCAGTCAGAGACAACCTCCCACTTGTCTTTATGAAAGATGTATGATAGGATACTAATTAATGCAGCATTCAGAGCACTCACAGCTTTTTATTCTTTTGACACAAGGAAATTAACAGCCTTTTTTCTGCTTGTCTCTTAGCTGTTTCTTCTTGATTAACTTAGCAGTCAAATGCTTTAATACAACTCAACTCAATGTGATGTTATATTCTGAAAACAATGTTCTATTCTGAATTACTCCTGTCTGCTTGGCCTAGTTATAAACAATCTAGATTACATATAACTAATTAATAAATGTCTCGTATATCAGAACACATTATTAAAAATCTGCTTTACATAGTCAGACCAGGATTACTATTTAAGATCAAGGTTTTTTTAAAAGATAAAAAAAAATAAAAAATAATAATAGATTATTGGACAAAAAATAGTACGAAAGAAACGATGCATGCTTAAGAAAACCACTCAATATTAAAACATGAATGAATATCTAAGCCTGTGTGGGCTGAAGAACAATTCTAAGGAGTCTGTCTTAGAGGTTGTGGGTGTGCAAACGATAATGGTGATGGTGGGCTGCAAAGAATAAGATGGTGAAGATGAAATATGACTATACACCTGAGTAAGCTGCACTGCATGTATTAGTTTTAGCTTGAAAATGATGCAGTTAGCACAAGATAAAAGACAACAACGAATAGGCAAAAGAGGCTTTAGAAAGAACAAAGAGATGAGAGGGAATGATAAAACACATACAATGGTAACAGTGGCAGTACAAGAACCTAAGCGGCATGATTCAATATTTACTGAAGGGAAAAACTAACTTTAGGTGTAGAAACATTGGGGACTTTGAAGGGGACAGATGGAGAAGAAAACAAGAAGATTACAGGACTGGAATTAGCAGGGCTCTGTCCTGGCAGCTCTGTTTATTTTGTCCTTGTTTATTTAACGTTTCTATGTTTGTTCTGTGTGTAAGCACAAGGGTATATCTTATTTATGTTGGTCATGTGCTCTCCTTGTCCTGCTCCTTATTTCCCTTTATCATGCCCTCTCATTTAGTCGTTGTCTACTTCCTGCTTTCCTCTCTGTTTACTTTCATTTTCTTTTTCTTTTGCACATTTTGCAGTATTGCATCAGAAACGAATGACAGAAACTGCAAAAAAAAATAAAAAAAATAAACAAACAACAACAAAACAAAACAAAAAAAAAAACACGAAAAAAACCACACCACAATTTACACAAAGGTATTTACGCTTGCTTGAGGTTTCTTGTGTGGAAAAGGATTAATGCAATGAAGGTAGATGGAAATGCACTTTGGGAATACATTTCTCCATTCGCATCAAAAATGTGATTTTGTGACTATATGATGGCACAACCTGACTTGTAGTATTTCATCTGCTTGTTCTGAGGTGCATATAATTTATTATATTTATAAATTATTATAATTAGTGCCTACTCCTACTTTTCTCAGTGATATTAATGCTAGTTTATCAGTAAGAGTGTATTATGTTCTCTTTGACTCATTGGATGGAAATGACGCTTATGTTTTATGCAATATTCCAATTTTGCACACGTTAAATTTGCAGCTTTAGATGGAAACCTTGCTACTGTCTTCACTAGTTTGTTTTGTGCCATATGTACACACTTTGTTGTGCTACATTCTCCACTTGTGTTTTAGTCTTGTTATGGCATCCTTGTATCCTTACTAGTGTTTTTTTTTCTTGCTTTATTTATCTAGTGTTCTCATTTACTTTTTACTTTCAGTATGTTCTGTAGCTCTTTTCCTAGTCTTCTTGAGTGTGTTACTCTTGTCCTTTGCTTTGTTTTTATTTTTAATCATTCTAGTTTTTATTCTACTGATTAGTTCTTTATCTTTTAATTACGTTAGTCTTTAGTGCTACAGTTACTGCCATAGTGTTCAGTGAAGATATAAAAAGGAACCATGTTTACTACAGCACTCAAAACTGTGTTCGTACCAATGACTTGCTTTTCACTGCTTGCATATGCAGCTAACATCTTAATAGAAATGACAACTTATAGACAACAAAAAAAAATTCCCCTCTGGTCTTCTCATAGGACTGTCTTCTTTACATACAGTAATACCTTATAATTTAATAATGTTGTTTAACGTGGTTGGTTCTTAACTAGAAACAGTAGAATTTTGATATGTAGTACCTGCTCTCATGGTTTTACTTATGATTGCCTTGCTTCATTATTCCATAGTTGCCCGCCAAAGCAACTTATCACTTTCACCTGTTCCTTGTTTTATACTGTAATATATTCTGGTTTTAAACCCCAGTGATTCCTATGATCTTATTCTCTTGTTTTAGTGAATAGATGCTACTTGTGCATGTTTTAATTCAAGTTTTCCTGCATCTAGAATATCCTCTTTTGGATTCACACTGAACAATTTAGCCCTAATTTTCACTCCAATAGTTTTGTGGAAATCTCCAGTAAATGCCCAAAAGGGCGGGCAGCACCTTCATCTGTGCTGCAGGATCTCAAGTGCACTACTGTTTAGCTTCCACACTCTGCACAAAAATGCGATTTTTTTATAGGCTAACATTAGATTGAGCTGTCATGTAAAGTTGCTACTATACATATCTCAGATGATAAGCCATATTTGAGGTCGATGAATGTTAGGTGAGCATATGGATGTCCTGCTCAATGTACTATATATTACCACATAGACCAAAAGGGCTACAGCTTTCACATTCCTAGAACCAAGCCAATCCTGAACCAGAAAAAAATGTCAGAAGCATTTCACCTGGGGTAAGGAGAAAAAGAACTGGACTGTTGCTCAGTGATCCAAAGTCCTCTTTTCAGTTGAACGTAAATTTAGCATTTCATTTGGAAATCAAGGTCTGGAGTCTGGAGGAAGATTGGAGAGACACAGAATCCAAAGTCCAGTGTGAAGTTTCTGAAATCAGTGATGATTTGGGGTGATTTTGGAGCACTTTATGCTTCCATCTGCTTACAAGCTTTATGGAGATGCTGATTTCATTTTGCAGCAGGACTTTAGCACTTGCCCACAGTGACAAAACCACTTCCAAATGGTTCGATGACCATAAAATTACTGTGCTTGATTGGCCAGCCTACATGCCTGACCTGAACCTCACAGAGAATCTATGGGGTATTGTGAGGAGGAAGATAAGTAACATCTGACAAGCAATACAGAGGAGCGGAAGGCCGCTATCAAAGCAACCTGGGCTTCAATAACATGTCAGCAGTACCATGACGTCAAAGACCACATTGAAAAGACTGCTTGATCTTGCAGGTTGACTTTGCACAACATCAGAAATATCAGGCCCTTTTTAACGTAGCATGTTGCACAACTTCTTGTCCAGGCCCTTGTAATTTTTAAGCTGGACTACTGCAATGCACTTCTGGCTGGACTTCCATCATGCACAATCAAACCTCTACAAATGATTCAGAATGCAGCAGCAAGACCGGTTTTCAATGAGCCCAAAAGAGCCCATGTTACAACTCTCTTTATCTCCTTGCACTGGATTCAAGTTGCTGCTCGCATCAAGTTCAAGACATTGATGCTTGCAAATAGAACAGCCTCAGGCTCAGCACCTGCATAAAAAATAAACAAAAACGAAAAAACCTTCCCCTTTATTTATTCCTTCTCTTTCTAGTTTTTACTGATTTGAACAATACATAAAACTTGGTATTACAAGCACTGTTTGCCACTTTAAGAAGAATCGCTTTATGTTTCCCCCAATTGTAAGTCATTTTGGATAAAAGAATCGGCGAAATGACTAAACGTAAATGACAGCGATTCTTCCTATTGAAAAACTGCCTAACGTGTGGCCCCTGAAAATCGTGCAGTGTGCTGCTTGAGTGAATCAAGAATGGTTGTGAGAAGTGTCAGAAATGCATTTATTCTGTAGCTGATTGCAGAAACTTTCTCATCAGTAACATCCTCCACAGTAATTCTGGCAGAATGAGCACTTCTTTGCACCTGATGCTCCGGCCCTCGTTAAAAAGCAAACCGCAAATGAAGTCAGACACCATGCCAAAGTGGATGTAAGCTCAATAAGCTATAATCTCTTAACTTCAGCTTTCTTAAAGATCCTGTGCGAACAGGCTGCTGAAGGAGATACAGCTGCAACGCTCTTGTGTTTATCTTTTCCTTTTCTGTCCTGTCAGCATTACTTTTTTTTACTTTTTTTTTTTTTACTTCATTTGACTCCAGGTTTAGGTTCATCTAATCTGTAATGAATTAGGTGCTTGTGTGGTGGCTGTGGTAATTACAGCATTTCAAAACAGATTCCATCACTATCCAGGTTTAGGACTTCTCTGAAAAACTTTTACACGGAATACAAACTTTTCAAATAATCCCAGGTGTTCTTGTTTACTGAATGTGTCCTGTTGTTTCATAATGGCAGATAAAAACAAAAGCATCTCTACAAATATAATGCACAGTATGTTTTGATGTAGTCTCATAATGTGAACAGCAGTTCTATGCTGGACGTATTATTTGCCGGATTACTCGCAGAGTACATCTGTGCATTGGTAAACAAACAGAAGAAAAGCTCACCGAAGACGGTACGTGCTGGAACGGACTCCCGGTTCAACCAGAAGGAGACCTGAGACAGAATGACTGTCATTATGCAAGGGAGATAAGTTTGGATCACGAAGTAGCCAATTTTCCTTTTCAAATGGAAATACGTTGTCATCACCACATATTCTCCTATATGAGAAATTAGAAAAGAGAAGAGAGAGACCATAAGAAGGAAGAATTATTGATGAGACAACACAGACTAAAATATTCAGAATTTTATTTATGGATGATCATGGAGGAAGAGCAACTGAGAGGTAGGAGGTGGGGGTCTTGTGTTCAAGAGGAGGTTTAACTGATTGCTTCTTGTAGATCACAGCACCAAGGGCAGAGGATTCGAGTGCTTTCCCAGCATGGCTGGGGCAGATTGAATGTTCTAACCTCAACAGTGAGAAGGAAGTGACAGACAATTGGTCAATCTGAAAGCTCTGCAATTTTGTTCTCTCTGAATTTCTGACAGAGCATGAGGGGCTGCAATTATGTCTTTAAAATCAGAGGTCAGATGACCAAATTACACTGCAAAGGTCATTTAATTTTGGTTCGAAATTTCCATAAAAATCAAATGAAAGGAAATCCTATTTTTCAGTGGCTGGTCTATCGTATATCAGGAGAATCAGGAGACTCATGTAAAAGTCTACATTTTCTTTCGATTACTTCTTTGCAATAGCATAGACTCATCAGTCATATTTTGTTCTAGCACAAAACCTCATGGCCATGTCAATAATAGTTTATTATAGGGACCAATTCTCACTATCAACTAGTTGCTTATTAGCATGCCTAATCATAACATATTGATTGTATATTAGTATTATAAAGCATATCTTCTGCATGATCATATTCTACATTCCTAATTGTACACCATAGCCAAACTTAACAACTATCATGCTAACTATTTATATAAGCAAATTAATAGTTCTGGTTTTAAAGAATGGCAGAAGAATTTTGAAACTGTGCTTGTGCTTTCAGTAACAAGACACTTCAGAAACAAACTTGGCAATGTGCAAAAGTGAACGATTTGTAATATTACATATATAGTGATATGGACTGCATTTGTTCATTATCAGCCCTCATTCTAGAAAAGAAAACCCCTGGCATTCTGTAAAGTATATTCTCTTTTAATGACAGAATTTTCATTTTTATGTGTATAAAATATTAGTTGAACAAGACCTGAGGTTGAAATACTAATCTCTGTGGGAAAACCTATTTTTGACTGAGTTAGCATTCTCTCCCTGCACTGGGAGGCAGAATGGAGGACAATTAAAATGACAAAATGAAAAATAAACAGATGCTTCTGGTGCTTTAAAAACAAACACTGGAACATTTGTCTTTTCCATTTCAGCTGAGGGGGAACAATAAAATAGGTGTCTCATCTGGAAGCAAGTACAAACCCTTTCTCCAGCACTGACAAACAACCAGAGCTTTTTTTTCAAATGTGTCTTAATAGTGACACCAATTTGTGTGTGGGGTCCTGGTATTCCTTACATTATGGGGACTAAATGTCCCCACAGGGATAGTAATCACAAGTTTTGATCTTGTGGGAAATTTATGAGGAAAACAGCTTGTAAATCCAACAGAACATTTTAAACGCCTGTAGTTTTGTGTGAGGGGTATGTTTAGGGTAAGGGGATAGAAAATACAGTTTATATAGAATAAAAACAATACACCTATGGAATGTCCTCATATAACGTGTCAGATTCTCAAATTCCGATCCACTCTGCTGCACTTCATCCAGCTGTTTTTGAATGCTAGAAAGCATTCTGTGGGAACTGCAATTAGGCGGTATTTCAAGCTTGAGTTACTCAGAAGAAAGGAAAATCCTCAACTTACGTATGAATGAGGAAGCATGATCAAATGCATTACTTTTTAAATATACATAATTAAACTAAATTAAATGGACAGCTGAAATATATTTATAGATAGAATTGTTGCTCTATTTTTAAGCATTCTTTACGCAACTAAGATTACATAGAAGCTGCATCTTTAAATACATTATATATTTATTATACAACAATCTCAATTGCAATCACAAAAAAAGCCCTATAATATAGTTATATAAATAAACCTAACCCTAAGTCAGTGATCCTTAAATCTGACTCGCGGCATCCACTTTCCTGCCGAGTTTAGCTCCAACCCTAATGAAACAAACCTACCTTTTTTAATGAGCCTGAAGACACTGATTAGTAAACTAAAATGTATTTGATTAGTGTTAGAGCTAAACTCTGCAGGAAAGTGGATCTCGCAAGCCAGATTTGAGGATCACTGCCCTAAATGACATCCCTAAGTCCTAAGAATGTGGAATGAATGTTTTGTCTATCTATGATTTTACTTCTTATTTTAACAACCAATTGTAGCTGCCAGTCTGCCAATGTAAATTTTTATTTCAATATTTTATTCGTTTTATTCATAGATTTTGTCTTTCGATGTTAATGTACTTTACACTCATAATCATTCATTTAGTCAGTTTTATCTGACTTCCGTTCTGACTATAATTTTTTAATTTTGTTTAATTTTTTTTGCTTTTTTTACATACGTTACATGGAACAGTGTTATTTCAGTGGAGCTCAAGCCCCTAGTCTCACGGTTAGTAAACCATCGTCTCTGTTTTGCACTATGTGGGTGGAGTTTTGTGTGTCTCTCATCAGCACTGATCGTTTCATGTGGGCATCTCCGTTAACTGTTTATCAGCCACAGCTGCCACTCATTACCCGATCCCTACTTATTGCTCTTTCTTTCATCTTGTGTTTGTAAGATTGTTGTTTGAAGTTTCCCGTTCATATGCCTGGTTTCTCATTCCTGTTTCATCTCTGTTTCATCTCATCGTTGGATCTTCGCTCCTCTGGAACCCCATCCACTCCACACCGCCACGGACCACTCATCTCTGTTCCTGTGTCACGCTCTCCTGCTGTCTTTTCTCATCGCCACTTCTTGGATCACCGTCAGATACTCTACATTCCTGTTGTTCCTGCAATTCTTCTCTGTTCATTGGACTCTGTTAATAAATCCTATTTCATTTACTTGCACTTGCTTCCTTACCATCATTTCCCATTACAGAATGCTCTGACCAACATGGAAGCAGCAAGTTCCACATCCCTAGCCTAATTCGGCCACCACAGCATCACCCTTATGGATTAACAGCAAGAGAGCATCGTCAACACCGGATGTGCTGTCCAAGCGATGGTGACACAGGTGTCCGAGCTCACCCAGCAGATACAACAGCTGAGCATTCCCGCTGTGCCGCCTGCATGTCTGTTCCCCGAGCTGTCCTCGAGTCGAACTACCGTCCGGAACCCCGCCTACCAGTTCCTGAGAATTAGTCTGGTGAGCCTAACTTCTGTAGAGCAACCTTACCAGATGTTCCATGTATTTCTCCTTGCAGCCTTGCACCTTCGAGACAGAAGCGAGAAAGAGGCAGAGGTCCAGAGGACTTTGTTAGTATTGCAGTGGCTCTGGACATTTTCTATTCTCCTGCCCGGTAAAAGAGCTAGCCCAGTTTTAAACTTGAGGCTACTATCGGGTGGGATCTCCACCAGGAAGTCCTCAACATCATCTTTTCTCCTTCCAGTGAAACTGAGATGGGCGAACAACATGCACACTTGTCATGCCCTTGGACTGGGGTTCCAAGACCATCACCTTGTGGAGCGAGTGTTGTCATGAGTCTTGTCTGGTGTCTGCTTGGTCTTCTGTGTCTGGTTCTATTTTTCAGGAGGAGGCAACGGTTTTGTCAAACGTGCCCGCGGAGTATCTGGAGCTGAAGAAAGTGTTCAGTAAGCGCTGCTTCTCTTCCTCCGCATGGTCCCTATGACTGTGCCATAGAAATAGTCCTAGGTAAGTCCCTGCCTAAAGACAAGCTCTACTCTCTTTCCATTCCTGAGAGGGAGGTCATGGACAAATATCTGTCTGATTCTCTAGCATGGGGGTTCATCCGCCCTTCCTCTTCTCCAGCGGGGGCGGAGTAAATTTTTGTTGGTAAGAAGGATGGTTCTCTGTCACCTTGTAGTAATAACCGAGAGTTGAACAACATCACGTTGAAGAATATCTATCCTTTGCCGTTGATGTCTTCAGCCTTCGAGAGGTTACAGGGAGCATCCATCTTCACAAAATTGGATTTATGTAACACTTATCATTTGGTCCACATCAGGAATGGGGATGAGTGGAAAACCACCTTTAACATCCCTAGAGGGCACTTTGAATACTTGGTTATGCCATTCGGGCTTTCCAACTCGCCAGCGGTTTTTCAAGCACTCGTCAATGACGTGTTGAGAGACATGGTAGATCAGTTCATATATGTTTACCTGGATGACATATTATTTTTTTCTTTGTCTCTCCGGGAACACATGCAACCCGTCAGATGAGTGCTCCAAAGGTTTCTAGAGAATGGGCTTTTTGTGAAGGCGGAGAAATGCATATTTCATGCACAGTCTGTTTCCTTCCTTGGTTACACTGTCTTGTTTGAGGGAATATGTATGGATCCTGACAAGGTTAAGGCTTTGATAGATTGGCCAAGTCCAGATTCTCTTAAGGCCCTAGTTTTTTCAGTTTTATTCGCAATTTCAGCCAACTAGTCTCACCTCTGACCACCTTGACCTCCCCCAGAACTATGTTCAGGTGGTCTAATACAGCCAAAGTTGTATTTACCAACCTCAAGAGCCGCTTCGTTTTGGCTCCCATCTTAGTCGCCCATGATCCCACACATCAGTTCGTGGTCGAGGTCGATGCGTCAGAGGTGGGAGTAGGTACAGTGCTTCCCCAACTCTGCGTCACATATTTTTGATCCATCCGAATGCCCGGTGACTTCCGAGTGTATTTTACCCCACCCCTAAACTTAACCCTCACAGAAATCATGCTAAATTATGATTAATTAAGCATATACATTTTCGTGCACGTCCGTTCCCTTGGATTGAACCCATGATAGCATGATTACATATCAAGGTATATCGCAATAATCTACCAATTGAGCTACACGAAACGCAAACCAGAGTGCAAATAAAAGAGTACAAAATAATTAATATGAAAACAACCTTTTGCCAATAGGGGCGCAATTGTAGTATACGCTCTGATGGGTCGTATTTCAGGGATTTGGACAAACGACCTGTACGGGCGTATTGGTTGGAGGACAGGTTGAGTGCGACTTTTGCTGAGAGGTAAATATGGAATCTGGACTTCTATGATCTATATAATACCTTTGGATCAAAGCTTACTCATTTATGACCAATTTCCCTTTCACTGGCTCTAGAAGAAGTGCGCCACAAATAATATGGACTTGAGGTCAATTTCATCTCTCATTTTGACATGTGCACATCGTCTTATTGAGCACACACACTTTTCTTCTGCACTCATACTTGTTTGAGTTCTTCCTGCTTCACAGAGGCGGTATGACCCCAATAACTGTGACAGAGAGCAATCGATAAGCTAGGTGCTTGCAAAGCAGGTTAGATAAATGACTTTACTAACAGACAAAATGGAATTTGTAAGCGTATGTTGAAGCTGGAAGAAAGGAGAAAAGCATGTGGGAAGCAAGGAAAAATAATTAATTCAGGTTGTCAGCTGCAAAAGAGAGATTTCATAAAGAGAAGGTTATGTACAGAAGAGTATTACAGACTCATGCATATAAATAAACTGTGTTAAAGAGCAAGAGAGGTTTTCATTATCCAGCATGAATCTGTAACTATGCGTCAAATACTGATAAACAAAGGAAGGCAGACAGCAGCATTCAGTGTAAATACACAGGATTTGGTGTTGTATAAAATGAAAAAAAAAATAAGCTAGGTATTAACAATTATCATAATATGTACTGTAACACAATAAATGCAAACCATATATCAATTCATCACAATATCATAACTGCATCCTTATTGAAACTCTCAGTCTGCTTGCTTGTTTCAGTTTTGCCTGGTCCAACATGTCATAGAAACAGCTCTGAAAATGCTGGTTTTAGTAACTGATAATGCACTCTTTATTGTCGTTGACAATAAAGATGATGTGATATACATGGATTTTTTCTGCATTGGAGAATAATATTAAATAACGCATTAGAACTATTTAAATGCAATAGGAAACATGCAATGATAAAATAAATAAAATAATAACATTAAAACAATGTTATATTCTCCCTTCTTCATCCGCTACCATTTGCCTAGATCTTAACCAGCACTTTTGATCTGCTTTAACTTCACTATACAATCAGAATAGAAAAGTACTTACCTGTACTGGAGCTGATGGTCTCTTTGCCAATGACATGTCCCAACAGGTCATACTGGTTGAGTCTAGAACCATCAGGAGCCACAGAAACAGATTTCTCATCATCTGCTGTCCAGATGTATACAACCTCGTTGTTGGTGTAGG
Source organism: Carassius auratus (assembly GCF_003368295.1). NCBI lineage: Eukaryota > Metazoa > Chordata > Actinopteri > Cypriniformes > Cyprinidae > Carassius > Carassius auratus. Next base: position 4,920,833 of record NC_039263.1, read on the forward strand.
CATCTTAGAAAGACAAACCAAAGCAGTACTGGTTTATTCTGACCAAATGCATATAAGTGTGGTGAAAATAATGCACATAAAACAATACTTCTAGACTGACTGGCTAGTTGAAAAAGCAATAAATATTAGGTTTGCCCTTTGCAACTTTATGTTTACACCGCCACTCTGAGAGGCTCTTTTTATACCCAATCATTTTGCCAATTGACCTAATAAGTTGCAAATTGGTCCTCCAGCTGTTCCTGATATGTACATTTAACTTTTCTGGCCTGTCCCAACTTTTTTGGAATGTGTAGCTCATGAAATAAAAAAAATATGCCAATATTTGGCATTAAATTTCTCACTTTCAACATTTGATATATTATCTTTATTCTATTGTGAATAAAATATAAGTTTTATAAATTATTCCATTCCTTTTTTACTCACAATTTGTACAGTGTCCCAACTTTTTTGGAAACAGGTTTGTCATTTCATGTCAGCATTCTTAATGCAGTCTTTATAAAAATGAACACTTTTGACTAAATAATTTTAGTGCATGATTGTTAGTAAATGCATTAATTAGCACTCTGGGATAAGTTTTCACACATTAATTCAGACTGCTTCATTTTCATCTGTGTGAAATTCTATATAGCGTCTAACCTGACTAAGGCCAATAATAGTGATGGAACATGTCCACCTACACAATCTTGATCATATTATGGATTAGGAAATCAATATCTTGCAGCCAAAGATAATTTATGAAGAGAAATTATATCCTCCTGAGTTTTTTTTTATTTGTCATGTGAGAAATGCAATGAATAAATTGTTCATGAATTATCCATCACTAGTGTATTCTAGGGACTCTGTGTGATTTTTACGTCAAACAAGTCTTTAGTTATTTGTTTAATTGTTCAAATTCCTAAGTGATGTTAGAATCCATTATGCTGTATACATATATTAACATATTTGGTTGCACTTTATTTTAAGGTGTCCTTTTTACAGTGCAATTATATGTATGCTGAGTAATATTAATTAACATCATTTACTTACTATAGGGTTAGGGTTAGGAGTAAGTTTTGACTTAGGGTCACTTGCATGAAGTTATGCATAATTAATTGTTATTATAATAGTAAGGAATATGTGTAAAAAGGACACCTTAAAATAAAGTGTTACCACACACTTTTTTTCAGATGATATGTCCAAACTAAATTTTAAAAATAACTTGGATAAGAGGTTTAAACAATTAGGTGGCCAAACCAATATTTGTATTTTGTTTTGACTAGTACTTATTTGCTCAGTAAAACATGTAGTGCATAAATAAGTTATTGTACAGCCTGTTTTACAAAACAGTATGCAAACTAAAAAGTGTGTAAATTTAAGATATACTTATTACCAGTTCAGAATGCACTGTGCAATTTGAGTGCAAAAACATTTTACTGGTCAGTTTGCCTTCTGAGAGAATTAAAACCATCCAACTAAAAATACTGGAAAAGCACCAACTGAAAATTCTGACTTTATAACAAAACAGAGCTCATGATAAAAAAAGTGGCCAGTAAAATGAATAAATGCATCTCAGTGAGGGCAATTGGAATGCAACTTTAATAAAAGCTGACTAACCATGGGTCAACTGCTCCCTCCGATTAGCAGCTTCCTTGAATCTAATGTATATAACGGTGAAATGTAACACAAGGACGAACTTTGCAAAAGAGCATGAAAAACAATTATCTTGGGGTCTGTACACAGAACAAACAACACACATACACAGACAGACACATGTGCGCCCACATGACCCTGAGCAAGTAAGCGGGAGAAAAGCTGGCAGGCTTAACACTAGAAACATAATTCACACAGCAGGCTGAGGATTGCTAATTAAATTTTGATGGCCACATAGAAACCTTATTGTTTTATTCTGTTGGAAGGTCATTAATCAAAAGCTAAACACATCAAGTTTAATGCCACTTCATCCATTGTGAATAGTAATTGATAATGAAGTGCATTATTGTTCCATGTTTAAATAAATATTTAAATTATACGACTGGCATCGTTTCATATTTAGTCTGGCCTGCGAGAAATGGCTATAGGCTGAAAAGTTCAACACTGTCAAAGACTTTCAGCACATTACAAGACAAGTTAAATTTAGTGTCTCAGTTAAAGCTCAATTAAAAAAGGGATGGGAGTGAGAAAGAGAATATAACATGAGAGAATGAATTAGAAGCAATTCAAATTGGAATGGAGAAGGACATATTTCATCACATATCACTTTATAACACTATTTTCATGTGAATGACCTTGCTATAATTTGATTAACAGTCCAATAATAGTTTCTAAGTCGTAGTAGAAACTTACATATTACTGCACACCTCAAATGGTTGTTTATTGTAAAATGAGCATTAAAAAATGAGCAGCTGGTTAACGAGGGAATGAGGAGCTTGTGTGTCATTAGCTCTCTACTCCGATGGCCGTTATGCATTAGCCTCAATTATAAATCATCATGGCTGGCAGTCATATAAAAGCCGGACACTCATTCTGCTGGTGTGAAATGAACCTTTTACCTGTTTACCAGACCAAATAATGGAAAAGTAATAAGAAGTAGAAAAATAGAATACGGTGGAGAATCAAGATGATTTTTTTTATGCCGTTCGTGTTTAGTGTTAATGGTCCTTGAATGTCTGCAATTCTTTTGCAGTGCAGGCAGAATACCCAAACTATAAGCAAAATAAATCATGCAATGCTTAAAAAAGTGAAGAAAGTAAATAAAAAATGTATTTTTTGTTTGTGCACAAAACTAAATCCTAAATCGAAATAAAAATACATGAGCAAAAAGACATAATGTGAGTTTTAAACAAAATAATTACTAATGAGAGAGTGGTACAAGAAACATTGGTTGCCACAACTGACCAATTAAATTCTCATTCCAGAGTGACGCATAATAATTATGCTTACAGGACACTTCTGGCAATGTAATACATAAGTGCATCTTTTGACAGTTACCAGATTAATTAGCACCCTAAAATCACAGTTTATGTGACATAAAAAAGAAGGGGAAGAAAAAGATGTTTTGAACTATTCATTATATCAAGTTTATTATTCCTTAAGATGCGCTCAGCTTTCTTTAAAGAGAATAAACAAGCTGTTCTTAAAATGAATGATAACATTTCTCCAGAATACAAAAACAAAACCAAAATCAACCCAAATGAGCACTTTTCTACTATTTCTCAGGTCTTTAAATAGAAGGGGGAAAATGTGCCTTGAAACATGACGAATATTTAAAAAGATAAACAAACAGACAACTCTGTAAAAGCAATATAAGGCGAGCAAAAAAGAACAGAACAACATAAAAGCAAGTAAACAGGCTTTGTGGGGGATTGAGGGAACAGTGCTTTTAATTGACTGTTGTTAACAAAGCCCCTAATGATGCAGCCCACTGTACGATGTCTTGCTAAAGAGCCAATTCTTTGGTGTCTTTCTGCTGCATGAATCACAGATCCAGTGAGGGGTCACCATTCTGCATCTGTCAAAAAGAGGTATTATGGGGGCAAAGGCACTACTGAAAATGTATGAGCAAAGGACTTTTGTTTTATTGCCCAGTGGGATGTTTTATTCATAAAGGTGTGACTGCTGCATCATGGTGACCTTTGGTGTCATTGGCTGGGCTATTAATCTGAGGCTCAGCACAGGAGGGGAATTACGAAACACGTTTGTTTGTTTTAGGACTGGTGACTCCACACAGGAAAAACAAGGTCTGTATTTTTTGGTCTGCCTTTTGGGGTTTTATGTTGTATTCTTACGACAATGCTGACTCGGATAGATGTTTTTTATTGTAAGGAGCAATCGCAGATGGGTAATAAGCATCAGGTGTGACATTACGTGCCATTCTGAGTTGTGGGGAGAAAGACACTGTGTTATTGGGTGCTCTGAGCTGTGTCTAGAAGATAAGCTGCTAAGAATTTTCTGATCTAGGCTGTCTTTAAGACAAACAAGAGTCTGTCTGTAGTCACAGACACCCACCTAATCCAGTTCAGTATGTTCCACAGATTTCAATGTCATGCGCACAAGGCAACATGTATAGAAAATACTCCAGAGAATCTGAGCAGCTGTCAGTTACGCAATCTAAAAAAGCTAAATGATGACAACAGAGAATTACTTACAGCTTCCAAACTTTAGCGGGCAGGCATGGGCATCCATAGGAAAATCCTCCAGATGCATAGGACACTCAGCATGGATGGTTAATCTATGTAGAAAAGAACAGAGACAGAGCTTTTAAATTCAGCTTGAAAGAGTATTTGCAACTTTTGTTATGTAATGTATTTAAAAGTAAAACAAGATATTCAACAAGAAATTATTTTATTTCATCTGTTGGGAACTGACTGGATCATGAAAATTGGGTGTCACAGTAAATACTAAAACAGAGCCAGACTTGACTGTGAGTTTGTATTACTTCCTACTGCTGTAATCTTTATCACATTCAATTTTTAATAATGACTTCACCAGCTGTAACTGTTGGTGATGTTTTAGAATAGTTGCATTATCTACAACAGTAGTTTAACAAGCCAACAAGACAAACAATGCCTGTAGAGTGGCGACAATATTTGACTATAAAAAAAAAAACTGTTCAGCTAATTGCTAAATCCTGTGGCCCAGATAATGTCAGACGAAAAGTAAAATCTTTTTGAGACTTTAAGAAGTTATTACATTTTAATTGAATTACAAATAATATTTTTCGGTAACACTTTATAATAACTGCATGCTATTAATCATTAGTTAAGCATTAGGAAACAGTTAATTCATCATTTATAAAGCATTAATATACATTTATAAGCAGTTTATAAATACATATATAAATGCTTTATACCTGATTTAAAAGCATATCTATAATATATTTAATAATAGTTTTTTCATACTTTATTAATTATCAATTTATCATTTCTAAATTAAGTATAGCATTATTTACACACCAGTTAATTAAGGAGTTGTCAGTGGTTCATAAGATCACTTTTGAAATTGTAAGTAAATGATTAATAAACTATTTAAATGTGCATTCATACATATTTTTATTCAGATATATAGTAATAGTTATTTATATTGTTAATAAATGGTTTATTAACATGTATTTCTACAGTAAGTCAGGGTTAATTCAGTTAGTTACAAAACATATGTAGTTGTTAGTTAACTATTTTTGTGAGCTCATCTAAAGTGAGGACTATTTATGCCTTGTAAAGCTTTTACAAATGAGATTTAAAGGCTGTTAATATTTCTATGTTCTGTATCACTGTTTGGTGTTTGTTTCTGTTTTTTGTTTAGAAGATAACTGAGCCTTTAAATATCCTTTATAAATGCTTTATAAGTCATAACTAGTCCTCACTTTAGATGAGCTCACATAAATAGTTAACTGACCACTACTAAATGCTTTATAACTACCTGAATTTACTACATTTCTTGTGATCTTATGAATCACTGGCAACTCCTAAATAACTGGTTTGTAAATAATGCTATACTTCATTGAGAAAGGATAAATTGATCATGAATAAAGTATGAAATTACACATTATAGATATGCTTTTAAATCAAGAATAAAGCATTTATATCTGTATTAATAAACTGATCATTACTGTCTATTAATGCTTTATAAATTATGAATTATCTGTTTACTAATGCTTAATTAATGATTAATAGTGTGTAGTTATTATAAAGTGTTACCTATTTTTCTTTGTTATAATGCAAACTAATAAATTGTTCTCAGTAAGACCACAAACATGTATTAAGAAAGCAAATAGGTTTCATTAGACTATATGCTGACTTCAAAACAGAAGATTGGGCAATTATAAAGAACTGCTACATCAAACACTCATTTATATATTTTATTTAATCCACTGAAGAATCTGCAGTCATGATTTACATTTAAGACAGAAGACAGGGAAGAAAAATCGAACAGAGCATGAATGTTAAACTCGCACTAAGATGAATGAATAAAGGACAACTGCTAAAAACAGATTCTTTAACCGTGATGAAGCATTCAAAAGCTGTGTGTGTACTGTACACAGCATGAGTCATTGCCTGAAATTAGCTGAGTCACAAGCAGACAGCTTGTATGGCGTCGGATAAATTGACCTATAAATAGATCACTGAAGATTTTAATTAGTGAGTATCAAGGCCTGATCCATTAAGGTGAGTCAAAGTCATCTCTCAGACAGTTTAATGGCTTTGGGGTTCTTCTTGTTCATGTCTGTGGAGAACCACAGGTGGTAGTGTAATTCATTCTGTTCCCCTCTGCAGATTGATGTAGCATCGTCTGAATTCGTTTTGTTCCTCCTTGACTTTCTCCAAGGCCGTGGCTGTGAAACCGGAGGCAGAATTTGTGCCCGTCATGTCTGACAATCCACAGCTCTCAAAAGGATGTGACATTTTTCCAGAAGAGGACAGTAAGAAGCGCATGTGTCTGTGCATTACTGTATGTGATATACTGAGTGCCAGAGGGTATGAGTGTGTAAAACAGTAAAGGTCACTACATTAGAAGTGTTGCAAGCTATAAAACATGGCAGCCTACGAGTGTGAATGTGTGCAAGGAAATCTCAGTATTTGTTTTTATTTTACATCCTCAAACCTCTAGCGTTTGTAAACCATATCATTACAGAGTGTGACAGGAAGCTAGCATTACAGCTTTAATTCAGTGTGCACATGTGTGCCTATGGTCACGTAGCTCAGCTGGCTTGTCAATGCGCATGCACACTGCTGCGGCTGTTTTACTGGCCATTTGTCAGTTTCACGGTCAGTGAACGTTATGGCCCTCCTGGGTAGACAGGTCCCCCTGGGCTTTTCCCCCAGCTTTGCGCCATGTCTCAGGCTCTCCAAGTTTCTGCGCCTCTCATCTCCTCAATAACATATTGACCCAAAGATCCAAAGTACATTACCTGTTCCCGAGGCAGTTCTGCGACAGCCTACGGCAGGGATTTGCTTTCAAAAGTCTCTACCCTGGGCATTCAGACATATAAGCTGGGTTCATAATACCATTTAGTTCAACTGCCTGAATTGAGAAAATTTACCTTCTATAAATATTCATACAGACCATAAAACTGTACTTTTTTGTTGTTGTTGGAGAAAAAAAGATTTACTTTCAAAACATGTTCTTTGACTTTTATTTCCTTTTTTTTTTTTTTTTTTTACTTTGTAAGAGCAATTTTGCTAAACTTATTAAATGTTAGGGTCTAATGTCACATTTTTTTTATTTAAATTAATAAATTAAATTAATTAATAAACAAAACATAATAGGGCTGTTACCAATCAAAAGAAATTAGTATCAACAAAAGTCATCGCTACACTGCAGATGTAATAGCATATGAAGTGACCTTAATGTAGATTTCACAGACTACTTAATGCATCTCAGAGTTAGCATGAATGCATTTACAGGGAAATTACAACTGCATAATGCAGCGGTTCTCAATTCCAGTCCACGTGCCCCTCTGCTCTGCACGTTTCTCTTATGGCTTCAGATGTTTGTTGTATTTGAATGTAAGTGCTCTGCGAAGTAGACATCACTCGATATCCCGTTTGAATGTTCCATTCAAAGTGCATTGAAGTGTGTGAGACGTGAATTTAAATTGTATTTATTACAGAGGTATATGATGTCACACAGTGCAAATCCATGAATGAGTGTTCCAAAGAGGTAACATTAAACTTCAACAGATTTCCCCTGCTCAGGGAGTACGGAGCAATGAACACTGTGTAGGGACCATGTCAATGGGAACAGGGTTCATGCTCTAAGCTCATTATCATATTCATTAACGATCTGATTATCTGAATCAGGTGTTAACAAGGAGAGACGTGCAGAATATACAGCTCTGGGGGACATGAGGACTGGAATTGGGAACCACTGGCATCATGTTAGGAGATTAATACTTTAAAATTACTGAAAAAATTATTCTTTTGGAAATATAATAGAATAGCGTACGCAGTTTGTGTTCAGAGGATATTCCTTAAATGGTACTATGGTGATGCGGAGAGATATAATATATTATAACTATTTTTTCCCCTACATTTCGAATTTTGGGGCAATTTTTGCCCTAAGCCCTGCAAGTTAAATTCTGAGCCTGCTTCTGATAATCCAAATTTAAAAGTGTATTGAGATGTATTGTTATACAATACGGACTGTTTATTATTACAATTATTACAACAATTAGGGCTGTCAATTAATTATTTTTATCTAAATAATTACTTGATTTGCCTATCATTTCACTTAAGAAGACATTGATTCATCAACTGGGGTTATATGGGTTACCGTCATGTTCACTTTGTGTAGTTTTTGAAGTATCATCCTTACATTTGAATTATATGCAGAAAGATGATATTTGTTTCAATAACTGTATTCTTCTGAAAAAAAAGAAAAGAAAAGAAAAAGGAAATCATACATATTGGGTGGCATGAGGGTGTAAAGCATGGAGGATTTGTTTAAGGATTTTGACTTGTGCCGTTGCATTTTGTTTTGGCTTGTTCCTTTAACCAAACCTTTGTATGTCTGCGAAACATTTTATTTATCATTTTATTTAACAATTTATTTTCCGATGCAATTGCAAGAATCTCCTTACTTTTAATGGAATAAAAGTTTAATTGAATATCTGTATTTTCACTTATAATTTTTGTGCACTTTCTACACCTCTGACTCCCCCCACACACACACACATTCCAGTAAATGATTTTAACAGGGATTAGAAGTGAACAAAAGAGAAGAAAAAGTTTTTAAGAACTCTCTTCAGGTAGATTGGCTGGTTTCTAATGCTTGGATAAATGTATGGTTTTGTAGTTCCTAAGGAAGGTTACCCTCTAACAAACCAGTAAATCAGGCAAACCTAATATTTAGTGCCACTGGGCAATTGCCACTTTACAAGGTTTCACACACAGCTCCTTTTATTCCCTATCAAATTTGTGTCTCTCAGTTTAATCTTAAAACCATAAGAATTGAACACTCTCATCTGTTTTAGCTCTGAGTCAAAGAGGATGCTGGTTGTAAAAGTCGCACTGCAGCTAGAACACAGCTGTCTCTCCTCTAGCTACATTCCTGTGAGTTGATCTGGGAAAGGTGAGAGGTCCCTAAAGCCTGTAAGGACGAGTGAAACCATCTGTCCATCCTACACCTCTAGCTAACTGCACCCCAGGGCTGGAGAAGTGAGCTGTCTGAAAAAAGGCCAAAAGCTGGTGAACTGTGTAAAAGTGCAGGCAGGCTCTGTCAGGATTCATAAGATGTGTAATATATATGTAATGGTACTTTATATATAATTTAACTTTATATGTATTTTAAATGTAATGTAATATATGTAATTGGAATTCGTAGGAGAAATCTAGATAAATATTTTGATTTATTATTGTATTATCTTTCTGTAATTTATGTTAATTTTTTATGTTTTAAATCTAATGAAAGCACTGAATTCTGGATAAAGTCTTTGTTCAGTACGAACGTGTCTATGCCTTAAGGTCTCATTTTTATTCCAGTTGAATTAATATATGGCTTCTACCTTAAGGTCAATACCAAATGTCAAGCCTAGCTCACCAGGGGTAAGATGTTCTTTTACAGGTAATTTTCAGTGTGGAAAGTGGAACCAAAATGAAGAGTGATGGAGCTTTTTCCTCATTTAAAAATATGATCTAAAGGCTTGCTTATTCCTTGTGCTTTGGTGCTGCTTGGGTTCATGATAAATGAGCAAACAAAACTGTTTTACATTTGCAAGATCTACCATATCTGAAATCCAGTAGCATAATATAGTTTGACGCAGTGAGCTGTACAGGAACAGACAAAAAAAAAAAAAAAAAAAGGCTGATGGTGATATTTCAGCTAAGCCAAGCTCCCAAAAGATACAGCAGACCATGCGCTGAGTACCACAGTTTGCAGCACTGACAGATTTGCCCAGTCATGGCATTAACACTTTTTCTGTCTTGTTCTTTATGAAGTTTTCTTCTGCAAGTTCCTTGCACCTTTAACAGTTTAAAAGTAATGAAATAATTATAATTTGCTCAAAATGATAAAATAACATTTCAGGATTGCGCAGCACATGTCAGCCACGGTGCTTAGCTTTTCAGCTGTTTTAGTGATTTTGTTAGTTTTTATTCTTTTTTTTGTTGATCGGTTTCACCAGGGATGAACTGTTGAACATTTTGTAAAATACAGCACAAAATCTCCTACCAGTTTGTGATTATTCAGATGTTTTGTTGATTTCTAGTTATCGGAGCAGTTGCGCTCCTCATAACATAACACTTCAGGACGCGGATGGGGGAGTGAGTCGGCACGCTCATGAAGCTCAAAAAGCATGGATTTCGAACACATCCATCAGCATCCATCAGGCAAATCTCCGTTCTCTACCCAACAAAATGGATAAACTGCTTCTCCCGGACAAATAAGGATTTCTCACACACTGTTGCTCTGTGTTTAACAGAAACCAGGCTGAATGACACCATACCGGACAGTGTGCTACATCTGCCGAGCTTTCAGCTGTTCAGAGCGGATTGTTACGCAGTATCAATGGGGAAATCGCGCAGTGGCAGGATATGTTTTACATCAATGAAAGGTGGAGTACATATGTAACTGTGTTAAAGAAGATGTGCTGTCCCGATCTAGAAGCACTCTTCATGAACTGTAAACCATTCTACTTGCTGTGGGAATTTCACTTGTTGTGAGTGTTTACATTCCCTCGCAAGCACACATGAGCCTGGCTTTGCAAAAACTCGCGTCCTGAAGTGTTCCCTCGCAAGCACACATGAGCCTGGCTTTGCAAAAACTCACTAATCAGAGTTTACAGAGACAGAGCAACAACACCTGGACTCTGTTTTAATCATTCTTGGGGACTTTAATAAAGCACTGCCAAAATACAGACAGCATGTTAAATGTCCCATCAGAGACAGTAATATAGTGGATCAATGTTACACAGCAATAAAGGATGCATATCACTCTGTCCCACAGGCAGCTTTGGGGCTCTCTGATCACTTCCTGGTTCATCAAGAGTATGCCTACAGACAAGGGGGCAGATCAGAAGGAGATTAGAGCAGCTAAAAGGAACTACACTAAAATGATGGAAGATCAGTTTACTTCCTATGACTCAGCATCAGTGTGGAAAGGTATGAAAGCAATCACAAACTACAAGACATCATCCCCCATCACTGAGGTGAATCAACAACTTGCTGAAGACCTGAATTAGTTTTATTGTAGATTTGAAACCCCCCACACCTGTTTTGACCATCTCTCTACACAACCGTTAACACCTCCTGCAATCCCCCTCTCCCCTCCTCCAGCACTTCAGATCAGTGAGAATGATGTGTGCCAGGCTTTCAGGAAGAACAAAAGAAGAAAGGCACCATGCCCTGACAGTGTGACACCAGCCTGTCTGAAAACCTGTGCTGACCAGCTGGCCCCCATCATTTCACAGATCTTCAACAGATCTCTGGAGTTGTGTGAAGTCCCTTCCTGCTTCAAACACTCCTCTATCATCCCCATTCCAAAGAAACGTCTCGGTTACGTATGTAACCCTCGTTCCCTGATGGAGGGAATGGAGACGTTATGTTGAACAACATGTGGGGTCTCACTTGGGAGGCCAATCATCTCTGAGTTTAAGAAAAAACGCCAATGAAAATTGGCTCGTGGATTTAACATACCTGAGCCACTCCCCGTGCCAACGGGTATAAATAGGGCGACAGGTGCATCCACTCATTAGGTTTTACACTGAGGAACCGAGAATGTGTCCTGGCAACAGCGACCAGTTCAAGTTTGTGGCATGGGGACATAACGTCTCCGTTCCCTCCATCAAGGAACGTGGGTTACGTATGTAACCGAGACGTTCCCTATCTGTCAGTCACTATGAGTTATGTCGAACGACATATGGGGTCCTGTGGAAAACGCCACAACCTGAACACCGTCACAACCCTGTGGCGCTGCAATTGTAGGCAAGACGTGGCGTGCCACAAAAGCTACGCTTAAGGTCATAACCTTCCCAAAGCCCCAGTACAAATTCACTGACCTTGGTACCGAAGGGGCCAGAGGGTTAGTACATCGCTGCTGGAGAAGGCCACGCTGCTGTTCCGCCCACATAAAGTTAATGGAAGGGATTTCAACCTTCAGAAAAAGATTGCTTCAAATCTTCCCTATTTGTTCTTTCAGCTTGGCAAGACAATGGGGAAGCGAGCCTTAGGAAAAGGTCGCTACGGAGACCACAACCTACCCATATGGAGGTGACAATTGGAGATGATGATATGGACTGACCCAGGGGGCAGTACTGCATATGGAAGGGGACTCTGAGGCAGACTGCTCCGCCAAGTGTGACTGCCGAGGGTGCTGGAGGATGCTCAACCAGGGTGCGCCAGCCGGGGAACTCTACTGGGAGAAGAAAGGTGCCCGCATCCCTGTGTTAGGGGGAATGGCGCAGCAAGTGTGACTGGCTCTACACGAAGGTTGCAAAACCATGCAAAGGTGTTAGGTGTTGCCCAGCCCGCAGCTCGACAGATGTCTGCCAGAGAGGCGCCTTGCGCCAGCTCATAGGAAGAGGCCACACTCCATGTGAGGGGCACGGCTCGCCTTGGGAATGGTACGCCAAGGCGATGGCATCCACTATCCAGTGGGCCAACCTCTGCTTGGAGACAGCCTTCCCCTTCTGCTGACCTCCAAAGCAGACCAGGAGCTGCTCAGAGCTTCTGAAGCTCTGGGTGCGGTACATGTATATGCAAAGCTCTCTTACGGGACACAGCAATGCCAAGGTTGGATCTGCCTCCTCCAGGGACAGCACTTGCTGGTTCACCACCTGGTTTCGGAAGGGAGTAGTGGGAACCTTGGGTATTTATCCTGGCCGGGGTCTCAGGACAACATGAGAGTAGGCCGGCCCGAACAAAAGGCACTCTTCACTTACCGAAAATGCTTGGAGGTCCCCGACCCTCTTGATGGAAGTGAGCGCGATCAGGAGCACTGTCTTGAGAGACAGGAACTTAAGCTCGACTGAATCCAGTAGCTCAAAGAGACCCCTCTGAAGTCCTGTCAGGATAATAGTGAGGTCCCAGGAGGGAATCAGGGGTGTTCTAGGAGGATGTAACCTTCTGGCACCCCTCAGGAACCTAACGATCAGGTCATGTCTCCCCAGGGAACGGCCGTCCACTGCATCGTGATGGACTGAAATGGCAGCCACATACACTTTCAGGGTGGAGGGTGACAGCCCACGCTCCAGCCATTCTTGCAGGCCAGCTGTGTGCCAGTGCATCCATGCCCAGGGGGGCCTGGGACAGGGAATAATACAGCTGGCAGTGGGAGGACTCGTGGGAAGCGAACAGGTCTACCTGGGCTTCCCCGAATCGACTCTAGATCAGCTGGACCATCTGGGGATGGAGTCGCCATTCCCCGGGAAAGGTGAGCTGTCGTGAGAGCGCATCGACTGCACGATTGAGCTCCCCCAGGAAGTGGGTAGTGCGCAGCGACTTGAGCCACGTCTGACTCCAGAGGAGATGGCGAGCAAGTTGAGACATGCGACGTGATCGTAGACCACCCTGTTGGTTGATGTACGAAACAGCCGCAGTGTTGTTCGCCCGCTGCATGTCGCGCCCCAGCCCGTGTTGGAGGCATCTGTTGAGACAACAGCATGCCGGGACACTTGTTCTAAGGGAACGCCGACCCATAGAAAGGCAAGGTCCGACCAGGGGCTGAATTGGCGGCGACACATCGGTGTGATGGCGCCATGCCCATCTCTGGATTTGGGAGTGCAACCAGTGCTGAAGTGGCCTCATATGTGGTTGTCGCACTCTCCTGGTGGGCAATGTCGACACACCCCTAGCTGCCCCGCCATCGAGGGTAGTGAGGACGGAGGAACGAAATGAGCTGCTTCCGGCCGTAAAAAGGGGCCATCCATGACTACATCACTTCCATGTGCACATCCGGGAAGAAAGGAACCAGAGCAAAACGCGGTTGGGAGCCGCGCTCCACATCGAGAACCAATCAAGCAGCCATGAGCACTCAGGGCTGGGCGATGCACTCACCTCCATCCTGATGCTCACAGCTGCCCGGGCAAGCACGGCTGTCAACTCTGGGTCCAATTCGGCAGTGGCGACAACACCCGGGGAGGCAGCCCCGCAGAATCTTCATCCACAGAGGTCAACAGCCCATCCCAGATGCTGCAATCGACATCTGATCCCCTGCGGCAAACTGAATGACCCGTTGGGACTGCCATAAGACAGCCCAGCAAAATCACCCAGCAGCTGCACAGGACAAACACTGCGGAAGGGGTAAGAGGTCCGTGGGGCGTGGCCCGGCGGAGAAGCTCTCACTGTCACCTTCAAATCTCTCAGAGCACTAGCCGGCGGTCCTCTGCTCGTGGCAGAGAAACCGGAATGGGTAGTGACAGAGGGGTCTGCTCCTTTCCCTTTAAGAAAGGGGAGACGCGATCAAAGCGTTGCCATGGTCACACACGCAGTGCGTGCATGAACCATCCACGAACCCGCCTTCAGTGTGCTGAATGCCCAGACACGGAAGACAACGATCGTGGCCGTTGTCAGAGAACAGGAAACGACCGTATCCAGAAGGAAACGATGTCTTTAAAAAGACCCAAATGTCCGCAATTTGCTCTTTTAGGAAATCTGCTCTCTTAGTTGAAGCGCCCAGGAAAATCGCAGAAAGGGACACCACTGTTTGCGCCGTACCGCCAACCAGAACAGCTTCCCGACACAGCAGATGAATGGCTTTGTGGAGTATAACAGCTTTCATACAACCACTCGGCTCCGAAGCAAAAATCGAATGAGTGGATGCACCTGTCGCCCTATTTATACCCGTTGGCACGGGGAGTGGCTCAGGTATGTTAAATCCACTAGCCAATTGTCATTGGGGTTTCTTCTTAAACTCAGAGATGATTGGCCTCCCAAGTGAGACCCCATATGTCGTTCGACATAACTCGTAGTGACCGACACATAGGGAACCCAAGATAACAGCACTTAATGACTACAGACCTGTGGCTCTAACGTCTGTCTTCATGAAGTCGTTTGAAAAAGTGGTTCTGGTTTATCTGAAGGACATCATTGGACCCTTACTGGACCCCCTGCAGTTTGCTTACTGAGCAAACAGGTCTGTAGATGATGCAGTCAACATGGGACTGCACTTCATCCTGCAACATCTGGATAAAACAGGGACTTATGTGAGGATCCTGTTTGTGGAGTTTGGTTCGGCTTTCAACACCATCATTCCAAAAGCCATCCAGATCAAACTAACCCAGCTCTCTGTCCATAGCTCTATCTATCAGTGGATCACAAGCTTTCCGGTGAGCATTTGAACCTTCTGAAATAGTTGCATATGAGTCCCCCAGTTATCCTCAGTGTGAAAAGATGGATCTCAAAACCATACAGTCACTTTTGGAAAAGGTTCAATTGCGAATTGCTGGGCATTTGGTACCACACATCTCCTGATATATAACCGGTTTTCGACTATTCTGATGTTTTGCTGGACATTTTTGTCGGCAGAGCAGCTGCGCTGATCACACGCTTCAAAAGGATGCAAAGATGGGGAAAAAGAGCTGGCACGCTAGTGAGACTCAGAAAACGCGGATTTCGAACACCGTTGCCTAACATCCATCAGGCAAATCTCCGCTCCCTACCCAACAAAACAGACAAACTCCTTCTGCTCTCCCAGACAAATGAACCGCTGCGGTCAGCTGACTTTCGGCCCCTAACGCGCAAAGCCACTCTGCTACTTGCTCTAGCATCAGTCAAACGTTTTGGAGATCTGCAGGCCCTCTCGGTGAGCCCTGCATGCTTTGAGTTTGGGCCCAGTGACTCTAAGGTCATTTTAAAACCCAAGCATGGCTACGTACCTAAAGTGCTCTCGACGCCATTCAGAGCACAGGTAATTTCCCTCTCAGCTCTGCCTCCGTTGTCAGGTGAGCGAGAGCTGGATTTACTCTGCCCAGTGAGGGCTTTGAGGATATACATTGAGCAGTCACAGCCGTTCAGGCAAGCAATGCCTCTCGCGTTGGATAGTTGCAGCTATCGCTCTATGTTACTCCTCTATGGGCCTTGAGTGCCCCATAGGAGTAAGAGCCCACTCTACTAGAGGGATGGCCTCTTCATGGGCCTGGTCTAGTGGTGTCTCTATCAAGGACATCTGTGAGGCGGCCGGCTGGCCCTCACCGTCCACTTTTGTCAGATTCTATAACTTGGATATTCCGACCTTGCATGCTTGGGTTCTTTCGGTTTGATACGATGGCCTCTAGCAGACTCCGTCATCATACCACCTCCAGGGAGCTAGCTCCCTTTTAGCAGTGTAGCGTCAAGGGTTCGATGGCTCCGGCCCTCTCACTTATCCTCTTGACCGCAGAGTGTTCAAGATAAGTTGTGTCGTTCCCTACCGTGGCACGGCACTGTTGAATTCGTTCCCCATATGCAGTATGAGTGAAGTATCGAAAGGGAACGTACTCGGTTACGAACGTAACCTCGGTTCCCTGAGATACGGAACGAGTACTGCGTTATATGCCGTGCCACGAGGCTGCGGATTCAGTGTTGTCGCTTCAGTCGTATGACCTGATTTCCTCTGGCGATTGCCTGCTTATATAGCCATTCACCCCGCCCATTTTGGTGGGCTTTGGCGCACTGCATCGCCACAGGCTCGCGTAGCTACGCAGCGCTGTCATTGGTTTAAAAAAAGTTTACAGATTAAACCAATGGCAGTGAAGTTGCACTGCATTATTGAAAAAAGGCTTCGGTATCGAGGAAAAAAGGAGCCTTCCCCATACGCAGTACTCATTCCGTATCTCAGGGAACCGAGGTTACGTTCGTAACCGAGTACGATTTCTAACCTTACCTACTCTGTGTTTCATGGAAACTTGGCTAAACAACACCATTCCAGACAGTGAACTCCATCTGCCAGCCTTTCAGCTATTTAGAGCGGACAGCGACGCAGAATCAATGGGGAAATCGCGCGGCGGTGGAACATGCTTGTACATCAATGAAAAGTGGAGTACAGATGTAAAAATAAGATGTGCTGTTCAGATCTAGAAACTATTCATTAACTGCAAGCCGTTCTATTCGCTGCGGGAGTTTCACTCGTTCATTCTGTTGAGTGTTTACATTCCCCCGCAAGCGCACATTAGTCTGGCTTTACAGAAACTCGCTTATCAAAACACAGAGACATAAAAACAACACACAGACTCCCTTTTAATCATTCTTTGGGACTTAATAAAGCCAATCTCTCCCATGAACTGAAAAATACAGACAGCACATCACATGTCCCACCAGAGACAGTACTATATTGGATCAATGTTACCACAATAAAGGACTGTAAAAAGATGGACTAATGAAGCACAGCAGGATTTATAATCTTGTTTTGACCTCACTGATTGGAATGTTTTTAAGCTGCTGCCACTGATCTGGACGAACTCACAGAGACCGTAACATCATATATCAGTTTCTTCGAGGATATGTGTATTCCTACCAGGGCTCATCTAACTTACAACAATGACAAACCATGGTTCACTGCAAAACTCAGACAGCTCCGTCAGGACTAAGAAGATGCTTACAGGAAGGGGGACAATGTCTTGTATAAACTGGCTGAATACACACTGGAAAAGGAGATCAAAGTGGTAAAGAGGAATTATTCTGGAAAAATAAGGACTCAGTTCACTTCAAACAACTCAGCATCAGTGTGGAAAAGTCTGAAAGGGATCACAACTACAAGACACCACCCCCCAGCACTGTGGAGAATCAACGACTGGCAGACGATCTTAACAAGTTTTACTGCAGGTTTGAAAGAAGAACACCTATCACTTCCCCTGAATGCCTCTCCACACAACTGTTCACACCATTCACAACTCCTGCAAACCATTCTGAACACCTCTCCAAAAACCGATCTCAGCATTCACACCTCCTGCATCCCCCTCTCCCCCACACCTGCAATACAGATAAGCGAGATAAGCGAGGATACTGTGCGCCAGTTCTTCCGGAAGCATAAAAGGAAAAATGCACCAGACCAAGATTGTATTACACCAGTCTGTCTGAAATCCTGGCTGACCAGCTGGCCCCCATCTTCACACAGATCACCAACAGATCACTGGAGCTGTGTGAAGTCCCTTCATGCTTCAAATGCTCCACCATCATCCCCATCCCAAAGAAATCAAAAATTACAGGACTAAATGACTACAGGCCTGTGGATTTAACATCCATGGTCATAAAGTCATTTGAAAAACTGGTGCTGGCCCACCTGAAGGACATCACTGGACCCTTTCTGGATCCTCTTCAGTTTGACTACAAAGAAAACAGGTCTGTGGACGATGCAGTAAACATTGGACTGCATTATGTTCTGCAACACCTAGACAGACCGGGGACTTATGTGAGGATCCTGTTTGTGGACTTCAGCTCGGCCTTTAACACATCCCAAACCTCCTCCTGCCCAAACTAACTCAGCTCTCCGTGCCCACCTCCGTCTGTCATTGGATCAACAGCTTCCTGACAGACAGGCAGCAGCTAGTGAGGCTGGTAAAATACACATCCAGCACCCATACAATCAACACTGGAGCTCCCAGGGGCTGCATCCTCTTCTCACTGCTCTTCTCCCTGTACACTAACGATTGCACGTCTAAGGACCCCTCTGTCAAGCTCCTGAAGTTTGCAGACGACAACACACTCATCGGCCTGATTCAGGATGGTGACGAGTCAGCTTACAGACAGGAGGTTAAAGAGCTGGCTGTCTGGTGCACTCTCAACAACCTGGAGCTTAACACTCTCAAAACAGTGGAGATGATCGTAGACTTCCTGCTCTTCCCCCACTCACCATCATAAACAGCACTGTGACTGCAGAGGAGTCACTCAGGTTCCTGGGCACCACTATCTCTCAGAACCTGAAGTGGGACATTCACATTGACTCCATTGTGAAAAATGTCCAGCAGAGTTTGTACTTCCTTCGCCAGCTGTGGAACTTTAACCTGCCACAGGAGCTGCAGAAACAGTTCTATTCCACCATCATTGAATCCATCTTCTGCACTTCAGTAACTGTCTGGTTCAGCTCAGCTTCTAAATCTGATCTCAGATGACTACAGAGGGTAGTCCGGACTGCTGAGCGAATCATCGGTTCAACCCTCCCATCTATTCAAGAACTGTACTTATCCAGAGTAAGCAAAAGGGCTGGCAAAATCACTCTGGACCCCTCACATCCAGCACACTTCTTTGAAGTGCCAACTAGTCTACGCTACAGAGCTCTGAGCAGCAGAACAGCCAGACACAGGAACAGTTTCCTCCCTCAGGCAATGCATCTAATGAACACTTTATAATAACTGTGGAACACAATACACCATTTATATTTATATACAGATACACTTATTTATCTAACACACATACTTAATGTACACTAAAATTTTTGCACATAATATACCTGTACATACATAACTGCTTATTGTAATATACCTGCCATACAATTGTCAATTTGTATATTGTCATTCCTTACTTACTTCTTACCTAAAAGTCTTTTTTTATTCTTTTATTATGTGTTTTTTGTTCTGTTGCTGTCATTCTGTTGCACTGCGGAGCCTCTGTCATGTCAAGTGTTGTGTTTTTACTCTATTCCTATCCGTGCAAAAATCAATCGAACAAACAAACAAAAAACCTTGTATCAGATGAGCTACCAATCAATTGTAAAATATTAGAAAAGTCAAATATGGATCTGGTTATCTGATGTAAAAGTATATACTGTATTAGTTGACAAACGATGCACAATGGTATAACTCAGCAGTTCTCAATTCCAGTCCATGTGACCCCCTGCTCTGCACATTTTGTATATTTCTTTTATCGCTTCAGAAGTTTGTTCTAATTGAACGTAAGTGCCCTGTGAAGTGGACATCACAGGATATTCTGTCATGATTCCAGTTCGAAGCCAACATATATGTTCCATTCATAGTGCATTGAAGTGTGTGAAACATGAATTTAAATTGTATTTATTTACAGGGGTATATGATGTCACATTTGTCCATGTGTGAAGACGTTGCGCAGCACATATCCGTGAATGAATGTTCTGAAGTGGGGTAAACCTCAACAGATTTCCCCTGATCAGGGAATAGGGAGAAATGAACACTGTGTGGGGACCATCATCCACAGAGCTCACTTCTAACGAGTGGATTATCTGAATTATGTGTGTAAACAAAGAGACATACAAAATGTGCAGCGAGGACTGGAATTGAGAACTGCTTGTGTAACTCTTGAGATTGTAACAGTTTTGTTAAATTAACTATGTAGTGTTTATTAACTATCTCTGTAATCACAAGTTGTGTGAAAAGCAACACAAGTTTTTGGTGTGGCACCATTAGTGTTACCTTTATTTTCGATTGAGAGTGATTATTTATTATTTAATTATTGGAATTATTTTTGTAATTCCATTTTGGTGCCACCAGCGGCACTGAAATCACATCACCTACCTTCCTTTGCTCTAAACGAGGGCTATTCAAATCTTGCCCTGGAGGGCCAGTGCACTGCAGAGTTTAGCTTCAACCCTGATCAAACCCACCTACCTGTGATTTTCTAATGATCCCAAAGACATTGATTAACAGGCTCAGGTGTGTTTGATTAGGGTTGTAGTCAAACTCTGCAGTGCACTGGACCTCCAGGGTAAGATCTGAATAGCCCTGCTCTAAACCATTGGATGAGGAGCTCTCTACCTCTGCTTTTCTCTCTGGCTTTAAATCTTCCATGGTGTCGGTCTATCAATGTTTTTGCAGTCATTTGAGGTTTACTGTTGTCTAGGTATGCTCTTCATAAAAGGAACATCAACAATGACCTCTAGCCTGGCCTCTAGCCTGAGAGGTTTACACCACTGATGAGAAGCAGATAGTGTTCTTGACGTGTGACAAATCTACCATCAGGACAGAGTTGTCCGTTACACTTATCATCATATCCCTGGACGTGGAAGTTGATCAATGAAGGTTTACAGAAGCTGAGACGAGATTCCCAATGCACCGGTTCTGCTGTACTTAATGATGACAGTTTCTAGATGGAGGACTTTGATGCTTGGTCTCGCCAACCAGTCTGGAGTCACAGAATAGACGTATGGGAAAAACAAAAGCCAGACGGATAGCAAGGATCATTAAATTTTGGAGACAGAGAAGAGGAAAACTAAGATACAAAGTTAAAGTATTCTAAAACAAAGAAAAAAAGAAGAACCTGAAAAAAGTTTTTTTTTTTTTTTTTTTGCTTTTGGATATGTTTAGCCTCTTTATGTAAAGTGTGCAGTAGAATTTATAGAAAAATGCAAAAAAATGCAAAAAAAAAAAAAAAGTAGAAATATTAAATTTCCAAACATTCTTTTTGTCATATTTTTTTGCACAAGGAGTCTGACAACAGCCAGTGCTCCGTACAGATCTGATCTGTGTTGCGTTTCCCCAAAACGTTGTCTCCCAATCCCAATTCTACCCCTTAGCCCTTCCCCTTGGTGTCTCGATTCTCATTTGGTTGGAGGGGTAGGGGAAGAGGAAGGGGAAGGGCCAGATAGCCCTTCAAACAAAGATTTTTCAGGACCTCTAATTCAAAAGAAGGGGTATGAATTATCTCGGCAACATGGCTGCTACAGTGAACAAAAAGACACATAAATGTAAGCTTTTTAGGCTTAAATAAAGATTTTAATGAAAAGTAATCATTTGTTTTATGTTCCATTCAATTGTGATTTCATATTAACTGTCATGTTACTCAAAGACATGTTTGCAAATAATCGCTAATATTTGCTAATGTCATATCATTACAGACTGCATGATAGTGCCACAACATATGTCTGATCAGGGTGATAACTGCCGTAGAGATTGATGGGGGCTAATCCCCCCAATAATTAGAAATCGCTAAACCATTTTTGTCAAATATTGCCTATTCGAGAGAGAGAGAGAGAGAGAGAGAAAGAAAGAGAAATGGAAGTTGTGTGTATTCGCATTTGTGCGTTTCTCTTTTTAGAGTGAGTTTACTTAAAAACAGCAATTGTATCCTCTCGTTGCGGGAAAATATAATATAGCAATTCAATATTTAAACTGTATTTAATAAAAGTTGTGTGGCAGCGTTGACAAGTTTATTTTCTCCTGCATGTGTGAGCTGCGCGATTTCCGATATGTATGTGTGTGTCAGTAAGCAGAACGATAATTAAAGGCTCTAATACACACCAGTATATGTGTATTGAAAGAGCTAGACGACAAATGATGGCGTGTGACATCATGGTAGTGGTGTCCCAATCCTTAGGGGAATATTTTCTCCCCTACCCCTTGACACTCTGTTTCAAGGGACAAGGGGAAGGGGTAGGCGGAGGGGTAGGGGAAGAGGAAGGGGTATAAAATAGAATTGGGATTGGGCCTTAGTGTGTAATATTGAGCATATATTAGTACTAATTACATGGGACATGAATTCATTTAAACTGCAGTTACAAATGCAGGCTAAATGATTTGTTTTTAACATAAAACATTGAATACTGATATTTGAAATAATTTAAAACATGGAGAAAAAAAAAATAGTTGAAATGTGAAATTCAAACCGGCAGCAGGTGACAGCAAGTGAATGTTAATGAGTGAGTCATTGAGATTCAACCGATTCATTCAAATGGATGATTCATTCAATAAGTTAACACTGTCCATTGCTTAGAGACACAAAAGAGTGCTGTTATCTTTGTTTGCAACTACATTCATTGGCAAAATTGAGTAAAAACAAGCAATATTATGTATAAAATGTAAGTCACTTATTGCTTTACTGAACTTGTATAAAATGATTATTAAATGTGATTATGTATCTTCAGAAAAACATTACTCTTTATTTGATAAATATTACACTAGCAAGGCCTACATTAAGTTATTTAAATTTAAAAAGTACAGAAGATTTATTGCTTTCTACAATTTAGAATGTCTGGTATATTGAGTTTTAATAGACTAATATTATTGATAAATTAATATGCATGCACTCTGTGTATGATTCAGTAATAATGTCAGATTGCACATAATTACAACAACACCATATCATTGGAGACCAAACTTATGGAGTAAGTTTCGTCTGTGTGTGGAGATGCTACTGGCAGTAGTGTAGCGCAAATTTATGTTCTTAAGTGAAGTAAACTTCAGCTGATTTCCCTTGTGCAGGGTTACTGCTCCTGAGAGCAGTAAAGGGAACATGTAATTCGGAACAGGGTTCATTTATGGAGATCTCTTGTAATGAGCTGGTTATCTGAATCATGTGTGTTAAACGAGAGACATGAAAAATATGCAGAGTGGGGTGCTCACGATGACCAGGATCATGAACCACTGTTATAAATACTCGGCTGTTGCATCGGCTGAAATATTTTGTATTGATGCAACCCTAATTTTGATTAAGTGTGCGGCCATGCCTTTAGACATGTAAATAAGCTTTAGAATGCACTTAGAATGATGAATCTAGTAAGTGCATTTCTACAGGTAAGTTTGTTAATGGCTGCTTTTAGAGTAGCCAGATAAAAACAAGCACTGACCATCCCATGGGTCCTTGAAGGAAGGGTAACAAAAATGAAATAGCAAACAAATAAAGCTCTATGCTTGAGTGCTGAACGATGGACCAGCAGAGCTGACAGATGACACAAAAACAGAATTTCTTTAAACCTCATCATGCGCTCAAGGTTGAATGAGAGCATTGCCTTGGCAAGTGTTTTTTCCAGGCTGTCTGTCTTTCGTGGCGTTATTATACACTGATGTCTGACTCATTCGATACTGTTTCAACACCCGAACAGGTAGAACTCACAGCAACCTCTGAATGAGAACACACTGAGTTTATGAACCTGATCGCCACAGTTTGTCAGAATACAAGATGTCACATTAGAGCCAAAGTGACTTTTAAGAGCCTGACATCTGGGTGCTTCATTATGCTAATCAGGAGTTTAGCTTGGATTTGGTCATGTCACTTCTCTTGACAACCACAAAATATTTGCCCCTCCCCAAACCCTGTGGGATTTCAAACTAGTTTTGCATGGAATGACACAATTACATAATGACTGCAAACCATAAGCGTCACTAAACCCTGTTTAGAGTGCTTTAGCCCTCATGTTTTTCATCTCAGCTCTCCTAAAAACGTATGTTTAGCCATAAAACACTGTTAAATATCTGTGATCAGATGCCTCTTTACATATGCTAAAAACAGCAGTTTCATTGTCCTATCTGAGGTTATTTCACTCTGACATCTTAATTCCCTATTTTACAGTAATATTCATACAGCAAAATATCCTGAGTCAAATTTGAGTGAAAATCATCAAAATCGCTGGCAACTGTTCTTCAATCAAATGCATCTATTTGTATTTTATATTGCTTTTTTTTTGTTTTTGTCACAAAGCTAGAATTGTAATCTTAAATAAAATATGGCAATCCAAGTATAAGTACTAATCTTTGATAAACAAGCAGTGTCGTAAGACTTGAGTCCAGACAACTCATACTCAAGTCTGAATGAAGACAACCATGTCAGACAACCACAGTGAGCCAGTGTTTTCTGCATCTATATTATAATGAACGGTGATATTAAAATATAAATTACAGAGACCCTATGAAAATGTTTTATCGCTGTTAAAAAACAAAACAAAAACAAGCGACAAGTGAAAAGTCAAACAGAATTTTTTCAGCTAAGACAACTGATAATCAGTAAAGGTATAACAAAAATGTAAATAAAATAATAAAATATACACAAACGTAACAAATCTTTTTAAAATGAGAAACACATGAAACAGTATGATGAAACTCTGGTACCTAATGTAAAGGCTGAGGGTTGGCCTCACAAACAAGCCCTCTTTAGTTGCAATACTGCATGGTAATTAGCACAAACCGATCTTAGTAATTACCATTATTAGAAGTGACTGGTGGGAATGCTTTTGTATTAGGCTGCCACACACCAAACAATTAATTTCCCTTTACGTTCAGAAAATGTTCATTAACTCATGCGAGCGCTCGGCTGAAGAGGTGGCACAGGCGAGAGCATGGTAATCACTCAGCAGCGCTCCACTTCTCAAGCTTTCAGAGGGGAGTGGCGGACGTGTGGAGGAACAGATCGAGGCCATCAGGGTTCAGGGCTGTGGAGAGCATTGTGTTTATCTGTGTCAGAAGCCTGTTGCTTGGAAACCTGGAAAAGAGGTTTATTTTTAGTCCACTCAAACCATATGAATGGTTTTTACAGTGGGGTTCTATTAAGAAAAAAAAGAAAAAAATAAAGAAGAAAATATCAGCACCCGGAGCCAATCTTGCTTTCAGCAGCTCCCCACAAAGCTGAGAGTGTATTGCAGGCTTTTAAAAGGAAATGTATAATGAGTTAATCCATGAGTTGTTCACTTACAATCCATGATTTGAACAAACCCCAAAGTGTTTTTTTTTTCAGGCTAATTGGACATGAAAAAGGAAAACAGAAAAAAAAAAAAATAGAATAAAAATAGAAAAGAGGGTAACACTTTAGAATAAGGTTACGTTAGTTATGTTCATTACTACTTTAGTTTAACTACTTTAGTTAACATGAAGTAAGCAAATTAATATTAGTGTTAATTTCAACATTTACTAATGCATTGTCAAATCAAAAGTTGTACTTGGTAACATTAGTTAATGCACTTTGAATTAGCATGAACTAACAATTAATAACTGTATTTTCATTAACTTACATTAACAAAGATTAAGATAATAAATACGGTAATACATTTATTGTTCATTATTTGTTCATGTTAATTAACACATTAACTAACATTAACTAATGGAACCAAAAAAAAAAAAAAAAAGAAAAAGTATATATGCATAATAGGTATGTAACCCTGGGTAAACTTGAGTTTACATTATTTAGTGTGATTAATCCCTGTGCATTTTGATTGTACACATTCACGTTAGAGCTCCGTTCACACCAAGAATGTTAACTATATTTATAACGATACATATATAGTTCTAAAAATCATCCTCAATATTAAAGAATAGCAGAGTCCACACTACAAATATAACGATAAATGCACAGAGAAACAATATCTCTGGAATCACTTCCAGAACGATCTTTTACAGCTGATGAACAATACAAACATTGAGAGCTAATCAGAATCCATCCTGCTATCACAAACTCGAAAGCGGCAGACATGCATGCTCGTAGAATAAACAGATGATAACCTCTGCTGGTGTGGACCCTAATGTTGTTATCTTTATAGATATCGTTTTTGGTGTGAACGGGAATTTAAGTTTGTTAATGTATTCATTTTTAAGAGTGGTCACCTATATTTATAACCTTCAGTATGCAAATATGGGTGAACAAAATCATGCGTTTTGATTGGTTTGTAAATGTAATGGTCCCAGCCCCTTAACTGGTTGGTGGACTCTGACTGGGGGATTAAGATGCTTTTAAGAGGAGAACTGTTGACTGGGAGAGGGAGAAGAGAGACAGAAGACTCCATTTGTTTGATCCGCGATTGTTAAAGTGTCTTAAACTTGCTATTTTTTTTAAAGTGTAGAGGACATCACTGGATGACAGACTACAAGAGTGCTGATTGGTTTGTATTACAAGTTTCTCCGGCATCGATAGAGGTGTTGCAACCCAGAGAGAATTCAGAGTTTCTCTGGCATCACTGGATACACCGATTCGAGGGAGAGTTCACGACCGCCGTCGGTGCAAGAGAGGGCTTGAGTGAAGTAATATCTTCATGTCCAACCTCTTGTCATTCACTTGCATTGAGGCACTCTGCATTGTTTTATTTTGCTCGGTTAGAGTGAAGCAGCCAGTTTTGTGTTTTAATCAGCCACAGCGGCCTGCAACGGTGGGGGTTGATGATATGCTGTTTATTTTTATTTGATATTTAAATGCCATTTACGGTTATTGTTATTGTCCCAGTTGCTCTTACAGCAAGCTGTATACAGCCAAAGGGACTAATTCCAGTAGTCATGTGCAGATGCTGAGATACATTGGAAATAATTCACTCAGAGTAAATTTTAAGTAAACCGTTTCCTTTATTGAAGTGTTGTCATTCATAGATTGGATACTGATGCTGTGTATAGTCTATTTTGTTACCTTTTTACACACTGTCTATTTATTTATTGACCTATTTATCTATTTATCTATTACACATAGAGGCGTGTAATAGTTTATAATACTAGTTGAGAGACAAATAACCAGAACCTGGTGCTCCACCCTAACAGAACTTGAGAGCCGAAACCCTCGAGAGGGCAGAGGGTGCTACACGTACACAATACACTATATGGACAGAAGTATTGGAACACCCCCTTCTTTAGAACAGAGAAAGGCACTTCCAAAACAATAAAGATGGAAACATAATTCATGTATTTTAAAGAGTATTTACATATCTATTGCAACATTTTTGGAAGTGTCTAAATTGATTTTACCCATATGTACATAGTCACTGTGATGAGTATTTGGCTTAAGGTCTGCATTTAAAGTCACACCAGAGGTGTTCTGCTGGGTTTAGGACTTGACCAGTCACGTTTTTCCACACTGACTGAATAAATTATTTCTTTTTTAACCTTACCTTATACAGAGAGACATGCCATGTTAGAATAGAAAAGGGTCCCGTCCAAACTGTTGCTATGAATTTAGAAGCACACAATTTCCCTTAAATATTAGGATTTGTACTCATGGAAATTACTAAAATAGTCAAACCTGCTCATCAGTAGGGGGTGTTCCAATACTTTTAATCGTATAGTGTATATTATAATATGTAAAATATGTATTGTTATGTATATTATCCCACACACAAGAAATAGGGAGCAGTGAACACACTGCATGGGGATGGTGTCAATCAAATGCTGCTCAGTTGGAGCTCTCTCTCAACATGCTGATTATCTGAATCAGGCATGTTAGATAAGACAGACTACAATTGAGAATCACTGGAGTAGGGAACTGCTTTTCAAGCCTGTCCTGGAGACCCCCACCACTGCATGTCTTCCTTATCGGACACACACAAGTCAAGTCTGGCAGTGTCTACTAATGAGCTGATGAGTCGGGTGTGTTAGCTTAGGGAGACGTACAAAATGTGCAGTGGAGTTGAGACATTTAATTTCTGAACTAACACAATGAATGAACCAACATAATCAGGTATACACAGAAGTGGTGCACCAGTTGCACAAGTACAACCAATATAAAAAATGGATAAATAAGTTCAGGTCACTCATTCACTTTGAAACCGCCAATAAACATGCAAGAAGCAATGTAATATAAGGTTTGAAAAGTGTGGCCATAGGAATATATGTTTCATAAGCCTGGTTAACCAGACCAATATTTATACCAAAATACTGTTGGTTTATAAATTGCTCATTTGTTTTAAAGAACTATCGGATTAAGTGTGTTTGAAAGCCATAAAAACAGTTTAAATACCTTATTATTGTTCCATGCATTTGGCCACAAATGATGCAGCCTTTATCATAAAATCTGCTTGTCTGGATTTCATACAGGTTGTTTCTCCTTGCTAAGAATACAGATAACATTATTATTAATTTCACAATCTTCTGAAAATCTAATAGCCTGACACGTTCATTTAGGGTTGATTAGGCATGTGAGAATCTCTTGTTTGAATGAATGTCAGTTATTCATTCAGCCCCATGAGACGAAACAGTACAATCCCACACACTGCCTCTTATCTCCCACGTCATAATGACTCCCTATTCTGCTCTCCACCTCACTCAGAGACCTCATTAGCACACCATACCTTACAAAAACACTCCCAGGAACATCAATGAAAGAACAGGTCAACACAGGAGAGACTAGATACAGATTAGCTTTTACTGGTGTTATGGATAGAAACCCATCTCCGATAGGTTTTCTGTAAGAAAGCAATGAGATGGAACACTTCACTGTACAGTATTTACTGCATATAGCATGTGATACACTACGCAGCATATGACAATAAATATATTTGATATTCCAAGTAACTATTATGTAAGCCTTGGAAAGAATTGTGCATTGTGGCATATAACATTTCCATGAAATGTGCTCTGTTTTATACTATGTATTATACTTTATTTTTTTGCATACACAATATGTGCATACTGCACACTATACATGCTGCATAGTCCAACAATTGATCCTATAGTACAAAGTACTTTGATATTTTTCTAAACATTGGCTTTGATTTGAGTCCCCATGTGCTGCAATGCAATCTAATTTGGATGGCTTTATGGTTTGGTCATGATACCAGGCATGCTGCAGAGATTTAATATAAATTTAGAACATCAATCTAAACAGCTGTGGCATTGTTAATTGCAATAATGGAATGTGATTTAAATGCCACCGCTGTTCGGTTTACAGCGTACAAACATCATTAAAATGATGCCCTGAGCCCTTTTTCATTTCAATTCAAAAGCAGACTAGCTAGAGTGTGATGGCCTTTGAAAGAAGCATTACAGATTTTCCTCTTTTATATCTAGAACATGAATAGAATTTGTATTCTTAATACCTAGAAAGCTCATTTAAATGTGGTTGAGGTTTTGTCTCGTGAGATGGACACTGTGAGAAAAAAAAATAGGTTAGGTAAGAGTTTCATTAATAAAACTAACAATATTACATCTGAAAATGCCTATTTGTCGCTGCACATTTAACTAGTTTAAAATTACAAATTAATATATTATCATACTTATACATGAAAGTACATCAGCTACTGATGGTTTTAGTGTTATGTAATGTTTGTTAACGATTTAATTATGCAAGTAAATGTTACTGATGGTTGCATAGCTATTAGATCTCGATTGCACTGATGCTGCCAGAATGATGTATAATTGGCCTGTCATAAAGTCTCTGTCTGTAAAATAGCACTTTAAAGATCAATTAAGTGTCTGCACTTCTAGAAAGAGGTGAAAAAATTGTGACAATTTTAGTGCTTACTGAAAGCACAAGTTAGTCTTGATAGTTACTAAATATCTACAGTAGCTTACAACTACGTGAATATGTTTGTATAGTTGTCAGGATCTGCATTGATGTTTTTTTTTACAAAAAATACAACATAATAGCAAACAGGTATAAAACTATTATCTGAATACAGGGAAGCTATGCAGATAAAATAATAAAGAACAATGAAATGTTTAAGAATTACTCTAGGTCAACAATAATTTATAAAAAAATCCTATTGAGTTAGAACATGTCAGCTTGCACCATCTAGAGTTTCATGACAGAACTTTACATAAAAATAAATAAATAAAAAAATTCAAAAAAAGTTTCTAATGGATTTCGTCATGGAATGTACATACAGAGATAAGACTCAGGATGACTTATGGATTTTGATTTTGCAGACGATATTGTGTGGTTTGGTAGAGAAGCAGGAAAAGCCGAACTCCGGATTAACGCATCCAAGAGCAAGATCCTTCGTATAGGCTATGTCTGCACTCATACTCCAGTATACGTTGACTACCAGCCTCTTGAAGGTGATCAGTTTCCTTATCTTGGTCTATGTGCTATCAGCTTCGCTCAATCTGTTCGCTGCTCCTCTGCGCATTGTGTCAGTGAGTCACGTGACGATACAACTACGAATCACAGCAGAGCAGCAGGAGGGGGAGGAGTAGCAAAGTGGGCCAGGATGTGAAAGCAGCGTTTGTTCAGGATTGTAGAGGTAGAAGACATGAGCAAAGTATAATGAACGTAGATGAGAGATATTTAAATTAAAATATCGATTCAGTTACAATTGTATCGATCTGATACCAATAACTTTGTTGGCATCGATACTATCGATATTTAGATCGATCCGCCCACCCCTAATTGAACAGGATATAAAATCATTTTTCTTTGTACAGTGTTAATGTGCTCTTTTATAACAACGTGGTTTGAACACCATTAAAACACCAAAAGAGTGTTGTTGGGTATTTTATGAAGCCAATAGTTGATGGCAATGGTAACTCTTCATGGTGTCAGGCGCGGGTGACAAAATAATAGGTTTTGTTAGCAACACTGACAACCACACAGTGCAAGAGCAAGCACACGGTATGCCCTCTGTTCAGCCCAACACCCCCAGAAGCACATGAGACCCCAAGAGTAAAATTGTAAGTCACCTAATGCGTAATGGGACATCCTTTCTTGCTCCTTTTGCTTCCAATCTGAACACACAGTACGGTGCCCCAGTGTCATTCCTCCCAATGCAGGGGGTCAGACATCAGTATTGGCTCTTTTATGGCAGTCCCCCAACACTCTCCAAAGAGAGCACCTGTTATAGCTCTGAACATGCAATTAAATCCTAACCTGAGCAGCTTGGTATTGAGTGCTGGGATGAAGCCAGCGTTGGGACTGAAGCTGTGAAGGAGAGGCAGGCTTCTTTCTGTGAACTCATCTGCCGGCTAATCCCAAGCTAACAAACTGCCGTGGCTGGATTCCCAGGCTAGATGTGAATGTCACTGTGAGGTCAGGAAGTGTTAACTCAACCACAGGGAGAAAAGCAGAATCTTCTTTTTCATTCTGGGCAGGATCATATGAGAGAGTTTGTCTTAAATATCTCCCTGATGACATTTACTGTGAGGGCAGAAATAAACTCTATAATTCTATAAATTTAGAGTATAAAAGAAACTGAAGAAATGGATTAAATGGGCTGACCAAAAACAATCATCACAATAAGCAAAGCGATTAGTGCATGTCCGCCGGAATGTTAACTCTGCATTCAAGTCTGGCTTGTGTTATTTCCAGACTTCATTCTCCACTCTTCTGCCCATTATTCCTTGTCATTTCTAGCAACCAACTGACAAGTTTATCCTCAAGCATGCTGATTCTATAAAAAGCAAAACACCAGCAAATGTAGTTTATGTGACTAGTGCAATAAATGCGAAGACTGGCATCTAAATGGGATGACAAACCTTTACCTGGGCTGTAAGTGCATTGACTTCTTATCTATATATCTTCATGTTTTAACTGGTCATAGTTGTTTGTCACTGGTAGCAGTTCAGACGGTTCTAATCCACCATAATATTATGCAATGCAGTGAGCATGTGTTATAGTGAAGCAGGCAAAATTAATTAATTTCTTCAAATCATTCCTGAACAAATTTTACAGTATGCAATATCCTGCTGGAAGAGAAAGCCCCTTCCCCTTTAATCGCCAAAGCTAAAGTGCCCTTTCTGTCTTATCCTGGTGCCCTATCTAGGAATGTCATTTCTACTGAGGGAGACCCCCTCTGGGAGAGAAGATTATCCATGATTATTACATGACTTTCTGGATTACTTGATTGATTAGTCATGCTATCGAGCAGATGTGTGTCAAAAGGCTTGTCTGGTAAACTGAACATGCATTACTTTTATGTCTCTTGTATCACAGACTCATGTTTCATAGAAACACAATTGCTGCCATCTTGCATCTCTTTGGTGAGTAAATGTGTCATAAACTGGATAATGTAGTCAGCTGGTCATTATAAATAAAAATAAACCCTTTCTGTGTATCAGTGTATCATGACCAGTCCATTTAGCATTTGGGTGCTGATCAGGATTCATACTGCGATGCATTAACACTTGTCTTCAGAAGGCTTGGGATATAGAAAAGTTTTATTGACATTTTTTTTTATGATTGAATAGTTGAATACACAAAGCCGTATGGGTTTAGAACTAGATTAGAGTGAAGAAATGATGAGAGAATATACATTTTTGAGTCTACTATCCCATTAAGGGGCTTCTGGTGTCAAAAATAATCAAGAAACATTTTAAAAACTTCAGCTGTAATTTTTTTATAAATGTAAAGATTTGAAAGCTACAAGTTCATTAATAATGCGGTTTGCTACTGGGCGTTTGTCTCGCAAGAAGACACGGGTGGATCAAGAAGCGATCTGACATCAACCTCCCTCCACTCGGCAATGAATCCCTCCCCTCATTAATTTTCAGCATGGGCTTCTGTACAGAGTGCCACACTTCATCAAACACTCTCACCTCTGTCTCACTTCACTGCTTCAACTATACAAATGGGAACTTAAATTAATCGTCACTCATCCAATTTTGAATGGAGGTGGGGGTGACATATATATATATATATATATAAAATTGTCATATATAACGTATAGCCAACCAGAAAATCGGACGGGAGGACAGCCTCCTGTGTTTTCTCACCTTGTCAGTTTAGCATGCACCTGTAATGGATGAAGCTCTCTCATGCAGATCTTACAGACCCACAAGTCTGGTAAATGCAGATGGCGCTGATACATCGGACAGATTTGCCTCTCGGAGAGCGTTCACTGCAGTGCTGCGGTATGTTTGTGCATGTAGCCCCTCTCTTTATTATCCCTTCACTTTGTTAAGGATACAGCGGAGATAACTTGTAACCCCCCCCCCCCCTCCCCTGTAAAAGTGAATGGGTGAATCTCACAAAGTAACATTTGAACTGTATCTTAGAACTCTACATATCTATCATATCATAGTCACAAAGATGTAAAGCAGCTATAAAATGGTATATTTTGCGAATAGCACTTTACAAATAAAGGTGAAAGGGTGTCATCTTTCTCCTACCTGTGCTCAGGTCTGATTTCGATTTTGATGCATCAATACTTCAAAAGTGAAATATCCATTGAGTGGTGCTAAATTGTGAAATAAATAAGCAACCTACACTAAATCCCACCCTAAACCTACTGATAGTTTTAACAAAAGCAACTAAGACAAGAAAATGCATTTGCTGAAGTAACCTTGCCATTTTTAGCTTGCTTCAGCAAAATTTTGAGGTCTTTTCTTTTACATGGGATTCATACCTTAGCACTCAGCATTGCAAGTGAAGCACTGTACCACATGAGCTAGCTAATAAGTTTACATTATTATAACATTCATATATATGGAGCTGGTTATGTGATGTAAATGTCAAAATGTATTTGTCTAGAAACAATCCACTTAGGGGTGTAAGATATGATGATTTTTGATCGTGGATGATAAAAATATATCCACAATCTGCTTTTGAAGAAATATTGTATTACATTTGATCAGTTACAGTTCTGGTGCCTCCATCTCAGGATACTGTACAATGCAACCTAAATTCACTTGTTGTTAACTCTGCGATAGAGGTACTCTCACAGGACATTGCACTTATTGCACAGTCATAAAATGTACATTATTTGCATGCGCTTCAAAGCCGGTTTAATGTTTGATTCGCAAACTGGTCTGACGCACGCTTTTTCTGAGCCTGTACACGTGAAGCATGTGCACTAGAAAGCCTGTTAAACAGCACCTGATTACTGAACTAAGTTATATTTTACGCTAATACTGTCAAAACACACATGGTTTACACATAGACGCAGTTGGATATGTCTAAAATGACATGATATGTCTAAAAAGTTATCAGTTCAGAGAAACGGATATGTGCCTGTATATTAGATGCATGCAGGGCTTAAAGGGAGTGTATTAAACAGGCAGCCGACTGTCAAATAAAGGGATAGCTCTGAGTGATTTACTCACTCACATGTCGTCGTAAACCTGTATCAATTTCTATCTTATGCTGAATACAAAGTAAGATATTTTGAAGAATGTGGGTAACCAAACAGTTGCCGGTCCATGTTTGATAAAAATATTATGGAAGTCACTGTGGACCAGAAGCTATTGGGATTTCAAGTTCTTCAAAACAACTTTTACATTCAGCAGAAGAAAGAAACTCATTCAGGTTTTTTGTTTTTGTCAGTAAATGATGGTATAAAATATTCTTATTCGTTTAATGTTAATAAAACAACAAAATGCAAAGAGAAAAATCAATCACTATTCTTGACTGAAGAACTTAAATATAGTTGCTTAGGGAATTAAGTCTATATAGTGTTTTAATTTCAATTTCTTGAAAACTCCTGCTAAATACACCTATTGCACCTGAAAATAAAGCACTGCTTGTTTTATTTGTATATTATGTGTAGTTGTTATTATTATAAATATATGTCCTATTTTATAAATAACAAAGATAAAAGATTTTTATCTTCACCCAATTTGGCCTAAATATATGCCATTCTTTTTATTTTGTTACCTAGAAAGGCATAGTCTTTATTACAGGGAAATTAGTTTGGATGTAATGCTCGGATAACTTGAAAAATATTGAAACCAACATGACAAAGAATCGTGATAAAATTGTGAAATTTCGAAAAAAATAAAATAAAAAACTTGTAATATCTTCTCCATAATGCCCACCCCTCAATCCACTGTGGTCAGTGTTTTGGTGACATCATTGTACTGTAAAAAGAAAATCCATCTTTATTAAAGAGGTCATACAGTATGATGCAATTTCAAGTTTTCCTTTTTCATTGGAGTGTTACAAGCTCTTGATGCATAAAGAAGATCTGTAAAGTTGCAAAGACTAAAGGCTCAAATCCAAAGAGATATTCTTTATAAATGTTAAGAGTCAACCACGCCCATTAAAACGGCTCGTTCTGGCACACCCCCACATGTCTACGTCACTATGTGGGAAGATTTGCATAACACCGCCCAAATGTTCATGTAAAGAAAGTGTCACAGGTGCTCCTGGAGACAGACCCACGATGCAGGAGTAATCCTGAATACAATCATTAATTCCAACTTCAGATCAGGAGAATACGAGCTCGGAGCCCTCTCCCATGGGCAGCATGCCAAATACACATATATTCTTCTTGCTTGATTATATGCAAAGCGAACTTGTGACTCGTGATCCAGTGTGTGTTTCTATAAAGTCGGACAGTTCCATGTTTGCAGGGACAGTCTGGCACTTCTGACTCACAGTCTGCAAGTACGTATTTATATGTTAAGGATTTGGCACTGAAGATTCAAACACGATTTTTGAGCAGTGTAGCTAGTTGTTTCTCAAGTCAGAAAACCAGACCTGGTTTTATGCTTATGCAGCATGATACGCAACGAAACACAACATGTAATTAGACTGTGCAAGTTATTATAATCAGTATTTACGTCCCCACTAGATGCAACAAATCCTTTAATTGTAATGGGTTTTATTGTTTTTGGACACGTCATCACAGTGAGGGGCGTAACATTTCCATAAATGCTTGAGGTATTCGTCCAACCACAATGCACTGGATAGCTGGCCAATCAGCATACACCTCGCTTTCAAACCAATGAGCTTTGTAAAAAACTATGTGTTTCAGAAAGGCAGGGCATAGAGGAGAAACAATAATGTACAGTATGTGGAAAATAATGTGTTTATTTAACCTTAAACCGCATAAATTTCATTACACCAAACACATAATAATGTTCTATTTAGGAACATCATATGACCCCTTTAATTAAAAGTCTGACCCTATAATTATAATTGTGTCAAAAGGATAAAGGTTGGCTTACTGCTTCTAGGGTTGCTGGGCCCCCTGGACAGTTTATTGACTCGGGCTGAAATTGCATTCCAGGCCCCTTCATCAGACCATGCTGAATCAAGTATATACTGTATATATATATATAATATTAACTAGTGTTGATTTTGCAGTAAAAACAATTGTAAGTACACTGTAAAAATTAGCTCTTCTATCCAGATCATGTTTCACTTTGTAGTAATGTATATGAGCTTTATCACTGCATTGCTTTATTGTCATAACAATAGTGTGATGGTGTTCTACAAACCAGGATTCTATTTCTTTTCTCTTTTCCCCCTTTTTTTGTAGACAAATATATCATTTTTTTATTTGTTTTTATTTTTTAGTGAGTTATGACCTGGCCATATCTTGACAGTTTTATTCACCCATTCAAGCTGTGCTCATAAAATGAGCTGAGCAGGATGGCTTATTCTGTTTTTATTCAATATTGCTGCCGCAGGTTCAGAACAGAAGGCATAGACAACGAATGAGTAACCTCAAGATGTCTTTCAGTGTTTAACCTTGCACTGCCATTCCAGGCAAAATAGCTACTTTCAGTGGCATGTTGGAGGTCGGCACATAATCACAAGAGCAATGCTGGCCCCAGATTTAATGAGATTGTGGCACAATGTCTGTCGCTGAAGACAAAACAATCAAACTGCTTGTTCTTTTTTTGTCCTGGCATATTGATTTTCTTGCCACATATTTCCCGTTTGCTGTCCAAGAGAAGAGCTTACTGCTGCACATTCTGCAATTAAATGAAAACATGTTCAAATCTATTTGATAGGCTGTTATGCCTAAGGGACTCCATCATTATCTTCAACAATAACAACAATAACATCTTAAAAGAAGGCACCAGACTGCAATGTGTTAATAGGATTCCAACCGATTCGAGGCCACAGAGCTCAATGGGTGGGGTGGAAGTTTATAAGTCAGTTGCAGTACAAATTTAACAGTTAAATATCTATTTGATTCTCATTCATTATGCTCCACAGTAGTTTATGATCGCTTAAACAGAATGCTCTGGGCCAAAACAGCTGCAAAACCCTCATGTTTCAATTAACAACTCATTTATGGAATTAAAAGATTAAAGAGCACTGCTGGCATTCTGTGTTTCTAACTCTAAAGCAAACAGACATGCAACATTCCATTATCCCTCCAGGACACTGGAACAGTCACAGTAATATACGCTTTCCAAAGCCAGAAGAAAAGTATTTGATTTAAAGTGCTGGAAAGCTTTTTCAGCAGAGGTAAGATTTGTATATTTTGCATGTAGGAGTCATTGGAGTTAATTTAAAATGTTGCACCACTGTGGTCCTTTTTCCTTACACAGTGTCTACACCGGACGCGAGCGGCACGACAAAACATTCATTATAATCACTGATGCTGTCTACACTGGATGTGACGCGGTGCAACACAACATCCCCAACAAAAAACTGCTGCATTCTGTTTATGATGTATTGACACAAATTTCAAATGATTTTCAACGGTAGCTTTGTCACGTCCAGTGTAGACAGATTTTATCTGTGGTGTGGAAACTGTTGTGTCTGGTGTAGCAACGGTGTTAGAGGTCAACTGCCACTGTACCTTTAAAACTTTAATAAATAAGTTATATTATGATTGGCTAACCACTTAGCGGGGGCACTATTCATTTTGCTTGCAAAGTTGTTGAATATTGTATAGTCACTGATATATTGTATGCAGCCATATGTACATTTTTATCATGTTGACTTCAGTTCTATATTTGCAGATTAATTTACAATTGTGAATGTTACATTCTACATTACAATACATCTCTCTTAAAGTGTAAGCAAAATCAGTAACACTTTATCTTAAGGTGTCCTTGTTACACACATGTACTTACTTTCATATTAACAATTAACTATGCATAATTACATGCAAGAAACCCCAAGCCAAACCCTAAACTTGACTTTAACCATGGAGTAA
The DNA here is from genome assembly GCF_003368295.1 of Carassius auratus. Classification (NCBI taxonomy): domain Eukaryota; kingdom Metazoa; phylum Chordata; class Actinopteri; order Cypriniformes; family Cyprinidae; genus Carassius; species Carassius auratus. The sequence continues at coordinate 4,958,915 of NC_039263.1, forward strand.
GTACAGTACATGTAGTTAATTAATATTACACAGTAATTAAATGTATAATTACATTGTAACAAGGACACAAAATATAGTGTAACCGGAAAATGCTGTTTGATGTTGCCATTGTATTTTAAACTGAATTGTCTTATCACAGCAACACTATTGAAGGGAATATTTGCTCTTTATAAACTTTACAAAGTACAAATACTTTTAAACTTTATACATGACTTTGCATTCGATTTGCTCCCTGTGCTCATATATTTGGAGTCAGCTCTACAACAACAAACGTACTGAATACAGATCAGCACTAAACGTACAGCTGAATACAGTTCATTATGACATAAAATAGCCAAGGCACATCTACTGTGTGGCAGAAAAGCTGATGTGGTCACATTTATTGTGACATGCTTTAATACAATAACAGATTTTAAATGAACACAATACCTGAAAATTTCACTACTGTCATTTTGATTTCATGGTCCTTTTCACCTTGGCCATCTGAAATATTTGATTATTACTGCTGCCATTGGTTTCAGAAAAAATCTATCTATCTATCTATCTATCTATCTATCTATCTATCTATCTATCTATCTATCTATCTATCTATCTATCTATCTATCTATCTATCTACTGTCATTTAGTAGTTAGTTTTTATCCACTTATTGTTATATTTATTAAATTATAAATTAAAAAAAAAATTCTTAATCACAATTTATCATGATTAACTGTGATTAATCCCACCTAACATTAAAGTTTTTAAATATACTTTTATATTATTAAATCTTAAAGTTTATCTTGACATAAACAACATAAAGACAGTATATTTTTAATATTTGTTAAATTGCTTCTTTTTTATGACTGAAAGTGAGTATTACTGATACCAATACTACTGATATCTCAAGGAAACTGTTATTTTTATTGTTATTTTTTTTTACATTTTACCATTGACTATAGCCATTCAACATGACAGTATAATTGAGAGCTATCAATTTTAATATTTACTTTAAAAATAACAACTTCTAATTTAACTTCACATAAACCCATTATTATAAATGTCATATTTACCTGTGCCCTTGAGCAAGTGGGAAATATACAGAAATTGAATAAAGTTATCAAACACTAATTTCTAAATTAAATATAGTTAAATATAGTTTTTGTTGTTGTTGTTCCTTGAATAACAGACAACTAAGCATCTGGGTTATGAGGTAATTTGGGTGCTAATACTTTACTGCCACTGCTAAATGCGATGCAGATCTGACATGCATGCTCGTAGTTTTATTAATGCTTTAATATGAAATTATACATGCTACAGTGTGTGCCACTGTATTTATGCATGCAAATGAAAAGCATGCACTACCAGCACATTATAACGGCTAACAGGACAGGAAAATTATTTTTTACTGACATATGTGGCCTGACAACATCTCATCTGACCACAATTCACTGTCGTGCCACTGAAGCTTCCTTGTCCTCTCCTCTGTATCATTTCCACGATTATTAAACTGGAAAAATTATTCGGTAATCAGCTGCTTTAATGTGCTGATTTTGACAACACTATTTTACACACACACCCATGCACGCACGCACGCACGCACACACACACACACACACACACACACACACACACATATAATTTGAATTTTAAAAACTTATTAATTTAAAGTACACTTAGAAAGTTAAAAGTGTCTGATTAAGCTGCCATTATATACAGTACAGACCAAAAGTTTGGACACACCTTCTCATTCAAAGAGTTTTCTTTATTTTCATGACTATAAAAATTGTAGAGTCACACTGAAGGCATCAAGGGCTATTTGACCAAGAAGGAGAGTGATGGGGTGCTGCGCCAGATGACCTGGCCTCCACAGTCACCGGAACTGAACCCAATCCAGATGGTTTAGGGGTGAGCTGGACCGCAGACAGAAGGCAAAAGGGCCAACAAGTGCTAAGCATCTCTCGAGGAACTCCTTCAAGACTGTTGGAAGACCATTTCAGGTGACTACCTCTTGAAGCTCATCAAGAGAATGCCAAGAGTGTGCAAAGCAGTAATCAAAGCAGAAGGTGGCTACTTTGAAGAACCTACAATATGACATATTTTCAGTTGTTTCACACTTTTTTGTTATGTATATAATTCCATATATAATTCCACATGTGTTAATTCATAGTTTTGATGCCTTCAGTGTGAATCTACAATTTTCATAGTCATGAAATAAAGAAAACTCTTTGAATGAGAAGGTGTGTCCAAACTTTTGGTCTGTACTGTATATAATGACAGCTTAATCAGACACTTTTAACTTTCTAAGTGTACTTTAAATAAATAATTTTCAAGTTTGAAACGTCGTCAGCCTGCTCGTCGCCGAGGGCAGCCCCCTGCATCCGCCCCTGCTCACGCGTCGCATCTGCAGCAGCCTCCAAGTGGTGCCGTTGAGCTGGGCGCAGGCAGGTTGCCCCTCCCGTCCTGGCCCCCGTCAAACTTGGCGGTGAGCAGAAGAGCAAGAGGCCCTGGGACGGGTGACCCAGAGAGAGTTAGCTGCTTTCTGGGGGATGGTGAAGGCACCTCTTCCTCCCCTTGAGGAAGGCCAGGCGGAGAATCTGGAAATCTCGACAGGAGAGTAGTTTCCTCCCTCTCTGGGTCCCATGAGGGCACGGAGAGTTGCGGACCGGACCTCACTCATCCTCCTCCTATGCCAGATGGCAGCAGCGTCAACATAGGTCCTACTCATGCACCCTCTGCCAACCGTGGAACCAGGTGAGCCCTCCACCCCACACTCGCACCACACTCTCGCATGCTCACAAGCCGCCCGAGTTGGGTCCCTGTGTTCCACCTCGCTGCCCCACTGCGGGTACGGCTGTGGTTCCGCTGGTCCCGCTTGTACGGTTCTTAGGCGCCTGGTCAGCGCTACCCAGCCCATCTCGCTGGCTTCTGCGAACCATCAGCCTCGGCTATGCGATTCAGATCGCCCGGCTTCCCCCCAAGCTCTGCGGTGTCCGCTTCACTACAGTGAAAGCGTCCGATGCCCCTGTCTTGCGGAAAGAGATCGCAGTCCTACCAGCCGATATGAGGACAGGGCTTAACAGCCCATACCTCATTGTACCCAAGAAAAGCGGTGGGTTACGACCGATCTTGGATCTGTGAGTTTTGAATCGGCTACAGTTCAAAATGTTGACACAGAAACGCATTTTCAGGTGCGTGCGTCCAAGATTGGTTTGCAGCGATCAACCTGAAGGACGTGTACTTTCATGTGTCCATACTTCCGCGCCACAGACCTTTTCTGCGGTTTGCGTATGAAGGACTAGCATATCAGTACAAGGTCCTGCCCTTCCGGCAGTCCCGGTCTCCCCGTGTCTTCACGGAAGTCATGGAGGCAGCTCTCATTCCTCTCAGAGAGCAGAGTGCTCGCATTCTCAACTACTTAGACGATTGGCTGATACTAGCACAGTCTCGAGATCAGTTGTGCGAGCACAGGGATGTGGTGCTCTGGCACCTGAGCCTGTTGGCCCTTCAGGTCAGCTGGAAAAAGAGCAAACTCTCGCCATTGCAAAGGATCTCTTTTCTCGGTATGGAGTTGGATTCGGTCGAACAGACAGCACGCCTCACAGAGGAACGTGCGCGGTCGGTGCTAGCCTGCTTGAATACGTTCAAGAGAAGGATAGTGGTCCCACTAAAACTCTTACAGAGGCTCCTGGGGCATATGGTGGCCACAGCGGCACTTACACCGCTCGGCCTATTACATATGGCCGCTCCAGCACTGGCTTTATGGCCGAGTCCTGAGGTGGGCGTGGAAGCGCGGCACTCACCGGGTCCAAGTTACACCGGCCTGTCGCCAAACCCTCACTCCGTGGTCAGATCTTGCATTCCTCTGGGCAGGGGTGCCCCTAGAGCAGATCTCTAGGCATGATGTGGTTTGCACGCATGCCTCCACCACCGCCTGGGGAGCCAATTACAATGGGCATGCAGTCTCAGGGGTTTGGACGGGCCCGCAGCTGCAGTGGCACATCAATTGCCTAGAGTTGTTAGCAACACACCTTGCCTTGAACCATCTCAAAGGTCTCTTACGAGGCAAGCCTGTACTGGTCCGATTGGACAACACTGCGACTGTTCTGTACATCAACCGCTAAGGTGGTCTGCGCTCTCGTCGCATCTCGCAACTCACCCGCCACCTCCTCCATTGGAGTCAGAAGGTTCTGAGGTCACTTCGTGCCATTCACATTCCAGACCTGCGTTTTACAAAAGCATTGTAAGCTTAAGTACATAGTACGCCCATTGAAACCAGTGGAGCTATGATCAACTTAAGCTTATGCAGCGTTTTGGAAATGCAGCCCTGTTTTAACTAAAAGTGCTGCTCCTTTCAGCTGCTCGCTGAACCGGGCAGATGCAAAACCTCAACCTCAAAAATCGCGCTTTAATAAAATTAGCACAGTTAAAATTAGTTCTCGTTAACGCCTTTTTTAACCCCTTTAATTTTGACAGCCATAATATATATTTTATATATGTGTGTGTGTGTGTGTTTTAATATAAGGGTTTGAATAATTAAATAATGAATCCTTAAGAGATTCTCTTCTCCACAGTTTCTACAGCATGACACTGGACCGACTTTTACATGAATGCATGAAAACACATTGTAGACTGTGTAAAAAAAGAAAAGGGTTGACACTGACTTCACTTGAAAAGACTACCACGACAAAAAGCCCAAAACAGACTTGCTGCAGTAAGAAAGCAATAAAACATGATTAATAATTTAACTTCTCTTTCTTTTCTCATAACTCAACACAAAGACACAAGTGAAACTTACAATGCGCTACACTAAACATGACAAGATAGGACATTTTAAAAGCTGCATCAACACACTTCCAGTTTTCAAACTATAACATTAGCAAGTGCTACACATGGTACATAGTAAGATTTGATGATAACGCATAAAGAGCAAATACGACATATTTTTTCTTACAACATGGTGATAAAGTGGAAAGGCTGGAAGGCCTGAAAGGGGGCATTCCTGTAGCTCAACCAGTCACAAACAGAGCTTGCAACAGAATGGTCATAGTTTGATACCCAGGGAACACAGGCACAAGCAGAATGTATGAACCATGAATGCAGTGTAAGTTACTTTAGATAAAAGTGTCTGCAAAATGAGTCAATTTAAATGTGTATGGTTTATTTAGTGATTTCTCTCACTCAGGCTAATACACACACCAAATTAGAGGTGGGAGATATATCGTTTAGAAGATAATATCCAAATTGTTGTCTTGAAGATATGCAAAATTGGGATATCGAATATTTCATAATTTGTACAATCCGACCCCCCAAACATGAAAGGAGCGGAAAACAGTTAAAGAGAAAACAAATAATGCACACTCTAACCTTCTAAACAATTATATGTAGCGATTTTAATTATGTAGTAGGGGTTTGTTTGACTGTATTTTATTTATTTATTTTTTTTGTACAAAATCATGATCGTTCCTCAACTGCATGAGATTAAGCTGCTACTAATTTGCAATACAACCACGTTCTTACCTGTGTGTTATGACGTTTCTTAGTTGAAGCAACAATCCAAAAACGTTAAAGAGTAAAGCCAATGTACGATTAATAAAATAGCTGCTAGAAAAGGCTAAATATGCGTTGTTTGCAGAAAACTGAACTCTGAAGTTAAAAAGTTTTTCTTAAATATCTGTGGTGTTCTCAAGTAGCGAGCTTCGTGATTGCATCATTAGAAAATTATGTTGTATAATGATGAGTCCAAAAGATGGAATATATTTTCCCAACAGATCCACCGGAATAGCCTCCGAACACTAACAGGGCTTCTTTTAACTTCTAGAAAAAGTTTTTTTTTCTGTGAAAACTAAAACATTTTTATTAATACGGTGAACTGCCTATAACGCCTCAGTGACCCTGACGTCTTACGTCATTACAGTGTGCCGTGCCTATGTTACTCAGTCACTTGTTATCTAGCTTCGAGTGCAACAAAAAAAAAAATGAGTGAAGAAAGCAAAAAAAAAATAAAAAATAAATAAATACACAGTCATCCTCAAAACCAGTGCCAGTTAACCTTCTTTAACCTGGAGATGGTTTGGATTTGACAAAAAAGAGCAACAAAAGTCACCCATTTTTTTGTCCCAAGCAGATCGCCGTATAGCGCCACAACCAACCTCTTCCATCATCTCTGTACAATGCACAAAACACAGTTTGAAGAGTATGAAAGGCTTTGTGCTTAACAAAACATCACTGCTACTACAAACACGGTAAAAAAAGAAAAAAAGAACAGAAACAACAGACCTTGGCAGAAACATTCACAAAGGAAACACCATATGACAAAAAAAGCGAAAAGTGGAAAACGATTACAAACTCTGTAACAAGTTTTATTGCAAGGTCTATGTTGCCAATTCAATCAGTCGAGAAGGATGAGTTTCAAGAAATGTCTTTCTAAAAGACTTTAGAATCCGGAAATAATCTGCCTTCAAGTAGATATTTCAGTGAAACAGCTCTACGAAAACTGTTCAAGTCTTGTCGACAAACGCTGTCCCATAAACTGCAGAAGGACACCTATTATGCCACAACCTCCGATCTGTGGTCCAGCAGAACCTCGGAGCCGTACTGCAGAGCAGTGTCTGTTATTTATTTTGTTCCTTTTGTCTTTTTTTATCCTCATCTTTTATATTAATATAATGTGCAAAAATTTTATATTGTGTTGTGTTCTAATGTTTACATTTTGCAAAACAAAACTTTTTTACAGAGGTAGTCACATTGCTGTTAGTCTATTACTAATAGAGTACTGTTTGCAAAGCACAAAATTTATTTATTACGTACATATATTGTACTGAAAAAGCACTGTTCTTGTATTAAAATAAATATTTAGTACAGTAACTTGTTTCATGTTTAATCAATAATGTCTCATATCTTTATGTACTAGTAATTCTATACAATAATCGGTCAAATGCAGCAAGTAAAAAAAACAACTGGACCTTCTTTGCCAATTCGGACACATTTATTTAAAGGATTAAAGGAAAAAATTCATCTGAATATCTATATCGAGATATTGAAAAGAAATATTGAGATATACGTTTTTGTCAATATCGCCCACCCCTAAACCAAATAACAAAAAAGTTTGGGAGATAACTCACTGAATGCAGAAAAGAACAACTACTTGGCTAGGACATTTACATGCTATGTTCACTTGCAAAAGACAATCAGAGACAATTACCATCCCTTAAGATCAAACCAAATACTTTTTTTGTGAATTAGCCTCTGTGTGAAATTCTGAAAACGCATAACAGACATCTCCATACAAACCAAACACTTATACAATGCAATTATGTCCTTGCCCATAATTGTCCGGAAACATCAGTGTTCTTGTCCCTAGGAGCTCTAGTTAACAACTTTTTTGCAACACGCTACTCCCGGGGGCAAACACAATGAGAGTGACAAGCCTTCATTAAAGCTTCCAAATTCAAATGTTATTCTTAGCCTGGGGAGCACTGAAGCCATATTAAATGAATTCATATGAGACAGGGCCTAGAAGAGAATGGAGCAGCATCGCCCATCCATATCTAGTGCGCCACCACACAGGGTCTATTTCATGAGCCACCTTCATTATCGCCATAATCCCTGTGGACAAGCACTATTATAAATTGGAAAATGCTTGGATTTGCAGTTCTGATTACACATTATGTATCATGTAATTCAAATGCTTGAGTTGACAGACTGGTGAATAAGTGACTAAATTCATGTTTGCTGAGATTTAACACCTTATGTGAGGGAAAAAGCGCTAACAGAAAACAGTTTATTAACTTGTGATGAGAAAGTAATTTTTAAAAGTGACGTTTTCGACACAGTACTGTATCTTGCATGGATAAGATGCGATGTATCCAGACTATTGCATTTGATGAATTACCCAGTGTTACTGTGCTACGTTATTGGCTCCCCGGCAAGTGCAGTCTCTTACCTCAGGGTAAAAGGATTTCATGAATATCTTTAAGATATGTACATATTGCAAATGTGAAATTCATGTATGTTTAATGCATGAGGCGTGTTACAGTCAAACTCCGAACACAGCAGAGTCAGCAAGAACTTCTCTGTTTTAATCAATTGCATGCAGTTTCACAGGGCGCAGATCAACACATAGCATAGATCTTGGAATCTTTTTTTAAGCATATAGTAGTTTCTCACAACCATTTCTGCAGCGCTTCAAGAATCTCAATTCCTCAAACTTTTTCTATAAAAAACTTTTTCTTTTTATGTTATGGGAAACCTCAAGGTTATGTCGGTCCGATAAATTAGTGGTAATATGATGATGTAATACCTTTTTCCTGTAAGTTGATGGCCATTTATTACATTCGGGATGAAGCTAAAGATTTTAAAAGATAGAACCCATAGCTCTGAGATACAGATGACCAATCTCTCATAGTGACTGTGCATGAGCAGCCCAGGTGCTGTGTCAAAATGGCTGGTGGAATTGGCCTACTCTGTCTATGGCAGCTGAACACATTGCTCTGGACAGCTCCTGGCCAAGCTAGTCACAATTCAATTCCCTGACTCATTTATCAAGCACTTGGGGTGTTTGGGTCACAGACTGGGCCAGCTCCCCATCGTACTGTTCATCCGGAGTCCGCCAATGATAAGAAGGCATTAGTCTGCCTGTGCTAGCTCATCTGAAAGGGCTGGAGAAATCAGGCAGAATTTGTTTTTAGTTTGACAACCTCGCCCCAAAGCATAGCTTCAAGAAGCCAGATAGGAGAATACTTGTATAATGCACAAGTTCACCATTTGGTTGTGTAGTTTGCAGGTGAAACATGTGACAAAACTAGATTGCTTGCTTGCATCGAAGACTGGAAGCAGAAACTGTGCAAAACATTAATTGAAGTTGCACAACATGCATCAAGGCCATCATAGAGACTATCAAGTCATACCTCATTGTGTAGAGAAGAGTTCCGTTGTCTACCAGCCGCAGGAGTTTATTGGGTGTAGTCATATTGTGGGCTACTGACTTCTTGCCATTGTGGAAGAAAGTATCTGGAGTCCAGATCTTGCTGGCGAGCAAGTTGTTAAGTGGGAGAACCTGCATAGGCCCATCAAACTTCAGTCTCTCATCCCGCCAACTTTGCCGGAAGAACACATCAATCGTGTATTCCTGGAGGAGAAAAAACAGAATTAGTCAAGACTTTCTGACAGTCCTTTTTAAACTTCACTTCACCCCCAAGTTTCCCGTTCCTCTGATCTAATGTCCTCTTAGAGAGAAAGCCTGTGCTGGCATGCAAAGCTTTTCTCCAGTCTTGGCAAATGACTCTAAAATGGGAAAAAGATTCAGACTTTTTCCTCAGACTTCACATTTAACGGATTTTCCTGTTCGGTTGCCCTTGATTGGTCGAGATGCTTTTTTCAGTTGTACACTTCAATAATTCATCGCACTTTAAGGAGAGATGCAGCCTTGTTGGTGTAAGATCCTTAAGGCTCCTTCAAAAGTTCAAACTCGAATGATTGCGTTTTCACAGCTGTCGCTGGAGGGATAAAACAAGCTTTTTCCGAGAATTATCTCTCTGACCATATTGCTAACATGGAACAGGGGACACTGTCCTCGATGAACCTCCACTGAGCTGGGAATAGGAATCGTCTCAAATCCACAGCGTCTTCTACAGTGATGAGTATCGCTCATGTTTTAAGACTTCCATTATTGATGAGGCAATACTCTTCAGGTTCTCTTTGGGAACAAACATCAAAAGAAATCTTATCTGCTTACATTTCATAAGTCATCCAATGCCATGAATAAAAATAGTGGCAAAGTTCTTCTGGGGTTAAAAATGAACGTTGAAATCTTTCGAACACCACACTGAGTGGGATCTGTAACTGAATCTTTTATCTGAGTATGTGGCAGCAGATAATTACAGGACATGTCTCTTTTTTGCTTTATGTTCTGCATTACAACTGAAAACTGTAAGCTTTTTGTCATGCTTCACGAGGTACAATTTGCTGGGAAGATATTTGGGAAGCAACAGATGGAAATCTATGTTGCTCAGTCAATCAGAAATGTCAAGAAGCTCTTGCACAAAGGCAGAAAACAAGTCAGATAAAACCACTCATTACAAATGCCTTCCAGCCTTCAGCAGAAGGTTTTGCCACAATGGCAGGAAATCATACTGGCTGCTGCTCAGTGAATGACGGGTTTAGTTTTCAGCATTAAAGCGTGTATGCTTGTCATGCGCATGCTGGTGTACATCATTTATTTAGTAAGCTCCAGTCTTCAATCTGAAGTTGTTTCAGATTCAAATTCTGCGGGTACTCCAGTTCCCAAGAAGGTGTCTTTATACCATCAGAATTGAAAGCTGACACCAAATGACATCTACATCAGAAAGCACAGGAGTGAGTTTAAGCAGGGTTTTCACAATTCAATGCCTACAATACTTGAGTAAATAAAATGAAAACTATTTAATGCCGGAATAAACTCGCACAATCTCAAAATGCATCATGTATCACCGATTGTTTTTTATCACTACGACAGGCTGGGACATATATTTGACAAGGCCTTGGAACTTAACGCTGCTTATCAGCAAAACAGGGAGTGGAGCTGGAGCGGACTGATTACAGAATGCTTTGAGCGAGGAGGGAAAATTACTGTTGCTTCACTCCACTACTCTCACACACACTTCACTCAGTAGAGTAAATCTAGCTTAATCATCTTCTTTCCATCCTCACATTTAAGAACTCTTCAAATGGTTAATATAAGATATTTAAGACATTTTACTTCTTTAAATATTAATGCATTTTACATTTTTTAATACTGTTTCAGGAAGAAGTGCTTGTAGCCTAGAAATTAATTCAAATTTATTTGGTCAGGGGTGTGTTGTTATTTATTTAGATTTGTATGGGGGAAAAAATGCTGTTTCTATTTTGAAGTGAAAAGTTAAAGTTAGTCATAATAATTTTAACTGTAAACAATGTAAAAATGCCACCTGTTAATTCCCTTTAACACTAGGCTACATGGTGAAAATCTGTATGGGTGGGAATCTTTAGGCACCTCATGACCCAACTAAATTCAGATGTTTCGTCCTGTCCTTTAAGAAATAACTGTGTTTACATTAATTTCACATCATAAAAGCATTTTGATATGCAAGTCATTTACAAGTCATTTCACTTACAAAGAGTTATGCACAGCTGCAGCTGTGAGTGAGCATCAAAATGAACACATACAAAACAGACATGAGTGTTTAAAATCTGCCATCTGTCAATAAGTGAGTTTCAAGATTTGAATTAAAATGTTCAAAATCTAATCAGAATTGTTGAAGAGAACGTTTGGATGCATCTGAGAATGTTTATTTATTTATTTGTATTTTATTTTACTCACCCCTAAAAACCCACAGTACAGTATCTAATGGGATATTTAATGCAAAGTTTAAAGTAATGCAAACTGTAAAACTTGCAGATTTGTTTGTTTCTTTCCTTTTTTGTTTCTTTCGTTCTTTCTTTCTTTCTTTCTTTCTTTCTTTCTTTCTTTCTTTCTTTCTTTCTTTCTTTCTTTCTTTCCACAGCTGACAGTTTTATTTTATTTTTATTTTTATTTTATAAAATCTATTTTTCGTAAATGCATTACTCATGCTGACTCCTACAGATTACCGTATTTTCCGGACTATAAGTCGCACTTTTTTTCATAGTTTGGCTGGTCCTGCGACTTATAGTCAGGTGCAACTTATTTATCTTAATTAATTTGACATGAACCGAGAGAAACGAACTAAAAATGAATCAAGAGAAAACATTACCATCTCCAGCCGCGAGAGGGCGCTCTATACTGCACAATGTTCCTGTAATCTACACTGAAGACATAGTGCGCCATCTCGCGGCTGGAGACGGTAATGTTTTAACTTGGTTCTTGGTTCAAAATAAATGCGACTTATAGTCCAGTGCGACTTATATATGTTTTTTTCCTCGTCATGACGTATTTTTGGACTGATGCGACTTATACTCAGGTGCGACATATAGTCCGAAAAAGATGGTACATGCCAATTGAGTGGAATCATTAAGTGTAGTGCATTATAGTGCAATGCAGTGCAGTGAAGTGTGTGTGTGTGTGTGTATGTACAGGCTTATAAATCCTTGTGGGGACTTAAGCCTAAATACAAACAGACTCATGGGGACTTTAAACTGAGGCCCCCATGGGTACAAAAGCTAATAAATCATACAGAAGAGAGTTTTCTTGAGAGAAAAAAAAATACATAAAGTTTCCTGTGATGGGTAGGTGTAGGGTGATAGAAAATATGGTTGGCACAGTATAAAAACCATTATGCCTATGGGGAGCCCCTACAAGGATGGCTGACCAGAAGTATGTGTGTGTGTGGGTGTGTGTGTGTGCATAAATAGTCAGTAAAAAAATGCCTGGTAAGCTTGTTAAGTGATATCTGCATAATAGTGCATACAGGGTTGTCAATGAAATACAAAATTTCTGAACAAAACATGAAAAAAGGAAATATTGTACAATTTAGGCTACATAATGCAAAGGCATGCTGCTATGAATCCATCACACATGACACTTTGATAGATGGTTTAGTACACCGCCACTTCTGCTCAATATATATATATATATTTGCATATATTTTGTAATAATATTTGTTCATAGAGAGTACCTACAATACTGATGTTCCCTGCATGTTAACTTATGAGTCAGCACTAACATGGTTTCATAAAGTGAAAATAAATACAGGCCTATAGCTTCAAGGCAGATTGGAATGGGACAAGAAACAGAAGTTTACTGTTAATGAGGAGGATTGTGACAAGGTGTTTGGTGAAGAACAGAAATGTGATCGAGATGTGATCGGACAAGCATGGATGTTCCCGCATTACAACCCAATAAGGGTCATTTGCTTAAAGCTATTTCTGAGAGCTGTACAGAGAGCTGTTGTTTTGGTCAGACCAAGGACAAACACGCGTCATACAGATAAAGCACTAGATGTTGTGCACATGTGCACATGACCTGATGTGTACATTCTGTAATCACAGGTCTGCTGATATAGAACAACAGTTCGACAGCACAAGTGTGTGGAACTACTTCCTTCCACCACAGATTCAAATCTCAAGTTGACAGTTTAACAAATGAGCCAAAGCCTCTGTTACGAATTCAAAGTATCACTTTAGAAATAGAATGTAGAGGAACACAGAGTTGCTTTACTGAAGTTAAATGCTTATTTTATTATGTATTATATGAGTATTATAAGAGAGCCTGACTGTGCAAGTGTGATTAACTGCACCTGATAAAGCATTCATTCTTCATGTCCATCTCATATTCACGATAAAACATTAGTTTGAATGTCTGCTGAAGAATCCTTTCATCTGTTACAGGTGATTTCTGATGACAGTGCCGCTCGGTGTAGTTTTTGGTTGGATCTTACGTAGAAAGCACAGCGGAGCGATAATTTTCAATGAATTCCTATATAAGTTGAGCTTAAACACCCACACAGTGCATTATCTGATTGAATGTGATGCAAATAAATTGTTAAAAGCAGCCAAGAGCATCAAAAATGTTGGACATTCCTCAACTTATTGCAAATATCAAGCGAAAAACACCAGGCGACAACCAATCGTCAATAAAAAAGGAGATGAAATGCAACAACAGCCATTACAAAAGCTATTCAGTCAAAGTACAAAGGCAGAACTATGATTAAGCATTTAAGTTATGTACAAATCAAAATTTTATCTCCCAACCAAAACTGTATATTTACTGTAATTATAAATGAATGAGACTAAAGACTGCCCATTAGATTTACCCAAGTCGAATTATAGCATGTTTAACCACTATTCACCTTATTTGGTCATGTTCCTGTCCTCGTTTAGTTTGATTATGATCCTATGCACCTGTGTTTCCTCAATTATGCTTTGTACTTAAGTCTCTGCCTTTGCATTCAGTGTTTGTTGGGTCAGCTTGTTTTCTACGTTTGTTCCTCAAGCGTCTGCTGTGGATAATTTCCAGTGTTTCCTTGATTAAAGACTGTTAAATGTTTCCTCGTGCCTCCAGTGTGCTCCCTGAACAACGTAGCGTGACAGATATTAGAGTGACTATGTTCTCTTTTTCCAGGACTTGTTCTCTTTTTGGACCTAAAAAATTTATTTGGCTGGGATTTCTTAATTGCCCAAAATGTCTTTATAGTCCCTTGATGCGGGTGCCGGCCCGATGACGTCATCAACCGAGGCTATATTACCACCGGGTCAATTCTATCGACGTGTTGCACACATTATTTACAGCTGATCACGAATAAGACGTTTCCCAATGCGCTGAGCAGTGCAGCATCTCGTTCGGCTTTCTGAGGAAACAAGGTTACAGTTAAGTAACCGGGAACGTTTTCTTTATCCTGCTGAATTTCTATGGAATTACATTTGCTTCAATAAAAATGAATGAAACTTTATAAAACTGAACATAACTTTTTCAGAAACTATGAAAAATATGCCATTACAAAAGAAGAAAAGCACAATGAAAATGAAAAAAATGAACTCTGTCACACAAATTTAACAGGCTCTTCAAATATGCTTAATTAATGTTTTTCAAAGATTCATTTTCGCTGAATGTATTGCCACAGATTTCGCTAATGCTTTGCAGTTTTTCATTTGGTCTTGACACAAACTTCTTGTGGTGTAGGGCTTAGCAGTGATCTACTCTGATTGGATAGTGAACTTTTGATGGACAGGAGCTCTCTGACCGGGAAGTACAGATGTCACTCAGTGGCACGCAAATTGGAAAGCTCTCGCGGTGATTTGTATTACTAAATATGTAAATAATATTTGACCTTTGATCATCTCAGTCTGTAAAGATGAGCTCTTGTCCATCAAAGATCTGCATTTGTTATTGCATACAAATCACCGCGAGAGCTTTTTTCCCCTTTTTTTATTAATGAAGAGAACAAAAACAAAAACAAGTCTGTACTTCGCGGTCAGAGAGCACCTGTCCATCAAAAGCTCACTATCCGATCAGAGTAGATCACTGTTAAGCCCGTCTCCATGATAGGTTTGTGTCAAAGCACCAAACGAAAAACTGCGAAGTATAAGCAAAATCTGTGGCAATGCATTCAGAATCCACGATTAGCGAAAATGAATCTCTGAAAAACATTAACAAAGAATAAAGCATATTTGAAGAGCCCATTAAATTTGTGCGACTGAGTTCTTTTTTTTTTAATTGTGCTTTTCTTCTTTTGTAATGGCATATATTTGATAGTTTCTGAAAAAGTTACGTTCAGTTTTATAAAGTTCCGTAAAGTTACGTTACGAAGCAAATGTAATTCCATAAATTTCTGACAATTGCCGCCTGCTCCCACAAAATGTGTTTCGCTCACATGATCTTCATGTCCACTATTTTAAACATTTTAATATTTATATTTATAATTTTGTTGCATCAGGGAGCGGGTCTCAGTATTCAGTATTGATAAAACTTTCAACATCTTGTAGCTCACATCTCTGACAATATCAAAGCTAATTTTCAAACAGACACTATTTTTTTTTTTAAAGTTTAAACAACTACGTTCTTGCCTAGTCAATTATTTTATTTTAGAAAAAGTATGTTGACTTGTATGATATGATGAATTTTCTCACACAGTACAAAAGGTGTTTAATCATGCAAGAAATACACAACTTTTATTATATTTATCATCACATTTGGCTTCCAACACACACACACACTGTGAGCACACACCCGGAGCAGTGGGCAGCCATTTATGCTGCGGCGCCCGGGGAGCAGTTGGGGGTTCGATGCCTTGCTCAAGGGCACCTTCAATACCACGACTTAGGTGCCCTTGAGCAAGGCGTCGAACCCCCAACTGCTCCCCGGGCGCCGCAGCATAAATGGCTGCCCACTGCTCTGGGTGTGTGCTCACAGTGTGTGTGTCTGTTCACTGCTCTGTGTGTGTGCATTTCGGATGGGTTAAATGCAGAGCACAAATTCTGAGTATGGGTCACCATACTTGGCTGAATGTCACTTCACTTTCACTTTCACTTTTCACTTTCAAATTAACATGACTGGTACATGCAAGGCAGATTAGTATATTTTTCAAGCCTAATCTTATGGTTAAAAAGGTAACCTATAGTGATGTATACAGAAATTCAGTCAATCATGAAACCAAGATGGCCTTTACCAACCATACTGATTTTATTTTACTGTAATATCTTCTCCAGCTAACTTGCTATTTTCAAAAAAGTACATTGCAAAATCTCTTGCAAAAAATTACAAGGCCCATTAGGATGAGCACACAGTATGTACAGTGGTTGGGAATCAGTAGTGATATGAAGACTAAAGTTACAGAGTGCAAACACTGTCAGACTAACTGTCTGACACCATGCAAAGGTCTCTAATGAGAAGTGAACTGCCTGCGAGACTGTCACAGCACTCAGCTTTAATTACCTGACTGTAATGCAGCACTATTCCAGATACCTAGAAAATTGCACATCTGTCAGACTCTGTTAGAAGAAGTGTAATTTGGAAGCTGAAATACATGTCTTAACATGCCCAGTATTCCAGAGCAGCTCCAGTGCTCTAGTAGCACCCACTAGTGACGGCATATTCATTAACAATTACATGATAATCACATTATCTCCATTCACCATTCATATATATATATATATATATATATATATATATATATATATATATATATATATATATATATATATATATATATATATATATATATATAGACACACACACACACACACACACACACACACACCTGCCACTTTATTAGGTACACCTGTTCAAATGCTTGGTAACACTAATTGCACATGCGCACATTCAACGCATGCAGAAGTTTAAACCGAGCATCAGAATGAGGAAGAAAGGGGATTTAAGTGACTCTGAATGTGGAATGGTTGTTGGTTCCAGATGGGCTGGTCTGAGTATTTCAAAAACTGCTGATCTACTGGGATTTTCACACAACCATCTCTGGGGTTTACAGAGAATGGTCCGAAAAAGAGAAAATATCCAGTGAGTGGCAGTTGTGTGTGGAAAAGCAACAGTAACTCAAATAACCACTCATTACAACCAAGGTATGCATAATACCATTTCTGAATGCACAACATGTCAAACCCTGAAGAAGATGGGCTACAGCAGCAGAAGACCACACCGGGTGCTGCTCCTGTCAGCTAAGAACATGAAACAGAGGCTACAATTCACACAGGCTCACCAAAATTATACAATAGAAGGTTCGAAAAACATTGCCTGGTCTGATGAGTCTTGATTTATGCTGCGACATTCAGATGGTAGGGTCAGAATTTGGCATAAAGAACATGAAAGGATGGATCCATCCTGCCTTGTCTCAGCGGTTCAGGTTGTTGGTGGTGTAATGGTATGGGGGATATTTTCTTGGCACACTTGGGCCCCTTAGTACCAGTTGAGCATTGTTTAAATGCCACAGCCTACCTGAGTATTGTTGCTGACCATGTCCATCCATGAGTTCACTTTACTCAAATGGCCTTCACATTCACCAGATCTCAATCTAATAGAGCAGCTTTGGGATGTGGTGAAATGGGAGATTTGCATCATAGATGTGCAGCCATCAAATCTGCAGCATCTGCGTGATTCTATCATGTCAATATGGACTAAAATCTTTGAGGATTTTTTTACCACACCTTGTTGAATATATATCACAAAGAATTAAGTCAGTTCTGAACGCAAAAGGGCATCCAACACGGTACTAGCAAGGTGTACCTAATAAAAAAAAAAAAAACCTTCAAAACATAACTAACGTCTCTGTTAAGTATGGTAACCCTCGTTCCCTGAAGGAGGGAACGGAGACATCATGTCGGGGACCGAAGAAATTGGGACGAAATTGGGATATTGCTTCGATAGACCAATCTACTTCAAGTGTAAACTAAATGAGCCAATGCATATTGGCATGCGATTATTGAATCCAGCTGCTTCTGATCGCAGCTTAAGTATAATAAGGCTGCAGGTCCAATGCATACCAAGTTTTCACTGAGGAGCAGAGCCGGTGACCCGACGGCTTAGTGGTGGTACAGAAACCGTGGCAATGTGATGTCTCCATTCCCTCCTTCAGGGAACGAAGGTTTCCATACGTAACCGAGACGTTCCCTTTCAGTCGGTCTCTCTTGATGTCAAGTCGGTGACTGACAAAATTGGGATCACTACCAAAGCGCCATGGGTGCTGCCCCTTCCAGTGCCCTGTACGAGTCACCTGCACCCCTATTAGGTGTAAGCCAGGGCTCGGAACAAGTAGTTCCACCTACCATTGTCAAAGCACTACCTCACTGGGTGAGATTGGATAACACTGGAGATAACTTACCCATTCTGCTTGGAACCGGGAAGGTGCGGAAGCCCCATCCTTCCTGAAGGAGTTTTCGGGTGCAAATACACATATAGTATCCATTTAGGTGTATATGGATAAATCTGAGGTGATTAAAATGCTCTTGGGAAGGCAGAAGTCTGCAGGTCCCCTACCCTCTTGATGGAGGCCAGTGCAAGCAGGAGCAGAGTTTTCAATGAAATAAACTTTAGCTCAACTTAATGCAAAGGCTCGAATGGGCCCTGCTGTAGTGATTTAAGCACTAGAGACAGGTCCCAAGAGGGTATACAGGGGTGCAGGGAAAGATTTAACCTCCTGGCCCCTCTAAGGAACCTGATGATTAGGTCATGCTTAACCAAAGACTTCCCATTCACGGGGTCGTAGTATGCAGCAATAGCAGCAACCTGGACTTTGAGGGTGGAGGGAGAAGCAAACAGGTCTACCTGAGCGGCTCCGAACCTACTCCAAATCAGCTGGACCATCAGGGGATGGAGTCGCCATTCTCCCGGGAGCATTGCTCGAGATTCCATACCCCAGAAAGCAGCTACCTCTCTCTGGGTCACCCTTCCCGGGGCCTCTTGCTCTCCTGCTCACCGGCAAGTTTGACGGGGCCAGGACGAGAGGGTCACCCTGCCTGCGCCCAGCTCCACTGCACCACTTGGAGGCTGCTGCAGATGCGGCGCGTGAGTGGGGGTGGATGCAGGTGGATGCAGGGGGATGCCTCGGCGACGAGCAGGCTGGGGCACTGCGGCCGGTAGGCAGCTGCTGCCTCTACTCGCCCGCCTGCCGCAGTGCCCCAGCGCGCTCAGCAGGATGTGTTGGATTGCCTCAGTCTGCCTATGTGCAGCCGAGAACTGCTGGTCCAAGTTGTCGACTGCGTCGCCAAAGAGGCCGTTCTGGGACACAGGGGCATTGAGAAACCGGACCTTGTCGGTGTCCCTCATGTCTGCCAGACCGAGCCAGAGATGGCGCTCCTGGACCCCTAATGTGGACATCGCACGACCCAGCGAACTCGCGGTCGCAAGGTAAGTGGCGGTTAACCCTTTCGAGTCGATTAACGCATATATGCGTTTTGAGTCATTTTCACCTGATAACCCCGAAAAGAACTTAAATTACACTCTCAGTTTTAATCGTACAGATAAGAGCAATACATCAATCGAATCTGTAAAGGGTCTAGTTTTTTTTTGGATACAGACATAATAACAAAAAACCTTTGTGCACTTATAAAATAAAGATAACAAACAAGGTGCGCTGTCTACAGTCTTTGTCTCCGCTGATCGTCATGTACAAACATCTCATTAAAATGAACTGTAACTCCGTGAATACTCAACGAAGAGACATGAGAGAGATATCTATAGAAAGCCTGGAATGTCTACTTTTAAACTAAACAAGTGCTGCCGAAAATATTCTGAGATAAAGTAATCCATATGAAAACAACGCAATGTCTGTTTTTCATATCTCCGCTCATTATATCTAATGTGACCACGCCCCCGCGCTGAACGCGCTATTCAGATTCAAACTGAAGCGCGCGGCTTGAATACGCCCACACAGAAGAAAAAGCAGCCAGACTATTCTTCAAGTTTTTATTTTATTTTACTGTTTGCTTCGCGATGAGAGGACTAAGACATAATTCACCCCAAAAAGATGTGATGTGTGTGAGGATTTGAGAAATGGATTTCCTCAGAAAAAAGAATGAAGCACTTTATTCAGCAGAGATCATAAACATGAGTAAGTCTCTTTTTATTTATTTGTACTAGTTTTCACATAACGTGTAAACATTTTACTAGTTAGACTTTTTCCAAATACTTTTTCCAAACTATAATTCCTGACTAAATGTATAATCAAGTGAAACATTATGAAGTTTCAATAACAATATACAATACAATACCATTCAAAAGCTTGATGTAAATAATATAAATGTGACAAATAGAGATAACTCTAACAAATGTAAAAACAATGCAGTTCTTTCGATTTATTCCCCCTAAAAAAACCTGAAAAATATTATCAGCTCTTTTCAACATTAATAATAATAATAATAATAATGATGATAATAAATGGGGTTTATTTGGTAGAAAATAAGATTGTTAAAAGGATTTCTGAAGGATTGTGTGACTAGAGAAAGGATGCCAAAAAATTTGAAAGTCAGCTTTGATTGTTCCTAATAAACTGTTTAACTGCTCCCCAAGTGGATATTAAATTATGTTGTGGGATAATTAAATATATTCTTAATAAACTACAAACATAAAATTATATACTTTTATTTTGTTCTCACATTCTTTCTTGTAAGTCCTCCCTCAGAGTGGCACAGTTGAATGAGAGGCTCATTATGCAGCTCATTATGCAGGCCTTTGTCTTCTCAGGTGTAAATCACAATGATATTCATGATAGTTGACGCCTACTCGCATATGACTTTTACCAACAAAAAGTGTTTTAGAAAATTTAAATCAATATATTGTTTTCTGTGAGTGAGTAAACAAGATGATTTTCACATCATTCAGAAAGAAAAATTCTAGGCTACAAGCTCCAGTTCTCAACTTTTCCGGCAACCAATTTTATGTATGTGTTTTATTGCCTTATTCAAGTGATTTAACATTTTTAGTTTTTCACTAACCATGCATAACATTTTTTTTCTCAAAAATACAATCATGTACATGCATGCATTTCACATATTATCATAGCCCAGTTTGTGCTGATTACAGTGATATTAGACTTTACCCATTTAGATATTTATAAGAAACTGAAAAAAGCACAAATGTCAGGGCATGACAAAACTTCTCAAGGCCCCAAAAATACCCTTAGACTCCAGAGGGTTAAGAGTTCTTCCAGAAGTGCTGGATCGTCACCACCCTCGTGAAGGTCCTTAGCCTGGTGCACCTGCAGTATCACCATAGCGTGTAAGGCGGAAGCAGCTTCCCCGCAAGCCGCATAGGTACTGCCAGTCAGACTAGACGAGTGCCTACAGGCCCAGGAAGGAAGCATCGGGTCTCCACACCAGGAGGCGGCGGACTTAGGACACAATTGCATCGCTACCGCCCGCTCCACCGACGGGATTCCTGAATATCCCTTTGCTGCACCGCCATTGAGTGTGGTGAGGGAGGGAGCCCACCGGCCGGTTTCTGGCAATAAAAAGGTGCCGTCCACGACTTTGTGAGCTCGTCATGCACTTCCGGAAAAAAGTGAGCAGAGTGATACTAATGCTCGGCTCCAAAGCTAAAAGCTGGTATGCATTGCACCTGCTGCCTTCTTATACTCACGCAGTGATCAGCGTCAGCTGGATGCAATAACTGCATTCCAATGTGCATTGGTTCATTTAGTTTACACTCAAAGTAGATTGGTCTATCAAAGTGATATCCCATATTCGTCGGTCACAGACGTGGCGGTGAGAGTGACCGACTGAAAGGGAACTGGAACTTAACAAATGCATAAATCTAGCACTGCGTTACTAGGAGACACATGAGAAATGATTTTGTTTTCTGGACAAGCATGTTTTCTGAAATTACCTCAAAATAACGAACAGGTTTGATTTCCTCTGACTGGATGAAAAAATAGCCTGAAGCTATAGTATCTGCCTATCAAACACCACATGATTTTCATATGATTGGCCCAAATCTGCAGACTGGTTCAAAATTATGGCAAACTATATAAATCTTTGGTATGAAATATAGTTTGAAATGTTGGAAGACATAATTAATACAAAAATCTGATTGGAGTTTTAAAGGATAATGTTTAATGCAATATAAATTATTGAAAATTTGTGTTTGTACATTTATTACTTAATGTAAACTTTTAAGTTTTAATGACTGGTAATGGAAGGACCCATAGCCTGAAGTAACTCACAATGCACTTGCTATTTTAAGTCAGCATTAAGACAGATCATATAATCATAGCTTTAATAGGGGCTGAGGGGAAAGGGATTAATTGTTTATTGTTCAATTTAATCGCACTGCCTTTGTAATGTTTTTTAAAAAAAAGCTATTTGGGATATTTATGAACTAGATGGCAAGTCAGTTTGCTAAGGTCCTGACTACTGAGCTGTTTTTCACTCCCAGTTCATCCCTGATTGCTCTGTAGCGATGCATATTAACTGCTTTTCAAATATGAATTATATCAATTTGTTCACAGATGAAAACAATTTTCATTTATTTTGATAGTTACTTGTTAAAAAGTCTCTTAGTTTCATACAAACACAGAGTTTAGCTCTGGCAGAGAAAGCACATTAGAATAACTGTAAATCTTTACAAGACATTGCCTGTAACTTTGTTGACTCTATAAATAAAGAAATGCTCTGGGTTTAATTCAAGTTTCAGACTGGCTCTATGGACGGCATCTCTGGCATGCCTTGTCAGGCTTAACGATAAAAAAAATAAAAAAATAAGGATAAGGATGAGAGAGTCTCACTTGTCTCTATGGGTAAGTGCTGTGTTGTCCTTGAAAATTGTAGAAAAAGTTGTGTCTGCTCAATTGAGCTCCTTTCTGCAAAAAAAAAAAAAAAAATGATATATATATATATATATATATATATATATATATATATATATATATATATATATATATATCTGTATGAAGAATTTCAGTTAGGTTTAAGGCCCCACCATAGCACAGAAACTGCACTTGTTAAAATTACAAATAACTGCAATCTCATTGCTAGTTTTACTTGATTTTAGTGCTGCGTTCGACACCATACATCATGACATACTCATAGATTGATTACAGAACTATACAGGTATTCAAGGGCAGGCTCTAAAATGGTTTAGATCCTACCTGTCCGATTGTTACCATTTTGTTTATTTAAATGGGGAGTCATCTAATTTATCACCAGTAAAATATGGAGTGCCACAAGGATCTGTCCTAGGTCCTCTTCTATTTTCAATATACATGTTGCCCCTTGGTAATATTATTAGAATACGGGGTTCGTTTCCACTGTTATGCTGATGATACTCAACTATATATCTCAACGAGACCAGATGAAACTTCTAAATTATCTAAGATAACAGAGTGTGTTAAAAATATAAAAGATTGGATGACAAATAATTTTCTCCAATTAAATTTGGATAAAACAGAGATATTAATTATTGGACCAAAAAACACTACACAGAATCTTGTAGATTACAATCTGCAACTAGACGGATGTACTGTTACTTCCTCTACAGTCAGAAATCTGGGTGTTATATTAGACAGCAATGTGTCTTTTGAAAATCATATTTCCAATGTTACAAAAACTGCATTCTTCCATCTTAGAAACATTGCCAAGCTACGAAACATGTTATCTGTTTCTGATGCAGAAAAGCTAGTTCATGCATTTATGACCTCTAGACTGGACTATTGTAATGCACTTCTAGGTGGTTGTCCTGCTTCGTCAATAAACAAGCTACAGGTTGTCCAAAATGCAGCAGCTAGAGTCCTTACGAGGTCAAGAAAATACAATAATATTACCCCAATTTTACAGTCTCTGCACTGGCTACCTATTAAATTCCGTATCAGTTAAAAATTATTACTACTTACCTATAAGGCCCTAAATAGTTTAGCTCCTGCGTACCTAACTAGCCTTCTACCACGCTACAGTCCATCACGCTCCCTAAGGTCACAAAACCCTGGACTTTTGATAGTTCCTAGGATAGCAAAGTCCACTAAGGGAGGTAGAGCTTTTTCACATTTGGCTTCCAAACTCTGGAATAGCCTTCCTGATACTGTTCGGGGTTCAGACACACTCTCTCTGTTTAAATCTACGAATAATGCATCTCATAATTTGTGACTGCAGTTGTATCTGATCAAATGCACATTCTTATTCTTTATCTTGGGTTAAACTAATTTTACTTGGCTGAAACAGCGGCTATGCTAATTATGTCTCTATTTGTTTCACTGTTTTGCTGTAACTAGGATTTACACAAGCTCCTGTCTGGATCCAGAACACCTGAGAAGAGATGATGCCAACCTCTCAGAGGACCTCAGATGATGCTAATCTTGAAACATACAGAATTAACAAGCCTTGCTGCTTACTATGCAATCTACATAATAATTGCTGTTGACTATGTCTTTGTAACAATGTTCTTTCGTGGGAGGAAGGAGGCGGGAATCGGCAGACAATCACAATAACTTTAATAATAAAAGAAAGACAAAACAGCGCGGCAGCCCCTCACGGACAACTGTCGCGCACAAACAAAAACCAAACACAACTAAAATCCAGACCTGGTCCTCTCTCGTCCTTCACCTGTCGTCACTCCTATTTTATATCCTTCCAAACTCCTCCGCGTTGCCTGCCGGTGGCACTGGACGGCCCTTGGTGGATGGCAAGACACTCCTCTGCCACCCGGTGGACGGCGACGGCTCCTCCAGTTTTGGGCAGCCGGCAGGAATCCCCCGTTCCCTGCTCCTCCCGATTCAATCAAGGATGGCAGCAGGCTCCGGCCCCCTGGTGAACGGCGGCGACTCCCCCCCTCCCTCACGGGTGGCAGTGAGCTCGTCCGTCCCCGGCAACTCACTCTAGCCCACCACCTCAAGCATCCACGGCGCCCGACTGCTACGCCTGCTCGATGGCACCGCAGGTTCACTCCAGCGGCGAGGGATCTTCTGCAGAGCGTCCCTCCTTCCTCCCGGGCTTCGGCTCCAATGTAACAATGTTCTTTCGAAGGAGGCGGTAGAAGGAGGCGGTAACCGGCAGACAATCACAATAACTTTAATAATAAAATAAAGACATAACTGCGCAGCAGCCCCTCACGGACAACTGCCGCGCACTAACAAAAATCAAACACAACTAAAATCCAGGCCTGTCCTCTCTCGTACTTCACTGTTGTCGCTCCTATTTTATATCCTTCCAATCTCCTCTGTGGGACTCAAGACCGGTGAGTGTCGCAGGTGTCGCTGATTTCCAATTACTCCACGGCTCTCGGCCCCGCCCCACTCGCCATAGTCTTGTATTAATTTTTCTGAAATTTCCTGTCATATGCACATAAACTGACAGCCACCACTTATGAGTTACTACTAAATATTGTAGAAACTTCATTTTCTGTAAAGATGCTTTGCAATTATTTGTATCGTAAAAAGCACTATACAAATGAACTGAATTTAATTGAATTGAAAATGTGTTGATCTTTTTCAATGACATTGTAAACTCATGTTTATAGCACCACTCGCATCCAGTGTAAAGCAAAATTTCAGACATCAAATGACTGTGGAAAGTGCCAATAGTGTGATGATTATCAATGTCTTGCACTGGAGACACTCTTGGATACAATAGGCAAATAAATTAAAAGGAATTAATAGAAGCAATATGAGCTTCACATTTCTGCTGTCATTTGCCAAATTTACTGCTACCAATTTTGTGACAAGTAGAAATAATTGTCTGAAGAAACATCAGCATGCCTGTGATGTTATGCATAGAGTTTGACTTGTACTTGGAATCTGAAAACACTCTTTCAAATATTTGTACTCTTTCATTGCCAAAGTCTCCCAGGTGGAGAATAACAACCCTGAGAACACAAACAATGGAGAGCATATAACTTACCAGAAACATGATTTGCAATGAAGTTTTCAGCCATTCCACTAATTTTAAAACCCTGTTTCAGTGGGCTTTCTTCAGCTGTTTAATTACAGTCCTCCTCGTTCTGTTTCTGCTTTTCCCACAGCCATTTCCACACTCTTAAGAATTTACTTTATCCCCTTTAAGTCATCTCTATTAATTATAGCACATGGAATGTGTTAATTATGGCAGAAGAATTCTGAAGAGATGGAAAAGAAAAGAGTGAAAAAAAATGAACGAGAACATCAACGTTTGTTTAATCAAGAATAATACACTTTTGTGTTTTGTGCAAGTTTCCTTCTTGAAAGTAAGATGTGGCATTATCATTATCAACAATGCATAAGCCCTGATCACCTTTTTTTTCCCCCACATGTCCATGCAGTCTCTAAAGGATTAATTTCATAATATACAATTAGAAATAAGTGAGCTAACATGCTCATCTAATTCACACAAGAGCCGCTCTTCAAAGAGCGAGCGTATTGTCAAATTATGATTAATTTAAAGATCAAAACTCCTGTGCAGAGGTCTGGTTGATCCATGCAAGGTCGCAGAAGAGAAGAAGAAAGAGTGTTGTGGGCTTTTCTCACACTTGCCCTGCTGGGGCACTGGGTTTTGACCTACATTTCAGCAGTAGAAGAATAAATGAAAAGAAGGAAGACCCCAGGAGAAGTGACTTCTACCTATAGGACTAATGCTACTGAAGACACTTCAGCAACATACGCCTGACGGACTCAAAAATGGTGGCCGCTGGCTTGTGGCATGACATGCTGAGCTAATGAGCTGTGAGATGGAGTGTGGGGATTTGTCAACCCCAAATGAAAGGTGTTGTTAATGCTAAGCCACTTCAAACGGAGGAAAAAAGAACCTTAAACCTAAGTGGGAAGTGAAAATGAGGGTTTAGTTTTTATCCCTACTGCAGCACTGCAAGCGAGAGGACAATGTAACCACTTGAGCTCCTCTTCAGAGGGATGATGGGAAAAAAACATCCATTATCTAACAGAAAAACAAAATAAACCCTCAGATGGTGATGATTGAGAAAGATTCATAAGATGTCTGAATATTTATGCTGCAGTTCGCTTGTAATGTTTTATTCCATTTCAGGACTTATTTTTAATGGAACAGAAACTAACTCAAACTCACGTCACCTACATGAGCACTATTGCTCAATGGGTCAGAGTTTGTGTGTTAAGGTCACTGAATAGCTAATTTTTAAAGACTATAACTTGCATCTTATGAGATTCCAGTCGTTGCTGAATGTTCTATGAATGAATCACTGAGGCTTTTGTTACTATATTCCGGTCTACCGAAAATGTATATGGCTAATAATGAACTATTTAAACCGTCAGGAAGTCCATTTATTATTAAATGGATACTATTTTTTAAATTTTGATAATTGGAAATGGTTTTAAACTCTCACAGAACGGCATACGGGTTCTTTTTAAACTGCATTTGCTGTAGATACGTGGATATGAGACCGTAAGATTGTGAGCAGGCCACCTTCGTTTGGCTCCTAATTGAAGCTACTTTGAATATCTTTGTCTAAGCAGCAGAAGAGGATGTTCCCAGCCACTGAGCTGCTAGCCAGTTTGTGCAAGCCGTGAAGTCATCCAAATCGAAGTGCTTATCTGCAGGACACAGGCTCTACAAGAATGTCTGACACGAGCAAGCGTGATGCCAACTAACGGGACACACGCTACTGCGCAAATTGTGCTGAAAAAAAAAAATTGTTCACCTAAAACACGCTTAGATGCTCAAAAGGCAAGCAGCAGACATTTGCTTGGAGACAACAGGCAGACAGCTGAGAGTTTTGTACTGTTTTCTGAGTGGAACAGCATCCAACGAAGCGATCAATCTAATGATCTGTTTAATTCACTGCAGTTCAGCCAACCTCTTTAATCCACTTAAGCAATCAAATGGAGATTTTATTTGTGGGGAAAAAGTTAAAAGAAATCAAAGGGTGTGAAATCTGGGATTTAAGGGTTGCATTGCTATAATTCTGAAAAAGCATGGTAACATTTCTACATGCATTCAGAACTGTAAAACTCAAATCTTTGAAGTATCTATAAAACACTATACCCTTTAAATGTGTAACTATGAATGAGATTACATTATAAGCTTTCATTTAACATGTACAGCAGAATGATAACGCAGCTGTTGTGCTGTATCATTTTTAACAGTTTCATTAGGTTTGGTGCATTGGGTCTCCTGCAGTGGATTACTTATAGATGGCCATGTCACAAAAGAGCGGTCTGAAATACAATCTGTGCCTTCTGATTCCCTGCTGCTACATGAGATCGGAGCAGCTCTTACACCAGCAGCTCTGGTGAAAAGTGCTTCATCAAAGTGGCTGCAACATTTCTTTGAATCCAAAGCAGATGTAAAGCTCCAAGTCTATAACCGACCACCCACATCAAACAGAGAATGAATAGTCACTCACAAGAATGCAATGCTTTTAATGTATTCTTCTATTTTAATCTATGATCAAGGACAGTATTAATCAGGCTTAAGTCGTTCCACATGACTCACGTCAGAACTACATGCATATAGAAATATAAGCACATATATATTTGACTTATTACCAAGCAAATAAGTCTTAAAAAAATAACTTTTTTTTTAAGAGAGAGAAGTATGTAATGTCTGCCAAAAAGGAAATACATTTAAACAATGCCATAGAATCATGCACAATACAACCATTTTGAAACCCACCTGTTTCCTGTCTTAAAGCCTTTTGTGTGTTCTTCACATTCATGCATCACTCTGATTATTGAACAGATATGATAATGAAAGCAACCACACAGAGAAGAGGGACATTCAAACAGGCTGTCTCATCAGCCTGATTGCTGATTATTTCAGAAAAATTACCTGCATGTATTGCAGACAGCCAAGCCCTGGTGCTGGTTACAATCACCTTCCACAATAAAGAAAATGTGCACATTGAAAGCTACGAGAGATCTGAAATCTCTCTATTCACAGGAGACAAAGGGAAATGGGCCATTGAGTAATGGGGACAAATAAGCTTGTCTGTTATTTTTCTGTCATCTCTGTTTCTCACTTACTGTATTGTGTGATTCTTTCTTTCTTCCCCTCTGTTTTCTCTATCTAACCTTCCAAAGCATCTTTTCAAAGCTCTCTCTTCTCTGCTGGCAATCTGACCGGTCAGTACATGATTGGCTGTCATTCATCCATTACAGCCATTGCCACTGTGGGTTTTCAGCATTTGACTGCTGGACAAAACACATTTGGCAAAACCATGAGAAAGCATTAGCTTAAAAGGAGGAGGAGAAGCAGGAATTCATTGTTGCACAGGGCATTACTGATGTCCAATTCGGGTGGTGTGTGTGTGGGGGGGTGTTCATTAAAAATGTTGTCATTAAAGATGCATTTTGGAATATTGACAGCTAGTGGCTAAAATGAGCACTGCAGTATAAATTCAAAATATTGGAGTGCATTGTTTCCCCCTCCCCCGCTCATGTGGGTTGCCAAATGTAAGATGCAGTATGTTTCCATTACCCTGTTATTATGCACATTTTGAAGTATTGCATCAGAAATAAGTGATGGAAATGGCAAAAAAAAAATCCCAAACAGCAGGCATCCACCTCCGAAAGCAATGAATGCGCATTTATTGTGTTTTGTTTGCTAATTCTGAGGCGTGAGTAATTTATTATACATTAAAATCATTACAGAAAGTTGCTACTCCTGCTTTTTCTTAGTGATATTTAGTGCCAGATTTTTTAGGAAGTGACAATTTTGTTCTTTTTGACTCACTGGATGGAATCAGTGCTTAATGTTTTATGAGATATTTCAATTTTGCACATAACTTAAATTTGCTACCTTGAATGGAAACTCAGCGAATGTTAGGCAACGAGCCGTACACTGTAAGTTAATGTGTTAATTTATCTGCTTTTTAATATTCCTCTAATAATATAGCTTTTTAGATGGCTGCTGACTAGGGATGTCAATTTTCGATCATTTCCATAATTGATTGTAATTTAAATGACAATCAATTAATCGATTAATCGTTAACCTTAATGCTGCAAAATGCATCTATTGCAGCAGCACACAGTCACCGGTATGACAGGATGAGCAAAACCCACTCAAAAAAAAACTGGAATTAAAGGGGGTTTAGTTTGAATAAAATGTAGTAGCAGGATAATAGATGTGATTATGATCATTTGATAAAATGAAGAGAGTATGATTGAGATAATTTACTTTTGTGACTGTTTTCCAGCATGGAGACCGCTAAACGTGCCTATTGAAATGGTTTTGTTGTGCTCGTTGTTGTAGTTTAAAACAGAACTGCAATGTTTTCAGCTGACATTATGGCATTTAAAATAAAATGATCCCAAATGTAACTGTGGCTCATTTGGCTGTGCTGGGCAGTCAGAGAACCGCTTCCATCGGCGCTGTTACAGTTTCTCACATCAAACATTTTTGTGTGAGTAGTCTATTATGACCAGTACATAGTTTGATCCTGCTGGATCCTGTTCCCGGAAAATGTCAGATTTTTGCATTCTAGTAGGCCTATTTGTTTTAAAAAATCCGGCATTTACAGTGCATTAGATCGTGACTGTGCGTGCCTGCAAACGAGGATGGAGCGAGTGCGGGTTTTGCAGAATGTATATTATTGGATAGTGGATATTATTGCTAACGTCTCATTCGGCAAAAATCCTGAACAGCTGAGACATAAAAAAAAAAAAAACATCTATTCCACAAAAGTGTTTTTATTTGAGCACACTCACAATAAAAACAGTAGATTTTTTGCTCTTGTAAAATAAAGCAAACAAATGCAGAATGTGCAGTGTCATCCATATCTTTCTGTGAACTTGTTTATGGAGTGTTTTTTGTTTTAAATTTGTTATCTTAATTAAGTCAGATATAGTGCACATTTTTAATGAAAACACATTTTTATTTTTATTTCAGGCCTATTACTTATGCTTTTTTTTTTAAAGCATCCCATTTTTTCAAATTTGTTACAATTTATAGATTTTTCCCTCAATTCCTGAAATCATGGGTCATTTAAGGAACAAAATTAATGAAACATGAACAGTTGCCACAAATGATTAAGTCGCAGGAATTAATTAACAAGTTGCAGGAATGAATAGACGGTTTCAACGGCATCAACATAAACAAACGTTAATGCGTGCCTCGTTTTGATATTTAAACATAAATGTAAGGAATTATTATTAAACGTGCAGTACGTTACGTAACGTTACGTTACTCATGTTTATTTAACGAAGCCTTTTTGAAAATCGATCAGTTTTAAAATTGTGGCGAGTCTCCAAAAATAAATAAATGTATGGGAAACACATCCCGTAGCACAGCCACCTGAGCCCAACTTCAGTCTACTCATCACCTTGACTTTAACTGCGTTTGTAGATGGCACCGAAGCCAGACCGATATACACAACACAGACCGGAAGGTAACTTAGGTCCAGGCGCGTGCGCCCGATGAAACCGTCTATAGACTAACTATCCTGCAAAGCGCACAATATGAAATAATTATCTGGTGAAATTACTTAGTTACAACATTTCTATTGCTTTCCATGTTGAAGAACCTTGTGTTGTTTCTTTTTTGTCCATTATGAATTAATGTTGATGCATTTATATATCGTCACCGTCACTCACAGCTGCTCACACATTTTGCGCATGAGCTGCACGCAGCCCAAAATTTAAAAGGTTAATCGACCATCAATAGCTTTAATCGATTCCATCGCTTATCGACAATTAATCATTCATCGATTAATCACTGACATCCCTAATGCTGACCCAGTTTGTTTGCTGGTTTCCATGGCTCCAGTACATAATGTTTTCCACCAACTGGCATCTCAGGGTGTCAAGTAAATAGCAGTTGGCGCAATCACAAAACATAAACATAAATCCCAAAGCAAAAACAGACATTTCAACACAGAATGCATGGTTCAAATATTGCCTGTGGCAATAACAAGTACAAAATCAAGTATGTCAACTCTTATATAAGAACACTATCACACATTTAACACATCACATGACTGTGAACCCAATGTTTTTTAGGAGAAACCCAAGTTTTTTAGGAGACAGAATGCCTGTCATATGATTATTTATTTTATTATTATTATCATAGTAATGTTTAAACGTAAAGTGAAGTATTAAAGTTAACACAAACAGATCCAAATGAACTGGTGCATGAACAGTTATATTCATTTTGTGATTTCAGTAAGACCTACTACCTCAGCATCTAACAAGCTTTGAACTGTCAAATTCTCCCCACTTATAATTATTATTGATTTTGTGACATGTCTGATTAAATCTTGAGTCCAGTGCTTTGGTGGTTACGTTGCACATATTTCAAGGTCAAAAAAAGTTTTGTGTGATTCTGTTTCCCTGGACCAAGGGAAAATGACAAAGTTATTCTCATTCATAAGCCTAACTTGCAAAGTCAAAGCGTGTTATTAAATCATGAAGCACTCATAATTCAAAGTCCTGATTGCAATCAAACAAAAACGTTATCACACCCATCCGACTGAAAGCTCATTAGAGATCCGACATTGGGTAATGGCAATAAACTAATCTGAGAGAGAACATCTAGACTGAGACTTGGGAAACCGAGATTCTTACATTGCTTTGCAATTACACAGCATGGATTTGTGCAAACTGCATAACGACTTGTAGCTATGGAAACACAATACCAGCACTCATGGATGCCACCCATTAAGGATGCAAATTGTCATCTTGTATACCCTGCCCAAGAAGCTTTTAACACAGCAGCCTTAACACACTGACAAGTCAATAAGTCAATAAAAATTCATTACTTTTATATATTAGGGGTGTATGAAAATATCGATACACGTGAGTATCGCGATATTTTGTTTGGAAATAATTTATCGATTCTTAAAAACGTAATATCGATATTATATGATATATTATTGAGTTGTTTCATTTTAAGTTTATTTCCTGACCGCTAGATGGCAGTCTTCATCTCTGAATAAATTCTGAGTGACAGGAAATACTAGCATTAGAGCACGCCACTAATGTTAGCATTAATGTAGTTTGCTGCTGGTAATGGAGAGTGAAAGGATTGTTCCAGTTCATGTTTCGGCGTACAAAGTTGAAGTGTGCCATAATTTGGGCTTTTGTGGTAACGTCCACTGTTACCTTGTTTCCGCCGCTTCCCATGTGAAGAGGCTGGCGCATCAGGTGTAAGGGTCGTCCCGCGGCTGCAGCTGTCTCTCGAGTTGGGGGCGTTTTGTGCAGTTGAGAATAGGACAATCATTCGTTCATTATCTGGCTCGGCTCGGTGTTCATCTTCAATTCTCTCTTCACTGCAGTTCAGTCAGTGTACTGTTTGAGTAAATGAATTACTCCGGGATATTGGTTTGTTTGAACTCAGAGGGAGTGTCTGTTACATTAAAAAAGTTAACAGCTTAAGTCATTTGTGGATTAATGCGTATTGGAGATGCGAACCATTTAAAATGATTCAGTTCTATTTGGTGAACCGTTTCAAAAATATCCGGTTACATCGAATGATTCGTTCACGAACCGGATATCACAAACTGCATTGTTTTGAACTCTCTCACAACAGACACGGAAGAGAAGACAATGCTGAATAAAGTCGTAGTTTTTGCTATTTTTCGATGCTTCAACAAATTCTAACTGACCCTCTGATGTCACATGGACTACTTTGATGATGTTTTTATTACCTTTCTGGACATGGATAGTATAGAGTACACACTTTCAATGGAGGGACAGAAAGCTCTCGGACTAAATCTAAAATATCTTAAACTGTGTTCCGAAGATGAACGGAGGTCTCACGGGTTTGGAACGACATGAGGGTGAGTCATTAATGACATAATTTTCATTTTTTCAGTGAACTAACCCTTTAAACTGTGAACCTTTAGAGCAGGGTCCAAAAATATATATTTCGTCTTTTTATAAAATACATTTTATACATATTATACATTTAACTGAAGGATCCTTCAAGCACTCTATGTATCCTCCTTTACTCATACAGCATAAAAAGTGTTTCAATAACGCTGAAAGTTACAGGGACTAATTATTGCAAATGCAGATCCCACTGTGTTCTGGTTAAATCATTTTTATTATTTATTTTTTGCTAAGGTTTGCATATGGTGGTGTGTTAATGACACCTTACCTTACAATATATCATATTCCTAAAATAAGAATTATCCCAATATAAATAAGCTTTAGTTACAGTATCACATTGTATCGCAAAATATTGTATTGCAATCCATGTATCATGATATGTTATTAATCAGTATTATATACTGTAATGACATACTCAGTATTTGACTGGTACATTTATATAAAAAACTAAGTTTTTGAAATCTTGTAAACAATGACTGCACATCTCACTTAACTTCTACCCGATCTTTCTCTGAGTCCTAATTTGGTTATTGCTTCCCCTTGAGCAAGGACACACTGTGACTGAAACGGGCAGCCCACACACAGCAACCTTGGCAGCACAACACATTAATAAACGACTTAGCATTGTGGTAATGTTTAAATATGTTTGCTAAATAATGACTTTTACCAGTTTTTCATGCTTCTTTTGGAGTCTGACTGATGGGGTCACTATGCTACCTATCTGATAAAAAGAGCTGCAGCAAACATGAAGGTCAGTATAAAATTACATAATTTTTAATTAGTATAATATATCATTTGGAAAGTGGTGTTACACATGATAAACTCCTTGAACTAAAAGTCATTTTTAGACCTTCAGTTTCAGGTTATCAACCAACAGAAAACTGCCACTGCATACTTGACTAACCACAAATGTATGTATATATAAAAGGTACAGCACCTAAAAAGCCATAAGTACAACATTCGTACAGGTACGTATTGCTGTGTTTTTATTATGTTGCTTCAGATAAGTATTGTGGTGGTTCCGAATTCAAATGTCCGGGGAGTGTCGCTAAAATGTAATGCTCTGTCTTATTGGAAAACAGCATACTATACTCCAAACCCAACCCTAAACCTACCTGATAGTGTTAAAAAATGCAAAAGTGATTTGCTGATGCAACCATGATATTTGAATTTCCTTCTACATGGGTTTGTGTTATTTTGTCGAACCATTTGTTTTTAAGTCATAATATTGTGCAAGGAACTTCATAAGCCTTTCTTAATCAAAACTCTCACACTGTAAATCATAATTGGTATAATTGAAATTGCAACGATTTGTAGGTAAATGTAAATTTTTTTAGTTTTGCAGAAACATAGGTAGAGGCACATATTTACAATGACACTGGGTAGCAACAAGAATGAGCACAGACTAAGAAATGTCACACTGAGAGATGCTCAGTATGAAACCACATTTGCAGCCTTGTTGATGTATTTCTGAGTCTATCTTCAGGAAAATAGAACGACCTTGATGTAAATCTTTTGGTAACTGAATGGGAAAAGTGGACGTTCGATATCAGAATGGCAACATGACTGTGAGTTTGCAGTCACTGGAGGACAAATTCACTCTCCTTAAAGGGATAATTCACCCAAAAATGAAAATGTGATGTTTATCTGCTTACCCTCAGGGCATCCAAGATGTAGGTGACTTTGTTTCTTCAGTAAAACACAAACTGAGATTTTTAACTCAAACCGTTGCAGTCTGTTGGTCCTATAATGTCAGTCGACGGGAATCACTGCTTTGAGAATCATAAAATATATACAATCAAAACCAAATTAAACCCTGTGGCTCGTGATGATGCATTGATGTGTAAAGACACAAAACGATCGGTCTGTGCAAGAAATTGGACAGAATTTATGTCTGGTTTTTTTCACAGCAATGTCTGAACTGTCCTGAGCGCATTCGCGTCTTCTTCTTCAGCCAGTGCGTGAGGTGTCTTGGGATACTGCGCGTGAGGTGAGGCATTACTGCAACCTATCTCTCAAATGGACCATTGACCCTTCCAATTGAGATTGTAGATGGAGTGTCAATGGTCCATTCATTTCATTTTCGGGTGAACTATACCTTTGACTTCAACCAGTAGCCAGTATACTTTCCGTGACAAAAACCAAAAAGAAAAGTGCTTTTATTAGAACTGGTTGGCATTACAGATAGGCCTATCCTGATTCAGAACTGCATTCACGGACACAATCAAGTTTATGATTGGTTACAATGTTTAATCATTGCAAAACATAAATGGTAAAGAGAGTAGTGGTGTGCAATATTAACAAAATTCTCAATATTTTGGGAGATATTTTTCAATAATGTTAATTAAACAATATTTTGCTGAGTTTGTTTTTGTGCTGGACATTGTCAGGTTTAGGCCTGTCATGGATAAATAAATGTAACACTAAAACCGCCATAGGTGGCAGTAAGTCCCTGCTTTAATGAGTGATTCATTGAATAATTCATTCAAACATTTCATTCAATATTGCTGATTACTTTAGGAACGAAGCAAGTGGCTTCATGAATGGATCATTAAATGACTGATACATTTACAATCTGATTTATTCAGGAACAAAGAAGACATGCAAATGTTCTTATCTGGCTTTGTTTGGAACTATTTTCGCTGAATTATGCAAAATTATAGCTATTTTATTTGAATATATAACTTGAATTGTAGGGGCATTGTAAATACAATCTAATAGGCTGCATTATGAGGTGAATTCTTCTGCATCACCCTAGCACCATTTTGCAAAGTATCACAATGCATTTGCATGCTTTTCCTGCATGTAAACAACACATATGTTGTGATACTCTCCAAAATGGTGCCTGAGGGTGTCGCTGAGATGAAGAATTGCTGAATAAAAGTATTTGTTTTTGTTTTCTTTGTGCACAATACATTTTTTGTGTGGCTTCTTAAAATCACGGTTGAACAGCTGATGTCACATGGACTATTTTAACGATGTCCTTACTATGTTTCTGTGCCTTAACCATGGTAGTATCCTTGCTGTCTATGGAGGTTCAAAGAGCTCGGATTTCATCTAAAATATCTTAATGTGTGTTTCAAAGATAAACTAAGGTCTTACGGGTTTAGAACGAAATGAGGGTGAATTGTAATTTTTTTGTTGTTGAACTTTCCCATTAAATGTGTTAGAATATATGAATAAAAGCCTAACTTTTACCTGAACAACAACAACAACAAAAAACATTTAAGAGCTAAGTTAGGCAATGTGTCGAAGATGCCCGTGGTTTCCTGAGTTCCACTTGAAAAGAGATGAGGACTTTCATGCTACAGGACAAACTCCCGACTAACCATGTCATCCTCAGTTTGCACAAGGCTCGACACATCACCTGGGGCGAATTAGCCTGGCCTAAATTTCAAAACAGACGACTTGTCAGATGAAACCCAAGATAGAGAAAGGAAGGAATGGGCAATGACAGTGCAGACGAGCAAACAAATGTTACAGAGCAGTGCAATCTTTCACAAGACAGGTGGAAAAAGAAGCATTAGTCAGAAACAAAAATAGAAGCTAAAAGGCTTGGTAGGAGAAATTAAAAAAAAAAAAAATTAAGGATGGATGAAGGATGATGAAGAAGATGATCTAGGGTGGAGGTGAAAGGAAAAATGGTTCCAGTATAAAACACGATGACATCTGCTATACTTAAAACTGCAGAAATAACCTAGAGATAATGACTCTATGGATGGCTTTGTAAAGTGAAAGAACTAAGTGAAAGAAATGTCTGTCGTAATCTGCAGACGAGGCCATCACATAAGTGCTCTGCTCTTTACCGGTCTCATAAGCTATTTCTTGACCTTGTTTCACTTAATGTCTTTCCCTCATTTCTTCTATAATAGTGTAATGTCATGACTGACAGCTCAGGCACTCGGTCAAGGCTGCGGTGATATAATTGCACTAATGTTAGGCCTGTAGGAAGCATAGATGCCATTTTTGCCCCGGGAACTTTTAAGACCATGCATCTGTTCAATGGCATAGTATATTTAGAAGAATTTTGACACTGTGCTATTTTTGTCCCTTTTGATGAGGATGATTAGGGAAAAAGAAAAAAAGAAAAAGAAAAAAAGTAATTTTATGAGGTCATTCCACCACAGTAATGCTTGTGAAATGGGAATGGGAACAGAATAGGTAATAAACTGACAACTTACACTGAGACTTGTCAGAATATAATGAAGGCATCAAATACATAAAGTTCTTTGATTCCAAGAACACAACTTCAAGGTGCCCTCAACATTACTTTTTCCTTATTAGTTTCAGACAATGGGATCAATAGCACTTTTGACAAATATGAGTAAAGAGAGGTACAAACGTAAAAACTACTGGTACTGCATTACCAAATCAATATGGAGACAATAATAATACCAATAAATGTAAAAAAAAATAGCAATCTTCTGCAGTCTTCTCTCAGATGTGCTTCTTGGTAAAATGTCCTGCTTTCTGAGATATTACTATATAAAACAGCAGTGTTAGGGGCAACACATTGCAAGTAACACATATTATATTAAATTAAATTAATGCATTTAGCAGACGCTTTTATCCAAAGCGACTTACAGTGCATTCAGGCTATCAATTTTTACCTATCATGTGTTCCCCGGGGAATCGA
Source organism: Carassius auratus (assembly GCF_003368295.1). NCBI lineage: Eukaryota > Metazoa > Chordata > Actinopteri > Cypriniformes > Cyprinidae > Carassius > Carassius auratus. Next base: position 4,997,166 of record NC_039263.1, read on the forward strand.
ACCCCCAACATAGCGCAATGCTCTACCAATTGAGCTACAGGAACACTATAATTATATAAGTTATATAACAACTATAAAACACTATAATAATTATAAGTTATATAATCAGATTACTTTTAAGGTTACAAATTACTTTTTATTTCAGAAGAAAATATCGGAGTTACTTTTTCAGCATTGTTTATGCTGTGTGAACATGATGTCACTGTAGTTCTAGACTTAATATGAACATGTATTTACTCATCTCACCTGCACAAAAACACATTCAGAATTCCTCAGAATGAATACAAACAGTCAAATGCAAACTCAGAATATTATACAAACCTGCAATACAATTAAATAATAACATTAATGTAATAATATCATTGCTGTTATATTAGTGTTACCACACACTGACTACTGAAATAATAGTAATTCGTCCGATTTAATAAACATGATCCATCCATTCACAGTTTTATGAAATCTGCCTTGAAGCACTAGCAATTCAAAGCACTTCTTTTTTTGTTGAAAATATGATCAAGTTGTCCAAGATTTAAAAACTAGTATTATGATTATTGTAGTTGATGATATATGAAGAAAAATACATGAAACAAAAAAGATGAACAGCACTGAAAAAAACAATATTAATAAAATAAAATAAAACAGAGCAGCATTTACTAAACAAGCATAAAACATCCATCCATAGACATAAATATAAAGTATAAAGTCTAAGACCACCCATACAAACAAAAACAAACTGGGTGCTGCCAAAAGATGAAATGTAATCTGGGTTATATGTAATAATGTCTTGAGGTAATATAAGAAGCACATCCAAGCCGGAGAAGTGCAAATTGTGCGACCCACTTTGGTGTGAAATCCCTACAAAGTGATGTGAACAATGAGTCTGCGACAAATCTGAATAAGCATGAACAGGATCATAACGTACTCGGTTACGAACGTAACCTCGGTTCCCTGAGATACGGATCGAGTACTGCGTATGGGGAAAAGCTCCTTTTTTCCTCGATACTGAAGCCTTTTTTCAATAACGCAGTGCAACTGCACTGCCATTGGTTTAATCTGTAAACTTTTTTAAACCAATGACAGCGCTGCGTAGCTGCGCGAGCCTGTGGCGATGCAGCGCGCCAAAGCCCGCCAGAATGGGCGGGGCGAATGGCTATATAAGCAGGCAATCGCCAGAGGAAATCAGGTCATACGACTGAAGCGACGACACTGAACCCGCAGCCTCGTGGCACGGCATATAACGCAGTACTCGTTCCGTATCTCAGGGAACCGAGGTTACGTTCGTAACCGAGTACGTTCCCTTTCGATACTTCACTCATACTGCGTATGGGGAACGAATTCAACCGCGCCGTGCCACGGTAGGGAACGACAAGACTTAACTTGAACACCCTGGGGTCCAGAGGATAAGTGAGAGGGCCGGAGCCATCGAACCCTTGACGTTACACTGCTGAGAGGGAGCTAGCTCCCTGGAGGTGGTATGATGACAGAGTCTGCTAGAGGCTGTCATATCAAACCGAAAGAACCCGAGCATGCAAGGTCGGGATATCCAAGTTATAGAACCTGACAAAAGTGGACGGCGAGGACCAGCCGGCCGCCTCACAGATGTCCTTGATAGAGACACCACTAGACCAGGCCCATGAAGAGGCCATCCCTCTAGTAGAGTGGGCTCTAACTCCTATGGGGCACTCAAGGCCCATAGAGGAGTAACATAGAGCGATAGCTTCAACTATCCAACGCGAGAGGCGTTGCTTTGAGACCGAAGACCCTTTGGTGCGGTCACCAAAGCAGACAAAAAGCTGGTCAGATTGCCTGAACGGCTGAGACCGCTCAATGTAAATTCTCAAAGCCCTCACTGGGCAGAGTAAATCCAGCTCTCGCTCACCTGACAACGGAGGCAGAGCTGAGAGGGAAATTACCTGTGCTCTGAATGGCGTCGAGAGCACTTTAGGTACGTAGCCATGCCTGGGTTTTAAAATGACCTTAGAGTCATTGGGCCCAAACTCAAGGCATGCAGGGCTCACCGAGAGGGCCTGCAAATCGCCAACACGCTTGACCGATGCTAGAGCAAGTAGCAGAGCGGTTTTGAGCGTTAGGGGCCGAAGGTCAGCTGACCGCAGCGGTTCAAAGGGAGGTCCTTTGAGTGCTCCAAGGACCGTGTGAAGGTCCCAAGTGGGAACGGTAAGAGGGCGTGGGGGCTTCAACCGCCTAGCACCTCTCAGGAAACGCACAATGAGGCTGTGTCGACCCACTGATTGGCCAGCAATAGGAGCATGAAATGCTGCAATGGCTGCTACGTACACTTTGAGTGTGGAAGGGGTGAGACCCTTTTCTAGACGCTCCTGGAGAAATGACAGTATCGGAGATACATCACACTCAACAGGGTCTTTGTTTTGTGCTAAGCACCAGTCAACAAAGACTGACCATTTTTGGGCATAGAGGCGTCTTGTAGACGGGGCTCTTGCCTGAGCAATGGTGTGTAGTACGTCCCCGGGGAGGCTCAGAGGCTCCCATCGAGGGACCATACATGCAGAGCCCAGAGTTCTGGCTGTGGATGCCAGATTGTCCTGTTCGCCTGAGAGAGGAGGTCCCGCCTCAGGGGGATCGGCCATGGGGCTTTCATGGAAAGCCTGAAAAGCTCCGAGGACCAAACTTGGGTCCTCCAGAGTGGGGCCACTAGGAGGACTCTGTGTCTGTCTTCCCTGACTCGTCTGATGACCTGAGGGATCAGAGCAATCGGGGGAAAAGCATAAAGAAGGAGGCTGGGCCAGTTGTGGGCCAGTGCATCTGTTTCCTTTGAAAAATAAGTTGGGCAATGAGAGTTGCTTTCTGAGGCGAAGAGGTCGACCTCTGCCTTCCCGAAAATCTCCCAGATTTTGAGAACTGTCTGGGGATGGAGCATCCACTCGTCCGAGGGAACATTGCTCCGTGAAAGCATGTCTGCTCCCAGATTCGTCTTGCCAGGTATGTGTGTCGCCTTGAGCGATCGCAACCTGGGTAATGCCCATTCCAAGAGGCGCTTTGCCAGTGCGCAGAGGCGGCTGGACGAAAGGCCGCCTTGGTGATTTATGTAGGACACCACTGTCATGCTGTCCGACTGGACTAGGATGTGGCGCCCTTCCAAGATTGCCTGAAAGGATTGAAGGGCTCGTTCTACTGCCAGCATCTCGAGGCAGTTGATATGAAGATGGCTTTCTTCGTGCGACCACGAGCCGAAGGCTGGTCTGCCCTCGCACAGAGCACCCCAACCCAGGTTGGACGCATCTTTTGAGAGTACCGTCCTTCTGGAAACCGCCTGTAGGGGTACTCCACGACTGAACCAAACAGGGTTCATCCAAGGCTCCAGGGCTGCTAGACAGGCCTGGTTGACCCTGATGCGAAAGCGGCCATGCCGCCAAGCATGAGGTGGGACCCGGAGTTTCAGCCAGTACTGCAAGGGCCGCATTCGTAGGAGGCCGAGCTGTAAGACTGGGGAGGCGGAAGCCATCAGCCCTAGCATCCTCTGAAAGAACTTCAGAGGGAAACAGGCTTTGTTCTTGACAGAGGCCGCGAGCTGCTGAAGTACAAGAGCACGCTCTGGTGATATGACCGCCCTCATATTGACGGAGTCGAAAACTGCTCCCAGGAACGTAATACGTTGGCTGGGGAGCAGTGAGCTCTTGGCGAAATTGACCCTGAGTCCTAGGCACTGTAAGTGGCTCAGGAGCATGGATCTGTTGTGGTCTAGCTCGGTTCGTGACTGGGCTAGAATGAGCCAGTCGTCGAGATAGTTCAGAATGCGAATTCCCATCTGTCTCAGAGGGGAGAGCGCCTCGTTCATGCACTTCGTGAAAGTGCGGGGAGCTAGAGACAGCCCAAAGGGAAGGACTGTATATTGGTAAGCCACACCCTCGAACGCGAACCTCAAGAATCGTCTGTGATGGGGGGCTATCTGGATGTGAAAGTAAGCATCTTTCAGGTCCAGCGAGAAGAACCAGTCCTCGGGGCAAATCTGCGTGAGGATCTGCTTCAGTGTCAACATCTTGAACTTCCGTTTCATGAGGGAAAGGTTCAGGTGTCTGAGGTCTAAGATGGGTCTGAGACTGCCATCTTTCTTGGGGACAAGGAAATAACGGCTGTAGAACCCCGACCCGCTGTCTGAGGGAGGAACTATCTCTATGGCTCCCTTCCTTAACAGCGTCATCACTTCGGTGCGGAGGACCTGAGCATCGTCCGGCTCTACCGAGGTGGGAATCACTCCGCGAAAACGCGGGGGTCTTCGGGCGAACTGCAGTGAGTATCCGTGTTTTATTATCCCCAACACCCACTTGGACACTCCGGGGATGGCCTGCCAGGCCTCGGCCCGCGTGACAAGGGGCTGGATAGTGTCGGATGGCAGACCGCTGATCAGGGGCCTGAACACCGACGAGTGTGGAAGAGGAAAAGTGCTCTCTTTTTGAAAATGTGAAATATTTATTGTGTTCGCCATAACAACGGCGCTTTGCGTGGACGCAACAACAGTGGGCCCAGGTCGCACAGCAGACAGGCGAGAGAGCTTCTGGGGTGGTCCGGCCGCGGCGGGACTTTGCCCCTTCCTCTTTCTTCCCCAACGATCAGGAGGATTTAGAGGGCGTCGGATCCAGCACAATCCTTTGCCGGGGGCCCTGACGTCTAGGCGGTTTAGCGCGCCTAGTGGGGCGAGCTGGGTGCTGCTCCTTAGGGGGTGCCGCCTGGGGGGTAGAAGGGGCAGGTTTGCTCTGGTGCTGAGTCGGCGCAGTCCTGGGGCGACTCGGGGCAGAGGTGGAGCGCTTGGGCAGGAAGTGTCGCATGGCTTGGGACGACTTCTGTGCTGCAGTGAAGCGTTCTGTAAACCCTTCTACCGCTGGTCCGAAGAGGCCGCATGGAGAGACTGGGGCATCGAGAAAGGCCACTTTGTCGCTCTCCTTAATCTCTGTTAGGTTGAGCCAGAGGTGGCGCTCCAGCACAACCAGGTTGGCCATGGATCGTCCGATGGCCTGGGCCGTGGCTTTCGTGGCGCGCAGAGCCAAATCAGTGGCGCTGCGGAGGTCACGGAAAGCAGGTTCACTAGAGCTAGACTCATCCAGGGAACGGAGAAGCTTTGCCTGGAACACCTGCAATATGGCCATGGTGTGCAGAGATGAAGCGGCTTGGCCCGCAGAAGTGTAGGCCCTGCCAGCCATGGCAGAGGTCGTCCTGCAGGGCTTGGAAGGAAGGGCTCTCTTATTTTTCCACCCCACAGCCGCGGGGGGACAGAGGTGAGCAGCCACGGCCTCATCCAGGGGCGGCAATTGCTCATAGCCCTTCTCCTGAGAGCCATCTACTGAGCTGAGAGCTGCAGAGGAAGTGCGTAGGCGGGCCGAGTAGGGGGCGCGCCACGACTTTGTCAGCTCGTCATGAACCTCAGGGAAGAATGGGGCAGGTCGCTGGCGGGGGCCTGGCGGCGTCCTGGCAGGTACCACTCGTCCAGCCTGCTGCGTGTCGGCTCTTCAGGGGGGGCCCACTCCAAATGGAGTTCCTCAACGGCCTTGGAGAGGATGCGGAGAAGCTCGGCATCCATCCCAGCTCTGGCGTCGATGGGCTCCAGTGACGGCAGGTGGGCGGGGTCAGAATCGCCGGCCCAGTCCTCCGTTTCAGAAGCCGCGAGTGACATGGAGTCCTCAAGCGGCTCGTCCTCCGATCCGCCAAAAGAGACGAGGTCGCTCGCTTCAGCCGAGGGACGCTGCTCTGGGCGTGAGAAGAGGACAGGGGACGGCTCTCTCATTGGAGAGGGTGAGGCACGCGGGCGCTGAGCCGGCGTGAGCTCACCCAAATCCGGGCGCTGGGCCCCTCTTCCCCGCTGTCTTTTCCTGGCCGGCTCGCGGGAGGAAAAAGACGGGAGGGCGCGAGGGGCGGGATTACTTTCATTAAAGAAAGCAATCCGCGAGCGCAGAGAGGCGAGACTCATGCTTTCACAAAAGCAGCATGAAGTCTCAGTGAGTGCAGCCTCAGCATGGGGTTTACCCAGGCAGAAAACACACTCACCATGGCCGTCGTCCTCATGCAGAGGGGCTCTGCATGTGCCACAGCTGTGGCGCGGCATGGCCGTCGCCGTTAAAACGGCGTTAGAAACGCTCTTTTAGAGCGGTGAAAACCGCTGGAAAAAGCTCTTTTAGGATCGCCGGATGGCGGCAGGAGATCGCTGAGAAGCGGCCGGAAGCGGGAAGCGGGCGGCCCGAGATCGGCGCTGAGAGCGGCTGTCTGCGAGTACGCCGGCGCTGCAGGCGGTCGGCGGTCTCAGCTGTTCCGCTGCGGTGCCTCTTCGACGGCGAGAGCTCGTTCCAGGCGAAGGCGTTCAGCAGAGATCCAACGAAGTGAAGTCGTCGCTGAAGGAGTAAGATCTGATTTCCTCTGGCGATTGCCTGCTTATATAGCCATTCGCCCCGCCCATTCTGGCGGGCTTTGGCGCGCTGCATCGCCACAGGCTCGCGCAGCTACGCAGCGCTGTCATTGGTTTAAAAAAGTTTACAGATTAAACCAATGGCAGTGCAGTTGCACTGCGTTATTGAAAAAAGGCTTCAGTATCGAGGAAAAAAGGAGCTTTTCCCCATACGCAGTATGAGTGAAGTATCGAAAGGGAACAGAGATTTGCTACAAAGCCTGACAACACATAATGTTATCTGAAGCAAATCTGACATTTGCACAAGCTGTTGAAAAAGCTCTCAGTATGCAACCTGGGAACCACGACTTGAACTACTTCAAATTAAAATAAGGAACATGACAAAAACAACCAGAATAGAGTGTAAATATACAGTAATGTCATGACTTTGCTAGAAGGTTCTAAGCAAATAGTTTGATGCTAGCTTGTTCTAGCCTATAACTGACCTGTACTAGTATCTCATGCGTAACTTCAGAGATTATTCTACAGCGCTTTTGATCTGATATATGCATTCTATCCAGCTTAATCTTGCAATGAATTAAGAAGAATTTCTTTAAGGCTCAAAATAAAGTAAGTCTCTGACAATCCCTTCAGGAAGGACAAAAGATGAACTCTAAAAAGGCTGAGGCATTTCCAAAAATGCAGGCTCAGGGTTAAAAAAAAAAAAAAAAGTCTAAATGTGATTTTGGTAATAAAGCCGATGTCAAAAGAACTACATATTGTGCATTAGAAGATGCTGATGAAGCCGATGCAGTGCATTTTTTAAATGTCACAGGGACGTGTTTCCTCTGAGATCTTCAAGTAATGAGAAAGTTACAACTAAAAGAACTATACCTGACGTTGTACAATGTGGAAAGACCAAAAATACTATTTAGGTTGAGTTAGTATGGGAATATAAAAAGATGGCAAGCTGAATAGTAGGCTATATGAAGCACCTGTACTTTGACCTCAAGTGCAGACAGCATGAGCTTACTCCTGAGGCCTGTGATGAAAGATCACAAGACTAACATTACAAACTGGACATGTGTCCTTTAATATAGCACATGGATATACTAGTGTCTACAACTTAGACTTTATAATGCAGGGGCAAGAACACCAATAGCTGCTAGAACACTCTACCAAGAGTATAATGATCTGGTGAACTCTATGAGAAGGCACTTTTCCAGTGAAAGTAATGACCTGCTTGTTTGAAACTGACATTTTTGTAACTTTTCTAACTTTTTTCCTGGTTGACTAATGAAAGCTTGTACATTCTAACTCTCACAAAATGAAGAGAGTCAGTACTATCAGACCAGATGCCATGCCTTTTCGGACAGTTCTTGCAAGTTTTATTTGCAATATGGATTAGATGGGTAATGAATGGCCAATATTGCATGAGGTAAGTCATTAGTAACATAACTCTAACAGCATTCAATGCAGCATTCCTCAAGGTATAATGTGACATTGCCAGGCCACCGCAAAGGCTAGTGACTGTAAACACAGTCATAGACTAGAGGAGCCAACAGCTTTGACTTTATACATTGGTTCAGTATTTTTTTCTTGAGACATTTTACCACTGCTATCTTCTGCTACCTGACTGATCATTCTCCCCACAGAATCGTGTCGCAAAGCCTGCATATTCTATCAGTTTCTGTGAATCTTTCATTTTAGACTGATGGTCCCATATGCAAGCCCAATGACTTGGAATCATGGGGGGTTGATGAGACGTCACATAGAGACACCAGATCACTTATTATGGACGGTTATTTTCAGCACGATGAAAATAACTCTTGTGATGGCATAACAACAGTCTGAGATGAATGTTTACTCATTCTCTGTATGCATGAAGGAATTACAAATTTCCACCAAACAAGGTTTATGTTACCAATCGTCACATAAACTGTAGCCTCAATATAACACAACTAGGCTATCTATGATATATCATTAATAAACACTTCTCCAAATTTTCAAATGCCTAAACTCACAGACGGTTGGGTTTTACCCATCGATATGTGCTATAATACTATGGGGAGCTGTTTGTAAAGCGGCTCATGCTGAAAATAACAGCAACATTTAGTCACATTTAGCTTCAAACAATGTTTAAAAAACCGGTATGAATTTTTGAGGGTCCCTTTTTAACACATTTACAACAATATTTGTCAACTTAGAGATATTTTAAATAGTTCAATATAAATATTAAATGTTAAACATAAATGTTAAATGTTAAATCTAAATGCTAAATCTGAATCCAAATGTTAAATCTAAATCTAAATCTAAATTTTAAATATAAATATAAAATATAAATGTTAAATATAAATTTAAATCTAAATGTTAAATCTAAATGTTAAATATAAATATAATTCTTAATGTTAAATATAAATCTAAATGTTAAATATAAATCTGAATCTCAATGTTAAATCTAAATGTTAAATCTAAATTTTAAATATAAATATAAATGTTAAATCTAAATTTTAAATGTTAAATGTAAATTTAAATCTAAATGTTAAATCTAAATGTTAAATATAAATATAATTCTTAATGTTAATTATAAATCTAAATGGTAAATCTAAATGTTAAATCTAAATCTAAATGTTAAATCTAAATGTTAAATCTAAATGCTAAATCTAAATCTAAATGTTGAATCTAAATGTTTCGGATGAAACTAAATATTTATTATGAAAAGTGTGGGACTGATGATGACCTGTAGCCATAATAGCCAGCCGCGAGTGGTCTCACTTTGACTGAATGTTATGTCCTCACCATAGACTGTATCACTCATCATGTCATCACTCTCTGTCATATTCACATGCTTAAACGCCAGCAAGAGCCTATTTCCCCGCCCTCTGACCAGGTATGGTTAATATTGATGCTACTGTCGCTCAAAATGTCCAACTAATCGGCGTTAGCCGAGAGCATAGGCTCTTGCTGACGTTTAAGCATGCAAACATTTTTATAAAAGTGACACTAGCCTACACTTCAAATACAGTTTCTCCAAATGTGTTTATTATTTTAGGTAGTCATTATCATGATAATCCATGTCCAAGAATCAATTTCCTGAGATGAGATGGTTTTTATTCGTTACTTATTTGACACAATGCTATAAACACATATTGACCTCATCGAACTTTTATTTTGGCACTTCCGGTTATTTGAATTTTGAATTTACATATTAGCTAAATATTTAGTTTCACCCGAAACATTTAGATTCAACATTTAGATTTCGATTTAACATTTAGATTTAACATTTAGATTTAGATTTAACATTGTTTAACATTTAGATTTAACCTTTAGATTTATATTTAACATTTAGATTTTACATTTACATTTACATTTAGATTTAACCTTTAGATTTAGATTTAACATTTAGATTTAACATTTACATTTAGATTTAGATTTAACATTTCGATTTAACATTTACATTTAGATTAACATTTAACATTTAGATTTAGAGTTAACATTTAGATTTTACATTTACATTTAGATTTAGATTTAACATTTAGATTTAGATTTAACATTTATATTTTACATTTACATTTACATTTAGATTTAACATTTAGATTTAGATTAAGATTTAAAATTTAAGATTTAGATTTAGCATTTAGATTTAACATTTAGATTCATATTTAGCATTTTATATTTAACATTTAATATTTATATTTAACTATTTAAAATATCTCTAAGTTGACAAATATTGTTGTAAATGTGCTAAAAAGTGACCCTAAAAAAATCATACCAGTTTTTTAAACATTGTTTGAAGCTAAATGTGACAAAATGTTGCTGTTATTTTCAGCGTGAGCCTAGAGGTTGTGTGGAACTGGCTTTTTGGGGAAGTCCATTAAGGGCACTTATTCTGTCAAAGGAGTCGATGGGGTGGCCAGTGTAGGGAGCAGTTCCATAGTAGAAGATGATCGTCAAGTTATCTTTATTTCAAAGCAGTAATGTAAACTTCATGAGACAAATTAAAATTTCTGCTTTAAAGCAGCTCTAACAAGCAAATAATGTCATTATTCAGCTCAAAAGTAGTGTCAGTGTTTTAAAGTTCATCAGTTATGAAACAACTTCAGTTTCAGCTATAAAGCAGCTCTACAGAATACAATAGTGCCATTATTCAGCTCAATTCAGTTTACTTTTTATTCACACTCAGTAGTGTCAATGGTGTCAAATCAATAAAAATGACTGAATATTAAGTGTTTTTAAATAAAAGCTAAAACAGGCATTCTGTATGTGACTGTGGCACGTTTTTATTATGTTGCTCCAAATATGTATTACAGTGGTTTAGAAATCAAATGTCCAGGGAGAGTCGCTAAAAGGTTAATGCTCTATCGTTTTGGAAAACAACATAACTCTAAACCAAATACAACCCTAAACCTACCCGATAATGTTAGTGAATGCAGAAGTGATTAAAAAAAAATGCATTCACTGATACAACCATGCTATTTTAACTTATACCACTTACAACACAAAAAACATCAGTTTTCAAATCTCTCAGCAATTTTTTGTTAAGTCGTAACACAATATTTGGGACTGAATTTAAATAGAAAGAATAAAAGAAAAAGAAAAAAATCCATTGTTGGAGTACATCTGTCTCTAGTGTTCATTCCAAATGGAAACAGCAGGGATTTCTAGGTACACTTTTTGAGTTTTGCAGAAACATAGGTACGTATTGGCCTGGATAGCTTTAAAGACAAACTACACAAGCCAAAGGTGACAGTGGTAAGAAACCCAAATTCCATCAGGTGACATGAGCTGGTGTGTGTCAATGCCAGACTTTTGATCCAATTAGCTGGAGCACAAAAGTCCTGCACTTCTTTCTCGTCCAGGTAGCTGGCGAGACAGTCACAGTGCTTCACCTTCTGAAAGGATTTCTTCAGCATTGCTTGTTACACCACATCTCCTGTCATTGCATGACGATGCAGCGGCCAAACAATTCAGAACCTGCTGTCTGGGTTTAACGACCAAATCCACTGTCCATCCTGAAACTGACAGCTTTGGTTGTGCCTCGGTCTTCTAATTCGGTCTTGACACCATTGCAGAGTAGGCTGAAGATAAGTCATAAAAACATACTTGGGCTCTCATGCAGAATGTGATATTCTCACTTCAAGGCATAGATCAAAGATAATGAGTTTTTCCTTATCGCAACAGCAGCCAATTATAGCAAGCTTGTGATTTGTAGAGTCTTCTGGGTACTTCACAGCCACATTTTGGGTTGGTAACACTTACAGAACATACTGTATGTAGGCCTACTGTAGGGCATTGTGACATTTATATTTTTGTATTCACAAACATCTTGAAAGAGAGCTGTAGTTGTGGACTACAGAAACTTAGATTCTGTGATAAACTTTCCCACAGTCCTCCGTGTAACAGATATCGTGTAACTTCCTACTAATTTCATAATAGAAGTTCTATTTTTTGAAGTGGAGCAATTCATAAGACATATTTAGAAATGCAGAATTTTTGCATACATTTTAGAGATTGATTATGTAAAAATTAACCTTGATGATTATTGCTGTGTAATTTGAGTATCGTTTCATGCTCTGTATAATTTGACAGATTTTGATGTTTTTCTTCTCACGATTAGAAAATTAGAGAATTATGTTTCAGACAAAATACAAAGTGCTGCCGCATGGCTGCGGTGATTCATCTTGCAAACCACAGCCAATTGTGTGCATGATTAAGACGCATGCATTTCTCCATGCATTCTCGCAACCAATTATCTTCTCTCTTAAATGAGTCCATGAAGGAACACGGCTTCACACATTCACTGGGACAAAGGGAAATAAAGGATGGTACTATGTCTTCCTCTATGGCAAATTTGACAAACAAATCTTTTTAAATTCAACAGCAAAGAAAACATCTCAGTTTTCTCATGTGGTAATCTGCCATTAATTACATGTAACCATCCCTGGATGAAGCATAATACATTATGTAAAAAAGCAATAAATCTGAGGAACAGACAAATATTAACATAAGCGAATATGAAAATTTGACCAGAAAGAATGAAAGAAAAAACTCAATCCTCACATAAATCTAATCTGTATAAAAACTTTAAGCAATATTAAGAACATGTTTACCATATCGGTGTCCGACACTGGCCCGAAGCTTGTCACATAGATGTTTGTCCTCACCTCAGTCACACTTTCTGATTGGACAAAAAGAGAAAGAAAGAGTATGTGTAAGAGCAAATATGTAAATTCATTTGAAAGTTATAAATCTGTAAAGACAATAATGAGATATGTCTAATATCACCTGACCAAACTGAAAAACAGGTCCTTTATGGTGGTGGATTTCATTGTTTTATTTCAAGAATTCACTGGAATTGAGATTGTCTGAATGAGAAATTTAAGACACATTGTCACCCTCATGTCGTCTATGACTGGGTTCACCACTGACTAGAGGGAAGGATAATACTTTATGTAATGAACTTTAAAGTTGTTAATGGGGATTTAGAGTCAAATAATTCACTTGGCTCACTGCAGCTCCTGGTTTCAGCAAGCATTCATAAAGATCACAAAATTACTGATTTTAAGAGGGCTGACAGCAGATTTGCAGATTTTTAGAATGGGTTAGAAGAAAGATAGGGAGCTATGCCTCGCAACTTAGGATCCAGCATAGTCTTAAGACTATACTGTAAATGCCATTAAAGGGGTCATGAACTGCCTCTGTTTATTTATTTATTTATTTTTATTTTGTGCTGTTCCCTGATTTTTATCAAGATTTTTACATCAATAAACATCATGTTTTGGAAGTTTTTTTTGTCCTCATCAGAACGCTCTGTTTGAATAGGCATTGAGAATTGTAGACTTGGACAGCTATGATTGGCTATCAGTTATGTATATATGATTAGTTTAGCTGAATTTAATTAAAATTATAAGTAATTTTTACTCTGAGTAAATGAGATACTTTTTACTTTTACTTCAGTAGATTTTTAGACTGTACTTAAAGCTGCAGTAGGTAACTTTTGACGCTCTAGCGGTTAATAAACAGAACTGATTGCGTCTTGCAGAAGAACGTCGTAGCCGGAACTACTTCTCTCTGTTTATGTCTATGAAGAATCACAAAGGTACTGGGTTACTCCGCCGCGGTACCCCCGAAGCAATCTAAAATAGTCCAAATATAAACACTTATTATAGGTGTACCCTAGTGATTCAGGACAAGCTAAAAACACGGTTTGGAAAATGGATTCATGGTGTACTCGCTTATTATATACATTTTTCTACATTTTGAACACAAACAAAGTTACGGAGCACAGCTCTGATTGGTTGTTTTTTACCGGGAGCGGATGACTTTCTGCAAATGGCAATAGGACCACTGGGACGAGCCAGAGGAGCTTGATTTTTTTTCACAGATCATCTTTCTCATATTCTACTGTCAGGACATAATGACAGGTTTAATAAATATGTAAAAAATATTTTTTTTACAAAAGTTCCCTTACAGCACCTTTAAGTAAAACTTAATTAATGTGATGGTACTTTTACTTGAGTAGAATATTTTTGTACTCTTTCCACATCTGCTCAGTACATATCAACGATCTGTTATAACAGACAAAGCAATAGTGAGCACATAATAAAAACAGTTTCTCACACTTGTGTGTTGGGACATTACCATCGAATCCAAAATATTCGGCACAGCATCATCTTTTAGTTTCAGTCTTTTTGAAAAACTTTTTCAAAAAAGGAATCCGCGCTAAAATTTAGTGAAACAAAGGATCAAGTGCTTACTGATGTGTCCTGGATCTTCATTAAATATTTTAAGTATATTGTTTGATTTCTGCAAAAACCTTTGTTTACCCCACTTATTATTTACCTATTACATATGCAAATCGGTGGGCGTGGCTAAACAGGCAACGATGCAGAAGCAGGCATTGATCTTCTGCGGAGGCGGAGGCGGAAAATGATTTTGCTATGTCGATGAGATACAGATTTTTTTCACTGTGAGAGAAAAAATATTTTATTGGGTTCCAATACAGCACCACCTTTTACAGGTGCTCACGATGTCTCGGGGGATGAAAACTAATGGTAATTGGCATTACATTTCTGATACAAACTGACACAAACAGTTGACCAATTACTACACACTCAGACTGATGACCAATCAGAGCAGACTGAGCTGTTTACTAAGTCTTTTACTTTAAAGAGACAGGACTTAAAACAGAGAGTTTCAGGCAGAGGGTGAAAATAGGTACCATAGATATTTATATTATGAGAAAAATCTACTTTAAATCTTGTAAGCAGACCCCAAAAATAAAATTGTGAACTTTTAAATGCCTATAATATGGGAACTTAAAAATGCCATGTGTGTGGCACACTCTAGGCCTTTAACCATCTGAAGTAAGTCATCACGTTCCAGTTAGCAACTTTGATGTGATGAGTACTGTAATACACATCAGCAACTACTGTATGTAAAGCAGGGTGGAAATGGAAAGATTTGATGGTGCTTGAAAGGGGTGATTGGACGGGAGCCAGGCGATGGAAGCCGTCCAGATCCACAGTATCAGCCCGCAGCTCTCAGTGCGCCAATCTGACTTAGCCTATTTAATAAAAGCATACATCTTGATTTTTGACTGCCCACAGCTGGGCTCATAATTTAGGGTCTGTACTTTTAGAGGTCACTAGGGATTCACTCTGTGAGACCTCTGTGGAGGATAAAAAATATGCCCAGAGGGAGATGGTCTAATGGACATCTGTGGGAGATTTCTATAAATGTCATTGGGACGTAGAATATAGTGCATCGATGATCAGGATTTAATGTGCTCTGAATCAAGAATGACCAGGGGATCCGATCAGCTTCTTCATTATGATTACATGAGCAATCTGTGGGTGCACCATCACAGCAGCTGTCAAGACGTTTCTTTATTTTCATCAGCCGTCTTCAACTCATGAGGCTCCTGGGGCTCCTTAAGCTTAGGATTTGTAAGCGATCTCAGGAGAGCGCCGTTCTGTGACAGATTTTGCTATTGATAAACATTACACTGCCGAGAGAAGATGAGTAATTCACTGTTCCAAAACACAATCTGTCATGGATCTCAGAGGTGTGAGACTTGTGCTAAGAAGTGTAATATATGAAAGACAGACTGATGAAAAGCATGCTCCATCTGCAAGCCAACGGTAAGGCCAGCTTGTAGACACTGGAGACAATGAGGAAGGAAATGTGTATACGCATTTATCGTACCTCCTAGTCCGGGGCGCAATCTGTTGTCGTAACCATCCAGCAAGCGGTCCAAGATCCGGGTGAAGATGGTGATGTTGTCTTTGCTGTCATCGGGAATGGGTTCTCTGTGACCTGTTACAGCCCTGTGGAGAAGAAAAAAGAGATTCAGGTCTCATAAAGATAGGAAGGATGCTTTGAAAAGAAGCAAATAGGCCAAAAAAAAAAAGATAGAAAGAAGGCCACTAAGCAATATGAGTCCGAAGTCATAAACAGAAGGATGGATAGAGAAGAAGAGAGATTTATTTTGCGATAGACAGGTAGGAGATGAAGTCATTATGATTGGGGCCAGGACAGGTCCTACAACGAAAATATCAGCTATAAAATAAAACGATCCAAAAACTAAAGCATGAAATGGATTCTAGCTCTTTCTACCACAGACCCAAATTCCTGATTTCCCTTGACTCAGCTGACACAATCCACAAACCTTAAAATGAAGCTTCTTCTAAGAGTTATCTGATTGGTTGATTGAATGGTCGATTGATGATTTTTTTTTAAATGATTTTTTTTAAAGCTGTGAAGCAATCTCTAGTTACAAAAATAAATTAAAAAGAAAAGAAAAAGTTAATTCACCAATTAAAAATAAGCTTATTTTTATTTAATTATTTATGAATTTGTTAATAAATTTAATTATATTAATTAATCAAGTATGTTTTAACTTAAAGACTTGCATTTAGACTATCGGAATGAACCCTGGTCCATTTTAGGCCAGTAACCTATTTATACATTTGCATAAGTGATTTTAAGGACTCATGTACTGTCATACATTCTCTGCTGCAAAATAGTTTATTGCTGTTTATGCATTAGTAAACCAAGCTAGTGACTAAACAGTCACCTTCACATTGTTCCTCATAATAGCATGAAATCATGTGTTATTTCCAGTGGGAATGAAAGAACACCACCTTTATAATCACTGGAGCTGTCAATCTCCTCAGTTCAGCAGAAGTTTATCTGTGATTCACTCGGCAACACTTCCATTATAATCAATGACACTGTCTACACTATATAATTAATTACTCATTTGCATTGTGTTAGTTACGATAAAATTATTTGTGAGAGTGCATGAATCAAGTTGCAATGTGGCTGTGATCAAGCTCACTGCTGCTCTGAGCAGACATGTAATACCTATTTCATATGCAAATATGTAAACCAATCATAGCAGTGGATGCTTACATTGAAGTCTTAAAGTCACATGCCCCTTTAAACTAAAATTTGGCTAAAATCAGTGTAGAAATGGCCTTTTATTTCTCAATTATAATTACAGTTTTTTGTTTTTACATGTGATCATTTAGTTTCTGTAGTATTTCTTACTTGAATACCATTGCTGTGTATAGACCTGTCTGAACAACATGCACACAAAGGCAGTAGAGAAATGAGTTAAAGTGACAAAAATAAATAAATAAATACAAAACAGACAGATTGACAGAGCAGAGGAGTGATAGAACTCATGGAACTCCAAGTGGATTAGTGAAACCTGTCACGCAATTGAATATGGCTTTGCAGAAATCCCAGCTCTGTTATTAGGCTGCTTTATATCCCAAAAGTTGCAAATGCATTCTTGAATATTCAGCAAACCCCTGGTTCTTTAATTACCTGAAATATGCAGAATAATTACGTCTGGCTGGGGCTGTGATTCCCCCATGAACAATGCAGTGGCACGATGGAGGGCGTGATAGACAGAAAGCTGACGAGATAATGAGTGTTGTCCTCAATCAAGGGCTGTGTTCGAAGCGACCTTGCACCAATTACATGCTGACCTTTGAAGGCCTTAAAATAGCATGCAAAACAAGAGGTTTGTCAAAAAACACATGCAATGCATGTCACAGTGCTCCATAAGATTTGGTTTAGTCCTCCTGTGGCAGCAAAAACAAGACCACATTGCTGAATAAACTTTTAGATTTTAGTTTTAGATTTTCTTATCATTTTGCACAACACTGAGTATTCATTTGTGGGAGGAATGATGCTTCAGACCTTTGACACAGAGAAAGCACTACAAATTTCTCATTATAGTATGTTACTGTTATGAAAGACAAAATTATTCAATTTAAAAAAAAAATTGTTTATTATGACTAGTCCTAAAATGTTCTTGAATGTTCCACAAAGCAGTAGAATATTCCAGAATGTTACAGAGACTTCTGTTCCCATCCTTTCAGAAGCATAATTTATTTTCAAAACATGCACAATTAGTACAAAAAACGTATCTGTACTAAACCATGATCACACATGATTTCATGATTCATGCTAGAAATTCTAAAACTGACCTGACCGAAATATTTACCAAATATTGATGCTATGTGAAAATAAACAATTCAATGATAATTAGTACCATGGAATTACAGAAGAATTATAAAACTATAAAACTTTTTTTTACATTGTGTTATAATCAAACTATCTTGACATACAGTATTTATGATAAAATTAACATGCTGCTCCAGGAAATAATTATTAAACATTGTACATTGTGCATTAGTTTTACTCACTACTTATGCTACTTATACTGCATATTGTCAATATAAATGCAAACTAAACATATGCATGTAATAAAATAAAATGAAGGGATGAGCATGTTTTATTAATTATTATCTTATTCATATTTTATTTCATTCACCTATTAGCTCACATTTTTAAATGCAGTAGTCAGCAAATGTGCTGTACTTGCTTTTATCTCGCAGCACTGCTCAAAAAGAAATACTCATAATTCATGTGCTTAAATCCAGTTTCCTGGACACTGAATATTACTTAGCTCCCTCCAACAGAAAAGCAGAATTAACAGTTTGCTATTTAATATGTAACGAGTAGCATCAACAAAATGTTGTTTATTTGTAAAGGAGGTTAAAAAGGTTGGAATGAATGATTCTCCTCTTTGCACTTTCGAAAACAGTCACAAGAGCCTATTACAGAGATCATCACAGCGAAACATGAGCAAAATCCCTTCTAGTGTTGCAGCAAATAATAGAAGCTACAAAAAACAAGCATTTGTGTAGTGCCAGGGTGTGTTTAAGAGAGCTGTATTCCTCCGTCAGAGTACTCTGAAGCATATTTTGTTCTGAATCATCTCAAGAGGCTGTCGACTTTATTGTGGAGCTGAAAATGCAGCAGCACGGAGAGGTAAACATGGCGGAACGACTGCTTTCAGCCGACAGCAAAGGCAGACCAGCCTCTGTCCAGTGTTAATCCATTTTTTTGGGGTTTACACCTCCTTGCAGGAAAACTCTGTCTCACCTGAGTGTGGAGGGGCTTAGCCGAAAGCACTGCAACGACTGACTGATAAGGGGCTCTTTGTATTTCTCCCACATCCTAACGACATGCCATGTGACTGATCTGTGTGTGTGTCAGCCGGCCAGTGAGGGATCAACCAGTCCTGTCAGTGACGTGACATTTTGGAAGCTGATGATCTTCCCATTGTGTTGTGGTGAAGGGGTTCTGATAATTTATTCATTTCAAGAAAGCCACCCAGATGACAAATTGCAGTTTTTTTTTTAAGTGACACTCAAGAGAACCGTTTGTATGTGGAAACTGCATCCTGCCTCATGTCATTTTCTTTGCTGCTCCTTTGAATGTGGGCTCTTTGATATTAATCAGCAGTAGATCGTGCAGCCTCTTTCCGTTTACAGAAACATGGCTGCTCTATTCAGCAGCTCACAGAGTACGTGAAAGAACAATGGAAACTGTCTATGGCCGTACCTTCCGTTGTCTGTGTCGAGGAGATAAAATGAGCTAATGCCTGATTAACTGAGGAGACGGGCTGAACATTGCGGCTCTTCATGGTGTGTCTGCACATTGCAATTTTTTGTATTACTGAATTGAAGCTAATGAATGGCTGTTACTTGCCAGAGACGTTCATCCTGTGAAGATGGCCATTCA
Organism: Carassius auratus; assembly: GCF_003368295.1. NCBI lineage: Eukaryota > Metazoa > Chordata > Actinopteri > Cypriniformes > Cyprinidae > Carassius > Carassius auratus. The sequence continues at coordinate 5,016,622 of NC_039263.1, forward strand.
GTGAACTCAAACCAGAGGTTTATTAGTGGGATTCATGATGCTGCGATACAAGTCCTCCTTTGCGTTTGTTTGCCAGCCTCTCCAGCAGATTTACGTAACCCTGTGAAGACGAATCTTTAAAGGTAATTTACAGCCCATTAAAACAAGCAGAGGAGGATAAGAATGAGTGCTCAGTAGGGTGAAAGTGAAGTATGAAGCACGGAAAAAATACAGCTTAAGAAAAATGATACAAGCTACCCAGTTCCAATGCCCACGCATCTCTACAGTACAGTCCTTGGAGAAGTTTCTCTTTAAATGCATTCTAGGGCTGTAGGCTTTATTGTCTACCTCAAAAAAAGTACTTTCAACTATACCCACCTTATTTTTCAACGCGGAAGTAAGCAGTTTTGTACAGCTAAAAAAACCAGGAAGTGGGTGACACCAAAATCCAAACCTTATAAAATCGACCTGGTCTCATAAAAATACGTACCTCTGTGCACTTTTCTGCAACACTGTTTTTAAGAACCTTACCACACGTTTCACTGCACTTTCAAAAAGAAATGTCCACTGAGTGGCGCTAAAACACTGGTTCAATTCGTGAACCCTGGCACGTTTTTATTGTGTTGAAATAAATACGTATTGCTGTGTTTTTATGATGTTGCTTCTGGTACGTGTTGCAGCAGTTCAGAATTCAAATATCCGGCGACTGTCGCAAAAAGTTAATACTCTATCGTCTTGAAATATGTCCTACAGGTGTCAGAGTTTTACTGCCTCTAGTGTTCATTTTGGAAACTGCAGTGGTATGTATTTCGCGTCTCGCTAAAAAGTGCATCCAGGTACATTTCTGCCGTGAGACCAGATAATATAAAATGTACAATTTACAAATGGCCGCGCTTACAGGAAAAATACGTTGGATAAGTTTCTACTGGCACTTGTGACCTAGTGGTTAGTGAAACATGGAGCTCAAGTAGTCAATAAAGTCTGGCTCCTATCATTTCCTTGTCTTCTCTCAACAATTAATATCAATTATAAAAGAATGCAAATATGTTTATGCAAATGTATTTATTTATTTATTAATAAAATGCATGAAGTGACCAGGTGTAAACAGGTCCTAGGACATTCTTCTTCAGGACTGTAATTCTCAACCCGGGGCCTCTAAATAAATTAATGTATTTTGGGTACACAAATGCTGCCAAAAAAGCAAACAAACTCAATGAATAGATGTGCCAAATGTTGCTTGATTTGAGGTGAAACGGTCAGTCAGATTGGACAGGAAACATGCATCATCTGTGTGCAGCCAAACGCAAGACATACGTGTCCCCATCTGGTGTTATGTGAGGTGTGTGAGCTGATTGGAATTTCTCTCTCAGATGTCGGCTGGAGTGCTGGAGGATCATGGGCCCTGGCGGCAGCTGCTTCATCCCTCTTCATTACAAACACATCATCCCTGCAAATAAAAAATGGACTTTTCCCTTGTAACACCTTTCCTCCACCCCCAACCCACACCTCTCCTATCACGTTCTGTGTATTGGTTTTCTTGAAGCTCTCTCTCTCTCTCTCTCTCGCTCTATTATAAAGTAAGTGGGAAAGTATATTCAGGAGGTCCAGATAGTAGCGAATGTGATTAATTTCACTGAGTGTATACATACACGTAATATTTCAATAGAATGGAGTGCTGCAAATAGACAGTGTTGAAATGAACTCCTGAATATTGTATAATGTGTTTGCACACACACTTCAGAAAATGGAGGGTGTTTTGTAATGCAAGAAATTTTGTTGGAATACAATCACCTTCTGGAGCAGAACAGGTATTAATTGTATTGCTTACACCATTTTCAATTAGTGTTTCATTACACAACAAATAGCATGACAAGGCAAGATTTGCTGGAGAAAATTCAAGGGTGTGTTTTGGACACTATGAAAGCTAGTAGATTACAATTATGCCAAACAATTAGGCCAAATCCATTTTATTAAAAGAAATATGAATATGACATTCAATTAATAACATCAAAAGACTTCAACTTAATTTTTTTTCCATCCTCACACTGTCATTCAGTTTCAAGGGGTGTTACCTCCTGCCCAAATTTAAGTAAACATATTGGCTACATATCACACATCCTCCTTTATGGTGTATGTTGTGTTTTGATACCCGAAATGGCTAGCAAGTGCCATTATAAAGCCGTATATTGCTAAACCCGTGTCAGATGTCAGTATGTAGACTCCAGATGGGGAAGATGAGTCATAAACAGTGGTGTAATGTAACAAAGTAAAAAATACTTTTTTCCAGTATTTAAGTATTTTTTGGGAAGTATCTGTACTTTAATTGAGTTTTTATGTTTCAGGCAACTTTTACTTTTACTCCACTACATTTCCTAATTAAAATGTATACTTTTACTCCGATGCATTTCCCCTAAGTATATTCGTTACTTTCAACAAAACAGTCCGAAGAACGCAGACTGCAAGAAAAAAGAAGGTTTGACGAATCAGTGGTCTGGCGTTTGCAAGTAATACTATCCTAAAAAACAGCTTTGCTCACGTGCAAACAACCGCTGATGATTTCCCACTCAAGTCAAGTCAGGGGTGTGCGATACAGCATCGTCTGTGATAATATGGTAAGCGTTATTGTAATTATGTGCAATCTGACGTTATCAAGCAGGCTATATCACCAAATCATACACAGAGTGCACACACATTTATTTATTAGTCTATTAAAAATCTAAATTCCAGGCATTCTAAATTGTATTCGGCAAAAATGCTTCTGTATGCTTTTTATATTTATATAATTGAATGTAGGCATAGCTAACTTAATCTATATCACACAAAGAGTACCGCTTTTCTGCAGATGAATGAACATATTAAATAATAATTTTATACAAGTTCAATAAAGCAATAAATTACTTTTAGACGTAATATTGCTTGTTTTTCCTCAGTTTCGCTAACAAAAATAATTCCAAACAGATCACAACACTGTTTCGCATCTCTTAGCAATGGACGTTGTTCACTTATTGAATGAATCATCTTTCTGAATTAATCAGTTGAATAAATTATTCAGTGATTCACTTATTAATGCAGTCAAATGAATCAGCCGTTTAATTTCACATTTTGACTTTTTGTTTCATGTTTTAAATGATTTCAAATATCAGTATTCAACACTTTATGTAAAAAATAAAACATTAGGCTTATTTATACATCTGCATATGCAGTTTAAATGCATCCATTTCCTCTCTGAGATAGATAAGAGCAATACATCAATCAAATCTGTAAAGGGTCTACTTTTATTTGTAAACAGACATAATAACAACAAAACTGTGTGCATTTATAAAATAAAGATAACAAACAAGGTGTTCTGTCTGCAGCTTTTGTCTGCACTGATCTTCATTTAGACATGCATCATTAAAATGAACCATAACTCAGTGAATACTCAATGAAGAGACATTAGAGATATATCTATAGAAAGCTTGACATATCTATATATCTATCTAGATAGATAGATAGATAGATAGATAGATAGATAGATAGATAGATAGATAGATAGATTGCTACAAATATTCTGTGATAAAATAATCCATATGAAAACAACGTGATGTCCGATTTTCATGTCTCCCTTCATTATCTTCTAATGCGACCACAGCCCTCTATTCAGATTCTAATGTTTCACTGAAGCACACGGCTTGAATATGCCACATAACTGAAGAGAACGCAGCCAGACTATTCTTCAAGTTTTTATTTTATTTTACTGTTTGCTTCACGCTGAGAGGAATAAGATATAATTCCCCCCAAGAAGATGTGATGTGGATTACCTCAGGATTGAGATTTGGATTTCCTCAGAAAACAGAATGAAGCGCTATATTCAGCAGAGATCATAAACATGAGTAAGTCTTTTTTTATTTTATTTATGTATATACTTGTACTAGTTTTCACGTAAGGTGTAAACATTTTACTACTTTTTCCAAACTATAATTCCTAACTACGTGTATAATCAAGTGAAAGATTATGAAGTTAACAATACACTCTACCATTCAAAAGCTTGATGTAAATAATAACAATGTAACAAATAAATGTAAATGTAACAAACAATGCTGTTATTTTATTTTATCCCCCAAAAAAACTGAAAAAAATATTCTCAGCTCTTTTCAACATTAATAATAATAATAATAATAATAATAATAACAACAAATATATATATATATATATATATATATATATATATATATATATATATATAATTATTATTAAGGATTGTGTGACTGGTGTAACGATGCAAAAAAAAAAAAAAAAAATCAGCTTTAAAAGTCAGCTTTGATTGTTCCTAATAAACACTTTATCTGTACACGCAAATGCAGACATCCCGACCTGCAAAAAGTCATTTCAGGGAGGTATCCCGCAGTCCACCCCCCCCCCTCTCAGCTGTAGTCACCTTCTCAGAATCTGAATGGGAGAACTGAGATATATTGGAGCAACCTTCCCTGCGCTCAGCCTCCCTAACATGTTGTGGTCCCTAATTGATATAGCATAAAATATTATTTCTATAAGCTATAGGCCTATGTAATTATTCGTTAATTATGTTTAAATATGTAGATTACTTTTACTATTTATATAATCTGCTTATACAATTTATGTAAACTGCTTTTATTTATTTTCCATTGCAACTTTAAACAGGTCTAAGGAGTTTGTTGTTTTCATATAGCCTTGGCAACTAGCCTGAATAATATGCAGATGAAATGAAACTTGTCAACTCACCTCAACATGCCTTTTGCAATCATTTAACCCACCATGGGCAATGCTTGAGCAAGACTGTCATTATGTTTTACATCTATAAGACAGGGGTACACTTTCGTCTACTTTTCTTTTTTTTTTTTTTTTTTTTTTTTGTGGCACTGCCATGGTCATCCTGTTTCTAGATAGACATAACTGATTAATTTTGTTTGGGAGAAGAGATACAAGCCCGCCCACACTGACAATTGATTGGTTGATTTGCAGAAACAGGCCAATCAGGATGCTCTCTGTCTGACATGCGCTTCGTACACACGCACATTAGCACACACACGCAAGGTCTCTCGCTCCCTCTCCCTCTCTGCCGTGCGCGCGCTACACGGTTTGAAACACAATATCTGTTTTGCATGCGTGCTTTTGCTCGCTCGGTCTAGATTCCGGGAGATTTTAACTAATTTGCGGGTCTCAGGGAGCCGCTTTCAATATGCGGGAGACTCCCGGAACTTCCGGGAGACTTGGGATGTCTGCAAATGAATATTAAATTATTTTGTGGGATAATTAAATATATTCTACATAAACTACAAACATAAAAATATATACATTCTTTTTTGTAACTCTCCCCTCTCAGTCACAAACCTGACTGAAAAGCTTATTATGTGGGCCTTTGTCTTCTCAGGTGTAAATCAAAATGATATTCATGATAGTTGACGCCTACTCGCATATGACTTTTACCAACAAAAAGTGACCAAGAACATTTTAATCAATATATTGTTTTCTGTGAGTGAGTAAACAAAATGATTTTCACATAATTTAGAAAGAAAAAATTCAGTTCTCAAAAGTCCTGTGAACCATTGTTCTTTATGTGTTTTATGGCCTTATTTAAGTGATTTAACATTTTTAGTTTTTCACTAACCATGCATAACATTTTTTAAGTACAATAAATATCACATACTTTAGGACTTTTAATCAAGTAATATTCTAAATGGTGACTTCAACTTCTACGAAATTAATTTTCTGGTAAGATATCTGTACTTTTACTTAAGTATAGCTTTCAGATACTTTATACACCACTGGTAATAACAATGAACATTTTAACAACAGCAGTCTATTCCTCAAACAAAGCTATCCTACAGTATGGCTTCAGATACTTTATACACCTCACACAGCACACAAGCTATATGGAGCACATTAATGTGAGTGTATTACTTTTACCTCCTAATCAATGGCTTGCGCTAAATAGTGCTGGACTTTGTACCAGATTTGCCCATCCCTGATATAAAGTGATTCACATTTTGGTAATTTGCTATTAGCATGCACTCACCCAACTAGTGACCTTCATTTTTTCAGAGCATCTTCATATCCATGACTTCTAAACTTTAAGTAAAGAGCAACTGAAGAAAACCTTTTGAAAACCTTTAAGAAAATGCCACACTGGCCAGATCTCTCCCATTTAAAGGTGCGTTTACACCGACAGCAATTTCATCACAGGAGTTTGCCGTAAGCAGTGCTATTGTGGATTATAGTAAGCATTCCTAGTGCTGACTACTGTGATGCTACTGGTGTACAACTAGCCATAGCTATTGAACATTTGATCAATGGTGTGAAATGGAATGTACTGATGGAAAAAAAGGAGATGTCAGACAAATTTGAAAACAAATTTGTCATCTTGCAGCAATAAATAAATAAATAGCATCATGGAGAAGAAACCATCCGTATATGAATGTCTTCTGTGTCTCCATTACCATTGGTAGATCAGTGCTTCGAGTCACTGTTCATTTGCTGAAAAGGTTTTCTGCTTTTTTTTTTTTTTCGTTGTCAGAGTTTATACCCCTATGGATGGTACTTTGTTTATCCATTGGCACAGGCTGTATTATGTAATTCTTCTTAAAGCTCTTGTTCAGTAAATTTTTCATTTTACTTCCCTACATTCTGTCAGCAATAGTTAACTCAATGCACTGCATCTGCAAACACAAACACAAACCATTAACGAACCAATGGCAAGCACTTATGGAAGCCAAATGCATTCAAGGCTCTATTTATTTCTCTTCTAAATTTAGTCCTCTCTGGTTTTAGGATAATCTCTGAAGTAGTTCAGAAAGAAGTTATACTTTTTAAACCTTATCCAAATAAGGTTTTAATTTTTTTTCGAAATCATTAAAAACCTCTGTATTTCGTAGGCCACCAATTAATTATAAGTCCACCAAATATATGAACTCAGAAAGAGCATATTTATGTCTAGATTATTATTTTACACTTTGTATCTCCCAGCCTCCTCCAATTTTACAGACAGTTTGTAGCTTTCATTAGATACTCTGAGCGCGCATTGATTTTCCTTTCAGCCGCAGACAGGTCACGAATGCAGTGTAGTATTTTATTGGAGTCTCAAATTCCATTCCATTTCCTGTTATCTTGGTCTTGAGGTTTGTCATATATCACTTGTTTTCTCAGTGCCTAGGTTCATGTTACATATGTTCTAGAGACTTCTAATGTGAGTGACTGTAGAAAAAACAAAATGATATCATGAGAAGTTTATACTAGTTTATACTAGGCATTTTAAATTATTACATAAAAGCTTTTATCAGCTCCACAGTTCTATAATCTGGATAACAAAATAATCAAAATGAAAAGGACAGGAGTCTAAAATCAAAAATCAAAAAGCAATAATGCATCTAATGGATACTGGTTAGGTACTGTAGCTACACGTTGTTTTTCAGTGAAGCATTTTACCATCAACGTAAAATCTTGTTTCCTTTGTAAAAGCACATATATTTTTATTATTATTATTATTTTTTTTTTTTTATGTATAGTAGATGTAACCTAGGCTATTGGTTAATGCTACACATTTAAACACACAATCATAATCATGAATATTATAATTGATCAAATGGAAACAACACACATTCCAAATAATACAATTACCATTTCAAAGCATCTACATCCACTAATTGGCAGAGTAATTTGGGATATTCACATCATCAGAACACTCCCCTCCCAAACACAGGACCAGACAAGTAAGTTATACTATGAAATGTATTAAACAAACATATGTGCAATAAAATAATTATGAAAACTTCAAAGTCTCTGTTCGATTTTTGTACTCAACTAGAAAATACAGTTTAAACACTAGACATGGCATTGTCCCCATACACATCAAATCATAATCATAACCAACAGTAAATCAACAATAACACTGTGAACTGATGTTCACATGATGATAACCTACGTGTTCATCATCACCCACCCCCCTCCCTCTAAACAGTCACAACCTCCAGAGTGACGTGACAATACATTACCATACATGACAAGCCATAACATTAAGCACTCCTGCTCTGTACTGGATCTCAAATTTAAAAGGTTGAAGGGATAAGTACCAACGTGCTAAAGTGCTCTTTAGACATTGTTTTAGCCTTTGTAATATCTTGACAGTAGTACTTCAATAATGCGAGTGCGAGTCAATGCAACATGTGATAATAGCATACATCAGTACATTAAAAATAAATACATGAGTGAAATTAAGAAGCAACAATACTAGGATATGTTGAGATGCTCTGGAAAGTGAACTTGGCCTTCATCATAGCATGCACATCTTGATGAATAAAATCAGCTTCCAACAAACATTTTCACTTTAATACTATGCAAGTTATTTGTTTGCTGAAGCAATTTGTTTTAAATGATTTTTGTCTTTTATTTGATATGCAGTAGTGAGACAGGAAGCAAATTGGGAGAGAGAGGGCTGATGGGATTAGGAAAGGTCTGCGAGTTGGGACTCAAACCCGAGGCTATCGGCATCAACACTAAGGCTGAACAATTAATTGAAATGGAATTTAAATCGTGATTAGACAGAAGCAGCGATTTTAATTTGTATCTTTCAATGAAGCACAGTTCTGTGATTAGTAGTAAATCTCCATCAGAAGGCCAGAGGGCGCTCTCATGCTGAAAATCCAAATATGCCACGAAGAAGAAACCCAGGAAATACAAATAGTGGTAGCTCAATAAACAGGAGATTTAACTGCTTTCATTGATTCAAAGTGACTAATAAATAAACAAGTATGACAATATATGGTTTATGAGTTCTTATTATTATTTTATGTTAAAATAAAGTATATTTATGAGGCAGTGCCATTATCACTGCTTAGAATACTGTAATATGTTGCGTGCCTTATTCTGTGTAAGAAGCCACATCATCTCAGCGAATAATTTATTTCAAACACTCGACTGACGTTGTGAATTGAGTTTGGAGTAAAAAAATGTTTAATAAATGTGGTATTTTCACGTGCTGTCAGATGGAGCAGCATAACAGAGCCATAGTTCACTGAGAAGCTATGCAAACAGCTGTCATTATCGCGAAAAAAATTGTCCATCTGACAGCACTTGAAGGTGATATACTGCTGATAACAGATCTGGTTTTACTAACAAAATGTGCATGACAATCGCATTCTATTAACCGTGCAGCCCTAATCAACACAAATGCAATTTCATGTCAACTTTAAAATTATTCTTAAAACATTTGAAAAGAGAAAAACACATTCACTGCGCGTAATGTAACAATAATGTATTTTGTTTGTGCTTAGTGTGAGTCACAATTTGAAAACACATGACTGCATTTGTTCTCCTTGAAAGACATGAAATGACAATCTTATTGATTGATTGATTTTTTTATGTAATGGTACAGATGATCAAAGTTCAGATAATATATATATATATATATTCACACTCAATGACACAAACAGAAACACTTTTTTAAAACAGAAACACAGTTTTATTCCCAAACTGATAGTTTACATGGCCAAAAATTAAGATGAAATTCTGATACCATCAATAATTTCTTCATAGCAGTTTGGCAGACTACTTTTATACAATATATTTAAATTCTATTTTATTATTAAATCTCCATACTTTTAATTGTGGGGGCAAAAAAAAATAAATAAATAAATGCAGTTGTGATGGATGGGTGATGGATGGATGGAAGGTAGGGTGATGCACGTTTCTCAGAAGCCGGATGTACAGTATCATATACATTTTTCTAATAAATAAATATATAATGAATTAAATGAATATTTGGACAATCAAGTAACTATGTATGTTGTGTCAGACTTGTGAACCATGACTTGAAGGTGAATGTTTTTGGAATGATTCTAATAGGCCTTTTACTTGCTTACAGTTAATTTTAGCTTTACTGAAAAAATGATTCTACATTAAAATTAACAGTGATTAGATGAAAGAAGGTGTGTAGCAGATTATACAGGTTTTGATCATGTTGATAATTCAGAAGCATTAGAAAATGTGTTTATTTTCTTGCTATCTTTATACGAAGATGCACTCCAAAATTCACTATTTGAAGTACTCTCCTCAGTCCACTAAGACCATTTGTGGACTTTAAGATGCAAAAATAAACAAAACAAATACATAAAAAACCTCCTAAAATAAATACATAAAAGCTGATGTCAGTGATCAAACGAAAGCCAGACGCAACAAAAATGGAAATGTGCTCAAAACAGCAGTGCTGTATTAAACCTGTGATTTTCCCTCAGAGCAATTAAGAAGCAAATCAGCGGCAAGGATTAAAACATCCACGTCTGATGTCCCAATCTTGACAGGCCTTCCCGAGCTCCGCTGCACATTTATAAAGTCCTGCAGAGCACCCTGGAGAAACCGCACCACAAATCGAAGACATTCTAATAATGTTCCTAAAAAACAAAGCTTGCTACTCAAAATGTATTAAAGAGTACTTGAAAGGTCTTTAAATATATTCTAAGCCACTGACAGAGTAGGATTTATGTTGAAACATGCATCCCTTTCTGTCCTTTTTCCTCTTGTGTGAACCTAAACATGTGACGCATGATATCCTTCCTCAACATAAAAGCTCATGTTGCGGCTGAAATGAGAAGCCGTTTGCTCCATGCAGTGGGATGGTGACATTGATTTCCTCCGTTTGGCCTGCAGCCCTTCTGAAATACCCTCTGCTGGGCCAACAGGGAGTGTAATCAGATTCCCACGAAGCCAGCTGAGACCATCAGCCACTTAACGTTTCGGATGTTGACAACACTATTACTCAGTTTATCAACAAGTGCAGAAATGCAACAGTGAGATAGGGAAGAATATACTAGTTAATTAGCACGACTATCACAACATTGGAAACGTACTGAATATGCTACTTGTGACAGACAAAGACAAAGCGAGTCTGCAGTGAGATGAAGCACAATATCTTTACATAGCGTAATGTTCACTGTAGCGATGCAACTGATAAATTACCCTGCTGGAGGTGGCGAACGTAAAAACTCTTGGTAAGTGATGCATGCTGAGAATTACTAAATGGACTGCTGCGTCTCAACTTGCCTTTCACTGAACCCTGCCACACATTAACCTTGACACAGTCACGCCAGTCACTGACAGCGTGTTATTTGTCGGTTCGGTCACATCTCTGAGTGCCACCCTATCCTTCGAAAGCTTGTGAATAATGCATACGCATTGAGCTAGAGGCAGAGAGGCCAGAAGTTTTGAAGTGATCCTTATGGAAGGACCGCAGGAGTGTCGCTCTCCCCTTCTTTGTTGGGAATCGATTTAATGTCACTTCGGACAGTTGCATTGATACTGATTCCAAACAAAACAGACAACAAAAGAGGTTTGAGCTATCCACAATCATTAACTCGAGATTGCACCACACAGGGGTGGGGTGTGTGTCTGTGTGTGTGTGTGTGTGTGTGCGAAGGAAAAGAGGTTCTGCAGCGCTTTGTCGGGGAGGCAAAGCACAGGCAGCTCATTCATATGTAAAAGATGGATTGTTGCGAATAATAGTTTTATCAAGCCCTGGCTGTCGGTGCACGTGTGTGCAGCGAGGGATGACTGTGATGCGTGGATCGACATTAGCTAATATGAGAGATTTGTCTGTGACAACATTATCCATTAGCAAAGTCTCTTGCCTGTGCTGTCGCAAAGCCGATTTAGAGTCGTGTGATAGTATCGTTAGGCATCAGCGAGCCTGCAGGACTCGTGGAGCGACAGCTGTGCTGATTCGGAGAGATACTCATGAGGTATAAGCACTCTGCTGCTCTGAAGTCTAAAGGGATTATGCCTAAACTTGGTCATGGCTCTTGCGGGCTCGCTGCATTTTCGAGAAGGCACGCAAAATATCCTCAGATACGCGTCATCCGTGTGGACTGCTGTAGCAAGGGGGAAGAAGAGCAGCTACTTGAAGCTTGAATCATGCGACAAGGTCAACGTCAAAGAGCTACGCTCTTGCCATTCGTGTGATTGAGGTCGCCTTGTTAGTATGCGCTGAGGGTTTGAGCTAGTTTGATCTGCCATCCAGAATAGACTAATATAAGGACCTGGCAGTCAGCGTCAGTAGTCATTTAGACTTCTTTAACAACATATTTGTAGCTCAGTAAATCTCTTAAAGCTTTACAGACACGTTTCTTTGAAGCTTGGGCGAGTAAGGACACAAGATGAAGAGCCTGTGTTATTATTATGTTGTCTCCAACAGTGCCTCTGGTATGGCAGAGTGAGTTTGACGATGGAGACAGTGGGTTGCTGGAAGAGAGCTTGGAACATTCTTGATGCTTGTTAATATGGGAAATTGCGTGATCCAATTTTCATAAACTCAGAACAACTAAGACATGTTGAATTTTAATTTAATTTTATTATTATTTTTATGGTAGAGCAGATTTAATGCTAACATTCAACCTTGCTCCAGTGTTTTGCTGTGCCTCACTTCTGGTATACTTTTCTGTATGTTTTTTTTTTTGGGGGGGGGGGGGTGTGTAGGGGTAAGTTTTTTTTATTTGTACATGCCTGGGAAGGCTGAAATTAAATTTACTCTGGAAGAGGCTAAGCAACAAAGGGCTATGGATCACAATAAAAGCTTATCAAAACCAAAGAAACCTCTCTGACTGTAAGGGAAATGGGTCAGCTGAATAAAATGCACTATTTAAGTCTCTCTCTCAATAGAAAATTTATTCAGCAAACAACAAAGTAGATAGCACCATAAAGCATGCTGTAATGAGGCCCTGGTTTGTCCATTTAATAGTCTAGTTTACTCTGTTTGTTTGTTTTTAATCTATATCAGTTATTTACAACCAAATAATGAGCCTGTTTCTGAGACAGACCTACAAGCAGACACAAAACTCTTGATGAAACAACTTGAAGTGTCCTAGAGAACTGTACTGCATTTATTTTATTGCTCTGAGGCTGCTCAGAGGGTCATACGTTTCTCTTGAAAACAAAAAAAAAATCCTCATAAGTTCAGCGGGATCAACAATGATAGAATAGCTTGGAGTCATTTGGTATTTATATTGAAATTAGAAATGCATCATTGTATCAGCCACCACTAGGGTTACCAGTTTCAGAAAAGGAAAATGAGAGACAATTGTGATTCGTTATAGGAAAATAAGGGACATAATAAAGGGACGCTCAAAATATTTGTAATGTATAGTGTTTCATTTCCATGTCTGCAGTTAAGTATATGTAAAAAAAGTTGTATAAAAGCTTAACCTATTTATTTACAATTATTCTAAAAATAATTCAATCTATATAAATAATTAATTAAAATGTCTTAAAGGTCATAATGTCTTTCTAAAATAGTTAACCCACAGGAAAAATGTATTGCTCAGTGGTTGCTTTTTCTAAGCTCAGGAGACTTAGATTTGATTCTCATATATCTCTCATTTTAGTATCAACATCATTTCAGATGTTTCTTCTCAAATTTCTTGAGAGAAATGGAAGTAGACATAAATGAGACATGATAAATATAGTCAAAACAGAGAATGTGGTGAAAGAAACCTAGAATATCTCTTTATTTTCTTGCTGCAATCTCTATCAAGACTCCATTATAGGAAGATTTTATTGCTCAGTGGTTGCTCATTTTGACCTCAGGAGACTTCTCATTTTAGCCTCAACAGTATCACAGATGTTTTTTCCTAAAAATTCTTAGGAGAAATTAAAGTAGACACAACTGAGGCATGAGAAAGTTGAGATCTCTTTTTAAGCTTTAAAAGAGTCCATTGTGAGAGTTTTTGTCTCAGGAGAAAGGTTTGAGAAGCAGGAGACTCGAGCAAAAATCTCCATTCGATCTTAAAGTGACCTCATTTCTGTCTAGGAGAAATATTTGAGATGCTAAAGAGATCTCACTTTAGATTTTTCTTTCCTATGGGAAGTTCACAAATAAAACAACGACTGTCCTAAAAGAATGATTAATTTCAAATTGAGAATATATTTTTGTATGTGTTCATGTGTGCAAATGCCTAGGGAATACAGGACAAGCTGCCTTCCATATGGCTTTCATATGGAATGCTTCTTTGATGCCTCAAATACTGGATAATTGCGTATTATACTGAGCGGCTGGCAACCCTAGCCACCACATTTAGAGAGAGGTGTGACCTCGGCATCCTGGCTAAATTTGCCCATTGGCCTCTGACCATCATGGCCTCCTAACAATCCCAATATCTGCTGATTCTTTCACCTCTCCACCAATAAACTGATGTGTGGTGAGCGTTCTGGCACACTATGGCTGCCGTCGCATCATCCAGGTGGATGCTGCACACTGGTGGTGGATGAGGAGATACCCCCTGACAATGTAAAGCACTTTGAGTGCTTAGAAAAGTGCTATATAAACACAAGGAATTATTATTATTATTTATTGTGTTGTATATCATCTACAGTCAGCTTCTGCTTGTATTATTTTTGTATTACCCAAATAAATTCAATCTTTAAAATGTGTGTGAAATGCTTTTTCAAGCATAACAATGCTTCCAGTTCACCTGAATCTAATCGTGTTCCCTAGCTGCACCTCATGCCATTGATAATGAAACAACCAGACTGTGAGAAACAAAAAAGCTTCCTTTTGTTAAGACAGACTTGCACCTTTAAAACCTATGTTATAAAAGGCAACTACACATCTGGGATAGTTTTGAGCTTGCATTGTTTCCTTTCTGCTCATTCAAAAGCAAATGTAGCTGTGATCTAACAGTTAATGGTCCAAGTAGCAAAGTATTGGTATCAGTCTTTAAGTTTATGGCAAAATCTGCATCATCCCTGTGCATCCCTCCCTTGAAATATATTTGAATTTGAGGACTAAGATCTTATTTGGAAAATGCCATACCAAGGATTTTATTAGGAGAAAAAAAATCTGAGAAGGAGATTTAATAGATAATTAGTTGTCATTCATTGCTGTTTCCAGAACTGCAGGATTTGTACATCAAATGTATATATGTATAAATAAAAGGTCATTTTACAGCTTTATTTTTAGATTTACTACAATATAAAACTGACTGTTTAGTTACTGGCTAATGGCTTACTACCAATGGATTAAATTCAATAAATGTTTTTTTTTTTTTTTTTTTTTTTTTTTTTTTTACAACTAACACCTGCTGTTTCACTCTGCAAACATCAATGGTGCATGAACAGCACTTGAAGTAAGTAAGTAAATAAATAAATAAAATAAAATGCAAAAATAAATAAATAATACCTAAAAAAAAATTCTAAAGTGAGCATGGTGTTAAATGCTGATTCTGTTTGCATCATCTCCAAAGGGAGCAGTAAAATTGCCTGGCTTTTCAACATCTGAAATCATCTTCTGAAAAAAAGGTGGTGATATTTTTTAATGGTGGTGGGGGGTGATAGATGTTCAAGAAGACTGGTGCTGTGATGTCACACTGAATCAAATTCAGTACATTTTCTATCTGCTGACATAACGGAAAATGAATTTCTGCTTCCAAAGAAAGGACCTCACATTCAATGACCCCTACTGAATATTATGTGAGTGTGGGGCACACTAAAATGAATGGCTGCTATACTTCCTCTTTCATCTCAAGATGTTCCCTTCTTCCCTCTTTTATTATTTCTCTCTTGTGCATGTGTTTCTCTTTTGCTTATGTTACTGCCAGATGGAATTGGTAGATTCCAATCAATGTTCTTCTTTGACTAATTACTCTGACAAAGATGGTGAGGATCCAGATGAATAGATGCCTGCTGAGCATGCCTGGCAACACACTCGCAGATGCTGTATCAAGAAACATGCCAAATATATCTTCCTAAGCAGCTAGAAATCTGCAGTATAATGATTCTCTTTTAAACACTTACCAAGAGATGATCTGGTATGATAGCTTTGGATTTAGGCCACAGTTAAGGCCTAATATGTTCACTGCAGTGTTATTTTTGTTATTTTTTTGAAGGGGGAAAAGAAGTTCCAAATGGCTGATCAATGTTGTACTGTTTGCATATATTCCGACAACACCTTCATGGCTGCATACCCACATGTTAATAACAAGAATATGATAATAATATTTTAATGTGTGCCATGTGCTATCCTCTTAATAAAATAACAAAACCACTACAAACAATGACAGCTGTGAGAAAGGAGCAGTTAAGAAAGCATCTGAACACAGTAATTTGGATATGTTTCCACCGTATTACAAAATTAAAATTACAACTTAAATTGCAACTATAAAGTAGCTCTCCAGCGTGTTCATGTTTTTGCTGGTGTATCACAGAAAGAAAGAGGGTGATGATGTGATACAAAGTATCTTCAGCTATATGTGAAGTGCATCTATTTATAAACAAACCACAACTATGTAATTAAAAGCAAACAGTCAACAGATGTCAGAGTGCTGCATTATGTTACTTAATTGAGGGTAACATTCAACATCGCATTGATTTGGGCGAAAGACGTGGCGTGAATTACGTGGAACGTGTGATTTGAAAAATCTGAACTTTGGGGAAAATTCGCACCACACTAACCAATCAGGAGCTTGCTCTAATAGTGACGTGATTATGATGTAGCAAGCAGAGGCAGAAATCTGAAATAACAATGGAGGACAAAATCATTGTCGCGGTATGTGGATACCCGGAGCTGTATGATACATCGTCGTACTTTTATAGAAACGGTGGCTCGATATATCATTTGAAAACTATGTCAAATGTTAAACTTGAACAAAAAACTCCACTGCCTCCTTTAGTTTTCATTTAAACATATTAAATAGCAGCAGAAATGTAGTTAAAGGAAATGTGTAGGCCTATATAGCCTGCATTACAATTACACTTAATATATATCAAACAGTATTGCCTATTTTAATTTGAACATATTAATAGATTAATTGAATAAAGACCAAAGATTACCTGTTAGATTTACCCAACCCTTACGAAAAAAGTTTATTCAAGTGTGCTATTAGTATACTTCTAAAAATATCAAAGTATGCTTTTAGTTAACTTTTTATGTACTTCTCAGAAATATACTTAAAATGACATTTAATTATACTTGACTTATACTTCCAAAAATTCTAAATATATTTGAGCTATACTCCTAGAATCTGCGTTTTCATTATTATATTATTATATCAGTATACCTATAAGTTCACGTTTAGTATAACTGCAGTACAAACTACAAACATAGAGGTAAACTAGTAGTGTACCACTGTTATACTTAAAGTATACTTTTATATACTAGAAAGTGGGCTAATTTAGTCCCAAGGAGTATTGACCCAGTACACTTACAAGAATACTACTAGAACACTGATATTTGTATACTTGCTAAATAAAGTATACTTAGTAAAATAAACTTGAAGTATACTACTTTTTCGAAAGGGAAAACAAATTATATTTAATGTTTAGCCACTAAAGAGACATCAGAGCCAGCGGAAAATGTCTGAACGACCTGTGTGGAGCTGATCATCTCCAAAATCGGTGAAACACATTTTTAAATAGGCGCTGTCTTTATAAATAAACCGCATATTTGAGTTTAAAACAACTAGATTCTCGTCTGAAATACTTTTAAAACTACATTCCATGACACAATAACAGTAATATTTTCAAAATTATCAGAATAAATGGTGGTTGAAATTACAATGCTGCGTGAACTCAACTGGCAGAAGCCCCTCCCATGATGCGAATTCACATCTGTTGTGAAGTTAATTTCATGCACAAATGAAGCGAATTTTACGCACAAATGAAGTGAATAAACTCAAAATGTTCAAGTATCAAACTATACGTGAATTATTATTTTTTTGTTATGCATGTTGAAAGTTACAGTACTTCTACTACTATCCAGACAGCAATCACCAAGTTAAGTGGTCTAAATGTATTCATACGTATTATATCGTCTGTGCAAGGTATAGACCATAAAATGTTCGTCCAATCATATCACTGAGTCCGAGGGCAACGATAGGTTATCCTACCTACCTGTCAACATATGTATTTGCATACCTCTACAATACACTTGGTATTGCAGACAGAGCAAACAGGGCTTGAAAACGGAAAAAATAAATAATTTGGTTCACTCAGAGCAGAATCGATATTTTAAAGTTTCTGTTCTGTGTTCCTCTGATATAATTAGCATTCTGAAACCGGTTCGGTGGAAGAAATACTGGTTAATAATGTTTTAAAAAAAAAATAAAAAATTCTTTGCTTTTAATTTGCCTATTAATAATAATAATATAATAATAATAAAGTATAGCGCAGTGGTTCCAAACCTTTTTCAACTTGCGGCCCACACAACCAAACACATATGTTTGCACGGCCCACTGCAAAAAAATTAACGGACCACGCTATTGTTGGGTTAATAACTTAATACTCAGAAGGTAGATTGTTAACTGTCATTAATTGAATGAACTGGCAATGAACAGAAAATAACTCAGGCTGGCACCGCTCAGCAAAACAGGAAAACCAGATCCAGGCAGAGCTCGGCAGCGGATAGACAGTCAGCGGAGCAAACAGTCAGGAGGGAACATGCTGACAGCCATTTATTCATTTATTCAGATAAATTGGCGGTTTATTCTTAAACCAAATAGCGACCTCGAATAGTGGAAGTATAGTTACGGTTTAATATTTATTTTTTATTATTTAATTATATGAAATGATGTTATTATGTTATGACTTAGACATTTTTACATATATTAACAATACTATTATTCATTTTAATAAAAATTGGCGGCCCACCTGCAATACCATCAAATAAAGGTGGAACACAGGTAGCATATAGCAAATAATGTAGAATAATCATTACTGTATAATAAGTAATGCTGTATATGCGTCCAATAGTCGGACTGCAAATTTAATTCTAAGAATTATTTTGAGGTTAATTTAGCAAATGAAAGCTCTTCAGCTTCTGAGAAATTTGAGACATATCATTTCAATTAACAGTATTTAGTATTTAACAGTGTTTA
Source organism: Carassius auratus (assembly GCF_003368295.1). Taxonomy (NCBI): domain Eukaryota; kingdom Metazoa; phylum Chordata; class Actinopteri; order Cypriniformes; family Cyprinidae; genus Carassius; species Carassius auratus. The sequence continues at coordinate 5,035,467 of NC_039263.1, forward strand.
CAGTGTTCATTATAGCCTAATGTTTGTAAACATTTTGTGTCTGCATTATGTCTATTTCTGAATGAAATAATATTTTTATTTTTCTCTAAAAAACGTATGTTTATATATATATATATATATATATATATATATATATATATATATATATATATATATATATATATATATGTTTTTTTTTTTTTTTTTTTCGCTGCAGCATCAGGACCAATTTGATCTTAATCCGGCCCTGAAGGCGGTTCATTGCCATTGCACATGATGAGTTCACAGTTGAGCGCACATTTCACTTGTTGGCTTCAGCATCACATTTGCACATGCTGTACTGCTGGAATTCGTGATTGGTTGACAGCAAATTTCAAATATTAAATGGAACGATAAAATAACATTATTAACTGGTTAATGGCCACTTCAAATTTTGGATTCTGTTCGGAACTATAGAATTTTATTTCGTTTCTGTTTCTGGTTCTATTCCTGTCAAAATTTTGTTTGTTTCCAGTTTTCTTTTTCGTTCCTTGAACCAGTTTAGAGCCCTGCGAGCAAGGATGGAAGCAGATATTATTGTAATATTACGCACTGTATTGTAATGTTTTTTTTTTTTTTTTTTTTTTACCAGTGAATGAGACATGAGGTGATCTGACAGCATTGCATTCAACCAAAGCCATCTTTTAAAGATTTTTTTTAATCATTAAAATACCTCTTCACAATCATCTTGTCTACTGGACACCCTGGTTGAGAGAGCGATGCCCAATCACACCCCTCCTTGGCTCTGGCCCTGTGTCTCAACCCAACGGGCTGAACAAAAAAACTCATTTGGCCAAATCTAAATGAACTTTGCTTTGGCCAAATTTTGTTTGAAATGAAATCATTCCAGTTCATTCTTTGATTCGCTTGGGGCCTTTATGAATACAAGCTTGAGATATGGTGAGAATGGTTCAGGAAAGACGTGTGTCATGAAAGGGATCATATTTTATGATTTAATGCTGTATTTAGTTTTTGGAAGACCACTAGCTCTGCCACTTGATTGCAAACTCATAATCCCCCTTTCCCCAAAATCTCTGTCTGTATGTACATTCACAACTCTGACATGTATGAGTGGGCTAATGAGCAGTGAAAACCAACTGGCATTACTGCAACGCAATCTAGGCTAAACTCGTCTTGAAATCCCACAGGTTCTTCCAGCGTGAGTTTCTTTCCAGGTTTATTGAGTCACACTTGTAACCAAGCCCGCTCCACCACCAAAATCCAATTCATGGCAGTTTGTGCGAGCAATTTACAGCCAGCTACGGTTGGCTCCAATAGCATTTTGCTGATCGTAAAAGCCCCTGCACAGTAATACAACCTTATTAATGAATGTATTAGCTGCAATGCATCCCTAGAGCCTGCAACATGGGGAACAAAGAAAAGGTAGAACGTGGCTAGAAAGGGAGGGTTGATGAGTCATCCCACCTGGTTTGCAAGCTGGGGTTGAAAAGCATGAGGAAAATCCACACGCAGGGGATGCATGCTGTGAGCTTGTGGAGAACGCCAGCCATATCCCTCCGAGTTCTGAACGCCTGTAGAAAGAAGAAGGAAAGGATGGTGAGAACAAGCAAATTAGCAAAGTGGAGACCTTCACAAGAATACAAGCCCTTTCACCTGCGCCAGTTCTGAAAGTCAAATATGAAAGGTGCTACTCCGCTGCCTCCCACTGATGTGGACATTTGATTTGTCCAAACATCAAAATAAATGTGCGTAGGATAAAAATTTTTGAGACTCAGTAAAAGTAAAGATATTTTTAGGAAGTATTATATATATATATATATATATATATATATATATATATATATATATATATATATATATATATATATATATATATATATATAAACATTTTATTTATATATATATTGCTGGAATTTTATTGGCTGTGCCCCATAGGACACCCCTGCCATGCATAGTCCACCATAGGCACTGTAGGAGGTGCGACAGGCCTCAAGGTCCAGCAGAAAGAACCCTTCACTGTAAGGAAATATTTAGGCTGTGCCCCATAGCAAGTTGAAATGACGTGGAATTTACTTAATTTTAATTAAGCTAAATTTAACAGGTAAAGCATTCTGAGAACCCTGTTTAAAAAAAATTACAGTTAACTTACTACAAATAATATATATAGGCCTATGTTAAAGACCAATTTCTACAGTGTGGAATTTCTAACAAAGAACTGTATTGAATATAAGACAAATTTGGGTTTGAGTGGGTTGAGTGTGCAGTCAAAGATACAACAAACAGTCTATGTTTTTTTTTTTTTTTCTCTCAATCGCTGATGCAAGACTTTTATTTTGAAAGACATTCGTGAAAGACAAACTTCTGTCAGATGTGCCAGAGAAAAGCAAACTGTCCTGATTCAGTATCTGCAGTCAGAAATGATTTTTAAGATTATATGTCAGTGTCATTATTCTAACATAAATTTCACAGCTTGAATGTATGAAATAAAGTCTCTTTCACCTCATAATAAAGAACTTCCATTACAATTGCACGTATTAATGCAGCTGCGCACAGTACATCACTTCATTATAGACATTATGCAGCTTCGCCCCTTTTCAGCGCTGCACACATTGTCTTCTGTATTGCGTTCGAATTTTCATAGCATGAACAAGCAGTTGTGCAAAATTAATAAACCACTCGTAATAAAAAAAATACAAATCCTGGTGAACTTGACAATTGTCATGACAATGCAACAATGCTCATGATAACTTTTGTTAAATCTACAATATGAAACAATGTTCAACAACGATGATATAGAGCAGGGATGGGCAACTTCAGTCCTGGAGGGCTACTGTCCTGTGGAGTTTAGCTCCAACTCTTGAAAAGGGGGAGTCGTCTTATTTTCAGAACAATACGATAGATTATGTTGTCTGTCTGCCTATAAAAACATGCAGCATAGGTCCTGTCATGCAATCATTCCAAGTCTGACAAACACTTATTTTCTAGTTAAAATTTGGTACCTTGATTTAAACTCAGAAATAACATTAGAATTTCTAAAACATGCCTGAAAGATTCTTAGCTATTTAAAGCATAAGAAGGCCCTTTGAAGATAAAATGATTATTTAGTATTTGGATTAAGTATAATTATAATCTAACATATAAAAATAAATACAAATACATGTTTTTTTTTTTTTTTTTTTTTTTTTTTGTCTTGAATCCATCATTCAAATAAGAAATATGAACCATTATATTTAAAACTTGACCTGCTAACATCACTATATTAAAATAGTGGACACTATAGCTAATCACCAATATGTATTTATTTATTTGTTTGTTTGTTTGAAGAAAAGCAGTGAATTGTGTTGTGTGTCATTTCTGTGTCTAACAATAAACTGTATTTGGTAAGAAGTGTCACAGTGTGAAAGAATGTACTGTATGAAGCTGTATCGGATAAATCCCTAGACTTGTCAATGTATGAGAATGCAACCTGTTTGTGACAAGTGTTTGCTGGAAACTACTGTGCAGAGCAGTGCTGCGAGAATTTGATTAAACTGTCTGGAGATTCTTTGCAATGATAGCCTGCCAAATGGCAGCCTGCAGTCACATTTTCTCTGTTAACTTCTGGAGAATTGTTATGGATATGTATCTGTATCTACAGCTGCTAGGGGTAAACGTGCCTCTGATAGGAGGCTTGAAAGTGTTTTCTCTTGTAGAATATTGAGAGGGAGATTAACATGAACATTTATATGCAAGCTGCATTAGAGTTCCACTAAGTGCACAGAGAATTAGGAGTGGACTTCAATCTAATTGCAAAGAGCCCAAAACAGAAATGCAATCCCTTTGCAAAGCAGCACTTGAACTCAACAAACACAAAGTAATTTATTTAACAAAAGTTTATCTGCAGTAGGCAATTGCATTCAGAGTAGGGTGTATTTTTTTCTGCTAGCATTTGCAAAGCCATTATTGCTATGTTCCTAGTGGCAACTTCTGCGTATATGCTGAATACATTTCAAAGGATTAATAAAACTCTCTCACACACATACACAACCTTGCATATTTTGATTCAAGAAAAAAGAAAGAGCTGAATTGAAGTCTCAGCACCTTTGACTGATCCGCGATCTACGACGAGGAGAAATTAGATATATTGCCCATGCTAGCATCCCAAGTTGGCCCGCTCCTGTGGCTTATCTTAAATTAAAGGTGAAAATACATTAAGTTCCAAGGTGCTTGCAGGCTTTGCAGCAGTGCTACCCTTGATTTTATAGTCTGCTGCCAGACATACACAGTAGAACAGTAGAAGCACAAGGGCAGCATGGCAAATAAGTCCTTCATCTCCCCTATTGATCTGGCTTTCGTTTCTCAAAGCTGTGGCACCCTTAAACATTATATCCCATCTACAGCACAGGTACAACGCAGAAATAGTTAAATAAAATACTCTTCAGTATATTCCATTATTTCCGACCCCTGTTGCTGGTGGCATAGGGGCAAGTACATTATGAATGTCTCCCTAACCTGACCCATACACGTCAGGTCTTGAAACAGGTCTTCTACTAAAGATCTGAAGAAAAATGAATCAGGTGTGTTTGATTAGGAAGTTTTTGAACTGAAGTGCCCCGATTTCTCTTTTTGAGAAGAAAAGTAGCAGAAGAGTAGGCAAACTTTGGGACACACTACCATAAACTTGTATGTGCATCCTCTCTGTGTAAATTGCCATGCTATTCATGCTGGACAGCTAAAACTTGATTTTAATGAAATATAAAACAATACTCAAATAAATCTACCTGCCACATTGGAGAGAAAACACGTAGCACACTGATCTGACAGTCATGGGTCTTTCATCCGGAAAGCTCTGCTCATATTTTTTTGGCATAACAGTGTCCAAACGTACCTGTTTTGCTATTGTCTTATCCATATCCTTATAAAAGTTCAGAATGTTGCTGCAGATTAAATATAATGTTAAATGTTAAATAAATATTTAAGCGTTTGACTTAACTGTCTCTTCTTAACTGTCAGTCTTGTGAATATAGAGCTTATTTGTACTTCTTTTTATTCACGTTTGTAGCTCTGAACCGAACATTTCTCTACAATGCAGAGGGTTGTGGATAACACCTTGAGCACGGTTCAATCCTGATGTAACTGTCAAATCCTGCACTCATTATAAATTCTAAATTTGCCACCTCAAGAAGCGTTATGAGATAAGTTTCACATTTGCCTGCTATGTCCCTGATTGCTACACACCTTGTTTCAGGTGATGGATGCATTTGAATGAGATATAGTCATTTAAAGTACTTTGGGCCTGCTTTTTGCCTTTTTTGGATTAAATCATTGAGATTAAACTCGAGTGTTAAATTTTTTGTATGAACTTTCCTTTTTAAACTGCAAACTTACTTCCTGTCACGGATCTCTTCAAAAAGAAATCCACAAATCCATAGCTGCCGTGCTTCATGACACCATTGACAAAGTCAGTAAAAAAGTTCCTATGGCAAAGTCTGGCTGATGCAGCTACTCAAAAGTCCAAGAAAAACAATCAGTCAAAAGAAAGTTACGTGTAGCTGCTGAGAACTGTCAAAGCATCAGCAAATGGTCTTAAGACTTTGACCAACTTAAAGTACATGCCAAGCTGTGTCAGTAATTCTGTGCTGATAGTTTGCCTGTCTGTCACTGTCCTCCAAAGACTCTCTCTCTCTCTCTCTCTCTCTCTCACACACACACACACACACACACACACACAATAGTCTGGTGTGTGCCTGGCTAATTGAAGACCATTAAATACACATGGCCTCAGGAGCATTGCCAGCATGGAGGATACTGAATAATTTAAAAGCAGTTCATCTAAATGGGAAATTCTGAAGGCTGCTGTTCTAATAACATAATCAACAATGCTGTGTTAGAGTAAAGCGTCCTTATTATATTGTCTCAAAAAGAATTAAAAAAAAAAAATCACAGTGATTTTAAATCTCAAAAATCATTTACTAAACAAACTAAAGAGTCTGAAATGTTCAGTAGATTTGTTTGTTTGTTAACCAGATAAGCAAAACCTTGCAGCTTGATTTGATCCCAGAAGATTCCCTGTGAAAGCGTTTAACATTGCAGAGACTTGAACCTCTGAGTTGGCCATTCATTCACTATTAAATATACTGGTGTTATAATTTTAGAATTACCATGGCTTTTGAGATTTCTATTTTATTTTTATTATTATTAGTTCTGTACATATGATATTTATTTTCATGCATCTTTTCTGTAAAGATACTTAAGTGATTTTTTTTTTAATATTTATACCATATTGACAATTTCATGTGTGTTTTCATGTGGGATAGAACTTTCTTTAACTAGATGGTTAATAAAGAAAATGATTGATTGCCATATAACCCAGCCCTAATATATACCATGTGCTATGACAACCCTAGTACAGTCTGAACTGAATAAACTGTGGTTTAACTGAGTGCTACAATAACATACTACTTTATACAAGAGCCAGATTAGCATCAGTTTATTCACTTATTTATTTATTCGTTTATTTCATGTTATTATTAATGAGCCTCCATTACAACCAATTCTGCATCATTAGTAGAGATGTGAGTAATAAAAGCTGTGCGATGCCTGCCTTTTTTCAAGAGCCAGAAATAACATTTCCATGGTCAGTAATGACAGACTACATTGCTATATTCCTCCACATTTATAGTTAACAAAGTCTAGCTTATATGCTGGTCATTACATCAAATCTTTCACTCTTAACAGCTCTAAATGTCAATGATAAAGCATCACATAGAAGGAATCCGCACAGATTTAATGGATGCTACAACAGTTAGTTCACATAATAAGAAAACATTTAGAGATAAAGTAAGAGTGTATGCACTAATGACTGTGGATTGCAGTACGCATTTGCTGGCCATCATATATGAATGATTTATGGTGTTGTTTTATTTTAGCTCTTAATATCTTGCATATATAAGCTGGAAGGAAACTGGGTTATTAAACAGCATATTTCAGGTTATTAACAGCGATCATTTCTTGTATTTTAATAGTTGAAGCTGGCATTAGACATGTAGTCATGTGCATGCATGCAGTCACTTATTATGCTACATGAGCACATAAAACAATCTATAAATACTGTACTTGCTTTAGGGGGTTAACAATCTGAACTGGAAAAACATCGGGTACCATTAAGTTGGATTTTTAAATAATCTCCTTTTTTTTGAGTGTCCCACCCCAAACATGAAATTTTTTTGGGACACCGTGACAAATTGAGAAATTTGTTAATCTCAAATTAAGAAATTACCTCTAAGCAACACATTCATTCATGGTCAGATAAACCCCAAAACAATCTCAATTTCTAAACATAGCCCTTCTATCATTTTAGACATCACTAATACAAACACAGAAAAAAAAAAAAACACCTGCTACTGTAACTCAAGCTGGCATAAGTGCTAAGTCACCATTATGGCACAGCCAACACCTCTGTCAGACGAGCAGCATGGTGGCAGTGTCCTCTTAAATGCCCCCTGCTCCTATTCACACCGACAGGTCCCGGGATCAGGCAGCACACACAGCGCTGTCATCTCTGGTATTGCATCTAAAGAGGAAAGAACTGATAACCGGATAACAACAAAAGACAAGAGCCACACACACACAGTCCGGCCAATCAGGTGCAGGCAGCTGACAACAAATAATGAGTCTGCAGGCGACCTCGGCTCCCTTAAGAACTAATTTGCATGTTGGGAGCTGAAGCGGGTTCCAGGGTGGACTGGCTATGTTCTTGAGGCTATATGAAGCACTTCAAAGCAGTACCTGCCTCTCCTCTGGCAAAAACACATTGACAGCCAGAAGTAGTGTAGGAGGGGGAATGTAGTGTCATACCAATGACGGGGAAGGCTTTGTTGGCATACTGATTGATAAATGAACATCTACCACCACCACAGCAGCACATTAATCATTTGGAGTACATCAGACATCATATGTCAGAACACCATACCCATGACCAGGAGGCCAGGAAATAGAGTTGAGCTGCAAGAAACACGGGAGTGTATATTTGTGTTTTTCTTTCTGCAACATTTCTCTTTTTCTTCATAATTTGTTCTTTTCTAAAAATGAAAGAAAAAAAAAAAAGAAAAAAAACAATCAGTGCAGTAAACAACTGGGAATATAGGTTCTTTTTTTCATTTTGCTGAAATAAGGGATCCATTAATCATTACTTCTGAAAAGCCTGACTCATAGCAGCTATATAGATAGCATTTGGTGCTGAAAATGTTATGTCTGAATACAGTCTAGATATTGTCAAGATACTCAATCTTTCGTATGGTTTTCTAAATGTCTGGCTAAGGAGGAAAGACAAACTTTTGTAAATAATTTATTGAAACGTTGATTATAACACAGTTTGATTTTAAATCTTCTGAAATGCGCAATTATATACAAATTTATGCATTTAGCAGAGGCTTTTATACAAAGCAACTTACAATGCAATCGGGCTATACTTTTCTTTTCTTTTTTCACCAGTATGTGTGTTTCCTGGGACTTTTTGTGCTGCTAACGCAATGCTTTAACACTGAGCCCCAGAAACACAATACACATAAAAATGCACAGTTAAGAAAACTTTTTTTTTTCTCAGTTATATTACTGCATTGAACTGTTACTGTAAGTGAAATAAAATATTAGCATTTTAGTAATAATAATAAATTATTGAAACCTCAACCCCATAAAGCAAATTTAGGGCTAGTTGGAAAATAAACTAGACAGATCTTTTGTAAAGCCTATGGCTCAAGTTGCAGAAGGCATGGGATATAGTGTTTGTGTTTTTTTTTTTTTTTTTTTAAAAAGCAGAAAAAGTTGAAGTTAAACCCTATTCACATGGGATTAGTATTATCTGGGGACCTTGTGTGATTTTGAAAATAGTTTCGTGCCCTGTGTCATTTACATTTCACCAGGTTAATATAATATGTCAAGCTTTATGCTTTATTTATTTGTAACATACTGTATTAACCCTCAAAAACTTTTCAGCTTTCTCTTTCTGCAAATTGTATGGTGTAGTGATATGACTGCACATAAAATACTATCAAACACTCCAACGCAGCTCCATTCTTCATGACATATGGATAAAAAGGCGCAATGGAAACAAAAACCTTGAAAAATGATATACAATCCGCCAAATGCTGGCAAATTTACAGGAATGGCGATTCATATTATCATAGGACCCCTTTTTTTGCGAAATATGGTAGGTCATTTGCGGTTAAATTGTTACTTTACAAATTACAGACATGGTCAATTCACACAGGGTTAAGATCACAGACAACCTCCTCAATTATTACACATGACTGGAGGTCACTAGGTAATACTAATCCTGTGTGTGAATAGGGCTTAATAAGAAGTTTAGTAGGGTGTTCAGGGTGGCTGTTTATTGGCAGAGATGTATAGTAACGAAGTAGAACTACTTCACTACTGTACTTAAGTACTAAAAGGCGGTATCTGTACTTTACAATAGTATAATTTTTTTCTCCTACTTCCACTTTTACTTCAGTACATATTTTCGATGAGTTTAATACTTTTACTCCGATATTTTTTTAATGTGCTGCATCAATATTCGTTACAATTATAAAAATGTTATGAATCATTCCATTACAAACCCACATTACCACTGCCAGAACTGTAGATGGCAGGTTTGATGAAGCTGGCACATCATTGAGCGAATCAAGCGCATGCTGACTGAACTGCTGTGAACAGAGAGAGATGAACACCGAGCCGAGCCAGATAATGACTCGTTCACGAGTCAAGAACCGGTTGCATCGGTGTTCGGATCACCAGTAGTTCTTTCTGACAGTTTGATTCAATAAACCGGTTGAAGAAAACAGCTCACCGGTTCTTTTGCGCTCGACGTAATGGTGTCATTGGCGTTAACTGCAAGCTTTTGGTTTACCCGCGCTCATAACACTAGCACAGAATCATTTCAGAATCAATCCCCAAAAGAATCAGTTCAGTTCAGACGCCCTGTGTGTCGGTCTGCTTCACGCTGAATCACACCCGTAGTATCATCAGCTCCTTGGTTCTCGAATCGGATGCGTCTGACAGAAACTGGTCTTGACTTGTGAACGAGTCAGTCTGTTGTTCGTTATCTGGCTTGGCTCTGTGTTCATCTTCAGTTCTCTCTTCACAGCAGTTCAGTCAGTGTACTATTTGAGTCAATGAATTACTCCGGGATATTGGTTTGTTTTAACTCAGAGGGAGTGTCAGCCACATTAAACAAGTTAACAGCTTAATTCATCTGTGGATTAATGCGTATTGGAGACGTGAACCATTTAAAACGATTCAGTTCTATTTGGTGAACTGTTTCAAAAATATCCGGTTACATCTAATGATTCGTTCATGAACCAGATATGACAAACTGCTTTGTTTTAAACTGTCTTACAACAGACACGGAAGAGATGCTGAATAAAGTCGTAGTTTTTGCTATTTTTGTACCAAAATGTATTTTCAATGCTTCAACAAATTCTAACTGACCCTCTGATGTCACATGGACTACTTTGATGATGTTTTTCTTATCTTTCTGCACATGGACAGTATACCGTACACACAGCTTCAATGGAGGGACTGAGAGCTCTCAGACTAAATCTAAAATATCTTAAACTGTGTTCCGAAGATAAACGTAGGTCTTACGGGTTTGGAACAACATGAGGGTGAGTCATTAATGACATTTTGCAAATTGGGCGAACTAACCCTTTAATCTGTTTTTTTTTTTTTTTCGTTTGTTTACATAAAGATACCGTCAAAGGAATTGTGATTGTGATTGCTTTTACTTTTACTTTCAGTACTTGAGTAGTCAATTTTAAAATAGACTACTTGCAATACTTAAGTCCAAAAAAATTTGAATACTTTAGTACTTCTACTTAAAGGTGATGTAGGGAACTTTTGTAAAAAAATATTTGTTTACATATTTATTAAACCTGTCATTATGTCCTGACAGTAGAATATGAGACAGATAATCTGTGTAAAAATCAAGCTCCTCTGGCTCTTCCCAGTGTCCTATTGCCATTTGCAGAAACTCCATCGCTCCCGGTAAAAAACAACCAATCAGAGCTGCGCTCCGTAACTTTGTTTGTGTTCAAAATGTAGAAAAATGTATATAATAAGCGAGTACACCATGAATCCATTTTCCAAACCGTGTTTTTGGCTTGTCCTGAATCACTAGGGTGCACCTATAATAAGTGTTTATATTCGGACTATTTTAGATTGCTTCGGGGGTACCGCGGCGGAGTAACCCAGTACCTTTGTGATTCTTCATAGACATAAACAGAGAGAAGTAGTTCCGGCTACAATTTTCTTCCGCAAGACGCAAGCAGTTCTGTTTATTAACCGCTAGAGCGTCAAAAGTTCCCTACTGCAGCTTTAAGTGTGGTGCTTAAAGAGCACTTCAACTTATACTCAAGTCACTTTTTTCATAGAGCACTTGTACTTTTACTCAAGTCTGGGTCTCTAGTACTTTATACATCTCTGTTTATTGGTCAAGTCAAAACAGCCCACCCCTAAGTCTTAATGACATGGTCTCTAAATAAGATTCAGGCACTCCATCTAAATCTTAATCAAGAGTCTTTTATACCCCTTTTATCATGTGTTACGCACTAAATCTAATCATTAAAAAAAAACAAAAAAACATTAGAACTACTCTAGAGAGTGCTTTGATATATCATTTTACAGTATTAAACTTTAGTGCTGAAGTTTCACATTTAATGTAAGGGGTTTATTAAAATTAATTACCATTACTATGAGCAATATTAACAGTAATCTCTGCCTTGGCAAGCACCACTAATTATGCGAAAGTATGTGGCAATTAGGATCACTAGAGCATGCTGCTATGACTGGTCACACATAGATGATAACGATGATAATGTTCGTCATTACAATTGAGACCAGCTGCAAGTGCAGTGCCAGCACGTCTAGTGGGTGAAACATGTCCTAATGCATTACTGCGCTGTTCTGAAGATAAAATGCTACACTACGCCACTGCCACCTGTGCTTGTCGCTAAGCACTCTTATCTGGTTATATGCTCTGTGACCACACATTTGTCACCCACACACACAACATAAACCAGTGGTGTTGTACAGGCTGTGGTCCACTGAAAGCACACAGCTAATTTCAGTTGCACACGAGAGCTCTCTGAAGGTACTAATAATGAGAATTATCAATAGGTTGTCATGGGTGCCTGCATGTCTAGTAGTGGTTGTCTAGGTAGCAAATCCTCATTGAGAGACAAGTGATTACTCTCTGTCAATAAATGATGCTAGGTTGAATGGAGATAACTGGATATATAAACCACCAATTATTGCAGCCCCAACAGAATAATTAAAGACTCTTCCCAAAATGAACATTTTGTTAGTTTACTCTCTCTAATGTCATTGTAAATAGATTACATGGATTTATGTCTTGGGTGCCGAAAAAAAAAAAGAAAAAAAAAAGATGATTTGTTAAACGTTTAAGATGCTCTTGTAATTGTGGTTGGCGAGCCATACTGTCAAGCTACAAAAATGACTATATAGTACCATGAAAGCCACATAAGATGATTTGTACAGTTTGTGTGCTATATTAATTGATAGATAATTATTCATATTAATCTGTAGCTTTAGGTCTAAAATCGCTCAAAGCTATCTAATAAATGCTTGGGAAACAAACCTTCTTACACATGAAGCATAACAACGTCTCCTAACTATAAGCGACAAGCAATCTAGGTGTCCACACTTGATGTGACAGAATCAATCAAATATACAGCCAATCAGAAGGACGTGATTGATGTTTATAATCTAATTTATAAATATTAAACATTTTTAATGTTATTGAATGTACATATTGAGTGACTGATACGTACATCTTTAATGTTACACATCTTTATTGTGTAACGCTGCCTTGTGTCGCATGTAGTTCGCACACAGTTTAACCCAAATTTCATTGTCCTTTTTTAATCTTTAGTGTCACCATCCTCTGTATTTAAAGGTGTAACTTAGACAATCAGAATGTATTACTCAAGGGGGACCAACCCCCTTGTATCTTGCAAATGCATGCAAAATTTGCGGATGTTTGATATACAGTATTATATCATGTTAGGATGCCATTATATTATAGACTCAAAGGCAACAGAAAGAAAACTATGAACTTGCACTGAAACCAAAACACCTCAAGTTCAGTTTGAAAGCTTTTGTTATTTGAAGAAAACAGCACTTTATGGTGGTTTGTTTTTGGTCTCCAGACTGAAAAACATTAGAAGTGCCTACTGGAGCTGAACATAAACAAGGCATCTCTACTGATCGCTGCAGACAAGAAGGGAGGGAAGGAATCTCATTATAAATTGTGTTTTCTGTGTGTTAGTTCAGAATGGCTCACAATTCATCACTCCATCTCTATACATGAGCACCGCTACGACTAATGCTGTTTACTCTGAGCACACTCTTCATCAGGATAGCTGGGAATAACACTGGGAAATCGAATCCTTGTTGTGCATTTTGCTGTTGTTTAGGAATAATGATTGTCACACCAGAAGTCCATTCATGAGAGTCTGAAACAACATGAACAGCTGAGTTTCTTGTAGAATGTTTGTCTAGGCTCTGTTTACATGGCCCAGCTTTTACAGCCAAATGTGTATTGTTTACACTTGTAGCTCTCCTTCTGCAGCAAACAAGAGACCATTCTAACAGTCTTTATGGGCCCTATTTTAACGATCTAAATGCAAAGTGTAAAGCGCACGGCGCAGGTGCACTCAGGGTGTGTCCAAATCCACTTTTCCTATTCTAATGACGGAAAAAAACGGTTGGTGTGCCCGGGCGCAATTTTGGAATGGGTTGTCCCTATTCTCTTAATGAGTAATGGGTGTTTTTTGGGCGTAACGTGCAATAAACCAATCAGAGTCTCATCTTCCATTCCCTTTAAGAGTCATCTGCGCTCGTGCCATGAAGGATTTGCTTTTTACACAGCGGAATTTGGCAATTGGGCATATATATATATATATATATATATATATATATATATATATATATATATATATATATATGTGTGTGTGTGTGTGTGTGTGTGTGTGTGTGTGCGTTTGTATATTTATTTAGCCTACAAAAAAAATCTTATGCATTGCAATTCTTTAATTTTTTTTATATTTGGCATGTTTGTGTGCTGCTGTGCGTCCCTGTGTTTAATAAGCAGCGTGTACGCTCTTTAAATTAAAAGAAAAAACATTGCGCCAGACTTTAGACCAGGTTTGAGTTGGTCTATGGCACAGTTTATTTTCACCTCCTTGAACTAGCAATGCACCTCAACACACCAGCATGCCCATGGGCGCAAAAATGAGTGCAAATGCATTTGCTAATTAAACGACGTGGTGCTGGACGGGAAAATGCGAGCGATGCCAGACTGAAACTAGCAAACACACTTGCGCTGCACCTTGCATCGCATTGTGCCGGATCTATTATAGGGCCCTTTATCTTTACATAAAATATGAGCAAGAAATGCTGGGATAGGCTCCAGCATCCCGTTATTCAACATACGACAAGCCATTTGGAGAATTAATGGATGAACAATCAATCAATGTTTAAAATGTAGCAAAATTTCAGTAATCGTTATCAGCACCAGTAAAATTACCTAGTTCTCTGTACCAATTTTGGTACCATAGCAAAAACTATTTATTTATTTATTATACAAACACAAATATTAAACAGATAAAATAAGTTAACTATCAATGCTATTGAGTAGGGATGCAATGAATCCATATTTTTTGGGGTTCGGCCGAATACCAAATACACTGTTTAAGATTCGGCCGAAACCGAATAGTGAATCCTACTCGCATATTCCATTAACACAGTAAAACACATTAATGAAGTAAACAATGTCCACAGCAATGTATTTTTCATTTTATTTAATTGTAACTGTCAAAAAAAAGAAGAAAAAAAAAAAGAATTATGCAAGGATGACAAGTGAGAAAAACTTAAAATACCCAAGTCAGTGATGGGCGGGTTGATCCAAAATGAGCGGGTGCCTGCGGTCGCCTGTGGTTACGATTCATTCAAAAATATTTGTAATGATATTCGGGTCGCAGTCGGTCGGGTCCTAGTACTAGTACTAGATTTTTGAAATACATAAGCCTACACTTTATTGGCCGAATAACTGGCATGAAGATGCACGTAGAGATGGAGGCGTCAAAGAAGACTGCATGGGGAGCAACCTTGCTGTTTTTGGTAAAACATGATTTTGATGACTTCATTAAATTTTGTTTTATAGAAAACTCCTTTTAAAAGATTATTGTTTTGTATAAATTGTATCTTAATTTTGATCAATGTATTATCAATCAGTTGCCCATATTTAATAAATAAGAAGCAAATTAATAGCCTAGCAGACAATGTAATGAGGCGCCTGCACGATCACTTGCATTGCATGTGAACTAAACTCAGCGTGTGCCTCACAGATTTGAGAAATATAGGCTATATATTACAGAAAGCTTGAAATGTCTTCTTTTAAATGAAAATATTCAAACCAAAATAAACGGGCTACTCTGTGATGATCTAATCCATATGAAATGTGCATTTCTCTCTGGCGTTCGTGGCGAGTCTGCACCACAGAAAACACCAGTTTATTACTAAACAATTAAATGACTCCTTGCATATTTTCGAACCAGCAGGCCGCTCTGGGTTGAGCGAGAAAATAATTAATTATAATTAATTAATAAGAAAATTATAATAAATTAAGTTTTTTTTTTTTTTAGTTTTTTTTTTTTTTTGCATACGTTCCTATGGCCCAATGATGCTACGATGAGCATTTACTGCTTTTTAAAAATGCGGGTTAGGAAGCAGGTCGGGTATAATATTTTATTTGCATCATAATTACATTAACGTAAAACCTCTAATCTTTCACATGAAATGAGAGTTTCATTTAAAAAAAAAAAAACAAGACGCTCTGCATTAACAGGTGACAGCCGGTTGCGAGTGTGGGAACGAATGTCCCCAGCAGTACTGAAAAGTCTTTCACTGGGCACAGAGGTTTACTGGCGCACAGAGGTAGATTTTTGCCAGCAGTGGAAATCGCTGCTGGTTTGTCTTTGACCACTGTAGAGGATCCTCTCTAAGAGGAATCAAAGGCTCACACGTCAGCACCCGATGTGACTGGCTGGCTCTGTGTTGCTACGGTATAAATCGTCCCAGGTGCTCAAGATTCCTGAACAGTTTAGTTTAGAGCGAACTGTCGGGCCTTGTTCCTCCTCATAGAAACACCTTCACACAATCAACGGCCGCGTGACGTCGACCAGCATAACGCAAGCCTTGGGTTAGGTTAGGTGAAAAAAAAACCCTAAGGTTCGGCCGAAACCGAACCCTGTCAAAAAGCCCAGTATTCGGCCGAATCCAAATCCTGGATTCAGTGCATCCCTACTATTGATTGATTAATACATGCTTATACATAGTATTAGGTAGCCAGTCCTGAAATTTATCAGCATGAAACAAAAATAAAAATACAAAAGTTATTCAAGAATCTCATATCACATTTAACCTGCAGCACAAGCTTTTTCCTAACATCATATGACCCCTTTAAGAAATCTAATGGCAAGCAGCCATTAGCCAAAAAATAAAAAAGTCAGATGCACATTTGCTCATTAAAACTCATTAATTATGGCACACCATTAAGGTATTGCAACATTTAAAATGATCAGGGGAAATTGAAAATTCCACTTCAAATTACACACAAAAAAGATAGAAATTACCTGGTGATTTTGTTTGTTTAACTACCTCTGATATAAATGGTTATGCTTTTAAGCTACCAAACTATGACCACTTTCTATTTAGCTGTTTAAACAAGCATGATAAAGCAAACCTAATCTACAATTTTCTACATTTCTGATAAAATATGAATACATAAGTGAATGCAGAACAAACGCATTGCACTAAGAAACATGGCAAACACTTTCTGCCATAATACAAAAATTTCTCTGCAATATCTCTGCAGTACAATCTTGTACTGTAACAAAGTACGTCATCACTTGTTTGCTTGCAGTTCTTACAACTGAACTGTTCCGGTTGACAGAATGTCAAGATTCTTCACTCTTTCTAACACATTCACACAAGCACTGACACGCACACACAAATCTTTCTTCCAGGGTACAAACACAGTTTAATAAACAGAGATGACAAAAAGAGCAAAAGCAATTTCACTGTAAAGAGGAAAAAACAACATTGCCAAAGTTCTGCAGAGTGCAGTGCTTTCATTTTAAAACCAACTCAAACTTGTACAGTGTCAAGATAAATTTACACCCGTCTGAACATGTCTGCATGAAACAACCTTTCAACCCTGCTGCATCAGCACTGCTTCATGTGTGTCACATGCAAGGGATGACAGGCGGACGGATTGAGGGCGAATGGGGTTTTAAAGCTTCTAGCTTCAAATGTCAAAAATCACATTTACAGTATGATACACTGACTCCAGTAAAGCTCTCTCCAAGGAACCAAGGCAAGAGATATCAGTGCTCAGGCAAGGCTGGTGGAACACAAAAGAGGTTCCAGTAAGATGGATAATGAAAAGTCCTTCCATCCATGTGAAAACTCTGAATGAAGTGATGGCTTGAACGTAACGCTGCAGAAACATCTAGGTTGGTAACGAGGTAAAGAAGAGACATGTCCACAGAAATGGAAGTGGAACCTAAGGTTTAACAACCAGTCTTGAAAACATATCTTTGAATAATATGAAGATGTGGAGGACACAATAAGTAAGCTACTGGATATCCCTCAGACAGCAACTACAAGGATTAGTTTCTGAAAAAAAAATGCATTTTATTCTCAAAATTCTTAAGAAAAATGGTGCCAAGTCTCTTGTGCAAACTGTTGACCCTCCTTTTTTTGGCACTCAGATTGAGTAAATATAATCATTCACTCCAGTTCAAAGACTCCCAATAAATGTTTCTGTCACACCTGAACATCTTTTCTTATTTACGTATATACACAAGGCATACTGGCAAAGAACAGCTCACTGTTAAACCAATGATCAGATACGATACAGCAATGCATCATTTTTTTTTTTTTTTTTTTTTAATTAAGCAATATACAATTATATGTGAAATGCATTCTTGATGATCCATTTCGAATTGATGGCTGTCAATATATGTAAACGCTGAAAAGCTACCTGAAAGATTCATACAGTTATTCATAAAGTTAAAGATGTTAATTAGACCATAACCTACTTTTTTTGGCATTTTTTTTTTTTTTAGAAGCAGAGCTTTAAAGATGATGCATTTTACAGCAATTTCTTAGAAAGGGATTTAGTATACTGGCGATGAGATATGTTTGTTAAGAATGTGCTCTCTAAAAGGGTTTTTAAAAACATCTGGATACTCCAGTATGTTTTTATTCTTTTGTGTTCCATCTAGCTCTTGGACACGGTCCTAAACCAGCATTTTCATACAGGGCTTCTTCAAGGGCAACTAGTTTTTCAGACAACCCATCAACTAGCCCAGGGATAATCACAGTCCTCGGGGTCATATTCATATGTCACAAGGTCATCAGTGATCCTCTGCTACAGTTTGGTTTAGAATTAGAATTTTGCTGCTTTCTTAGCAATTAAGCATAGCAATTAAACATATAATGATGCATATAATGAATATCATTATAATGAAATAAAAGATCTACACTTCAGGCTTGTCGATTATAATAATGTGAAAGGTCCATTCCTACAGAGCACATTCTTGCATTCCTTTGGCTCTAAAGCACCGATGCAAGTCTATGAGCGCATGCACTAGTTAAGCGGGTCAGAATAAGGGTCAGAATGTGGGATGAAAATAGTAATTTTCCCACAAATGTATTTGTTTGTTTGTGCAACAAACTTTATTCATATTATAAGTAACCCGCAGGGAACATATTAATAAAAGTAATCCATGTCATGACCCCTTTAACACAGAACACACATTCTGTTTGAACCTGAATGTGGACAGTCTTTTTGGTTATAATGTTTTGCTGGTGTGCAGTTGTGCATACGTTTCAAATATTACTTAAAAATCTTGAAATTAAGTGATTTAATGCACATTTTAAAACCAAACCATGATTAAGTAACATTAAGTCATCACCGCATTTTCTAAAAGCGTCCCCAGGCAACAAATTTCCAGTATTTCAGTCAGACGTTGGAATGGAATGTAGTTTTGCACATTCCTAGTCAATTTGGAGCTTGGCTGTCTCCTCCTAGATTATCAAGACTTGAGTGTTCCCTCTTATAAATCCTCCTGGAGGAGGAACATTTTGTGGAATCCGTCAGGTGTAACTGCCACTGAAGAAGAAAGCCGCTCTAACGTTTTGCCTCACAGATGACTGTCACCTAAAGGGTAAACAAACCGCAAGATGCCTGCGCTCTGGTGGGACTCCTGACTTATCAATACCATCAGTCAAGTGCCATGTGCGTCACTGTGCATTATCTCTCCTACCAAAGCACTTTGGCCCAACAGATGTGACAGGTTTTAAGCTCTCTGCCCTCACTTGCATGCACTATGTAAACAACATATCTGTTAGCCAACAGTTAAGTGATGTCATGTCATTTCCAGACACCTAAATTTAATAACCTGCTGCCCTCCCATTGACCAACTGCATTTGATGCCTCGGGTTTGATGAGTAGCTAATGCAATCTGAAACTCTATCCATCATACTGATTAATGCCAACTGAAATCATAATAGCATTATCGTTATCTGCCTCACCACCAATCCCAACTGACTCTACGTGGAATAATGAGTGGGGAAATGATTAATAGGAAAGAAATGGAAAGTAAAAAGTTGTCTGGGGTGTTCTGGCAGGCAGGAGAAAATTAGTGTGATGCAGTCAACACATAGTTAATGAGACGAGTGCATCCACAGGACAAAACTAATGAAAAGCAGAGAAATGACCAAGGTTTGAGTAATTGTCCCAATCTGTGCCTGAAGCCCAATATGGCTAATGGGCTGAATTTTTATGGACGAGTCCAGGTCATTATGCCTTTGAGCAGGCAGCCACCAAAAAGTCTGTGAAGAAGATAAGCAGTTAAGCTATTGGGAGAATGTGAGGCTGTGACCTGGATTTTTTTTAACCTAAAATTAATTCCGTCATTATCTTTGACTTTGCAAGTCTTCTGTTTTCCCTTTCGTCTCTTCAACTTCCAAGTTCAGCTGTCAATAAAAAATTGAACAAAGAAAAAAAAAGGACTAATTTAATAAATGCATGTTCCCTTCAAACTTGCCTTATCAAACACTGTGTATCGATATTTATTTGAAGCAGTTTTGACTAAGAATCAAATGAAGTCCAAGTACACTTTAAGCTACTTAATGAACATTATATGCATGCTAAAATGTGTGACACCTACCTTTAGAAGATGAGAAGTGTTGAAGTGTAAATCCTACTGGCAGGGAGTAACTTACCATATTTTATTTATTTAACAATCTAAACTAACTGAACTAAGAAATTTGTATTCTTATCATAAAAAGTCTTCACAGGTGAATTGCACTGAATTTTCTTGCACATATATACGATATTTGCATGTTAAGTGGTCTTTCTAAACTTCACAAATACATTAAATAGATGCAAATAAGATTTTCATTGGCCATTACAGCTCTTTAGGGTTCATGAGCTGAATCAGTGAGTCATGAGTGCTCTAGGCTAACTCTCATTTCTCCTTTCACATATCTCTGTCTACTCACTGCTTGTAGTAGTGAGTGACAAGCTCTTGACTGACCCCGTTGAAGTCTTCTTGCCATTAAAAAGGCTCACCTAGTTTACCTCCTGTCAGAACTGATTAACCCCAGCTCTACTTTTCCTTTCTGATTATGCGGCTGAAGGCACAGTGATTTAAGCTCAAGCAGACATCTCTAAAACAATCACACTAAAGTAAACCGATCTATTTTACTATATGCTAATAGTTTGGGTTATGATTTGTCTTGGTTTTCAAAAGCATTGTGTCATCTGACTTGTGTTCCTGAAAGTGTGTTAAACTACACAAACAAATGCACTGACAAAAACGTCAATTGTATAATTTTCTTAAAGTGAGCAGAATGTGTGAAAATCTGCCAAAAAAAACACCATCTGACCCATGCTAGCATTTCAGTCAGTCGCAACCAGGCCCGGTCTGACATGAGACAACACATAAATGTGACCGTCTAGCTGGTACGTTCTCCTTTGTGTTTTCCTCCTGCATGCTGACCACATGCAAATGTCAGTGGGGATTGTCAAATAATCCTACTTCAGAGGTGTAAAAACTGCTGAGTTATCTAGGAATACCAAATACTAAGGATTTGGAGAGCTCAGACACATTTTTCTGCATTAGAAAAAAGGCAGTGCTTTTCTTCAGCCATCCCAGTTTGACGTGCAAATCTGGATTTTTCACTTCTTTCCAGCATAGCCACCCACTAAAAAAGAGGCTCTGCGCTTTTTGAAGTAACGGTGAAAAGTCTGTTTAGAGACAGTCACAGTTAAGAAGTCATCTTGTTATATGCCTCGCTCTGCCTATGTGATATTGAAAACAAGGTGTAAAGGGTAGGGCAAGGTTAATAGCAAAACCCTGCAACTCCACGGTAGATGAGTCACGGCTCATTTAGATTAAAACAGGTGGTCAAATGTCAGAGAGTCGAAGAGGGTATACAATTCTAGAATAACATTGCCTCCCTCAAACCTTATGAATAAATAAATATATAAAAAATAATTCAATTTCAATATGCAAATTTCAGTTGCCTGAAAAAGAACAAGCAAGCTTTGATATCTTGAGGACAGAAGCCAGTTTTAAAATTTAGGAATAATGGATGGTTGTGACGAACAACAGCACAAACTAATAATTCCTCGCAGTAACTTTAATCACTCTGGCACCATTCCTTTAAAGTGAAATGCTAATGTACAACATTAATCTTTTCTTGAAGTTAGTGGAACTAAAGCTAGAGAGAGTAAGAGAGAGAGTGAGAGAGAGAGAGAGAGAGAGAGCAGACATTAACTGTTGCCCACTCCTCTCAGTTTTGCAGAAGTGCTGAAAGTGGGTTTATTTTCTTGCTTTGAGCACTGCATTTGGAGCTATAATTGTAACTCTGGCCTGAGCCAAGCTCACAGGCTAGCTGAAAATGGCTCCCTTGAGGGAGAAATCTTCTGGAGCTCTCAGACCTTCAGCTTTCAGCTCTTAACCTGACATGTTTCTTATCTACCATTGCCCTCATTACCATGGTCTTGCCAATATATCTGGGCTATGGTCTCCACATCTAATGGGGTTTTCAATCTGTTCCCGGCCATTTTACAGCTGTGCGCCTTGTCTCTCAAGGGTTGGGATATACACCAAAAGCAATGCTAGTTGAGTTAATTTCTCCTACTGTTCAACCTTTAGGATAAACCATTTATATAAAACAGTTTAAACGTATTTTCTGTTCTTCTAAAGGGTAGTTTATTTAGGGCATAGTCAACTCAACTGCCACAGAGCTGCTGCAACAAGCATTTCCACAGGTAAGGCCTGCTGGAGATGAGCATCTCTCCTCGGCAAGCAGATGTGCAAACTGTCGCAAGTTAAACTCAGCGTTCTGCATCACATCCTGGAGCTCAACACACAGTCAGTTTTGTTAAAAGTGGTAAACACTCAATTCTGTCACCAGTGCTGTTGTCGCTTTCTTTCATCTTGCAGCCTTTGATCTTGAAATTAGCTGACAATAAAAAAAATGCAGGACATCTGATGCTTTCAGTGATGTGAACTCTATTGATTTTATATTCATTTTGCAGTCACATTTATGTGGCCAGGTCTTTCTTCTATTAACGTGTCTGCTTAATTTCATCTTTCTTGAACATCCTATTGGTGTCAAATTATGGTATGATTCTCCATAAAAAATATATTGAATCATGACAAATGTTTTGTCAATGTGTATCATGAGGTTACCTTTTAGTTACAAACCCATATTGTTTTCTTTCCTCTGTAAGAAGCAGATGTTGTATAAAATAAAATAAAAAATTAAAGAAATAACATGCCGCTGTAATCCATGTGAATGGGAACAAGGCCATTTGAGCTCTAAAAATTAAAATGTGAATTTTTTTTTTTTTTCAATGAACATCTTCTCCAAACCCCCCACCAAACTCTCATGTAATGCACATGCACTGCAATTTCATGGAATGATAATGTATGTGTACCTGAGATTAAATGTTTCCAATCTCTGTAAATTTAACACTTTCCTATCAAAAGCCAAAGGACCCATAAATAAATAAACCTCACTTTTGTCAAACATGGCATTGTAAAACACATCCATTGCAGGGCTGATAATAAAATTGCTGAACAACATTGGTTTTAACATCTAATGAACATTCACAATGAAACTTTCTTGACTCGCAAGTGTGAATGAGTTTAAAAAAATACAAAAAATAAATAAAAATAATAGCTGCAAACAGGAAGAATTTAACATTTCCATTCTGTCCCTCACAAAAACCTATGATATTACTATTATAACTATGATATTGGAAATATACTGCATGCACATCAGATAAAAATAAATAAATAAAATAAATAAATAAATAAATGGCACAACATCCATTCATCCATTTTGCAAATCTCTTGTACTATAGGGTTAGATGGGTGGATGGCCATTTGGTAGCGACATCATGGTGATTAAATAATGACCATTTTTTATTTTGGGG
The DNA here is from genome assembly GCF_003368295.1 of Carassius auratus. Lineage (NCBI taxonomy): Eukaryota > Metazoa > Chordata > Actinopteri > Cypriniformes > Cyprinidae > Carassius > Carassius auratus. The sequence goes on from NC_039263.1 coordinate 5,059,027, forward strand.
TAAATGTTCCTTTAACATTTTTTGATGCAAGCAGCAACAATTTTTATAAGCACCGTGTAAATGCAGGACCTCCAGCAGCTACATGATAAAAGTGTATTCATACATACCCAAGGCGCTTGTTTGCGCACTAAACCCCCCTTTTCTCCCTCTCGCTCTCTTTTAATAAACAGTCAGACGTCTTCCACCCATTTGAAAGCAGGCGCTTTACTGTTGAGCTCATAAATAAAGTAACTCCATGAAGACCATAATAGGCTATCTATTGACTGAAATGATTTGTCACGATATGAAAACCAGCAGACGGAACAAACCACAGAAAACGCACGCGCAACCCAAGTGTTATCTCTGAGACACTGGGATCCGATCGATCGAGTTTCCAAGGCTAAGCTGTTTTTTCTTTTATTATTTATTTGTCTTGATCACTGAAATTATTCGTTGGAATATAACAATATTTAAGGATATTTAAGTTCCGAATAGGACGACAGTACCACGTATTATAGAAATAACAAAAATAATCTTGAAGAATCTTAAAATGTAGTAAGTTTTCATTCAAGGTTATACGCTACAACAGGAGTAATCAATTGTCTTTAACATTTCCATTAATAAAATAGACGACTATACAACGCACAACTGGTTACACGTTGACTTTTACCTCAGCAAAACAAAAGCTTTATGTCGCAGCATCAGTAGGCTATATTTCAACAGTGTGAATAAACTAGCTACCGTTCGACAGCGTGACTAAAATGTATCTTAATGAATGGAGGGAAAATGAATGTCTGTAAAAATATTTAAGTGATACTATCATCTCAAAGTAAAGTGGTCAGTCTTGCCAGCGATCAGCTCTCGCTCCTGGTCAGGTTCACCTCAGTGTATCTGTGGCAAGAGGAGACCTGTTAAACCTTAAAACAAATGACGTGTTCCTCTGAAAAACACACTTACTCGTGAATAAAACACTGCGGGATTTTACGAAGACATCTCTTTAACGGCGTTTCCCTGTCGTTATATGTACAAGACACGCATTTTAGGCATCATTCGGTCATAATAATATGAAATGTACCTCACCAGAGATAAATCCTTTTTTCTTCCGACGGACTTCAGATACTTTCTGAGCTCTGGCAGCTGATTCCCCCCCTCTGTCTTTGCACTTATTTTCCAGTGAATTCTATCATGTCCAATGAGTGAATTTTGAAGTATTTGCCTCAGATGCTGAAATGAAGGTAGTGGGGGAGCGTTAGTAATGTTGGAAAGCCTGCCCTCCTCAAACGAACATTCCCGCCCCCTCCTTCCCTCACTCGCAGATTGGTGTTGGATGGCGGCAAATTTCCCGCTCGGAGGAGGGTTTGAATACATCGCCTCGGATCGTTTCCAAGCGCTTAAATGAAGGCTACGGTGACCCTTTGGCAGAGAATCACCCAATTAATGTAATAGTTCAGCCAACATTATGCTATTATTTTACAAGTCTTAGTGTTGTTCCAAACCATGAAAACCCAGATTAGTTTGAAGAATCTTTATGCAGCTCTCTTCCATTCACAATGCCTCATTCAAAACACATACCAAGAACCAAAAGTGCTAAGTAGCAAGGTGCAGGCAATTGTCATTGATTAATGAGTTATATTTCACTTCAGAAGAAGAAAAATTGTAGGCTATGTAGCTATATTACAGCATTTAGGAATATTTAAGTTCCGAATATGATGAGAGTAGCACACTGGAATTTATATGGAAATAATCTTGAAGAATCCTAAAATGTAGTAAGTTTTCATTCAAGGTTATGTGTTACTACAAGAGTAATCAGTTTTCCTTTACATTTTCCATCAGTAAAATAGACGACTATAAAACAAACAACTCATAGTTATACGTTGGCTTTTACCTCAGTAAAACAAAAGCTGATGTTGCATCATCAGTATATTTTAAAAGTGTGAGAAAGCACCTTTTTGGACAAAAATCTTTGCCCTTGAATGCAAGATGAGTCAGCAATACTTTTGTTTTGTTTACTGGAAGTCAAAGATATACATTTTACACAAATATCTGCTAGAGGAAATTTTATATGTAAATCAGTACACTACCAAAGGGTTAGGCTCAGTGCTGAGGAAGGCAAACTGAAGCCATAATAAATTAATAAATAATGATGATTTCATACGTTTAAAAAACAAACAAACACAAGACTTCAACTATTTATATATTGAACACAGATTACTAATCCAGACAATGTATATGAACAAATCTGTGCTGCTGTTTAAAACCTAAACTCAAATAGTTGTCAGTTTTGGCATAATGTTTTCTCAAAATTACAATGTAATTTATTATACATCAGTCAGGGTCAGATAATCATTTGTAGAATTTGATTTAGACCATATGTTATTGTAGGGGATTTACATTTTTCTAATATGTGGAGACTTTTATTTTGATGTTTCTCGTGGGCGCCGCCATTTTGTAGGTTTTGACGAGTTGCGCGGAGAGAGCGAGAGAGCGGAGAAGAACAGCGGTGAGCTGAAATTGAATGTTGATCTCGGGTAGTCAATCGCGGGAAAAAGTCCCGTTTAGACTCGCGACATATATAAGAGCTGCATGACGTTGCTTCTGAGTCTTCGTGTATATGAACAAGTTTAACGAAGTAAGCGTTAAAATTAGTTTTCTGCCGTGTTCATGCATGAAGCTGGACAAAAGGCCTGTTAGTTTCATTAAGTCTCAGTCACGTAGGAGTTAAACAGTCTTGTGTTTTCTTTGCTTCAAACAGTTTTTGTTTCATTTGTTCAAACGAACTTGAAACAGTGATTGCTGTTACAGATCGTGTGAATTAAGGTTCGCTGAGTCATCGGATAGGGTCGTGCGTTGTTTGTCTTCTCATTGTGCCTCCATCAGCTGGGATTGCGGCCTCGTTGAATCAAGCTGCCGTCGTCAGGATCGCGAGGACAATCGCTGAGGGTTAGTGAGTGAAGAAACAGTACCCTGCCATCCATTGGACATCTTTCAGCACCTCATTCATGAACCAAGAGTGGTGATAAAAATTATTTTCCTCTTTTCCTTCTGAAAACTGGTAAGCAAACTGCCATTTTCTGTAAGTGAGTCATCTGAACTGTTAAATCATACAGATATTTTGATGGAACTGTGATCAGTGAATTTTCCTGCGAAGGGATTCATAGTCTTTCTTTTGTGTACATAACTGAACTTTTTGGGACTGTGAACCTCATATATGGATAGAGTATAACTTTTCACCTTTTTTTCCTGGATTTTTGAATTGGATCTTGGATTTTTGAGCCGGACTGAAGTGAACTTCAAAGTGTACTTTGTTTGAAAGGTTGAGTTAACTGTGAAACGTTTTGTTTAAGGTTACTTACAATAAGTGACACTGATTCTTACTTTCCTCAGATTGAACTGTAACTGACACAAATCTGTTGATTTTTCATCTCTATTATTTTCCACATTTCTTTTATTTCACTTTGATTTGTTTACACTTGAAATTGTTTTGTAAACTTTGTGAAAACAAGGAAAACGTAATCATTTAAAATCTTGCAGTACAAATAAATGTAAAATTTGTTTGTTAACTGAAAACTGTTTATGCTAATTTTGAGTCACTTATACTAAGGAGTGGGGGCGTCTTACCTATCCTGTTAGATTCAGGGGAGGGCGGGTTTTGCAGTTAACTAGGTTTACCTCCTGAGTTTTCTACATACACACACTTCAGGTGGCTGCCGTGTATTGAGTAAATCCTGAAGCCCACCTCGCTGATTCTTGAGCATTACACATTGCAACACGATAGACACTACATACAACTAGTCTAACAGTTGTACAAAGACTAAAAGCATTGGGTGGGGGGACTAGGATCCTGTTGCTCACTCAGTCATCCTTAGTATAGTGCTGAATATTTCCCCCACAAGGCGGTGGCATATTCCCCTCCGCCACATATTGGCGTCACGAACAGGATCAATTCCTGGTTCCTGATTCAGTGTAAGTTCATGGTCCTAGAGCCGACACTATGGCTGAACTGGACGAGTTAAAGAAACAGTTTGAAGAGATGCAAAGGCGTTTCGGTGAGCAGACATGCATGTTAGAGCAAGCCAGAGCCGAACAGAGAGAGGCGCTTTCCCTCGCTAAAACTGTTATTGAACAACAGGCTGCCGCTCAGAGAGCACCATCTACTGTTTACATCCCTAGGGATCGTAAGCTTCCAGAGTTCACCGGATGTCGTTCCAAGCCTGGTGAGTTGAGTATAGAAGAATGGATAAGTTCAATGAAGTCCGCCTTCAAGGTGATGAAAATTCCTGAAGAAGACAGAATTGAGTTTGTTAAGCAGTATTTAAAAGATGAGGCTAAGATGACAGTCAAGATCACACTCAACGGAAAGGAGAAGTCAGTGGATGAGATTTTCGATGCTTTGGATCAGACTTATGGGGACAAACTTCCCATTGGCAGCAGACTGAAAGAGTTTTATGACCGCAAACAAATGCCTGGAGAAACAATCCGTTCTTATGCTTATGACTTGCAGGAGAAGCTAAGTATCATCCAGAGTCGAGAGCCATCTAGAGTTCCTGATGCTGATGGAGTTTTGAAGGAACAGCTTGTGTTGGGCCTGAAAGACGATTCGCTACGGCGTGAAATGAAGAGGAGAGTTAAAACTGAGAAGGACCTGACATTCATCCAGCTTATGCAGGAAGCTATTACTTGGTCTGAAGAAGAGGAGGTGCAGGTTCCAAGCAATCCGAGAACGAGTACTCGTCCACGTGGTGTCGTTCATGCTACCACTGCAACAGAGAGCTCTTCAGCCCCTCTCACCCTGGAGTCACTCCATGAAGCCATTCAACAGATAGCTGCCCGACAAGAAGAACTGTTTCAGATGGTAAACAGCAAAGAAAAATTGAAACCTGCAGTGAAGGAAAACAAGGCAAAAAGTGCACCTTTGAAAGATAGTGAAGGAAGGTACATCTGTTATACGTGTGGTAAGCCAGGACACACAAGCCGACGTTGTCTTCAGAGCAGAGAAAACTCTAGTAGAGTGCAACCTAACACAGCAGAGATAGAAAAGACAGCTGACAGAGACACTTCAGTGCTAGAGAGTCCAGGTCCATCCGTTATAAGAAGTCATACTGCAGACTGTGATACAGAGAACGTTTCCAAGTCACTTTGTGAAAGTGCTTTTGGTGATTGTATAACCATTGAGGTGAAAATTGCGGGAATCAGAACAATCTGTCTCTTGGACACAGGGTCAGAAGTGACTACTATCACCGAGTCACATTTTAAGAATCACTTTGGAGAAGTTGTTCTGTCGTCTGCCAACTGGGTCCGACTTACAGCAGCAAATGGCCTAGACATTCCCATCATTGGATGTCTGGAAGCAGACATAGAGTGTTTTGGGAAGACGTTGCATGAAAAGTGCGTGTTTGTGATCAAAGAGAGCGATTCTAATGGGACAGAATTGAAAGGATTGCCTGGCATTATTGGGATGAATGTGTTGAGTGAAGTTAATGATCTATTCATGACTACTAAAGACATGAAGAAGATGGACAGGTATAGCCATGGTTTTAGGGAGGCAAAAGTCCAGCGAGTTTTAGCTAACATAAAGATGCAGACTGAGGCACTGAGTTGTGGTGACAAGATTGGCTTTGTGAAGGTTGCTGGGAAGCAATCAGTAACTATTCCACCATTCAGTGAACGTGTTTTAGAAGGCCGCTGCAGGATACCACCAAAAGTGAGCTGTCAAGTGTTGGTTGAGGCCTCGTCAAATGTCAGTTTGCCTAAGAGTGTTCTGATTGCTAATGTGCTTGCTAAGACTGCCGATGGTAAAGTTCCAGTCAGAGTGTTAAATTCTAGTGAAAAGCCTGTAAAGCTCCCACCAAGATGTAGGATCGCAGCACTGTCCAAGCCCCAGGAAGTTGTGCCAAGGGTGCTCGTCGAGTTTGAGGAAAAAGAGAATGCTTTGCATGTTAAAGCTGTGCAGCAACATAAGGTGAAGGCAGAGATAAGCACTTCAGAACAGCTGCCAGTTCCAGTGCAAATTAATCTAGAGAACCTCACAGAAACACAACGTTGCAAACTCCAAAACTTACTGGCTAAGCACAGTGATGTGTTTTCAAAGAACGATTGTGACTTCGGTTATACAACTGCTGTCACACATAGTGTTCCAACAGGAGATGCTCCTCCCATTAAGCAAAGACATCGCAGAATCCCACCTCAGGTTTTTCAGGAAGTGAAAAAACATGTTCAAGATTTAGTATCTCAAGGTATTCTCAGAGAAAGCAGTAGCCCATGGGCATCTCCAGCTGTGATTGTGATCAAGAAGGATGGCAGCGTACGCTTTTGCTGTGATTACAGAAGGTTGAATAAAGTGACCTGCAAAGATGCTTATCCTCTCCCTCGTGTGGAGGAATCGTTGGATGCCTTGGGAAATGCACAGCTGTTCTCCACACTTGATCTTACCTCCGGGTATTTCCAAGTAGCGATGAGTGAGGAGGATAGAACAAAGACGGCGGTCACCACTCCCTTTGGACTGTTTGAATGGACCAGGATGCCATTTGGACTTTGCAATGCACCTGCAACATTCCAGCGTCTGATGGGGGTGGTGCTCGGTGATCTAACGTTTGACATACTGCTCATCTACCTTGATGACATCATTGTTTTTTCGAAAGACTTCGAAACCCATTGTCAAAGACTGGAAATAGTATTCAATCGATTGAGACAGCATGGTTTGAAACTGAAACCCAGCAAGTGTTTCCTTTTGAAACCCGAAGTGAAATTCTTGGGTCACCTTATTTCTTCCCAGGGAATAAAGGTGGATGGAGAGAAAACTCAGGTTTTGGAATCCTGGCCTGCACCCACGAATGTCAGAGAGTTAAGACAGATCCTTGGATTCATGAGTTACTACAGGAGGTTTGTTCCTGGTTTTGCTCAATTAGCCCGGCCCCTTCATGCCCTGGTTGGTAAAGGAGGGAAAGAGAAAATCATTGAACCCCTTAACTGGACAACAGAATGTCAAACTGCATTTGACAAACTCAAGCAGTGTTTAATGTCTCCGCCAGTTCTCGCGTACCCAGATTTCAGTCAGTCTTTTGTACTCACAACTGATGGAAGCCTGCATGGTCTTGGAGCTGTGTTAAGTCAACGACAAGGAGGGGTGGAGCGTGTGATTGCGTATGCAAGTCGGGGTCTTCGTGGATCAGAAAAGAATGATAGAAATTACAGTGCTTTCAAGCTAGAGCTACTTGCCTTGAAATGGGCTGTAACTGAAAAGTTCAAAGAATACCTGATCTACTCCAAGTTCTCTGTGATAACTGATCACAACCCTTTGCGCTACTTGGCGACCGCTAATTTAGGAGCTGTTGAACAACGGTGGATAGCTCAGTTGTCAGAATTTGATTTTGAAGTCTACTACAAACCAGGACGGCAAAACACAAATGCCGATGTGTTATCACGGATTCCATCCAGTGAGGAGCCTGAGCAAGAGGACTCTGCTAAAGACTTCATTAGGATGAATTCAGATGAAGTGCGTGCATGTTTATGGCCAGTTGCCAACAAGCATCAGATAGTACAAGCATCGGTTCAGGTATCAGTGACAAGGAAAGTCCCTGGATATAGCTGGAGTGATATAGAAGAGCAACAAAAGATCGACCCTCATATAGCTCCTATATACCGTGCTGTACTAACCAACAAGAACCTGAGTCCAGTTGAGCAACGCAATATGGATGTTGAGTTAAAAAAGCTTTCTAGACAATTCACACGACTCAAGCTTAAAAAAGGAGTGATGTTCCGTTCCATCTTTGATCCCCGGGACGGAGAAGAAATTTGTCAATTAGTGGTTCCAGAACCCTTGCGTTACAAAGTGTACGAGAGTCAGCATGATCATTGTGGCCATTTTGGAGAAAGAAGCACGCTGGAGCGCATGAGGCGGAGCTATTACTGGCCGACAATGAGTAAGGATATTCAAAACTGGATTCAGGAATGCAAGAGATGTGCCCTTGCTAAAGACGTTTTTCCTAAAATACGAGCCCCAATGACATGTACTAATGTATCTGCCCCGCTGGAAGTCCTTGCTATGGATTATACAGTCTTGGAGGAATCTTTGGGAGGATATGAAAATGTCCTCGTCCTAACTGACATGTTTACTCGTTTCACGGTAGCAGTGCCAACCAGAAATCAGACCGCTCATACCACTGCAAAAGCCCTTGTGCAGCATTGGTTTGTCCACTACGGCTGTCCTGCACGACTACATTCCGACCAAGGTCGATGTTTTGAAGCAAATGTCATCAAAGAACTGTGTAAAGTCTATGGAATCGGAAAGAGTCGCACCACTCCGTATCATCCACAGGGTAACTCCCAGTGCGAAAGATTTAATAGAACCATGCATGATATGCTAAGGACGTTACCCCCGGAAAAGAAAAGGAATTGGAAACAGTATCTGCCCGAGTTGGCGATGGCATACAATAGCCGAATCCACACTTCAACTGGCTATTCGCCATTCTATTTAATGTTTGGGAGGGATGCCAGAATGCCGATGGATATCCTTAATGGGAGAGACTTGGAGGACAGTAGAGCTGACAATCTTGATGATTGGGTGAAAAACCATCATGATAGATTAAAGACCGCTGTTGAAGTAGCCAACTCAGCAGCACAGGAAGCTTCAAGGCGAAGAAAAAGAGCTTATGATCGGAAATCGCATGCCGCACTTATGAGACCTGGTGACCGTGTTCTGTTACGGAATCATTCACATAGGGGAAGGAATAAGATACAAGACCATTGGGAACCCTTGCCTTACACTGTAGTGAAACAGAATCACGCAGACACTCCAGTTTACACCATTCGCCCAGAGAAAGGGGGCCCATGTAAAGTTGTACATAGGGATCAACTCAAGCCTTGCACTTTTCAGTCATCACTACCACCTTGCACATCTAGACGTGAATCTAGAGCACACATAGGTCAGGCACACACTGATTCAGAAGATTCTGATGTTCTTCCAGTCCCTGTTGTTACATTTGCACCCGCTACACTCACAGACACACAAGGTAGAAGGGCAGGTGGGGATGAATCAGAGATAGGTATCAGGGACCATGTCGATGAAATGTCAGCTGATGATTCAGTAGAACAGTCTGTACTTGAGTCTATGAGTTCAGGTGGCTCCGAAGCTGAAAGTGAAAATGAAAGTATTACTGAACCTAGACGTTCACAGCGTTTGAACAGAGGTACTTTACCCGTTAGGTATAGGACTGACTATGTCTTGAAATAAGCTTATGTCAACCTGAAGGTTTGTATGTTTCTTTTAATATGAAGGTTTTTCAATCTTGCTAATTGAAAGTGTTTAATTGCTGTACTTGATGTTTTCTTGTGTGGAAAGAATATTTACCTGCTATTCTCTGTCATTTATTTTTCAGGACTGAGTTGCTGAATGGAAGTCCGGTGGCATGGCAGGGTTTAGCAGGGGGGAATGTAGGGGATTTACATTTTTCTAATATGTGGAGACTTTTATTTTGATGTTTCTCGTGGGCGCCGCCATTTTGTAGGTTTTGACGAGTTGCGCGGAGAGAGCCAGAGAGCGGAGAAGAACAGCGGTGAGCTGAAATTGAATGTTGATCTCGGGTAGTCAATCGCGGGAAAAAGTCCCGTTTAGACTCGCGACATATATAAGAGCTGCATGACGTTGCTTCTGAGTCTTCGTGTATATGAACAAGTTTAACGAAGTAAGCGTTAAAATTAGTTTTCTGCCGTGTTCATGCATGAAGCTGGACAAAAGGCCTGTTAGTTTCATTAAGTCTCAGTCACGTAGGAGTTAAACAGTCTTGTGTTTTCTTTGCTTCAAACAGTTTTTGTTTCATTTGTTCAAACGAACTTGAAACAGTGATTGCTGTTACAGATCGTGTGAATTAAGGTTCGCTGAGTCATCGGATAGGGTCGTGCGTTGTTTGTCTTCTCATTGTGCCTCCATCAGCTGGGATTGCGGCCTCGTTGAATCAAGCTGCCGTCGTCAGGATCGCGAGGACAATCGCTGAGGGTTAGTGAGTGAAGAAACAGTACCCTGCCATCCATTGGACATCTTTCAGCACCTCATTCATGAACCAAGAGTGGTGATAAAAATTATTTTCCTCTTTTCCTTCTGAAAACTGGTAAGCAAACTGCCATTTTCTGTAAGTGAGTCATCTGAACTGTTAAATCATACAGATATTTTGATGGAACTGTGATCAGTGAATTTTCCTGCGAAGGGATTCATAGTCTTTCTTTTGTGTACATAACTGAACTTTTTGGGACTGTGAACCTCATATATGGATAGAGTATAACTTTTCACCTTTTTTTCCTGGATTTTTGAATTGGATCTTGGATTTTTGAGCCGGACTGAAGTGAACTTCAAAGTGTACTTTGTTTGAAAGGTTGAGTTAACTGTGAAACGTTTTGTTTAAGGTTACTTACAATAAGTGACACTGATTCTTACTTTCCTCAGATTGAACTGTAACTGACACAAATCTGTTGATTTTTCATCTCTATTATTTTCCACATTTCTTTTATTTCACTTTGATTTGTTTACACTTGAAATTGTTTTGTAAACTTTGTGAAAACAAGGAAAACGTAATCATTTAAAATCTTGCAGTACAAATAAATGTAAAATTTGTTTGTTAACTGAAAACTGTTTATGCTAATTTTGAGTCACTTATACTAAGGAGTGGGGGCGTCTTACCTATCCTGTTAGATTCAGGGGAGGGCGGGTTTTGCAGTTAACTAGGTTTACCTCCTGAGTTTTCTACATACACACACTTCAGGTGGCTGCCGTGTATTGAGTAAATCCTGAAGCCCACCTCGCTGATTCTTGAGCATTACACATTGCAACACGATAGACACTACATACAACTAGTCTAACAGTTGTACAAAGACTAAAAGCATTGGGTGGGGGGACTAGGATCCTGTTGCTCACTCAGTCATCCTTAGTATAGTGCTGAATATTTCCCCCACAAGGCGGTGGCATATTCCCCTCCGCCACATTATGTTGACGTTATCAGCCAAAATCTGTTTATTTTCTTGACAAAGCCAATAAAACATTACAGTGAAAAAAAAAACTTCACAATAAACAGTTTCCCTTTTATTTTTCAGTCCAAAAGTGGGCTACAGTCTTTTACTTTACATACTTACCTTTCATTAGACGCTGTAGATAAATAGCTAAAAATTATAGTGCAGCAATCAGTAAAAACCAGTGTGTTTATGATTCAAATAATATGATAACAAATGGCAGTTTGCGACATAAAGCAGCATAACACAGTGTGGAGCCTATATATATATATATATATATTTAAGTGATGTATTTGTTTTCCAACGATCCTTAAAATAGGTTCCCCTTCACACAGTGCCTTTAAAGGGCACAAAAATGACATTTAGAATCTGCCCATCTCCTGAAAGCTGGCTCACGGGGATATTGCATTTAAATACTGTACTCAAATGCTCCTGATGTTGAGGAACCTCTGCTTTGGCACACATCCACACAAGGTGCCCTTGGTCCAGTCATGTATTTCTTGCTTTTAGCAGCTGCAGAAGTCTGAATAACCCTACGAAATCAACATATTTTCCTTTTAGGCTGAATGCTGTCGTTGACTACTGTGAGTGATCTTATTCAGATGAGCAGAATTAGCACTATTTCCACAGGCTTAAACTCTCCCTAAATCACCAATATAATTAGGTTTTGCAGTCCGCATAGAAAATGAGGTAACAAATCAGACGCCTTGCCCGTACACTGCTAAAGCACAACAGCTGATAAGGAAAGCTCCATAAGGAACTAGAAGGAAATAATTCTTACTTCCATTGCATTCACATTAGAGCTCACACCATGTTGTCTGGTTAAAAAAAAGCTTTTGCGCAGAAGGAATGGGATTAGCCAAAAAAAAATAATAAAAAAAAACACTTTTGAGCACACATTACCTCAGCTAAGATGTTTGAAACATTACTAGTGATCATTTATTTATTCCTCTCTACAATTATAATGGATGTAATATTATAATTTATTATAATATAGGCTGTTGATTACTTGCTTGAGTTGAATACTTGAGTTCTCAGACCTTTTATTGTGACGTTGGGGTGAACTCTGATGAGGATTCTTTACGTTCCTCAAAATCCTGGGGCCTCATTTATAAAACTCTCAGTAGATTTCAGCCTAAAAGTGTACATACGCTCATAAGCTATTTTTGTTTGTTTGTTTGTTTGTTTGTTTGTGTGTGTGTGTGTAAGCACAAACATTTTCAGATTTATAACAATCCCAGTCAAGGGAAGATTGTGCGAATGCGCATCTCCACCCCGTGTCCTCCCCGAAATCACCGTATATGGAGCTTTCAACGCCTTGTTTTACTATGCATAACCTCATCTGCATTTCATTTCCATGCATATTCCCATCCCATATGACACCATGTTTAGAAGATAAAAGGCATTAAGGAAATATGAGATACGGACTACAAATGCCATTTGTGTCATACATTAATTTTTATTTCTAAAAATCATCCAATATCCTTGTTATGTTTTAGAATACATTCTAAGAATGGGTCAGAGTTTGTTTTCAGGTGCACAAATTTTCCCATCAAGTTTGTTTTTATAAATCCCACCTTTTGTGCAGGAAGCGTCGTACACCTCTAACAGGACTGTTTCTGTGTGTACGCAATGGTAATAAATGAGGCCCCTGGTCTGTGAAAAAAAAAGTAGCCACTCCATGTTGAGCATTAGGAAAGTTTCTTAAGAGCACCAGAGACAGGAATGAAGAGGGGAGAGGAAAACTGGGAGTGTCTGTAACAATTCTTCTTTGATTTTGGCAAGAACTTTTTAAGTTCTGAAAGTGCACGGGAGAAAATTTTCAATGATCATGATATTTATCATTAAAAAAAAAGATAGTGAAAGATAGTGAATATGTTTAGTACTTTCCACCCATTTTGTTTTCATCTTGTTTTTCTTGTTTCCTTTTTTGTTTGGTTTTAAGAGTGAGTTAAGAATAGGCAGCCTGAATTTAAATGGATGTAGAGACAAAGGAAATGGATGTTTTTTGCGACTGTGCACCCTTACAGATAGTACTACTGAAGAAGTCGACTGGAAGAGGGAATGGGAAGGTGAAGGTTTTTTTTTTTTTTTTCAGAGTCAATAAACCAGTAACGGGAGTTGGAATACTTTCCCCAAAACTGTTGATTTTCTAGAGTTCATTAAAGTCCGTCTGTTAAAAATTAGAGGAATACTGTATATGAACATGTACTGTTCATTACTGTATATGCTCCATTTGTTAGAGTACAGATATTAATTTTTTTTTCTTTTTTTTTTTTTTTTGAAGAGGTTTACATGGTTATCAAAATCAGTATACCAGGACTCATTGTGAAGATAATTTATTGTCAATTGCCGGACAAAATATTTTTTATTGTTTTAACTATTTTAATGTTTTTTATTCATTAGTTTTTCTGATCTCTCTCTCTTTTGTGCATAAAAATTGACAAAAAAGAGAGATATTCACAGTTCTGTCATGACAACTATCAGAGGGATTTGCATGGTAATGGCGGAAAAGATCTGTTACACTGCTGCTGCGGCAGAGCAAGTAGAGACTTGCTACTTCCAATACATCCACAACATGCTGCTGTGAGCATGTATGTAATACTGCGGCTGCACATATAACAGATATGAATAACCCCCATAGCATACATGATCACCCTGTATCAGATCAGGTGGAGCTGGGGAAGGTGGAGGGTTTCTGAAGTGCGTTCTGTGTTGTAACAGTTACCACAATCACTAGTCGATGTTGAGCAGCGAGCTGTCACAGGCTGTTACAGCTGTCCTTGTCATGTTTCAGAGCACATGCATACTCAACTACATCGACATTTGGCTGATACAAGCTCTTTGGAGCATACGTACAGTACGGCATTGAGATGTCATTCTCGCACATAAGAAAGAGCTGGGGTTAAGGCTAAGCGCCAAGGAAAGTGTGCTTTCTCCACTACAGAGAACCACTTATCTCCTTGTTGTTGCTTACGCTAACGACTGAAGCCTTCCTCACGGACTGGGGAGCAGTCGTAATGCGATATATGTGCAATCCAACATTCAAATTCAGGACAAAATTTAACATAATTCCATTCTACAGAAAATTATTAAATAGAATTCCATGACCTTTCCAAAACTTTCTGGGTTTATTTATATTTCGAAAGCTTTATTTTGTGTATTTGGTGCAATGAAATGTGTTTTATGCATTTTAAGGTAAAAAACAAACAAACAAAACATTATTTTTCACATTCTTTACAGGGTACACTAATGTTTCTCATCTATGCCTCGCCTTTCTGAAACACGTTGTCTTTTACAAAGTTCATTGGTATGAAAAGTGAGGTGTGCTCTGATTGCTTTGTGATTGGCCGAATGCCTCAAGCATGTGATGGAAATGTTCCTCCCCTTGCCATACGGTGATGCGTATCCCGGTTTGAACACCAGTTCAACAAGAGAAAAACAATAAAACCTGTTACAAAAGAGACATTTGTTGCATCCAATAGGGATATGACTACTGATTATCATGAGTTATTCTGTGTACATGTTGCATCGCTGCAGTGAGCTCATCACGTCCCTTTGAGTAGTCAGTCATTGGGAGCAAAGCCCGTTGGTACATGTTTCTTTCATTCTGAGAGGCCAGGAAAAGTATGGTACCACTCCAGACTTAGTTGTGCTCGCCATGATTTCACACTAGACAAGCATTTGTCAGTATGGGGGTGTGGGCATTCTCATTCCCAAAGTGCTCTCCGAAGCAGTGTGAGTTCCCTAAAGGGAACGTCCCAGGCTATGTATGTAACCATGGGCACACAGGAGCTTTTTCCGACTATATACGTAACCTGCGATGTTCATGCTAACTAGACCTACAGCCTCCATGACATGTTGATTTCTGATAATATTGACTTAGAAATCTCTAAGCTGTTTGGTCTTAAAGTGAGGATTGTTTCTATTGATCAAGAAAAAGCTGCAAGACTCCGAAACCGTTTGATTTTCCAGATGTTAAATAGCACAAGGTAGTGTCTATGGATCTTATCATCTTTCTCTCTAGACCTTTGATTGAACCTTTTCAGAAGAGCCCAATGTGCCACATCCATACTAAGTTGACTGCACTGCATACCGAGATGTAGACGGATTGTATGCCCATTGTGGTGTCTTGTTAATTTTATTTTAATATTAAACTGTAAATACATTTTTGTAAATACAAATGAAATGCAGTGACAACATTTTTAGATTACAGATAAAAAAAAAGCTGTTTTGTAAGTACAAATAAAATACATTTACATTTAGCAGACACTTTTATCCAAAAAAGTGACTTACAAATGAGGATTAGTGGAAGCAATTATCAACAAAAGAGCAATGATGTACAAGTGCTATAACAAATCTCTGTTAGCTTAGCACAGTACACAAAACATGGGCTTCTGAATAATATAATAAATATAACGAAAACAGATAGAATAAAAAAAGAATAGAGCAAGCTAGTGTTAAAGGTCTTTTTTGCTTTTGTTAATTTTATAATAAATGAAAAGAAAACAGATAGAATGCAAAAAAATTAGAAAGCTAGTTATTTTTTTATTTTTTATAAAATCAGAATAGAGTGCTAAAGTTAGAGGGTCAAATAAAGACGGAAGAGATGTGTTTTTAGCTGATTCGTGAAGATGGTTTAGGACTGAGAATATATAATATAATATTAAAAATACAGTGACAACTCTTCAGGAATTACACAAAGGCATTTCATATATATATATATATATTAACATATTACCCTTAATATATTTATTTACAGTCACATTCTCTTAATATAACAATATCTTCTTGGCTTGTTAAAATATATTGATAATAATAATTATAACAAAGGAGGTAATCAGTGGTCAAAAGCTGTCTTTAATTTCATCACAGTTAACAAACCTCTTTTCCAGCCACAATAATAACATACAGACAAAACACAGTATGACTCACAAAAAGACAAAGAAATCAATACAAAATTCAGTAAACATAAATAGATAAACAAAAATATAGAACATAGAAAGAAAATAATCATTTAAATTATGGATAAACATTTAATTTTAATTAGCAATTTATACTCTATCAATTTATTAATAATATCATTATTCTCTTATTTAATATACATTTTCTTTTTTAATACACATTTTCACAGGAAATTGTCATTCATATTATTTTTTCACTTCTAAAACATAACTTTTACAATATTTGTGTAAATTAGAGTTTGAATTCAAATTATAAAATGATGACACATTACTGGGACAAAAAAACCTCTTCCTACACCTAGCCTAAGCCAACCCAATATTTTATTTTCAACTTTCAACGATTATTAAATTTTTATTGAAAATGATTACCTTTTAAAAATGATATGAAATGTAAAAAGTGAGCAAAAAAGTTCTGTAAAAGGCCAATTTGAACTGGTCAAAAAGAACACCTCACCCTCTTCCACCAATTCTACAGGGGAACATTTTAAGAACATTTTGATTAAGATTTCTTAATCTTCTTAGAACATTTTGTCAATGTTCCCATTTAGTTATGAAAATGTTATTTTTGTATTGCCGCTGAATCTACAAAATGTCCATTGTTTTCATGCTTTATTTTTATTTATATTTTATTGGTTATGTGCCATTAGAGAAAACATTAAAAGAGACCTATTTATGCTGCTTTTTGCAAGATGTATTATAGGTCCCAGGTGTCCCTAGATTGTGTCTACAAACTTTCAGCTCAGAATACTCCACAGATAAATGATAATATGCTATAAATGCCCATTTTAAAGCAAAACAGAAGCAAAAATGCATGTATGCTGTTTGCATTAGTTTTAAAACCATATCAGTTTAAACTTCTGGTTCTCTGGGTGTACTCATCTGAAGCACGACACCATCACGTGAGTCTAAACAAAGTTGTCTTTTGCATCTTATAGCATTTATGCTGTCAAATAAATACAATATTATGTCAAAAACACATTTAAGGCCAACAAATAACATTTATATTGTTATATAACGATAACAATAAAGATAGTTCTAACAGTCATTCTCAGTATTAAAAAACTGGTGTGGACGGTAATATCATTATCTTATATTGTTTTTGGTGGGAACAGTGCTTTATGTGTATAAATGTAAAGAGCTGGGAAAGAAAAATCACATGTGCACTGATGTAAGATCTGTGTATTACAGTGAAATCAGTGTCGTTAATATGGATCATTCAATTCAATCAAACAAATTTAATTTTATCCATTTGAAATAAAAGTAAACGTCACTTTAGAAAGTTCTGAAAGAAGAAAATTAGATAAATGTCCAACTAAAATGGTTTAAAAGTTATTTAAATGTATATGTTATGTGGAGAGTAAGGAGGAACTCACTTGCAGACAGAATGCACAGGTTTTATTCTCAACAAAAAGGGGAAAAACAAAACCCACGAGGGGGAAAACAATGACTAGGGCAGATACTAAATAACTTAACAAGACTAGGTAGAAACGATAAACAAAGACTCAAAACACAAGAACACTTACTACAAATAAACAAGAACAACGTCTTCTTCCAAGAGCAACACCGGAACATGTCGAACCACATATCACAATGTGGAAACAATCCTAATGAAGCGACAAAAGACAGAGCACACTAGGGGATCTAAATAGGAGAACTAATCAAGACACAACAGGTGGCACAGATAAGGCAATCAGGACAACTAGGATAACAAGGGGGGCGGGGCAAGGGAACGAGACAACACAAGCACATGGCCCAAAAACAAGGCCATGTGCTTGTACACAAAACACAGGTCTGTCATGATCCTGCCTCAAGACTAGAGAAAAGTCAGGACATGAAGGCAGAATCATGACAGTATAATTTTGAGCAAAAATTTTGAGATTGTTATTTTGAGAACATATAACCTTAAACAAATGTATGAAATTCTCTTCTCAAGGTTCTCAAAATTCTCAAGGTTCTCTTAAAATGAAAGAATTTTAAGAGAACCTTCCCAGAATGTTCTCTCTGTTTGCTGAGGTATGGCACACTGAAGTGTAGCTCTGTTTAATGACATTTTCATTGCTGAAGACCTCATTGTCTGTGGGTGGTGTTCTTTCTTTGGTACATTGTAAATAGACGGATCACTGAAACTCACTAAACTACGACAAAATTGTCATTTTGGCTTAAGAAGGGTTTGCATTGATCGACAGCTCAGCCAAATGCCAAATTTGACAGTGAGTTGACACGAGCCTTGGGGATAGCCACTAATCATGCACTGGCAGTGCTGGGGAAAGCTGAGATCCTTTTTATACAATAGCTCAATATGATAAGTGTTTTCACTGAGGGGATATTCTGAGATGCAATTAAAGTGCCGAACCCACGGGAGGTATGCTAACTCACATATGTGTACTATCGTTGAGCAGAGTGAGAACACAAACCTTTTAGAAAGCACAGTTAACAACATTGTAATCTTAACGACATCTTGTCACACTCAAATTTATGAGATTCAAACAAGGAATTTAATGGGGACTAAATACCTATTAAACACTGAAGAATCATACTTTTTAGCTATGATCATTGTTGGGCTCGTTACTGAAAAAAAAAACAAAGAAAAACATGTATATTACTCATTACCAGTGGCTGCTCAGTGGTAAGAAAACATCATCAAAGTAGTCCATGTGACATCAGAGGGTCAGTTAGAATTTTTTTAAGCATCGAAAATACATTTTGGTCCAAAAATAGCAAAAACTATGACTTTATTCAGCATTGTCTTCTCTTCCGTGTCTGTTGTGAGAGAGAGTTCAAAACAAAGCAGTTTAGTGATATCCTGTTCGTGAATGAATCACCTGATGTAACCAGATCTTCTTGAACCAGTTCACCAAATCGAATTGAATCGTTTTAAAAGGTTTGCGTCTCCAATACGCATTATTCCACAAATGACTTAAGCTGTTAACTTTTTTAATGTAGCTGACACTCCCTCCGAGTTAAAACAAACCAATATCCCAGAGTAATTCATTTACTCAAACAGTACACTGACTGAACTGCTGTGAAGAGAGAAGATAACGAGCCAGATAACGAATGAACAATTGACTCGTTTTCGAGTCAAGAACCAGTAGCATTGTTTTTCAGATCACCAGTAGTCATGGGAAGTTCGGTTCTGTTTGGCGAACCGGTTCTTTTGGACAGTTCAATTCAATAAATTGGTTGAAGAAAACGGTTCACCGGTTCTTTTGCGCTCGAAGTAATGACGTAATTTGCGATGATTGCCCTTGATTCAAGCCTTCGGTTTACCCGCGCTCATAACACTAGCACAGAATCAGTTCAGAATCAATCACCTAAAGAATCAGTTCGGTTCAGACACTCTGTAGGCGTTTCTCAATGACAAGGATACTTCCTTGGCAGAACTGATCCTTCCAAGTCACTTCCTTCAGAGGCTAGGCGAGACTCCTCTTTAGCATTCGGAGAACACGTAAATGGAACAGGCTAGCAAGTGCACGTAATTGCATCATTACGTCAGTGAAAAGGTCCGTTGGAATAACGCTGTGAATGGTATCATTAAATTACTTTGGACAACTTAACTAGTTATTTATAAAATAAATGCTGATGACGCAACCAAGTTAACAATTGTAAAAATAACAGGTCCGGTTCAGTTAACCATTTGTATTTGTATAATTTATAATATGAATATGGTATTAATTTGTACTGGCATTTAAACGTTAAACCTTACTTATATTTACTACAGTTATAACAAATGATTGGTAACGTAAATAAAAACCATTAACGCTCCGACTCCGCTAACGTTCAACATTTTTGAACAAGATAGTAAAGCTGCGAGCATAGGATTGTGGGTGATTTGAGAGTGCGAAGAGCGCGAAGGATGCACATATGCATCCTTTCCTGTGTATGGCATATATTTCAAACGAAGGACTCAGTCCTTGGTTGAAATTCCGAGGATCATCGACAGTGGAACTATCCTTCGACGGATGTCGATGATGTAGCATCCTCGAAATACTGGCTTCCGAGGATCCTTCCTTGACATTGAGAAACACCTTGTGTGTCAGTCTGCTTCACACTGAATCACACATGCGCAGTATTATCAGCTCCTCGGTTCTTGAATCAGACACGTCCGACAGAAACAATTCACAGTTCAGTGTACGAATAAATGTCGAAATAATTATTAGTTGCCGTTATGAAAAAGATAATTTGTTGTAGAAACATCCCTCACAGTTCCATTACATTCTGCTACTGTATATACTGTAACAAAAAAGTCTAAAAACATGAAATATGAACCTAATAAACATACAATTACGACAGCATCTGATTTTTAAGTGGTTGTTTATTGAGCTAAAGGTGCATAGATTGTCATATTCATTTCATGACTTTTTCTTAAAACAGTATTTTACCTTAAAATTATAAATGATTGCATATCTTTTTTAAATATATCATATTGCTCAATCTTTTTACACCTCCATAATAAACCCACATTGTCACATTAAGCACTGAACTGACAATTCAGCAAAACAAACAAAAACAAACTTAGATCGGCTAAATTACTTTAAGAATTATGATGACAGCACAATTATTTATCTCATGACCATTTTTTCTAATAAGCTTCTGCTTTCATTAAATCAAAATACGCATTAAACCTCAGAGATAACAGTATTTTAGAGGTGCATGCAAATCTTGTCCATCCATTAATTCTCAAATGAATGTGCATTTTATATTTTTATGAGCAAAACATTTTTCCAGATTTTGGGGAAGCAGGGGTATTTTATCAAATTGTCTCCATGGAGGAAATAAAGATGGAACAACTCATTTCTGCCACTGGAAGGTTTTCATAAAAACATAAATCTCCAGATATGATGCTGCAGTAATATCATCGTGGGCTGTCAGAGACGATGACTGAGTTTAAACTTCCACAAAGTGCATGATGCAACACCATGCCATGGATTTGTATTGAACAGACTTCCCCACCTATCGATCTATGTCTTGCCTGGCAGGCAACTTGACATGAATAATATTTTAGCGCTTGCTTCGTTTTCCCTTTGGGTGAGTCGAAGTAAATTTCAGGTGCCAATTTGACACTGGGTCAAAACTGAGCCAGCCTATTTTACACCTTATTTAATAGACTTGAATGGCTGGAGATTGACTTAGATTGATGGCTCTCATAAAATGGAAAACTGTGTCATACTGTATAAATGATGACAAGAGTCTGCAGTTTTTAACTCTATACAGTAACACCCTATGTTGCTTTAGTTATTCAGATTCTGTTTGTCCATACTGTACATTAATGTAGAAAAGATGATATGCACGGATCAATAATATCCAATTATTTATCAAATTGTCACATAAGTCGTATTACTTTTCTTGAATTGTAATCCATATATCTTACCCCCCCCCCCCCCCACTTAGTGACTCATAACAAGATATTTTTTTTTATTTATTTAATTTTGAATGATGGACAGTGAGCCGATCTCTGTCCGTCTGCACCAAAGACACACTGGAAACCAGCTCAACAACTATCCAGATACTATATGCAGTGTTTCTCCACTGGTGGGTCGTGGAGTGTGCAGTCAAAGAAACAGCAACAAACATAATTTGTTTTTCTGTTGCAAGACTTTCACTTTGAAAGACATGAGGGAAAGCTGTTGACACTTCTGTGAGGGCGCAGTTAAAGAAAGCCAGAGGAAAAAAGGTGTTGATTCAGTATCTGTGGTCAGATTTTGTTAGGCTATGTCTATGTCATTATTTTAACTTTATTTTCATAACTTGTTACAAAATAAAAAGTCTTTCAACTTTCCTCTCCTGTATATCATGTTAGGGTTAGTTAAGGTTAGGGCAACCCTAACTGATGTGTAGCCTACATTGCACATACAAATGCAGTGTGTGGTAGTTTATTTTATAATAAATACATCGCAAAGGAAATTCATTCTTACAACTGATGTGTATGTTAACTAAGACAATCCTTTTTTTGTGTGTGTCAGTCATTTTTGTTAAATTAATTTGATTGGTTTATTCGTGGCTTAGTTTTCATAATGTTCAAATGTGGGTCCCATGGCCGAACTAGACGAGAACCACTGCTATATTATGGATATAATGTGCATGCTAATACCAGGTGCTAAGGGGGACTTTGTGACCTTTTTTGCTGCATTTAAAATATTTTAAATGAAGAAATTTAAACATTATAGGTCCATCTTGTATTCAAGTCACTGTATCTATGAATTGCATTTAATATTCTTGAATAAATGAATAGATCCAGACATAATTTCACTGACCCAACACCCCAAAACCAGGTCAGAATGCCTTAGCAGCACAATCATTCCCAGACAATGACCCATAACTGCATAGCAATGCCCTGCCAGCCACCCATACTGACTACTCACATTTGCCTCAGAAATGTTAAAATCTAGTATCATAATGTATGATATGTTCCATACATAGTGTGGCATAATGATGACACTACCTGGGATGTGTTGTATCTGGGATGTGTTATATGTTGCTGTTTATGACAGCATGTATAAAAGTAAGATGGCTTCATGTATGTAGCAGTGCAGTCAGTGGAGATTCCTTTAGACAACTGACTTACTGTCTGCAGTGTGGGTGGTGGAGAACTGATAATGGTGTGATCTCTCTTCCTCTAGCCTCAGGCCCTTACATATTTATTCTCTCTCTCTCTCTCCCTCTCTCTCTCTCAGTCTGTCACACTCCTATATCTGCTAGTGTGTTGAGTAGTGAAACTGTACAATCACCACTTCCACTTGCCAAGCTGCAGCATTTGGATATAGTGACACATTGTGTCCACCTGCCAGACGTACAATCACATCACTGTGGCTCGTCCAATTACAGTAATCCTGCTAATAAGATTCATGTACACCAAGAAGTGTGTGTGTGTTTAACCAGTCAAGCAAATGAATTGGGTTTCATTGGGTCACAGGAAATGGCTTGCAGGGTGAAGACCCCCCTTCCCGAAATCATTAAAAAGCTGGCATGCAGGACCAGGAATGTTCATCAAATTAACGCCTGAGCCTGAGGGTTTCACAGCAGGCCAGGGAGGAAATAAGGCTCTTGTCCACAAACCAGCAAGCTTTGGCGACAGTGGATTGGATGGATGGACAAAAGGAAGAGGCAAAGCCAGAAGTGGAAAGCATAAGAAATACACTATATATCTAATAGCTCATTGGCCACTCAGGGACAGTGGCTGATTTTTGCTTTTAGGAGAGCCAAAGGGAATTTGGCAAGGTTAACCATTAAATTCTAACAGAGACAGCTGTAGATTTGCATAGTTATATTGAATCATTTCATCCCTGCTTCCTGAAAGAATAGCTCACCCAAAAGTCTCATGTAATTCAAAACTAGCCCGAATTTCTTTCTCTTGTAGAGCACAAAAGCATCCATTTTGAAGACCATCCTATCTGTTTACACTAAAAAGAATAATCACATTTATACCGCAAAGGTGGTATGGAAGTTGCTAAGACTGTTTATGCTTCTCAGAGGTGGCATAAATGCAAACTTGCTGATTACAATGTTATACTGTATTCTTGAGGCTGAGAGGTAATACGTGTGTGTGTGTACCTGGTTTTTATCACGTTATGGGGACCAAATTTGCCCACAAGGAAAGTAATACCAGTAAATTTGACATTTGAGGAAACAATTTTATAAATCATACAGAATTAATTTATTTTTTAAGTTTCCAGTAAGGGGTAAGATTAGGGTTGCTGTAGGGCGATAAAAAATACAGATTGTACATTATAAAAAACATTATCCCTATAGAATGTCCCCATAAAACATGGAAACACGTGTGTGTGTGTGTCTCTGTGTGTGTGTGTGTGTGTGTGAATGATACTTGTGAGGTAAGGCAGTGGGGAAGCTTTAAGTAAATGATGGCTTAGAATAAAAGCACTGCCCACTGTTTTTATGGTTTGGAAAAGAGCGGCTTGGGGATTCTTCAAAATCCTTTATTTTGTGTTTCATAAAAGACAGTCACAGAGATTTGGAATGACATAACAGTGAGTGAACGGCATTTATTTATATATTTGTTGGTTGGTTTTGAACTATTACTTTATCAAATGTTGAATAAGAACTTTCATGCTGTCTGGAAATAAGTACAGAGGTTTCTGCATTCACAGCAGCATAGAGAATGTTCTTGTTTAGCGTAGACAAAGGGATTAGGTTTTACCCAGAACCAGCATTTATTTTGAGTCTTTAAAAGCCTTCATCTATCAATTACAAGACCTACACATCTATACACATGTCCAACACATGTCCAGCAACACCCTGTGCAGTGGCCATGTGGAAAATAAATCATGTCCCTTTGCAGCAAATATAAAATGTGGGTTAGAATGTGCATGTTTTGCATACAAACAAGAAAGCATGCCAATAAACATCAGAAGTTTCATGCTGTTGTAGTATTGCTTTGGGAACCCAGGGCAGCTTTGTAATGGTTTATACTGTCAGTTATTTATGCATGCACGTCTATACATATAGACAACAATGTCAGAATTACAATCTATTGTTCAGGAATTGCCTTTCCCATTGATGTAATCTCTACCTGTGCTGACCCAGAAAGTCAAGAATTGTTTAATGTTCATCGCTCACATGCATACACCATTTATTGCATTTCTGTCAGCCTCCAGGCAAATGTGTTTAGGCTCCGTCACTCGTGCATCTCTCAGGGGCATCTTCACACACAAATACACCTACGCATGCAAGCTCTCAGACTGCTCTACACAAAACCGATTTAATGGATCAAGATTCTGAAGTGACTGTGTGCACAAGTGACTGTGTGCACTGAGACGCTTTATGAGTTTATATTGTTCCTGCTCAATAAATCTACATAGTTGGTCACTGGTAGCTGTCATATTTTAAATGCCTGGAAGCGTTAAACCATCTTTTTGTGAAGTCTTACCTAAAGTCACTGTATTCATTTACATGGGCGTGGTAGTGGGGGGAAAAGTGGACCTGACTACCCAGGGCCCCGTCTAGGGAGAGGGCCCTTTGAAATCCCATCATTTTTTTTTTATGTATTTTTTTTGTAGCCTAATTCGATTTAATTGGGCCCTCCAATTGATGTCATTATTCATTTCAAAATATATTGATAACACCAACTGAGAGAATGAACTCAGTGCCAGACACCAGTGGTTCTGACACACCAGCAGTAGCAGCACTGGCCAGTCCAGTATCCTAGGGTTTAGTAGGCCAAATAGATTTAAACACTATTTATACTTGTTTATATTCAAATAATAATAAATAAATAAAAAAAATCATTCAAAATTGAATTTTCATTTTGCTAACCTGCATTGTACAATGGCATGTGTAGGGGGCCCACTGACATTGAGAGTATACAGGGCCCAGAATTTGGTGCTACGCCCCTGTTCATTTATGATTTAGTGGCATTGTGATATAGACAAGGCTTAACTAATAGGATTTAGATGATTCAGAAACCCTTGTTATTAGTGACACCAGTGGCCGTTAAGTGAACTGCAGCCAGAAACCTATTTGCTTGTGCTTGCATTCATGAAAACATACAAGAGGCTGAACATGATTCAGTGCTCTGTTGTACTCATGGCAAAGTTCTTTCACTTTCAGGGGGCAGTTATGGTTTAATGGACAGAAAATCATTTTGTAACACGAAGGCCGTGGGTTTGAGCCTCAGGTCCGGTGGGGATTGTAGGTGGGGGGAGTGAATATCCAGCACTCTCTTGGTGGTTTGAGCATACCACGAGAACATGAAAACTACATGCCCCCCTCTACTGCATAAAAATCATTGACACCCGACTATTGCTTCTCTTTTATTATTTCGATGAGCAATTTATGACTGCCGCATGACTGGGAGAAGTACTACCTAGTAATTTTGCATTGCTGGTCAAATTGGGACAGTAAAAAGAAAAAAGAAAAAAATGTACTGAGAAGACGATATTACAAAATTGAGTAATCAAGCTAATGACACAATCTAAATAATTTAAATTTGTGAAACAGACACTGGAAGTGTTATATTTAAAGGTCCCATTTTACGTGCTTTTTTGAAGCTTTGATTGTGTTTACAGTGTGCAATATAACATGTGTTCATGTTTCGCGTGTAAAAAACACAGTATTTTTCACACAATTCACCTATCTCTATACCGCTGTTTTCACTGTCACAAAAATGGGCTGATGTCTTCCTTGTTCTATAAAGTCCCTCCTTCAGAAATACGTAACAAGTTCTGATTGGGCCAGCGGTTCCTGTGTTGTGATTCGACAGCAGCTTACAGCACGCTGCCCTCCTGGTAACACGATGGGACTAGTTTTGGAGTAGTTTTGAGAAGCAAGTGGGCAGGAGCATGTGCAGGAGATGTATTTATAGTCACAGGAGCGTTTTTACTGACGAGATGCGCATGAAAATTGCATTCTTTTTTTTTTTTTTTGCACAGCCCTAACATCTAGTTAACAAAGCTAAACAGCGTTGCTCTTTGGGTAATAAGTTACAGAAACTGTTAAACGCACCAACTTAAATAATAAAATACACTTACCGGTGGTCCATAAACAATGCCTTCTCCAGACAAAGAGGGAACTATCTTTCAAGAATAATCTTTGTGCGAATCCGGCATTAAACTGATTGAGATTGAGAAAGTTGTCCTCAGCAAAATTTGCTGCACATAGTTTTACATGTAGATTATAATTTTCCGGAACCGAGTTAAACATAAATTGTAACCATTGATCTCTAAGTACAGCGTTCCTGGGAAGCCCAAACAAAGATGATTGGACTCAGAGATGAAAATATCAGCGTTTCAATGACATGGCGACAAACACAAACACAGCTCTTCTTTCTTCTCCGTCGGAGCGCAACAAGGCCACGCCCCCTGTTTGTGAATTCATGTGGGCGGAGGTTAGTCAAAATACTGTTTTAGTGACGTCATCACTGCAGGAACTAGAGGGATGTAGTCCAAACGGGTCGTTTTTTGTAGTCGAATTCTGTCAAATATCTCGCTTGGCATTGAACTTTGAGCTTTAAAATTTTACAGATATTATTTATACTCTAACAACAACATTACACACTAACTAAAGTTTAAAACATGGAACGGTAAATGGACTGCATTTATATAGCGCTTTCAACTGACCACATGGCCATCCAAAGCGCTTTACAATTTGCCTCACATTCACCCATTCACACACTCATTCACACACCGACTGCGGCGTCAGCCATTCAAGGCGCCATCCAGCTCATCTGGAGCAGCTGGGGTTAGGTGTCTTGCTCAAGGACACCTCGACACTTGGTCAAGTGGAGCCGGGGATTGAACCACCAACCTTCCGGTTTGTAGACAACCTACATGAACCACTGAGCCACTCCCGCCCACAAAGAAAGGGACCTTTAAGCAATATCACATGAGCAAGAATATAGTTTTCCCAAATATCATCACAATTGCAAGTATGATATTAAACATATAAATAACTTAATGTTAAGTGACATACCATGGGGAATGTTAAGCTGCCTACAACATCAACCAGCATGACAATACTGGCGGTGGGACGATGCCATCGATTATCCCTCATGATCCCCAGATGAAGGCCACTACAGCAGCAGATAGTTTGGATCAGTATATTACTCAGATATTAAGCAATGCACAAGCCGTAACTTGGTTGATTTACAGTATGACACAACTGGCTAAGCTGTCATTTAACCACAGCTTGTTGCTGCTTGTTCCTAAGAAGTCTCCACAGCAGACTTCTTAACTAGCTTATCCATTAAGACTTTCACAGTTATTTGTGATTGGGTTAAGAAAATATACAGTATAAACAGTGACTAGAAATTGACTATAATTAATATGAATTCTAAAAAAAATCAATTTCACTAGTTCTATGTGGGTAAGCTGGCCTTGTCAGCAAACTCCTAGACTGTGACTGTGAGTTCTTGTTCACATTTATGCATGTAGCATCTCTGACACCAGACCCGGTTCTAATGAGGCGGTTCAGCAGACTGGCTCAGGTGCCGCACCTTAGCCATGCCACAGAACATTGACAAATGGCTGTGGCCTCCACGTTTAATCTAAGTGAGCAAGGCCACAAGAGCAGAGCTACTGGCAATTTCATAGAAATGAGTCCCCTGAGTCTAAACGTGACTTCCGTTTTGCCTCTGTTAGTGCGCCATACAAGAAAATTGCATTCATTTCCTGGGAAACAATTGTGTCTGAGTTAGATGGAGACAGGAGAAAGAATGGTAAACATGCAAACTTTTCCTTTGCTTTGCCAGATGAAAGAGTAGGCTTATGCAAATCATTTCGCACCGCAGCCCTTCAAGATAGCCAGGTTTTGGCTTTTTTTTTCTATCTTCTGTTGGGTTTTGATGCAGTTTGCTCGTCTGTGTTTCTCTGCTTAGCATCTTATACAAACATGTGCTGTGTTTGGAAAGCATACTTATATGTGACCCTGGACCACACATCCAGTCTTAAGTCGCTGGGGTATATTTTTAGCAATAGCCAAAAAAACATTGTGTGGGTCAAAATTATACTTTTTTTGTTTTATGCCATAAATCATTAGGATATTAAGTAAAGATCGTGTGCCATGAAGATAATTTGTAGATATTTCCTACTGTAAATATATAAACACTTAATTCTTGATTAGTAATATGCATTGCTAAGAATTTATTTAGACAAATTCAAAGATGATTTTCTCAGTATTTTGCACCCTCAAATTCCAGATTTTCAAAGAGTTGTATCTCGGCCAAATATTGTCCAATCCTGATAAACCATACATCAATGGAAATAATATTTATTCTGCTTTCAGATGATGTGTAAATCTCAATTTTATAAAAAGGACACTTAAGATTGCTTGTGTGGTCCAGGGTCACATATATGGTTTCTCCAGCAATATCTATCTACAGCAGTCCACATAATGCTCCATAAACCCAAGCTATATGACAGAATGAGTTTTCTTACTGCCCCATTGGCACATTCTTAATACTATTATATGAATTTCATTGCCAATTGAGGTGTAACATGGAATTCATATCAATAGTAAAATGTAAATGATTAAATTGACTTTTCTGAAATATGTTCCAGTTACAGAGGGATTTGTCATTGTTCTGTGTTCTTATTGGTTGGATTGCGTGTGGGCAATTTCATGCGCTAGAAAAGCTGTGCCCAAATTGCTCACTCATGTGGAAAAACAATCTAGTACTGTTGCCAGATAACAATAACAGAAAATCACCTAAATGCTACTGATGCTGAATGCTAAATCAAATCAAATCAAGACAAAAACATTTGTGAATATTTACCCCCCCAATTTCACATCTTGGAATAATGCTGTGGAAAACCAGACATATATTCCTACTTGAGGACTACATATATATATATATATATATATATATATATATATATATATATATATATATATATATATATATATATATATATATATATATATATATATATATATTTTATTTTATTTTTTTATTTTTTTTACAATGACTTTCATTTAAATCAATATTTGCTACAGAACACTTATTATGCACATACAAGTTTACTTGTTACCCATACTTAAATCTGTATATCTTTGTATTTGTTACTTTCATAATTATACTGCTAACCCAATACCCTTTCAAAAACTGTCCCTAACCTTAACTGTACACTACTCAATAGTAGTAAAATGTACATGGTTTCAAACAATTAATTATTTTTGACATAAGTACATTATGTCACCTAATATAAAGTGAGAACTTACTTGATATCATTAATATCATACCATAAATTATTTTCATGCTGTGCAGACTGCTATGTCGTTTTCTAGTGTTAATACAACTCCTAGCAACCAAGCAGCAGAGGATAAATGCAATACAATGGGTTTAATTTATGCATTTTTGGAGATGCAAATAAACAAAGAATGGCCTTTATTAAAAATTAATATTTTTTTCCTCCTAATATTAACTTTGAATGTTATATGATTGCAAAGGTAATCTAAATGTGAAAACAATATGACTGTACAAAGATATATTTAATTCTACTGACCTCTGTGCTCAAGTTTATGTGATACAGTATATCAGGACACATCTCTGTATAATGACATGGGTATGACACAGGTATTACAAGGAGAAGGTGACTTATGAGGACATAACCCATGTCCCCATTTTTCAAAACGCTTATAAATCATACAGAATGAGTTTTTTTGAGAAAGTAAAAATGCACAAAGTTTCCTGTGAGGGTTAGGGTTAGGTGTAGGGTTGGTGTAGGGCCATAGAATATACAGTTTGTACAGTATAAAAACCATTATGTCTATGGGATGTCCCCACTTTTCACAAAAACAAATGTGTGTGTCTGTGTGTGTGTGTGTGTGTGTGTGTGTGTTTTCTATCACAATTAAACTGGTATTCCTTGCTGAACATACTGTAATCATTCACACACTTGCTGCATAATATGTTGATATTCATGCATCCTATGAAACAATAATGACAATTCTGACATGCTCAGGGTTACACCTGCACAGTAACTAAACAAACACATTGATAAAACCCATACTCTTTACTTCAGTAATAGACTCATCAAACACACTACAAAAGGATTGTGCTTTCTCAGCAAACTCTTTGTGCATAGAGTTCCAAGCAGTCTTTAAATCTGCCCAATGCATAGGCCTACATA
The DNA here is from genome assembly GCF_003368295.1 of Carassius auratus. Taxonomy (NCBI): domain Eukaryota; kingdom Metazoa; phylum Chordata; class Actinopteri; order Cypriniformes; family Cyprinidae; genus Carassius; species Carassius auratus. The sequence goes on from NC_039263.1 coordinate 5,089,544, forward strand.
TCTCTCAATTAACAAAGGCAGCAGAAAAAGTCCCATTATTTGTGGTCCTCATTGGATTTCCTTTGTTATGTGTTGCTTCCTTTTCTCTGGTACCTCTAATCATACTCTTGGTTTAATGTTGTGGATTAGCCTGGCCTATTTACCCCCTCTCCATACAACTCTACATTACCTCGCACTCTTTCTCTTCCCCCCACTCCCATCCTCCAGCCGAAGCTCAGCCCACATGATCATGTAATCATGCACACCTATGCAGCTAGAATACTAAACACCATGCTGAAGCCCTGCAGAGAGCTTCTGAGGCAAGATATGCAGTTGTGTTTTGACTGTAGCTGCATGATTCTAGCAGAAAAATAACTGCAATTAGCGGTCGCTGTCAAATTAACTGCTGATAAACTGCTGAGCTGCGGTACTCTCTTAGTCAAAGAAGGTATACTCTTAAAAAAAAAAAGATTGACATTATTCAGATGCAGAGTCAAAACTGAAATAATAATAATTTTTATAAAACTGTATAAAAAGCATTGGAGTTAGAGTACAATATTGATCTTCTGTGGAACTAGCCTTCAGTTGTTGAGTTTCAAATATATTGACATTTGTATGCCTTACCCCTTAAAGGAATTCCGGAATATTTTTTTTTTTACTATTTCCAAAAACACTCTCTTTTGAGTTAGAGGTGCTGAAAACTGTTATTCAAGAATAACCTCTGCTAGTTTACGCATTTGCTTTGTTAATGTGTTAGATTTGTTTGCAGGTCTGCTTTAATGTACATTACTGGTTGAAGCTCACATTCCTACACGACTTGGAAACTTTATAAACTGAAGACTTCCTGATTTGGGAATTACCCCTGCGCCTATAACACATTTTGATGTTTTTTTTTTTTTTTATTATTTGAGAACTTAAAGTAAGAACAAAAGATTTCAATGATTGTAGAAGTGAAAAAACAAAAACAAAGCCCAGGATGTGCACAAAGGCCAGGTCAGTGTGCAGCAAGACATCCTCTCGAACGAGAAGTCCCAAAAGTGCTGTGCTGCTTCCAGAACTGTGGCCCACATATCTTGTAGCTGGGAAAGGCAAAAACCCTTTATGCATCCCTACAGAAATCCTTTTAAAAATACTCAGGAAGAAATATGACAAAACTCAGTTACACAAACTACACAAAAAGTGTGTCATAACCTAGATGTGTCAGGTCTCGCAGTATACAAAGCTTATTATTCACATGAGAGCCACTGTCCTGAACTCAGTGTCAGTGGGAGAAGTCTAGCGTACTTGAAGATAATGGTAAGACCCATCTAAGGTCAAACTATGGAAACCGTAGTGAAGGCTGGCAACAAATTTCCTTTAAGGCAATCGGTTCACTCCGTGTCATCTAGATGCAGTACTACAGCTCCTTCAGCTTGAATGGAGAAACACTGAAATATTCAAAACTTCATCAAGATTAAAAATCATAAAATAATGACATTAAGACAAGAATGGGATCTTAAATGTGTACAAATGCAGCAAAAGAAAACATTACAATTAGCTAAAATAATAAAATGAACATCAACTGCATATTGTGGTGATAACTTGGTATTCAAAACATAGTAAACCTATTATATGCTTTGTGCTGTAAGAGGAAGGTTTATTGTCAGTGTTTTGATATATGTTATCCAATGACTGGGAAATCTGTACATGATTTCATTGGATGCATGTGCAAATTTTGAACTTACTCCTTACTCGACTCAAATGTTGAACTTACTGAACTTACTTACAGCTAGCTGTGCGTTAAACAATTTGAATGCATGACGTGGAGGCCAAGAACCACCTGACGTGAAGTACATTAAAAACATTTATTACACGGCTCTGTGGAATACTTGATTCTGATTGGTCAGTCGTGACATTCTGATGTATGTTTTCCCTCGATAACAACCATTAAAAGCTGATAACCGGGCTCACCTGGGTAACTGAAGTCGGCACTATACTTTTTTTTTTTTTTTTTCACTAATCAGTTACTGGTGCCGAAATCACCAGCGAAATCAATCAATTGGTTGACCTCTAAACACGACTACAACATCATGGTTACAACCAGTTGTGAACGCACAATGCATGCAGCACCATTCATAATGAGCGATACTGTGCATTCTACCATCGGCCATGTTCTGCATTGTGGACAAAAACCCTCAATTGCACATTCTGAATGGTTTCGTGGATTAACAGGTCGTGGCTATGACAACAGAATTTGCCTCTATTGTGCATGTCGGTTAGACAGACTACATTTTCTCGCCTCACCCACCACGTTCATGAATGATTTTATGTCTCTGATATCTCACCCGCTGACTACAAATGTTGTTTTGAATGGGCCTAAGTGGTCATTGAGTGAACCAAAGTCTTCATCCTCAGGCTCAAAACAGCTGACGGTTCTCTCAGCCCATTTGCCAGCTTTGCCAATTGTTAGGTTCTTTATGACTTATGCCGCGTTTCCACCGAAATTACCCGGAACATTTGTACCAGGAACTTTTTTTCCCAGGAACTTTTTTCCCCCCAGACCTGTTGCTTTCTGCGTTTCCACCGCGGTGTAAAGTACCGGGTAGATTAGGCAAATAGACTGGTGACGTAGATCTGCGCGCGTTTCTCAATACAAAGTACCGCTGATAATTTTTTTTTTTTTAAAAAGTACGCTGATTTTGGACGTGCATCCTCGGTAGTTGGTTCAGACTTTGTGCATTCGTCTCAGGAGTGTGATATCTGCGACGACGCAAGTCCGGTAAATCTATAAACAGCAGCGTACTTGATAACTTCAGTCTGCTCGTCATGGCTACTGCAATTTTCCTTACTGTATATTTACAATAAAACGAAATATGATATGAAATACCACTGCGTCCTTTCGTTTTCATTTAAGCATAATAACAGCTGCAGAAATGTACTTAGTTCAGGGATAAGTGTAACGTTATATACAGCCATTACAATGAAAGAAATATTATATAGACTTGCCTTTTTATTTTCATTTTAACATATAGATAAATTGAATACAGACCAAAGAAAACCTGTTAGATTTACCCCGCAGCTGAATTATATGTTATGTTTAACCACTATAGACACATCAGAGCCAGCGGCACAGAAGGTCTATCCGAGGAGAGGCTGCTCTCTGCGGATACATGAGGACTGAGCTTCCGCTGATCGAGTGGAGCTCACCGTCTACAAGATCGGCGAAACACATTTTTTAAATAGGCATGATCTTTATAAATAAACCATAGATTTGAGTTTTAAACAACTACTTCTCGCCTGAAATACTTTTAAAATTACATTTCATGACACAATAACAGTAATATTTGAAAATTTTCCGAATAAATGGTGGTTGAACTCAACCAATGCAGCGTGAACTCAGATTGCTTTGGCTACTGCAATTTTCCCCTCAGTATATTTACAATAAAACGAAATAGGATATAAAATACCACTGCCTCCTTTCATTTTCATTTAAACATAATAACAGCTGTAGAAATGTACTTAGTTCAGGGATAAGTGTAACGTTATATACAGCCATTACAATGAAAGAAATATTATATAGACTTGCCTTTTTATTTTCATTTTAACATATAGATAAATTGAATACAGACCAAAGAAAACCTGTTAGATTTACCCCGCAGCTGAATTATATTTTATGTTTAACCACTAAAGACACATCAGAGCCAGCGGCACATATCAGAAGGTCTATCCCAGGAGAGGCTGCTCTCTGCGGATACATGAGGACTGAGCTCCCGCTGATCGAGTGGAGCTCACCGTCTACGAGATCGGCGAAACACATTTTTAAATAGGCGCTGTCTTTATAAATAAACAACAGATTTGAGTTTCAAACAACTACATTCTCGCCTGAAATACTTTTAAAATTACATTTCATGACACAATAACAGTAATATTAAGTACCGGACCAAGTCCCTAGTTCCTGGGTAAAGTTCCTGCGGTGGAAACGCGGCTTAAGAGAAGGGTATGCTGTCCAATTTAGTCACTGTTTGCCTCATTTTAACCAAGTGCTCCCCACAAGGATTGGATGCCAGGTGATTGTGAAATTAATTCCCTGTTGGAGAAAGGAGCCTTATAGGAAATGGCTCTGGCTTCTGGTTCCAGTGTTTTCAAATCCAAAAGAGCAATGGTGGTTGAACCCCAGTCCATTTTTTTGAGGTGGGACTGAACTCTCACACAGTGCAAGACTTATTTTTTTGGTGCTTGTTTCCAGTTAATTCTCTTTTTTTCTAAAGTAATTAAGAGCAGTAACTGACATTTCTATAGGTCTGTCTACAGGCTTATTGGTTCTAATAGCAGTTCATTCTCCTATGGTACTGTTGTCAAGTAGTTCTTCCTCACTTATGCTATCGGACCATATTACCTTGGTAACAGCCCCAGTTTGTACCTTTGAGTGGAATCTGTCACTGCAAGATCCTTCATCAGAAGGTTGGGGTTTAGTTTATAAAGGGCACCCAACCTTTAGAGTCTGGAAGAGCGATCTTCTTCTGTGGCACTTAAATTGCCTAGCGATTTTAGAATTTTTTCTGGTTTAGAGCTGTTTCCTTGTGGACATTCACAACTTTCATAATAGTCATCAGGGTGGTAAAAGCTGATAGTCAAGCACATAAAGCCATATGTGGAGGTTAATATAGAACATTCTTCTTTGGGTGCAGAAAAAGTTTCTGGCACTAAGGACAATTCTGGAGGCATGATTTGAGGCCCGGAGAATGGAGGCTGAGACATTTGATAGAGGTTCGGCCAGGCAGAGGCAGCCCAGTTCTCCTTTTAATTCTTTCTTTCTCCTCCATCACTTCTGGGTAAGATGTCTTGGCTCATACAGTATGTGGCTTATATGCCTTCCTGACATCTGCTTCCAGCAGTTCTTACAACAGTTTGGGAAGACAGAGTGTGTCTCTTGTTGGTGAGAGATTAAAAAGACCATTTTGAATCCAAAAGCCCCCTGCACATGAATACAAGAATGTCCCCTACTGTTTGCATCAGTGGTGCAGAGAGTGCAGTCTGGAGCCAGTTCACTGCCTAGTTGGTTCAGTGCTTGCATTCCTTCCAGCATTTTCTGCATCTCCAGCTTATGCTACACTTAACTCTTTCCCCACCAGTGTTGTCAACCTCTGCTAGAATTTTAATAATTTTAACAAAACTTTTATGTCCCCCAGAATATTTTCTTGCATATATGTCTGAACATACAATGTGTAAAAAGAATAACAGAGACTCTGCTTTTAAACAAAATATAAAATACAGTTGTTGTTTTTTTAATCAACTCTTAAATGTGGGTATGTTTCATAAAACAGCAACATTTTAAACAAAAAGCTGAGAAAAATTATGTTTTTCTCAAAGACTCTGTTCAGATCATATTCAGAAGAACGATCAAACCGTAGATGGAGCAGATCACTTCTATCAACACCTCTAAGATTCCACTTCCTGGGTCGACATTTCATTCGGTAATTCAGTTGACCGTTTTGATGTATATGTTATTTAATATTTGATGACCTTGTAATTTTACACATGCATCTGCTCACATATGCTTTTTCTTGTTTCTACTTTCTAATGTATTGTCATTTTCAATTCAGGCTTCAGACAGCAATCACATCTGCAGGGTTTACATAGCATCAGCTAGTGATGCAGCATCTCATTCCTTACAAAGGGAACCCATGTTGCATAACCAAAGGTTTGTTTTCCAATTGTATGTTCTGTGTTGCTAATTGCAAGAAAGGTGTTTTAATTTATGGTTATACTAATCAAAAAGCAAAACCGGAACAGGGGTTTGAGGATGCAAGAAAATATGACGAATGCAATGGATGCAGCATCTGCAGTTTACAGCTAAACCAGGGATTCTCAATTCAGGCCTTCAAGGTCACTTTCCAGGAGAGTTTAGCTTCAAACCTATTTAATACACCTGAGCAAGCTAATAAAGGTCTTCAGAATTACTGGAAAGTTACAGACAGATTCGATTTATCAAGGTTTGAGCTAAATGCTGCATTCATGCCATGTTGTAATTACCGTAATTAGGAGATGACAACACGTGACATTCCAATCGGAGCTGTTCACATCTTCCGACTCAGAATTATATATTGCTATGGCAACACTATCAATCCCAATATGAATCTGCGGCAGAAAGGTGGCACAGTGGTTACACAGTATAGATTGTAGCCTCCAGTTTACAAGATGTAACTGCGAGTTCTACAAAGATGTGAATCCTTTTTACAATCCTAATCTTGTGATTACAGTAATTAGAACTTGGCATGAATGCACCTAAACTCTAGAGGTAAGTGGACATCGAGTGCAAGAAGTCGGGAACTCCTAAGCTAAACTCTGCAGTAGTGGCCCTCCAGGGCTAAAGACGATTGACCCTGCTGTAAACTAATAGTTTCAGTGCTACTGCACAACACTGGCCAATAAACAGAACAGATTATATCATTAAGCCAATTATCTCTCTTAACTGACAGGTGGGACTTCCAATCCTACTGCGTTATGATTGCTCTCATTAATTTTTCTACAGGTGGTCGATTTTCTCCTCTTTAGGATTTCTCTTCTGGCAATCATAGCCAAGGTCAAAGGTCAGCTGATCAACTCAATGACCACAATAAGCAGAAGGTTCCATATATCTAGTCTGATTATTAACTCTGCTGCTCTGAAGGAAACTATATACAGCCACAGGGTACAATTATATTGGATTGGGGGTAAGTGTTGCAGATGTGAACCTTTGTGATGGATGTGCTGTGTGAATGGAGTTCGTCATTGACTGATAAAAGCTAATAAACATCAACACAACAGTCAGAAGGAAACACATTAGCCATACGGTTACAAAACATTCAGATGAGCTAAATTAATTACTCTGTGACTGAGGGAAAATCAGGAGCTTGGATTCATCACGAGATTAGAGAGGGATTGTTAACCTTTAAAGTGTCTTATTTTGTACAATACAGCACTTCCCCATATATTTAGAATGACTGCGCATAATATGCAATCATTTTCCTTAATGATCAAATCCATTATCCCCTGGTGTGCCCACCAGTGAACCCTCAGAGATCTGAGATGAGAATAGATGCGAGACTGCAAAAAAAAAAAAAAATCCTTCACATCAATACAAGGAAAACTTCTGTGTAATCCACTGTGAAGAAAGAAGCTGGATGTGTTTATTCTGAGTGTGTTTGATGTGAAACCATAAGACACGTCGTTTTGTTTTGCAGAGGCGGTGGTGCTCATGGGATATGGCAGCTGCAGTGCCAGAGGCCCTTCCCCCAGAACAGTATTCATCCCGTGTGTAAAGCTTAGCAGAAAATTACTCGAAAAATCCATGCAATGAAAAGAATGTATTCAGTACCCATAACTTTATTCAAAGGCATGACCCTGTAAGCAGAGCTTGGAAAGCTCATTATTTAAAGGTACAAGGTTCTGAGAGACCTGCAGATCATAAAAAAAGATTGACAAAAAACCCATTTGAAAGCAACCACATAGACAAGTTTTCTGCGTCTTAGCTTGGATGTTTAATAAATCACTACACTGTATGAATATTGTAATATCTTAGAGTTTCTTCAACTTTTATGCTTTTTTTAAACAATGGATGCTTTTTCCCCCTAAAACAAATTTAAAGAGCACCTAATATGGCATTTAAAATGTTCCAAATATTGTTTTAGAAGTCCCCAACAACAGTTTTGCATGCATGCAATGACAAAAAAGACTTTAGTTTTTTTATAATATGCATTTATTTTTACCTGTTTTGACAGCGATTCTCAAATGATTCGTTTAGTGATACACTTTTCAAAACCCCGCCTTTACGTGACGTTAGCAAGCCCAGAGTTCATATTGTAAAAGCACAGTCTTTGTTTGCATTAACTCGATGCATAAACATAACGTTTTTACAAAAAAAAAAAAAAAAAAGCAGTAACGTTACGTTACTACGAGGTATGCCTCTATTCTTATAGAAAACTCCGAAAACAACGACAAACAATTCACATATCTCAATACAATTGTCATTGATGACCTAGAAGCTAAACGCTGCTTACACAACAAACCAAACAATTATTAAGCATGCTACATACAACATAAAAGCAACAATTATTAATAACATACTTAAAGGTTGTGATACGGAGGAGGAAGCTGATGCAAATACACTTGGAACTGAACCTTCCTTCAATATCAGCCGGCTCGCAAATCCAAGTTTGATTGCATTTAAGTTGGTAAAGCAATCGTCTTCAAAATGGCGTGAACAAAGCACAAGGCTCGGACTATACTTCTGTGGTACAGTTGTATATATGAATTGTAGCCACTTAGTCTTCAAATGCTCATCCTTGGGCAGATGAAAAAAGTTTGCTTTTGAGTCGCACTTCAGAACACATTGCTCGTTGCCATGATGCTTTCTAGTTTTCACTGGCGTCTTGGAGCGTAATAAGTGGGCGTGTTGTATTCAAATAACTTGACAAGTTGACATCATCTAGTCAGAGTAAAAGCTTCGATCTTCTAACGATTCATAAAAATGACTCACAATCGACTCTTACTTTTGAAAGACAATAACTTTATATACGGTGCACTGTCATATTACAAACTTTGCAGGATGTTTTTGTTCACTTAGATCTATGTTACACACTACATGAGAGGTAAGTTTCAAAATTCCATTATAGGTGCTCTTTAAATGTTTTGCAAAAAAAAAAAAAAAAAAAAAAAACTTGCACTGCAATGTATAAATGCTGGGTTTATTTTGTCCAAGACCTTGAATCTTAAAATATGAAAATTGATTATAAAATATAATATATTATTTGATTAAATTATGATATTTAAACAAAATATACCATATTAAAATACAGAACAATATAGAAATAGAACAATACAGAAACCAGATGTATTTCCTGAGTTAAAACTACTTAGCCAAATGTTGTTTCTTATCCAGCAATTTTCACCTTAATTTCTACAAGTTAACATACTTATTTACCAGGCAGAAAACAGAAAATGCTCTCTATGAGATTAGCACGAAATCATTTTTTAAATAGTAATATTTAAATGTAATTTCCACTTGTAAAATTTGATAATTCCACTCAATCCACTTGAAAAATGACAGAATTCTTATATGTATATTCCCAGTTGAATATTTTTTTTTTTTAAATATAGACAATTCAGTCTAAGAGTGTGAATCGTTTGTTAGAGTAAAAGTGCACAGGGCCAAAGGTGTGCATAAAGAAAACACACCCAGCTTTGTCAAACAGGACTCTAAACTTAAAAAAATATATAAACTTGAGGGCAGGCTTAATCTTTCATTGCATGTTTCTTATCTTTCATAGCGTTTCTCCAAGTGTGGTGGAGAGTTTTAATGAAACCCAAACAAAGGCTACGGTTGAGGGATTTGTTTTTGTAACTCATTTAGCTTTCTTGCAGGCAGACCTACTGTAGCTTGCAAGTTAATCATAAATCTGTTTTGTTTTGTTTGTCAGAAAAAAAAGTACATCAAATGTGATGAGCATCCATAATGTGTTTTTGAATGAAAGTAACACTTTAGAATAAGGTTCCATCAGTAAATGTAAGTTAACTACTTAAGGCCTGGTTCACACGGGACGATTTTAAAATTGTCGGCAGATTTTCCAAACCTGAGAGACCCCACACACGGCGATAAAAAATCACGGGTCTAACAGTTTTGGTCGCTCCGTGTGTGGTGTGCAGCCACACGGCAATATCAACACATCACACACGAACCGATTTGACTCCCGAGCATTCCCAGGTCAGACGGGAAATCTCACAAAATCCCTCGAGATCAAACGTGACTTTAGAGTAAACAATCATGGCGGACAAAGAGGATGCAGTGGCCATAGTTTGTGCTTTGTTTTTAACGGGAAAAAAAACATAAGAAAAATAAGAAAAGGCGATGGTCAAAGAGGTGGAGACGACGCGAGCATGGACTATACTTGCTATATCATGATATGGAGATAAGTTGTTGTTTTATCTCATAGAAATGTTGTTACGTACTACACAGATTAATAACCGTTGAAATAAACGTTCATATATTAGTTTCCATGTACTCTGGTGGACTGCAGTTGTGGATGTAGTTATGCCCATCGACTTTATTTGTATTTGTTATATTATATACGCCGGCTGTTTTGAGTTTGTTTCCCGGTACTATCACTGCCTCGTCACCTCGCTTTCTGATTGGCTACACGCCACAGTCCACAGGCTGCGTGATTGTTTGTCCTCGGGGGACACCACACACGAGAAGAAATCGGGCCAAATAAATCCAACATGTTGGATATCCCCGATTTGAGATCGGAGCGGTCCCGACATTCTTCCGAGCAGAGGAGATTAGTCTTAACACACCACACACGGCAGGAATATTTGATCAGATTATTTTACGATAATCGGAGCATCCTAAGATTGTCGGAAGGGCTGAATCGGGGCTAAAATCGGCCCAATTATCCTGCCGTGTGAACCAGCCTTAAGTTAACATGAACTAAGCAAGAACAATCTTTCTACAGCATTTATTAATCTAAGTTAATGTTAATTTCAACATGTATTAATCAAATCAAAACTGTTAATGAGCATAAACTAACAATGAATAACTGTATTTTCATTAACTAACATTAACAAAGATGAATAAATACACCTATAAATGTATTGTTCATTGCTTCTTCATGTTAATTAATACATTAACTAATGGACCCTTATTCTAAAGTGTTACCGAAATTGGCTCAGGATTGAAATTTTATCAAGGCATGTCCTTGGTCAACTTGGTAGATGTTAATATTTGTGCTCATTTTTTGGACAAGCGCAAAAAAGTAAAAGATAAAATTAAAACAAATCCCCCATCCCCAGCATTTAAGCTATGAATGGTGGCACCTCCAGAAAAATAAAGTCATCAGCTTTGTGTGTCTGATGATACATTGCTCAGGAAGGATACCGTGGTCAATAAATCAATACAAGCAATCTTTAAACTACTCCTACAGTCTGGTGACAACTCAATAATCAAACCTTTTCAGTTGTTTCCGTTGTTTAGTTACCACCCATCTTTCACAGTCATATTTTACTGTGTTCTTGCAGGAAAAGCTGAGCAGTTTGTTATGGATTTTCTCGAACCATCCTAGTGTTTGAATACCATGCAGCATTAAATGTATATGAAATGCAATAAGTTAATAACTTATAAGTCAGCATGAAATAAAACAATTTATTTTTTAAAATGCATGTTCTAGATCTTATCATGAACAATTTTGTACACACTCCGTAATTTGTCAGATGATTTGGTTACATATTAATAGTTTAAAAGATCTGATTCTGCTACTGCTTGATCTTGACTTGAAGTCTTTTTTTTATGATTAAGGATTTAAAGTATGCGTTCAGTACAATCATACACACTTATTTTTCACATAGTTGGATCAAAATTGTGTTGATGATACTGTGAATAATCCATGGTTTTATAAAATTCAGCTTCTGTTACTGCATATACAAAAGCTAACTAAAAACCAATGAGGCGTTTAGAATGGAGAAAAGGTTCATTATGTCCAAACGTATCTGTAATATTGTTATACACACAAGTTGTGCTGCTGGATTATTGATTTTCACTGCTAAAGCAGAGGAAAAAATATCAACAAAATGTGAAAAAGATAAACATTCAAATGTAGCTTTAAAATACGGGTGCATCAAAAACATTTGTAATTAATTTAGTGCAAAGCAAGTGTATGACATTCAACATTTCTGTAATTTATCACACTCAGATATGTACATATCCAATTCACTTGGTAGTCTAAGAATATAAGCATTTATAAGTTTCCCTTTACAAATGTATTCCCTTTATTTTTTTTACAAATAAGATAAACATGCTCCAATGGCAAAGTGAATTGCAAGGTGTTGCCAGTAATTGCAGTTCTTGCTACAGGAGATATATATATACATAAAAAAATAATAAAATCACATCTTAGCTGTGCACAGCTCAATAGTCTGCAGTGCAGGGGCAGCTGAGGAGCAATGAATGTGCTTTACACAATGCACATAGCCATCAGGAAATACTTACAGTAACACCTCTGAGGCTGCGGTGAGAACGTTTGGACTTCATCGCCCACATCTATTTATTTTTTTTCTCCCTCTGCACTTTTCCTTCAGTCCGCACAGCTCACCTCATTTGGCACTTGGCATCAGTTCTGTCACATTTTCGAGAAAGGCCTTACAGGTATATAGCTGGTGGTCAGATTGCTTTGTCAAATAATCAGCCTTCTGGGATTGCGCAGGATCTGAGCGACAGGTTTTCGGGGCCTCAGGGATGTCTCACCCGAGGTCTCGCCTCCATCCCTTCAGCTTTTAAAGGTCTCCCCTCTCTTTTTCTACTGCCTCAGCCATTTCCCTCTCAAGAATATTCTTGTTCCTCATGTCCCCACCGGGCCGCTCTTGTTATATCCATTACCCTTTTATTCAATCTACCTACCAGGAGCAACACACCCACATTATTCCCATCTCACCTGCTCATTTTCTGCGATCCTTTCCTGCAGGCCAGTCTAGCACTATTTGGAAGGGATTCGTTTCCCAAACAATATCTGCGCTATCAGGAGCTCCTGCAGGATTTCATTTGTGGGTATGCACATAGGGGAAATGTTTCTGAAAAACAATGCTAAAATGTTTAAAAATTCAATGTGTGCTCATGTTAAAATTTCATCTCGGAGAGCAGTTTCTTGAGAATTTGTAGCATTCATTTTAACTTTACACAATCCTAGAGACATTAAGCATCAGAGAGAGAAATGTAGTGTGCATCCATCTTTAGAAACTGGTCGATGAACTTTCATTTTTTCAGTAGCCTATGGAAGCCCATTTTTCATTTTTCTCACAATTGTGAGTTTATATCTCACTATTCTTCTTCTTTTTCAGATTTGATATTAACAAAGTATAAACATGCAATTCTGACTTTCCCTTGCAATTGCATGTTTAAGCAAATTGGACATTTTTCTTGCAATTCTGATTTCTTGTACCAGAATTGTGAGATAAACTCTGAGGGGTATATACATTTTTTTCTAGCATTGTGAGTTTATATCTTACAATTCTGAGAAAAGAAATGCAGAGCTATGAAGTTATATTTCACAATGTTTACTTTATTGCTCAGAATTGCAAGTTTATCTTGAAATTCTAACCCCCCCCCCCCCCCCCCCTTGCAATTGTAAACTTGCATTTGCAAGAAAAATAGAATTGAGATAACAATGACTTATTTTTATTTTATTTTTTAGTCAGTGGTGAAAACTGGCTTTCATAGTAGCTCAGTAGCATCAGTCAGTAAGTTTACATGGACAACAAAAATCTGATTTTAACGGGAATAAGACAATACTCTGATGAAGAATCTACCATGTAAACATAGATTTTTGATTAAAGTAATACTCATAGTAAACACAAATCAAATTAAGACGTTGATTATTCCTATTTTAATCGCATTATTAAAGTGCAGTATTCACATGAACACACCTTAATCGCACTGTGAACGCTGTGTAGGACTTTTATTGCGTTTTGTGACATGATACACACAAGGCTGTGGTCGACCGTTTGACAGCAGACAAAGGAGCATGGCTTCAACAAAGCCATCGCTTGTTTGCATGTATAGCATGACAAATAATTAAATGCACTTGAAGCTTTTGTAAAATTAAAAATGAAACACCCAAAAGGGGACGTCAGATGGCGTCACGTGGGGAAGTAATGATGTGTGCCATTAACCTATCTATGTACTATAACATGTAAAACGGAACATGGAATGAATATTCTAAAAGCAACTCATGCAAACTCTTTAATCATAACATTGCCTTATTTAGAATAAGGTGAATTAATTAGATTAATGATGTCCATGTAAACGTAGTCATTAAAGACTGGAGCAATGATGCTGATGTAAATTCAGCTTTGCATCTCAGAAATAAATCATATTTTAAAGTAGTTTAAAACAGAACCGATTGTTTTAAATTGTAATAGCATATCTCCTATATAACTCAATCATCATTTTTTGAAAATGGATCTCATCTGAAACATTCTTCTGGGATCTATTGAGATTTATTGTCTGCATATGGGCATTTTTGAAGTTCACGTGCTTTTGATGTGTCCACATATAGTATTATAAGGAAAATAATTTATTATTATTAGATTGTATGTGATGCTGCTACTAAAATGATCATTTCTGAGCAGGCTGTGATCAGGCTCCCTTATCGATAAATTTAATTTTTACATTTTTTAATGAGGCATCAGCAGGCAGTATTTGAACAACCAACCGTTATTTGACCCAGAATGTTAGCAAAAAGGTCTAAATCCATAATGAAGATGCACCAGGCAGTCAGAATAATCGTGCACAGCAAGAAAATTAGCATTATGGTATTCAACAAAGGTCAACATAAATGAGGAGATGCCCCGTGAAAATACAATATCTGCGTAATTTAGCAAAAAGATTGTGAGGGCAAATCAAGATTTTTGGATGGGATTGACAAGGATGCCTGTGAACATCTGTATGTCTGTGTGAGTTGTTATTGCTTGCACCTTCTGCATGGTTAAGCAGATAACCTCTTGTCGAGCATACTGAGGGCCGGATGGCACCTGTGTCTGGCACCCCTGCATGAAGTGCTGACTAAAAGATTACACAGAGCCCAAAATGGCCCTCAGACTCACCCACGCTTCAATCTCCCCCTTGAGCCCAGTAAAAGGGGCATCCAAATTGTCCTATTGACTTTAGGACCATATGGGCAAGAATAAGTAAGTGAAGAGCAGGGAGGAAAACCGGAGTGATGAATGCCTTGTCTTACAGAAGACGGATATTTGAGACACCCTGGAGGAGATGAACAGTACTGCAGATGAATTAGTTGTTTGTCAGTTGCTACACATAGAAAAATTGCTCACTGATGTGTCACTGATTAACCCATCGCTCACTCATGTGTATAGTTCACCTTATTTGAGGTCTAATTATTAAACAAAACTAAATCATTTGTGGCTAAATTGCAACAATTTTTGCTCTGTTTTCAAGTGAAAATATCCAAACGTCACAAAGAATTAGATTTGTGTAGCAGAGCTTCTAGTAGATACACAGTAGCAAGACACATAATAATAAAATAACATGTATAGGAAGAAGACAGACACAAAATAATAATTTAAATATTTTATATTTCACAATGAATCAGCCAACTCTTGTCAAAATAATGTTATATTTATGAAAGTCATGGCATTTGCCAAGTACGGTCACCCATACTCAGAATTGGTGCTCTGCATTTAACCCATCCAAGTGCACCAAGACTCGAACTGATGACCTTCTGGTAACTAATCCGGCTCTCTAACCATT
Source organism: Carassius auratus (assembly GCF_003368295.1). NCBI lineage: Eukaryota > Metazoa > Chordata > Actinopteri > Cypriniformes > Cyprinidae > Carassius > Carassius auratus. The sequence goes on from NC_039263.1 coordinate 5,104,794, forward strand.
AGGCCACAGCTGCCCCCTATATAATAAATAATATAATTTATTCCTTTATATTAAGAGTTGGTCGGGCCCTGATTTGACAGACTTTTTAGATAGTAGCTCTTAAATAAATTCATTCATAATAACAAATCAAGGAACAGAGTAATACAGGTAGCTAAAATCAACCAAATCTTCAATAAACAAAGCAACAACAATAATAACAATAAATCCCAAACAGCAACAGTTTTTTAATGTACTGTAATAAATAATAATGACCAAATATGCCCTAATGAAATGATTATGGATCATCTGTAGGGGTTATCCTTCAATTCATAACAACACCAACAAATCACACATGATTTACAGTAAGAACACTGGCTGTCTGACAGGAATCTGACCAGCAGGTGGCGCTGTTCAGGCATGATGAAGCTCGCCGAAGAGAGAGAGAGAGCATATAGACACAGAAGAAGAAGAAGGAGGCGCTGTGGTCCGTTCGTGCTGAGGCGGGAGATGGGAAAGTAGAGCACCCACATCAGGACGATCATCATGTCTCCAGGCGTCTGGTGTGCAGAGAGATGTCCACCATAAATCAGACATAGAAACAGGGCCAACACTCACCCAGACCCCCATGGGACGATGGATTCTTCTGCATTTTACATGAATCGAGGCACAGCTGTTCTTAAGCATTTTAACGGGATCACAGTGCTTTATCAGTTTATGAAAAAAGAGCATCAGGTAATTCATCTTACTAAAGGCATTCAATAACTAGCGTTCTCTCTGTATAGTCCATAATTTTAAACTATTTCAAGTTCCCACTATGTTATCATTAAAATGCAGAGTGAATGAAAGATTCAAGGGGCAACGGCCTTGTAGTTAACTCTTTCCCTGCTGGTGTTTTTACCAAATGATGCCAGTCACCACCAGAATTTTTGATCAAATATGAATATTTGAACACACAAAAAAAAGAACAGAGCCTCTTTATTTATTTTGTATCAATACTTGAATGTGGGTAAGTTTCACAAAAACAAAAAAAAAAAACCCTGAGAATATCACCTTTTCTCTTGTTTAGTGTGTCCATATCAGATTCAGAATAATCATCAAAACATAAGAGAAGAGATGGCTTCCATCAACACTCCAAAAGCTTGCACAGTTCTATGTCAACATTTCATTCACTAATGTTAGACAGTTTTGATTAATATGCATACATTATATTTATATGTACACGTGATTGCTTGTTTCTGCTGCTGCTTTGCTGTGTTTTGATCCAGATGTTCAGTACTATTTTAGAAAATGTGTAATAGCACAGAAAGCCAGAAAAAAATGTTGAAAAGGCGTTGTCTCATAAATAATGGAAAATTGGCAATGGCAGGGAAAGAGTTCAAATACGTGTTTTTGATCAGTGATGCTGCTGGGTTCAAGTCAGGCTTCCTTCTCTGCCCTCAATTTTCCAGTGTCCTTCAATAAAATGGAAAAAGTGACCAGGTAATTTGCAGGACTGGACTGGAACTATTAATTTAATAAAATACTATAAAAAGCCATGTACTGGGGTATCCCCAACTAAAGATTTTCATAGTCGAATCTGAATTTTTTAATCTTGCCAATATTCGACTGATAGTCGAATCATATGTAGGGCGAAATACATTGAGTCGAGTCAGACATTTGACAGCCATACTGATGTTACACACAGGGAAAATGTGTAATGAACGCGTCGCAGATACAAACTGGGAAAATAATGTTTTATGTTTCGATTGAAAGATTAGTTAAACCGTTTTTCTTTTCTATTTTTTTTTTTGTGCACTCATTATTACGTTTTCCTGATATGACAGAAGTTAATGTTCTGGGTGTTTTGAGCCGAGCGTGCTGAAGATGACCAGTAGAGTGACGCATGTGATGGCAAGTTTTTAATCAGTGGGATTAAACTCATCATTTCATATAGAATATGCTTTGTTATTTATGCAACAAAACATTAATAACTTTTGGGCTATCTGCAAAAAGGGCTTGAATGCACATGAACGCATGTGTGGCTCTGAATGAACTAATCATTTTTCAAAATTCAAAGCGTTTTATTATAATGATGTTCTCATTATAATGGTATGTGTATGACTGTCCCAGTAATAGTTATTAATATTCTGCATTGTTGTTTGTGCTGCTCGCGCTGTGCGCTGAAGAGATATCACCGTAAGTACTACATTGAAGTGCTTGTCTTAAAACCAAAACCATCTTATATCAGGTAAATAATATATCCACGATATATATACACCAGCTGGGATGTTGGACTGAAATCACTTGTACCCTACCTGATCGGAAAAAATCCAGCCTCTGTCTTGTGTCAGTTTGAGTCTTGTTAAATTTAAAATTTGTTCACGCACCTTAAAATATTTATTTGAAAATTCTTTTTATTTCAGATTCTTATTTAAAGCTTTATCATAATGGGCTGTATATTAACTTATCGGAGGAAAACTGGTAGTTCTATGTGAAATCAGACATTTGAGCTCCCCCATAGTCAAAATGGCATAATCAATAACATCCCACAAATATTCAACTGTGACATTGGTAGTCGAATCAGGCTCCTCGAATCGAAGCATCAGATCGTCCACTATTCGGGGTCACCCTTACCATGCACAATATTTCTTATTGTCCAATACAATAAAATCATGACGCATGCATTGAGTGATTCCGTGCTTCAGTTGTTCCTCAGGTGTAGAGTCTGGTTTCTGTATTTAGCCAGACTCCCACGCGATGCAGGGGCCTCAGTGGGCAACACCATGTTGCGGGCAATCCTGGGAGACTTAGGTGGGTGTATGGAAGCTTGAGCTGGCTTGGGGGATGGGGTGGGAGTGAAGATGAGGAGAGTTCCAGATGTATTTAGGCATTCCATTAGCTGCATGCCAACAGTCAGGCCAGCTGCCACGCTGGGATGCAGGGACTCTTCCCCCAGGAGTTCCCTCAACATCAGGATCCCCGCTGTCCTTAAAAGTGAGAGCAGGTCAGATTTAAAAGGAAAATTAGCTGATTATTACACATTAGCCATGAGGTGAACTATTGCTTTAAGGTATGTACATAAAACACAGATTTTATTGACACAGACAGAAATTTTATATATTATTTTAACTGAAAATCTTTCAACACATTCTCACTCCAAACTCGTCACATGTTGACATTTGGTCAGGACTCTTTAGAGTCACTTGTCGATGCACAGGGTGCCCCTTTAGCATGATTTTTTAATTACGCATTTGTAGCCACATGACCCGACCCCTGCCCCTACAACTACTATCTGTCAATAAAACACAGGATATAACAGGCAGGTACAAATACAGTAATAATTTGTTAAAAAATATTAATATTCCAAGTCTTCCAAGGCAAAAGATTGATGTGAGAGGAATAGATGCAATCTTCGTCCTCTATGAAGCCCCTATCCTGTGTGCAGTCTGTGCACGAAATCAAAAATTGCCACCAGAAGAAGCATTACGTCAGCTTTGGTTATGAAATGCCATTGGGTCTTGCATGTCTCCTGACTGACTGCATTATGCTTAAGTACGGGAGTACTTAATGTTATATTCTCTTCTTCGCATAAAGCTATCGGATGGCTTCAGAAGACTTGGAATGCAACATGGCTTGTTTGTAATACTTTTATACTGCTTTTTTATAGTCAGTTTTTGTAATAAGTACTGTACTTTTTACTTGCCTGATGTGTTTTATATTGTTCTAAAGGGGTAGGTGCTTCAATTAAAGTATATATTTATTAGTGGTCGGCAGTTATCGTGCTGCGTTAATGCGAGATTCTTATCGGGCGATAAAAAAAATATTGCCGTTAATCTATTCTCAAAGTTGGGTTGGGAGCTGGGTCTATACTAAGCGAGCGATGATGACTTTCACCTTGATATTTTATATAACCGACTGGCTGAGGCCAGCCTAACGGACAGCGACACTGAACCGAGCTCTCTTCTGCGAAGTTCTCCTCAAAGTCCCTCCTACACCAGAACGAACAAATACAAATCGCAGTTTGAAACAAACAACAAGATGTGAAAGAGCCCGATTCAGTACTCGCGGTGTTCTGGTGTTCAGGGCTCACGCAGAGAAGGCGTCTCGAGACGCTAAAAATAAGCGTTTTCAAGTGTTTTGATCAAAACACTTGAACATCGAATTTGCTTATTTTTGCTCTAGTGCCGACAAATACATACAAAATATGTCAAAATATCCACCTTGGAAATTATGCTCGAAAAAACTGTCAGTTATTTCTTAAGTGAAAGTAAACAGTTGAGGAAAAATGGGATGTGTATTATATTGGATGCGTTCATCGCCTCTTAAAAGGACCGCGCCAAATTTAGCTACTGGCTGCTGTAATGTTAATCCAAGAAAATGAAAATGAAAATCACCCACTGCTCTTGACTACTTTGTAGTTTTAACAGTCAAACCAAAAATTATTCAGACACCAGATATATTTTTTGATATATATATAGCAAAACTGTAATAATGTGAGAAATGTTGAAGGTGTCTGAATAAATGTAGGTTTGATTGTATAGCCTATTTCATTGTCACATTGAAGACTATCCAGTGTTTTTTTACATTTAATTATTTAGTTTCTGTACCTTGACATCTACAAACCTTAAACATTGTGTAACAACCTTAAACATTGTGTAAACAGCACAAATAAATAAAAATAAACGAACATACAAATTAGACAATTTCAAACAGGGCCCACAGGTGCAACCTTCACCGGGTCCCAGCTTGTGCAATGTGGAATAAGTTTACAGCTTTTTCAAGCAGGTTGTGATGCATTTTGGAAACAGGAGATGTACATTTCTAATGAACCATCTAGCTTGATAAACCCCTTCTCAAAGACTTACTGTTTGTCAATTTTATTTGGGTAACACACATATTCTGAATGCCGTCTGCAGAATTCGAATGAGCCATTTTAATCGAGATTAATGTAGATTAATTTCAAGATCACAGTATGATTAATCTAGATAGAGATTACTCACTATTAGAAAATACAGACTTAGTTTCCACTGTTATGCTGATGATACTCAGCTATATTTCTCAACGAGACCAGATGAAACTTATAAATGATCTAAACTAAGAGAGTGTGTTAAAAATGTAAAAGATTGGATGACCAATAATTTATTAAATTCGGTTAAGACAGAGATATTAATTATTGGACCAAAAAAACAGTACACAGAATCTTGTAGATTACAATTTCCAACTAGACAGTTGTATTGTTACTTCCTCTACAGTCAAACATATGGGCAACTTGTCTTTTGAAAACCATATTTCCCATCTTACAAAAACTGCATTCTTCAAACTTAGAAACATTGCCAAGCTACGAAACATGTTACCTGTTTCTGATGCAGAAAAGCTAGTTCATGGATTCATGACCTCTAGACTGGACTATTGTAACACACTTTTTCTAGGTGGTTTTCCTGCATCTTCAATAAACAAGCTACAGGTAGTCCAAAATGCAGCAGCTAGAGTCCTTACCAGGTCAAGAAAATATAATAATATTACCCCAATTTTACAGTCTCTGCACTGGCTACCCATTAAGTTCCGTATCCGGTTACATCGAGTGATTCAGATACCAATACACTGCAGTGAAGACAATGCTGAATAAAGTCGTAGTTTTTGCTATTTTTGGACCAAAATGTATTTTCGATGCTTCAAAAAATTCTAACTGACCCTCTGATGTCACATGGACTACTTTGAATATGTTTTTATTACCTTTCTGGACACGGATAGTATAGAGTACACACTTTCAATGGAGGGACAGAAAGATCTTGGACTAAATCTAAAGTATCTTAAACTGTGTTCCGAAGATAAACAGAGGTCATACGGGTTTGGAACAACAGGAGGGTGAGTCATAAATGACAAAATTTTCCTTTTTGGGTGAACTAACCCTTTAACAACGCGCTAAAACGCGGGTGAACAAATATTCTGTTACATTATTTTACAGTAGCTAATCTCATTATAATATGACAGACTTGCCCTGCATATGTTGCAGTTCACAGTATTTTCCTTTTCATAGTGTTTTCCAATAATATTTCAAGCAATTAAAAACCATCATGGTAACAGTGCACATCTGAAGTGTCTCTGCAGGAAATAATGCATAATTTTTTGGCTCTAAGATATCGGCCAAATTCTCTCATCAGTTCGATAACGATAAAGTTAACATTTATCGTCCAATACAGATATGGTGGCCGATATATCGTGCATCCCCACTTTTTACATATTCCTGTCCGCAATTTAATTCACCCATTGTCCTTTTTACACACTGAGAAAAGACCTGTTTACTACCGTTATGAATAAATGTTGACAGGACTGTAACGAGGATGTAGCCTGTTCATTCAGTCATTCAATGAACAGAACGAATTTGTGTATAACGAGGTAAAAAAATTAGTAGGCCCAAAAGGTGCTCATGATTTACTTAAAGTGAGCAAACTAATTAGTAAATCATGCACATGATGTGCTTAAATTACCAAATGGTTCATGGATTTACTTTACACAAGGAGCCAGATTAGTAAATCATGCTGAGGTATTAGTAAATTGTAGGAATAAATTGTCAATTTGTGTTAATTTTCTGCATGTCATGTCCACTGTTCTATGGGAATCAAACATTTTCAGATCCCAAGAATGCATGATTCTGCCCTTAAACCAAAACATATAAAACATGTAATTACTTATTCGCATGGTTAATTAACTACTGACAATGAGAGGGGCTGTGATGGTGCATTTGCCGACCCAGCGGTGGACAAGGCCCCAGGAGTTTCTATGGGAAAATATGAGACATTTAATAGCCCTTTTTTTTTTTTGCATATAACCAAAGCTCTCTGCATAGTACCGCAATCAATATCACACACTGCTATTATATCATCATCTGTAAACTGAATATAGAAATTGTACGTAAACTCTAAACACGTCTTCACCACTGATGCCATTTTCTTCTCCACACAAAGCGAGCATTTGTGTGGGAGCAGTATAGACACCCGAGGTGGCCCTGCCACTACCGACAGCTCTACTGCTTCAAAATGGGCTGCACTAACAATGGGATTTCCTGCCCCCCCAGCCCCCAACTCAGCTACTCCTGTCAATCAGAAGGCTGCCATTTTAAAACTTCGTCCAGCCTGTCTGCTTTACATCCGTGCTTCAGCACAAGCCAGACGTGTGGCATCTTTTTCATCACTGCCTGTTTTTCCATTTCCTTTCGTTTTCTTCTTCCTTCATAAATAGGCCTTTGTTCTCTGGTCCTACATCTATTTTTATCCCACCATTTCCACGGGAAGAGTCATGCTGATGACGATGCTTGGGAGATTTGCTCCTGGTCACCATGGCAACACTATCAGAAGCTTGAGTCAAACAGGCTCATGCTCGCTGTCTCTCTAGAACATGCCTTGTTTTTTTTCTCCATTCTCATTCTGCTTCAGCACCATTTTGATTCACTTAGATTTTATGTAATGTCATGATGCCATGCCATTCTCAAATGCTGTTTTTCGTTCATACTAGACTAAGTAGGATTCTCAAGACCCCAAACCACCCATCCCCCCCAAACATGCAAATCAAGCCATGTTGTTTTCATTCCCCTCATCCACCCCCTTTCTGCACCGGATTGAGCTGTCTTTACCTACTTGAACCAACTGGCGTGCTGTTGTAGAGTGAATAAGAGCCACCAGACTTGTTTTGTATGTTCTATTGGATGTATTATAGCAAACACTGCTAGCAACCTTCCCAAAGGCCGGGTAATACAGCATGGCCAATGATAGCGTTGACACTCAACATTACCCTTACAACAACAAAAAAAAAACTTTTTTTTATTATATATTAACAATTAATAAATTAAATACATTGCTTCCTATATATATATATAGATAAATTGATAAATTGATAATTGATATATATCAGCTATGCAAAAAATAAAGTGAGATGTAAACACACACATAACGCCCCCCCCCCCACCCAATAAGTCTTAAAATGTAGTGCAATTTTTGTCTTCATTGCTTTATATGTATTTGTATGTATGTGTGTGTGTGTGTGTGTATATATATATATATATATATATATATATATATATATATATATATATATATATATATATATATATATATATATATATATAAAAAACATAAATGCTGAATGTATTATAGTATAATGAAAATAATTAAAATGGATACTTCTATGACTGCTTCACCAAACAGATCTGTGTAGCAAAATAAATTTGTATTATTATTGTTATTATCATTATCATTGGAATTAATGGAATTTTGGTAATTGTATATACACTGATAAGCCACAACATTAAAACCTTCTTTTGCAGGTCCCCCTCGTGCAGCAAAAACCGCTCTGATGCATTGAGGCATGAATTCCACAAGACACCCGAATGAGTCCTGTGGTCTCTGGCACCATGACTTTAGTAGCAGGTACTTTAAGTCCTTAAAGTTGTGAGGTGGAGAATCTTGTGCCTATTGTAAGCTATTTTGACCGTGGAGGGATCTTGCTGACAAATTTTGGATTAATTGTAAAGGTCTGATAGAACTGGCTGTAAGTCCTGCCAAGAGAGCATTGCAATAGTCCAGCCTGGACAGAACAAGAGCTTGAACAAGGAGTTCAAGCATGTTGCAGCATGTTCCGAAAGAAAGGGCCTGATCTTCTTAATGTTGAATAAAGCAAATCTGCAGGACCGGACAGTTTTAGCAATGTGGTCTGAGAAAGTCAGATGATCATCAATCGTAACTCCTAAGTTTCTGGCTGTTTTTGAAGGAGTTCTTGTTGATGTGCCTAACTGGATGGTGAAATTGTGATGAAACAATGGTTTTGCTGGAACCACAAGCAGTTATTTCTTGGCAAGGTTGAGTCGAAAGTGATGGTCCTTCATCCAGCAAGAAATGTCTGTTAGACAAGCTGAGATGCGAGGAGCTATCCTCGGCTCCACCTCATGATCACTTCTGCACAGACTCTGGCTCCAGAGGAATCACTACTACTGTATGTAGACTCAGGCTCAAAATGAATCACTCTTTTGCAGAATCAGGCTCCAAATGAACCACTACTGCACAGACACTGGCTCCAAATGAATCACTACTGTACAGACTCAAACTCCAAATGAATCTCTATTGCACAGAATCTGGATCCAAATGAGTCTCTACTGTCCACACTCGGGCTCCAAATGAATCACTACTGTGTAGACTCAAGCTCCAAATGAATCACTACTGCGCAGAATCTGGCTCTAAATGATTTACGACTGTGCAAATTCAAGCTCCAAATGAATGTTCAGACTCCGGCTCCAAATGAATCACTTTTGTGCAGACTCAAGCTCCAAATGAATCACTACTGCACAGACTCAAGCTCCAAATGAATCACAATTGCAAATAACCGGGCTCCAAATGAATCACTACTGTGTAAACTCGGGCTCCAAATGAATCACTACTACACAGACTCGAGCTCCTAATTAATTAATACTGTGCAGACTCGGGCTCCAAATGAATCACGACTGTGCAGACTAAAACTCCAAATTAATCACTATTGTGCAGACTCAGGCTCCAAATGAATGCACAGACTAGGGCTCAAAAAGGAACACTATTATGCAGACTCGAGCTCCAAATGAATGCACAGACTCAGGCTCCAAATGAATCACTAATGCGCAGACTCAAGCTCCAAGTGAATCACAACTACACAGACCCGGGCTTGAAATGAATCACTACTGCACTGACTCAGGCTCCAAATGAATCACTGCTGCGGATACTCAAGCTCCAAGTGAATCACAACTGCATTGACTCAATCTCTAAATTAATCACTACTGCTCAGACTCAGGCTCCTAATGAATCACTACAGTGCAGACTTGGGTTCCAAATGTCAGCCAAAGTCAAACACACTTGCAGTTAGAGCACATGGCAAAGGAGCTAGCAGCAAATGTCATGTGCTTACAATTCAATATGGAGCATGAGATTCTAGATCCCAACACCAAAACCAAATGTGAAACAAAGAAAAGAGCACACATCCAAAGGAGATATATCAAGACCAAACAATGTGGGTGCCAGAATCCAGTCATATAACACAACTTTAAAACATCCTGACACTCTCATACCTTACTCACATCCAATCCCTACAAACATTTAACCAGATTTTCTTCATGTGTACATAATCTAAAAAGATGCAAATAGCTAAAGCAGCAAAACACAGCTAAAGCAGGCTATAAAGCTACAAAAAACACACAGGCCCATTTACTCAATGGTACGAAAGCAGTCATGCATCTCTACAGCAGGCTTCACAATTGAGGCGATCAGCAGTGAGATCTTGTGTTAGCAGTTTAACAGGAAGGTTTTACTGCTCCTCCGGAGATGCTAAACGTTGTCCCCTACTGGTGTCCTTCCTGTTTTCACAGTGTTCAGCTTCTCCTCCCAGCTTCACCTGCCAGGCGGGACAACTGTGCTGGTAATAGCTTCACCTGCTAAAGCTGTCCCATCGCCAGCATGCCCCATGGTGCATTGCACCACACGTGACCTACAGCTTAACTGAATTCAATACATATGCTGCACTCAAATTAGTTACAAAGGGCCAGCTTAAAGGCTGTTCAGGCAGACCTGGGCATTGTATAAGCGAACTTGCATTACTTGTATTAGTTAATGTTTTGTAATCAGAAGGTCGTACAAGGTTGGTTACTAAAATTATATATATTTCTGTAAGCTCTAAAGGACTTTTTTATATATCACTGAAAGGAAAGTATTACATTTTGTTGGAGGCCATAAAGAGGACTGAAAGTGTTCCTGGTGGTCTGTCTGAAATATTGAGATATTATATTGCAGTTAGCTGAGAAACGTCAATTAATTTGCACGGTGATTTTTACTGATTTTGGACGAGAATAAAATCACAAAATAAGCTTGAAAAACATACAGTACATTTACCAAACCTGCCCATGCAATTAGTTTTGTCTAAATAGAATCCTACAATACACACAAAAACATTACTATAACTTGTTATTAACACTTTATTCGACATTGTATAACAAGGCTAATCTGCTAATCTCATTTGTTTAGTGTTATGGTGAAACTAATGTTAGGGTGAAACTGACTTTCAAAGCAACACCACAAACACAGAGATGGCTTCTCTCTATTAAGCTATTCTCAACAGAGCAACCACTCCAGCAAAAACCAGTGATTAAGCTTTGATTAGAGTGATTACAGCCCAATTTGATCAGTTAGCACATCACAATTGTGTTGAATCTATTTCAGCTTTTCCTCTGCTGCAGGACCAGCTGGTCAGAGAAGAAGCCCTCTCCGGGTCTCTGAAGACAAAGCACAAGTTATTAGCAAATAACCGCCGAGATCTCATTGCAATCAAAAGACTTTACCTCTACAATATACACTTCCAGCAGCCTTTATATTTAGGGTCTTCTTATAATATTACAGATACACAGTTAATGTTACAGTGCTTATATTTGAAGACAGCTCATCAAATCTGTTGAAAATTAAACATGCTTTTGACAGAAGATGACCTATCTGGTAATTTAATCAAACACTTTTCTAGAACTCTGCACATTAGTTAGGGTTAAGAGAGCATATTTTAACATTAAAGGGAAATTCTGTCAACATTTAAAATGATATTCCCGTTCTCAGTTACTCATAGGCCTTTTTGTTGTTGTTGTATTATACAAAAGAGAAGATTCAAAGAATGGTCATGTAACGATGTAAACGTGAAGTGTAAAGCACATGGCGTAGGTGCACTCAGGGCGTGTCCAAATCCACTTTTGCTATTTTAACAATGGAAAAATGCGCGTTGTGCACCCGCCTATACTAACACGCTCTTTAAATAACAAAGAAAAAAACATTTCACCAAACTTTAGACCAGGTTTGAGTTGGTCTATGGCACAGTCTATTTTTAGCTCCTTAAAATAGCATTGCGCCAGCAATGAGCCTGCACACACCTGTTTTTAAGACCGAAAAAATTTGCGCAAATGCATTCGATAATTAAGCAATGTGGCGCTGGATGGAAAAAAGCGTACGTCACGGACTGAAACTAGAAAACACACTTGTGCAACGCATTGCGTCATATTGTGCTGGGTGTATTATAGGGCCCAAAGTCTTCTTAATTAGGTCAAAAAGTACTTTATAGGTCAATTAATTTGACGTAATATACTTAATCATTATGGATTTTAATATATTCTATATTAAATAATATTATTAAATAATGAATTATATTTAAGCTACAATACATTTTCATTTAATTGTAACTAACATCTAATTAAGTGTCCAAAACATTATATTCAACACGTCAGCATTTTAAAGTATACTGTTACCATAATAAGTACTGTTTCTAAGTATGCTAAAGTTACATTATTTCCACAAGTTTTTTCTTTAATTAAAATCTGCAAGAGAGATACTAAGTCAGAATCCACTTCCTGCCTGAAACCAAAGATACAACTGTCCTTCCTCTGCCTCAAAGCTATCATTTGTACGCCACATTCACACTTCTAAGTAAATCCATTCAGTAAAAAGAGGCCAGGACCTTGGCATCGGTCCTTTACCCTACACTACAGTAATATGCTGCGGACATAAGCCAGTCACTCGAGCGTGTTGGCACCTACTCACTCGCCCGTCTGTCTTCCCACCTCTACATCACGCCGCCCCCCACCGAAGCAGCCAGCCACGGACGCCTCGCTCAGGAGGATTCTGTATGCGTCGACACAATCTCCTAGAGTGTTTCTCTTGCGAATAATAATACAGATGATCTAATGCACAGGAGTGGCGTGAGGGGCATGACCTCACCGCAGACAGAGTGACAAGTAGGCAATCTGCAACAGATGTTCCAGGTCACGTGCCATTGAAATACTGCCTGATCAATAATGGCAATAAGAGGTAATGGTGAGGGGGGCTGCCTATAGGCAGGCTCGATGGCCTCCCAATGCTGAGGGCAGAGGAACGACTCACATAAATCAATCTTGTCATTCAGGTTGGGCCGTCTCTGTGAATCTTTGGTAATCTGGAGATGAGGCAGGTGGGGTTGTCCACCCCCATGGTGGAGTGATGTGTTTGCGCATGTGGGATGAAGCTACCAGGAAGTGCCTCTTGAAGGAGAAAGAGAAATCATGCCGAACTACATGAAGCAAGATGACTAGGAGCATGGTGCTTACTCTCAGAAATTCCAATGCATTATATATCTGCTGTAATTGCATATTTATGACGTTACAGCCTCACTATATGAGCGTCAACACAGTGTGGTGCATATTCATGCATGTGTCTTAATAGTACAACCAAGCATTTAATCTGACCTGGTTACAGCTTGGCTGTCTCTTTTTCTACATCAAAGGTATATTGTGTACACAAAGGTCTTAAAGCTATTGACTATTCTTGGTCCCGTGATGTTTTTAAATAATTTCTCTCTTTGTTTGAAAAAGTCCAACATGTCAGTCTCTAGTCGAGGAATGGTGTGCACTTGGGGCAGGACTCATACTTGTTCATACTTAGGTCTAGGGATTTGAACAACCCCCTAACTCTTTGTATTAAACTTTGGAGTGCAACTCTTTCAATAACTTTAATTCTCATGGTTTGTTGATAAAAAAAAAAAAAAAAAAACTTTTAAAAAGATAAATGGGTGAAAAAAATAATTAAAAGAGGGATCGTGGGCAAAACTAGTAACCAGAATATCTACGTATAGGGTTGGGTGAGGGCTTTTTGTTGACTGTAGCAACCCACTAAGAATGTCCAGAAAAATTCAGTTATATTTGTAGTTCCATTTTGGAGTTGCTAATAGCGCAGAAAGTGTTCACAACAGCAATAAACACTGTGAAAGTAAGAGCTCTTATTTATGCACCATGCTAAGAATGTTAAAGTCCCTTGATATTAGACACATGCTACAGTATATACTCCATAAACCTCATTCTTTTACATTTAGCATGTCCGTTTACTTTCGACTCTTGTTCTCTGGAAACCAAAGTGGTGATGTAAGACATATGACAGAATCACTAGACCGATATACATCGCTCGCTACCCCGGGAAGAGCTGTGCATGCTTCATTGCCTAGTTAGTTCCTCTCTGTAAGCTGGGATCCTGTACAGTTGTAACCTTCAGATCTTTGAACATGATGGATGCTGGGACATGGGGGTGGGGGTTGGTGGGTTTGTGTCCGCTGTGTGAGAAACTGGGAGATGATTTACTGAGTTCTGATGCCCTCTATCTGAAGAGAGACTAGACCCAGAGTGTCTGTTTATGAACCTACGTGAGTCAGTGTGGAATACTGCACATTTTTGATGATGATGGTGTTCTGGGTGGACCAAGGACTTATGACGGTCAGCGAAATTTGCCTCTCTCTCGCTCTTTCTCTCTTAATGAATTGAACCGATCTGGTTCTCAAGTTGCACTTACTGACTCAATGATCACGGCAGTTTACAGCTCACTGGAGGGAAGGATTACCAGTGGACTGAAAAAGACAAGAGCTAATGTAGCAAAATGTAAACCAAAGGATGTGTATTAGTTCAGAAATGAATAGTAATAGTTTTTTTTTTTTTTTTTTTGCAAATTTTTTTTTTTTTTTTTTTTTTTTTTTTTTTTTTTTTTTTGCAATTTTGAGCTGTCATGATTTATGACGGTGAATGTAGTTTTGTAGTACAAGACCATTGCGACATAATCCATATAAATAAGTACTATTTTGGCAAGGTTTGTAAGTAATTTTTTACAGCATCAAAATACATACTAAAATATATGTAGTAATTGCAATAATTCCGACTGGCTTCCAAAGGCTCCATAACCCTCAAGTTTTGCCTAAGGAATTATTTCTGCACAGCAAGTGCCTGCTATAATTAGTAACTGATAGACTCATGCAATGCTTCATATATGGAACCAGATTTTCTATTTAATGTGTATGCCATGACACACAGCCATAAATAATGTAAATCACTGGGATGAAACCACATATAAAAGTAAAGGATTTTTTTCTTTATGTATTTATCACTACTGTGATCTCATGTATTTCACCATTTAATTTCAAGTTTAAAGAAAGTGAACAATCATGTGATATGCTACTGTACTAAGAATTCCAAATGTGAACACACAAAGAGATGTGTGCTATTACATATGTTTGTATGCATCTGTCTGTGATCTTAAACAAGGGCACAACTCTGACCTCTGGTCTTCAAAGTAACCTCTACTGGGAAATCAATCAAGCTTGTGTTCATACTGTATGCTTGTTCAAGAGATAGCAGAGTGACAGATAAACCCCAAGACAAACTCCTCGCAAATGATCCTGTCCATTTTTTTTTCTCCCAAGTTAGTTACATGAAAAGTAACACATGTCCAAAACATAAGGTATATCAGTAACACTTTACTTGATGTATGTATATTGCATTATAAAAGTAGTTTTGATGCATTTATTATGCCTAGTAATGCACCTCATAATGCATTGTACAATCTCATGAATAATTGTAACCACACTTAATACAATACTGAACACTTATCAATTTATTGTTACACCATGCATTTTAAATGTAGTTATAATAATTTATAACAAAATATAATGTATTGCAGCACATTATGAATAAATATAATGCATTTAACCCTTTAATAACCCTTTATAATGCATTATACATAAAGGCTTGAAGTGTTACTACTTTATTTTTACCTCACATTACAGCAAAAACAAATTAAAAAAAAATTAATAAAAAAAATAATAATACAAAATTAATAAATACATAACATTTATTTAATTATATGCTTGTTTGCTTGAAATATGGCAAATGTGTGGCAAACAACAAGTGTGTAATATAAAAGGTATGATATAAATGCAAGACCTTAAAGTGTTAGTTCACCCAAAAAGGAAAATGATGTCATTAATGACTCACCCTCATGTCGTTCTAAACCCGTAAGACATCCATTCATCTTCGGAACACAGTTTAAGGTTTTTGGGTTAACTAACACTTTAAGTATTAGAATGTTTGAATTTTTGAATGTTAATTTGTCTTAGCCATTTACCATTATTATATAAATAAAGACATAGAAAATACAATTTACCAATTTGTATGGCATACCAATACAGTGATATATTAATAGCGTAATAGAAAGTTATATATGATTCTTAATTTAAAGCAGCAAGCAAGATCATTTTAAAGTTCTATTTCTGCCATGCCACTGGACCTTACGCTTGGCAAAAATGTCGAGCAGTTCCCAGTGAGAACTGAAAGCACTTTAGCCAGCTGCTAACCAAGTGTCCTCAGAGAGAGACTTTCTGCTAAACTGAATTAGATGAGCGGCTGAAGAAAACTCGTGTTTTTGAGGTTACCTCGTATTTCTGCTGTAGTTCATTTGTTTAAGCTCATACAAGACGTGCCCTGACATGGACAATTTAATGACCTTTGCACTTACTGCTCTGTTGTTGTCCATAGTTGTGCTGAAACATGTTTAGACAGGAACGCAAAGGCGATTCTAAATCAGTTGTTAAGAGCAGGGAGCCGTTCAGAGCCCTCGGGCCACAGGCACATCAGGTCATGCAAGGACTTGTGGGTAAATGTGCTGCTCCAGCCACTGTGTAGAAGACTAAGGCTGCATCCCAATAGCCATACTTCCCTACTATATAGAAGGCAAACAGTATGTGAAAAGAGTAATATGTCTGAATTAGCAGTGTTCATAAAACAGTAGGCTTAAAAAACCTACTACCAGATTCCGATGTACACTTTATTATCCCAGGAGGCCACAGGAAAGTTGTGAATGGCAGAATGGTAGGAGACGACGACAAGATGAGGAATGTAGCATGTCCGGATTATATTTTCACACACATGCATATTCTATACTGTACAGCAAAGTTTAATGGTAACAAAGGGATTCCAGAATAACTTTTTTTTTTTTTTTTTTTTTTTTTGGGACATTGATGAAACAACACATTTTGTGATAAAATAAATCATAAAATCATACACTGTCAGTGAAACTCTCAAAGCTCTTTAAATATGGTGATTTTATTATAAATACAATGATTTTCTGGTGGACCCCCAACTTAATACATGATATTAAAACATGATAGATCAATACTGTATAGTTATGCCACATAATGTCAACAAATAGAAAAGTCAACCAGTTACTTATTATTAGGTCAATTAATGTGTTCTTAGCCCCAATTAACTGCAGTGCCAAATATTATATTTTTACATATTCTTCAGTTATAGAATTATTATTGAATTACCTTAAACCACATGTGTCAAACTCCGGTCCTGGAGGGTTTCTGGCCAGCAAAAAGTAGCCCCAAACAGCTTCAAAACACCTGCCTGGAAGTTAGTAATGCTGAAGACCTAAAATCAGGCTGCGTCTCACTCAGCTCCCTAATTCAGTAGTCAGGTCACTGATCAGGGATTCGGAAATTTTAAGTGTCGTCTAAAACAAATTTTTGTTCCCTGAAAAATTTCACATCGCACCACAAAACCAGGGAACCTAAACTTAACCTATCCCTAATCTCAACGCTCACTATACTGCCTTCCTGAAAATTATGTCAGGAGCCAACTCAATTTATATATATATATATATATATATATATATATATATATATATATATATATATATATATATATATATATGAATATATATATATATATATATATATATATATATATATATATATATATATATATATATATATAATTATTATTATAATTATTATAATTATTATTATTATTATTATTATTATAAATATAATAGTATTTAGATTTTTTTGCACCCTCAGATTCCAGATTCCAGATTTTCAAATAGTTATATCTCGGCCAAATATTGTCCAATTATAATAAACCTCTATGGAAAGCTTATTTATTCAGCTTAAAGATGATGTATCGAAAAAATTACACGAAGGATTTTGTGATCTAGGGTCACATATGTTGGCATAAAAAGTCAGCATTTAAAATTAATATTCAGCTGAAATGTTGTAAGGATATGTAACAGTAAACAGTGCAACCGTTTTTAAAGTGATGTTCTACAATGTTGTACGTTGACCCTGTACATAGTCATGTTGCCAAAATATTATGATCCAGTGTCCCAGTGTGTAGTGATTCAATGTTTTTGTACTGGTTTAGAATAGAATCAAATGCTCCTTTGACCTTACATTTAAATCCTAAAAGCCTTTGCAGAATGTACAGGTGCTTTTCAATCAATTAGAATGTCAAGAATGAAATGTTCATTTATTTCAGTAATTCAAATCAAATTGGGAAACTCATTTATTAAATAAATTCTATGCACGTAGACTAAAAACCCACCAATCTCAACTAATTAGAATACTTCATAAAACCAATAAAAATAAAAAAAAAAAAAAAACATTTAGTCATGTGTTGGGCTTCTGGAAAGTATGTTCATTTACTGTACATGTACTCAATACTTGGTAAGGGCTCCTTTTGCTTTAATTACTTCCTCAATTCAGCGTGGCATGGAGGTGATCAGTTTGTGGCACTGCTGAGGTGTCCGAAGCCCAGGTTTCTTTGACAGTGGTCTTCAGCTCATCTGCATTGTTTGGTCTCTTGTTTCTCATTTTCCTCTTGACAATAGCCCATAGATTCTCTCTGGGGTTCAGGTCTGGTGAGTTTGCTGGCCAGTCAAGTACACAAACACCATGGTCATTTTACCAACTTTTGGTGCTTTTGGCAGTGTGGGCAGGTGCCAAATCCTGCTGGAAAATGAAATCAGCATCTTCAAAAAGCTGGTCAGCAGAAGGAAGCATGAAGTGCTCCAAGATTTCTTGGTAAACAGGTGCAGTGACTTTGGTTTCCAAAAAAAACACAATGGACCAACACCAGCAGATGACATTGCACCCCAAATCATCTCAGACTGTGGAAACTTAACACTAGACTTCAAGCAACTTGGGCTATGAACTTCTCCATGCTTCCTCCTGACTCTAGGACCTTGGTTTCCAAATGAAATACAAAACTTGCTATCATCTGAAAAGAGGACTCTGGACCACTAGGCAACAGTCCATTTCTTCCATTTAGCCCAGGTAAGATACCTTTCTGTTAACATGCTTTGATACAGCACTCTGTTAACAGCCAGCTTATTGGTAATTCATTTTTGCACTCCTTGTCAATGACTGTCAGAGACCATTTTGAAGGCTCAGGAAACCTTTGCAGGTGTTTTGAGTTGATTAGCTGATTGGTATGTCAATTTTGTAAAATGTGAGCCAAAATCATCACAATTAAAAGAACCAAAGACTTAGACTACTTCAGTCTGTGTGCATTGAATTTAATACATGAGTTTCACAATTTGAGTTGAATTATTGAAATAAATCAACTTTTCCTCGACATTCTAATTGAGTCTATTGAGAAGCACCTGTATTGCATAGTGCATTTTGTTAGCAATAGCCTAAATTTACAGTAAAGATCCATATGGCTAACAGTAAGTCTACCTGTACCGCGTTTCCAAATATAAACTTTTAATGCTTAATTTATCTACATCTTCCATCACACATAGAGAAAATAACTTATAGCGTTCAAATTGTTTGATTAACATTCAGTGCTGCTGCTATAGGCTGGGGTAGGGATTTGCCACCATGTGTTTGTTTCTTTCTCCAAAGATTCAAGATTCAAGTGTGGGGCCTGACCCAAGAGAACAAGCCCCCGGCTTCAGCGTTTCGTTCATCCGCTGAGATATCGAACTGAATCTATATGTGCCATTATACAGCAAGCAAGGCAGAACAAAAAGCCCTAGGGAGGTTCTCTACCCCCAAATTAGCGACCATTGAAGGCTGCATTACGGAAGAGTGCATAATCAGCCTTCAAGAGTGCTTAGTGCAACACTGACCAATAATAGAGTCAAACATACACACGCATATGCAAAAGAGCAGCGATTCTCAACTGGTTTTGCTTCAGGAGCCTGATTTTACATTGCTCATGGTGCCTAATGTAAGGCAAGGCAAGGCAAGGCATGGCCTAAAGTATTAAAACTGTTTATCATACTAAAATGGTCAATTTTAGAAATAACTTAGTCAAACTGATTGCGTAATATGCAATTCTTATCCTATTTGAGGATGGTTGGGGTTTGGGTGATGTTCCTTTTTTATGCCTTTTCTAATAAATTTTATTATTTAACATCAAAATAATGAGGAAACTTTAGCATAGTGACCAGTTCTCACTTTTAACTAGTTGCTTATTAAACATGCCTATTGTAGCATGCATATTGGCTGCTTGTTAATTAATAAAGCACCTATTCTGCATGGCCATATTCTACATTCCTAATATCTAAATGTAACAACTACGTTACTAACTATTTATAAGCAACAAAGTAGGAGTTTATTGAGGCAAAAGTTTATGGTTTGGACCTTAAAATGTTTGACCAAATAATGCAGAGTTTAAGAGACTCCCCTCCTAAGGGGAAAAATGGTTCGCAATTAATCATAGTATTTAGCATTGATTTTCATTTATGTATTTTATTTTTTTATTTTTTGTAGGGTGCAGTTTGTGACCTATAACTGGTATGTACTACAACAGTGTATCTAAGTGTGCATGTTCTTTGTTCAGATATGTGTGACCTTCTCTATTATCAGGAATAATTTATGAAGTAATGCAAAAATCCATGACTATATTTCCATGTTATCAAAATATGAAGTAATAGATAGGGCATATGAGACAAAACTTCTGTGTGCTGTTGATTAATCTGTGAAGAACTCGCTCAGTTTAGGCACTTACGTGAGTGAGGAGCAGCAGCTGTCCTCCAAATGCAGCAATCCCTGGATGTGATGTCCCTCCAGTCCCTAGACAGAGTCTCCTACAGCTGTTCCTTATGGGAAAACATTCCACAAGTGGAATGGACAGAAAGTGTCTACACCCCATGGGCAAACTGCTTTGGCAAGAATATACAACAGGTAAATATTTACATTTGGTACGGCATCATCATTGGTTCGCCCTCTAATGGCCAGACACTATTAGTAGCCACAGTGCTTATCTTCAAATTTTTAGGTTTACAATTCACTGCCTAATTATAAAAAAGTTTAATAACCCCCTTTTACAGCAGAATGTGCAGTCAATGATGTCGGGTGACATGCACCATATATAGTAACAGGCTCAGTGCATTTCATGCCAAAGCTCAGGGCTCAAATGCTGTACAGCCAGCCGGTCATTTTTGCAAAAACCTGACAGGGCTTGAAACTAATTATATTACAAGTACATACAATATTTTATCTTGCTATACTGCTTATTACAATGCTGCGTGCCATATATAACCAAATAATCAGCTTATGTTTTTACGCTGAAGAAAATCATTCAAATTCATCGTCCAGGACCCCTTGGTCTTGTCTTGTTATGATAATCACTTAACGAGGTTGCTGAGTAATGACAATGCAGTCAGTGAGTGATTGCCATTTGGTTATTATAGCAAAGTGTGGAAACCTCCTGTGGTCACTCATAGCATGCAGTACAGTATGAAATTAGCATGCATCTGTAAGCAGAGACCCTTATGGATTCCATATCTTTGGTCTTTTTTAATATATATATATAATTCAATTGACTGGTTTTGCTAAACAGATTTTTAAGGTGTCCAGGAAACTGTTTTATTGGGTTAGAATGCGCATTTGTGGTTATTGGAGCTATTATCTGACTAGCCTAATGTAGTCAGCAAGTAATATAATAGTCCAGTTTGAGGAATAGACCAAAAGTATGTTCTTATTCAGTGATAATTTCTGAAATGTATTTCAAATTTAATTCATGCACTTTAAGTTGTCTGTGCTGGAGTAAAATTATACAATAAGGTACTTAGTAGTATTAATTATCAACACCATGCACTTGAAGTAGCAGTTAGGACTAAGGCTAGTTGAATGCAATAATGCATAATTCATTGTTTGCTATAATAACTACAGGTAACATAACATGGAAACAAAAAAAGTGCTAACAATGATGTTTGTAGGAAGGCCAAACGGAGTAGTAAAAAAATGAAATGACGTGCTGTACACAACTTGCAGACTGCAAAAGCTGGTGGTTTATTGAAGGGTGTAGCATATTCATTTACAGGGAAGGACAAAACAAAAATAAATAAAAACTGCAGAAAAAATAATTAAAACAGCAACATTGTGCTAATTTGGCTAAAGCAATTGGCCCAACCATAAGCAGAACTGAATAAACGCAAAGCAAGCCTATTTAAAGGCTTAAGCCCCACTTACAGGACAAAAATCCTCCAACAAAAATCAACCATATAGGTCTTTTGTGCAAGCACCTTATTACGACCTATATTTACGTT
Source organism: Carassius auratus (assembly GCF_003368295.1). Lineage (NCBI taxonomy): Eukaryota > Metazoa > Chordata > Actinopteri > Cypriniformes > Cyprinidae > Carassius > Carassius auratus. Next base: position 5,126,927 of record NC_039263.1, read on the forward strand.
TTAAAGTTAAGCACACTCTAGCAAGTGTAAAAATAATGAGAATATTGTTTTGCGTCTGTCGTACCAATCAAAATTGACTTTTTGCACCCATCTCACAGTAATTTGTATATATTTTACTAGGAGGGTTATTCGCTCGAATGACCACACCTAAACCTACACCTCACAATTTATGATTTATAGAGCATTTACATTTTAGGAGCATGTGCGTTCTTTGGGATTGAACCCAAGATCGCATGATTACATATCGTCGTATAACACAATACCATACCAACTGCACTACATGAAACCCGAATTATAGCGCAAATAAAAGACTACAAAACATTAATATGAAAACGTCCTGTTGCCGATAGGGGCACAATTGTAATAAACACTCTGATGGGTCGTATTTCAGGAATTTGGAGAAACGTCCTATTGAACATATTGGTTGGAGGACAGGTTGGGATTAAGGCATCTAAAATATGTGCTTTACTGTATAAGTACTAATACACAGCCAATATACCAGTAATATGCATGTTAATAAGTAATTAGTTAATAGTAAAAAAAAAAAAAAGGTTATTATTTGTACTATAAATAAAAATGTAAATAAAGTGTTCAAATTTCCTTAGGGATTTTCCCCCTTCCTATAGAGCTTCCCATTGCAGCACTTCCTTTAGTTTGACATAAGGAATATGACTTACGGTAGAGGCAACATTCATGCCCGCCATGTTAGTGTGACATAAGTGTAACTCTAACCAACTGTACAACACACACACACCCACTGCATGGCTATTTATATCCTAATATCATGGCAAGTATTTTATCTTACAGAGTTTAATTGACCTTACAGGGGGGCGCAGGCACACCAGGACAAAGCGGCAGTAAGATTAATGCAGCAGAGTGTTCAATGGGCTGGTGTTGAGGACTCTCAGAGGACTCTGTATGCTGAGTCTATACATTGCCAAGACTTGTCTCGCAGGCTCTTTAGTGAAGGTGGACGTCCCTGCCCTGTTGCTCTGGTCGGAGGCCCTGTGTCCCAAGCTTCCGACTGCATGGGCGTCTTATCGGAGGGACAGCCCATGCTTCTTTTGTCATTGTCAGTGTTGACATTACCTCTTTCGTCCATCCTTTTGTTTTGGTTTTAATTACACGTCGGACGATGAAGAGCCTGTCAGTGTATTTTTGTCTGGAGAGCATGCTAGTGTTTGGGACTCCATTGTTGTTGTGAAGCTTGAACAGATTAGCTTTTCACCATAATCAGTAGGAAGTGCATTTTTTAAAGCACTATCGAGCTTCTCTGCTGTCTAAGAGCAACAATAACAATGCAACAATGCTTTTTATGACTTGAAGTCTAACATTTCGTTGCCTAGAAAGAATGTGATAAAGTACCTTAACATACATAAGCTAAGAATTTGCCATGTCAAGACTCGACTGCAACAAGACAGAAGTGCAGGATGAAGTGTGGATAGTTCTTCACCGCTGGAATAGGTAAAGATAGCCGACAAGTCTTTAAACAATAGAGTAGGCAATTAAACATAAGGAGATTGTTTAAAATATATACATTTATTACAAAATTGAGTTTTCCGTTTAGTAGCAGCATGTGCAAAGCTAAAAATCTGACTGTGGATACAAAATGGTAACAAAATAATATTGCATTGCTTGTTGTACCACATTGCATGGTAGTTTCAGAGCAAACTGTCCACTTTCTGATACTAAATAACATGTTTAATTTTCTCATAAACATGACTGTGGCAGTGTTTTATTACGTTGTTTGTTGATAGTGTTAACTAAAAGTGTTAATAAAAGCAAATGTGAGATAAAAACACATTTTGTAAATCAGCAACATCATTTTTTGCTTCCTTATACAAAGCTTTCAGCTCTTTTGTATTGTGTTGTGACTAGTATTTATAGATCATGCAAGCATTAAAATATATTAGTTTATAAATCTTGCATGGTAGAAGTGTTTTGCGGTCCTAACATACTGTAGTTATGTGCAAGGAACCATACAAAAAGCTTAAAATAATTCAAATGTAAACTTAAATACAACAATCAAAATAAAAACACTTAATACCTTCATGTCATGTGACCACTTCTATAATATGTTAAGATATCATGTAATCATTAAAAAAATAACTGTAGCCTGATTACAGGTATTTTAAAATGGAATGTAATCTAATTACCATTACTTATTTATTTTTTTGGAATTTGATTACATATTCCAAATGATTACATGTAATCATTTACTTCTCAGCACTGTATATATTATGAAAGAAATATGAATAAAAATATGTAGTTGCACATACCTAGCACAAAAGCATTTCACATTCTCAAATAATTCAATGTTTCTGTGTTACGTGCATCTACACAATGGCTAGGGGCACGCTTTTGGACATAGATGCAGTACAACATGCAATCTCTCTCTATCTGTCTTGCTTGATCTCATCGCTTCTGTTAAACCCTCCCCTTCCTATCTGTGACCATGCCATGCTTAAATGTCACTGAACATGTGGTCTGTTTGGTCACCATTATTGGCTTATAAAAGCAGAGATATGTTCAGAAACATTTCTGTCCTCCCCACGTGTTTCCTATCTGTCACTCTCTTCTGCTCTCCTCATCTGTATGCTTGTGGGGACGGCCGGCCGGAGACTTCTTTGTGTAATCCATCCCTGCTCTGCATTGCTTGTCAAATTAATGAGTCATCAGTCACCAGGTATTAAGGACTGAGAAGGCCTTAAGTGTCTGTCCCCTCCTCCTTTATTCACTGTTCCATCAAAGCATCCATCCCTTCCATCAGTCCTAGTGTGGGACCTGGTCACGTCAATGCTCAATATTGATGATGAAAGTAGTTACTGAATATGATTCAAACATAGAAACTGATCCTAACTCATGTCTCTAATTCACCAATTCATGTAATAATGAGATTTGCCAGAAACTGGCATTTTAGGGTCATACACAATGGGATACTGGCTCATTTCAAGGAGTAGCTGTCAGACATGTCCAAAGGTGAGTGTTGATTGAGTAACCTTTAGCTCATATCATACCCATATTACTTCTATGTCAATGGTATTCTAAAAAGATATGACTTGGAATCATACACAAATACTCAGTATAATACCAAGTCTCTATATTGCTGATTGCTTTGCTTTCCTATTGTTAAAGTGTTCTGGTTGCTAGTCCGTATATTGTTAGGGGCGCACTACTGATGCTTTTAGTGCATTACTATTGGTAGTTTGGTAGTGTATTCTGGGTGATTGCTATTACATTGCCTGGCTCTTGCTAGGGTGCTACTAAATGGTTTCTTACTGGTCAAAGTCAAAAGAGGTACAAGGTAAGAGGTCTTTATAATCCTGATGTCTTTCTGCTATTATTTATATGTCTGATCAATTAGTAAGATCATGGTATGACACGTTTTATCTGGGAAAAAATTACAATAATGGTGATTCTTTGCTTTGCAAGAACTACTGAATAAACAGAACCCAAAATCCCCACATAATTCCTCACTGCCAGCTTTTGTGTGTCTCTCTGGGTCCATGCCCTCCCATTCCTGTCTCGCACCACCCCCACCCTCCACCCCGTGCTTCATAACGCCTGCGGAGAAATGTGAAAAACATGTCATCACTGAGCAACGTCTCCAAATATAACCAAGCTCACACTACAGACAGATGCAGCAGCAGATACGGGAGGGCCTGCGCTCGCATTTGTTTGACCTCGTAGAAAGTCTCGACCATGGATTCCTAATACACAACCAAAACACATTTCCACTCTGTGAAATATTCCCAGTCCAATGTGATGTCCAGGGTCCTTAGTCAACAGATGATGCGATATCCTCCAGCTGTGGATACAACTGCAATTGTAATCGCATGACTGTGCACAAAGTGAACAGGGATTATTTATAGCCCATCTGTTTAACTTGGGTCTCCAATGTGAGTCCTCATATAATGCAAGGGACAATTTTGCGGACAAAGTTAAACTCAGGTGATAATATCCACAATGGGTGTCATAGGATAGCTCAAATGCTACAGATAACACTCTAAAAAATGGTGCTATATAGTACTAATAGTGGTTATTTGGCTCATAATGACCCATTTAAGTGCTTTATAGCACCAAATCTTGGTTTTTCAGTGGTTCTTCATTGGTTCTTTGGGATAACTGAGGTGCTATATAGCAACACTACCGTATACAGAACCTTTTCAGCCCCTGTATGGTTCTTCAGTGTATCTTTAGGGTGGTCAAGGTTCTACATGTATGTAGCACCACTGCTATACAAAGAACCTGTTAAGCCCTTTTAAATGTTCTTTATTAGCCAAAGAACCACTCTAGGTGCTGTTTAGCACCATTTTTTATTGAAAAAATAAATTGCAAAATGGCACCTCTTATGGGGTATACATAGCACCATTTGACAAAGGAGCTGTAGAGGACCTTTAAAGATATGGTGGTTAGGGTTAGGGTTAGTGGTTCCCCTATGATTATGAGCGAAGAGCCACTTTTTTAGAGTGCATGTTGAATGCTACATTTTTCTTGGTTATCATAGAAATTCTTGTTGGTTGATACCATATATCCGTTAGTGGATGTTTGCTACCTGGTCATGAGGGTTCTGCAGACTGAAAAAGCTGTGGCTCCATTGATTGTTTCAGTCTTGTGCTGTGTATTTTATTAAGGAGGTGATGCTTGTCTGTAAATTCAGCTGGAGATCATATGAACTCAACCGTTATCATAAATAGCAACCACAGAGCGTTTAAAGACCATTTAAATTTATGGTGCAGAAAGTTGCCCCTTTATATCCTATTCAGTCCTAATTACAGTTTCCCAGTCCGGTTCAGATGGCAGAACACATTTACAGATCTCTTCATCTGTCATTTTGATTTGGCAGCGACCTCACTGACCCTAAGATGAGTCCCTTTGGAAAAACTATTTGTAGCGTTGCCCTGATAGCGAGTATACCACACAACCAGACTGCACATACACACAGACATGCATTGACTTAGTACCTTCACTGTACTATCAGTTTGTTAAGCCTAGATGACACTGAAATTACTGTATTGTGGAATGCTAGTCTAAAGCTAGATGCAGAAGATTAGCACAATCTGCCACACTTTGCTGATAATGTACAGCACCGCTCCACCACTATAATCTAAATCATCAATCAGGCCTTTATAGCATTGAATGGTCCTCGACTGGTTAGATAAATAACAGCTGCCATGGGTGGATTGCACCAAAAGCATTGTTAGCCAACTATGTTGCCAGTTCTGTTGTTACTATCATAATTCAATGATCTAGTGTTTGCTGAAACTATAGTTCCAAAAAAACATTTGCAAACACCATTGCAGACTTGTGTAGTTGGAGCTACAGCTCAGTACCTGATTAGAATCTTCCAGTCTATTTATGTTAGCATGTTAATTGCATTTTTTTCAAAATATGCATATGCATGTGCGTAAGGGAGAAATGAACAAATTTATGTTGCTTTGTGTGAATAAAGTATAATATTAAAAAATTAACTGTGATCTTAAATTAATACTTGACCCCTGCACATGACATCAGCAATGACATTTAATAAATTAATCCAAAGGAATCCAATTGTTTAATTCAAGTCTTCTAATGTTCTACAATTAAGATTAAATTTACTTTTTGAATCACTCATTGAATTGTTTTTCTTGCATGGACTTTCAGTAGAATCTTATGGGTTTGGAATGACATGAAGGTGAGTGAATGAGATCAGAATTTATTTATTTATTTATTTTGCATGAACTAACCATTTATTTCATACTAAACACAGAACATTCCTGTAATTTCAACAGGAATTTCCAGTGTCATTTTTACCTCTGAAATATTCTTGCAATCTCATTGTCCTCCCACCTTGTGTCACATGGGAATATAATCATTACATTCAATCTGCCTTACATTCACAGGCACAGGAGCAATGCAGTGATCTTAATGCTCTCATCCTTATGTTCTCATCATTAGTGCAAAGCTCTGTGATCACCTCTAGAAGTCAGCAATAGTATCCCTGTATCTTGGAGCAAAGAGACACAATTGACAACTGTCTGATGTAGGAAACTCAGAAGCAAAACCAAGAGATCTGGTTTATCTACAGAAGAATATATATAAAAGAATGTTTTGTGTGACACTGCAGTTATCAATGTCTGACAAAAGCAGGCATACAATGTATTTTATAGGCATTCAGTGGCTAGTCCTTAAACCCAAACCTAGTAAATTTGTAATCCCACATTAATTAACAATATGGCCAATAGCACGGTATTTGCACAGTGAGCAAGGCCTCTCATCATACTAGTTACTGTGCATATAGACCAGTCAGTATGTACACACACATGCAATCCAATTAACTTCAGCTGATAGGCCTTAAAATAGATATGGAGGAGGTATTTCATAAACCGCTTTCTCCTTGGCTCTGGATTCGTGAATGGACTCATCTCCAGTGAAGTGATCACATTTCTGGACTGATTGCAATTAGTATGGGTGACCTCTTGCAAAAAAGAATGCTCTCTTAGTGCCCTTGAATAATCAGATGCATATCAGGGTGCACCCAAAACATCATCTTAAACATGCAGTGAATGTGGAATTGGAGTCCCATTGGAGCAAGTTTCCTGTCAAGTGGTGCACAGTGATGAATGATTGATATGAACACCCCTGGCTTCACAGTGGTGTGTCAACAACTGTTAGACCCCCACTGGATGCAAGAACAGCAGGTTTAGGCCGGAACGCAGCCCATCAAGATCTATCAACATTATGTGACAGCGAGTTCCTTGTAATCTCGGCTATGAGAAACTGCATTGAGCACTGCAATAGAATACCCTTGTTGAGATATAGATTTTGTGGATGTGAGTCTCACATTAGGATTCTTTCATAAAAAAAAAAAAAAGAAAAAAAAATTGCTGGGTGAATGAATTCTGATCGACATCATTCAAAACATTTTTTAAGCAATTTAATGTTTTGTTACAAATATTTTTTATAATTTTTAAAATATTTTTATCCTGTTGATTATATTAGTCACAAACTGAACACATTGTTCAGGACAGGCGACTGCAAATATCACAGTTTCGTAACATCAGAATGTGCAGACCAAAACTGAGAAAGAAAGAAAATGAGGGTCATATTTGGTCTTATGACTCATGTGAGGTCAGGACTTTTCCAGAGCGCCCGCTGCATACAGCCCATTTGTAATTTTCCCAGAAACCCATGCAGCACTAGTCCAGTCTTCCTGGACTAAAGCCTTTTTATCATGTATGATCTGAAATTTGTTCTTTCATCCACTGTACCATTTACATTCAAATGTCCAGAATATAAAATCCTTTATTTTAATAGACTAGCATGAGGCATTTGTTATTGCATAGAAAGATCACAAGTTTGATCAAATGTGGACCAATAATGAGAACAGCGATGTAGCTGTTGCAGAAAAAAGCATTGGTTACATTGCACTAATTCTAGAACCGGATCTAGAACACTCAGTGATCTATTGTGATATAGAACCTCTCTAGATAAGCCGTTCTTTCACATGGAGCATCTGACACATAGAGTGTGCCGTACCAACAGTGTTTACAATGAATAGTGTGCCTTTCCATGGTCTTTAATGCATTCTCCCAGTCGCCTCAGGCAGTGAAGACGGATTCTAAATGTGTCCAGAGCGCCGCTCCAATGATTGAGTCAACCGCAGCACAGTTCAGCCAGCACTCTGCGAGGAAGGAAGAGAAATAAGATAGAGGGGAAATCAGAGGAGGAGGGTAGGGGGATTCTCTGTGTGCCCCCTTTTCTACGTCATTGCTGCTTTCTTCTCTCACTTGCTCGTCTCTCTCTCTCAATTTGCTCAAACCACACTGCCTCAGGTTTTGCACTCTCGCAACTAATTAATTTAGTCATTTATTTATGGTTTCATCTTGCATTTCCTGCATTTTAGCATCTACAGGAAGTGCATCCTGCACAGTTCCGCACAAACCGTTTGACATGTCATGTCCACACTGCATAGACACACTGAGATTGGGCTTTACTGACTGACAGCTTCCTTGATTTCTGTTTTCCCTTTTTAATCGACTCCACCCTTCTTAATTCTTAAACACGAGCTAAGTGCGCTTTGAACGTCAGCACTCTCAGAATTGTAAAATACTTCTTGCGCTATTGTTCTGCCTCTGCTTCATTCTCCACAACACCACCCCCAACCCCACTTGCCTGTGTGTACTGAATACAAGCTGCAAGCAGTCACGCAGCTGTTTCCATGGCAATATCTATCTGCGAGAAAGATTGGTTAACCCTCTCTCACAGGCATTCCTCACCGAGAGCCCACACTGTCTATGGCCAAAGCAGGGGCGTTGCTATTTACATCAGGTTGTGTTACATTACAGACACACATGTGTCATCTCTTGCATGTGTTTCTGTACACACTTTGCACACGCATTTCATTTGTGTGGGAATGTCTGTTTGGGTTTCCATTGTTGCTGATATATTATTATCCACCAGGCTGAGTCCACCTGATTTACTGTACTCTGAATACACTGTGTGTTGCAGAAGAAAAGAAGGTTTTGTGTGTTGGGAGAAAAGGGGTTTTTCTCAGCCTTCTTGTGTGGAGGAAATCAATTAGCAATGGTTGCAACTTTAACGCCACCAGCTGATTTGAAAAAGAAAGAAAGAACAAAGTTTAGTTGGATTGTGGTTCTCAGCTGGTTGCATTTCAAGACTTAGATTTTACCAAAAACCGTTAAACAAATATGAACATTTATTGATGTTACAATGGACTGATTAAGCAACAAGACACAATTAGCAATTTTGTAAATACGTGAATTATTTCATGTTCTATTTCATATTATGTAATGTTCTCAATTCACCATACAAAACATATTTTGGTCATTATAAACCTTGTTGTTGCATGTGAACATGCCTGTAGTAGAGTCTGCATCACATTTTCTATGGTTTTGTTTAAGTGTTTTAAAGGGTTGAAGTAAAGTATAGTGTCAAAATATTGTTGATTGGACTTAAATTTTCCCTGCATCCATAATTTTATTATAACAGATTTTTCACCCATTTTTAGGTTGTGACCTGCCCAATCTTCTTCTTTGACGTCTCTCTTATATGACACACACGAGGCATTGACTAAAACTGAAAGGGAGTTCCCCTTCCCTAACTTTAAAGCTTTGGCTTGGTGTTGATGCTATGGGAATGTGTACTGTTCACACATTAATCTGTGAGACAGTTACCAGCTCTGTTTGTTTTTCTGAAGTAGCAACAGTAACTAAGGGGGGGGGGGGTATCTACTTACCGATCAATTACAACTCATGTCCCATGCCTGTGTCAGGGCAAAAATGGTTCAATAATACTGTTGTGTAAATTAACCTTTTTAGTGCACCCTACAAGCACCTAATTGACCGTGTTAGATTAATGAGCATTGTGTATGTGTGTTATGGTTAACAAATACAAAGTGAGAGACAAAACCTGCCTATATGACCCTAGAAAATATATAGCTCAGTCAAGATACTCTAAATGGCACAGTCTGATTGGTCCGTTATATGTAATCTGCTAGAAATCACATAACAAGCTGACTGGCCTTTGCTGATTTTACAGCCAGTGAGACTGCTTGTTCAACATTTGAATAGTCTGGTTCAGACTAATCTGTTTATTGGTGAATGAATGAATGAATGAATGAATGAATAAACAAATGAATGAATGAATGACAGATTCATCCAACCACCCACACTATAAAAACTCATGCCTGCCTATTCATGCTTTCTGAATGACTTTGTATCTATTGGCAGTCGCAAGTCCATATCTGCAGACGTGTGTAGAAGATCTAGTATGCCAGAACAACATGCATTAACATCGTCATTAACATAGTCATGATTGAACTTATATTTATATGAGCAAAGATTGGCAGTAAGTAGGTCAAAATCTTCTAGGGGTCATGCTCCACCTGAGCAACTGGCATTGACATAAATGGGTCAGTTCTAGTTACTCGTGGTGAGTAAATCGGCATTGTATCAGAATCAGACTAAGCCTACAATTGGGAATTATATAAACGACTGTTGTGTGTTATTTTCCTTTAAGGGAAGTGATCTTATTATGAGCTAAAAAATACATTAAATTAATCAATTTGACTAGCACGCTATATTCCAATTCTTCTAAAGCCATACAATATCTTTGTGTCCTGAACTGGCTGAGCTTTATTTACGATGTCAAACATCACTGGGTTTTTCATGTCTCATGAGTAATGATCATTGACGGAATTTGTATTTTTGGGTGAAATGATCCTTGATGGTATTCATAAGGCCATTGAGTTTAAACATGATGACTGCTGTCAGAAAACTCCATCTTATGACCACCCATATCCCATCATGTACGAAGGGAAGGGGGTTGTGGGATTGGCTGTAGAAAGCAGATGAATGAAAGCCTCGCGGAAAGTTGTCAGTGAAGTCTTGAACATTCATCAGTTTTACAACCATTGATTTTCACATGCCGCAAGCTCTCCTGCTGGGACACTTCCCATCAAGGTGAGACTGTTATCGGGATGTATTTTTCAACCTTGTGTTTTTGCCGTGACGCTGGAACGCTCTGTTCCCTCTTGAGGCAAGATGGGAAACTATTTCAAATTTCATATTAAAAGCAGTTTAGCCTGCTGTAGGAAAATGACTAACGTTAATGGTGATGAGTTTACAGATTTCATTTAATTGGCTAAAAATGTGAGAGCCCTACAGCTTAATAACTGATGTGTAAATTACAAATAAGGGGAATTATGTCCTCAGTCTGTCCTCAGTAACTACCGGACATAGTGGTAGAACCTGCATTTAATCAAAGTATAAGGGAAATTTGTCAGAAAGTCTCTTAATATTCTTACTTATAAAAGTTTTGATTGCAGTTAATAAAGGGACAGTTTATTTTTTTAATTCGTATTGAATTATCTTATTTCACCAATGAAGTAAAAGTTTAAACACACAGTAACACAATTTTAGAAAGTTGAAACGTGCCACTGGTCAAACTAAAATCAAATATTAAAAATGTTAAATTGTCAAATAATTTACCATAAGTTACCATAAAAACAAAATTGACTACACTGTGAAACAAGTGTTTTTAATGCATCTTTATGAAATTTGAGATACTCGGTACAAAAATCACTAAGTTATCACTATAAGTTATCACTAAAGTATCTCTAAGTGCTTGTGAATATATATATATATATATATGTGTGTGTGTGTGTGTGTGTGTGTGTTGACAACATACACAGGCTAATCTGTTATTACTCATGCATAAAAATGATATGGTACATGCATTTAACATAAACATAGAAAGTTGAGAGAGTCATTCAACACTTCTGAAATTTACGTTTGATTATTTATATCTTTTATGACTAGTTCCCAAAATGCACTGAAGATTTATTTAATTATTTTTTTTCTAACATTAAACCATATAATACAAATGAGCAATGTCTCAAATAACCAAATGGGGGAAAAATAAATATAACAAATGTAAAATAATAATAATAATAAAAAACATAACAAAACTACAAAAAAATGTTGACAATGTCTTCTTACTATGAACTTTAAAATTATGTATTTTTCCACAGCTTTTGGTATTTTTCCTTTTCGTAAGTTGGTTTTCAGCTTCTGTGTGGTCTGAGGCTCCAGGAACCCGTGGCAGTCTGAGACCCTGGGGCCCAATCCAAAATCCAGCCCTGGTAAAAGGCCTTATTTGATTGATCTACTGATAAACCAGTCATGGAAAGACTGAATTACACAGCTAACAAAGGCCTAACTAACAAGCAATCTGGTTTTCTAATCAATAGCTTAATTTATCTACAGCAGTTTCAAAAAATCTTTAAGGAAATGTGAATATGTAGTGGAGCCACCTGTCTGTTCTGCCAACAAACGGTATTGCCTTGGTTGTGGGGCAGCACATGGAAGCATAGTTGTTTAATAGCAATAAAACAAATTATAAATTAACTTTTTCATTTCAGCAGTCTTATTTTAGATGCAAGTTTAGATGCAAGCAAAGAACAGTGTGTATAAAAAAGCAGGCAAGAATCTTGAGGGCAGCAATGCATTAAGCATGTGATGCTATTTATATCCAAGATGTGAGAGTGACCTAGTAACTCAAATGTCTTATGCAACATGTGTGTGTGTGTGTGTGCACGCGTGTATAAATAAGAGTCTGCACATGTGTTGGGACTCAACATAAATATGAATTATTCTTGTATTCTAAATGAATGCACCTCAAGAGTCCAGACACAACAGGTGCATTGCAACTCACGAACATTGAAGGAATGGAAAGGATCAAACAGCAGTCAGACATACATACTATATACTATATTCCAAAATTTGAGGTGTGTTATATATATATATATTTATTTATATGTGTGTGTGTGTTTGTGTGTGTGTGTGTGTGTGCGTGCGTGCGTGCGTGTGTGTGTGTGTTTAAAATGATTTGATGCCCAAGAAACCTTACTGTACTTTATTTTGTAATTGTTTTTTTTTTTTTTTTTTTTTTTTTTTGATAAACAGAAAGGAAGAGCACCATTTATTTTTAAAATGTATTTCTTTGTAACAATGTGAAAGTCTAAAAACTTAACTGCCAGTTTTGATTTGTATACATCCTTGCTGAATAAAAGTATTAATTTCTTAAAAAAAAAAAAACTCATACTGAGAGGATCTACTGCAGAGAATTGATTGGTGAGCACGTGTTTATATATATGTGTGTTCAGATGAAGACACAAACTCATCTACTTCTTGGATCAGCACAGGGTAAGCACATTCTCAGGTAAACTATCCCTTTAAATGGGTGAATGATTCAGTGTCCTCTTGTGTTCTGCAGATTTTAAACATTAAGACTATAGTGTATGTCATACTCAAGCAAAGTTTGAAATAATTGGTGTAAGCACAAATAAACTGCCCAAAAGTGCATTTTCAGAATTCAGCAACGGAAACAGAAAGAATGTCTATCTAAGCCGTTTCAGGACTGCATTCCTACAGATAAAGCAATACATCATGATGTAAACCTCACAGGGAGAGAGAGAGAGAGAGAAAACTTAATTAGCCTTCTGCAACACAACTGAGTGACGTTTTTAATAAGAGAATTTGCAACAAACAGATTCAAGTGTTGTAGCACTTCCAAAGTGCATACGTTCACGTATGCTTTCCGAAGCGAATTTTTTAGTGAGTCAGCACTGGCGAAATTGCTGTAGCTATTCGAATTTACCTCATGATTGCTTTTAAGTTTACAGATATTTAAATGGAGACAAAAACACATTTTCTTTTCCCTTCCTCCCCTGAGACAACATAGGACAAAAAGAAAAGGCATGACAAATTTACAACTGATAATAGATGATTGTGGCTTCCCAACATTTAATAGGCTCTTTATGTAAGGTGAAGAAGGGTTATAATGAATTTTTGGTCCTGTGCACTGTTAACCCTTGCTGTAAGTTGCTGTAAAAAAAGCCAGTGTTGTTGTTAAAAAAAAAAAAACCACCTTGGTAAGGTCTAACAGTGTGGACACTATGTTTAACATAATACGTTTAAATGGAGATTTTGGAGTTGGTTTGAGTTAAACAATGAAATACTGCAAAATAAGTATTGAAAGCATAGTAACAAAAATGTGTTATATATGTGTATATTTGTTATGTATAAAACGTAAACACACACACATATGAAAAATTAGCTACTCTATGATCTGTATATGATGCAGAATAATTTATAAAGATGATGAAAGTGATGATCGTCATTCCGATGAGATTGATTTCAGCTGAATTTACTATAAAAATAAAAAAAGGAAAGAAGGAAGGAAGGCAGGTATCAAGAAATCTTGGTCTCTTGTGCCTGCAGTCATGTTTCTTCTATTGCTTGACTGTAAAGCAATTTAGATTCAAATAACTATGCATACAGTAGTGTCAAAAGAGCACTGTCATTTCCATTGTCATTGTCCCAGTGGTCTGTAATATCATAGCTGTCATTCTAATTCATTAAAGCATCTAACGGCATTCGGACAGCCTGCAGCTCTCGCTAAAGTACCTTACTGTAACGAGATGACTGCAAAGATGTCTTGTATCCAACCCAAGGTTGTATAGAGGGTGAAACTTAAAAGTAACTATGGGATGTGTCTAAATTACCTTTGTACTCTCTACATGCACTTGAAAGAGGTGTGTCAATGTTTCCACCATTTTACCAGAGAAAGCACTTGTGTCAGTGTAGGACCCTCGGGTCTATGGGATTAGCAGGACTTTACTTGTACAAACATGACTCCATTAGCTAATCACATGATAAATTTGCTCCTTGAATCTCAAACACAGAAGCTGACTAATGCATATTTATTGTAAAGCACATATGCATGTTGGTGATGATACCTAGACCAAAAATTTACATTTTGAGGCCATTTTCACATGGTGATGCCATAATTTGGAATTACATAATCTTGACTGTTCCGAATTATGCATCTGGAGACAAGCAAAAGATATGAATGTGTGTTCATTTTAAGAAGAATTTTGTACTCTGTTGGAAAGTTCAAATAAAGACACAACTATTAGTTGTTTTTATATTGGTTTATCAGTGGAAATAGGAGATAATAAATAAAAGGCAAGAAATAATAATAATAGGTATTTAAAAAATCTAATAAAAAAGTTAAATAATGAAAAAAGGACCTTCTTAAAGGTGTTTGTCATGATGGATGGAATGATGTACAGTACTTCATGTGGTTCCACTTGTCCTTGTTACAGTGTAATTATTCATTTAAGTACTGAGTAATATTAAATTACTACATGCACTTAGAATACAGTTAGGGTTAGGATTAGGGTTTGTTTTATTGTTACTTGCATATAATTATGCATCATTTATTGTTATTATAATAGTAAGTACATGTGTACAAGGACATCTTGAAATAAAGTGTTACCTTTTATCTTTTAGTTTATGAAAGCGAAAGGTTGCTTCACTCCTACTGGAATTTACTCTCCAGAACATTCAGCACAACAACAATGGACAGTCCAAGAGAATGACATGTAACATAAGGAGAAGACTAGTTCTAAAAGACAACAAAGCTTGTTTACTGTGTCCAAAACAGGTGTAGTCCATGTATTTTAGATTTTTACTCTGACTACAGGGTTTTGTACATGTCCATAAACCATATGGATTCTTAGGGACTGGTCCAAAATGAAAACAAACACAACCAGCACTTAGTAGTTAGCTTTTCCAGTCCTTCATTTCTACATGTACTGTACAACAGCGTTCCAGAGCCTTGTCCGTGGTCCTGAACCCACTCTTCTCCAGCTGAACGAATATTATGCTGTCCATGGTCCTGAAATTACTTTTCAGTCATAGGCTCCAGTAAAGGTACATCTGATTGGGCCTTTTTTTTCAAAGAAGACAAACGTTGACCACCCAGAAGAATATATTTAGTAGATATGTGATCATTTGAAATTATGTTCATTGTGACATGCAGCACTAGTTATGTTTTAAAATTATCATTAGGAATCCATATACCCAAGACCACTGTCAAGTACACATTTGATTCACACCCAGTAAACATATAATGGGGGGTGTTACTGATATGGCTTGTAATGCCTCATTAAACTAACCTTGTAAGCACAGCTGAACTACTGCAGATAGTGCTGACGGCCGTCTGTCTCTGCCCTTCACATCACTGTGCCTCACGTTTCAGAAGGGACCATCAAGGAGCTAACTGGGGATCGAGGATGCCCACATCACCACTGGGGCCCTCCTGTCCAGGAGATTCAACAGAGAAGCTCCTTTAAATGTGCCATCGAAACACCACTGCTCTGCATCACTGCTAGCACGGTTGCCTAGCAACTAGACAGCAGATGCCTGCATCCCCTCATCTTCTGAGTAAAAAATACAAGGAAAAGAAATCACACCTCTTACGTGTTTGTGCAGTACACACGATCATTTTTTTAATCATTTCGTTTGATCGTTAATCTTGATCTGAAATTTCAAACTGCATGTTGGCGGCACTGATTTTGAATGGTTATTTCTCCATCATTATTTGCATATTTAAGCCATTTCTGGGTTTGTGTTTTGGAGAGTGTCTCGGGCTGAGGAATGTGGAAAAGTGGAAGAAATGCATGAAAATGCGCCGGGATACTCTCGCAGCATTTTAATAGGTTGCAGCTCGCGAGCCGACAAGTACAGACATCATTCCTCCGCTAGACAAGCGCGTGGACAGACTGCCTTTCCTCTTTAGTTCGCTTTCGCTTTTATTTTTTTCAACAATCACCTGCATTTTATTCAGCACTTTCAGAAAAGGGCAATGTCCTTTTCCCTTCTTTTGAAATCCAAACGTGCGCGTCGGAGATTTTTGATCCGGTCTTGATTATTTTCTCGGTTCCTGGAGGTGTTATTGCAATTGAAGTGTGTGATCATTTGCTCTGAACAAGAGCAGGAACATGCTCGGGGATTCAATCGAGAGATAAGGGGGCTTTTCCAACAGGCTAGACAAATATTGGACATTTGCAAGCGTTTCATTGTGATACGGACATGTATCGCACGTTTCTGTCCTGTGTCTGCTTCATATAAGGTTGTACTATGGACTACAAGCTCTGACGTCTGCATCAGATATTTTCTGCTGCATTTCTTTAAATGTGCATCTTTTTTCCCCTGTGACTTTGAGAGGAACTTCTCCACCATCAGCAGTAGGGGATGCAGATTTCATTTTTTTTTTCTTTCCCACCTCCAACCTTTATAGCTGAGTGGCGGAATAAATAAAACTATCACACACTGTGGAGCACCCCCTCTTTGAAGGAGCATCACTGGAGCCATGGCTTGTCCACAGCTTTGGACCTGGAAACTGCGACGACAGGTGTAGAAGAAGACTGATACTCTTCCATTTTTCCTCCCTTTTTTCATCATCATATTTTTTTATTTTCTCCATGGTTTGGATGAAGAAGACTTTCCAGCATTTTTTCCAGAAGTCCTGTCGAAGCTGAGAGATGTCTGATCTTCTGGTGTTGATCGAGGGGGTCTCTGACCTGCACGGATTTCCATAGCTGAAGAATAACAGCTGGGACCTGTTAAATATTTTTTTTCTTTTTCTTTTCCCCCAATCCCCCTCCCCTTTTAATTTTTATTTTAGTTATTTTCTCCTTTTCCTGTTTCTTTTTTTATTTTAGTTTTCGCGGGGACATCACAAATGTGTGCATTGGTGCTTTGAACTTAGTCATTAATTTTGCCTTTTTTCTCCCATCCCCTTCTTTTGGATTCTTTTTTCTACTTATTTTTTCTTTTCTTTCTTTCTTCTTTTTAAACATCTGTTTGGAGCACGGGCGGTTGGATTACTGAAATTGAATTAACGGATTTGTGGAAATGTTGGGTCCTCAAGAAGACAAATTATGTGGAATTGTTTCTGCTCTGGCGGCCTTGTCCTTTGTCTGCTTTGCACAAAGGTAAGGAAATTAAACATATTGGTAATTATGACTGTTGGATTAAACAAATGAGGCCACATATCGGTCAAATTCAAACAGATACCCAGATGATTGGGAATCATGACTGCATAATGTTTAATAACGTATTGACATTTTTAATTTTGTACGTGAATTAATAGTCGAATCTCTCTCTTTCGCTCCCTCTCTCTGTGTGTGTGTGTGTGTGTGTGTGTGTGTGTGAGAGAGAGAGAGAGAGAGAGAGAGAGAGAGAGAAATCGTATGTGTAAGAAACATCATCGCATCAATTCTATAGCGCATAGGCCTATTATTGAAAACTAACCATACATTTTTATTTATAATTCGTCACAATATTCTTTTGTTTGTGTGAGTTACACATTATCCCCTTTTAAAAATCCCCACTCAGTTAAACAATTAATTAGCAATTATTTAAAATAGCATTGTACGAATGTGTGTGTGTGTGTGTGTGTGTGTGTGTGTGTGTGTAGAATATTTCTAACCATATTCTACATCCACTTGGCCTTTGCGATTTATCAATGACAACTCAGTATTCTGGCATCAGTCAAAATCAGGTCATAACAGAGCTGTGTTTTGAATCTCATACAGGCTAAGCAATATGTTGAAGCAAGACTAACGAATATTTTATTATTTAGAACGTATTCAAACATCTGTAACTATTATGTTTTTGGTCCACTGAGTGAAATACAAATAATCAACGTTTTTCTTGTGATCTACCCCCACCCATGCCACCATGTCGCTGGCGTTAGAAGAGATCCATCATCACTCAGCCAATAAGAATAAAAACGACGACGCCTATCAGTCAATAATGGTTAATGACATGAGTTCACTCGCGATCATTGAGATGCGACGTGGCTGTGAAGCCTCTGAGGCCGAATGCACGTATCTTTTCATACTGTGTTTGTGGAACACCTGTTAGACAAATGACAATCTTGATTATGCTATAAATATTTCTGCCTTTACTCATCACACTTCGTTTATTAATAATTTGGCAGTTGAAAAATTTAAATCAACAATGGTGGCCTAAAACCCTTCAGTTTAGACTTGTTACTACATTACTTTCAGATTAAGGTTTTTTTTGTGTGTGTGTGTGTGTGTGTGTGTGTGTGCATTTTTAATCGAGAATGGCTGTCATGTGCACACTATCTGTTGTAAAAAACACAAAAATGTGGCCCTAAAAAGAGTTTTAAACCTTTAAAGACCAAGCAGGATCCCCGTGCTTTTACATATTCAGCCAAGCACATCCAAAAATTCTATATTACCCCTTCCACCCCCCATCCCCTCAAAATACATTATTAAACATGTAAAAATAGAAATTATATATATATATATTTTATGTATTTACATGTAACACTGACACTTGCTGTATAACATCTCGATGTATAACATTCTATACTGCACTGAAAATTATCCTATTTATTAATTATTATTCATACAGCTTTAATGACCTCATAGTAATTAAGACTGAATATTTTTGCAGAATTTGTCATAAGTCACAGCACCACACATCCATCTACAATAAACGAGCGAGGGCAACATGTTAAAATGGTCTACAATTTCATCTAAACATTCATATGCATTTTATACAAAAATGTTGATGTTGATGAAAAAAAAGAAAAGAATATGTTATCATGCATCAACTACCCATCTGTTCACAGACCCTCAGGGGTCCTGGGACCCCAAATTGAAAACTCTGGCTGAAAACTGCATGTTTGAACCAGTTGTCAAAGTTTCATGTTGAATTAACCACCCATTGTTGACTACTAACAATGTGATGTTTTTGTTTATCAGCAAAAAAGAGCAAAAAATCAGTAGTAAAAAAAAAGAAAAAGAAAAACAGTGATTTATTCAATGCCATAGATTTATGTTAATGATTATGTGGTGGTTATATTGATAAAGATAAGCCTCTTCGGATTGGCAGCATTCAAGAAATACAAAATCTTGAATAAATACAAAATGCAGTGCAATAAAATCATTAGGACTTCATCAAATAACATGAATGAACAAATTAGCTATGTGATGTATATTTTGCTTTAGCTGAATTTCAACAAAAAGTCCTCTCAATTCTCTCTCCTGCAGCACCTCCACCGGAAATACCGGAATATCTGTGGCCAAGACGACAGTGGACAAATTGCTGAAGGGGTATGACATCCGCCTTCGGCCAGACTTTGGAGGTACACGTGATTCTTTTTTAGAAATCTTAAATCCTTACCAGTCACTGATGAAGCATTCACTTATCTGGAGCATACGATATCACTGACTGACGCAGTACATTCATAGTCATGCAATGTCTCCTTGTGTAGGAAAGCTTTCAAAACTTTGTGCTTTAAACACACACACACACACACATATATATATATTAAGACTAAGTTTACTACCCCTGGTATCATGTCAAGACTTAATCTGACAGTATGAAGGCAGACATTTTCTAGAAACAGCTGAAACATCTCATGGTTTATTAGCATCAATCTCAAGGTTAGGCAGTACTAAAAGAAAACAAGGAACTGTCTGTGATGGAAAGGCACTTTGTGCTCTTGCATCCTGTATGCCCACAAATCCCCACCGCCTCCTGTAAAAAAAGTTGTGTAGGTTCAGTTTTCACAAAGGCTGAGCACACAGTTTTAGGTTGCTATTCATGGTCCATATTTCTGCACACGTTTACATTGTTGAAGGACAACGAGATGCTTTCGAAACAACAAAGTCTGGGAAAATTTTGTTTCACCACACCCAGAAGTCCGCTTGTCTGGCTATTCATCCCAAGTCTTGTGTTTGTCTGCTGATATTGCAAAGGGACTATAGATTTGCTGCAGAATGTACTTTTCAATTCAGTCCTTCAGCAAATTGCTTGTATTTCAACAAAGAAGCAAGTCTATCTATCTATCTATCTATCTATCTATCTATCTATCTATCTATCTATCTATCTATCTATCTATCTATCTATCTATCTATCTATCTATCTATCTATCTATCTATCTATCTATCTATCTATCTATCTGTCAATGTATATCCTCTCATATTCTCTCAAAATGCATTTATATACCATAGAGCCTTTTTTTGGTAGAAATTATGAGTTTGATATAGAATTCCATGCTGCATCATTGTCTGATTTGCAGTATTTTAGGGCACATTGAGAAATTTGAGATTTTAAACACGTTCTATGTTCTCTTAAAAAAAATAAACTAGGTAGATTACTTATAAATTGTAGTCCATTACTCATTCCAAATTACACAACGGAAAAAAAAGTAGTTAGTTACGTGATCCAGTACATTGCACATTTTAGGTAATATCACTGGACTACTATTAGATTACTTTTAGATTACTTTTGACCTAATTCGTTTATCCCTTTGATTTAAATAGGATCATCTTGTACTGTGTTGATATAAAAATACAAAGAGAAGATATGTGACCCTGGACCACAAAAGCAGTCATAAGAAGCATAGGTATATTTGTAGCAATAGCCAACAATACATTGCATGGATTTTTCTTTTTTTGACAAAAAACATTAGGATATTAAGTAAAGATCATGTTAGATGAATATATTTATTAAATTTCTTACGTAAATATATCTAAATTTAATTTTTGATTAGTAATATGCATTGCTAAGAACTTCATTTGGACAACTTTAAAGATGATTTTTCTCAATATTTAGATTTTTTTGCATCCTCAGATTCCAGATTTCCAAATTGACAGCCAAATATTGTCATATCCTAACAAACCATACATCAACAGAAAGCTTGTGTATTCATATTGTAAATCTTGATTTCAAACAGTTGACCCTTATTACTGGTTTTGTTGTCCAGGGTCACATATATTGCATGAAACTTGCAAGGTTTCCCGAACTGGGGTTTGTAAAAGAACAGCAAGGGGAGTCATGAGTTTAATGCAAAACTAATAATTAATTAAATGTCATCAATCAAATTAAAACACTTTCTAAAAAGATGAGTATTTTAAAATGTAATCTAATAACAAGTACTAATTTTAAAATCCAGATTACATGTTATCAGTTACTAACTGTTGCTGCTCTTCGACTCCATTTGTAGAACACACATAGAATTTTCAATCATCTGGTCAGCAGTGATGGCCCCTCCACAGAGCACTGATGCGAGGTCAGTTACCCTGCAGCGCTGCACGCTTGTATTGGATGCAGCATCCGCTCTGATGGAGCCTAGGGAACTGTAGTCTATCACATCCTGATAATTCCATCATCAGTCAGAGCCCAAGACTCCTGACACAACTGCTGACCAGCTTCAGCTTTGGAGTGCCGTGCATTTTAATTGGACCCAGACCGCAGCTACGCTAGCCAGCGAGAGAGGGAGAGAGGGCAGAGAGGATGGAGATGGAGAGAAAGAAAGAGGCCAGTTAGGTGGTCGAGAAACCAGGCCGTCCTAAAAGAGCTTCATCTCTTTATGCCGGCTAGAGGGATAGCCGCGGGGTTTGGTTGTGGTGTATTTGTGTGTGAAGTCGCACCACACCACATATAAATGCAAAGCCTGCTTACGCATGCGATCATACATGGATTCACACACACATACAAAGAGTTGTTCAACTTTAGTAAGCTGTGTTATAGCGCATAATAATAATAATAATAATAATAATGCTGTTAACGAAATATCCACAATTCAGTTGAACAAGCTTCAAAATGTGCTGAAATAGCATTGCACCATGCATTTATTTTGATCATTTTTTTATTTTTATTTTTTTATTTAAGTGGAAATGCCTTATTAGAAATTGTACTGTACTTTACTAATTTGCTGACATTCATAGTTCATTTTAAAAAATTACATTTCGACCTATTTAGCAGACTTGATTTGAAGATTAATAATTCTCCAAATACTATAAATGTACTGATTATAATAATTATTACGTACAGTTTGGATATTTAGTAAACGTTCTTATATGTACCTCAAACACAATCAGTGTCCATATTATGCTCATTTACAAGTTCGTGATTTTAATTTTGCAGTCAACGAGAAGGCATTTACATTAATTAGAAATATAAAACACATAATTTATATTTGACTGTATATTGCTGCTGCACCTCTTTAACTCCCATTGGAGTGGACTTAATATGCACAAACAGCAATATCACACAATAAAGCATTACATGTATTATAATCATTTCTAGTGCATTTTAATATTAGGTGTTCTGTCTGAGGCTGAGACTAACATGTTTATGGCAGTTAAAGTCTTCCCATTGTAGCCATTCTCACCCTGTTCATGTTCATTGTTTCAGCAGCAGTAGATGATGAGTCATTTTATTCAGCCTTGCTTGACACTCGAAGACGTTACCTTTTAATGTTTGCATTGCAGTTATTGGCTTTGACTCCAGCTCTCAATAAATAGCCCATAGATGTGGTGTACAGTCCGAGCAGAACTCAAATTGCATTTTGTGTTTGAGCGCGATACGACTTTCAAAGCATCTATGCAACCATAGGAAGTGGAGACCATATTTGATGCTGATGGTGTTTATGGTGAAATATGCCAATCTACTTGTAATCATTATCATAATCATTGCTCAGGAGGTATTTGGACAACATTCTGCCGTTTAAAATGTCAGAGACATATTTTAAGGATTAGGTACGTTGAATGGTTTGATTGTCACTGGATTTGAGCTTTGTTCCAAAACCAAAAGGCAGTTCAACCAGCCTGATCACATGACTTCGTATGACCTCATTTGTACAAATTCATACGATTTGTGCTGAATTGTACGTATTTTACAAGTTACGAATGACCTACACCTAACCCCGCCCCTAAACCTACCCGTCACTGGGGTCTAGACAAATCATACAAAATCATATGAGTGAGGTTGTACAAATTTGTAAGAATTGGCCACCTCATAAAATACGTACAAATTGGTCGTGAGATAGTGTTGGTTCAACAGTAGCACATTGCTAATTTTATATTAGCTAAACAATAGTCTTTAAATAAATAAATAACCAAATGTGGAAAAAAATACTTTATTTATATATATATATTTAAAAAAATAATTCACAAAGTATAAACACAGTACTTTAGTAATACAGTACTGTAGCTTTAGTATATTATATGACGATGATTAGAATTGTTAAAATCATTAGATGCTGATTTTTTGGGACCTAAACCTGGTCGTGAACCTGCTGGTCAGTAAAGGTGTCCTCGAAGGTCTTCGCCCGTCTATGTGTTGTCCCATCCAATCAACATGTAAACACCACATCCAATTTCAGTTATAGGGCAATTAAATACCTGTGAGGAAATTAATTCATTAATCATATTTCCTTCATTTACTTTTAAATAAATGCATCTCCTAGCTGATATGCAATGGGAAAAGGGAACAGAAATGAGGTTGGCCAACGCTATCTCACGACCAATTCGTACTTATTTTACGAGGTGGCTAATTCATACGAATTTGTACGACCTCACTCGTATGATTTTATACGACCCCAGTGACGGTTAGGTTTAGGGGCAGGGTTAGGTGTAGGTAATTCGTACAAATTCATACGAATTCTGCAACTCGTAAAATACGTACAATTTGGCAACAATCCTATTAATTTGTACGAGTGTGGTCGTACAAATTGTTACGAATAAGCCACCTTGTGAAAAATGTATGAATTGCCGTGAGATTGGGTTGGGTTGGCTGCATCAAAAACTAACTGTTACTCTCTATTGTACCTGATACCTGTTTTTTTTTTTTTTTTGCACATTTTTCCATTATTAGGTAATCTGTATACAATCAGCTGGCTATTATTTTGAAATAAACTCATTTAGGGTGATACAAAACATTCTGCAAATCCTGATCACCACGTCTGGGTTTATTTTGCGATCGTGGCCTGCAGTGTGAATATTCCTCTGGAATAAAATGACAGTGGAAACTGATCCTTTTGCTTCATTCAGATAAAACAGACTTCGTCGTTGTCTAGAAGAAGAAGACAGTGGATTAATTACAGCCCGTGCTGGCCTTATTTACAACCTCAATAATCAAGGCGGCCTCTGAAGGTCTCTGAAGACTTTGAATTTATGAGATTGCGGTTTCTCATTTCAAGTCATCCTCTCTAACAAAAGATACCTTCATGTTCTCAGGTCTGGTTCAGTCCGGCTGTGTCGCCAGGGCCGGTTTATGTGCTGCTCATAAAAAACATGCTGAAAGTTTAATCAACAGAATGGAACATGAATACAGTTGCCTAGATACGCAACATGTCACACCCGAGGCCATAAATCAACTACATGTTGTTGTTATTTCTCTCTCTCTCTCTCTCTCTCTCTCTCTCTCTCTCTCTCTCTCTCTCGCTCGCAACAGAAACTGTTCTTTCATTTCAATAATGATAATTATTATATTCATACTAGGGAAATTAAAATTGCTGAAAACTGATCTTCCTCACTTATCTAAAATATTATAATATTGCACATATTATCAATGTTATTAAAACATGATTAACTACATTTGAGAGATTTTAAGATAACTGCACTTGGCTGTATAGCTGTGTTTTCAATACAGTGCGACACAGAACTTCCCAACACAAAAATGCATCCATCCATATTCCATACAAGGATTAATGGAGCCTACAGTACATAATAATAATAATAATAATAATAATAATAATAATAATAATAATAATAATAATAATAATAATAATAAGCCTTTGCTGACTGAGTGATGAGGTATGTAAGGTATTTATGGTATTTGCAGTATGTAAATTATTAATGTATACAATCTAACATAATATAATTGTGTTTATTAAAAATGAAACAATTATATTCACACTCACATGCATGGTTTCATTTTTCCAGTTCATATGTGTGAAGATCAACACAGCATTTACCTGTGTGTGTTTAGATTACGTAAGCAGTTCATGCTTCGCGGCACCCCTCCAGACATGCATCCACCCACACACAGGGCATTCTGACAGAACAGGCTCCTGTCAATGTGTCTGTATCACAGCATGATTTGACTGAGATTTCTGTTACAATCTGCCTGCACAGAAAAGTTCAGATGGAAAGTGTGTATCTCAATTAACCACATTTCTCTTTAGCTGTGACATGGCAACTATTAATGCAAACAGCAGGGTTACTGATGCAACACAGATACTGCAAGAATGCCTTAGTGGGAAAAAAGAACAAATTTGTATTATTTTGAAAAGAGTACTTATTACACAAAATAATATGCTTTAAAATAATAAGTGCAAAATTAATTAAATGCAATTAGTGTGTGTTTTTACCCAATTAAGGACCTAATTTGGTCCCACTTTATATTAGGGGGTCTTAACTATTATGCAATTACATTTAAATTAATCATTTGATGCAATGCACTTATTGTGTGCATACATGTTTTTCATTTTTACTTATTTTTCAAAAGAAAAATATCTGCATGTTATTACATCTGTAAGTAATTTCTGTAATTACATTTATAATTAAACTGTTGACTCATCCCTTACACCTTAACCCACCACCCTACCCATACGACCAAACCTGTCCCTAACCTTACCCGTATCCCACCTCAACAGGAGCAAACAAAAGTTTTTTTTTGCAAAACAATATGAACACAATAAGTACATTGCACTATGTAAGTACATAGTAGTAAAGGCCACCTAATATAAATTGGGACCATATTTTCAAAATTACTTCGGTCTTTGAGATGGTTCAATTGTACTGTTGTATGTACTGTTGTATGTATGTAGTGTAGCATTTATGATAAGCTACCATATACTGTAAAATCATTTCTATTGATTTTTATGTCATGTATTTAAATATATTTATAATTACTAATTTGTAATGGCGAAGATGCAATTTAGTACATTTAAAACATTTCACTCTTTAAAATAATGTAAAATCGCATGCTATGATTAAAATAAACATTAAGCGCTTTAGATGTGCTTCAGCGTTTTGGTCAAGATTTCAAAATAAGTGTACTTTAAAATCTTATGAAATCATGCTTTAAAACGCAACAATATGTCTTTAAAAGTGTACTTAGGTGTGTTCATTTCATTAAAACTTTCAAAACGAAGATTTCCAAACCTTGAACGGATGCCAGAGCAGTCCAGGTAACTTATGGACCATGCTCCAAGTCTTCACAAGTCATATAATATCTACAGACCAAAACTGAAGTTATGTCATAACAATCCATCCACTGTAGCTCTTAAATTTAATTTGCTTTTGTGTTTATTCAGATATGGTGTGCAAATTTTAATATGTGGATATAAAATATAAACCCCACATCAGATTACTGTTACACACATTATGCTAGATTACCTCTGTCAGTCTCCCTGGTGCTTCAGTTTCATACGAAAAAGAGGGGTGCCCTGTTCCCTGAAGGGTAAGGTCTGTAGTCTAAGAGAGAGACCATTGAAATGAAACTATGAACTGAAGACCGCTAATTACATTATCTTTGAGGAGCTCACCATTTTGCCCAAGATGTAAGTGGCCCCCATGGACTGCAGGAAATCTAATAAAAAGCAGTGGCCTGTAAATTGTTGCAGTAAGTGTTTTCCTGTGCTGGGTTATCGGCATCTCCTTCAACTTTAGTACTATAGGCAATGCTTTAAAAGCTTTGTTACATCAACACTTTGTAAATTAGCTCAGAATTTGAGGAAATGCCATGAAAATATTGAATATGTGTTATAAATATGTAATAAACATGTAATAGTACATTTATAAAGCATGTATAGCTGCTCAGTATCATAATGCAGAGAAAACTCAAAAGCCATTTTCTCCTAAACTAAATTGAATCATAAGCATTTCAAACAGAAAGGATGAAAACCATGAAAATAGATTAGATTAATGGTGCATCTTCTGTTAAAGTGGCCATCTTCTATTGATGCAAACATATAGGATTTCTAACTCAAGTGCTATGTGGAACCACATCTCACACGTACATTTACATCACAGGGCCAATATATAATCCAAATGGTTGCCAAGTCCTAGACAAATAGCAGTGCAGAGTAGCCAGAGGGCAGACCATCTCGTTAACAATGTGATTTACTATCCCCGACCTTAGACAACAGTGTGTGTGTGTGTGAGTTTGATGATATGTAGTCACTCTGATGGAACGAGCAAGCTGACACTTCTTCTTCAAGCGTAATGCATTGCTTTGCATTACATGCAACTGTCACAGGCAAGGTGCTGTGGATAAATCTTAACTTGAGAGCATGTTTATGTCTGTATGGTGTCTTAACACAGGCTAGAATGTTACTGTGATGGAAAATTTTCTGAGGCTTGTTTCAGAAAATGACATAAAGCTGCCTAACAAACACATCTGACAAAATGGAGGATGTAGTGCTAGTCAACTAGAATTTATTCTGGGGGGTAGGGCATTGGAAATATGTCAAAGCATATTCACTGGCTCCTATAAAATGCCAGGAAAAGGGACAAACATGTGTCCGCTGTGTTTGAACTCCCCCAATGTCAGGAAAAGGGGAGCTATCATGCTGTTGTTTTGCAGACAGGGTGCAAAAGAGAGAACTTGGCTAGCAACCGTCTCCTACCCTTCCAGTTTGAGCCCCTCACTCTGGAGACAGCACTTTACAGTAAATCTAGCTGTCATCGCCTCTAAAATGAGTTTTATGGTCTCAGATCCCGCCGTTAACAAAGCTTGAAATGGAGGCGACACATCCATAAAGCTGTGAACATGGACCCTTTTCCCTCAAGAATGAGGCTACTCTAGGCCTTTGGTTTTTGCTATGTATCTTAAAATTAAACCAGGTTTGGAGTTACCACATAGATGCATTGCTGTTCTCTGCAGATGAATTACATTTTTAGTGGTTTTTGCTTAGGCAATAATAATATGCACCACTATTACCATTTTATTTTCAAATCCGAGCAAACCTCAAAACTTAAATAGTTTTAGTTGTTTTCTTGTTATGCTGGCAAAGTCTTTTATTACTCAATGCTATATTTACCATCAGACATACAGTAGATAATGTATCCCACATATAAAAATACAATGTGTTGCGAGCAGTGTTCAGCATGTGATCATTCAGAAAATGACAATTCACTGCAATTTCTAGCTGAAATGAACACTCATGGCAATAACAACTTTCATTCCTTATCACACAAATTTTGATTACAGTGGCAGACTTTTGATTAATAAAGACTTTGTACAGTTCACCTTGTACAAATCAGGCAAAATTGCAACCTTATAAAATGATGATTTCCCATGACAATGGCTTGAAAATGTTGTAGTTGGCTTTAGTTTTTAGTTTAGCAGGGTTTAGTGTAGATGGACACTTCATTTCCAAACTGCTGCAATACATTTGTAGATTCACATTTGTCTTTTTTGGATGGAACTAAACATGCTTTTAGTGCTGCTCGCTGGATATTTGTCGCAGAGAAATGTCATTTTGCAGAAATGTTTTTCAGATGAACCTGGGTTGCATTCTCTTTTGTGTGTGAAACACAAAATAAGATATTTTAAGACACATTCTCCAATCATCTCCTTTTGTCTTCCACAGAAGAAAGTCAGGATTTGAAATGGTTTGAAAATTCTTTTATCATTTACTCACCTTCATTTTGGGATGAACTATCCCTTTAACATATCTGTCCACCTGAGGCAACCTGCTCTACCTAGAGTAAAATACAATAAAATATTCTTCAAAAATACTATTTTTAGTATCTCTCTTGTCTGAGAGCACGTGAATGATACCTCAAACCATGCGACTTGTTAGATACCAGACTTATTTTTGCCTCCCAGACAATAAAACTGGCAAAACTGTTCCACAGACATAAACTGAAGGAGACAACCAAGCTAAATTTAAATTCCAGATTTATGGGTGGGTTTTATTTTTTGATTCAATAAGCAATCATATACAGTAGCAGCCACTTGACAATGACATAGAACATAGAAGCACGTTGAAATACTGTGTTATGTTGTACATTACATCATGTTGCTGCAGTGGGTTTGCTCCCACCAAAGGTTTAGGTTGTCATGGACACCCGTGCATTCTCTAAATAGTTTGCTAACACACCGCCATCTTGCAGACGCTGGCTTCCATGAGGTCAGGCTAAATGGCTAGTGGTCGGCGACTAGCCATTAATGTCTGGCAGTAATTATTTTACTCTTCTGTGCTAAATGTGTCATGCTTTATAGCTCTAAACAACTACTTCTTATAGAATCAGCATCACAAGTTAAATGACTTTTTTGGAAACATTGATTGGCATGTGCTATAGATGTGTTCAACCATAGTGTTGCTCACACAGGAGACACAGGTTGAAATCTGTGCTGTGTCTTGTCTTGTAAAAAGAAAGTAAATGTTATTGAGACAATTTATAGGGTGAATGCCAGACGTTTTCACTTGACACCCTCATCAATACTTATGAATGAAAATAAAATAACTATTGAATAAAAATGTATGTTATTTTATGTGTTTTTTATTTCATTTGAATTGATTGTTGGGGTGAAACATGACCTGGACACGTTTTTGTGAGATTCACTCAAGTGTGCCACACATATCTTGATAAGTTTAGCCAAAACCTTTGTATCCCCATCTGCTGTCTGGTATCGGTTATTAACCCCGCCCTCTCCATGTTAATGAATGGGGCATAAGCCAAAAAAAAAAAAAATCTGATTACACTTCAAATATATTTTCCAAAAGATCGTTTCCATTAATTTAGCTAGTTCCTCTCAAACTGATCTATGTTCAAGTGTTTGTTTTTCTTATACGTTTGCTTTTAATAAGTTATTTTATGCTATAAAAATGGGGTGTGGTGTCATGATTGTAAGCTCTGAATGAATCATTAGTGAGCAGACTCTGGCTCTAAATGAATCACTGCTGCGCAGAACCGGGCTCTAAAAGATTCACTGCTGCGCAGACTCTGGCTCTAAATGAATCACTGCTGCGCAGACTCTGGCTCTAAATGAATCACTGCTGCGCAGACTCTGGCTTTAAATGATTCACTACTGCACAGACTCTGGCTCTAAATGAATCACTGCTTCGCAGACTCTGGCTCTAAATGAATCACTGCTGCGCAGACTCTGGCTTTAAATGATTCACTACTGCACAGACTCTGGCTCTAAATGATTCACTACTGCACAGACTCTGGCTCTAAATGAATCACTGCTTCGCAGACTCTGGCTCTAAATGAATCACTGCTGCGCAGACTCTGGCTTTAAATGATTCACTACTGCACAGACTCTGGCTCTAAAGGATTCACTACTGCACAGACTCTGGCTCTCAATGATTCACTACTGCACAGACTCTGGCTCCAAACGATTCACTACTGCACAGACTCTGGCTCTAAATGAATCACTGCTGCGCAGACCCGGGCTCCAAATGACGTCATTGGAGCAAGATGACAGTGGCTATACTGGGACATGTTGGCTACACTTTCTAAGGAAGTGGAGACATGTCTTATTTACCCCATTATCCACATGATGCCCACGTAGTCCAGTTATATTCCAGTAGAAAATGAGCTCATCCTGAGAAAAGAGATACTAGTGATAAAATGCAAAGACCCCCCAAACAGTTAAGTTATGGGTGTGATAAACCCTCATGACTCAAAGTGTTATGCGACCACACTGTGCCTCACAGGGGACACACTCCCATATCCAAGGACAACTGCACACCGCAAAATCTCCCCTAATTGCTGACATCTCTCCCAGCTGGCATAAAGTCTCTTAATTAATAATGAATACACCTACAATGCTCCAGCTAGTTTCCCTATTAATTAACTTAACTCCTGCAAGCAGCCACACAGCTTCTCTCCCATGTGCCGATGCTTAAAAGAAAAGGGGCCTTTTTGGCGTGTGTGGGCTGAACACACATCAACGCTGGATGCAAAAGTAGCGCGCATTCAGCACAAAAGTGCAGCATTGTCAGAGCGGGGCGATAAATGGACGAGCACTGCACAAATGATCTCTATCCCGATGAGCAGAGAATGCCTTCTGATTTATGGGGAGAGAGCCGGTCGAACAGAAAATGCTTGAGGAGGCTGTTCCTTTCGCATCCTGTCTCGCTGCAGTCCTCTTTTACTAGAGGAACGTGCTTTGTATGTGCGTGTTTGCCGGTTATGCTTGGAAGGAGAATGAAGAGGCCTATTAGCAGGCACGTAAGCATAGAAAGCACACTTCATTGTTCTGCTGCAAACCACATGTTTTTGCAGCTATGACGAGACAGGCTGCAGGTGAAGACGCACATCCCCACGGGACCCTCTTCGAACCCCCGGTGATGGATGGGCAAGACTAGTCCTTGGGAGTCAGGAGGGATCTGTCAAGGACAGGATACGGCCCTGTGATTGTCTCAGATAAATACACAGTGAAAGACATGTCATTTATCGCAGGGCCTGAGATGGATGCGACTGGCTCAGTGGCCAGGAAACATGTTTGAAAACCCATTTCATTATTATACCTCAAAAGAGCCATCGGGAACCATTGACCTTCCGGATTATGTTAGAACAACTGACTCGCTGTCGAACACTCAGAATGCTAAATGCTCATTTGCCCTTCTTTTAAGATTATCACTACTTTGTATTTATGTCCAATGGTGTATAATTAATAAATAATATGCTATGTGTAAGTTAATACAGTAATGCATTTTAGATGCAATATTGCCAATATCAACTGTAAAATAATTCTGTTGAAAACAATGAAAGTAATTCCAAAAAATTCACAGCAAAACTCGAAGTCGAAGATCATCACACAGTGCTGTTTCTAATCATCATTCAATGAGCCGTGCATTAAGACCGTCACTTGTTATTTCTGAATGAATAAGCCATTTTGAATAAATGAATCAGACTAGACAGAACACGTTTTAGTTTTGTATTCAAAGTAACATTTCACATTTTTGTGTTCAGTATAGTTGATATTATAAAACATTAATCTCAGAACATGAAACATTTTGAGATTTCAAGATTTCAACGTTTAAAGATCTTTAAAGTCTTTAAAGTATAAGGTACAATGAAAGTCTTGTTTTGTTATCTCCTCAAGAAAAAGAGTGGGCAGAAGGGGAACAGACAATGAATTCTAAAGTCAAAAAAAATAATATAAAGTCTATGGAATAAATATTATTCCATATTATTATTATTACTATTACTATTATTCTAATTGCATTTATTGAAGAAATTTTAGAATTTTTACATAAAAGTTTTGGAATTGTTTTTAAATGTTTACCCTGGCTTCACTGAATTCTGCAAAGTGCCCTCTTTTTTGTGTTTTAGAAATGGCCACCCTGTTCAACATGGACTCTTTTCAAAATGTACCTCGTTTCCCTGACTATGCAGACACAAATGTAAATGTCGATTTACCTGCAAATTGTAACACTTTTTAAGTGTCCTGAATTTATGGGATTATAAATGTATGAAGGATATTTTTTGGTCACCATTAGCTTAGTTCTTTAACCATAACCTCAAAACCATCCTGTCAATGAACAGTCCCTACTACTATAATGACTGCATTATTACACAGCTTATTTCTTTGTATATGCTGTGTTTTGTTTGAAATAAATCGGAAAAAGCTAAGTATAGTCCTGAAAGTCTTCTGCAGGTTGACGCAGTTCGGCTAGGTGTTTCTTCTTCTTGCTGATGTGTGTTTCTGCAAATGTGCAGAGCCATATGGCTGCTTGCTGACTTTCGTAAAACTTGCAGAACTGTACACATTTATCTCTTTGTTCTGGGCTCTGAGTCTGTAGAGCGCTTTCATTCATCAAAGTCTGTCAGTATCACAAAGTTGTTTTGTTTGCAACAGATACACAAATTACCTCTCCAAATGTCCATTAATGCTGAAGTACTATTAAGTAAAGAAAATAATTGAAACTGTACGGAAAAAAAGCCAAAATATATAAAGTGATGACCTTTTTTTTTTTTTTTTAAATCAATACATGTAACACTTTCTACAAATTGAGTACAAAACAGGGACTTCAAAAAATTTGGTTTAAGCTCAAATAATTTTAAGCTTTTTTTATTTCTGTCTTATTTATTTTTTTATTTTTTTTGCGTTCTTACAAAAATAATGAAAACTCATGTTTTGTGTGATTTTGTTCTACCAATAGACTCTAAATGAAATGTCTGTTATCAGCCTGCTGTATAGTTAGTGTTCTTTTTTAGTGTAGGTGATTCCTATGACTACTTTAGCATAATAAATACGCTGTTAGTTGTGACTCACCACATCCAGAGACTTTTAAATGTCAACAATGTGTTAATAGCTATAAATGTCAGGTAGAGGAACACATAAGTGTTCTCCTTTCACCCTGGCACATGCGAACGCTTCATGTTTTAAACATGTGCCTGGAACGTCTCTTCCTATATGTGTCCAATCCTCAGTGTTCCATCTCTAATAATGTATGTTCCCCCTCTGACAAAAGGACACGGTGCCAACGTTAGGCCATTCATGAGAGGGAAAAATGAAGCAGATTAAATACAATGTATGAAAAGCACAGTGTCTCTCGTTGCAATGTAAGAGTGACAATGCCGCCTTGTTGCTATGGAACCCCTCTGTTGCTAAGCAATGAGTTGATGATTAGAATATTGAATCGGGTGGAAGAGTGGTATTTTCTTCGCCACTCTATTTCTCCATGTATGGTGCTGTGCGTGACTGCGTTGATGAACGGCATGAAGGCCTGTGCTTACTCTAATTCACATGCAATTGCAAACATTTATGTATAAAATGCTTAGAAATGTATTAATATAGTATTTATAGGAAAATCTATATATATATATATATATATATATATATATATATATATATATATATATATATATATATATATATATATATATATATATGTATATCTATATATATATATATATATATGTATACACACACACTCGTTTGTTTTTTGTGAAAAGTGGGGACATCCCATAATGGTTTTTATTCTGTACAAACTGTATATTCTATGGCCCTACACCAACCCTACACCTAACCCTAACCCTCAGGAAACTTTGTGCATTTTTACTTTCTCAAAAAACTCATTCTGTATGATTTATAAGTGTTTTGAAAAATGGGGACATGGGTTATGTCCTCATAAGTCACCCTCTCCTTGTAATACCTGTGTCATACCCATGTCATTATACAGAGTTGTGTCCTGATATGTCACAAAAACAAGAGCACACATACACACACACACACACACTTCAGTCCTAAAGCACTGGCATCTTTGCTTCACAGCAAATGCAGAAAGATGTAATAGCCCTGCAATACCCTTTAGCTTCAGTAGAGGGTGCTGTAAGGCTCCTCAAATAGTCTTACCTATGGTAAGGGACTCCTGAACCATAGGTATGTGTTTGTTTAGCGCAAACGGAGACATATTTATATTATGCTCTGTTATGCCGTGAGAGCTCATCAACTTCTGAACTAATTGGGGCGATACATTCTTGGCAGTCCGCTGTTATGCCGAAGACTTGCGGCTATACATCACCCAGATCGACTGCTGTGAGCTTCCTTCACCCCCCACCAGTAAGCACTTTCAGCTCTCTCCTAAGGAAAGGGGTTCAACACAAACGCTAGACATTACCGTCATCATTACCTGCAGGAGAGATACATCGCTGTGTCAGTGAAAACCTGCTTAGGGAGAAAGCAGTGACCCATGAGAATTCAGCCCGGGACGCAGCATCCTTGGCACTTGTGTTCCGTCAGAACTGCTATTTTGGCTGTTTCTACCCGTTTTTCTCTTTTTTTGCTGTGTCGGGGCCTGGCTCCATGTGATCTGGCCTTGGTTTAGCCAAACAAAGGCATTGGGGGAGAAAAGTAGTCTTTTGAATGGAGATAGCTTCTCTAGAGAAGCCACCTGCCTTACATTTGTCATTTAAATATGTATACAGATGATGGTGCCATCTGTTAGAGCAGTTGGAGAGGGACAAATTGGTGGAAATGCACTGAATTCCTGAGGCGGCGGAAAGAAAGAAAGGGGGATGTACAGGTGCCACAGAGCATTAACCAAATACATCCAATATTCAAAAGGAGCAATGCCATTTTATTTTGTGTTCTCTGTGTTTCTTTAGACAAAGCTTTGCATCATGCGGTTTCATTTAAATGGCATTATATGCTGTCGAAATGCATTCCTGATGAATGGCATTTTTTCTTTCTATTATCAAATCAGAGGAAATATTCCCAGATCAGTGCAACTTAACTCAGTCACACAGAATGTGTGGGATAATGTTTTTTTTTTTTTACTTTTACTCGTGAGAAGCTTCACCTACAGGACCTACATCATTCACACAAAAACAGAATTTGCCTTAGAAGTAGACCAGCCATTTTTAGGCAACTATGATGGCTAACATGCGCAGCACTTCCTTATGATCGGACTAGTAGGAGAGTAGGCCAAAATAGTCTTTATCTGTTACAGGGCAGCATTCTCCAATCTTCCTTTGTTTCATGGAAGCCCGGGTCCAAAATATGTAGCGGCAGGAGCGTGCGGAAGATTTCAGGCTTCACTGTTTATAACTAGCCAATGAATGTACTTTGACATCTCCTGGGAAAATTCTTGCTGGTTGCCTTCACAAAGCGCACAGGAAAATAGCTCCATTTTTTCCTTTGCTCCGCAAGCGCTGTTTCTCTCTCTTTCTCTCCCTTTTCTGATTTTATGAGTTGTGGTGAGAGAGTAAAGGAACTGCGGGCATTTAAGAGTGAGGCGGGACGTCGTGCAAACATGTCAGCAGTCAAAAGATGGGGGGTGAAAAGTACCACTGCACAAAGAAGATGGAGAGGATACACAGAGAGATGGAAGACTGCACTCTCAGTCAAGTGCTCAGTTAGTAAATATTTCAAAACTGCGGTCGAAAGAACCATGCTTTTTTTTTTTCTTTCTTTCTACAGTGCGTCCGGATGACATCTTAGAGATATTTTTAAGACAGCACAGAAGATGGATGACAAACAAAGGACATCTCAGAAAATATACTGTAAAAAAATAAATATGAAACACTTTAAGGATAAGTAAAATGTACAAAAAAAGTTTATATTTGCATATTTTTTTATAATATTGAATAGGGGAACAAACAACTGATTTCCTTATGAATCTATCATATGTGAATATGTCAAGGAGATCATTGGGAGGTTCTTAACCTTTTTCTTCTAATTCATTGGTGAATGTTAGTCCAAATATATTATTGATTGATTGATTGAGTCATTCATTAATTTTATTTTATTTAATTTTTTTACTTTGTAGTCTTAAAAATTGAATCAATTTATCTGTCTCTGGCATGATTTTTCCCCCCTTTAAATACTACAAAAAAAAAAAAAGAAAGAAATTTAAAAAAATATATGTATATATATAATGTATTTATTTATTTTTGCTGTATCAACCAGTGGTTTTGTTGACTGACGATGGCAAAATGATTCAGCAATAAAGAATAAGGCCCATTTAACATTCACATTGTACTGGTTGTAAATGTTTCCCAAGCTTTGACTAATCCCTCTCCATTAAGGCAAATGCCATATTTAGTAAAATAGTCAAGCAGAGTTTTTGAAGTAGATGTATTTATGTGCAAAGGTTTAATACTTAAAACCTCGGATTGCTGTTCTTACGTTTAAAAAACAATTCCCAATTTATATATGAACCTATCAAAGGAAGGCATTTTAGCACATGTTTCCATTACAGATTTGTAATGTATGTATTACTTGTAAAAGTATTGTGAAATGACATCATTTCCATTATCCAATGTTATGCGAATAAAACAAAATCTTTTGCCACTCGCGATAAATCATGGCAACGGGTTTTGGAGGGATTTTGACAGATATTGGCTATATTTATTCAAAGGAGGCGTATGCCTGTATCTTTACAGAAGCAGCACAGATAGAAAAAACATTTCCATTGCAATTTAGCAAATTATACCTTTTCCGCATTGCCTGAAAAACCACCTCATGCAAGCATAAAAACTTTTTTTTTTTAACAATATTTGGGAGTTTTTGTAAAAATGAACGTTTAAAATAGGTGTATTTTCAATTGGCAAGCTCAATTTGCGTAATTTGAAGGGTAATGGAAAAATGCCTACTATTTGAGATAAATGCTTTGGATAAATAATGAATGTCATGACTAAATCTGGCCCATTGTCATGCATTTTTTTTATTGTAGCTTTGTGGTCTATGCTTTCTTCTATTTTTGTGGAGCCTTTTGGAACACAGGCGTTCTCACTTGCACCCACAAAAAAGGCAAACTCCGCCAATGTTTACAAGATTGTTTGTCTCATAATAGTCTCAGTCTCAGACCGCACACCCACAGCTGTTCACTGACCGTCTGATGCATATAGCACACAGAACTGGAACGCTTTTTTCTTCTTTTTTGGCAAGCAATATTCTGATTAGTGAGCTTTATAAAACTTATAGAGTAAGAGCTCAGAATGAGGAATGTTTGGAAACATGTTCAGGGTCGATACAATGAGAACAGAAGGAAATAATCACTGGGAAGTTTACCACTTAAGTGTCTTTTGGAAGCACTTAGTATCAGATGAAATACAGTAGATATCCACAAGTTGATGTGTATTTGGCTTTCTTGTGTCTGTGAAAAGGTCTCGTTTTGTTACTCATTGTAGATACACTTCTTATGATGTTGCCACAATGCACCGATGTTGTCATTGCCTAATCTTGTCTCTCTCTTTGTTTTTCTTTTCTTCAGGTCCTCCAGTCATCGTGGGAATGAGTATAAATATTGCCAGTATTGACTCCATTTCAGAAGTCAACATGGTTAGTAACATTAATTTGGCTTTATTCATTGTGATTACTGTTGTTGCTGATTGTTGTTAGACTGTTGTAAGATGAACCTCATGAATAGCTCTGTAAAATGTTGGCCTATATGTTGACATATCACAAAATATATCATTATTAATCATTGTGGCTGATGCACTTATAAAAAAAGTGTATTTGCAAGTCAACATATTATTTGATTTAATGTGTTCAATTATTGTTCTACACTATAAGAAAAACAACTATGTCCAACTATGTCCTTACAAAAAATTGCAGGAAATATTCAGACATTTCCTTCAACTTTTAAACTATACAATGCAATGTGCAATTAAAAATTAAAACAATTAATACAGTATACTGGGACGTTTTTGTACAGACTTTCTTTGAGTATAAATTAGCCATTTACTGAATAACATACAGTAGCTGTGTTTCTTTAGAAACATACAATATGTTAATAATCTGTCCTATTGAGTCTTCAAGGGGTTACGTATGAAAATGATCAGTATGCTTATGTATAACTGCGGTCATGACCAATTATGTAGCATCAGTAGACCTTTTGGCTCGGGACCATCACCTCAAGTTAAACACCACCCTGGAGCCCTTAAAAAGCAGTTTACTTAAAGAGCAGTCGTCTAAATTTGTGCTGACAACTCTCTCTACATACTTACCATGGAGACCCCATGCAGACTTACTGCATTCATCATTTCTTCATGCAGAGTCAGGGACTTTGGTTTTATTAGCACCTCGGCTTCAATGACTGTGGCCTGAATCCATAAAGTACCCCAGAGAGGAAGTTCTGCACCTGGATCGGTTTTCCTCAGGTTACTGTCGGATAATAATGGGTTGACAGCAGGAAATGTGATCCTAGATTAGATTTCTTATTGGGAAATTTTCAAAGAACGGCAGAAAAATAAAGCTGCTTCCATATTAGTTTGATTGCTTGGTCCTAACTATTGACTTTTTCCCTGCAGATCTCTTTTTTAAACTGTATTTCGGTCTGAAGGATGATACGATTTAATGCACCTTTAATTATTTTATTTTTTTATTGGTCTAATCAATAATCATGGTTTTCGATTCATTAAAACCTGATTTTATTAGTTGGGGGGGGGGGGGGGGGGGTTAAAGGGTAAGCATAAAAACACTTCAAATTAAATTAAATTAAATTAAATTAAATTAAATTAAAAAAACAAGACACCACACATTATTATTTATTATTTTTATTATGAAACTTTGAGAAAAGAGTGGAGACAGCAGCAAAAAGGAAATTCTTTATATACAGTATATAAATTGTGACTGGAACCATGGAAAGATGTAAATTGCACATCATACAGAGCATTTTGCTTCTGTGATTTAGAAATGATTAGGAGGGAAATCGGAGGTCATGTCAACCTGTCAAGTGGGCTTGGGTGCGACCCTCTGTGTCAATTAGATGGCTGAACTTATGGCACTTGTGGGGACTTCAGTTCCCAGAGCCCCTAAAGCATGCCGTGTCCTCATCATCAGGCATCGCAGGCAGCAGTCTTCACCTGACTAAAATAAACCCAGCCGAACAGATGTGTGAACAGAAGACACTGTGCTCAGAATGCATTAGCTCCTCATTTTAAGGAAACAAATTTCCCTTTTTATTTTTTTCCCTTCACAGAAAAAAATCATAACTAAACGCTTCTTTGAAAGAGGTACTTTGAAGATTATATATGGGGCAAGTTCATTTTTACAGCTCTGACATTTCTCGCTGTCCAGTTTTGCCTCAGAGAAAAAGGTTGATGAGGCAATCAAAATGGAGTAGAAAATTGGCTGCTGGTTAAATATATGTGCGTTTAAGTGTTCCCGGGAAGTTCCTAGAAGTTGTAATTACACTGTGATGTGCGTTAGAGTGATTTCGGGCAGAATTAAACAGACATTTTAGGCAATATATACTGTATGTATTTCACTTCAGACAGGAAGTGTTTTTTTTTTTTTGTTTTTTTTTACGATGTTGTGACATTGCTGATTGGCCCAAACTATTCACTAGTGACTGGCCAGAGCATTGACACTAAAGGTTAACTGCAAAGAAATGTACATCCATAGTCCAATTGTATATACCTTAATTTGGAAGTTTGCAGCTCAATGAAAATCTCCACTGGTAATAGCATTCATGTGCACACATTTTACAAGTGCAGTAACTCTGACTCATGAACTGAACGTAGTGTTTCCTATAGTTTAAAACCCCAAACTAGAAAATAGTTGATGCTCTTAATCTGACTAATTACTGTGAGTATCACTGCTGTAGAGTGAATTGTTGTAAACCAGTCATCAGGTTTAGACAGTGTTTATGCCGCAAGCCGTCTCCTTCATGTGATGCTTGCATTAAACTGCAGGTGTGTTAATTAGCTCTGGTCACAGCATTATCAAACTCCAAGTGAAATTCAATTAAAATCTGATGACAGTGAGATTGTTCTAGATTAAACTTGAAATCGCTCCGGGACATTGAAGGGACAGCACACTAACTTCATAAAGGCTTTAAGAATGTACAGACATAACGGTGTGGTTTATTAATGGTTCAATTACGATTATAAACATTTTGTGATTATTTGTCATGAATTATAAAATTACCACATACTGAGTCCTAGTTTGGGCTAAATTTACATTTTTCAAAATTCTGATTAATTTTGATTGTTAATTAATGTTTATCTCTAGAAAACGGTAGAAAGTTGTTGTTTATTTTAAACCAAAATATTTGTAAAAAAAACAAAAAAGTTTTAAAAAATTGCAAAGCTTATTAGAAATTAATGTAGTATTCTGCATATTTAATTTGGCCTTCTGAGGTTGACTATTAACATAAAAAAAAATTTATTATTAAAATAATAATAATATATATATATATATATATATATATATATATATATATATATATATATATATATATATATATATATATATACTAGTTTCAGGAACTATTTCGTAAGGTTTAACAAAGCTGTTAAAAGTTCCAGCTGCTGTAGAGTTTCCATCCAGTTCCATTCGGAAGATTTTATTTAAATTTTTTCGAAGTATTCACTCGTATGTCTGAAGTTGTTTTCCTTCACTTTCCCCCCTTCTCTTCAAGAACAAGTATGTCTCTTTGATTTATCCATCATCAAGGTACTGCTGGAATTTCTTTGTACTGTGGTCTTTTGAAGATACTGTACAACAAGTTTCTTCAGGCGGATGTTTTGTTTGACTTTCCTTTCCCTGGACATTAAAAAAATGTAGAGAAAGATGCTGTGCTACATAAGAGAAGCAAAGAAAAACAGAAAAAAAGAAAAGAAAACTGTGAAAGTAAAGTGACAGATATTTTCTTCCATTGTGTGCCATACATCTGAGTGTAATGGATCATAGACAAAGAAAAAAAAGTGCATTTAGAAAATAGATTGGGTGAAGTTAGCATTTCATGCTAACTTTAAATGCATCTGTAATTTCTTAATTACCTGTATTGTCTTTGAAATTTGGATGTGCTGTCAAATGTACTGACAAGCAATTATAGTAAACTAAGATTTAAAGGTTGTATTTGGTTATGATGTTTATTTATTTTTCACTCATCAATTACACAGAAAATATGAAATTGGCTGAAATCTACAGTTTGTAAACAAGACCCTCACTGAGTGAATCAAGCACTTTACTGTACATCTTTGCTGACCATTTCCTTAAATCACGCAGCACAATTAAATGTAAGCTTATTACATTAGCCTAGTGTCTATACAGAATGTATTATCATTAAAATGCAGTTCACAGTTATCGTTGAAGCATCTCAGTGGATCTTAAGAGTGTCCTTAGCCAATCCATTTTGCCCTACATCCAAAAGTCACTGCTCAGACGGACCTAATCCCATCAAAACATTATATTTGGCTGCTTATGTATTCTCTATAATGAGTTTGTCCTCCAGCGCTTTCTTTCAAACCAGACAGAATGTTTTTCATTTGAAACATAACACTCGATAAAGTGGGATGATAATGGATTAAAAGGTGCATTATTCTATAAAATATATTTACTAGATTGCATTGCAGTTGCAGTCAAATCAGTTGCATATCAAGGGCCCTATAATACACCCGGCACAATGCAACGCATGGCAAGTGTGTTTGCTAGTTTCAGTCCGGCTGCATTCGCACTTTCCTGTCCAGCGCCACGTCGTTTAATTAGCAAATGCATTTGCGAAAATTTTTGCGCGAATGGGCGTGTTGGTCTAAAAAAGAGGTGTGTTCAGGTGCATTGCTGGTGCAATGCTATTTTAAGGAGCAGAAAATAGACTGCGCCATAGACCAACTCAAACCTGGTCTAAAGTCTGGCGCAATGTTTTTTCTTTGTTATTTATAGATCGTACACGCTGCTTTTTAAACACAGGGATTCACAGCTGCACACAAACATGCCTAATATTAAAAATTTAAGGATTGCAGTGCATAAGATTGTTTTGTAGACTAATTAAATTATACATAAATGCCTACATGTCATAATGGATAGTCATCACATGTATCAGAATTAGTCTATCTATTTGCTCGCACACGAGCAGCTCCGTTTCATCTCAGAGACGTGTTCTGTCTTTGCGCTTGCCAAATTCCAGTGTGTAAATAGCAAATCCTTCACGGCACGAGTGTAACTGGCTCTTAAAGGGAATGGAAGATGAGAGTCTGATTGGTTTATTGCACATTACGGCCAAAAAACACCCATTACTCATTAAGAGAATAGGGACAACCCGTTTAGACCATGCGCCCAGGCGGGCCAACCGTTTATCCGTCGTTAAAATAGCAGAAGTGGATTTGGACACTCCCTGAGTGCACCTGCGCCGTGCGCTTTACACTTTGCATTTAGATTGTTAAAATAGGGCCCCTAGTGTTACTTTTGCCACCTGAAGTTATGTGCCATAAAGTACAAAATAAAGACTTGCATCACATTTCAATGCTCTTTGCAGGACTATACCATCACCATGTATTTCCAACAAAGCTGGAGGGACAAACGGTTGGCCTATGCTGAGATGGCTTTGAACCTCACCTTGGACAACCGTGTGGCTGATCAGTTGTGGCTCCCAGATACCTACTTCCTGAATGACAAGAAGTCTTTCCTGCATGGTGTGACGGTGAAGAACCGAATGATTCGGCTCCATCCAGATGGCACTGTTCTTTACGGACTGAGGTAAATGCCAGTGCATCGCTGTCTTAAAGTCTGCATGAAATCCAAACTGCCCCTATTAACTTTGTTATTGCACATTACTAGTCTTGTAGTGTAATAAACTGATAAAAAAAAAGAAAAATTATGAATAGCTTTACTCACTCAGTCCAAGCTTACTGTTTGTATCTAGCCTGCAACCATTTTATGCAACATCATTCTTGAATGAATTGTTCATATCAGTATCAAAGTTTATTGTTTAACTTTTATTATTGGTAAAACTTCATGTCACACTTGCTAGCACAGTTACAGGGCAGGTTATCTGTGGGAAAGCTTCTATTTGGGGTGTGTGAAAGATATCTGTTAATAGTTCACAGCACTGACAAAGCATGTTGAAAATGAAGGTGCTAATGATATTGGGTGAAAAGTGTGATCACATGAAGATGATTTGCCTTTTTTGAGTTCAACTCTGCTTCGAACTTTCTATTTTGAACTGTTCATCTCCTTTTAGACAAACGTCTACATCGAGGTGGTTCTTATTCTCCAAAAAAATATGAATCTTATCCAGTGAAACTACAGTTCGACAAAACAGCTCAAACCCGTGTATAAGGAAGTTAAAATAGCATGGTTGCCTCAGTGAATGTGTTTTTATATTACTTTTGCTTTCGTTAACACAATTGTGTAGTTAAGGGTTAGGGTTTTTGTAGGGGCTTTGTTATTTTCCAACACAACACCATTTAGCAACACTCGCCAGATATTTATATGTACCTGAAGCAACCTAATAAAAAATGCTGCAATACTTGCCTGAATCAAAACACAATAAAAATGTGGCCACAGTCACAAACTAAATGCACGTTTTAGTACCACTCACTGAACATTAACTTTGAAATTGCTGTGAAATGTGCAGTTATGTACGTAATATCAGTATTGCAGAAGCATCGCCACAAGAACATATTTCCAATGAGCATAGGTTGTATCAGAACCCTGCTAATTCAACACTTAGTCATTATATAGGGTAAAAATATAGGCCACATCCAGTGTAGACAGCAATACTGATTATAATGGGCTCTCTTTGCTTTTGATTCATCATATCATGCTGCTTATATTCAGTTTAGGCATGTAAAAGTTTGTCAAATTCTTATACCAACTTATTATATAGAACTAACAGTCAACCATTAGAACCCAACTCTAAATGGTTCCACATAAGATGGAACATCTAAGAACTGTTGTCTCAAATGGCAAAACAGAGGCAGAAGAATAAAAACAAACCACTCTCCTCCTCACTCTGCTATGCATTAACCCAGAACCGCTCTGGGTGCCCCACTCAATCAAACTATCAATAATGAAAGATGACAAACTGTTTCCTCTTCCAAGAGACTCTGGCACAGGTGGAATCGAGGAATCGCGGCGAGGCCATAGGTCAGTTGCTTTTTTTCCCCTGAGGGTCTCTCAAACCTGCACCACTGTCGAGAATTTAAATGTAAGGGGAACTAGAGCTTGGATGTTTGCAGCACCGATACGTCCACTCTTAATAACGTCTTAAGAT
The DNA here is from genome assembly GCF_003368295.1 of Carassius auratus. Lineage (NCBI taxonomy): Eukaryota > Metazoa > Chordata > Actinopteri > Cypriniformes > Cyprinidae > Carassius > Carassius auratus. The sequence goes on from NC_039263.1 coordinate 5,171,525, forward strand.
GGGTCTTTGCTGGCTGTAAATTATTCATGAGTCAGGACTGTTGTTAATGTTTAATTATCATATCACGCCCTGCTGTGTCTAAAAAGAGATTTCAAATGAATGTGCCTTAGTCAGCTTTAGCACAGCTACAGTACGTATGCAAAGCATCCTCCATATGACACACAGATGCACAGACGTGTAAATACGAGGTGGTTTGTGCTTTATGGGGATTTGGAGGAAAAAGCATTTTTTATAGATTGTTTCCACTGAGCATCTAAGATAACTGACTGTTTACTACACATTTCCAAGAAAGCATGAAATATAAGTGGCGTGAAAACAGATGAAAAACACAAGCAAGCAGCTGTTATATATAAATAAAGTGCTTTTATAGATGTTGTTTGCTCCTTAGCCACATACAGAGGTTGCGATCTGAAAGGTTTTGAAGCTAAAAACAAATGCAACCCTGCGTGTTAATTATAGGACGCTCACAGTGAAATGCACGGACGGAAGTGTAATCCATATTACTATGTTACACCCATGCTCTGTTACCTACAGCATGTGTATGCCGTCTGTCGTGGTTATATACTGTATAACACTACAAGAAATTAGAGTTTTATTTTTATAAATGTTTTGCTGTATCAATTACTAATAACTTGCTTTACGGTAATGTAATGCAAATATTATAGAATTTAAAGTAATGCACTATGAATACTTCTGGATTACCTCAAGATCATATGCTAAATGTATAATAATAATAATAATAATAATAATACTATGTTAAACGGCACACATTGTATGCAGTGAAAGCAAGAACATTCTATTTAACTGAAATGTTCACAGCAGAATACAGTTACCTTTGTGTATTTTGATTACATAATGGCAGGGGTCAAAATGAACTTTTTTTGTCAATTAAATTTAGAAAACCTAATCTATTCTAAAATATACAGTGCAGTATTTTCGCTTCCTTATAACAATGTGATTATTTATCCATTTGTCTTGCATAGAAGTGACAGACAGAGTAGGTCATTTGTTACTCTCAACATCACAGAGGAGATGAGTCAGTCTCCATCTTTCAGCAAAATGACAGCTGTCACAAAAATGCGTAGAGGATTCATGATTTTGCTCTTATTATATTTATTTTGTAGGCTTAACACAAGGAAAGTTTCACATATGTGTCGCCACATTGAGCTGTGGGAAAAGACTTCTTCATGCAATGTGACAAGATTATAGTGAATTTGAAAACATCTATCACAAATCATAGCCAATAAGAAGAGCATCTGGCTCTTGCATATGTACATAATCAAATTATTTAAAATATATATGCAAAATACTCATGAAGTCTTTGTCATGGAATGCACTTGTTTCTTTACACAGCGTTCCCTGTGTAAATTATAATTATCCTTTTTATATTTTCCTTAATATCCTTTGAAGATCTCACAAATAGTGTCACTTTATGGACTACCGTCTCGAATGATCGTTATTGTCCTTCACAATACTCCATACATCAGAGCTGTTCACTAAAATACACATGTCTGTCAGCATCAGATCTGACCAGCTAGAAGTTCCCCGGAGAGAAGTGTGAGTCAGCACTGAGTATGTGGATCCAATCATTCCCAAAGCCAGCATGAAGTCAGACTAGAGGAATGAGGTCAGAGGAGAATCATACTCTCATGGCAATGATTAAACCTGATATGGATATACTGCATACGAGGAATGAATATAAATGCATTTATAAATTTGCCCCAACATGATATTTAACGCTAAGAGAAATTAAGAATATTACACATAAGTAAGAGATGTATATATACAATATACATCTCATCTGCACAAAAGAAAAAAAATGCAGGAACAATTCTCAAACAGATGATTACAAAGAAGTGGCTAGCATCACACTGAATGCATGAAATTTTGAAGTAGAACATTTGTATTTTCTTGTAACTCCAAAATAATGTATTATTATGGTTGTTGTTCTAGTTGTTCATACGTTCTTTCAATCATTCATTCATTCATTCATGCATTCACTCATTACTGTATGAACCCTGACACTCGGTTGTTATGTGAGAAGGAGCTGCAAAACACAAAAATGTGTGATCTTTTTGTGATCAACCGAAGAAATAACACACATTTTGGAAGGATATGACTAAATAATGACAGATGTTCCATTTTTGTGTGAGCGATTACTTCAAATGCTGAGAGGTGCTGAGAGATGCATTTCTGAGCAGCGACTGCTAACTAACTTGCGTTTTGTCTCAAGGCACGCAGAAGTCTCTGTGCAAAGTGTTGAAAAATGAGCTCCATGTTTTGAAGCGCTGTCAAAATGTTCTGCATAGCTGTTAAAATCTGGCCAGTTCTTGCATTTTGATGACGATGTGCTCTGAATTTAGTGTACTCAGTTCTCAGTGTTTTTTGTGTAGACAGATTAAGCAGGATAATATAACATAATATAATATAATATAATATAATATAATATAATATAATATAATATAATATAATATAATATAATATAATATAATATAATATAATATAATATAATATAATAAAACATTTCCGGTTGCAACATTATAGCTAACAGGTGAAGTTATGCAAAAATAAAGAATAATACACCTAATAGTACATTTTCATAATTTGCTGACCATACTCTTATGTCATGCCAGGTTAGATGTCAGTGTCCTTATTATGTGTCATGATTGAATACAATGTGTCAACTTTAAATATGCACATGAAAATTTGTGAATTGAAAGCTATGCTATGCCAAGCTATGCCAATTAATTGAAAAGAAGTGATCTTCTGATGAATCTGTCTCATAATGCTCCGTATGACCTCACTGAGTGGAGCTCAACTGAGTTCAGTGTAGGTGATACATTATTCATACACTCAAGAGAACTTTAACATTTTAGCACCGCTCACTGGACATCTCATTTACAAACTGTGGCAATATGCAGAACAACCAACATGATAAAGCATTACCAGATTCAAGTTCATCTTTTGCACACAAGAATGAATGCATTTTAGCGCCAGTCACTGGATGTTTTACTTTGAAAATGTACATTATTATTAAACTATTTTTCTAAATGTATACAGTATGTTGCATAAAGGAGAAATTAACACATTACTTATCATAAACATTTTACATTCACATGTGGCATCTATCTGCTAAATGGACTATTTCCCTATAAATGCCATGTAAACTAAGGTTAATAATTAGCCTCTGTGATAAACACAGTAACTGTAGCTATTACTACTCTTTTTTTGTATTTTCACAAATCTTATATTTACTACAATTATAGTAATTACTAATTTCTTATGAACCAAGAGGAATATACAGTTTACATTTTAGAATAAGATGAATAACATCATGCATACTGTATATTATTCTTGTATCATGTCATTATGTTAGCTATTATGTTAGCTATTCATTAGTCTGTTTGTTTGATGAAAAAAGATGACATGTAGTTGCAATAAATGCTTTCAGAATCTGTACAACTGCAGCAGCGGAGGACTTTTATTCTGCCACATGAAACCTAAGGTCTTCTTTACTCTTTGGTGAAACTGCGGAAAAACTGATGACTGCGCTGTTTGATCTTTAGCTGACCAATCAGCAAAAAGGGGCGTTTAATTCCCGTCCGCGTGTAGAAATTGAATATTCAAGCTGTTTATCCATTTTATCTACCCCTAAACAAAAAGTGAACATTTAAGCGGAATTGACATTTGACAAAGGAGCCCTTTTAATTTGTATTTTTTAACTTTCAATATTAAATTAAAAAAAGAATGAATGAATGAATTAATTAATTTATTTATTTATTTATTAATGATGCACAGATTCTTCAAGCACCATTTGCTTACCAATAATTTCATTTTCCTATTTTTTTTCTCAGAATAGGAGAACAGATTTCAAGCATTACTCATGACTCAGATATACACATGATGAATCAAGGCTAAGCTATGATTTCCTAAAGGTTACCAAGGTAACAGTGTCTCTCGTTCTCTCTCTCTCTCTCTCTCTCTCTCTCTCTCTCTCTATCTCTCTGTCCTTTTCTCCAGAATAACCACCACAGCAGCCTGCATGATGGACCTGAGACGGTACCCCCTCGATGAACAGAACTGTACCCTGGAGATTGAGAGTTGTAAGTGAAAGGAAATGTGAATGCACATACACACACTGGATGTGTTTGAGATGTAATACTAGCACACTAAATCCGTAGAGAACATAAGGCAACATATGCGAGTGCTTGTTTCTGCTTCTTCTTCGCTGTGTTTTGGTCCAGACTCTTTCAGAAGATAATAGCACCTCGTACCCAGTGTTATGTAGTAACTGATTACATGCGATCTGGATTACGTAATCAAATTCCAAAAACTAAGTAAATGTAATTTGAGTATATTTCATTTTAAAATGTTCATAATCAGATTACAGTTACTGTTTATGGATTAGATGGTTACATATTATTCAGATAATGATTATATATATATTTAAAAAAAAAGATAAAAAAATTACATCTCAAGCAAATAGACAATGAATGAAACAAAAAAAATAAATTATGCAAGTTACTACAAACTGGAGCTGTCTGGCTGTGAAAGACTTTGTCGTCATCATGTCCAGTGAGCTTCAGTAGCTGTTGAGAATGGTTTTGAGGGCATAATATACCAAACTAGGAAATCAGATGCCATGCAATGATCATTCAAAAGAACAAATATGAGGAAATGAAGCAGAATCCCCATCACTGACGTCTAATCTAATCTCCATCGGTCATCTTCACAACCTACACTGCACAAACGCCAAGTCTGACTTAGGATCTAACCACATCCCCTTGAAGAAACCGTGACCGTGCACAACAGCAGTTTGAACTCATCCAGCTCATCAATTTCACTTTTTCTTCTCATCTCTGTCCCACTCCACAGATACTGTACCTAATGTAAGCAAACGTAATCATTAAGCCCATTTAGAGCTATCACACATATCTGCAGTCCTGCCCACTCTGTCTATGGGTGTCAGGAGTGATAAATGTTCTTGTAGGGGTTTGACACTGAGGGCTCATGCCACAATTGACAGACGTAGGTAAGATTGAATGTGTTTGCAGGTTGATCAATGAGGTGCCCTGCTCTATCGATCAGTCAGTCGTACCAGAATGGCGTGCCCTGTCTATCACGGGTCCATCAGAGAAGCGCAGTCAAATAGCTAGATTTGTGTTTCGAATGATTACACCATGCACTTTGTTTTATGCTCACTGCAGATCAATGGGTCAGATGTTACGGCCTGCTGAGGCATGAGATTTTTCAGATTTGGTAGCATCGACATTTCCTTACTTTTGAAACACTAATGTTTGCTATTCTAATAAATGCATGAAGCACCAGAAAACTTTTCTTTGTAAACCACTGATAAATCCCAGTCAATGCAGAAAGGGTTCATTAATGTAAAAATTTTTGTAAAAACGTATGTAAATTGTTGCATTAGTTGCGTAAACCCATCATTATTTTTTTCTTGCGTCTCTTTTGTTACATAGATTTTTCAAAACACATTTCTCACGTAAATGACCTAATTTTGTGTAAATTATTCACAAAACCATTAAATGTGTCTGACTCATTGTGTATACCATTCATAAAGCCATTCTAATGCGAACTGGTTCATTCAATGCCTAAATTTTGCACATATAAATTTCAGTCTGAATTACATAATTTGGGTAAAGCTGTTTTACAAACTGAGTCACACCAAGCTGCAACATTATAGTATATATTAATGGTTGTAAAAGCAGATACAGAGAAATATAATTAATATTTATTTTACAGTATTTTGTTTTTATTTCAAAACACTTCATTTGCAGACCTCTTGCCATTTTCTCCTTCTCATTGTGACGCAGCTTGTCATACAGAAAGCACATTAAACACTCGAAAATGTGTGATGAAACTGAACAGAGCGAACAACTAGATGGCACACAGCACAACCATTTATTTGTGCAATTAACAGTGCTGATAACGACACATAATGCAGGCCAATTTACACCTCACTAAAACACAAATCACATTTTTGTCACCATTGATGAAGGAAATAAACTAATTTGTTCTGCGCCTTCCGGTAGTTTGTGCCATGTAGTTCATTTTTCATTTTAGAAATCATCACTGAGATCTGTTTGCTAGATGTAAAACTGTCATTGTCTAGTGCCATGGTTGTATAAGACACATACATTATTAAACATTTATTGTTCTGTCTACAATCTCTGCAGATGGGTATACCACAGATGATATTGTATTCTTCTGGCAAGGAGGGGACAACGCCGTGACAGGTGTGGACAAACTGGAATTGCCTCAGTTCTCCATTGTGGAGCTACGTCTTGTGTCCAGAGAAGTGAGGTTTACTACAGGTATGCAACTTACATTGCGTTCAACGGTTGGTGTTTTCATTGTGTGTGTGTGTGTGTGTGTGTGTTTGTGTGAACTTAACCATTGCCCTTGGCATTGCTCGTTTAAAGTGTTCTTACTCATTTGTATATACTATTATTTATTTTAAGGGGGAATTTATGGGCAAGTGTCCAACAAGAGTGATTAATAATAATTTAAAAAAATAAAAATTGCTGCAGTTGATTCATCATTTTTATGCAAGTCTAGGCGTCAGGTACTGTTCATTTTCAAATGATATTTAAATTACAGCCTGATCAAGTTATTCCCTTTCTCTTGGATAACATTGCTGCTAAGCTTCCAATGGAATTTGTTCTATTGCGTCCTTATCCAAAATGTTTTCCCTTCAGCCCAAGTGCAGGGAGACTGGAACCACAGGGAATTAACGGTAACAATCCTTTAACGTTAATAAATAGCCATAGCAATTTGAATAATCAGTACATCGAATGAGTCAATTATTCATACAACACCTAAAATTTAGCGGCATCGTTTTGAAGCAGGCATTTGGAGGACAATCTTGGAAAGGCTTCTTGAGACATGCTGTTTACGGTTGTTTTAAACCGCACACCAGATTTTACACATAAACGGGACATGCTCTTCAGTTACATAATCGTTTTTGTTGTTTTTATTTCCTCTCGAATTCCCTGTATTAAAGAGCTAAATTGAAAATAAATAAATAAATAAATAAAAGGCACTGCAAGCTTTTGTGACAGTTCTCAGAGGGACATAGATGCTGCCTGCTGAGAAGGGGGTTTCAGAAAAATCTGCCATGTTTGCGACTTTCTGCCATGTTTAATTGGAATGGAACTAGTCCCTGGGAAGGAATCCAGTGCTTTGGGGAAATTAAATACTCCATCTGAACAAATGGGAAAATGACTATCTGTTGTCAAAGTGCAGACTTTGACAATTGCAAATTGTATATCTGTTTTTCCTGTGCTTGCTCTTTTGTGCTTCCACTTACATGTTGACATCTCTCTTTTTTTGGCTTCTGCTGTGTGTTTGTGTCTCCCCAGGTTCATACCCTCGGCTGTCGTTGAGTTTCCGCATCAAGAGAAACATAGGCTACTTTATCCTGCAAACTTACATGCCCTCCATCCTGATCACAATCTTGTCCTGGGTCTCCTTCTGGATTAACTACGATGCTTCTGCTGCTCGTGTGGCCCTGGGTAACCTTTAACATTTTGTTCAACAGGAAGTGATTTGTATAAACCAATATCAATCATTTTGAGTGTTCAGATATTCTTACATTCTTTACGTTTTGTCAATTTAAGTACTTGAAGCCTTTTCACATGACCTACACGAGTGCTTCCCAATGCAATAAACTTGAGCGAAGCTTTAAGCTCACGTGATGCTCAAAAGTTCAAGTGGTTTCAACTTTGACTCCATCTGCCACTGGAAGATTGCATTAAGTATAATTATGTGGATGATGTAGGTACAAAATTAAAATAAGACTAATTCAATGTTTATGTAGATCAGGTATGTCTAAAATAGCTTGAGAAAACTGTCCTTAGCATTCCTACTGTATTCATCTCAGTGACAATTATATATATATATATATATATATATATATATAACATTTTTTTTTTAACACAAGTACAGGGCTGTTTGTGAAACGATGTATGTTTTGGTATATTTCCAGAATTTTGCTTTTTTTAGCACTGAAATTGTTTTAAAAAATTCAAAAATAAACTGTTGACACATCCCTTACACCTTAACCAAGCATGAAACCTACCCATACCACCAAACCTGTCCCTAACCTTACCTGTATCGCACCTCAATAGCAGAAAAAGTGTTTGCAATGTTTTGATGTAAGTACATAGTGGTTACCCAAAGTTAGTTCGTTCAGTTCAGTCTTATTTAATTTTATTGCACCTTGGGCATGAAGTAGGGACATGACATCCCTGTTAAGTGGTCCATGAATGCCCCAACACAAGTCGTGTGAACAAGACATGGTTCATTCATATGGCTTTCTTGCAGGTGTAACTACGGTGCTCACTATGACAACCATCAACACCCACCTGCGGGAGACCCTCCCAAAGATCCCCTATGTGAAAGCCATCGATGTCTACCTCATGGGCTGCTTCGTCTTTGTTTTCCTGGCCCTGCTCGAATATGCCTTTGTAAACTATGTGTTCTTTGGAAGGGGACCCCAGCAGCAGAAAAAAATCAACGAAAGGCTAAACAAAGCCAACAATGAGCGTCCCCGCTATGAAGAGAAGCGTCTGAGGGAACAGGTACGCAAAGTCTCTTGTAAAATATTTATAACGTTTGCAGAGTTCATTTCTGTGTTTATTAAAAGCTAATTTAAATGAATTTAATAAGCGTTGACAATATTCATGCATGTCTAAACGAATCCATATGCACTTAGTTTGTAAGCAGAACAACTTCACTCATCAAAATAACTATCGCCTGAATGAATCACATCACCGCTAAACACGAACATTCAGTAGCCCTTTAACCATCACTTTACTTAATCAGTGACGTATTTCATTTGATTGAAGCTGCATTTCATTATTAAAAGAGGTTCCTCTCACTCAGAAAATTACAAATTACATTGTCAGCTTTACATTTAGTCAGCTTTATTGCCACAGGCTTCTCTTTTAATTCGAGTACCGTAGAGATAGATCGATTCATTTTACCCTTCTCAAAAAATGTCAGCCATTTTCATACTTACAACAACTAAGCTCAGTGACTAAACCAGACAAATGAGAGCTTGACTGAATTAAAGCATTTGTGCCTGTGTCTTTTATGCAAGCTCTTTCTTATTCACCCTCACATGTATGAACTTTAGTTTTCTTTGAAAAGTGTTGCTTGATTGTCAGTTTATATGGTCGTTTTAATGTTCTCTTCATTTTTTCTTTCACATTGCAAGGACTCCATTTCAGCGCCGTTTCAAAGCAACACCCTCAGGTCATATACACAACGAAGAAATCTGTATCTCGAGGAACAAAGAAAAGTTGGGGTACATGCATTTAGAAATCATATCAGTTGAAACTGTAGACTCGGAAGTTGATGAAATATTGTCATTAACTACTGTGAGTGTGTGTGGTGGCCATCTCATTCTAGGGTGCGTTTCCCAAAACCATAGTTGCTAACTAAGTTAGTAACTTTGTTGTTTGCAATGCAATTTCCCATTGCCCAACTAACAGGTTAGCAACTATGGTTTTGGGAAATGCACACCTGTACGATTCTTGTAAAGTTTTATCTTCCCAAGTAAAGTTTGTTATAACTGCGACATCAAATCATCGTTGCATCCGGATGAAAGGTTGAACGCTGTTTGAGACAGTTTAGGACCGTCGTTTTCCTATGGCCGCTCATGACTAGCCTTCTCTCTTTTGTTGTTTTAAGGTGGACGCTTATGGAAACATTCTTCTCACCACTTTGGAGATGAACAATGAGGTGATGCCGTCCGATGTTGGCAGCAGCGTCAGTGACTCGAGGAACTCCGTCATGTCCTTTGACAGCTCCGGAGTGCAGTTCCGCAAGCCCATGGCTTCGCGGGACGGGTTCAGCCACCACTCATTGGACCGCAGTGCCATGCGCAGTCGTGCCAACTGCCGACTAAGAAGGCGCTCGTCCAAGCTGAAGCTCAAAATCCCCAACTTGGCGGATGTTAGCACCATTGACAAGTGGTCCCGGGTCATTTTTCCTATCACTTTTGGATTCTTCAACCTTATCTATTGGTTGTATTACGTGAATTGATACGTGTTCCCCTAGGAAACATGGGCCATATTTTGAGAGCACATTGAATTGGCTTTGATACAATTGGAAAATATGTGTACACATATATGAAGTTGATACATATGTATATGCATATTTCTATATATTCTATTTCTATATACACATGCGTGTGTAAAACTAAAGGACTTTTCTGCTGTAAAAATAAAACACTAAAAAAGAGAAACGTATTATATAGAATAACTTGAATGTTTAAGAATAATACAAAAGAAACCTTTCAAGTATTTGAATTCTTTTCCTTCTGAAACAAACAACGAGTAACATACATTAGTCCCCTGTTCGAGGGTATGGAACTAAAGACTGCATGATATTTTTGCCAAAAGAAAAGATCGCAAGAGAAAAAGAACGTCTCATTGGCTTTTTATCGATACTGTAATCAACCTGTCCCAACTGCAGCTCATGAAATCAGAAGTGGCTTGTGCATTTCGGGGCATCATCCGAGCGGCCCCCAGACCCCATCCACTGCTTTCCCCATCCCCATGGAAGAGACTGACGGAAATGTCCGTTTCTACACTGTACAGCAGCCTCTTTTGGAATTATGTGTCATTCTTTGATTTTGCAAGTATAAAGCGTGCTCTATATCGGACCTCTCAGCTCTGGTCAAGGGTTTACACTGGACGACCATCTTGAGTTTTAACCAATGCATCCTGCCCAGAGTCAGTATGTTTCATTTTCTCTCTTCACTTTTTTTGCAGATTCTCCTTTCTTTCAGTTTTGGGCTAAGGGTTTAATTCTATTTTTTGGAGGGCATCACCTAAACATGTTCTAGAGGTAGTTCATTAGTAGCTATTAACCCACTGGTATGCTTCATTCATTGGGAATTTAAGAAAACTAAGAAAAAAACTAAAAAGAGTGCATTCATTCATTCAGTAGCCTTATTGACATGGTCAGGTAGTATTGTTGTTCTTTCTTTACTCTTGTTCCTAGTGCATTCCATCTGTTCTATTGATACAGTATTCATGAACATCTTGTAGAGCTTTGTGTTGTTTGGAATGGAGGGAAACCCTTAGTGAGCTGTAATGTTTCTTTAGAACTTGGATTTGAAGTTAGTCCAATTATGTGAAAATTTACAAAACAAGGAGAGAAAAGATTAGTGTGTATTCAGCAGGGGATGTGACCATGTTTTTATCTGTTTTATGTTTAAGTCAACCACTCGAACCATAGTGTGACCTGATATTGTACATATTCAGTCATTGTTGTGATCCATCCTGAGAATGATATACGCTGATGTTTTTAGTTTCTCTAAAATGTGCCTGTTTGAAACCTGAAGGATGTGTCCTCAGTTCATCAATCAGTGAAAGAGGGCCGAATGACCCTTGATCTTTGACCTTTCACTTTAAGCACTGCAGACCCACCCACAGCTCTGACGTTTTGCATCTTGGGATTGAATCTCAAAGATGAATGACATCAGCAAAATCAGGAGATACAAAAAAATGCTTCTGAGTCTTTTCGGGGCAAAATGACATGTACGATAAAAGCCATGAACTGAAGTGACAACCAAAAAGGCCTATAATCCATTTCTCTTTTTACCATGAACCTCTGACTCACCCACCAACATTTATTTTGGGCTTCGCCTCATTATGATTTACCTCAGCTTCATTGACATTGAGGTTACCAGATCACCAGGTGACCGCTCAATTTCATTTATCAGTTCATCTGCCATCCACGTTCATTCATAGCTCATTTCTGAAAGTATCTAGATGTCTCATTGCTCAGAGTAGCTCAGTTGAGGAGAAGCTTCCCAACAAATGCTTTTCACAGCAATGTTTTATCAGCTCTTGAAGATGTGGATGAGAACTGAATTGCTGAATATCTGAGCAAGGGGACATTTAAAAGTGAAGAGAAAGCTCCCGGTGGTGGTTTGAGAACACGAGAGCACTGGATTTGCTTGAGTTCCCTGAGGAGGATCTTCTGAGCAGGCCTCAGACCTCAGAGCTCAGCAGAGTCCCTTGGCTCTCGACCCTCCACACCAGACCTCTCAACACTTGGGAAAGTGTGGACCAGCCACCAAATCACCAACAGATCACTCATTCCATTGAGAAACAAAGGAATCAGGGAAATCCAAAGGTATAGGAGGCTGTACCTACAGGTACTTGTTATTTGTCAGCAGATGACCGTAGAAGCAAGTTCGAAGGATTTCCTCTTATTATATTTGATATTGTGAGCACGACCATAACACCTGTGCAAGGGAGCCAGTACTCTCAAGTGCAAAGCAAGACATGCACAGTTGCATGCACAGTGTAGCAATTAAGTTAAGAGCAAATCTGCACTAAAAGAGGATAAAGGCTAGAGTGCTTTTCTTGAGAAACCCTAACTATTATGAGTGTTATGGGGTGCCTTGGCCAGTTCCAACTCTCAGTAGGCATTCAAGATGCTGCAATGCTTTGCCAATGAAGGCTCAAAAGCAGAGTAGTTAGGTATACACATTTAATCTATAGCGTTAATATGTGCATTTATCATGTAGATCAGACCTTTTAAGCTACAATATAGGCCCACCTCTACTAGTGCAGTGTTGTAGACAAGTGTAGTGATAAGTTGAAAATGCCAACTGCACCATTAGCCAACTTTTCTCTTAATGTATTCAAGGGAACAGGAGCAGGTTTTTTATTTTTTATTTTTTATTTTTTTTGAGACTGAAAAACAGAGTTTGCTTTGCCTTTGACAAATTGGAAATGGCATGACGTCTAGGTGGCAGCATATATATTTAAGTTTATTATTGTTTGATCGCCAGCCACTATTAACTGATAAGACTGCACAATTAAAAGTATGCTGATATATTTTTGTATCTGATATTTCCGTTATCAGTGTTAATAAGTGCTCTAATTCTTTCCTTAGAGTGACTAATAATAGAGAAAAACCATGCATACAATATCATAATCTGTAGTTCGGTATATTATCCATGAGAATAATTAGAAATTCTTAGTAGTAGATTGTACAAGAGGTTCCATAACTATATACAGTACATATATAATTTAGCACCCATTTACTACATACTGTAGCTTCTTTACCTTCTAGTAGACTTGATGGCACTATGCAGTCTTTCGCGCTAATGCTCAGTTTAACGTTCCACAGGGTAATCTGAAACATTATTGGTCCATGCATCCTGGCCAATCACGATAGGCAAGGGTTGAATTTTCCGATAGCGTGGGGATTGGTGAAATGCTAATACAGCCATACTGTGCCACTGAGACATGTTGGATGTTGAATATGTTCAGATGGATATTGTGTTGATCATCAGTATGGTCTTGTAGCACCAGCACTCTGTTTATTCACAGTGAGCTTACACCTAGAACAGATTTTTGGTAAGATTCTGGTTTGTGGGCATTCGTCCCTGCAAGATTTGCCTTAACGAGATCACTAAGCATTTGTCATGAAATATTTCTGAGCAATACAATGCAAATACAACAAAGTTCATGAGAGAGGGATTCTCTTTCAGCTCAATTCAAGCCTTAAACATGGTTATAGAACATAATAATTTGATCATTGAACATCTGGGGTACAAGATTTACAACCTAGAAAATATAGTGATAAATTAGTTCCCCCAAATGTCTCACACCGGTACTCTGGCTATGTTTCCACTGCTGATTACTTGGATTACTGATTATGTGCCAAGTAATAGTACAAATCATTCCCACAACATAGAGGGTTTTCACATAGCCCAAATACTAATTTCTTTACATTTAGCCTGCTTGGCCTGTTTGCTATCACTCTAAAAAATGCTGTGTTGTTTCAAAAGTTGGGTTAGTCCCTATTTGACCCAAAGTTGGGTTAGAACAACCCAGGAATTATTATTTTTTGAGTCTGCAACCTACTGCAGTACTAAGACATTGATAGATAGGTCTACAATGGCACAAGTTGCTGTTTTAGAAATAACTATCAAGTTAATCATACAGTCTCACATATGTTTCACTATCTGAGAGAGTTGGTGCATGCAGCAAACCATCCTAGCATTTTAGCTTTTTATTTGAAAGTTTAGTTTCACCATAGTGCTAGAATAGATCAATTGTAGTTAAGACCAATTTGCCAGTTTACAAGGGACATTTGGCCAAAATACTCAGATAAATGTAGCAGCACTGAGTTGAGAGAGTGATGGTAGTTGACTCATGGCACTCAATGTTAAATTAGCTTTGTAATCTTAATTTCAAAATCACAAAGTCTACATTGTTACTTATTCTGCAGGATTAGCTATTTTGTATTCAAAGAACTTGTGTCTTTTGTTGTGTATTTGATTTTTTTATAAAATCAATCAATTTTGAAGGTTGGTGGCTCTGTTATCAGTCTATTGCAGAATGTGTCAGATGTGTGGGGTTTAAATTGTGATAGAAATTGCTGCTAATTACCACTTTTAGCTAGTGATGCACAAGACAGCATTCAGTTTTGACTACTTTAGTATACATGTGTCATTACTAGCATTTGGCCATCCTTTGCCACCTTAAAAACTGTGTTTGAAAAGAAATGGGTCCTCCGTGTCTATATTTGTAACAACTAATCTTGCACACTCTCTGAAGAATAGTGGCTCGGCCATAGATACACTGTTGCAAGTCGCAAAAATGGCAGACTGCATCTATTGAGATGGATATTATTTAGGAAATAATGGGATGGGAATAGCATTTAGAATAGCATTGTGTCAAGGTAGCATACTCTTGAGCACTGATGAGATTGTTGGCCTTTTTTGGAGAATGTGACTCATCGTAATATTAAAGTATTATTTCTTCTGTGTAATTTGCTATCTGGTTAGGGGATAGGGGACACATTTTCCTTTCGCCTTGCACTTTGCTTTAATTTTAGAAGGATATATTGTTTGTTAATGTTTTTTGTCCTTTTTTTAAACAGCTTTGCACAACTTCCAGCGGGTTTGGGGGAGGGTTTGGCAGAACTCAATGAGGCTAATGTGTTCTGATGACAACGAAGGACATAAGTATCTACGCACTTCATACAAATCACCCCATATGCTCACTTTCACATTTTCATACCATTAACATAACTCGACAAATCATCAAATAGCTTTTACTCGAGTGCATTGTTTTTTGTCTTTTGCAACATCCACCCATGAAGCAGGAGAAAAGGAAGTACAAAAACTGTTGAACTGATTTTAATGTGAATTTTCTTGCCTCTTGTGTATATGTGTAATTACATGTGAATTGTATTGTAAATATGATATCTTTCACTTATATTTCTTAATGCATGAACAAAACAGGGCAGTTGGTAATAACAGCTAGCCTCAATGCTACTGGCATGGACAGCTTTTACAGCACCGGCATAACTTCTGCAAACGAAACCTATCTCTGAAAAAGAAAAAAAAGAAAAAGAAAAGGAGGAAAACTCACAAAAAGATACCGGTTTTGTTTTGCATGTCTCTTTTCGGAAAGGTTTATTTTCATAATTTCTTTTCTATTCTAAAACTGGCCATTCATATCACCCACACATACAAAGAAAGCAAGCTTTTTGCTTCTTCCTGTGCACAGAGATCGAACCAAACACTGTAAATCCTAAATTAAAAATAGAAAACAAAAAAGAAAAGTACTAAATCTGAAAAGGAAAGTTATGGAGAAAATGATTCGTGGAATCATCACTTTAAAAAATAATAATAATATGTGAAGATATGCACATTTTCATCCTCTCTTGCTTTTTTGTATATCACATACAGATGAGAGTAGATAGACACACTTATTAAGCCATTAGTTCAAGGTAGACTAGACCTGCTTACATCTCGTTGAGCAAAACAGCAAGTCAAAGTTTCATGCCATGAGAATGCATGACTGGCTGGATTGTTTTTTTGTTTTGCGCCAGGATAGCTTTTCTGATAAAGCGAATTATAACACATAAACACAGCACACACAAGCGAAGTATTAACCTGAAGAGAAAATCCTCAAAAAATTAATTCGGCAAATATCTAGGGCAACCATTTCACACCTAATTTAAGAATTAAATTGCTATTCAGTACTCTTTCATTTCATTTCTAGTTGCCTGTATTTGTTGTATTCTTTAAATGAATTGTTAACTTTATTGTTGATGTTTTCTCATAGAAAGGAAATATATTTCTACTTTACATCCTGCCCTGAAAGTAAAATGCATTCTGTTTTTGTGTTGTACTGGTTTTGTTCTCATTAAGCTCTTGGTTTGATTCTGTTGAACTCTTGAGGTGTGATGATTTTTGATGATCCATTTGGGGGTATGATTTGTCTCCATGAAATCAACATTTGTAAAGTATAAGGTTGTATTCTCTTTTCTTTACTTTTTCTTTTCTCTTTCTTTCTTTTATTTTTGTCAGTGCCAATTAATGTAATGGTGTCGGTCAGCTTTTCTAGGTGTTTGAGCAAAATGTGTTTTTTACTAATACAAGATGTTACAGTATGTGGTACAAAAAAAAAGGGGTTATAAGTAACCAACTGACTTTTTACAAATAAAGGCTTATACAGTAAAGAACGACAATGCAGAAGTCTTTTTCATTTGCCATTTGCGGACTAATGTTTGCTTTTTTTTTTTTTTTTTTTTACATCTGACTAATTGTTTTAACTAATTAGTCCCCAGATGGTAAATCATGTATGTTTTCAGAAAATGACATAAAGAGATATGTTTTAAGTGCTGCAGGTCTTCACCCTTTCATTTACTTTTTTTTTTCTGTTTTTAAAGGGCTGCAGAGAGGGAAAACATACACATATACGTATAGGGCAAAGAGATTGCAAACAGACACAAGAAGTGAAGATCACCACATTATATTGTATTATATAATAATGACACATTACTAAAGATACAGCTCAAGCCCAACCCTTGGTCCTGAATAAAGTACCATCAGAATCCTGCTGGAAGAGTGTAATCTTTGCCCCACAACAACATTAGTCTAGATGCTCATATTTGGCAAGATTCTGCAATAGAATCGGAAGAAAAGACATGCATTTTAGGACTCAAATATGCCGTAACTTACTTTGATGAGAAACTGAAACAGTTGCATCACTTCATAGAAACTTTTTAGGAGACAAACCAAATTAAAAAGTCTGAATACAGGAAGTACCCAGCTGCAATCCAGTAAAATCTCCCTTAATTTCTTGTTCATAGTCTGTTAGATTTGTTAAATTGAACTTTTTTTTTATTTATTTTTTGAGGGAGTTGGGGGGATTCCTCTGATATGTTGGTGGCATTTTGTGGATTATTCAAGCTTTTACTGAATAGGGAACAAATTTGTCTTGTTATATATCTAAAAGCATTACTAATTCCATGTTTTCAATTCAATTTCATCGAACAACATTTTTGATTCTGGTCTCTCCGACTATAATAGTATTAATGAGCAAAATTCATTATCACTACAAAAATATAACTTGGTGACCTTAACTGTTATGTACTTATATGAAAAAACATGTACAATGTACTAACTGTGTTCATATTGTATTTCAAAACACTTTTACTTTTATTTTTACTGATATTGAGGTGGGATACGGGTAAGGTTTGATGGTATGGGTAGGTTCAAGGGTGGGTTAAGGTGTAAGGGATGGGTCAACGGTAAAATTATAAATGTAACTCTAATTAATTGCAGATTTAATTACATGCAGTTAAAAAAATTATTTGATGCACTATATATATATATATATATATATATATATATATATATATATATATATATGCCTACATGTCATAATGGATAGTCATCGCATTTATCAGAATTAGTCTATCTAATTGCTCACACACGAGCAGTTCCATTTCATCTCGGAGACACGTTCTGTCTTTGCGCTTGCCAAATTCCACCGTGTAAATAGCAAATCCGTCACGGCACGAGTGTAACTGGCTGAATGGAAGATGAGACTCTGATTGGTTTATTGCACGTTACACCCAAAAAACACCCATCACTCATTAAGAGAATAGGGAAAACCTGTTTAGAACCAACCGTTTGTCCATCGTTAAAATAGCAGAAGTGGATTTGAACACTCCCTGAGTGCACCTGCGCCATGCGCTTTACACTTTGCATTTAGATCGTTAAAATAGGGCCCAATGACTTTAAATTATCTTTTGGGAGTAATTTCTCCAAATTTGATGTGCGATAAATTAGATTAATTAATCACCACATCATGTAATTAATTAGATTAAAAATGTTAATCGCTTACCAGCCCTAATAGGTACACAATAAGTGCATTGTATCAAATGATTAATTTGAATGTAAGTACATAGTAGATAAGGCCACCTAATATAAAGTAGGACCAAAATTATTGCTTTGACTGCATTCATCAGGCACAACATTTAAATCCTATAATACTAAAAAAAAAACAAAAAAAAAAAAACAAAACACAGATATCATATAAAAGCCTGTCCTCCAACAAAAAAAACATATAGGTCGTTTGTGCAAGCACCTTATTACGACCTATATTTTTGTTTTCTAGCGGGCGCAAAAATAATGACAGTTTCGTGTTGTGTCTGTCTCCATGAAATATCGTATAACTCTCGTACCAATCTAAAAGCGCATTTATTAAATGGAATGTGTGGACTTTTTACACCAATTTCACAGTAATTCATACATATTTTACAAGGTGGCATATTCGCTCGAATGACCACTCCTAAACCTACCCCTCACAGAAATCATGCAAAATTATGATTTATAGAGAATATACGGTACATTTTATAAGCACATGCATTCTCTGGGGTCAAACCCATAATCGTGATTACATATAGTCTTAAAACACAATGCTGTACCAGCTGAGCTACACGGAACCTGAATTACTGCACAAATAAAAGAGTACAAAACATTCATATGAAAACTTCCTGTTGCCGATAGGGGCACAACTGTAATAAACGCTCTGATTGGTCATATTTCAGGGATTTGGACAAACAACCTATACGGGCATATTGGTTGGAGAACAGGTTGCATATAAAATGAA
Organism: Carassius auratus; assembly: GCF_003368295.1. Classification (NCBI taxonomy): domain Eukaryota; kingdom Metazoa; phylum Chordata; class Actinopteri; order Cypriniformes; family Cyprinidae; genus Carassius; species Carassius auratus. Next base: position 5,190,493 of record NC_039263.1, read on the forward strand.
TAAGAAATACAACATTAGAAACACAACATCTTGCAAAGGTTTAGCCACTGCTTTTTTGTTGGTCTTGTTTGTTGTGAGATTTTGTATCCTGTTCAAGGAAAGTGACCGTTCACATTTCTAGTGAATCTCTGAAATGGTACACATGTGCCAGTACTATTTCATCTTAAAGACACTGACTACATGCAGAGGTTTGGAATCCCACAGGACATGTGCCATTCTCCCCCTGAGCAGAACGTGGTTTCACTCCAACTTGCATACTCTTATGGCAGTTTGTGTACATGGCCGACGTGCAAAGCTAAATGCTTTCCCAAAAGAATGCAGTAGGAAAGACAACAAAGGCTTTTGAGAATCAAGAAATGAAGATGTACATACAGAACTACTCTTTCTCGAAACTTTGTTCCTTAAAGTAGCTTTCTTCTTTTTACGCCCATGTACTGAAGTTAACAAGAGGCACAATGAAGGGCAATGTAAGACAGAGAAAAGAAGATCCAGTATAGAATCTTGAGGGAAAAACAGAGTTGTTGTTTTAGTGCTCCATCTTGCCTCAGTAAACTTTGAAAATGTTCCCAGTGGAGGAGATGCACTTATGGGGCTAGGAGTACAGAGATCTGTTGGGAAGATGGAAGCAGAGCACTGAACTAGATCAGCCAAATGTGCCGGCCATTTCCATGTTCCATTGTCAGCACTCCATAAAAAAAAAAAAAAAAAAAAAAAAAAAAAAAAAAAAACATGAAATATTGAGAGGGTGCATTACCATGGGCCAGAAACTGATGGCTGCTTGGGTGAGGGGTAAAAAGAAAAAAATGATGAAAACAGTTCAAAACGGGGGAAGATGCCATCTGGACAGTTTCTCTATCTTGAAAAGTGGAAGTCTGTCAGGTTTGGTACAGTATGTGAAAACAAGAAGAAATATTGTTGAATTACTTATTTTAAGTGGTTATGTTGATATGGATGGATGACTGATAAATATGTTAACAAAATGTTGTTTTCTTTAAAGGGATATTCCTCCCCAAAATAATTTTTTTGTCATTAATCACTTAATCACAACCCCATGTCGTTCCAAACCTGTAAAAGCTTTGTTCCTCTCCGGAACACAATTTAAGATATTTTGGATGAAAACAGGGAGGCTTGAGGCTGAAAATTATGAAAACCATCGTCAGATGGTCTGTCTGCTATCAGTGGTTCAACCGCAATGTTATTAAGCGACAAGAATACTTTTTGTATGCAAATAAAACAAAAATAATGACTTTTTTCAACAATTTGTCTCCTCTGTGTCTCTCCACATCACCCTAGGTCCAATTTGGAGAATATCTGCTGTATGCAGGCTTTGATTTGAAAGAAAACAGCGCATCCTTGTGGAGTGGCTGACACAGAAGAGCGTACACAGCCTGCGTCAGCTCATATTCTTCAAAATGGCATTATGCTGATGTGGAGAGACACAGAACAGACAAATTGTTGAATAAAGTTGTTACTTTAATTTTTTTATCCATGTCTTGAAGTATTGTCGATTCATAATGTTATGGTTGAACCACTGATAGCAGATGGACTATTCTGATGATGCTTTTTATACTTTTCTAGACCTTGACAGTTTTACTTGCTTGGCAGTCTATGGGACAGTCACAAGACTCCATGTTTTCATCCAAAATATCTTAAATTGTGTTCCAAAGATGAGCAAAGCTTTTATAGGTTTGGAACGACATGGGGGTAAGTGATCAATGACAAAATTTTCATTTTGGGGTGGAGTATCACTTTAATGCATTAATGCCCCATGCGCAGCACCAAATGGTACTGCAAAAATTGCAAATGTTTCCAAATGTTCAATATGTTTTCCTTGATCAAACATAGAAGTCTTATGAATCAACACGCAGTTCTTTCTTATAGCCATTAATGGACATATGCTTAACGACAATCTATGAAAGATGTACTGTAATATAAAGGAATCTTCTGCATTGATTTTTCACAGGTGTTTTAGACAAATTTTGAATTATGCTTTGCATCATATTGTGTTTTAGGGTTCAAAGAAATCTCCATACACTTAGCATTTGATGTCCTGGAAGAAAACTAAAATGTTTTTCTATTATTTTGTTTTTCTTACAGTGAAGAATCTTTACATTCGTTTTTGGTATATGGCGAAAATCCAGTCAGATGTCTGGTATACATTTCCTTATGTCCTTTAAGTAATGTCTAGATTGGGAAAGTCACATGGGGGAATAAAATGCCTTGCTTGAGGCCAGAAAGCTTCCATAATACTTTTATTTATAGATGTGGAGCATGTGATGCAAATATTACAGTGAAACCTAATTCCAGCAGAGGAATCCCTGTTGATAACTGCGCTCAATACTTATACGGCTAATCTCTTATGTAAGATGCTAATCAAATTAGTGACCCACACATGCTCTTGTGACCACACTGAAAAATGACTTTGGAGCCATAAAATTATGGATTTGTATCTGTGAGAATCAATGTTTAGTGCCTACACAATCGGCCCTAAAGGTTACTCTATACTGTATCTTGCTATGTAAACTATACATACAGTCTGTATACTACTGCACTTCCTGTACGTGGATGTACTATATGTGTTAGGGATGTTACAATATATTTTTATTACATGATTATAGTTGCCATATTGCCATGGTTATCTATTTCAAGGAAAATCAAATGCACTCTCAGTGGACATTTAGTTATTACAGTCTCATATTTCCTTTTTTTTTTTTTTTTTAGAAGTTTGGATATTTTTGGTTTCAAAAAAAATATTGAGTAAGAAATTAAGACTGAAAATTTTTCTTTTGAGATTCAGCATTCTAGCTTTTAGTGCATTTCATTTGGTTTTAAAGTATGTACCATTATTATTTTCTTCATGTATAAGCTTTATTAGCCATCTATTGTCTAGATATCTGTATTGGTAGTTTAGAAAAATCCATATCCATCAAACACTAGAGATTATAGACAATTTGTGCATAAGCATAGGGTACTGTAAGCATTCAAATAACTGATTTATAACTTGATGGTTACAGCTATTACTGGCACAACATCATGCAGTATATGTAAATGTAATATTGTGGCTTTACCTTCTTAAATTATTTTAATGGTGGATGCACAAAATATAAAAGAGAGGATGGTATGACTGGAAATTGCATGCCTTTATGTTTGTCCCACATATCTCAAAGCACACATTACACGCATGCATAAATGCACATAGACACTCATATGTGCACACGAACAGGGTAGTTCTGTTCAGTCAGGGATGAATAGATGAGGAATGCATCTAATAAAATATTAAGACTTGGCACTCTTTTATCTATATCATATGACCATTGCTGCACAAGTGAATCTATTTCTCTCTTTCTGTGTACCTGCCTCCATCTCACGCTTATTTACTCCTTTTATTTTCAATTCACAAGTGACTCTCCAAAAAGGTCTGCCAATCGCTTCACGTGAAACATAATTACACTAAAGGAGACTAATGATTGGCTCAAATGCTTCCTCGTAATTCCATGGCAATTTCATTGTGTGATTCAAACAAACATGCATTCCCTGGTGGATTGCGTGAAGCCAGCCGGATGCCTTTGCTTTTATTTGACAAAGGAGTGGAAAAGGCTTCCATTATATGTGCAGACACTGGCACAAATCTCCTTTAAAAACACTGCACTGTTTTTATTATTTGTGTTTTACACATTGCTCTGGCGTGTCACTCGTGTTTGTGACGTGCCACAACACAGCATCAAGAGAGTGAATATGGCTGGAGTATAATCACAGCTAATGTCTCGGCTGGTTTCTCTAGAGAACAGGAGATGTGAGCCATTTTGTTGACTGAGGCACACACGTCTCTGTCATCACTTGGCTCCAGCTCCTGCAGCTCTGGCAGCAGATGGTTGACTGGGTTTTCTTAGTCAACACCACCCTCTATTGGCAAGAACCGTCCTACAGCAACTCGATTTCTAACCAGGAGACATTGATGTTTTAATGTCAGAAAGAAAGAAAGAAAGAATCATAATAATATATTAATTTAGCATAATATGTTAACTTTACAACACACTGATTTGATGATTTAGAGCACCTCCAAACTACAGTTAGCATGTGTCGCAGCAAATGTATGTAGTTTGTAACTTTTACACACTGCTACACACACTTAAAATATTAAGACTCATCCAGATCATATGTCTGCTGCCATTCATTTCTCCAAAAGATACAGAGAGGTAACATTATTGATTATAGAATAAAATACACGTTCAGGTTTGAATGCATAGAAATAAATATCAATCCCATAGAGTATATTATAATATTTACGGTAACACGGATCTCAATAAGCAAACTTTTTGTGTGTGTAAAATCAATTCAATAAGCAGGCCACTGTGTGGATCAGCTCTTACTCTTAGCTCAATTAAAAGAATGCAAACTTTAAATCTGCATTAAATTAAGTAGATGTATTACACATGTTTTACTAAAAGACTCTGGCGCGCATTACGTCATATTCTGACAATAGCAAGTTTACGTGCTCAAAGTCTAGTGTGACCGTGGCTTGGAGTCTCCTCGACTGTCCTCAGGCTCTCAAGGGGAATATTTCATTTGCATTTGTAAATTGCTCTTACATTATAAACATGATTCTTGAATACATTAAACACAAACTGGTTCTCAGAGACTGCGTTGCAAATAATTAAAGGTGTGGTCACTGCAGATTTGAAATTATATTTATTCCCATTCATATCTTGCTTCAGACTAACCAGTCATAAAAAGAGCAGATTTGTCAGTAACCAGGCTTTGTGTGCACCTGTGCAATCCACACTTCAAATCTCATCTTTTCATCTGACTCCAGTTAGCTTTTGGAAGCTAACACAGAGGTCCATTTACATTTTTCATCTTACATTGTAAAGTATTACTCTGTGTATTGAGTAAAATTTTTATTATTATTATTAATGTAGTTCAAATGACCTGCCCAACTTGATCCATATTTAGAAATGGCTCAAGATGCATCTCTTCCATCTATGCTTGACCTTCTAACACTAGAACTCTCAATTCTATTTCTATTCTATACTTGTTTCCTCTTTATTTATTAAAAACTGACCCTCTAACATTGGCATTCTCTATTCATTTTCTGTTCTATCTACTTGTTTTCTTCTTAATTATTATGAAAATTAATAATAATGACATAGGTGGAAAAGCCTTCCTTACTTTTGTTGTTTTTTATTTTATTTTATTAATTTATTTTTGGTTCCTGCTCCTTGTCCTTGGATTATTGTTTGTTTAATAAATACTGCATTTGCATCCTACTCTGCTTTGTCTCTGAGTTGCTCCACATAACACATACCCTCAAGTTATTCGAAACAGGTGTGAGTTTCTATCTTCTGAAGTCCATTTTGGCTACTCTTTGGTTACCTAAATTACTCAAAATATAATATAAGCTGTGGTTTGAGGCCTCTTGTTGGATAGATTCCGGAATGGTAAAAGAGACTATCATTGCATATAAAGTAATCTGTCAGATTAGCCAGCAAGCTTTTGAAAGACCAGCAGGTAGCCAAAGGATCTGTGGAATTCAATAGACCCATGCATGAGCATACTGTTACAAACACGCCAGGTTCCACCTCCACACAATCACAGCGCACACCCTCACCTGAGTACTGAACCATCACCACCTGATCCTCATCACCAGTCATCCACCACAGCACCATAAAAGCTACACACACGCACACAGTCATTGTCCGGTCACGTTCGCAGCGGTTTTCTTCTTCAGTGTTCACTGGTCCTGGAGATGCAACTGCTCTCATATCCCACGGACCGATCTAAGGTAGCATTTATCATTTCACAGTTACAAGGCAAGGCATTGCACTGGGCAGACTCTCTCTGGACCCAGAATAACCCTGTAACCCAGTCATATTCTAGCTTCATCGAGCACTTCCAGGAAGTATTTGGCAAACCGGCCTGGGACTCAACGATCGGTGAGAGACTCTATAACTTAAAACAATGAACTATGTCTGTCAATGATTATTCCTTGCAGTTCAGGACTCTGGCGGCCTCCAGTGGGTGGAACGAACAGGCCCTGCTCACTTACTATCGTCAAGGACTAGATCCCAGAGTGTGGTTGCATCTCGCTGCATACGAGGATACCATCGGCCTTGAGCTATTCATCCAACTGTCCATCCGCTTCGCCACTCGTATGCAGTCATGCTTAGAAGAGCACCAGGGCCAGGCGCATTCCTCCACACCGCTCTGCCGACCAGAGAATGTCAGCTCCCCAGAACCAGCCAACGAGCCCATGCTCGTGGACTCCTACCGCCTCACTCCGGCGGAGCGTCATAGACGGCTGGCCCAGAATCTCTGTCTGTACTGTGCAGCTTCGGGGCATACCATAGCTGGGTGCCCCGTTCGTCCTCCTCGTCCCATGGTGAGTGCCATCCTTCCCTCACGATATCAGATGAAACCACTCACCACTGTTGTGACACTTACTGCGGCTGATGTCTCTCTTCCAGTTTCCGCCCTCCTCGATTCTGGGTCAGCCGGCAACTTCATCTCCGGCGCCCTCTGCCGTCAGCTCAAGCTCCCAACCACGGCCATGCCGGCCGCTTACCAAATCCACACAATCACCGGCAGGCCGCTAAGTAAGAAATATGTACGCCACTGTTTGGGCCCTATCTCTCTTCAAACTGGACTCCTTCACCACGAGGATATCCATCTGCTGGTTCTGGAGGACTCCACTGCTGACGTCATCCTAGGGCGCCCATGGTTGGAGCAGCACAACCCCGTCATGTCCTGGGGGACTGGAGAAATCCTGAAGTGGGGCGAAGCTTGCTTTCAATCATGTATCTCCGACTGTCCTGTTCCAGTGGAACGTCCCCCTGAACCACTACCAGTCTACTCCACATCCATTGAAAGCCCTGTCGAGAATCAATCCATCTCCATTCCCAAGTGCTACGCCCCCTTCAGCGATGTTTTCTGCCCGAAGCGGGCCTCCAAGCTGCCTCCACACCGGCCATGGGACTGTGCCATAGATCTGCTGCCGGATGAACCAGTGCCAAAGGGACGGATTTATCCCTTATCTGTCCCCGAGGAGAAGGCCATGGAGGAATACATCAGGGAGGCACTGGCTCAAGGTTACATCCGCCCATCTACCTCCCCTGCTGCTTCCAGCTTCTTCTTTGTGGCCAAGAAGGATGGAGGGTTACGGCCATGTATTGATTACAGAGCTCTCAACAAAATAACTCAGAAGTTTCATTATCCTCTTCCCCTCGTCCCAGCGGCCCTGGAATATCTCTGTGGTGCCACTGTGTTCACCAAGTTGGACCTCCGCAGCGCGTATAACCTCATCCGGATACGTGAGGGGGACGAGTGGAAGACCGCCTTCATCACCCCCACTGGCCACTATGAATATTGTGTAATGCCGTATGGACTTGTTAACGCCCCCTCCGTATTCCAGGACTTCATACATGAGGTGCTCCAGGAGTTCCTCCATCAGTTCGTCCTAGTCTACATCGATGACATCTTGATTTACTCCCGGAGCCAGGCAGAACATCAACGCCACATTGCGGAGGTCCTGCAACGCCTGAGGGACTACAAACTCCACCTCAAAGCAGAGAAGTGTACATTTTATCAACCCTCAGTGCAGTTCCTTGGATACACCATCAACCACAGTGGCATCCGGATGGACGAGGGGAAGGTAAGCGCCGTCAGGGACTGGCCCATTCCTAGCAGCATAAAGGAGCTGCAGCGATTCTTTGGCTTCGCCAACTTCTATAGACGATTCATTAAGAACTTTAGTACCATCACCAGTCAACTTACCAACCTCCTTCGCCAGAAGCCCAAGTCCCTGTCATGGACTCCTGCCGCCACCGAAGCCATCCAAATGCTGAAGCAGGCTTTCACGACCGCCCCACTCCTCTGCATCCAGATCCAGAATTACCATTCGTCGTGGAAGTGGACGCCTCTACCACCGGAGTGGGAGCAGTTTTATCCCAGCAGCAGGGGACACCCAGCCGCCTCCATCCATGCGCCTTCTTCTCCCGGAAACTCAACCCGGCGGAGGTCAATTATGACATTGGCAATAGGGAGCTACTAGCCATCAAGCTCGCCCTGGAGGAGTGGAGACATTGGCTGGAGGGAGCCGAACACCCTTTTTAAGTACTCACTGACCACAAGAATCTGGAATACCTCAGAGCAGCCAAGAGACTCAACCCAAGACAAGTCCGCTGGGCGCTATTCTTCACCCGCTTCCAGTTTACCATCACCTACCGCCCTGGGGCTAAGAATGTCAAGGCCGATGCTCTGTCCAGATGTTATGCACCCGAAGAAAAGTCGGAAGACCCCGAACCCATCCTTCCGGACAAGGTCATAGTCGCCCCTATCTCCTGGTCTGCAGAAACTCTCCCTCCAGCCGAGGCCCACAACAACACTCCGCCGGATTGCCCACCAGGTCTCCGATATATCCCTAGGACACAGCGCACTCCTCTCATTCACTCCACCCATACATCACCTGGCACTGGTCACCCGGGGGTCAATGGAACCCTCTTGTTGCTACGGGAACGCTTCTGGTGGCCCAACATGGCCTCGGATGTCAGAAGGTACGTGAGTGGATGTACCAGCTGTGCCATGTCTAAAAGTCCTCGCCGTCTACCATCTGGCAAACTTCATCCTCTGCCCATTCCCAACCGCCCGTGGTCACACCTTGGGGTGGATTTCATAACGGACATTCCACCTTCTGACAACTATACCTGTATTCTGATAATTGTGGATAGATTTTCTAAAGCTTGTCATCTTCTTCCTCTGAAGGGTCTCCCCACTGCCATGGAAACGGCAGAACTGATGTTAAATCATGTCTTCAGGTACTTCGGCATTCCAGAGAACATAGTGTCAGATCGGGGCACCTCCTAGATGACGGTGCAGCCTACTCGGTCAAGGACATCCTGGACTCCCGGCGGCATGGTGGTCAGCTGGAATACTTAGTGGACTGGGAAGGATACGGTCCAGAAGAACGTTCCTGGGTCCCACGCAACGACATCCTGGACCCCGCCTTGCTGGATACCTTCCACTCCATGTACTGTTACAAACATACCAGGTTCCACCTCCACACAATCACAGCGCACACCCTCACCTGAGTACTGAACCATCACCACCTGATCCTCATCACCAGTCATCCACCACAGCACCATAAAAGCCACACACACGCACACAGTCATTGTCCGGTCACGTTCGCGACAAGATCACTCATCTGCGCTAACTATAAGGACTAACTCCTCTTTACCTTCTCTCCAAGGATATTCTCCGAAGTCTACTCCTCCTTCTTCTCTCTAAGGATTGCTCCCGAAGACTCCTCCAAGACCTCACGGTGCGTGTGTGTGTGCGTTCACCTCCATCCCGGCACGGATCCCAATCCCTCATCCACTCCTCACTACCTGCTCCTCTGCTTGTGTCTTTAAATAAACATCTTATTCATCTGTTACTCCTCTGTCTCCGACTGATCTGTAACACATACTATGACCGGTGCTTATATAAAGACCTCATATCTTGATGATTATCAAAGATGGTTAGAAGGAGTGTAAGATCTAAAGAGTGCATTTGACTTTGATACATTTAGTGGTTAGTTTCAGTGACTTCAGTGCCAAAGCTTTTTAACTCTGCCAGAAGAATATTTAGAGTCACCCAGTGGCAGTTTTCCAAATCCAAACCACACTGAGGGATTTATCAGCTTGCTGTGGTCAACAAAGGCCACACTGTTTTTTTTGTCTCTGACAAATATAATTTAATGGGAAACATTCAAGTCAAAGATTTTAAACCCTCAGCCAGATTCATTCCTGAGAATTATGGCTGATGATGTCTTTGAATGACTATGTCAAAAGAAAATGTACGTTTAACTAAAGATACAACTGTAATCCAAATAACACACAATTTTGGTTTGGGATGAATGTGTGTGTGTGTGTTTGTGTGTGTGTTTTCTTTTCTTTCTTTTTTCAGTGACACTTGAAAAACCTGGATATGTAACTTCAGGAAGGTGTCACATGTGTTTTCACTGAACTAAGGATAACCTTGGAAGACTTCTTTATTACCATAGCAACCAGGATGAAGAAATACTTGTTGTGCAATAAACTGTGTGGTCCACGTTTAATTTTGAACTTAAATAGGCTTTACTTTTTATTATTATTTCAAGATATGACTGAGGTAAGCAACACCAAGGTCTCCGATTTTATTCCCAGGGAATGCATGAAATCTTTTATAACAGTCCATCTCAGTCCAAATTATCTCAAAAGAGACATAAAAGTGTTTCTTTATTTTAGCTGAACAGCAATATATTTCCCCACATTTACACATATAATTCTACTGTTGTTTCTTGAATGAGGCCCAATGTACAAATATGTAAATTTGTCGTAATTGGAGGCCATTCAGATTTCTTATTTTTACATGCTGAATACTTATGGAAAGTTGATTTAATAATATGTTCAGTTTGAAAGATGGGAGGGTAATTTATAATATAATTAATTTTTGGGGGGGTAAAGCTAAAATTAAGATGTCCACATGTATGTTGTCTTTGTATTTGTCACACACCTGGACTCATTTAGTGTGTTTTTGCCCGTGACCCAGTTTGTGTCTTCGGTGTTTAGTTTGATTAGTTCCCAGGTGTGTCTATTATCTTCCTCATGTGTTCCATGTCCCTGTTAATTTAGTTATTCCATCCACCTGTGTTTCCCCAATTATCTGTTGTACATAAGCCTTGTCCTTCAGTTCTGTTTTGGTCGGGTCTTCTCACTTGTGACTAACTCACTTGCTACTTACGTGTGTCTACCTCTGTGCTCCATGTTGGATATCCCCTGTGTTGGATATATTAAAAGCCTTATTCCGTTTATCCTCGACTCCGTATTCCTTCAGGCAGCATAAGACCGTGACAGAAGACCCGACCTCAAAAGAGAAAATAGAAAACTGCGTGTTCTTCCCTCCGTTTTGCTTTTGTTTTTTCACAGTCTTTTCTTTTCTTAGTGTCTATGGATCCCCTCTATCGTCCCGAATTCCTCATCCTCCTGCTGAAGCAGGAAGGACGTTCTCTCGAGGACCATACCAGACAGTTTTTCCTATTAGCTAATGCCACCAGCTACCCGGACGGCGCGCTCTGCACCTTCTACAACACCAGCCTGAACTCCAAATGCAGAGCGTTGTCGTCCGAAGATGGTCCTCGAGAGGATTTCGCCGCATTCGTGGAGTGGACTCTGGCGAGAAATGGCTCATCTCTCACCATCTGCCCCATAGAGGACCTCGCCAGCCCCACTCCCGACCCAGAGACCAGCCAGCCACCATCACGCCGCACGGAGCCAGAGCCCACCGCAGCCGCAGAGCCCGAGCCATCCACTGACAGGGAGCCGGAACTCGAGAGGATTTCGCCGCATTCGTGGAGTGGACTCTGGCGAGAAATGGCTCATCTCTCACCGTCTGCCCCATAGAGGACCTCGCCAGCCCCACTCCCGACCCAGAGACCAGCCAGCCACCATCACGCCGCACGGAGCCAGAGCCCACCGCAGCCGCAGAGCCCGAGCCATTCACCGACAGGGAACAGGATCTCGAGAGCGCGACTGACCAGGTGTGTGAGCCGGCAACACCGTGCATCGTGGGAGTCCTCGTGGAGATCGAGGGCGTGGAGGAAAGCCCTGCCCACACTCCTGCGACTGAGGGTGAGCTGTATACAGTCTCTGAAGGTCATATGGAGCAAGCTCTGGATCTGATGGACTGGTCTATGGAGGTAATCCCTAATTTTCCTGTTTCCCCGCTGGTTCCGTCCAGCCCTGATTCCCCTGTATACCCTCTCAGTCTCCCACTCCTACCTCCTCCAGTCATTTCCTCTGCTCCATTTCTGCTGGTTCCGCCCAGCCCTGAGTTTTCTGTTTCTCCGCTGGTTACGCCCAGCCCTGAGTTTTCTGTTTCTCCGCTGGTTACGCCCAGCCCTGAGTTTTCTGTTTCTCCGCTGGTTACGCCCAGCCCTGAGTTTTCTGTTTCTCCGCTGGTTACGCCCAGCCTTGAATCTTCTGTGTCTCCGCTGGTTCCGCCCAGCTCTGAATCTTCTGTGTCTCCGCTGGTTCCGCCCAGCTCTGAATCTTCTGTGTCTCCGCTGGTTCCGCCCAGCTCTGAATCTTCTGTGTCTCCGCTGGTTCCGCCCAGCTCTGAATCTTCTGTGTCTCCGCTGGTTCCGCCCAGCTCTGAATCTTCTGTGTCTCCGCTGGTTCCGCCCAGCCCTGAATCTTCTGTGTCTCCTGTATTCCCTCCCAGCCTCCCTCTCCCACCTCCTCCCAAACCTGCTGGTCCTTCTGCTCCACTTCCGCTGGTTCCATCCAGCCCTGATCCTCCTGTCGTTCCCCCCATCCTTCTCCTCTCTCCTCCTCCTAGACCAGCCAGTTCCTCGCCATCCCTGCTGGTGCCAGTCAGTCCCGCAGCTCACCCTCAGTCCGCGCCATCGGGGCGCGGTGGTTCGCCGCTGGACTGCCAGTCTCCAGCTCCGCCTTGGCGTGTTAAGGCCCTGTCTCCGCCTCCAGCCTCCGAGCCCTGGACTCCTCCTCGGTCCTTCGACCCAGCGGCTCCGCCTTGGCTCTTAGCTCCCTCGTCTCCACCGTGGCCTGTCATCCCACCTGCTCTACCGGGCTCCCTCGTCCCTCCGGCTCCACCTTGGTCAGTCGTCGACCATCCGCCGCCTCGGGACTCCACTCCTCTGGTTCCACCTCGTCACTCCATCCCTCCGGCTCTGTCAGGCTCCTCCTTCCCTCCGGTTCCACCTCCATCCTCGGTCACTCCGGCTCCACAGCGGTCTGCCGGGACCCCGCCTCCACCTTGGTCGCCTGAGCCTTCAGCTCCACCTAGGCCCTCCGGATCCTCGTCGTCACCCTGGCTCTGCGGCTGTGCTGCTCCATCTTGGGCTCATCACCCACCGGTGCAGTCTCCGCCTGTCGGCCCCCTGGTGTCGTCGACCCTTCCTTCACCATGGCTCCTCCCGCCGTCGACTCCACCTTGGATCTCAGTCCTGGCTGGTCTCTGGTGGACCATCTGGCTCCTCCTGCTCCTGTCTCCTCCCTGGCTCCTTCCTCCGTCTCCTCCCTGGCTCCTCCTTCTGTGGTCCCTGTCTGCTGGCCCCCTCCTGGGAGTCCGTCCTCCACCGGAACCTCCTCCCAAGTTCCCACCCACGCCTCCCCCTGTTGTTTCTACAGTGCGAGGACGCACCTACCGGGAGGGGGGAGTACTGTCACACACCTGGACTCATTTAGTGTGTTTTTGCCCGTGACCCAGTTTGTGTCTTCGGTGTTTAGTTTGATTAGTTCCCAGGTGTGTCTATTATCTTCCTCATGTGTTCCATGTCCCTGTTAATTTAGTTATTCCATCCACCTGTGTTTCCCCAATTATCTGTTGTACATAAGCCTTGTCCTTCAGTTCTGTTTTGGTCGGGTCTTCTCACTTGTGACTAACTCACTTGCTACTTACGTGTGTCTACCTCTGTGCTCCATGTTGGATATCCCCTGTGTTGGATATATTAAAAGCCTTATTCCGTTTATCCTCGACTCCGTATTCCTTCAGGCAGCGTAAGACCATGACAGTATTTAATGGAGAGAGAGAGAAAAAACGGAAGCGTAATTAACTTACTAAATAAATAAACAAATAAATAAATAGTTCAAGATTAGCTGTTCCTGCACTGTACTCTAGAATCTGATCCAATCCTTGAATTTATTTCAAGTTTACTAGCTGGTTTTGGGAACAGATCAAACAAAACTCCATTCAGTAGTCAACTCTAGATAAAGAAATAAACCGTTATAGCAGCAAAATGAGAAATTAGGGGTTAATGAAATTATGATTTCTGGGATCCAGTTATGAAATTGGAATTAACGGTATACAGTAAACAAAAAGACTTCTATTTAAAAATTAATGTTATGTGTCTTTGGGTAAATGAATGGTGCAGTAATAAAACAATGAAAACCATATGCTCTTTATATCAGGAACTAATGTACTTTCATTGCAATATCTTAGGCTCCCAAATAAATAAAAAATAAAAAAGTGAAAATTTTTTAATTTTCAGTATTCCTCAGACGTATTTTTGTCTTTTTCTAAAGTTCATACCTCAGAAAGTCCTGCGGTGCTTGCAAATCGATTTCTGATTCCAAACCATTATTAATTATGATATTGAATGCCGTTATGAATATAAAACTGTAATTAATGTGTAATGGAGATTCAGTGAGCCAATTTTAGATGTCATTTTGATTCATTGTGATTCAAGGAATCCAATGCAAATGTTTCAAGTGCCAAAGATACACCCACTGGCTCATTAGAGCTTTTCTTTTTTTTTTTTCTCCACGTGTGACAAAAAGGCAGGGAGACCTTACTGCACTTGTAGGAGTTTCCTTTTCAGACACAAAATTTAAGGGAGGTATATATGAGTCATGCAAAGTTATTTAAAGAAGAAAATCATGGTTTGCATTTATGCTAATTTCCATAATGATTATTGATATTGATATTGATATTGATACTGGGTTTATTGCCCAATAATGTTTGTTCAACAATTTATTATTATCCCTTATTTAATTCTGTAAAATAGGCTTTTGTGTTAATGATTTATGAATCATGATGGAAATGTGCTGGGTGGTTCTGTGTTCTTTAATTTGTGCATTGTCAATAGATAACCCACAGAACTTTCCACTTGGAGCTGGGAGTCAAATTACAGCAGACGGAGCCATCATACCCCACTTGTAATATTTAACATTTTGTGCTATGAAACACACTATAAAATAAAATACAACCCAAAATAGTATTTTCTACAAACCAGCTACATCAGAGAACTGCATCATTTTTATTTTATTTATTTTATTTTTTTATTATTATTTTTTTTGTAAATAAAAAATATTATTGATTGCAAAGTTACCTGTTTGATTGCATTCATTATTTAAATAACAAGTGCTTAAAATGAGATAAGATATGATCATTTTGGAGAAATTAACAAAAATAAAAACACTGTACATATGACACACACACACACACACACACATATAGATAGATAGATAATATCTTACTGGGAATTTGCATTTGATAAAAAAAAAGAAAAACCTGCACATCACTGATATATTTCTGACAACACTGCAGCTACTCAGTTAAGGTGACAGTTTGAGATTTACCATGATTTGAACTTTTATAGATACTTATTTGTGTTTTTCTTATTTCTTATTTCTTATTTATGATGCCTTTCTTCTCACATAATAGTATCCACTAAAAATAAATAGTTAATGTCTGTCTGTCTATCTATCTATCTATATTCACCATACCACACCATATTAAAACTGTGTTTGACCCCCTTTTGCCTTCAGAACAGCCTTAATTCTACGTGGCATTGATTCAACAAGGTGCTGAAAAGCATTCTTTAGAAATGTTGGCCCATATTGATAGGATAGCATCTTGCAGTTGATGGAGATTTGTGGGATGCACATCCAGGGCACGAAGCTCCCGTTCCATCACATCCCAAAGATGCTCTATTGGGTGGAGATCTGGTGACTGTGGGGCTATGTTAGTACAGTGAACTCATTGTCATGTTAAAGAAACCAGTTTGAAATGATTCAAGCTTTGTGACATGGTGCATTATCCTGCTGGAAGTAGCCATCAGAGGATGGGTACATGGTGGTCATAAAAGGATGGACACGGTTGTAACGAGTGTTTATTTCAGTCAAAGTTGCTCTTCTATCAGCTTGAATCAGTCGGCCCATTCTCCTCTGACCTCTAGCATCAACAAGGTATTTTCACCCACAGGACTGCCGCATACTGGATGTTTTTCCCTTTTGCACACCATTCTTTGTAAACCCTAGAAATGGTTGTGCGTGAAAATCCCAGTAACTGAGCAGAATGTGAAATACTCAGACTGGCCTGTCTGGAACCAAGATCCATGCCACGCTCAAAATTGCTTAAATCACCTTTCTTTCCCATTCTGACATTCAGTTTGGAGTTCAGGAGATTGTCTTGACCAGGACCACACCCCTAAATGCATTGAAGCAATTGCCATGTGATTGGTTGATTAGATAATTGCATTAATGAGAAATTGAACAGGTGTTCCTAATAATCCTTTTTAAGTGAGTGTATATATCTATTAGTAGCACAATAGATTTTATGTTCATGTTTATGTTATAATGACCCTCTCTGGGTAAATTGCCCAATAATGTCTGGTAAACAATTTATTATTATCCTGTATTTAGTTCTATAAAATAGGCTTTTGTGTTAGTAAAATGGACATTTGTGAGAAATCAGCAAAAGCTTTGCCATATAATAAGGCTAAGCCAAGGCTGGAGAACAGGTTTGTTCCCATTTGTGCTGATGATGTTTGAAATTCATTATTCACGAAACTTGATTCCTGAGTGCTATCTGTAGGTCTTGCTCATTTACCCAGTTACCAGGACAACCACGCTGGCCCTAGTAACTACGCTGGTTTCCATGGGAACTATTGCAGACTATTCTCTTCATTGTCAGTGACAGGAATTAGAAAACAGGAGAAAATATTGCTCAAGTGCCATGCACTCTAATAGAAACCTGTGAGGAGAGTTTCGACCATTTTCCAAGCTCAAGCTCAGTAAAAAAAAATCATCCAGGGTGGCAGTTGAAGCAAGAAATATCAATAATAAATTTATATATCATTCATTCAAAAATATATAAATGAAAAAAAAAAAATCATTCTTGAAGTATAGCCTTGTGTCATAGCTGTAGGTCACAATATATACGCCAAATGGTCGCCCAATAAAGCTGTTTCCATTTACATATTTTCTGTTGCCATACATAAACAAATCATAAATAGTTACTAAACACAAACAATTGATACTACATGTTAACCAGGAGTCACTCTCACTTTACTCCTTAAATCCTGATTTATAATCACAACCAGTGTTGGGGAAATCTATGTTTTAAAGTAATGCATTACAATACTGTGTTAATTCCTAAAGAAGAGTCACGATCATCAGCTGGAGTGCCCATGAACTCCAGTAGAGAGCACTACATTCAGGACTCTTGTATTTGGTGTCCATTTCCATTCCCTACTCCATTTCCCATAATCCCGTGCTTAGGGCTAATTACCACCAGGTGTTCCCCATTACCACTCCCTTATATAAACGGTCTAGCATATCCGAGCGTTTTCCCTGTGTTTGTTCCTTCCGTGTTTGATCTTGGATTGTGTATACCGACTGTGATTCTCTGCTGCCTGCCCCGACCCCTACTTGTTTCTGTTGTTGATTTTGTATATCGCCTGACATACCTGACGCTGTTCTATGATCTCTGTCTGTTTGACCATTCTTGAAAATAAAGTACTGCATATTGATCCGAACGTCTCTTACTCCATGTTACAGAAGACTTTGCCAAACAAAGGATCCGGTGTTTTTTTTCTAAGGAACCTAGGCCAGGTATGGACCAAGCTGAGCAGCATCTTGATTTGCGGCAAGGAAATTCTTCCACTGAGGATTACTGTATGTTACCCAGTTTTGTGAGCTGTCCTACCGGGTATCCTTTGGGGACATAATACTCAAGGACATGTTTAGTTTGTTGGTGGATTCTAAATTTACTGTAAGTGTTGTGTATGAGGAACATTGCAGTCCTGCAGTATCTACCAAAACATTCCACGACATGGCCGCCATTCCAGAGTCTCGTCATTCCAGAGTCTTGTCACAACAGGGCCGCCATTCCAGAGCATGCTTTTGTCAGGCCTGTCAAGCTGACGCCACTGTACAAGATGGCCAACCAGCCCAACGCCAGTGCACAAGATGGCTGCCAGCCCAGCACCACTGCACAAGATGGCCGCCATTCCAGAGTCTTCTTTTGTCAGACCTGCCAAACTCACCGCCTGTCCTGTCACAGCCATGGAAGCCGTCTATGAACTCACCGCCTGTCCTGTCACGGCCACGGAGGCTGCCATTAACCTGTTTGTAATTAACCCTGGTGTTTGTGTTTTGTGTTAACCCTGGTGGGCTTCTGGACCAGCTGCTCGAATGTGGTGGTCCTCTGCCCCGCCCTGGTGGGCTTCTGTCCCGTCTGTTCCACCCTGGTGGGCTCCAGCTGCACCTGGTCTGCCCCGGTGGGCTCCAGTTCTGCCTGCTCCACCCTGGCTTCCTGTTCTGCCAAAATATTTTTAATTACACATTTGTAGCAATGAAATTGAAATTTTGTCAGTTGAAAATCATAATGATTTAAATTAATTAGCAATCAGTAAAAAATAAAAAAAAACATTTCCAGACATGGATATTCATTTATTGAAATATGAAGGAACCCAGACATTTTGTTTGTGGTGATTTATATGTGAACAATGGAAGATTTTAAATTTTAATTCATACCTGTCTGTGAAAAACTGATGACAGTGTGCATCAGACATGGGGACTTGTGACTTGGTGACTTGGACTCGAGTCGACTCGAGTCGCTATTTTTAGGACTTGAGACTTGACTCGGACTTGGAAGTTAAAGACTCAGGACTTGACTTGACTTGAGACACGATGACTTGAATGACATGAGTGTTAATTACATCATGTTTTCAGTTTGAATATAAAATATATAAATTATTTTTTAAAATAAAGTTGATTACTCAGCTGGAGCGCAGGCTGAGAATAGCGTCGTGACTGGATCAGGACACTATCATCAGTCATGCCCTCTCTACCTTACACACACCACGCCCACTTAAATCAGATATCCCAGCACATCAACATGTCAGCCTGAGAGGTACCGAGGGTCATCGCTTTTGTCTTCAATAGTTCGCGCCTAAAAACGCGTGGAAAACGCTAGTCGCGCCGTTTCTCCGTCTTTCCAAAGCGCTCGGGCAGAAGTGCTCCTGGGGCGTCTGTCGTTGCTAAGCATCCATGACACGCTCTCTCTCAATGAAAACGCGGAAATTTCAGCAAAGGATAAATGGATTTGCAGCACTAAAAATCGCTCGCAGTAGCTCTGCTACTAAATTCATTTTAAAATGGCAATCCATATACAGCTATGAACAGCTGTTCCTTCATCTTAGCTGAGCTTTCAACGTTGATACGAGAAAGGATGAAGCTGATTTGTTAGTTATTGTCACATGACCTGCGGTGCGCTTGCGGCATTCTGAAAAGTTTAGATGTTGAGCGCGTTGCTTCCATTATACATTGGAAATAACGAACTTGCGCGCACAAAATACGTGATGTGAACAGCACCTAATGATCCGCTAGCAGGCCGTCAAAAAAACGCATTCCAGGGGCGGCGCTAGGGTTGGGCTAAGGGTGCATAAGCCCCGAATATTTTGTTACCTTGTCTTTCTCATAGAGCAAAACAATTGATCAGAAAAACAAATGTAGCTGCCGCGATTACCCAGTCATGACAAGTGCATATTACATACATATATATATATATATATATATATATATATATATATATATATATATATATATATATATATATATATATATATATATATATATACACAGTACACAATATATATATATGACGTATTTTCAGTTGTTTCATACTTTTTTGTTATGTACAGTACAGACCAAAAGTTTGGACACACCGTCTCATTCAAAGAGTTTTCTTTATTTTCATGACTATTGACTATTGTAGAGTCACACTGAAGGCATCAAGGGCTATTTGAGCAAGAAGGAGAGTGATGGGGTGCTGCGCCAGATGACCTGGCCTCCACAGTCACCGGACCTGAACCCAGTCGAGATGGTTTAGGGGTGAGCTGGACCGCAGACAGAAGGCAAAAGGGCCAACAAGTGCTAAGCATCTCTCAGGGAACTCCTTCAAGACTGTTGGAAGACCATTTCAGGTGACTACCTCTTGAAGCTCATCAAGAGAATGCCAAGAGTGTGCAAAGCAGTAATCAAAACAAAAAGTGGCTACTTTGAAGAACCAAGAATATTACATATTTTCGGTTGTTTCACACTTGTTTGTTATGTATATAATTCCATATATAATTCCACATGTGTTAATTCATAGTTTTGATGCCTTCAGTGTGAATCTACAATTTTCATAGTCATGAAAATAAAGAAAACTCTTTGAATGAGAAGGTGTGTCCAAACTTTTGGTCTGTACTGTACATAACAAAAAAGTATGAAACAACTGAAAATACGTCATATTTATATTCTATACTCTGAGAGAGAGAGAGAGAGCGAGAGAGAGAGAGAGTGTGTGTGTGTGTGTGTGTGTGAGAGAGAGAGAGAGAGAGAGAGAGAGAGAGGAGAAATGTAACAGTTTAATGTTGTATGTAAACTGTGTTTGAGAGAGAGAGAGAGAGAGAGAGGTGTTCAGAGAGGAGTCTGTTGGATGTTTAGTTTTATGGACTCAATGTTGAAAATGTAAAACATTTCAAACACTGTTGGCAGAAGTGAAAAATAAATAATTTTAGGAACTTACAATTTTGTTTGATTCCATGATGTATTTTACTGAACATGAGTATTTACATTTAAATTATTTTAATTTACTGACAGTTACTTATATCTTGTCTTTTAATTTATTAAGATCAGATTCTGCAGGTAAAATAACAATATTAAGGTGACTTGACTTGGACTTGACTTGACATAGCTTGTGACTTGACTTGACTTGACTTGCCCAAGAAAAAAATACTTGGGACTTACTTGAGACTTGAAGGTTAAGACTTGAGACTTACTTGAGACTTGCACATGTGTGACTTGGTCCCATCTCTGGTGTGCATGTCAATAATATCAGCTCCCAAAAAGAAACTTATATCCTGGAAAAAAATATCTGTCAAAATTCTGCAGGCTTCTTAGAAACTAATGAGAAAACGTGCAACCAAATTTTTCATTTCATTTTACAGTAGCTCTTGGCTTCAGTAATCCATCTTTTTCTGTAAAAAGAAAAAGAAATAAAATGACATACGAAGATAGGGAAAGCTCCAATTATTGTGCAGACGAATGTATCTTGTGACAGTTTAGTATGGCTTAGCTATTTTGGGAATGATATCATACCCACCGTCTTCATTAAGTGGCTGCCATTTAAATCAGTGGGCGCTAAAATGGATTGGCAACAGATGGTGAAAGGATATGGCTTAACACAGTTGCTTAGTAACACGTCAGCCTCTGAAATGAGAGCCAATGGCTCTTTTGCATTTTTCAATGGAAGGTGAGAGTACAATTGGTTGCCATATTAATTTTCTGAGTTTAAACACAAAGTTATATACATACATACTTTTTTATTATTAGTAATATATTTTTTTTTTTTTTTAATATTCTCATAATTATTTGAGTGTTGAAGTTTTTGACATTCTGCACTGTGCAAGATGACCAGCAGATTGCGCCATACACAAAGAATTTCAAACGTTACATTTGCATGTCCATTTTACATCACAGGGTAGATATTTACATAACAAAATAAATCATTTGAATGCAGAGAGTGTTTATTATACACAATGTAACGAAAAAAATAGTTACATTTTTATGGTTCTTCTGTTACTCTTATTACTGTACTATTTATTATTATGTAACATCAATAATTTGGTAAACATTTAGGCCAGCTTCTAGCATTAATTATTAAACACTGGTTTATATAGCACAGGTTTTTATTCTAATTTTGCCCATTTTTTAAACAGTTTCCTTTAGCAAGAATGGGAGCATTCTAGAAATATATGTAACAATCTGGGATATTTTGAAATGTTATAATACTTTCTGGAACATTCCAGAACATTGTGGGACTAGTCATAATTTCTTATGTATGAGTAATAGCAGATTAGCATAGTATAAGTTGTCAACATAATATTAATGATACACAAAAAGTAATGTGATTTTCATATTCAACATGACAAACCTACGGTGGCCAAGACGGATCAACATGCTGCAACTTAATAAAACATATGCAAATTGAAAAAACATCAGCAAGTGAAGAAAACATCTTCATCAGTTTGACAACACAAGTGTTGCAAATCATCACAACACATGCATATAACGAAATGAGCTGCAAATCATCACAACACATGCATATAAAGAAACGCTGCAAATCCTCACAACACTTGCATACAATAAAACGCGCTGCAAATACTTCACAACACATGCATATAACAAAACACTCTGCAAATCATCACAACACATGCATATAACAAAACGAGCTGTAAATCCTCACAACACTTGCATATAACGAAATGCCCTGCAAATACTTAACAACACATATAAATTAAGAAACACTGCAAATCCTCACAGCACATACACATTAACAAACAATTAATGAAGCTTTGTATATTTTTTTTTTCATTAACCTTGTAATTATATTTAGTTGAGAATATTAAAGTTAGCCATCTTAAGTAACTTTTTACATTTAATAATGTAATTATTCAGCTTATTTAGGCTTATAATATCCAAAAGACAAAAAAAACTCACCTTTAAGTAGAGATGTTCCGATACACTTTTTCTCTTCCCGATACCGATTCAGATACCTGGGCTCAGGGTATCGGCCGATACCGGGTACTGATCCGATACCTTGGTATGTATCTGTATATACAGCTGTAGATACTACTAGCCCTGTGTAAATTGAGAGAATTATTTTATGGTGTGTTTCAGACTGATCCCTTAATAAAACATGAACAAATACATGGTGAACTACTGTACTCATTACAGTATTTTTATTATCTGACATGAATTTGACATGTCAGTAACTACCGGTACTACAGAGACATACTGCTAACCACTGATCTATAATATAGAATTATTTATTTTCTTAAGCAAAAAAGAACTTCAAATGTAACTGTATAAAAAACTGCAACAAATAAGTCTAGGAATATAAAAAAAATGATATATTAATCAGATAATATCTTTACAACAAAACAAGTAAAAAACAAGCAACCATCTAGCCATAATTATTATTATTAATAGAGACGTATTATTATTACTACATAGATACATAGCTAAATCTACTGTAGGCTACAACAGTAGCTTAATATATTGTCAATTTACTCATGTTAAGCCAAACATTTATTTTAATGGGCTGCCATGAAGATCTTTGAGTGTCTGTGTTTATGATATGACAGTTTTCTCAAATGAAACAGTAAATTCTTATGAAGTGACAGTTTATGCATTTGTGTCCTCATATAGTGACACACGGCAGAGACAAAATAGCGAGCTCCCGCACATCTGCGCCCATCACCCACAGAGATGTGGAATTTGCAGTTCATATATAGTCATATATAGATCAGTGCTGCTAACGCGTTTACATTTCTTCTTCGCTGCTCTAAACGGGTTGCTTGTGGCAACACAGCACAACTTCCTGTGTTTGCAATGCATTCTGAGCAGCGAATAAGAACTGTGCAGCGGTTAGGCAAAGCTAGCAGTCATAACTAGGTCTTGTTTAAGAAAATGGTATCGGATCGGTATATGGGTTCATGTACTCGCCAATGCCGATGCCAGAATTTGTTGTGGTATCGGAGATATTTCCGATACTAGTATCGGAATCGGAACAACTCTACCTTTCAGTTCACCATCAACTCCACTGACCAGTAGCCACTGCACGATAAACAAATCCAAGTCGGATCCGACACTTTTTGAGGTCTCCTTGAAACATTTCCATTGTGGTCAGTGCTATTTGCAGCGCGTTTGTTAATTGCATGTGTTGTGAGGATTTTCAGCACATTTCGTTAATGCAAGTGTTGTGAGGATTTGCAGCATTTCTTTATATGCATGTGTTGTGATGATTTGCAGCGCGTTTCGTTATATGCATGTGTTGTGATGATTTGCAACCTTTGTGTTGTCAAACTGATAAAGATGTTTTCTTCATTTGCTGATGTTTTTTCAATTTGAATGTATTTTCTTAAGTTGCAGCATGTTGAGCTGTCTCGGCCACCGTACAAACCTTATAAAGAAACATTAAAAGTGGAACAAAACATTTATAAAAGTTTTTCACTCTTTTCACAACATAGACTGAATAAACAATAAACCCTTTGACTATTTAATGAAGTAAATTGTAATATCAGTTTGTCTGCCGTGCTGCCTGGATCCAGTAGTATATTATAGCATGTAGTATAACAGAAGTCAAGCAGAGAGCCATGCACAGAACCGTTTGGTGCTGTTCCCAAGCCAGGATGTCATCATTAAAAGTCACCATGTGATGGTGCAGCAAAGTGTTTCTTATCTAAATTAGAAAACCTTGTTTTCTTTTATTTTCTTTTTTTTTTTTAAGTAGATGTTGTGAGTAATTGGCCTGTAATATAAGCTGAAGTAAAAGTTTTGCCATTCAGGGTAATGTTTTTTGTCATACAGTGGAATTCTTTGTTACATCGTAATGTCATCCATTAAACTGAATTACAGAATCACAATACAGATAAAACATTTTTGCATCTTTTTTATTTTGCATCTTTTTAATATTTTCAATTAATTAGGAATGTTTAGCACTGACAAATGTGTTAAACATTGTAGATGACGAACAGAGAACTTTGAGAGAACCAACAAGTTAATGGTGGCCCAGTAGCTATAGTGGCACTCTTAGAAAGGAGAGCAGAAATGTATTGAGGATCAACTGTCAGAATAATAGTTCCCTTTCAGTCGCTCACTCTCTAAGTGACATCGTTGACCAACGAATTTTGGATATTGCTTTGATAGACCAATCTACTTTGAGTGTAAACTAAATAAGCCAATGCACATAGGCATGCAATTATTGCCGCTGCTCACAGTGTGAGTATAATAATGCAGCAGGTGCAATGCATACTAGCTTTACGCTTCAGAGCCAAGTGACAACATAGTTCTGCTCCATCAAAGTGTCTTCAGTGAGCTACTACTTGTCCACTTAATCCTATCACTTCTCACCTCCTTCAAGCGATTTCTTCTTCAGTCATACCTTCACTTACTCACATTATCAACACCTCTCTTCACTCTGGTACATTTCCCTCAGCATTTAAGCAGGCTCGGGTAAGCCCACTGCTAAAGAAACCATCTCTAAATCCAGCACATCTAGAAATCATTTCTTCTATTCATTGCAAATACACTTGAGTGAGTTGTGTTTAACCAACTCTCTATGTTTCTTGTACAGAACAACCTCCTGTACAGCAACCAATCTGGCTTCAGAAGCAGTCACTCAACTGAGACTGCCCTGCTCTCGGTTACTGAAGCCCTGCAACTGTCAGGAGCAGCTTTCAAATCCTCAGTACTCATCTTACTGGATCTGTCTGCTGCTTTTGACACAGTTAAACACCAGATTCTACTGTCAACCCTCAGAAAGATGGGCATCTCTGTAACCGCAATCCTGTGGTTAAAGTCCTACCTCTCAGATAGATCCTTCAGGGTCTTGGAGGGGTGAAGTTTCCAAGTCACTACTTCTTGCTAGTGGGGTTCCTCAAGGCTCAGTGCTTGGACCACTTCTCTTCTCCATCTACATGACATCATTAGGATCTGTCATGCAGAATCATGACTTTTCCTATCACTGCTATGCTGATGACACTCAACTCTACTTCTCATTCCAACCAGACGATCTGATGGTAGATCTGAGTGACATTTCTAGCTGGATGAATGACCATCACCTTCAACTCAATCTTACTAACACAGAACTGCTGGTGGTTCCAGCTAACCCGTCATTTCATCACAACTACTCTATACAGCTGGGCTTGTCAACCATACCTCCTTCCAGGACAGCTAGAAATCTAGGAGTTGCGATCGATCATCAGTTAAAAAGCCAGTAAGATGAAAATTCTAAGCTTCCTATCACTGTTTATAAGTCCTGTACATTAGGTTTAAATCCATCCAAGGTTAAAAAACATTGTCATTTTGTCAAAATATCATTTTAAAATTACCTCAATTCTCAGAGATCCCCAAACGGTTCGCGTGAAGCTGTTCAAAAGATTCAGTTTCCTTAAACCCCACCTTTCGGTAGCATACTGTGTTCTGATTGGTCAACTAACATAACCAGTTTGGATTGGTTGTTCTGCACACACCTCCACGGTAAACTATGCGTTAGCATCTGTTTGGGGTGAATTATGTTTTATTCCTCTCATCGCGAAGCAAACAGTAAAATAAAAAAACTTGAACAGTCTCGCTGCTTTTTCTTCTGTGTTGGTGTATTCAAGCCGCGCGCTTCAGTTTGAATCTGAATAGCGCATTCAGCGCTGGGGCGTGGTCACGAAGGGAGACATGAAAAACAGACATCGCATTGTTTTCATATAGATTACTTTATCACAGAATATATGTTAGCAGCACTTGTTTAGTTTTAAAGTAGACATGTCAAGCTTTCTATAGATATCTCTCTCATGTCTCTTCGTTGAGTATTCACGGAGTAACACTTCATTTTAATGACGTGTTTGTAACGTTACTTGACGATCAGCACAAACAAAGGCTGCAGACAGCACACAAACTGATAAGACGCTCGGGAGAAAACAGACACATAACTTCATAATCATACTTCGCGTTGCGATTCGGAGATGCTCGTTGTTCTAAATAAAGTTGGTAATGAACCATCTTTTATGGCCAAACGCAGTTTTGGTTTAATTATTCGCACATTGTTTACACAGATGGACAGCTACATCATACACTGTAATACAGGTAATTTTTAATTTCCCATCTGTGTGGCTCTTTAAGCTTCACAGACCAAGCTTCACAGACCATTTTGCTACATTGACCCGGTCCTGCAGATTAGCCTTATACAACATTAGGAAGACTAGACCATTCCTGTCAGAGCTAGCCACCCAACTTCTTATCCAAGCTCTTGTTCTTTCCAGGCTGGACTATTACGCTGCAACTGATCCAAAATGCAGCAGCGAGGGTTGTCTTCAATGAGCAGAAAAAGCTCACGTTACTCCTCTCTTTATCAGGTTACACTGGCTACCAGTAGCTGCTCGCATCAAATTCAAGGTACTGATGCTTGCCTACAAGATGACCACTGGCACGGCACCAATATACCTAAACTCACAAGTTCAAACTTATGCACCCTCCAGAAACTTGCATTCTGCAAGGGAACGATGCCTTGTGGTGCCATCCCAAAGAGGTTCAAAATCATTCTCTCAGACCCTTTCCTGGACTGTGCCCAGCTAGTGGAATGACCTCCGAATCTCAATTCGAACTGCTGAGTCTTAACTCATTTTCAAAAAACATCTAAAGACTCATCATTTTCTGCCGCACTTGACCAAATAATACTAGCACTTACCTTTTCTTGTCTAGCCTTTTCTTGAAAAGAAAAAAAAACCTAGCTACGGTTATTTGCTAGCCTAACTGAGACTTGTCATGGCACTTGTATACTGTTGTTTTTCTCTTGTTGGTCTGATTTCTTCTGTTGTTCTCATTTGTAAGTTGCTTTGGATAAAACTGTCTGCTAAATGATTAAATGTAAATGTAAGCTACGAGTTCAAAGCGCTCTTGGAAGCTTTTGGTGTTGGCAGTATGGCACTTCAGCAGTCCCTTCGTCGAGTGGGTTGCGCACTTCAGGTTGCAATACCCCCTTTTGTGCTGCAGCAGGCCATTCCCCTGTGCGCCTCAGCACATAAAAGAGCATTTCCCTAAAAGAGCAATTTCTCTAAAAGAGAAATTAATGGGTGCATCTGTGTAAAGATGACAGATCATTTTTTTAAAGATGCCTTTCACCCGTGCGCTTCTGGATGCGGTCGTTACCTGGAACTGGGTGATGGTCATGATCGCTGCCACACGTGTCTGGGCAAACACACTGAGGCGGCGTTCGTGAATGAGTCATGTTCCCATTGCGGGAAGATGACCGTTACTAAGCTCTGGGCACCCGGAGTAGGGCCGGGTGAGGAATCTGGAAATCTCGATGAAAGAGTGTTTTCTTTCTATCTCTGTTCCCACTCATAACCCTCTCCTGCCCACTCACAAGGTGCCCGAGTTGGGTCCCTGTGTTCCATATAGCTGCCCCCCTGCGGGTACGCCTGTGGTTCTGCTAAACGGTTTCTGGGTGCCTGGTAAGCGATACCCAGCCCGTCACACTGGCTTCTGCGATTCAGTTTACCCGGCATCCCCCCCCCAAGTTTAGCAATATTCACTTCACAACAGTGAAAGCGGCCAA
This sequence comes from Carassius auratus, assembly GCF_003368295.1. Lineage (NCBI taxonomy): Eukaryota > Metazoa > Chordata > Actinopteri > Cypriniformes > Cyprinidae > Carassius > Carassius auratus. The sequence continues at coordinate 5,218,408 of NC_039263.1, forward strand.
TGCCCCTGTCCTGATCGCAGTCCTACTGGCGAAGAATGTTATAGAGGCAGTCCCTCCAGCCGATATGAGGTTGGGTTTTACAGCCCTTACTTCATTGTACCAAAGAAAGGCAGTGGGATATGGCCAATCATGGATCTGCAAGTTTTGAAATGAGCCCTTCATTGGCTATCATTCAAGATATTGATGCAGAAATTCATCTTCGGGTGCATCCATCCCCAAGATTGGTTTGCAGCAATCGGAAGAATGCGTAGTTTCATGTGTCGAACCTTACACAAACCATTTCTGCAGTTTGTGTTCGAAGGATGGGCATATCAGTACAAGGTCCTGCACTTTGGGCTGTCCCTGTCTCCCCATGTCTTTGGAGGTGGCTCTTGTTCCCCTCAGAGAGCAAGGTCTTTGCATCCTCAACTATCAAGATGACTGGCTTTCTCGGGATCAGTTGTGCGAGCACAGGGACCTGGTGTTCCAGCACCTCAGTCTGTTGGGCCTTCGGGTCAACTGGGAAAAGAGCAAACTCTCCCTGACACAGAGGATCTCTTTTCTCGGCATGGAGTTGGATTCGGTTGAACAGACAGCACACTTCACAGAGGAATGTGCGTGGTCAGTGCTAGCCTTTTTGAATAAGTTCAAGGGCAGCACAGCTGTCCCACTGAAACTTTTTAAGAGGCTCCTGGGGCATATTGCACTTACACCGCTTGGCCCCAATTCGGTAACATTCCTGAAGGAGGGAACAGAAATGTCACATCCCGTCACCATGGCTGCTGTACCACTGCTGAGTGCCCGGGTCACCGGCTAGGCTCCTCAGCAAAAACATGGTAATCATTGCACCTGCTGCCTTATTATACTTACGCTGTGATCAGATACAGCTGGATGCATGGAGCCAATTTTGGGCTTCTTGGGCAAGCAAGTGCAGATCCTTATCTCTTTGGAAACATCAAATTCTACAAAAAAGTTAATCAAACTTTCAATTAAATTTCATATTTGAATTCATCAATGAAATATGATAACAACTGTATCATAAATGTTGTTTCAATTGCTCAAATAGCATTAAAAAAGCTTTTTTTCAGGATATGCCAGCCAATGTGTATGCACAGCCCACATTTCAGAATGTTGATTTGTGTCTTTCTTTCTTCAGTCAAAAATAACTGAGGGTTTTTCAGAAAAACATTCCAGGATTTTTCTCCATATATTGGACTTCAATGTTGGCCAATGTGTTGAAAGTCAAAATTGCAGTTTCAATGCATCTTTAAAGGGCTCTATGTGATCTCAGCCAAGGAATAAGTGTCTTATCTATTGAAATGATCGGTCATTTTCTGAGAAAGATACAAACTTATATACTTTTTAATCACAGATGCTCATCATGCACTAGCTCAACATCATGCATTATGTAATCACACACATATCTACCAACCCAGTGAATATAAAGTGAATGTGCAAAGAAAGTTAAACGCCCTTTACAACAAAAAAAAAAAAAAAGTGAAAACAATGATTTTGGATGATTGTGACGTTGGAGGAGAAAGCGAGAGGGGTTTTTTCACCCTATCCTATCCTTTTGAACCAGAGTACACAGATGAAAAACTAACCACGTGTCACCTTTTCAGCGTGATTATGCAATGCATGAAGACATGCATGCACATTGCAGAGCTAGTGTAAGACAACCATTTGTGGTTAAATAGTATATACATTTTATTTATTCATTTAAAAAAAAAAATGACAGGTCGTTTTGCAAGATAAGGCCCCTTATTCCCCAGCTGGGATGGGATCGTGTAGAGACCTTTGAAGCTCCATTGAAATGGTGCAATTTGAATCTTCAACCGATTGCCCACCACTGAAGTCTATTATATGTAGGAAATTCCTGGAATTTTTTCATAAAAAATATATGTATTAAAAAAATATATATATTTAAGTCATCATTTACTCACCCTTGTGTTGGTGTAATGCCCTATGTCCTTCTTTCTTTTTCAGACCACAAAAGGAGATTTAGAAAAAATGTCCCACACAAACACATGCTTGTCCATATAATGGAAGTTAAAAAATGGATTGCAATGACAGTTCAGATGCTGAGGAAATTGCTTACATGTCCTTGCGGGGCCCATGCTGGCTTTTTGTGGGCACAGTGGGCTAGGGCCACTGTTTTATTGTTTTCACCGTATAAACGTGGAAAATAATCTACAAATACTGAAGCAGCAAACTGCAAAACACAAAATCTATGTAACTGACAATACTTTTGCCCATGACTGTACACTCCATATACCATAATGACAAATCAAAAACAGAAATCACAACTTCGTAAATTTATTAAAAATAAAAAATGAAATTCCTAGGGGTGACCCCGAATAGTGGACGATTCAATGCTTCGTTGTTATGATCATGCCAGAAAGAAGCTTCAAATAAATATTTTATCGTGCGTGAATAAATCCAACCTCCCCTATAGATTTACATTTCACTTTCCATAGTCTGTGACTGACAGAGGAGCATCTTGGTGGCAGGGATTTAAAACTTTAACATGACTCACACTGACACAGACAGAGTGAAAGACTGGATTTTTTCTATCAGGTAGGGTAAAAGTGATTTCAAAACATTTCAGCTTTATATATATTGTGTATATATTATTTATCTTGTATAAGATGCTTTCGGTTGAGTTGCACTGCAGTAAAGAGCTTCATTGTACGGTGATTATCTCTTCAGTGCATAGCCTGAACTGGACAAGCAAATGCCATGTGTGTTTTCATATGTCTTCACTCAGGAGAGGATTGTTTCTTGCCATACCGCCTTAAAACCTAGATCGGTGAAGTGTTGCAGTGATGTTTGTCCTTCTGTAGGTTTCTTCTATCTCCACATATGATCATGGAGCTCAACTAGAGTTACCATCAGGTTCTTGGTCACCACTCTAACCAAAGCCCTTCTCCATCAATTGCTCAGTTGGGCCAGGAGGCCAAGAAGAGTCCTGATTGTTTCAGACTTCTTGCATTAAGGGTAACGGAGATATGTCGGGTGGTCCGTTGCCTCCATCATGCATTAAAATTATTTAATGCACAGTTGGCCATAGATTACAACTACACGATATAACATGAGACACAATAAACTGCTTAGTTCAATCTGAAGCATCACTGTCATGTGGGTCCATACAAAGTGTACTGGGACTTCATTGCTTTCACAAATCATGAGGAAGTCGAACCACCCATGGAGGTAGTCTGACTATGATTCGCTTTTGTGTACTTTAGGGGTCTCTGAGGTGACGTCACTTGGTTTGTTCAAATAGCCTGTATGAGCTATACCACTATGTGCAAAAAAAACACCCTTAAATACATCAACATAACACCTAAGAACGAATGAGTTATATACTTGTTTCCCATTTCCTGTAAAGCATACATAAACAGGTCACTTCCATGGTTAGCATTAGAACCAAACCAGTTAATTATTTATTCTAGGCAGCAAAGTCTTTTCTAAAACTTTTGAAATAATTCTGACAATGTATACTGACAATAGCTGTGGTAAGCTATTGCTACCATATTTAGGATGGCCAACAGATATATTGTCTACACCACTTTGTTTGTTTTCAGACAGCTCATATATCTGCTGCTGCAGTCTCATTTTAGTCAGCCGGTCTGAAAAGTGGAATGTGGCTAACACATGTAGAGAATCTACCACCACAAACATGTGTTACACTCATAACACAACAGCACCCATGTCAACCACATGCGATCTATTGCAATAAGGTAAATCCATAACAATTACAAAAGTATTTTCTTTTCTTCTTGTTTCACAAATACAGGTCATTCTCAGTTAAATAAAGTCATGAAGGAAATCTAAAAAGTCTGCCCACAAATGTACAATCCGTTCTGGGTCACAGACGGCATTGAAAATGTCATGCTAAATGCAGATTGTATAGAGCCAGTGAGAGAGAATTAAACTACAAAGCAAACATCTTAGTGCATTGTTCAGATGAAACAATGTGAAAAAAAAAACGTTTTTTGTGTCGTGGCTGCACTACGACCTCAGGTCATCAGTCAATGATGGGTAGGAAATGGTAGAATGGTAGTGGTAATGCACCAATTATAACAATGAATAATGAGCTTCACAACATGGGACACAGTTGGGGAACACACAGGGGTAGCTAACATGACAGCAGATTACCGACTTTCAAAGCAAAAAAAAATAAATAAAAATTGTACCAAGGGTATACACAGGTATTGCGCTGAGTGTGAGACATGTCTGCCCACCCTTACTTTATGTTGTACTAATTTTTAATCATTATATTATTAATTTCATATAATGTAATTCAGAAAACGATGCAAATAAATCCACAAAAAGCACGTAAAAAGTGTGAGCAGTTCAGGTTTACTGCTGCTTAACTTTTATGATCATAACTGGTTATGGTGCAAGGTCTATGCAACTAGGTCATGAGAGCAGATGTAGTGGTGACCTTTCACTTCATTTAACTAAATCTGGATGAAACGAAACACTGTCTCTAAGAACATTTTTTTTTTTGTGTTAAACTGAAATTCCATTCATCATTTACTCACCCACACTCCATGTTGCACTAAACCTTCTGAAATACAAAAGGAATACACAAAGTGTGTGTGTGTGTGTGTGTGTGTGTGTGTGTGTGTGTGTGTGTGAGTGCGCACGTATACATAAGGATGTATTAAATGCAAAATGGTGTGCAAGTGGAAAATTATCTAAACTTGAAACTCAAGTCACCAACAGGATCCTGCAAGTCACCCACAATCTGCAGAAAAAAAGTCAGTTCATCGATGCTCTCTCCAATCTGTTAATCAGAATCGAACGACAACATCAAACCCACACAGCAGCTTTGAGCATCATGTCAAGCTCCCTAAACCTATCTAAGAAATCAGCTGAGAACTGCAGTTTTTGCAACAAACAATGCAAACTTTATTTAAATCATTCTTTTGCATTATATTACCATGAATTGTTACAGTAATGGCTTTAGCCAAATTGCAGGCATGTATAAATATGTACATACACTGTTTATAAAGAACATGAAGAAAGGCATGCAAACAGTAATGCATTTTATAACAGAAAAAAATATATACTCATTATATTATTTGTATTTTTTAGGTTACTAATGCATCTCATTCAGCTTTCAGTTACTAGTCAACAAAATCAAATCAAACCTTCAACCAAATAAAAAATAATAATAAAATAAAAAGTAGAAATTGTTTAAATAATTAAATAATAAAAAGTGCAAATGTGTGTACATATATATATTGTGGATATATAATAATAATAATTATTATTTATTTTTTTGAACAACATTTAGTATTTTCCCACGTTACACTTACAAAATCTACCACCACAAACATGGGTTACACTCATAGCACAACAGCCCCCATGTCAACCACATGCGATCTATTGCAATAGGGGAAATCCATAACATTTACAGTATTTTTTTCACATATTATAACTATCATAAATATAGGTAATTCTCTCAGTTAAATAAAGCCATGAAGAAAATGTAAAAAGTCTATCCACAAATGTACACTCAGAGCACTGCAGCTCAGTGGATCTCAACTGGTTGGCTCCATGTCAGATCTGGGTCACAGACACCAAAGGAAAATGAAATAAGAAAATACAATGCTAAGTGCAAACTGTGTGTGTGTGTGCGTGCGTGCGTGTGTGTGTGTTTGTTTGTGAGTGTGCACACAAATAACCACAGATAAATATAAATATATATGAACAATTTTACACTGATGATATGATATATATATATATATATAGTTTTTGGGCACCGCCAAAAAATTTACATCAAAGAAAAATAATTTGAGAACCACTGCTTTAGAGAAATTGCAGCTACATATTCATTATTTACAGAAAAGCAATGTTAGAACCGTCATACACACACACATATGCCTTACATGTTTATACAAATAAGGTATAAACATTTTTTAAATTTTTTACATTTATTGGCTGTAGAACTGAATTGCCTCATTGGGGACTAATAAAGCCATCTGAATCTGAATCTGAATCTGAATATTATATTAAGTCATGTGAACCCAAGCTGTGACCAATAGTAAACATAATTTAAAACTAAATATTTTCAATTTGTTGAATAAAAAAAGTGATTCATCTAGACAAGTCACAATTGAAAAAGTCATCCTTTAATGCTAAATTTCAGTGAGTGAGCGGTTTATGCTGATCCTCCTTCTGTTTAAAGCATACATGTTTTTAAACTTGCCCTGAATGGCACACAGTATTGTTTTCCTGTATGCACTGGATAAGAAGTAATAGATAATTGGGTCTAGGCAGCTATTTAGAGCAGACAATAGCAAAGTACTCTCATTTAAGATGTGCAACAATTGTTGGCTATGAAGATCTCCGATCACGTTCAGCTGAGCCAGAACGTATGGTATGCGTACTGCATGGTACGGCAAGAAACACAATGTAAAAATGGCTGGCACTAAGAAAGTCTTGATGATGACCCTCTTTTTGCGACTCTGTGCCTTAGGGTCACCATTACCCATGGTCATAGTCTTGAGTTTCTTAGTGATCTTCACATAAAAACAAAGAAAGGCTACATAAAAAACAAGGAAGAGAACCACTGTTGTCAGGTTTATGGTCCCACCGACAGGTCCCTTGCTGTGGAAGTGGAAGCAGACCTTGTCACAGGGATTTCGTTGACTGTTGCTTGAAAAAAAGGGAATCATTCCAGAAATGAGGATCGCCCAGATGATGTAGCTTGCCGTGTGGCTCCACTTTGTCTTTTGGATTCGAAAGACCCAAACAGGCTTGATGATTTTCAAATAGCGATCTAGACTGATGAGGCTGAGGAACAGGATGCTGGAATACATGTTGATGTAGAAGAAGATGCCCACCACCTTGCACAAGTAGAAGGGACCTTCTTTGTTGTGGTAGTACACTCGCAGGGGCAAACACATGACCAGGAGTGTGTCCGCCAGGGCAAGGTGTCGCATGTACACAGCCATGGAAGAGTCTGCATGCCGCCGAAGGAAAAATATGTAGAGGGTGACGGTGTTACAGAGCAGACCAATGCAACAGATGAGAATGTAGCCAATGGGCAAGACGGGCCACAGAAAGCCATCATGAATCTGACAGGACTCATTGTTGGTTGAATTTCCTTCCTGCAACATTGTGACAGCCAAAACAATTGGTGTACACTTGCTGACCGCTGCTCCTCAAAATCTAGACATACAGTGATTTTTGGTTGTCCTAATGGGGCAAGGGAGGACAAAGTCAAAAAAATTGGCAATATGATGACAGGTTCTCCCTTGATCTATTTTTAAAACTTGTTATATTGCTTTTGAATAAATTCTAAGACCCCAAGAGAAGAATAGCACTCTTACCTGTTTGGCTGGTTTGCTTGTGCTGGGGCAATTGACTAGATACATGACTGTTCAGAAACTCCAGTACCTATACAGGAAACTCTGCTCGCATGTGACGTTGGATCCTGGTTGCTGAGGTTGACATAACTGCTAACCTCAGCAGAAAAGCAGAGGAGAGTCAGATAAATCGAGCAAAACTCGCTTCCATTCTCAGAGCACAGGAAATATCTGGTTGCCTAAAATTGGGTTTTTACCCCGAACAAAACAGACAGGAGGCTTGAGGAACATATACTTTAGACCCACTAAGTTTGGAACTAAACTCTTCAAGACCGTGGGTCTCCAGGATTATGGTCTAAGACCTCTGTTTTAAAGCTCTTTGACTTTTAACAACCTAAACAACCTTACAAGTACCAAAACATAAATATATATTTCCGCATTAAAAATTGCCTTTCGGTGACTTAATGTACTGTCACGTGCTCTGTAACAAAATGTCCAGTATATTTCAATTTAACACAAACAGCATGATCCTTATTAGACAATATAAAGCCAGAAATTTTTTTTATTCTCTTTAGGCCTTCAGATCATAAAAACCTTCTTACTAGCATTGGATATAATACCATGTTCAAAGCCATGTACAGAACTGATGAGTTACATTTACTTTTAGGCCTGGTCATTTAGCAGATGCTTTTATCCAAAGCGACTTACAAAGTAGAAGCAATCAGACCATCGAGTGAGCAACAATATACTTGCTGTGACGAGTCTCACTAGTCTTTGTCTAGCACAGTGCACATAGCAAGGTTTAGGCTGGCCACAATAAAAGGCCACTCTAAAATGTGTAGTTATATTGTATTGGGGGTTTTGCTGCACTGCGTGAGGTAAAACTGCCATTTGCATCACACAGTGCAACACGTCTCCTTCACATAGAGTTGATCAGGTTGTTGATTGTGGCCTGTGGGATGTTGGTCTACTCTTCATTGTCTGTGTGAAGTTGCTGGATATTGGGAGGAACTTGAACACGCTGTAGTATACACCGATCCAGAGCATCCCAAACATGCTCAGTGGGTGACATGTCCGGTGAGTATGCTGGCCATAAAAGAACTGGGATGTTTTCAGCTTCCAGGAATAGTGTACAGATCCTTGCATGGGGCCGTGCATTATCATGCTGCAACATGAGGTGATGGTCGTGGATGAATGGCACAACAACGGGCCTCAGGATCTCGTCACGGTATCTCTGCAAACCGCTCAGCATCACGACACCATACACGCTGTCTGCCATCTGCCATGTACAGTGAAAACCAGGATTCAGGATTCTCTCCAAAGTGCCAGACGCCATCAAATGTGAGCATTTGCCCACTCGAGTCGGTAATGACAACAAACTACAGTCGACGAGCATGCAGATGAGCTCCCCTGGGATGGTTTCTGACAGTTTGTGCAGAAATTCTTTGGTTATGTAAACCGATTGTAAACCGTGTCAGACGATCTTGAAGGTGAAGATACTGGATGTGGAGGTGCTGGGCTGGTGTGGTTACAGGTGGTCTGTGTTTGTGAGGCCGGTTGGATGCACTGCCAGATTCGCTGGAACGCCTTTGGAGACGGCTTATGGTAGAGAAATGAATTTTCAACAGCTCTGGTAGATCTGTATTAAAGAAAAAAAATCACTTCATCCGATATTTAAGTGAATAAAATAGCATTGACAGCCTTACTTACTGGAATTCCACAACTATTGGCTTTGTTCTCTGTTTCACTGGACTGTGTGTGTAGGTGATGTAAAAGAGGAAACAAGGCATTCGGACCAAAGCACTGTGAGGCAAGGTACGGTAGACTCTAAAATGATTGTCCCGTTTGTGTTGTTTTACTTACACAATAGATTAAAATATAAAACATTGTTATTTAATTATAAATGCACAGAGTTGTTTTTAATAATATTTTTAGGTGGTCAACTCTTAGATGGAGGGGTCCTGTCTCCCCCGACCCCCCTGGGATTTCCGCTTATGCTGCACTGCCGTGATATTATGCGAAAATAAAATTCTACTTGGATATTGAAGTTTCTTTGAAAATGCATTTAAATTTATAAAATGTTTAATGTTGACATATCTTGTTTGCTGCAAGTGTCACACTGTCAGGTGCACACACTCCAGAGATAATGACAAACTCTGGTCCAAACTCTGAGTTGACAGAGAATCTTTATATCACGCTTTGTGGGCCTGGTGAAACTGATCTAAACCAGTTTGGCTTTATTGGGTTTTGCAACGCATTCAAACGACCAATTCGTACATAGACCTGTCACGATAACAATTTTTTGTTGTGTGATATATTGCCCAAGCAAATAAGTGATATTATTGTCATTTTAAAGACCATTTTATGCAACTGAATATACTGTATAATCATAATGTTACAGCGAAATAATGCAAGAAGGCCTACACACTTCTAAATGACTAAAAAAAAAAGTAAAAAAAAAAAAAAAACATTATTTAGATCATGGAAATTAAGTATCAAAATATTAGATACCTTAAAAAACCTGAATAAATAGTAACAAAAAGTGCAAAGTAACAAGTAGAAAAAAAATCATCTACAGATTTTTCCCTGACCTTCTTTTCTCTGTAAATTAAGGGTGCACACTATTGCTGAGAAACACAGTCACTACTCAGTGGTTTGTTTAGACCCCACTGGTGGGTAGGGTTAGGGGCGGGGTTAGGTGTAGGTCATGCACAGAAATTCATACGAATTGTGCAACTCATAAAATATATACGAATTGCCATGAGATCAGGATGGCTTTAGTCAACTCAAAACTTACTCTCCAACTCTTGAGTTTGTTCATCTCACTTCATGCTACAGGTAATATTAATCCCATATGAACAGGGCTTTAATGAATTACATAAATGTATAGGAACAAAAGCAACTGAGGGACTAATGACTTAATGAATGCAACACAGATTAACAGAGTAACATATAGGACAACTAAAGTAGGTAAAAGGAAAGTCAATATAGAAAACCACAGACATGTAACAAGAGGCCAAAATAGAAGAGATATGTTGACTCTTCTCAGAGCGCACAAACAGACTCTCTGCTGCATTCTGAACTAACTGTAAGTGTGAAATAATGGTCTGACATAAAAAATAAAATAAAAAATGAACTTGCAATAGTCCAGACAAGACTAAATAAAGGCATTAATAACCTTTTTTTTTAATCTTTCCTTGACAAAAATAGATTTTAATTGAATAAGAGACCTAGTCTGGAAGAAGAAGAAGAAGCAGAAGTAGAAACAACTATTAAACACAGCATTAATCTGCTTGCCAAATATCAAGTGATCAAACGCAACTCCTATATATCTTCTTCTTCTTGTTTTTGCTGACAATAGACCTAAATAAGTGTTAATGTCTGAGCATCCTCTTGTTGGGCAAAAATCATAATATCTGTTTTACTTTGATTTAACTGAACCAAATTGTGAAACATCCAGCTTTTCACCTCTTCTGGACATGCAACAAGTAAACTTGAACCACAGTTCTCTCCAGATGTCAAAAGGAGATAAATGTGTGTAACATTTCATGTAAGGTGAAATTAAGTACAAACTGACTTCCAAATAAAGTTCATGTGCTTTAAACTATGCTTCCACTATACATCCAATAAAGAGAACAGGATGAAACAATTAACAATTTATTTATTTTTTACAGACTAGGATTTTTTTTAAAGACCTGACCTGATTCAAACTAATTTAAACCAGAATTATTTCTCAAACATTTACTGCTCAAGGCTGTCCATGACTGCTATCATTGCCTCCACAGGAAGTGACGAGCTGGTTTCTAAACTCATGTTTTGCATGCCAGACAAACCACAAATGCAGCCATAATAATCTCTGAGCCCTGTAACTCTTAAATCTGCAGCTCACTGCTAGAAAATGATGAACAGGTCACCGAAACCTTTCCAGCCCACGCTACCAAACTCCCCAGTTTCACTTACGACACTTGCAGAGAACTAGCAGCAAAGACATTCTGGTAAGACAGATCAGATGAAGTGTTAGTAAAAGTAGGGATTTCACACTAGAGAAAACCCAAATATCCACATACGGTACAACAAACCATTCGGTTTACTGAATAAATATGTGTCCTTCCTTAATCATTTATTCAAATAAATATGCTGAAGTAGAGCCTGTGACCTGTTTTTGTTTCTTGGATGGTGTTTCATGTGCAGATCATTTTTTTACTAGGCCTGAGGAAAATAATACAAAAACACAATGGGGTAAAAAGAACAAACATCCTTTAAAAATAGTTTCATTTTGTATTTACAGTCAATTGTCTGTATATTATGATAAAAAATATACTTTTTTCAAATACTAATAATCATTCAAATCAAGAGACTCCTTTGATAACTAGCAGCAGGTCAGCAAAGAAAAGAGTCTTACTCTGTTCCTGTTGTATTTTTATTTATTTTTCCTTTCTTTTTTGTGTGTGTCTGATGTTAGGACATTTAGGGAGCGACAAAGAGAAGCTTACAATTCTTTTCATCTAGATGAATCACTTTGTTTCGACCTGAATCAGCAACATCAAATGAGATGAAGAGGAAGCAAAACAAACATAAAGCCTGCATCTGCCCTTGTAATATTTGTAATGCTTTATTATTAATATAAATGAGTGGTTTAGTCCTCTTGTAAATATCTGAAAGGTGGGAGCTAAAAGGTACAAACCCACAATGGAGCCTCGTGAACTCTCTTACATAAGACAAGAACAATGGGCATTTAATTCGAAATTGTAACATACTTTGATATAAGTGTATAGTGATGATGCATCAGCCAAGTGTTTTTAGGGAAATTAATAAACATTTTGCTAATTAGTCATTTGCAGCACTAAATGTAAAGGTGCCCAGTAGTAAAGCGGAATCCTAAACAGATTTATCTTAAAGGTGTATATACAGCTGTATCTCAGTAAATTAAAATGTTGGGGAAAAGTTCATTTATTTTAGTAATTCAACTCAAATCGTGAAAATTCATGAATTAAACTACTTCAGTCTGTGTGCATTGAATTTGTTTAAAGGGGGGGTGAAATGCTCGTTTTCACTCAATATCCTGTTAATCTTGAGTACCTATAGAGTAGTACTGCATCCTTCATAACTCCAAAAAGTCTTTAGTTTTATTATATTCATAAGAGAAAGATAGTCTGTACCGATTTTTCCCGGAAAAACACGACCGACTGAAAGGCGTGACATGTGGGCGGAGCTAAACTAACAAGGAAGCAGAGATATTTGAAGCAGTTTTACTCACCGCCTGCGGTTCCAACACACGATCGTGACCCTTTTTCGTTGGGATTGCATCATCCTTAAGAAATAAACGATACGCAAATCCGTCGTCAAACTGGGCCTTGTTTGTAAAACAAGCATCTTCGAAATGCAGGGAACAAACACAAACACTTGCACTTTACACTCCGTTGATGCTCTGTAAAAATAAACTCCATCCACTGGTCCCTTAATGCTGTTTTTTCTTTGGTAATCTGTGCAGGGTTGTCTTGCCCTTGCAACCAAAAACACACTTCTTTTGTGACATTTCGCGACGCTCTCGCTCTGATCAGTGAAGTCTGTTGTGCTCTCAGTGCTCTGCTATACGGGAGCGCGCTCTTCAGGCAGAAGTGCCTCAGCACCCATATAAGGAAATTCCGCTCCATCTAACGTCACACAGAGCCATACTCTAAAAAAACTTTCCGAAACTTGTGACAAACCGGAAAGAGTATTTTTGGAACAGAAATACTCCTTCAAACGTACAACTTAATTTTTTAAACTTTGTCCATGTTTAGCATGGGAATCCAACTCTTTAACAGTGTAAAAAACTCAGTATGCATGAAAATAGCATTTCACCCCCCCTTTAAGTCTTTGGTTATTTTAATTGTGATGATTTTGGCTCACATTAAAAAAAATAAAAACACCAATTCACTTTCTTAACCAATTAGAATATGGTGACATGCCAGTCAGCTAATCAACTCAAAACACCTTCAAAGGTTTCCTGAGCCATCAAAATGATCTCTCAGTTTTGTTCACTAGGCTACACAATCATGGGGAAGTTTGATCTGACAGTTGTCCAGAAGACAATCATTGACATCCTTCACAAGGAGGGGAAGCCACAAACATTCATTGCCAAAGAAGCGGGCTGTTCATAGAGTGCTGTATCAAAGCATGTTAACAGGAAGTTGAGTGGAAGGAAAAAGTGTGGAAGAAAAAGATGCACAACCAACCGAGAGAACCGCAGCCTTATGTGTCATGTGGGGGGTTGAGATGAACTCAATCGCAGACAGGATGCACAACACACAGGATTTATTATAGACAAAAAGGGGAAAACAAAACCCGAGAGGGGGAAAGCAATGACTAGGGCAAAGACAAGATGGTTTAACAATACTAGAAACAAGCAATAAACAAAAGACTCTTAACACAAGACTCTGACTACAGGTAAACACTCACAGGAAATACAACAACTCTTCAGTGGGTAACAAAGTGTAACAATATAACAATGAACTGCACAGGACAGTGAACACAAGGGGATAGAAATAGGGAGACTGATCATAACGAAACAGGTGACACAGGTAAAGCAATAATGACAAAACTAGGATAACAAGGGGGGCGGGGCAAGGGAACGAGACAACACAAGCACATGGCCCAATGACCAAGCCACACAAAACACGGGACTGTCATGATCCTGCCTCAAGACTATAGAAAAATCAAGGACACGAGGGCAGAATCATTACATTATGAGGAATGTCAAGCAAAATCAATTCAAGAATTTGAGTGAATTTCACAAGGAATGGACTGAGGCTGGGGTCAAGGCATACAGTAGCCATATCCCTTTTTGTTAAGCCACTCCTGAGGCGTCTTACCTGGACTTAGGAGAAGAAGAACTGGACTGGTGCCCAGTGGTCCAAAGTCACAGAGAGCAAGTTTTGTATTTCATTTGGAAACCAAGTTTCTAGAGTCTGGAGGAAGGGTGGAGAAGCTCATAGCCCAAGTTGCTTGAAGTCTGGTGTTTTCACAGTCTGTGATGATTTTGGGTGCAATGTCATCTGCTGGTGTTGGTCCATTGTTTTTTTTTTGGAAACCAAAGTCACGGCACCAGTTTACTAAGACATTTTGAAGCACTTCATGCTTCCTTCTGCTGACCAGCTTTTTAAAGATGCTGATTTCATTTTCCAGCAGGATTTGGCACCTGCCCACACTGCCAAAAGCACCAAAAGTTGGTTAAATGACCATGGTGTTGGTGTACTTGACTGGCCAGTAAACTCACCAGACCTGAACCCCAGAGAGAATCTATGGGCTATTGCCAGAGGAAGATGAGAAACAAGAGACCAAACAATGCAGATGAGCTGAAGGCCACAGTCAAAGAAACCTGGGCTTCGGACACCTCAGCAGTGCCACAAACTGATCACCTCCATGCCATGCTGAATTGAGGAAGTAATTAAAGCAAAAGCAGCCCTTACCAAGTATTGAGTACATGTACAGTAAATGAACAGACTTTCCAGAAGGCCAACAATTCACTAAATGTTTTTTTGTTGTTGTTTGTTTGTTTGTCTTATGAAGTATTCTAATTTGTTGAGATAGTGAACTGGTGGGTTTTTGTTAAATGTGAGCCAAAATCATCACAACTGAAAGAACCAAAGACTTGAACTACTTCAGTCTCTGTGCAATGAATTTATTTAAGACACGAGTTTCACAATTTGAGTTGAATTACTGAAATAAATCAACTTTTCCATGACCTTCTGATTTATTATGCACCTGTATATATAAATGTAATTATATACTTATGAACATATACATATTTAATTGCCAATATTTTAAAATGTAGGCTTATGTCATAATAGCAATATTATTCAAAATGATTTCACTCAGCATGATGACTGAATATAACTGAATGTACGTCCATTTTTGTGATTGTGTGTGATAATGACTGTGATTAAACTAAAATATATTCAGGAGGTCTTTTTTTAGAGAATGTCGTTCAAACTAGAACACCAACTGTAAAACTTTCACTACTGGAAAAAAAAAAAAAAGTTTCTGTGTGGAACACGAGGGGGCGTACATGCTCTTTGATATTTACTCGAGCTTGTCTTCACTGCACTGACTGAATGCACATTCACTGAGAACAAGAAACGTTTTCGTTCAACATTTCAGTTGCAATAATATACAGGAGGATTACTTAACTTTCTCATAAGTTGTTCTTTTTTCTTCATTAATCATTCATATACTATATAACTTATAAAAAGCAAAATTGAATAATCAGCTGAAAAGAGCACAAAACCGCTGTTCGGCATCTTATGACATTTTCAGTTTCACAGGGAAACGAAACAGCATCTATCAGCAAGTGGTTAACAACTGTGAGTCGCCAAAACATTAACTAATTTTAAAACCATACTGTGATGAAGGCTGTGCTCATTAATATTGATCAAACCTTCCCTGAGAATACAGTTATGAACACATAAGATCCACGTGCAGTTTATTAATCCACAAAAAAAAAAAAAGATCCAAAGAGAAAGCAACGAGCAGAAAACAAAGGGAAAAGGTCATCCACAAACAGTGTATGAGAAAACAATACTGAAGCAAACAAGGGCTAACATAACATGGTATATATATATGGGAACTAATAAGAATAAAATAACACACTGGAAACAATAAGATAAGTGCAAGGGGTGAAGGGAACCGAAGTCTAGAACAACACAAACTTCAGTCCTGAAGAGTGCCCTCTGATGAATGGCAAGGGCACTGCAGATGGCTGTGACATGACCAACACCCTCTGGAGACTAAAGGTATTTTTGGGGCCTGGAGAAGTTTTGTCATGCCCCTAAAATTTGTTTCTTATAAACATATAAATGGCTAATCTCAGTGTAATCAGCACAAACTGGGTTATAATAATATGTGAGAAGCATGTATGTTTTTAAGAAAAATCTAAAAATGTTAAATCACTTGAATAATGCAATAAAGCACATACAGAACATTGGTTCCCAGGACTTTTGAGAACTGGAGCTTGTAGCCTAGAATTTTTCTTTCTAAATTATGTGAAAATCATCTTGTTTACTCACTCACAGAAAACAATATATTGATTTAAAAGACACTTTTTTTTTGTAAAAGTCATATGTGAGTAGGCGTCAACTATCATGAATATGTGATTTACACCTGAGAAGACAAAGGCCCGGATAATGAGCTGCATAATGAGCTGCATAATGAGCTGCATAATGAGCCTCTCAGTCATCTGTGCCACTGAGAGGGAGGAGTTACAAGAAAGAATGTGAGGACAAAATAAATGTATATAATTTTATGTTTGTAGTATATTTAGAATATATTTAATTATTCCACAAAATAATTTAAAATCCACTTGGGAGTGCAGTTAAACAGTTTATTAGGAACAATCAAAGCTGACTTTCAGGTTTTTTTAGGGGGGATAAATTAAAAGAACAGCACTGTTTGTTACATTTGTTACAGTTACATTTGTTATGTTTATATTAATTACAACAAGCTTTAGAAGTGTATAGTAGTGTATATTGACATTGAAACTTCATAATATTTCACTTGCTTATACATTTAGTCAGGAATTATAGTTTGTAAAAAGTCTTTGGAAAAAGTCTAACTATTAAATTTTTTACACGTTATTTGAAAACTAGTACAAGTATATAAATAAATAAAAAGAGACTTGCTCATGTTTATGATCTCTGCTGAATAAAGTGCTTCATTCTTTTTTTCTGAGGAAAAACCACATCACATATTTTTGGGGTGAATTATGTCTTATTCCTCTCATCTCGAAGCAAACAGTAAAATAAAAAGAACTTGAACAGTCTGGCTGCGTTGTCTTCTGTTGTGTGGCATATTCAATCCACACGCTTCAGTGAAACATTAGAATCTGAATAGAGCGTTCAGCGCGGGGTTGTGGTCACATTAAAAGATAATGAAGAGAGACGTGAAAAACGGACATCACTTTGTTTTCATATGGATTTCTTATCACAGAATATTTGTTTTCGGCAGCACTTGTTTAGTTTAAAAGTAGACATGTCAGGCTTTCTATAGATATCTCTCTCATGTCTCTTCATTGAGTATTCACTGAGTTACAGTTCATTTCAATGACACGTTTCTAAATGAAGATCACTGCAGATAAAGGCTGCAGACAGCACACCTTGTTTGTTATCTTTATTTTATAAATGCACACAGTTGTGTTGTTATTATGTCTGTTTACAAAAAAATAAGACCCTTTACAGATTCGATTGATGTATTGCTCTTATCTGTACGATCAAAACTGTAATTTAAGTTCTTTTCAGGGTTATCAAGCGAAAATGCCTCATAACACTTATACGCGTTAATCGACTTCAGAGGGTTAAAGAGTGGATTCCAGACGCTCCAAATAAAGTCAAAGAAATCCAGGAGGGAAGCGGAACGGAGGTGGATTTGGAGGGATGGCAGGCCAGGCCCATGTAGTGGCAGAGGGCCTGGACACAGAGGTAGAGCTGGCAGGCGAACCAGCGATGCTCTGACCTCCTTGACCGTAACAGGGTAATGAGTGAATTCAGAGACAGTCTTGTGTCTGCAATAGGCAGGGCTAAAAGATCATGACTGGCTTTTAGGGCCGAGACTAGGATGACATGACCTCGTTCATAAAAGAACATGAACACCCTGGTTTTGAGAGGAGCTGATGTGAACACCCCTTCCTCCTCTGGAGGCTCTGCAGTAGACGCCGTCACACGGGGACGAACTGAAGCAGTCTTAGGAGTGGACTCATGGACTGAAGTGAGCTCTAGAATGAACTCAAACTTGACTGGGATCAGGAGTAAACTCATAACGCCTGGTGTTCTGTCAATTTGTCCTACCCTGTCAGATTTTCCTACCTCCCACTAAAACAGTGGGTAGTACAATTCGACAATGAAAAATGCTACTGTAAAGTTATGGTTTATTAATGTCTACACTAACCACAACCCTAAACCTTAGAGTAATGCAAATACAGTAATAGTGTTATATTCACAGTTATAGCTAGAAGGGATACAGCTACAGGAAACCAACAATAAATACTTTATTTTCTACCAGTTAGATTGTGCAGGAACTATAGTTCATTTATGTAAGTGAGGATAACAAAATAAACTGTGACAAATTTATACCCTAAAAATCTTCATACAGTAGGACCAAAAATTATTCAGACCAGTTCTGAAAAAAAAAAAAAAAAAAAAACTTCTGGTTTGCATAAAGCTGGGTAACGGCATGCCCAGGAGACTACAGGCAGTCATTAAAGGGGGGGGGGATGCTATTTCATGCATATTGAGTTTTTTACACTGTTAAAGAGTTGGATTCCCATGCTAAACATGGACAAAGTTTCAAAAATTAAGTTGTACGTTTGAAGGAGTATTTTTGTTCCCAAAATACTCCTTCCGGTTTGTCACAAGTTTCGGAAAGTTTTTTTCGGATATGGCTCTGTGTGACGTTAGATGGAGCGGAATTTCCTTATATGGGTCCTAAGTGCACGTTTGCCGGAAGAGCGCGCGCTCCCGTATAGCAGAGCAGAGAGAGCACAACAGACTTCACTGATCAGAGCGAGAGCGTCGCCAAATGTCACAAAAGGAGTGTGTTTTTGGTTGCCAGGGCAAGACAACCCTGCACAGATTACCAAAAAAAAAAACAGCATTAAGGGACCAGTTTTACAAACAAGGCCCAGTTTGACGATGGATTTGCATATCATTTCTTTCTTAAGGATGATGCAATCCCAACGAAAAAGGGTCACGATCGTGTGTTGGAACCGCAGGCGGTGAGTAAAACTGCTTCAAATATCTCTGCCTCCTTGTAAGTGCGTCCCCTCCCATGCTGGAGACCTGGGTTCGAGCCCTGCTTGGAGCGAGTCGTTGCTGCTGCTGCTCTCGTTCAGTTTCAGCCTCGGGATCTGATTCTGGATCATAAATAAACGGCTGAATCTGACTGTTAGCCATGGTTTGTTTTGGTTGATGGTTTTTCCCTCACGGTAATGTGACAGCTTCCACATGCTCTCAATGCAAAACCTTACTGGCCCTCATGATTCTTTAGCTCCGCCGACACGCCACGCCTCCAGTCGGTCGTGTCTTTCCAGGAAAAAGGCTGAGGGTTGCACGACTAAGTATTGAGAGTTGTGGAATTACTGTTATACTAACAGCTGTCTGAATAATTTTTGGTTGATTGTAATCCATTACATACTTTCCTTTGAAAGTTATCTAACATTATCAAGCTGAATTTGTTCTGACACAGTTTAACGGAGTTCTTGTCATATTTAATATCTTCTAAACCATAGAGAATAAACTGTGATAATGTGAGAAAGGTTGAAGGTGTCTACATAAATTTAGGTTTGACTGTATCTATTTAATAAATTATGTTAACCAGCTAACATTATACAGTACATATTTTTGGGTTTATGTACCCAATATTAATTTTTTTTTACAAATGCAATAAAAATATCGGTACTTGATATCGGCAAGCAGTGGCGTACACATTTGGGGGTCAAGCCCCTCCTCTTTGAGGTTCGACGCTAAAGTGCGAGCCTAGCCTAGGGGGAACAAACCCATACAGACTCCAAACCCCTGCTCCCGGGCTACAATTGTGTCCTCGTATCACCATTTCGCCCCTTCCCCTCGGGAAGTCTGTGCATGCCACTGTCGGCAGGTACCAAAAATAAAAGTATCGGTACCGGGCGAGTACTGGAAAATTGGTATTGGTGCATCCCGCACCTCCAGAACCACCGGATTTGGGACCACAGGAGCAGACTTAGCTGCCTTCCTCCTTTTCACCCTACATTTACAGAGCAGTGATAGGGAAACTTCACTGTTCCCTGGAGAATTTAGGGTGGATTTTGGCATCTCCAGGGGCACTGCAATGTTTCAGACTGACCTGGTGATGCCACTAAACTTTGGAAACAGAGATTTCATCTCACACTGGGGCCAAGGTTCATCCAGGCAACCATTAAAAAAATAATTGAGTGCCACATCATTTTAATACAGCCCCACCGCTAAAGTCCAAGAAAACTGTGTGAAACCTCCAACCTCCATCCCTTGCTGGCACAGAGCCAATAAGAACTGAAATCCTTTTTAGTGGCTCGATGAAGAATATGAATACCCATGGTCCTAAAGAAAAACAGAGAATGCCGCTCATCTGCTGGATCTGATGTTGGCTTCATAATTCGGTCATAGATCACTCGTGGAAAACATAAGATCCAAGTGCAGTTTATTTAATCCACAAAAAAAATCTAAGATCCTAAAAACACGAAAGCAAAAGGTAATCCACAAACAGAGTAACGGAAAACAACACTGAAGCAAACAAGGGTTAACAGGTTAACATGACATGGTAACTAACAAGACTAAATTACACACAGCTGGGAAACATGAGAACTAATAAGTGCTAGGGGTGATGGGAACTGAAGTCCAGTACAACACACACAACAGTCTAGAGGAGTGCCTTCTAATGATTGGCAAGCCCTCTCCAGCAGATGGCTAACCATTACATTACAGGATTTATATTCATGAACCACTCCTTAAATAGCAGCATTCCATTAATTCGCTAGATTTTTTTTATTAAAAAAATAAAAAAAAACTAGTTTTTCTAATCCTATTCTATTTTATTTGTTTTATTTTTATTATTATACAATTAACAAAAGCCAAAATAATAAAATAAAATAAAATATGTGTAGCCTACTGTGTTAAGCTACCTGAGAATTGTTATGGCATTGTATATCACTACTCTTTTGTTGATTTTGACTGCTTCAATCGTCCTCATTTTTGTAAGTCGCTTTGGATAAAAATGTCTAGCGCCCGCCTACCAACTTCTGTCTTTCAGCCAATCAATTTGGACTACTGCTGCTACGTGATTAATATTCATGAGCTTAGTCTTCGCCATAGTAGAAATCGCTCGCAGATCCGCGGTCTGTCAGAGAGAGCAACTACGTAAGTGCGCACTCTAAAAGGAAGCTGCAGCGTTCCAGCCCCCTCCTCACACTAATGTTTATGTGCTTTGTCAGCTGTGTCCTGTCTCTTGCGCAAACTCTGGACTTCGAGCCATAATCCTTCAACCTTTATCTTCAACTATCTCAAGCTTTCTTATCAAGCCGTATCGCTCTTCTGACCAACCCCTGTCGGACCTTGAGCAGACTCAACTCGGTCCAGACTATTTTTTTTTCTCTTTTACTACGCCCTCCCCCTCTAACTGTGAAACATGACATTAAATTCCAATAAAAATGAACCTGCAGTCATTCTGGAGCGTGTGAACAGCGCGCGAACGGCTCTCTCCGATCTCTATCTGGAACATCTGCTGCAGAATAAACCCAAGTCAGACAAGGTAAGAGGATTCGCCAAACAAACCACTGTTCTCACGATCACACAAGACGAAGACGACTCGTTTCTTCATTTCAGCATTTACATTTGACAATCGCATGCTGACAGTGTGTGTGGATAGTTTTATTATTATTATTTAATCAGTGTCACAGATTTAAGAGTTACTCTAAGGAGGATAAAGATGTACTGGTCCAGACTGGTGCAGCCCGGTTTGAGATTAGCATCACTCTGCTTTCTCACAACAACTTTCCTCGTCATACCATAAGATATGTTGACGATTTCAGGTCGTCGGTATAGTTTTCAACATATCTAGAATTAAATTCACACGAGTCCCATATAAAGGCGTTGAATAGAATATCGAATATTATTTTGGAATGACGCATCGTCGTGACGTCATAATGGTAGTGGGGAACTCATTTCCGTAAAACGGTTCTTTCGAACAGTTATTTTTTAATAATTCGGTGATTCTTTTATCAAATGGTCACTTCCTTTTATGAGATATGTACTAAAAAACTATGGTTACTTTATTTTAAAGTGTCATTGTTACAGTGTAATTATACATTTCTACTTAGTATTATTTACATGTAATCTACTTACTTGCCTATATGATTAGGGTTTGGATTATAATTTGTTTAACTGTGCATAATTAATTGTTATGATAAGAATAATTAGTACATGTAACAAGGACACTTTGTGATTTCATATGTCCTTGCAGTCCATGTGAGGTAAATCTTCAATAAAATCATGTCATAAATGCATTTAAATGAGTTATAGCTAAATATACGCAATCAATGCATAACTTTATTTCCATTTAGTTTTATGTGTTGTGCTTCTTGTGTTTTGATGTTCAAGTAACTTTCGTCCTATCAGTCAAATCCTCTGGAGAATCGTTTAGTGAACTGCTCTGAATCACTTATTAAATATTTATAGTATTTCATATATTGTGGTGGGGATTTTTGATTTTGTATTTTAATTTTTTGTGTGTCTGTGCTTGGAAAATATTCCTTTACTCTAAGATGATTTAATAGAAACTGATTCTACTTTTTGCTGATGTCATCCTAAAATACCAGAAACTTCCAGTTAAAGGCTCAATTGAATTATTTCTCTGAATTATTAGAGACTGACGACATCTCAACTATCATTCTTCTAAGCTGTTATCATGTTGGTTTAGAAGCCTGTATAGCTGTAATGATAATTGAATTAATCAAAGTAGTAATGTTATCAGTCTCTCTGCTCTTCACTTTCATGGGTTAATGTCATTAACTCCTTTTCTTCGTGTAACCAGCAGTACATGGGACATTATGTTCAAACATGGTTAAGACGTTTTCAGTTGTGAAGTGTAAGGTTAATGATAAACTCATTGATGATGAGATGGAAACAATAGTATTCTGTGGTAAAGATTAGATTAGCGTTAGGAGCCACAATAGACGTGTTAACTTTGGTTTGCCATACCAACGTGATGGTTAATAAATCAATTCTAAAATCTAATGTTCCAATGTCTTGATATTATTTGCTTCCATTATTGGTCAGTGCAGTCGTTGTTATTATTGGCTGATAACTCTATGCTCAGTACATTGTCCAATGGAATGATTTTCAGATTTTGGGCCAGTAAACTCGATCATCTCCATCATCTCGGTCTGATACTAAACCTTCTACCTGCAGAATACTAAGGTTTTTACGATTGCAGACAGGGGTGCTTCACTAGTCAAACTGGAAAGCTCGAGCTGTCTATAAATAGAAGCCGTCATTTTCTCTGCAGATAAAGGTGGGAGTCTGGAGAACAGTTTGGAGCTGCTTGTGTATAACACAGTGTCCCAGCATTGTGTTTGCTTTAGATAAAAGCACAAGACATGTTGCTTCCCTGTTCACACATGGCTGATTGTAAGCACATTGACCGTAGCACGTGTGTGTGTAGCTGGTCTACACCAGAGAAGGATATTCCCCATGAAAATGTGCTTATTAACAGTAAACCTTCAGCATTACCATCACACAAATCATGCAAACAAATAAAGTTAAATGTAAAATGATGTATAAGTCTCTAATTTACCCTTATGTCTGGTTTTGTGGTCCAAGGTCATAAATGTTTATCATACCCCTTTCCAGCTTGAAAACATATAGCATGTGAATAATACATTGCATTCATATTTGTTCTGCAGAGACACAATTATATTTTGAACACATATCAGTCCAGTCAGTCAAGATAAGTAGATAGTAACAGTGCAGATTAGGTCTGGGTTCATTTTTAAACTCACTAGGGCTGTTTTGGCTCGTGTTGCTCGGTGCAGTCTTCATGGATCAGGGGTGTGTTTTGTTCCCCAGGGCATGAGACAAGACTCCAAATACTGCAGGTATCAGCAGGAGTCACCGACTCTATCACACTTGTTTTGGTGAAGCGCACTGCAGTACATATCTCCTCAAACGACAGAGCTGTGTCTTCAGATGAAAAAAAAAAGACCATCGAGTTTCAAACGGAGGTGTTTGAACAGAAATCATTCCCAGCATTTAGAGGACTGTGTTGGTTATTGTTGCTGTTTATTGTGTGTGTGTGTGTGTGTGTGTGTGTTCAGCACTGAGAATCAGGTGATAGTTTCAACATCTTAAGCCATGCGATGACACTTCCCTGAAATCAGAGGTGGTTTTTCTTTGTCTGTTGAGTCACATGATAGTCCTGACTCAGTGAAACTCCAAAGTAGGAAGTGTATGTAAGGAGATCGCGTCGCAGACTGTTCTTTTGCTCTTGGGAATGAGGATGTGTTAGGGCCTCCCACAGTTATAGAATTGGTTGCATACACACTGCAAACTTTTGGGAGTGTACTGTACAAATGAAGTACTCTTTTAGCATTACAGTCGTGGGTCTGATACAGGATTTACTGCAGGAGGATATGACCTCTGTAAACTGCAATAGCTTCAGTTATGCCAACACTGAACTCTTCATATTTCAGAGCTGAAGTGCTGATTTCACAAGACCTTAGTCGACATGTCTTTCTGCATGGACACACATTCGTAGGTTCTGTTTAGCTGACCCAAGCATTGATGATTTATCAGCGTAATCGTGGCACGCAACCTTTGCTCGGGATGTTTGGCTGTTTCCTACCGACATGTGACTTCCCTCTGATGAGGACAGTGCTGTCAGCAGTACGAGCGAGTTCAGTGAGGCTTTTACTGAGGCCTGATCTCCAACTGGGGATCTTAGGTGGGATATGGGTAAGCTTAGGGGCAGATTTGGTGGTTTAAAGGGTCAACACTGTAATTAAAAGACTGTATTTTCCAATATAAGTACAATGTAAAAACATCTAATGCACGATAACTGCATTATATCAAATCTATATGTAAGTACATAGTAGTTAAGGAGACGGCTGCTCAACTGGAAGCTTGTAAGCTTGACTAATATCACACAAAAAATGTCTCTGTTCATGACTGGTTCATATACCAAAGGAGTCAAGCCTCTTCTGAGATTTATTTTATAGGCCTAAAGCTGTTACAGAATGTTTTTTTTTCTACAAAGGTTTTATATAAATTCTGCATAAGATCACCCTTTGGGCTCCGTGGGGTCTTTGTACAATCATTTTAGATTTTGCATCGTCTAAAAATTATATAAATATCTCAATATGTCACAATTTGAATTTTTTTTAAGTTTGCACTTCTGCCTCTGGTCTTAATGTGTCCAGACAGACTCTATTTTTATACCAGATTGAATTACATGTAAACAGATGTCAGTAAATATGCGTTTCAGGATTATCATACTGTATGTGTGTGTGTGTACATGGCTTTCTTCAGAGAATCCATATGAGCAGGAAACACAAAAGCAGTGATTTGATTACCTTAATGTAGTCACTCAGACCTGGGTCTCCCCATTCGACCGGTTATCTTCACTTACACTGATGGACTCGGTCTTAAAACCCGTTACCCTTACTCTCCCTTATGCTAACTCAAATACAGACAATCTCATTTTAAAACGAATCATGAGATGTATTTTTTCTCATGGAGGTTTGGTTAAAGTATCCGATGATCATATAATGTGCAACATCAATTTTATTTGTAGATCTGAAAAAGTGTTTCATGTGTGTAGCATGATGTTAATGTTCTGATGTTAATCGTATCTTAATATGTTTGTTGATTCTGTAGTGCAGTTACAATGCAACATTTCAGTTTTATTTAATTAAGTATAACTTAAATCATCTAAAATATGAAAGGACTGTGTCAAATGTGCATGCTCTTACTTTATCACAGACTAATGGCTTCCCTTCGTTAACCAGTTTACAGACAAAACTAGATTGAGGGTTTCAAAGAATGTTTTTCCTTTTCACACGAAAACTTTAGGTGTCAAGTGAAATCAGTGAAATGATTCATTGCTCAAGACAAGCATGGTTTGTCTCATTCTTTGCTTTCAAAACAACCTCTTTCAGAAGAAAGGTTATTGATTGCTTATGGTTTTGAACATGACATTTGCAGTAATCTAATACGTATAGTCTAATCTTCTGTTTCTAATCATTTAAGATCCATGGTCCAGTGGAAAGGGCCTGATATAAAACATGTTGTTGAACTGCCAAAGTATAAAACCGTGCTGTTATTTTTGCTAAAAATTATGAAATGAGGAATAGCTTTGGGGTAAAGTGTGCCAGTGACTCAACTAATAGTGATAGGAAGCTTTGCATCCAAAAGCACTTTTCAGATTATTACAAACCTTTTCTGGCTAGTTTAAAACATTTATTTATTGTTCAGCAAAAAATATACAGTGGAATGGGACTGCATTTTTCTTCTGATATAGTTTTATTGTATCGTTTATTGCTTAATAATGACACTCAGTGAGGAAAATATATTTCGCTAGTTCTGTTTCATTTTTTAGAGGACAGCTTGAAAGGACAGCTCACCTCCATCGACATTCATTCACCTTCATGTTGTTCTAAACCGTATGGCTTTTTAAAGGAACACAAGATATAATGTTTCAGCGTTTTGTGGCACAGCTTGTCCTTATTGCCCAATATGAATGCTTTGTGGATTTCATAATGTATGAAAAGAGCATACTTCATCATCATATCTAGCTGACACTGGATTGTGCTGATCAGTAAACCCATCATGTTAGTCATGGCGTCATCAGATTCAACTCAAGAGCTGAGGTCTAAAGTCCTGATCGTCTAGTAATGTGGTGTAAACTTTGTCCTGAGCATTCATGCATTGTCACGCATTTACTGAACATCAAGACGTGTAAGTAAGATCTTTTCTGTGAAGATCACTGTAAAAGCATTATTTCATTATTCATTCATCAATTTATTATTGAAATGACTGACTGCTGTGTCTGTGAAAGCAGAAGATTGACCACCTGAGCATCTCCTTCATATTTTGCTCATAAATAATGCTTGAGATTACCAGATTTACCCTGGCATGGTAACCCTATAATCATAGCATATGCATACAATATGTTTTCACACTTTCCAAATCTTGACAGCATTGTTTTTTGTTTTGTTTTGCCAAAGGTTTGTGTTGGTGCTAAATCTGGTCCTATATGTATGAAAAAAAAATGTAACAAAAAATTATAATTAAGCCACTTTATACATTTCAGACTGAAAGTAGATTTTAAATCACTAATAAAAAGTTAGATAAAGACAAAAAACAAAACAATACTGGTAGGATCAAGCCATTTCTGCAACACTCTTTCTCCATAAGAACTTATGCATTGGGGCACTCAGTTTAACATGATATTAAATAAAATCTACCATTATACTTTCAGAGGAAGCTTGTTTAGTCATGTCAGCTGAGATCAAGATAACATAACCATGCCAACCAGTTCCCAGCACTGCGAGATTTAATGAAGTGTTAAGATGTAACCGTTTAATCGTTAACCCAGGACAGATGTCCACACTGACTATTTAATTCTAATCCTTTATCATACCATTTCATTTTACCACAACGAACAAAACAAGTAAAACGTTTATAAAATCATCTATGGTTCCTGTCTGATATCTTGTCTAAGTTATAGGGATTCATCTAATACAAAACCTGTAATACAGATCTTAATGTGCGTCACGTTTGCATTCCCAGGCCGCTATGCAGAGTTACGACTGCAAAGGACAGGAAGTGTTCTCCAACGGCAGCGCTGGTCATATGAACGGCAAAGACGCGAGCAGGATGCGAGAAGTGGCCTTTGAGAAGAACCCCTCTGAGCCACTGGTAGACACTTTTTGTTTCATTTATGCATTTCATTTAATGTTTCAAAGTGACTAACTCAAATTAATGATTCATCCTAACATTTCAAATGATGTCTAATTTACTTGAGTCATTCAAAAGAAGTATTACAGTCTAAATTTGGGTTTTGTGTTTGTTCAGGGTGTAACTCTTAAGCTGAATGAAAGACAGAGGTGCACAGTAGCGAGAATATTGCACGGAGGGATGATACACAAACAAGGTTCGTTTGTGAATAATAATCAGTTTCCATACAGCTCAATGAAAAATTGCGAATGACAAACCTTTTATTTATTTTCTAACAGGTTCTTTACAAGAAGGTGATGAAATCACTGAGATTAATGGGAAAAGTGTTGCTAATCAAAGTGTAGACCAGCTACAGAAGATTCTGGTGGGTTGTGCTTTCGTCTTTGGACACACTTTACACTGTCTATTGAGAATAGTACATTTTAGCATACTTTTAAAAAAGAGCACCTATTATTAATAAAATATACTTTAAGTGCGAACTGAATTTAATATTTTTGGACATTTAATTGTATGTTATGTTGTAATCAACCAAAATGTATGAGTCTTATCTTAAATGCAGTTAGTTTAGTGTAAGGGGAAGTTTACACGACAACGTTTTCAGCCACAAACGGGAAACTTTTTATGCGTTTTGCCTGTTCGTTTACACGACAGCAGAGTTTTGAGGACTGAAAACACATATAGTGCAAGCTATCGTTTGTGTGTAAACACTCAATACGGGAATCTTTGAAAATAGTGACGTATGACCAGTATTGAAGGGTGAGTAGTCTGTTTTAGGGATGTAGACAGTATGTGTCGATTTTAAAGGCAAGCGCGAACAAACATACTCAATAAAGACGGCGTACATATTACTGTTGTTGCGTATATGTGAAATGTATCGTAAGACTGCTCTCTTGACAGTATTCATTAATTGGCTAAAATATATCTTAATGTTTTGCAACATTTTGCAACCATTTTTTTCTATTGGTGCTATTAATTTTTGTGAGCGGTTAAACTGAGCAGCGTTCTTCAGAAAAATCTGTAAGGTCCTGCAGATTCTTCAGTTTTCCAACATCTTTACATATTTGAACCCTTTCCAGCAGTGACTGTATGATTTTGAGATGCATCTTTTCAGACTGAGGACATTTGAGGGACTCAAACACAACTATTTAAAAAGATTCAAACATTCACTGATGCTCCAGAAGGAAACAAGATGCATTAAGAGCTGGGGGGTGAAAACTTTTGGAATTTGAAGATCAATGTAAATTGTACTTAATTTGTGTACCGGGAAACATACAAGTATCTTCTGTTGCTTACGAAGGGCAGAACTAAATGGGAAAAAATTATATTTCATCAAAATAAGACAAATTTGGCCATCTTCATCGTGTTCAAAAGTTTTCACCCCCCAGCTCTTAATGCATCTTGTTTCCTTCTGGAGCATCAGTGAATGTTTGAATCTTTTTAAATAGTTGTGTTTGAGTCCCTGAAATGTCCTCAGTCTGAAAAGATGCATCTCAAAATCATACAGTCACTGCTTGAAAGGGTTCAAATATGCGAAGATGCTGGAAAACTGAAGAATCTGCAGGACCTTACAGATTTTTCTGAAGAACGCTGCTCAGTTTAACTGTTCAGAACAAACAAGGGACTCATGCACAACCATCACAAAACAGAAAGACAGTCGAGGATCATCAGGTAACAGAACACAGTATTAAGAACCAAGGGTTCCCAAACTTTTGAGTGGGGTTATTTTAATAATTTCAGCAATTCTTTTGTCTTGTGGACTAAATGTTAATATATTTTATGTACAATATCTTACTCAGGACAGTACTAAATAAAAAATAACATGCATTTAGAATAATCTCTCTTATTTTTTGAAATTTACTCATATTTTCAAAGATTCTGCAAGGGGTGCCCAAACTTTCGATCCCCGCTGTATATATGTATAATTAGACTTTCGTATGAAGATAAAGCTTCAGTTCAAGTTTCTGTTGTGTAACTAGTGGGTAGCTTGATGTTTGATTAGCTATAGCTTCCTGAGCACTTGCACAGATGGGGTAATCATCACTTCAAGATGTTTCTGTGGTTGTGTTGCTTTCGATTTAACGTTGTTGGATGCTGTTCAACATTACAGAAAGACACAAATGGTGTAGTCACATTGAAAATCATCCCCAATCAGCCAAGTCGCCCCGTGGCATGTGAGGTGAGTAAAAAAAAAAAGAATAAATAGTGAAACCAGTGTCACGTCTTACCAGTTTCTTGCTTTTATTATTATTGATCTCAGTCTACTCAACCCGCTTTTTTCCTTTGATCAGTAAAAACACACTTAAAGTTTATTACTTCTTTCTTTGTCTGTCTATCCTGTATCCTTGGTTAAATTAAGGTTTGGTGTTTATCTTGGGAATGGGAAACTGATTGAAAGACACAGGTGACTATTTAAAGCATCAATAGCAGATAACTACACTTACTTTTCTCTTTAGATGAAGTAACTACAAACTTTCTTCTGCCATCTGCTGGCCACACAGCATCAAACTGAACTGCAGATGATTAAAATGTATTAGACATGTTTTGATGTTGTGTAGAGCGATGGCAGTCCTCATTCACCTTTTACAAGTAACCATTGTGCTGCTGTAAAGATTAAACATGTAGGTCCATCTAGAGCCTTTCTTACCATCTTTAGCCTGTAACTAGTTCTAGCTGTAGATATTATCGATCTATCTATCTATCTATCTATCTATCTATCTATCTATCTATCTATCTATCTATCTATCTATCGAAAATAATAGATTAGGCAAACCTGAAAGTATCTCATGAAGGGATTTTTAGTGGGAGGGGTTCTTTGAAGATGCTAGTTACAACTTCTACAGTAAGTAAAAAAAAAAGAAAATGTATATATATATATATATATATATATATATATATATATATATATATATATATATATATATTACAGACCAAAAGTTTGGAAATATTTTTATTTTTAACGTTTTTGTAAGAAGTTTCTTCTGCTCATCAAGCCTGCATTAATTTGATCAAAAATACAGAAAAAAACAGTAATATTGTGAAATATTATTATTGTTGGAAACAGTTCTGCTGTCTTATATATTTGATGAAGAAAATGTTAAAACTGCATTTATTCAAAAGAAAAAAAAATCTAATAATATATATTCTAATAATATATTTTCTATACTATCACTTTTTATCAATTTAACACATCCTTGCTGAATAAAACTATTGATTTTATTTTAAAAAAAGAAAGAAAATAAAAATACTGACCCCAAATTACTGACCAGTAGTGTATATTGTTATTACAAAATATTTATATTTTAAAAACATAGCTTCTTTTTTGTACTTTTTATTCATCAAAGTATCCTAAAAAAGTATCACATGTTCTGAAAAAATATTAAGCAGCAGAACTGTTTCCAACTTTGATAATGAATCATCATATTAGAATGATTTCTAAAGGATCATGCGATAGTGATCCTAAAAATTCAGCTTTGCATCACAGAAATAAATGATCATTTAAAGTATAATACATTTAAAAAGAATTGTTTTAAATTGTAATAATATATCACAATATGACATTTTTTTTTCTGTATTTTTGATCAAATAAATGCAGGCTTGATGAACAGAAGAAAATTATTTCAAAACATTAAAAATAGTAATGTTTCTTTTTTTTTAATACATGTTCCTGACATCTTTTGTTGATCATGAAGAAGCCTGTCTCTAAATTTAGAAATCAGTGATTGGCTGATAAGTCATCTTTATGAAGTGCATACAATGGTTTTATGAGGGACTAATGTTTTTTAAATAATGTTTTTGCAGACGTATATGAGAGCCCAATTCGACTATGACCCTACCAAAGATGACCTCATCCCATGCAAAGAAGCTGGCCTGAAATTCCAAACGGGTGACATCATTCAAATTATCAATAAGAAGGATCCCAATTGGTGGCAAGGAAAGGTGGACAACTCCTCCACAGACTTCGCAGGACTCCTCCCTTCTCCAGAACTTCAGGAATGGTACGTTCTGACATGCGTTCATCTTTTGTATATTTGGTGACAGATTGACTTTCTTTGAAGTTATGGAGAGATTAGTAATGTACATGTACAATCTCTCTGTCATTTTTTTTTTTCAGGCGAGTAGCAAGCAAAAGCAAAGCAACACGAGAAGCCGGTCAGTCCTGCAGTCCTTTTGGCAAGAAAAAGAAATGCAAAGACAAATACCTTGCCAAACATAGCTCAAGTAAGTAAAGCTTACCTCTAAGGCTTGTATGTGAACTCATATTTATGCATATTTATGAAAAAATTATCTAATAACTATCTTTTGAAAAATACATGCATATACTTTAGATTAATTAATTACTTTTTGGATGTGAAGGTGACACTTCTACCAATGAAAATTAGATTTTGCAATGATAAATTGTAATAATTCTCAAATGCCACCTCCGAATCACCAGTTTATGGCTGTAATTAAAAGAAAATACTCAATGTAATAACCCAGAAATCACTTTATTTTCTTTATGAAGCACAAACGGTGTCTGTGTTAAAGTGCAACATATGTCTGCTGTTGTAGAAGCAGGCCTCAGACATTGCTCTTGTCATGCATTAACTAAATAATTTGTGTTTCTTCCTTAGTCTTTGACCAGCTTGATGTAATATCCTATGAGGAGGTAGTGAGACTGCCTGCATTCAACAGAAAAACTCTGGTTCTCATCGGTAAGCATCGCCATAGCTATCTTAGACACCGCTCAGACCAGCAGGGAATTATTAGGAATGGAAGTCCACAGTTATTATTTTTTTAATTTTTTTTACATTGTAGTTAAAAAAATACAAATTGAGGGCGTGACCATATCATTCTCTCTTCTGACAACCATACTCAGTCTCTGAGTTCAAAGTATTAGATATATTTTCTATATTTGAAGGAAGATGAAATACACATTTTGCAGGTATTACAATGCTGATGACCATTAAAGGGTCCATTGGAGCAAATGAGAATGCAAATATATATATTTGTTGTAATGTGTCAGACGTTTAACCAATTATGACAACTTCCATTTCTGCACAGAATGGGAATATAAAAAAGAGTACCTTGATAAAATATAGATCCACAACGATGATCTTAACATTTGAAAATGCACAGTTAATTAGAAGTGTACAGGCTAAAATGTGTTATTTGCTCTTTTGCTATTGTTTAAAGGTGCACATGGAGTCGGAAGGAGCCATATAAAAAATTCCCTGCTGAGTAAATATCCGGAGAAGTTTGCTTACCCAGCACCACGTATGTACCGTCCAGCTGCGTGCCTGCTCTTATTCATTACTTAACCATGAACTCTTCCACCTCTGAGAGCCAATCTGAATCATATACAGTCTTAAATCTATGTGTACATAGTTTACCCAAATATTACAATCTTGCCATTTTTTATAATTTGTCAAGTTGACATGCTGCATCATATTTACTCTATTGCAAATTGCATTTTGTATACTATAAAGGCACAGAAGTATTTTTTACAAAAAACAATCAAATGTGACGTCATCTCTAAGAAGATCTAAGTTTGTTTAGAGTTTGTTATAGTTTAAAATAGCTTGCCAGCGTGAACGTTTTATTTGTATTTTTGGAAAATGCTGGCTGTTAAAAATCTCCGAGCTAACACTAGTTTACATACTCATCTAAAGACCACATCCAGCAGTGCAGACGGTGTTCACAAACAAGCAGCTATGGTAGAAACCACTGCTCTTACCACTGAGTGAAATCCTTAGAAAAAACACTCCATTCCACTCCATTGATTCTCCATTGTTTTTCTGTGTAAACATATTGTAGACTGACTTATTTTAGTTCAACTTTTAAAAAACAAGTAACTAACTAGTTTTTTTTTTTTTTTTTTCAATTTTTGAATGCTTTAAAAAAAAATTTAAGACGGATTTTCGCTTCAAAATAAGTTTTATTCATTTTTTTTGTTGGTTTTCCACTGAGATTATATTGTCATCCTTAAAAAAAGAATGCATAAGATATTTAGGCTACGTTTACACGACAACGATTTTGTCAAAAACTGAAAAGTTTATCCCTTGCATTTTTTTACATTTTCACGTATACATGACAACATTTTCTAAATGATTTACACATATTTGCGAAAATTGCCAGCAATGCTGCATTACGAATGCCAAGCCACAAGTTTTCGGTGGTACTTTGTTAGTAAACAGTTCCTGTAGGAAACATACATATACAACTGCATAATAAATGAAAAGAAAGTAGAATACAAAAAGATTAGAAAGGTAGTTAGATTTTTTAAAGAATAGAATTAGAATAGTGAGTGTTAAAGTTAGAGGGTCAAATAAAGATGGAAGAGATATGTTTTAAGCCGATTCTTGAAGATGGCTAAGGACTCAGCTATTCGGATTGAGTTGGGGAGTTCATTCCACTAGAAGGGAACATTTAATTTAAAAGTCCGTAAAAGTGACTTTGTGCTTCTTTGGGATGGCACAATCAAGCGACGTTCACTTGCAGAACGCAAGCTTCTAGAGGGCACATAAGTCTGAAGTAACGAATTTAGGTAAATGGGTGCAGAGCCAGTGGTAGTTTTGTAGGCAAACATCAATGCCTTGAATTTTATGCGAGCAGCTATTGGAAGCCAGTGCAAATTGATAAACAGAGGTGTGACGTGTATTCTTTTTGGCTCATTAAAAATTTATCTTGCTGCCGCATTCTGAATTAATTGTAAAGGTTTGATAGAACTGGCTGGAAGACCTGCCAAGAGGGCATTGCAATAGTCCAGCCTGGACAGAACAAGAGCTTGAACAAGGTGTTGTGCAGCATGTTCCCAAAGAAAGGGCTTGATCTTCTTGATGTTGAATAAAGCAAATCTGCAGGATCGGACAGTTTTAGCAATGTGGTCTGAAAAAGTCAGCTGATCATCAATCATAACTCCAAGGCTTCTAGCTGTTTTTGAAGGAGTTATGGTTGATGAGCCTCACTTGATGGTGAAATTGTGATGGAACGATGGGTTTGCTGGAATCACAAGCAGTTCTGTCTTGGCAAGGTTGATTTGAAGGTGATGGTCCATCATCCAGGAAGAAATGTCTGTTAGACAAGCTGAGATGCGAATAGCTACCGTCGGATCATCAGGATGGAATGAGAGGTAGAGTTGAGTGTCATCAGCATAGCAGTGGTATGAAAAGCCATGTTTCTGAATGACAGAACCTAATGATGCCATGTAGACAGAGAAGAGAAGTGGTCCAAGAACTGAGCCCTGAGGCACCCCAGTAGTTAGATGTTGAAACTTGGACACCTCACCTCACCAAGATACTTTGAAGGACCTATCTGATAGGTAAGACTCAAACCATTGAAGTGTTGTTCCTGAGATGCCTTTCGCCAGTAGCGTTGATAGGAGGATCTGGTGATTAACCGTGTCAAAAGCAGCGGACAGATCAAGCAGGATAAGTACTGAAGATTTGGATTCTGCTCTTGCCAGTCTTAGAGCTTCAACAACTGAGAGCAAGGCCGTCTCAGTTGAATGTCCACTTCTGAAGCCAGATTGGTTGCTGTCAAGGAGATTGTTTTGTGTGAGAAATGTAGAGACTTGTTTGAACACAGCTCGTTCAAGTGTTTTTTGCAATAAAAGGAAGAAGGGAAACTGGTCTGTAGTTTTCTAAAAGAGATGGGTTGAGTTTGGGTTTCTTAAGTAGTGGAGTTATACGTGCCTGTCTAAATGATGAGGGAAAAACACCAGTGTGGAGGGAAGTGTTGATGATGTGAGTGAGTGCAGGTACAACTTCATGAGAAATGGCTTGAAGGAGATGAGATGGAATTGGATCAAGCGAGCAAGTAGTAGGGTGATTAGAAAGGATGGGTTTTGACACTTCTGCCTCAGAGAGTGAAGAGAAGGATGTAAATGAGTGTAAATTTGCTGGTGATATGAGCTTGACTGATTGTGGTGTGGAAAATTGTGCACTAATGTGTTTAATTTTATTAATGAAAAACGTTGCAAAGTCGTCAGCTATTAGAGATGAAGTAGGAGGAGGACAGAGAAGTCAGGAAAATGTTTTAAAAAGCATGCGAGAGTTAGATGAATTGTTAATTTTGTTATGGTAGTATGTCCTTTTAGCAGAGGAGATATTAGCAGAGAAAGAAGATAGGAGTGGCTGATACACAATAAGATCAGTAGTATTTTTGGACTTGCGCCACACCCTTTCAGCAGCTCTAAGCTTAGAACGGTGTTCGCGTAGAACATCAGATAACCAAGGGGCAGAAGGGGTGTTACGGGCTGGCCTGGAAGATAAGGGGCCAACAGTGTCTAAACAAGATGTAAGAGTGGAGCAGAAAATATCCGTAGCATTGTTAGCATCCAAAGATGCAAACAGTTTAAGGGAAGGAAGTGAAGATG
Organism: Carassius auratus; assembly: GCF_003368295.1. Taxonomy (NCBI): domain Eukaryota; kingdom Metazoa; phylum Chordata; class Actinopteri; order Cypriniformes; family Cyprinidae; genus Carassius; species Carassius auratus. Next base: position 5,254,557 of record NC_039263.1, read on the forward strand.
AAACCATTGCAGATAGCCGGGAGGGTGAAACTGTGCGTAGGTTACGTCGAAAGATGACATGTGGAGGGGTAAGTGATGTGTCAGAGATCATGTTAAGGTTAAGAGTGATGAGGAAGTGATCCGACGTGTGCAGTGGAGTAACCAGAACATGATCAGTATTATTATATGTTGTATATGTTGTTTCTCTGCTGTTGGTTGTAATATTGGTGAATTAAATCCAGACTTTGCTGAAGAAGTGTTAGCAAACTCTTGAGCATCAACAGTAACATATACTCCGCCATTGTTATGTATGTTTGTTCGCACTTGCCTTAAAAATCGACACGTAATACGCATGTCTACATACCTAAAACGTCCAATGCCTGCGCATGACATAAGCGTTTTCAAAGATTCCCGTATTGGGTGTTTACACGGAAACGATAAACGGTGCCGTTTTCAAAAATATGCATTTTAAGTCCCCAAAACGATTGTTGTCGTGTAAACGAACAGTCAAAACGCAATAAAAAAATCCCTTTTTGGCTAAAAAAAACTTTGTCATGTAAACAGCCCCTGAGACTTTAAGATATATCTTTTTTATGTATTTTTTATTATTTATAGATGATTTTTAGAGCTAAATTTAAGATATTCTCAAAAAAAGACCTCTTTTCAGAGGATATATTTACCAAAAGGCAAGACAAACTAAATAATGAATCATAAAAACATACCATTTGTCTTTGTAGACACCACTAGACCCCAGAAGAAGGACGAGGAAAATGGCAAAGAATATTACTTTATTTCCAATGATGAAATGACCAAATGTATCATCGGGAACGAGCTCCTTGAATACGGCAGTCACCAGGGACACATGTTTGGGACTAAGATCGAAACGGTGCACAAGATTCACGAGCAAGGGAAAATTGCTGTGCTGGACGTGGAACCGCAGGTAATGAAACGTTCTCAAGTCAGACATCAATGTAATTAACATAGCATTTGAGCCCTGTATTTTGCAATTTCAATTAACCTAATTCTTCCCGTATCACTAATTCCTGCTTTGACAATCAATGTTTTTTTCCAGACGCTGAAAGTGCTCAGAATGGCAGAGTTCGCTCCTCTCGTGGTGTTCGTTGCTCCTACAAACACTGCCAATCAGGTTAGAAACTGATTCCTTCAAACTTTAAACCCCATATGTTAATTTCTACTCATGCTTATGACCCGAAGGCTATAAATCAACAGTCTTTCATTTTTACAACCAAAGTTTCCATTCTGCTTTTCAGTCAGAGGCAGTGCAGAGCATCCAGAAGGAATCCGACAGCATCCTCGGTGCATACCGCCACTTCTTCGACGAAATGCTCGTCAACAACGATGTAGATGAGAGTGTTAAGGGTGTGGAGGAGGCCATCGAGAGAGCCTCCTCAACCCCGCAGTGGGTACCGATCTCCTGGGTCTACTAAAACCCCAATCCCTTTCTCCTGTCGCCCCTCCGTAAATCCCACTCACACAGTGCCCTGCCTAATACAGTCGTTATCAAGACCGTTTGCACAGAAATAAGTGTTTTATAGAATGTTTGGCAGAAAAGCAATAAGTTTGTTCTTTTTTGTTTAATATGTGAATAATTTTCAAATTACATAGCGCTATAGCATTAAGCGATGACATTGTTAGCGATGCAAAAAGGACCTCTACTGTGATTCAAGATAGCACTCAGTTCATTAAGGTCTGTTGGTTTTCGATCTTCCCTGAAGTTTCAGTGTGGTTTATTTTGTAATGTGCCATGTTCTTCTTAAAGAGTATTAAAAAAAAAAAAACCTTGTCAAAAACACAGGGAAATTGTATCAGTCGATATTTAAAGGCAGTCCTGAAATGTTCTTCATCATTACATATGGATTTACCTCAAGTCTTAATGTAAGGCACTTTTAAAAGAACTGAATAAACCTCTCCCTACACTCCAACTTGTGACTCTCTGTGTTAAAGTGTGGAAAACTGTTACTGCGACTAGCTACAACATCTTTTTCACGTTTTAGCACTGGTGTCTGACGGGCAGTTTCTATAGAAGCCCGTTTCCACCACTAAATAAAAAATAAAATAAGGTAATTGCGACTTTTTATCTCGCAATTATGACTTTTTTTTCTCCGAATTGTGAGTTTGCGCAATTCTGTCTTTTTAACTCGCAATTCCAACATTATCTCACGACCAATTCGTACGTATTTTACGAGGTGGCTTATTCGTACGAATTTGTACGACCTCACTCGTACAATTTTATACGATTTGTCTACGAGTGACAGTTAGGTTTAGGGGCGGGGTTAGGTGTAGGTCATTCGTACAAATTCATACGAATTGTGCAACTCGTAAAATACGTACGATGTGGCAAAAATCTAATTAATTTGTACGAGTGTGGTCATACGAATTCGAATGAATAAGCCACCTCGTGAAAAATGTACGAATTGCTGTGAGATAGGGTTCGCTATTCTGAGAAATAAAAGTAATAATTGCAAGATATGAATTTGCAATTGTGAGAGAAAAAGAAAGTCAGAATTGCGAGATATAAAAATTGTGTGTTATAAAGTCAGAATTTCAAAATATGAACTCGCAATTCTTCTTAAAAAAAATTGTGCAATACTTTTTTTTTATTCAGTGGCAGAAACGGGCTTCCATAAGTTTCAGCTCTTTCATGGATGTGTGAAGTTGGCTTTGCTTGGTTTTTGTGTGAACACAGTCTGTTGTCTTGAAACACCAAACAATGAGCTGATGAGGTTACAGATGATATATATATACACACATTTATTGACTTCTTTCATTGAATCCCTTTTAATCTGTAATGAAAATGCACACTTATACAGATGATAGAAGCTGAAGTCTGGCCTTCAGTGTGCCTCAATATATATTTCTCCTGATAATGTACACACTGATATTTAATCACAGTGCTAGGTCTATTCTAAAAAAGTTTTCATGTAAAGTCAAATGTATTAAACTAATAAAGTTTCTGTCCTGAATTATGAGTGACAGATTTGCATAACCTTTAATGCCCTTTAAACAGTTTAAAATCATGGTAAACTTCATCTTAACTCATAATGAAACAAACATTATGCTAAATATGACATGCATACACAATAAGCTAATGTGCCCAAAACAGACCTTTCCAGATGGACTGGGGCAATATTACTACACTGCCTAATTTAGATTTCTCCATTTTTGTTTTGTAGTCACTATACTTCTTTTTTTTTTTCATTTTTCAATCGTTACAATCATAAATTCCTAGATTTAATGATTCCATATAAGTGTTAGCATGTTGCTAAAGTCATTATATTTGTAAAATATTATATACAGTACAGACCAAAAGTTTGGAACCATTACTATTTTTAATGTTTTAGAAAGAAGTTTCTTCTGCTCATCAAGCCTGAATTTATTTGATCAAAAATACAGAAAAAAACTGTAATATTGTGAAATATTATTACAACTTAAAATAATAGTTTTCTATTTGAATATACTTTTTAAAAAAATTATTCCTGTGATGCAAAGCTGAATTTTCTGCATCATTACTCCAGCCTTCAGTGTCACATGTAACATCAGTCGATCACATGATCATTTAGAAATTATTCTAATATTCTGATTTATTATGAGTGTTGGAAACAGTTCTCCTGTCTAATATATTTGATCAATAAAAGGTTAAAACTGCATTTATTCAAAAGAAAAAAAATTATAATAATATATATTCTAATAATATATTTTCTTTACTATCACTTTTTTGATTTTATAAAAAAAGAAAAAAAATACTGACCCCAAATTACTGACCAGTAGTGCATATTGTTATTACAAAATATTTATATTTTAAAAACATAGCTTTTTTTTTTTTTTTTTACTTTTTATTCATCAAATATCCTAAAAAAGTATCACATGTTCTGAAAAAATATTAAGCAGCAGAACTGTTTCCAACTTTGATAATGAATCATCATATTAGAATAATTTCTAAAGGATCATGTGATAATGATCCTAAAAATTCAGCTTTGCATCACAGAAATAAATGATCATTTAAAGTATAATACATTTAAAAACAATTATTTTAAATTGTAATAATATATCACAGTATTACATTTTTTTCTGTATTTTTGATCAAATAAATGCAGGCTTGATAAGCAGAAGAAACTTCTTTCAAAAACATTAAAAATAGTAATGTTTCCAAACTTTTGGTCTGTACTGTATCTTTTAGTAAAAGTTTAATAATAATGGCTTTGCATTCCACTTTAGTTCAAATGAAAATCTGGGAAGAGAACCAACAAAAACTCTTCCACAGGGCAAGGAATTTGGATTTATGGTTTACATATTACTCTTACTATTCTGCCTTTCAGAGATAGTAAAGATTGGAAGTCTATCTATCTGTGTCTAATTGTCTTTATGTTTATTTCTGAAGCACTTCAGAAGTACTTTTGTCTACCTTTGAGGCGTAATTTGAGCCACAGCTATCTCTCCATTGATGCTTATTTAAAAGTGGCTATGTATTCTGTTAAGTTTTTTTTATTTTATTTATTTATTTTTTTATTTATTTTTTGCATTCAACATTTAAATGGCAAATATTTCACTATACTGAATGTTTAACTAGAAACCAAGTCTTTTTAAAGAGGGATTTCAGAGAAATACACAGCATTTATTAAACTACTTTCATATTTCATAGAATAAAATTGTAATTGAATGCGACACGACATCTTCAGCGGATTACTTGGCTAATATAATCTTTAAAAAAATTGCATATGCTTCATTTTAAACCCTCATCCTCTCTATTTTTGTTATTTATTTATTTACTTACTTCTAAGTTATTTTTTACATAATAATAGATTATTATACATTGTGTGTCTCCGCTGACCTCTTGTGAGGAAAAAAACTACGTTCAATTGCATTTTATAATTATTGCCACTAGAGGGCCCTGTGGGATCTCTATGGAAATCTATGGAGAAAAAAAAGGTGAAAAATGTTTTAACACTGCATTATTAGTTTCACTGTAAAGCAATGTTCAAATTATGTAACTTCCCAGAAGTCCCTGCTTCACACATTACATATTATCATCTAGTTCTAGTTCTTTACTTATAAAGCACATTCAAAAAGAGTCACAGGACAGACCAAAGCACTGTTCAAAGACAGTCAAAACAGGAAATAGCATACAAAAAATGAGAGCATCGGCATCTTTTGAAAGCTACAGAAAACAGGTGTTTTTACATGAGAGATTTAAAAACAGATGGGGAAGGAGCAACTTGAGACTGGGTTTTGTTGGCTGCAGGCTGTTCCACAATCTAGATCCCAGCCTCCTGCAGGGAACCAGAAATAGGTTTTGAATACTTAATTTTAAGTGTCTGGAAGGACCGTAGAGAAGCAGCAATTCAGATGGGTAGCAAGGCATGTGGTGTAAACATTTATACACAAACGGGAGCATTTTGAAATGAATCCTGTGTGAACTGGAAGCCAATGAAGAGCTCGTAAAAAGGGAATGGCATGACCTTGTGACCTTTCTTTTGAACCAGTTGTAAACAAGCAACATGGGACAACACAGAGAATCACAATAGACCAATCAAGAAATTATAAAAGCAGGCATAGCTATCACGAGGAATGTTTTTGTTTGTTTGTTTGCTTGTTTGTTTAGGCAGGAAGTAGGCGGCATGATATTTAAATACATTTAATTTAATTTTAATTTACTTACATTTAACAAGATTACATATTTAATGTATAGCAAGACTTTTTTATCTATATATTTATAATTCATTTTTCTTATTATTGCTGTAAATATTATGTGAAATAAATATTTGTGTTCGTATTGTGTGATAGCTCTTCGGCCGCTCTGTTATTATGTTAAGGTCGTCGGTATGATAAACATGGATTTTGCTGGAAAGGACACATCTTTCAGCTGTATCAGATATCTGTCATGTCATGCATTAATATTTCTCACGTCATGTATGCAGAGCGTAGATGATGAGTTTCTACATATTTCCTTCCACGGCTCCAAAGCACCTGGAATAAACCCCTGAAGGAAGCCTGTGTTATGTTCTGTCACATTCAAAACTACCCTGATCTGTACATCCATGATGATTTAAAAAAAAATTAATATAGTACAGACAAGGGACCAGAATTACTAAACAGGGCAAATAAGACTGCAAATCCATTAAAGTGCCGATGGGAGTGCAAATAGTTTTGTTAGCTAACATTAACTAATGGGACCTCATTAAGTGTTCCTGACACATCAGTTTTGCTCTCTTTCATAGATTCTCTCTTGTAAATGCACTTCATTTAGTTCCATTGACACAGACACATTGTAGGCCTGTGTAGGCAATATATAGATGAAGTCTTTAACTAAATAATTTTAGCAAATAGGCCTACTTCAGAAAAAACATCTTAATCAAAATGATGCTTGAAATCAATAAAGAAGGAATGTTAAAACAAATAAAAGACATTTCAGCACCTTTGCAGTAGTATGAAAATGTTAAGGTCATGGAACGTTTATTTATATAACGCTTTATACGGGCGTTTCGAAGCAGCTTCTTAAACCAATGCATATAATATGTAATAAGTATATATAATGTCGTGTTGATGTGAATGTAGTGCTGGTTTCGTCCTGTGAGAGCGCTAAAGTTCACAACTGTCTGACTGACATCACAGGAAGCTCAAGACAAATCTGATCTGATGAGGGCTGTGGCTTTGACATCAACTAGATATAGAATTTTATTTAGACAGTCTGCTGTTTGAATTGTTTCTATACTGGGATCATCCTTAATTTTTTAATCTCGCTGACGATGGCGGAGCCAAGTGGGGGATATCAGCAGGTGAGTGAACTCCACTGTAACTCGGCACGGTTCTTTAGGAAAGCAGACCCGAGGCAGACGCCTCCACGGCGGGGAATGTTGTCGGGAAACACCGAGGCTCTGACAGGATGCGGGCCGCAATGTTTTGAAATTAAATACACGTCCATTTAAATGACAGCGGCATGACATAACGTTTAAATTGCGCTCCCCTGTGAACATATAGCGTTTAACCAGTTCGTTATTTAAGAATGCTTGCTAATGCAGTTGTTTCTTGCTTACGTCAAAGTTTTTATTTATACAATATAATTTACTTAACTCTTTTACAGTAAGTTACCCATGCAAGAAGAGTAAAATATATTGCAGATGTTTATGTAGACATGTAAATTGACAAAAAAATAAATAAAATAACGTTATATATATATTTGGTTAGAACACTGAATTAACGTTAGTAGAGGCTTTTGTAATGTAATACTACCCTACAGCAAACATGTTAGCAGAAGTATGTTTGATTATTATTATATTGTTTTAAGAAACATCCTATTTGGTTACATCTTCAAGGTTATTACACTAACGTTAACCTTTATATGGTACAGTTTTGATATCAGATGGTAATACCATGGTAATTTGATCAACTGCTATAGAACTGCATGTACAATCTACTTCAAAAACTGTTTCTGGCGAGGTAAAACTATGATAAAACTACGATTCTGGACATACAGCGTCCCATAAACCATGGCATTACAATGATGAGTGTCTGGAGACATGGTCAACCATAAAATATGTTTAAAAGATAAAATAATGTAATAATAAATAGATGTACATAATGTAACCATGTATGGTATTGAAGTATATAACCATGTTACATAAATTTCTGTTACGCCTGATATAAAACCTGAAATAATATTCTGTAATATTAGAGAGAATGTGGAGCTTATTTTAATAAAATGCATCACAGTTTTTTTTTCTTTTTTTCTCAGAGGCCCAAATTGAGTGCTAATATGCAATTTGGTACATATGTTGTTATTTACATAGTTGAAAAATAAGAAATTGTTATAGCTTCTAATGTAAATCAGTTTGATTTTGACCAGATGTTATACTAAAAGGGAATTTAACTATAAACTATCCATCAGCGAGCAGAAGACATGTAGTACATGTAGTAGAAGTAAAGTTTTGACCATTAGAAATGCATGTCAGATTTAATGCAGTAATATTTAGGGGTAGTAATAATACTGCATTTACAGAATGGTGTAATTTTATTCCATCCCTATTATGTGGCTGTTTAATTTTTCATTTAATGAATAAAACTTTTTTCATTGAAGTTGTTTTATGTAGTGTGAGTACATCTGCTCATCATTAAAGGGGTCATATGATGCTGCTAAAAGAACATTATTTGGTGTAATGAAATGTTTATGCGTTTTAAGGTTAAAAGAACATTATTTTCCACAGACTGTGCATTAATGTTTCTCCTCTATGCCCCGCCTTCTGAAATGCGTAAATTTTTTACAAAGCTCATCGGTCTGAAAATCGAGGTGTGCTCTGATTGGCCAGTTATCCAGTGCATTGTGATTGGCCGAATACCTCAAGCGTGTGACGGAAATGTTACGCCCCTTTACATATTGTGATCCCCTGTCTGGCCGGAGCGACGAGACATAAAACTAAAACTCATTATAAACGTAATTAAACATGATTTCTAGTCGTGTCCTCTTTTGGAAGGCCAAATAAAGTAGTTTCGCTTTCACAGTGATTCACACACCGTCTATACCACATGGTTGGTACACCGAGAATAAAGGGTACACCTTCTTTCTGTGCGTGAACATCTGGGCCGCGTTATGCAAATCTTCCCACCATGTGGGGGCGTGTTAGAGCAAGTTTTAAGGGGGGGTGTAGGACGAGTCTTAACTTTTATCAAGTTTACTTTCTAGATTGTCTTTATGCACCAAGAGCTTGTAACACTCCAAAGAGAAAGGGAAAAATGAAAACGCATCATGTGACCCCTTTAATAAAGGGCAGTTTGGCAGCCCTTTTTTTGTTCCTGATTTGTGTAATGATGAAGATGAACACTGCTGGAACAGATGTGAGTGTTTAGTGCGTGGCAATGTGATGAGTGTATGAAAAGTCACGTGAGTTTAAACTTAGTTACATTTGTGATGGATTTACACTGTCATGGTGTATGCATTTACATTGACACCAAGGTTGTACTTGTACCAGATCATCTCATATTTCCACTTGCCTTTGTTAGAATTGTATTTGCAACCATGTCACAGTCAAACTGGGGAGTCAAAGTTAAAGATTTCATGCAGTCAATTAATTCTCTTGTGTCACCAGCTTCCCAATGAAGAGGAGCCAGAGGAGGGAGCTCAGGTGGCCAGTGATGCTCCGCCCCCTTACAGTAGCATCACAGCTGACAGCACAGGTACTGTATGTAAAATCTTTTTATTTTTCCTGTGTTTTCCTTTTTAATTATTCTGGGTTGTATTTTAAAGGTTAATATTGAATTTAAATGAACATGGAAATCATTGTGCACAACATTTTTTTTTATTTGTTTGTTCAAACCATATTATGAGATAGCAATCAACATTTTTTTTCCACTCTTCTCAGCATATTTTGATTACAAAGATGATGCAGCATTTCCCAAGCCCCCATCTTACAACGTAGCCACATCTCTACCCTCGTACGATGAGGCAGAGCGAACCAAAGCAGAGGCGACTGTCCCACTCGTCTCAGGCCGAGTAAGTATCGCAAATCTCAGCCACTAATTCCAACCTGGCTTGAACCCGTTACGATATAGTTGTATATTTATTTTTGTAACTTTAGTATCCCAGTGCTAGCAGAAATTTTAGGATGAGACTCATGTGATGTCAAAATTTTAACTTTTGTTGTTTAAAAGTCAGCAAAAAATCTAGGGGTGCTCCGATCACGATCTGCCGATCGTTAATGCGCATCTCGTCAGTAAAGCCGGTTCTCTAATCAGCGGTTAATTCCATCAGGTGCGTGATTTCACATAGAGCAGCTGTTACTACACAGAGCCGTTGTTAACTGAGAAAATGCGCCAAAAAACGCTGAAAATGAAGTGGATTTGCGCATCTTCTCTATTAACAACGGCTCTGTGTAGTAACAGCTGCTCTATGTGAAATCACGCACCTGATGGAATTAACCCCTGATTAGAGAACCGGCTTGACGAGATGCGCATAACGATCGGCCGATCGTGATCGGAGCACCCCTAAAAAAATCCAGAGAAATGTCACTTCCTAGTACTTTTTATGTTGACTGATTTAAGAACTTGTTCTGCCTTATGGTACTTTCACACAAGCACTTTTAATAGACACTGGGGTTCATTTGATGGCAGAGTTCGGTTTGTTTCCCAAACTTGGGTGTGCACCCGTGAGCTGTGCATGAGTCCAGTTTTAAAAGCTGGTCTGGGGTACGGGTTATGGGAACCTGAGTGCATGAATCTGCCTCCTTCCAGCAGAAATTGAATCATGTGTAATTAGGACTGCAGCTAACAAGTTTGACAATTAAACTAATCTGTTCGTTATTTCTTTAACCATCAAAAATCTTGATCAAAAGAGAAAAAAAAAAAGAAAGAAAAATCCATAATTTACTAAATAGTTATTCCACATCCTGCCCATTGTTGTCCTCAAAATGATGTGTAATTTGAAAGCAGTAAAAAGAAATCTAGTGAATTTACACTATGGGATACATTTTATAGTGAATGTTAGAAAGGCATTGTGCAAATAAAGATTGCAAAAAGAAGTTAAAATATAAGATGTTGGCTTACTATTTGAAAGTAAAAGTAAAAATTGCTGAATTAAAATGATAAAGAAAAACAAAAGCAAGCAAACAAAATCTTAACTGTCTGACCTCCCTATATGCAAATTACGAAAGCTGCATATGTCCCCAGAAACACCAAGGGAACCCTCTTGCTCTCAAGGATTTATTAATTTTAGTACATTTTTTAATTCGGCCAGCCGTTATGAAAACCGCTTATCCCATTTCTTCTACATATAAATCAGTCAAATCATGTAATGTGAATGTTATACAGTCTCTTACTCGAGACAAAATAAAAAACTAGTTGAATGAAGCTGCGGAAGAGACAAAATTTCTCAAACACTTTCCATAAGTGTGATTTGAGATGGAGTGAACACGGACAAATGGAATGGAATTCAATGAGAGCGCCCGGGTAATTCTCAGTCTGACAGAAATCGCCCCAAAAAGGGGTGGTATTACACAAAATGTGACTCTGTGCTGAACTATTTAGAGGCATAACAAAAAATTTATTTGTCTGTCTGTCAATTTATTTAAATTTTTTCATCCCTCAGCAATGAAACGGGCCATTCAATCAGATTTGAGCTAAGATCACATGTCTGGATCAGCTAGAATGGTGGCGCTGTTTCGAAAATCACTGTAAACAAACAAGCACCGAAGAAGAGCATCCTGCAAGTCAGAAGAGAGTGGATGATGAGTTCTTGTTGGTATCTGAGGACAGATTCATTCTCATTTTCTTAATATAATTAATTTTAATTCTACAATGCATCATGTGATCTGATCTCAGCATGTCCTAGGGGTAGTAATCTTTAATAATTCAGAGGGCTGCGATGTGATGATAAAATGATTATTAGTTTGGTCTCCCTAGGCAAACACAGCTTAGGCTGCACTGCATAATAGAGCATAAAATCATTTCCTTTGAGTTCAACTCCAGCAGAATACGACGGGGTTTCTTTTTCACCATTATCATCTGCACCATAACGCCTGTCTATTTTTTATTTATTTTTTTATATTTTTTTTACTCATTAATGTGTTTTAAAATGTAGCAAAGTACAATACTTCAAACTAAATATATTTGAGTCAAAGTAAAATAAGTACACAAAACAAAGTACACAAAGCTACTCAATTACACTAACACAAGTAAATGTAATTCATTACTTTCCATCTTTGAATATAAATACATTAATAAGTACATTTTCAAGTGTAGCTTGATGCTAATTGTGCTTTTAAGTAATTTTTACGATGCATTCTTTTAAGCATTATAAAAAATAAGCATTACCAAACTTTGTTTTAATTTAATGCTGTATATTGAGCAGCGGACAATGTTTAATCCATATATGAGATACATATCTGAGGAAAAATGCATTGTTGGTCCGCGCCACCTAGCGTGCAGGCGTGAATTAGCAGAAGGGGATCACTCGTTTCGTGCTTGGTGTGAATACACCGTTCGTCAGCGATTCGCCTCACTTTTCTGCATTGCATTCAGTGTGAAACGGCCTTAAGTCATGCAATATTCCTGCAGCAGCTCACTTTACATCCTCTGCTGTTTTCCAGATGTGCTTTTCCCATAAAATTTAACAGAATCCATAGACAGCATGGGGACGGGTAAACAATCCTAGTATAGTTGAGACCAAGCAATCAAAGCAAGTGTGAAAGCACCATGAAGCTACATGTCTACCAAGTCTGCTCTTAAAGTGTTGCTTTATTGTTACTTTAGTGTTTTTGGTTTATGTTTCTGTGAATTATATGAGGCCCAATGCATCCATTCACACTTTCTCCTACCATTATCAAATTCTCGTTTTTCTCATTTAAAGGGGTCAAGGCATGATTCTGATCCTCTGTCTGAAATTATTTGTTTTTTAAAGAGCAGGTTTATTAGGAAATGCAACTGTAATTGTTGACTAACATCATTGCATAGGAAATAGTATCAATGACCCCTGCTTTTGCATGATCACGATCTATATAAAACCACTATTAACAGACAAACCAATGTTTGTCAAATTGTTTATGATGTATTGGTTTGCGATGCAGCTGCTGTCAGATCCAATACAGTTGGCTGCTTCATCTTTCCACAAAAAGTGGCTTTTTCAAACTCTCTATTACTGTGCTTCATTTGCATAATATGCAGTCAAATGCTCCAAACAAACATCCTGTACTCCTCCTGACACCCTCCACTTGTTCCTTATGCTGGGGTCCTTCTGGGGTCTGTACTTCCTTTTTTTCTCTTGACTGGAGTAGCTCAAGCACATTGAAGATGGGATTTCTCATGTAATGACCCCTTTAATCGACCCCACGGTTGTTGTGTTTTAACCTCGCTTCCCTCTTTCTGTCTCTGTTACACATTTAGAGTTGATGGGCTCTCTGTGTCTGTATATTTTCCTGCAGGATGATGACTTTGTGGCCAGAGATGACTTTGAGGATGCTGACCAGCTGCAGATAGGCAATGACGGCATTTTCATGTTGACATGTTTCAGTAAGTGTTTTCAGGAATTCAGTTTTTTTACAGTTTTTGCATGCCCGTGTTCCTTTATGTCCTTCCCGTCAAGCAGGACTTTCCAAACATAAAGTATGAATGTTACCAAACAAATAAATCATAAAATCAGATATTTAGATATGAAAATCTCTTTTTCCTCAGTGGCATTCCTCTTCAACTGGATTGGCTTCTTTCTGTCATTCTGCCTCACAACCTCAGCGGCTGGGCGATATGGCGCCATATCTGGGTTTGGTCTGTCCATCATCAAATGGATTCTCATCGTACGGGTACGCTCCCACCTAGACATCCGCAGCTAATCTGACACATTATGATTTATTTAGATAACATATCAACTGGTTAACCATTTTGGCTTGGCTGGGTTAGTGAGAACATTCCAGACGCACATTACCCCACATTAGTAATCACCACAACTGCTCAAATCTGACTAAATGATTCGAACATGCTGTCATGTAATGTAATGTGTTTTCTTCAAGACATTACAAGCCCGGACACGATCGGTGCTTTATCCGTGCATCTCTTTCTCACTCTTCCTCTCTCTTTTCATTCCCAGTTTTCTGCTTATTTCCCTGGGTACTTTGAGGGACAGTACTGGTTATGGTGGGTGTTCCTGGTGCTCGGTACGTATCACAACTGAAGTTCCCTGAGTGAAATGTTTCACTTGTCAAACAGGTTTATGATCCGTCTAAGTAGATTCTTAAGCATTAGTTTGATGTTTATCTAGTACAATGGCATTCTTAATTTTAAGCGCATCGTATGCATGAATAACATTGTATGTTGTCGGCCCAGTTAGAAATAAGAGCACTGAAATGAATTTGTATGACCTGCAGGCTTCCTGCTCTTCCTCAGAGGCTTTATTAACTATGCCAAGATCCGAAAAATGGCAGACTCTGTTTCTACTCTTCCACGGACCAGAGTTCTCTTCATCTATTAAAGGTTGATATTTCTGAGCCTCTTCTATATGAATACAAAGCTATTTTGTGTTTATTAAATGAAGCTCTAAAGCGTAATTGTCTCCAGGTTTGCCTTCAATTGATGATTATGATCATATAATGATTCCCTTGTGAGCTTAATGTTTTAAAAAATGAATATTTAAAAATGTATGCAAGGTTACATTAAAAGCCCACTATCAACAACCTCTTTTCAGGATACAATGAATTATATTATTCAGCCTAAAATAAAAAAAAAAGTCCTCTAACATTCAACTGCTTTTATTTCCAGCAATATATCTTAACATGTAAATATTAGTATTAGCGTAGTTAAACAACTTAGACAAACTGAAAAGGTTACTCAGGCTTTTTTAACGAACTGAAATGGAATAATGAGGCATTGAACAAACCGGGGGTTAATATCAAAAGTTGAGTTGAGTATTTTATGTGGCCACCAGCTGCTTTTAAGTACCACAGTGCATCCCATCCTCAGGGGCAAAAGATGCATTATTGGCAGACCTGGAATGGATTTAAAACCAATCACTTGTTCCTGTGTTAATAACAAATGGCAAACAGAGTGTGATCTATATACATTGAATAAACTCCGTCAACTCTGGCCTGTTTGTTTTAAAAAGACATTTCTGTCAATTTTCCAACTGAAGGGACCAGATTATTTATTGAAATAGAATTTAGCTGTAGAATAAGTCATTCCAGGATGACGCGCAAGTTTTTAATACAGGGAGAAGATCCTCCGGCATGTTCTCTCTGCCAAAACCTGTTAACCCTAAAGCATGTTTTAACCCTGTGAGAGTTAGCCAAAAACAGTTTTAGCAAGAATTAATTGTAAAAACCTAATATAATTCAGCCCTACATTTTTCACACCATGAACTCATCCTCATGGACTGAACAAGATTTGCCCCTCTCTTCCGCCGAGACACCTGCATTTGGGGGTGGGGGGGTGTGTGTGTGCCATTTAATGGCACATGCCATATAGGTTAAATACAGCAATGACCATAAAGAAAAAAAGAAGCAAGCATGCGTTTTGGAACAGCTATGGAAGAGTTTATAATTATGACTGTCCAGCAAAAAAATGAACACATGAATAATGCTTTTTTTTTTTTTTTTTTTCTCAATCTGCTCTAGTCACTTGCTGGAACTGAAAACACATTCACAGGCCTGCATTGAGCCGTTGAACCAGCAGTGAAAATATATCTACGAGAAAAAAAAAATCCTTCCGTCTGTTATCTACTCATCGAAAAGGAAGACCACAGAATTCCAGAGCGATGGAGGAAGAGCGTTTTTTCCACCCTCTGCTTTTGAAAAAGCAGGTTGGGAGCCAGATAACAAGATACTGTTTTTACGTTTCTTAATGTAAAGTAGTGGATGCTAACTGTCCCACACCATTAGTGGTTTGATGTCAAGTGCTATTTGCTCTTTTCAAGTCTGTAATGTATTAAAAAAGCCTTATGTATGAGATGTTGTTTATAGTAAAGGCATGCACTGTCCTCCCTGTTAACCAGTAGGGGGAAGTCTTGCGTTTTGATCTGTGTCTCCGTATCTCATTCAGTGAAGCAACCAGTCACTGCTGGTCTCCATTCATGAAGAGCTTTTCTCTTTGTGAATGGCAGTGTGAAATGAAGTGAATCTAAAACGGACGATGCTTTTCTTCTATTCTCTTCTACTGTTTCTCTCTTGCTCCCTACATGACCTGAAATTAAAGTTGCTGTTTTTAAGTTATCAGTTTTGATGTTTCATTGGCCATGTAGATTTTCGAGTGGCTTATTAATAGCATTAATAACTTCAAATCATTGAATATTTGTAAAAGGATCTAGAAGGTACATGAATGGGGTCATTAGCTAATTAGTTTCTTTGCACTCAACATTTGGCCTCATGTTTGAGTACTTGCAACTTTTTAATTGAAGGAAACGTTAATATTTGCAGTTGAACGTTTCTTCTTTTATACAACGCGGCTGATGGCACTGCACATTTTTCCGTCCTTTGAATATACATTAAGCCGGATGCCTCTCCCTCACCTTGTGCAGTGGCCGTGATAGGGGCCTGTTTGATCTCTCGCTGTCTAATCATGCATGATTTTGCCGTGGCTTGTCTGCTCTTGTCACCTTGGGTCTCGTCCATGACACAGGAAGTTAGTCTTTTGTGTTCAGTTTTTCATGCAGCTTTGCGGTCGCCCTTTGAATTCCAGCGGCTGTGCACATGCATTTGCTTGTGAATAAGATACTGCTATTAAACGTCTCTGGCGTTCAACGACTACTGGAAAAGTGCATCTTTCTCGTAAGGGTGCAGTATATATATATATAAGAAATTTGAGTAAACATTATTAGCAGTTACACTTTATACAGAATAATATAATATAAAATAATAAAATACTTTTAAAACCACATGAGGATAATATCAATACAAATAAATGTTTCTAAGCACCTGTTACTTGCATTTTCAACTAGATTTTTGATTTTGATTTCTTGCGCTCTTAAGTGTCTTTGACCGTTTTTCTAACAGCAAAAGCCTTTGAGAAAGAATCATCTGTTACTGAAGGGTTGTTTTCGACTGTTAGCCCTTCCTGAAGTCGTTGAACCAATAAAACTAGTCTGACCTGATTTCATTGGTTGGATGTAGAGGGAAAATATTCATGTCAACAAGGGCAAATTTCTGTTGTGGTTGCGGCTGGAATCTATCGACGGGCAATATATCATGTCAGTGAAATGAAAGTAATGAATCATATGGAATGTAAAATATTAAACAGAAGGGTTTTGCCCATCTAATAGCTCCTGAGCTCAGTGCAGTTGTGTGTATGTGAGTGTGGGTTTGAGGAGCAGGCACAGGCTGTCTCCTGTTATTGCCTGTTTGTGCCGTCCATTCGAGGTGTGAAACCAGCAGCTCTCTTTCCTCCTTCTGGTGTGACTTCCTGGGGGAAGCGCACAGCATTTAATAACCTAACACTCTCCTACCACCGACAATCATCTCCGCAAACGCAAACACATTCATGCTCTGGAGACCTAAATATATCCAGGATGGCTTTCCAAGAAGGGGACCAGAGTCCTTTTTGAATACGGAGGGAGGTGGAGTGTGACTGTGACAGACGAGTGGGGGAAAAGTTGATATTTGTTCATGTTAATCTGATCATACATTCTACAAAATAGGTTCCAAAAGGAGGTTTTTGCAGGAATGCCATAGAAGAGCCATTTTGGGTTCCCCAATGAACTTATTTTCTAGTATTAACTTTAATATATAAGCAATATTTTGTTATAATTGTAAAGCTTCAGACATTGTCATTTTAATAATTATTTATATCTATTTAGTTTACAAGAGGTTTTTTTTTTTTTTTGTACTTAAACTAAACCAAAAATATACAGTGGACAAGATATAAAATAAGTTTAGTTTATATCTCTTTTTCTAAGGTAACTAATAACCATGGTGCAATGGAAATATTAACCTTTTTTTATTTTAGCGTGTACCATAACAATACAGTGGGGGAATTTTTTTTTAAGACCGGTATTACAACAAAACAATGTCTGAAAAACTGCACTCCCATAGAGCATATTAAAAATAAAATCATGGTGTTACCATGCTTCATGTGATGGTATCAGATGGTGATAGCGTGGATGGTACTAAATGATCACCATATTTACCATCTTATTCACAATAGTACAAGGAGTTTGTAAAACACATACACACACACACACAAACATTCCATTACCATGGTACATATCCAACCAATATAAGACGGTACTGCCATTGTACATGTGGTACTACCAATGTTTTTTTTTTTCTTTTGGGTGGGGGGTGGGGTAATGTACCATAGACGTACCATGCTTCCATGAAGTACCCTATTATCATCTGATCCCATCATTTAACCCATAATACAGTGGGGGAAAGCCACTCTTTTGTACGGTGAAGTCGTCCTGTACCCTCAACAGAAGCATGATGGTTCCTCCTCCGTGCTTGACTGTAGGGATGGTGTTCTTGGGGTCATAGTCAGCATTTCTCTCCCTCCAAACTGGCAAGTTGAGTTAAAGCCAAAAAGCTACATTTTGGTCTCATCTGACCACAGCATTTTCTCTCAAGCCTTCTCTGAATCATTTAGCTGTTATTTGGCCAACTTTCGACGGGCCTGTACATGTGCTTTCTTGAGCAGAGGAACCTTGCAGGCGCTGCAGGATTTCAGTCCATTGCGGCGTAGTGTTACCAATGGTTTGCTCGGTGACTGTGGTTCCAACTGCCTTAAGATTATTAACAAACTCCTCCCGTGTAGTTTAGGGCTGACCCCTCACCTTCCTCATGATCATCCTTACCCCATGAAGCAACATCTTGTCGGAGCTCCAGACTGAGACCGATTGATGGTTGTTTTGTATCTCTTCCATTTTCAGATAATCACACCAACAGTTGCTTCTTGCTGATGGTCTTGTAGCCCATTCAAGCCTTGCGCAGATCTGCAGTCTTGTCTCTGACATCCTCTGACAGCTCTTTGGTCTTGTCCATGGTGCTGGGAGAGGTTGGAATGGAAGATACAGATTGTGTACAGGTGTCTTAAACACCTAACGAGCTGACATGAAGAGTAACTCAAAGTGTCTGGACTAATCTGTGTTCCACATGGGCACAGAACCAATCTGTGGGAGACAGAATTCTTGCTGGTTGGTAACGGATCAAACACTTTTTTCACTCACTGAAATGCAACATTTATATAATGTGTGTTTTTCTGGATTTTTTTGGTTGATATTATGTCGCCATCCATTAAAATTAACCTACCATAAAAATCACAGCCCTCTCATTTCTTTGTATGTGGGCAAACTTACAAAATCAGAAGGGAATCAAATAAATATTTCCCCCACTCTATTGTGGGTTCAATGATGGGATCAGATGATAATAACGGTACTTTATGGAAGGACCATCTTATATCTGTTGCATATGTACCATGGTCACAATTTTTTTTTTTTTTTTTTTTGTAAATAAGATGATAAATTTGGTGATCATTTAGTACCATCCACGCCATCACCATCTGATACCATCACATGAACCATGGTAACACCATGATTATATTTTATTATTTTATTTTTAACATGCTCTGTGGCAGTGCAGTTTTTCAGACATTGTTTTGTTGCAATACCAGTCTTTACACATGTGGTTATTTACATATGACTTGTAAATACTATGATATATGGTAATCATCCAGTACAATGGTATAAATACCATTCTGGTACCTTGCAATACCATCAAATGTGCCATGGTGAGAACATGGATTTTAGAATATGTATCATAGTTATACCATCATTTTTTTTTCATACCACGGTTGTACCTTTTTAGGGACATGTGTAAATAGCATATATAATATGGTAATCACCCAATACTATGGGATGGATCAAAGTACCATGCTATTACCATCTGATACAATGGCTGTACCATGATACCGTCTCAGCACTTAGTAAAGGTGGGGGCGGGGGGCTTTAGTCACTTATGACTCATACAGCCCCCTCTCCATACACACACATTTGGCATAGATGTTCTGATGGTGTGTGTGTGTCTGTGTCTCTGCCTCAGTGCTGATAAAGTCAATCGAACGGCGCAAGGACTCTCGCTGACTGGTTACCGCCGGCAGTGACGGCCGAGCGATTGGTGACTCATCGACGGCTGCTGTATTCTGCTCACACTTGCTTTCTGCACCTTTCTCTCATCGCTCTGTTTATGAACGCCGTTCAGGATTTCTGTATTTTTGCTCATCTTATATCACCTGTCTTCTGTTCTGGCAATCAGCAACCATCATATAAACGGTCTATAGGTCAGTGTTTCCTAACCTTTTTGGTTTTATGAGGCCCCACAGCCCCATCAAGAAAGCTCAAGAACCTCTTCATCAACACTGAACCAGAAATGTGCAACTTTCGAGTCATATTCTACAGGAAATCATATGACATAATTTTTTTTTATGAAAATAACCATATATGTGTCCCAAATTGGGTTGTAAACACTATACACTAAGCACTATGTACTCTATTGTCTAGTGAATGAAGTTTATATGGTTATTTTGTCATCCAGCATTGGAATATGATCAAATCTATTACAATATATCAACAAAAGGTGTAGTAGTATATCATTGGTTCACTTTTTAATAAAAAAAATAATAATAATAATAAAAATACAGGGCAACTATCACTAAGTGAATGAGAAATTAAAACAGAATTAAAAAGTTGTATACATATTTATGCTGTGGAATTTAAATACCATAGAAGCAAGTCTGAAATTCACTGTAATGTATATACATTTTTATATTTCACCCAAAGTTTTTTATGTGAAGATATTTTACGCCAAATAATATTTCAACTGTTTTGTTCATTAAAGTCATTGTGGTTCCAAACATCATTGGACCCAACTGACTTTTAGTGTATGGATATATATTTGAACATATTTTACTTAGATTTTCAAAGGTAAAAAAAAGATTTGCTAATAATTTTTGGGATGAGCTTTCCCTTTTACAAAACATTTGAAAAATGATACCCCTAGATGGGAATCGGTTCTATGGAGCAGTAATCATGCAGCGATGCAAGAGATGCTGAAATGTTGGCCAGCCATATTACCCAGCTATCTACATCCACATTTCATTTTTTTATGAATGAGGTGAGACAGCGAAGGCTGGGATGTTGCGATTGGCTGTAGAGGACTCATTCAACCATCCGCCCTCCAAACACTCACACAGAAAGAGCGAGGAGACGTCATGCTACGCTTCCGCAGTGCATCAAGGGAATCAGACTGCCTCTGACTCATGCTGGAGAAACTGAGAGAAAGAGAGAGTGGGGAGGGCTCGCTCTTCATTCTGATTTTCTCCTCTTTCTCGATCGTTGCTCCTGAAGCCCAGTGATGTAATACAGGTGACCTATTCGTCACAGACCACCCCCGCTTCTCCCTGGCAGCCGATTGGCTGAGCGCTTGTATGAATGGGCCGCTCTGTTCCCTGTTGGGAGGGGGTTTGGGTGGAGAGAGGCAGAAGCACGTCACTCGTTCATTGAGAGAAAAAAAAAGGAAGTGGAGAAAAAAGTCTGCTGGCTTCCTTGGCAGCAGCTCTGAATAGAACTTAAATGAGTTTGCGTGCTGATCTCACTCTTTGTCACACATGTAGGCAGTGTGTGCATAAAGGTGACAGCAAGCGAGCGTTTTTATTCTGTGTGTGTGCTGGTGGATATACATCATTAACTACTGCATGGTCATTCATTACAGACAATGAGAATGGAATAGCTATTGTTTCATGATTATTGCATTGTAATTAAAGACACTTGCATTAACACAACTATTAAGTGGACCGTATACAGAAGCAGAACTGAACCATGTCTACAGTGTAATGAGAAACAAACCTTGTACATTTGTAATGTCAGATGTGATTTAAATAGCTAAATATATTTTTGTTCTGCTCTGCTCTTATTCTGTTCTACTTAGCTTTCTTATGTACTGTTGTTATTTCAATCTGTTCATTTTCTATTATTTTCTTCCATACTATTTCTATTGTGTTCTATTTTGCTCCCTTTCTTTTCTATTCAGTTGAATTTTCATCCTATGATTTTCTTTTTCTCCTTCCATTGTGATCGATTCTACTTTTTTTGTATTCCATTTGTGTTCTATTCTGCTCATACCTTGTTCAGTTATACATCTATTCTGTTCTGTTCAGTTCAGTTCTATACTGTTCATTCTACTCTGTTCCAATTCATTTCCAGCTATTTCCATTGCTTTTTTCTGGTCCTGCTGTATTCTGTTTCTGTTCTATTGTGTTCTCTTCTAATCTGCTCACACTCTTTTCTGCCATATTCAAATTTATTTCTATTCTATTCTGTTTTGTTCTATTTAGCTCTGTTCTGTATACCATTCCTATTCCATTCTATTCTGCTCCTGTGTTCTGTTTCTATTCCATTCTGTTCTGTTATATTCTATATATCTTATCCAATGACCTTTTTCTGCTCAAATTCAGCTCTACTCTACTATCATGTTCTACCAGATTCGTATTTTGTTCTATTCTGCTAATATTCTCTATTATGTTCTACACAGATTTGTTCTATACTTATTGTCTGTTCTTCTTTTTTATTCAATTATGTTTCTGTTATGTTCTGCTTCTTTTTGTTTGGCTTGTTTTTATTCTATTCTATTCTATTCAATTCTGTTCACTTGAGATGCCAAGAAGGATCTAGTTGTTCAGTTGCTAACATAAGGCTATGTATTGGATTTTTGTGAATGACTTCATACTGTGTATCTGAGTGTATCAGTTGTGTGTGTTAGGCTGGAGGAATGTGTTTGCGTGTGCAGACCCTGGCCGTCTCTCTGCCTTGATCCTGAATGAGTCACTGCTGCAGTACTCTGTGGGAGGGGCTAAGGTTGGATCCCCTGCTGCAAACCCAGTTAAACATACTCGCATGCATGATTTCTCTCTCTCTCTCACACACACACACACACACTGCTTGCTGTCACATCCGGCCCTCAGGTCTACAGTGTGGCCTATAATTAGCCGCCTGCACAACTTATGGCCTCAGAATGATCTAACCAAATGCTTCAGAATACCATTCCACTGAGACAAAGAAAGAGAAAGATGGTTGGAAAGAAAAAGAAGGAAGAATAGATGCTGGGCTGGAATCTCTAATGAGTAAACCTAGAATGTTACTGCTGCCTCCCAGAATCACTCACTGGTGTGTGTTTTCTGACTGTCCTCCCAAACTACTCCCAAACAAAATGTGTTTTTGTGAGTTCGTGGTGGGAGAAGAGGCCCCTCTCTGCCTTTCCAAAGCTATTAAATGTTCAAAAACTGCAGAGCGGCCCAACAAACAAAGCAATTTCAAGGAACCTCCGGTGACTACGATTACATCTGACCTGAGGTGGATTTGTCCTGCACAAATGTTTCACATAATTATTAGAGAATTCTCACATCCTACAATTTAAAATGCTTATTTATAGTGAGCTATTATAAATTATTTCAGTTTTTTCCAGGAAGCAGTTTATATAGTATTTAATACAGTTTTGGCGCTCAATATGCAATGGTATCCTGCTTTTAACTGGGATTTTTAAGGTCACACTAATATCCCTCAACTCATCATGTCTGTATCACTGTTTGCTGTTGTGTGGAATCTCTTCCCGGGATGGACAGTGAGTCATACGCTCCCCCACTGCTGTTCCTCTCTGCCAGGAGTGGAGTCTCCATGGAATCACTTATTCTTGCCTGACTAACCCATCTCTGGTTGGGTCTTCATGCCTCCACAGGAGTCTTCAATGCATCATCTTGAACATATTACACCCAGACATAGAAAATAAAATTCAGTTTCCTTATGAATGCAATGTGTATCGTAATATTAGGTCGTGTTTTCTTGGAGGTCAGATACAACTACTAGTAGCACCAAATGGAATCTGATTTCAAATATTTTTTCATTGTTCTCAATCAGGTGGTCCCACCCCAAATACGCATTATTAGCTGACCACATATGTTCATTGACATGACGGACCGCTAAAATAAACAAAGTGTTGTTTTCTAAGTCTATGTGCTTCCTTACTGTTGTCTATTCACATTATCCGGGACAAAAGTTTGTCAGCATAAAAAAACGTCATTGTACAATATGAAACGAACCATGTTTTTGTTTTGTTTTATGAGATAGTAATCATGGCTTGTGTTCAAAGCAAATTAATTTATAAAACATAAGTTTTACTTGAATTGGCGCTAATGATGACGTCTGTTTGCACAAAGTTAAAATTATTTCTCTGCCCTCTACTCGATCCGTAAACACGCAAGATGAACTGAGCAACTTTATATCCGAACACATCTAAATATCAATATATCAACTCCAGCACAGGAATAACTAATCAGCAAGCAGGAAAAACAGAGGGCTGTTTACTTAACATTAGTATTCTCTCTCTTCTACGGCAAACTGGCCTCCAGCTGCAATCGCATATGGAACCTATAGATCTTGTTTTGCAGAATGCATTCCTTTGTAATGACATCCTGACCAGAGACTGTATCATCCTCTAAGAGGCCAAAGCAACCGACCCTGAGAATCTGATGGAGTTTTGCATTCCCCTTTAACAGTGGCAAAGTTTTTTATAAAAGAGTTGCAGGTAGGACTTAGTAGTTAACTTAATCTAGCAAGACAGCTCAAGGCAAAGGGCACAGTATTCTCAGTAGGGGACATAACCCTGTTATATGAACCATTACACAAGGATCCTGATCACTGCCTAATGGGTTAAGTCTGAAACTGGATGTGGTAACTCTGGTAGCTTAAACTGTCAAAATGCATTGTGGGAAGAGGTCATTCGTGCTTGTTATTATGACAGCAGCACATTTAACCAAGGTGATAGCAGAGTGAGAAAGGTATTACAGCCTGACCCTAGTCCTGTTTGAGCATTGCATCACGTCCCATAAAAGCACTGACAGGTTACATAAATACCATGAAATGCAATGAAACCTTTTTTCTTAACCACTTAACTTTTATCAGGCGAAAATGAATTATTACTATTTGAACACATGAAGGCTGTATGTGTCTCCATATCTATTGTCTTTGATTCCATCAATGTTGTAGTGTACTCCTAAAAGCTGTCAAAAAAAAAAAAGAAACCTCCTATAACTATAGAATAACCTCACTCCTAGAGTACCTCAACACATTTTCCATGTCTTCTTAATCAAACACAACAGATTCAACTCATCAGCTCTGTAGGCTGCATTTACACTTGATGCCAAAGACTATAACCAGTTTTTTGTTTTGTTTTTGATGATCAGCTTATGTGACCTATGTCCGATATCTGCATTTACATTAATTAAGTTGGCAAAGCAACCAATGATAGACATACTGACACAGAAACAGGGATGCCAGGTCTGCAAAATAAAATTAGCCCAATTGCTAATCAAGGCTAGCAAAAAACCCACCATTAAGAATCGTGTTCATGGGAAGAGAACGCTTTAACCCAAAGACTAAAAAATAATGTGTGTCAACAGTGTAAAAGTAGCCCAACTCCATGGGAAAACTGCGAACTTGGCAACACTGCTTGGAAAAGTCAGTTGCCACTGTCATTTCTTCAATCATAGACGACTTGCATTGACAGAGACAGTTGGAATTGGATCACTTAAAATATGTAGGTAAATGTGGCCATAGAGACTTCCAAGACCTGAAATGAGTGTGTCAGACAAAGAAGAAATGCAAAATGTGCAGTGTTGGGGTACTCAAGGAACATGGTTGGGAACCACTGCTATAGAAAATATGATAACACATGGAAGAAACACAGGGATTCAACTAACTACTGCATGGCCTGCATAGGCAGCAAAATCAAAATAAACAATCAAAAAAGTTCTCCACAAGGAGACTCAACTCACAATTGATTCCTATTATAAAGAATATGTGACACTTTAAAATTTGGCGAACAGGGCTGCAAATAAGTTTTCCTCAGCTTTTGTCCGGAAAATTATAGATATATCCATAATGACAAAAGTGACTGAAAGAAATTACGATACTCAGCACTTGACCTGGTTGCCCAAAGATATTCCCATCTTCACTTAAAGGGTAAAACTGCTGTGCAGAAATGGGTCTATTCTTTACCGTGAGGTGTGGTGGCGGGGGTGGAGGAGGTGGTGTGAAACAGAAGAAACGGAAGGGGTGATGCGGAGAGCAGTGAAGGAGGGGTTGGGAGCTGAGGGGGGGGGGGGGGTAATGAAGGTGTAATTTGGGAACCATCTGTAAAACGCCTGCAGGGCTTCCTCTCTAAAACCTCCCCCTCCGGAGGGACGCAGGTGCTGAAGGCGGAGTAGGGGAACAGGGGAGTGGAGGAGGAGAGGAAGGGGGAAGTGAGAAAGAAAGGTAGTGGTAATTGTAGTTAGCCAGCTTGCGTAAATGCCATCAGCTCTTGAATTCAAATTTTTGGGAGTCTATGTGACGTGGATGGGTCAAGGGGTGTGAACTTAAGGCTTATGGATGCACCAACTTGATTGCACCGTTCACACCTGCAGGTCTTCCTTCCTTCGCTTAATGCTCTTAGGCTTTTAAGCTCAATTTAAAATGGACTGTAATGGTTGAAAATAAAGGCCAATCACAAGGCAACCGCTTAACAAAACATGAAAGGGGTGGATGACTTTGTGTGGAGCTTTGTTCCCCTTTTTTTGGCAAGCGCAGCTAGTGGGCTATTGAGATTCTAGTGTGGAGATTGGTGTGTTCGACACTTTGGAGTACGTGGGCAATAGTCGGACGCACACTGTCCTCGGTAGCATAAATTGCAACATGATACTGAGCCTCATTAGTCATGGAATTGTTCTGACGTTATGATTTTTGTAGATGTACAAATACGATTACCCTAGCACGTCAGATGTACACGTTGCCTCCTGAACTTGACAGTGTTAACAGAGTGTGACAGCTGTAGTTATAGACTAAAAAAAGCTTGGACTTTCCAATTCATTTTACAGTTGCAGTGTTCATTCTCGCATGCTGCTTGTGCTTTTTCCCTTCCATCTTACCCTCAGTCTCGCTTTCCCTCTCTTCTCCTTTCCTACTACTCAGAATACATTTAGATTAATACTAGCTCATGTCAATGTCCGTACCACCCCTGAGAGGACACCTTTGTTGGGAGGTGAGCATTAGGGTTCAGTGGTTTTTGGAAACTGGTCTGAGTTGACACAAGCATCTCATTGTGGTTCTCTTTGAGTTTCCACAACGTTCAAAAAGCTCTGGTGTGTTTCAGGTTGAAGACAAATGGGGCCGTTGCCTTCAAAGATTATCTAAATTGTGTCATTAGTAACTACCTGAGCTTGTTTGGTGGAACCCATTCTTGGTGGAGTGAGGTGTAAGGAAGTCTGCTGCTGGTGGTTAGACTCATTCTTTAATTAGTTCAGCCCTCTCTTCAATCAATCTCTCCCTCTCTTTCTTTGGACAGAGTGGGCATGGCTGAGGCTCCTTCATGCTTTGAAATCCTCTAGTCAAGCGTGCTGGCTCTCGCCACCGTAATGGGTTTAAGAGGCTCTCCTGAGCCGCCATGGCTTCCTGCAGAAATGGCTCCTTCCTGCTGGCTCAATTCTTGTCGGGGAATGTGGCAGGTGGCTGGGCTGTGCCTGCTTCTTTGTCTTTTCTTTTTTTTTCTCCCCTCCACCCCTCCTTTTCTTCTCTCTCTTTTTCCCTTGAGCAAGAATGAATGAGGCATTTAACCCCTTCAGCCTTGTCTGTATTGTTGGCACTTCCTGGTGACTTTGTGTTGTTTGTGTGGAGTGGCCTTACATGTGCAATGTTCCATGCTAGAGTCAAGTCTGTTTACAGCACAGCAGAATAGTGATGATTAACAGTCTGAGGTGGATTTTAACAGCAGTACTACATAAATAAAGCTTTTCAAGAAGTGCGTTGAGGGCAACAGCACCTACACAGGTGAACCTACACATCAGTAAAGTAGGGGCACAATATTTTTTTGCATTACCCATCTCAAAACAAACTTTCGAGCATGTTGAAAGTTGCTCATGCAAAGTTGCTTGTTTCTTTCCAAGCAGAGCTCTAACGGTGCTCATCAGAACGACCGGCAGATTTCCTCTAATCTGGCATACCGCACATTCCCAATTTCCCACACTGATCCGCCACCCTTCCATTCGGCTCAGCTGTGCTTCCAGCAGGACCTCAAGGCTCTATCCTGAACATGCTGCTGTTAGTACAGAAAGAGGAAAAGAAAACAAGCTTTTACATGTGACCATACAATAAAAACGCGCAGTGAAAAAGAACTAGTTCAAATGTTTCATAACGGAACCAATATTTCAGTTTCCTACATTTAAAAAAAATTAAATGTGCAGTTGTAATCTTAAAGAGTGGCTATTCCGGATACTGTTGTTTGTGTGGGATAATGTATTTGGATTTTTTTTTACTTGAATAAAACTATTCCAGTAAGATGTTACCAGATGAATCATTTTTGTTATACAGTAAAACACTACAGTCAGCTTTATTTTCTTTTTCTTTTTTTACCATAATTTTATTTCACATCATCCTCAGAGATATATCTAGAATCTTCATAATCTTTGCACTTGCTCTCCAAAGCTAAACAAGTCTTTGTGAAGTCCCAGGAGCAGCTCAGCTCGGCTCTATGAGGGCATCCTCTCTTGTTTCTCGACTCTGAAGGTATGTTGTTGTTTTGAACTCTGTCTTCACGCCTTGACTGTCACACTCCACCGAGGCTCGATAGGATGAAAACAAAAGGAGAACCTTGGTGATGGAGGTGCTGGTGGCTTTAAGGAACAAACTAAACCCCCTTTACCTGAAAGCGATGCCAGCAATATGTAAAACCAGCTAATTTAGCAACTCTTTGGAAGTAGCAGATTGGATAAAAATGACAACATATCCTCACTACCTTTAGCATCATTTGTCAGTGTGCAATGTACTCTACTGCATTCAATGAGAAACCTTTGCTGTCAATACACAGACGTATGGGAATTTTTTTCACGAAATTGTTTATTGGGGATAATATTTTCATTACATTGTCTTTCTCACCATCTCACCGTCTATTTCCCCTCACCCATGCCCTAAAGGTCCACATCTAGTTGCTGTGGTGTTTATTGCTGCTTGTTCAGGTGGAGTGACAGGATTGTAGTCCACAGTTTAACCTGAGGCACATAATTACAGCTTTTGATGGTGAAATAGCAGATCTGAGATCAGTTTGCACTGTTGTTCTTTAGCTTGATTGATGACCCAGTTGGATGTGGGAACATTACTGTCCAGAACACAGATTTAGGAGTAGAGGGAAGGGAATGTTGCAGTTTGACTCTTTTTCAAGATTTCAGAATTGCCAGGGGTTTTTTTTATTCTAAGAAGGAATTTTAATTAAATTGGCCATGTGACTTGCATTAGAATTAAAACAGGAATCATTCAGGAAGTGCATTTTGTATTGAACAGTTCAGTTCTGTATGGTTCACAGCCCTGGAATCTGACAGTGTTTGTGCCGGGGTTTATCAGGTGAGAAGCCTTGCACAGATGACACAAGTCTGCTAGTCTTCGTTCCACACACTCCCACACACTCATACAACTCACTGCCCACTTGATCAGATGGCAAATATGCAGCACCGGAAGGACAGGAACACTCTATCAGCATGCTATCTTAGCTCCTGTTTACCCTGCCTGCCCTTATCTGTCACATGAGGGCCATTCGGTCACATAAACATGTTCCTGGACTAGTGAATCATGGGACAGATGTGAGCACAACATAAAAAGCAACTTGCATCATACTTTTAAACTTTAAAATGCATATAAAAACAAATGCACAACAATTAAGAATGTAGAATTATTTTATTAATTCTCACTTAATTAATTCTCTAACACTCTAACACACAAGAACTGCATAAATACTTAGTTCACACACACACACACACACACACACACCTGTTTGTTTTTGTGAAAAGTGGGGACATCCCATAGGCGTAATGGTTTTTATAATGTAGAAACTGTATATTCTATCGCCCTTCACCAACCCTAACCCTAACCCTAACCCTCACAGGAAACTTTGTGCATTTTTACTTTCTCAAAAAAACTCATTCTGTATGATTTATAAGCGTTTTCAAAAATGGAGACATGGGTTATGTCCTCATAAGTCACCCTCTCCTTGTAATACCTGTGTCATACCCATGTCATTATACAGAGTTGTGTCCTGATTAGAGCTGTAATAGGGCCTTAAAAGTTAGGCCCGACAGGACCCGAGCCCTACAGGTTTCGGCCCGAGCCCGACAAGTATATTTTGATTGACAGCTTTTTTAAAGCCCGAACCCGTTTACAGCCCGACATTATTCAAATGTGCGCACGCACACAGCTCTTTTGCCTTTTGTCAACAATGAGTAATTAATTCATGTTTTAACACAATTTACTCATAACTAACGTAGACTAGACCACTTGGAAGTTGGAATAAAGAAATAAAATAAGTCCTCTGTGACATCGTAACACTATAAATAGACCAACGCACCAATAAAAACGAGTCATTTAAAAAAAAAAAATTAAATTAAGATAAATTTTAAATTAGGATGGGTATTTGGCAATAACGAAATTAAGATAAAGACTCCGCCGGATTTGCTTTATTTAATAAAAGAATAATGCCAACATTCGCGTAAATACTCTGTCAACATTATGCATTTAAGACTCGATGAATATTTAGTTATCATTTGAAAAACCTTTACTCACAGAGATTAGTCTAGGTCTACATGTTTTTGTGGAGGAAAATGATTGAATCCAGTGTAGATGTCCTCAGCGCATTCCTGCGCTCACTGATGGTGCGTCATTATTCACTCATTATTCTCATTATAGACACGGTCAAAACTTTTCCACACCTCAGACTTTGCTTTAGTTGCTGGTGCAACCAAAACGTAATTACCAGAGGCAAGCCTCCGTTACACCTGCTCAGCATTCATTTTCGCATCTTTCTCGCGCTAATCGAAACACATCACATGACCGCTCGTTTACCTCACAAACCGGAGCGCAAGCCCGAGCCCGGCCCGAGCCCGTGTAAGATGATAGAAATTAAGCCTGAACCCGACCGAACAGGTCCCATCGGGTTCGGGCAAAGATCTTCAGCTCTAGTCCTGATATGTCACAAAAACATGCCCCCACACACACACAAACATATCCACAAACATTCAGTTTTTTATGGGGACATTTAAAAGGAGTAATGGTGTTTATACTGTAGAAACAGATTTCTTTTTATCTCTTTACCCTAAACCTACCCCTTAAGATTTTCCAAAAACATAAAAAAAAAATTCCCCACAACCCTTATGAAAAATAGGTTTATTAAAGTGTGCTATTAGTATAATTCTTTTAAACTAAATATAGGAGAGTATGCTTTTAGTTTACTTTCTATGTATTTCTCAGAAATGGGCTTTATTTACTTCTCAGAAATATACTTAGAATGACATTTAAGTATGTCTGACTTATACTTAAATAGCTATACTTGCGCTCCTAGAATCCGTGTTTTCATTGTTATACAATAGAGGGCACTAGTACACATCTTCTGCACAGAATTTCCAAAAAAAAAGAAATATCAGATACTAACACATGTAATCTAACACGATCATCTGGCATGAAACAGCATCAAAACTGTAACGTTATGGAATAAAATGTTGAACGATGAAGAGGTAATAATTACAGTCAAGCTTTCAGGTGTTGATCGACTCCATCTATGTTTTGATTTTCATTCTGAATACAATTTAAAGTCTTTTTTCAGCTTTTTGTTCAAAATGTTATTTGTTTATTCTTTTTATGAAACCCACATTAAAGTGTTATTAAAGTGTGATACCTTGTTCTTTCAGATATTCATATAACAAAATATATAAAAATTAAAGCCTAAATAGGGACAAAGTAGTATACTTAAAGTATGATGTAAAGTTCACTTAAAGAAAACTTATGAGTATACTTGCAGTATAACACTACTAGTATACACACACACAGTCATTAGGTGTATTCCAGTTGACAGGGTCCCTAGTACACACTGTTCTCTGCTCTCTACTCCATAAACAGGAAACCAGTTCAAGTGGGCTTCACTGACTACAAGGTCATGCAGATCACATATCATACATAAATATAGTCATTTACTTTACTTTCAAATGTAAAATACACATACAATACATATTCAGAACTCACAATGTGTATCTAATAAATATGGTCAACACATATGTGTATACTTGTATGACTATTGCAGCTATTATTAACGGATTTGAAGCTGTACTGTAACCGTCATGCAATATGACAATACATTTTGATTTGGTTAACTATGTGCATATCTGTTCTTAATCCATGGTATCAATAATTGATTTCTATCTCATCTCATGTGCTTTCTTTCCCAAGTGCAGCTGCATAGTAAACACAGGTAAATTAAGTAACATAAATATGACACTTTTACTTTGTAATACCTATTCAGGAGAGTATGCAAATGTAATAGTCATCACCATAACCATTCATAAATACTCTAGTTTGTATAACAGTAATAATAAAGTTGATCAATACTGTACTCAAATGAATGGACAAACTGGTCTTTTTGGGCAGGACAAGTGATATTTTTAAATAGTTTAGTTTGGTGTGTCAGCTGCTCACTTGCAAACACAGGTAACTGATCCAACACAAAATATATTTCTTTATGTACGTAATCATGCAGGAATAATTAAACATGAACATCTGGTATTAGTATCCAAAAATTGATTCTAATACACAATGAATAATACGATACAAATCTCTGTTATATTGCTCTTTTATTGAAATGAAAGGCTTACCATGCGTCATCTTGGAAATAAAGCTTTGTGTCAAGTCCATACCATATGTAGTCAGCGTTATTTCTGTGAATAAGTTATGATGTGTATATTTTTAATGTTCTGTTTGAGCAACATCTATTTCAGACTCTCCAAGATCACACAAATATGCCGTAATATGTTACGTATGTTAAATGAATAATGAATTTAACAAACGTTAAATCATCTCCTGCTTCAGAATGAACTGTCAACAAAATCATTGTTGAAACATTTGCGATTAGTGTACGAATAAAAACACTGTACGAATAAAAACACTATCACAAAATTGCATAAACAGTGAATAACTGTACAAGATGAATGAAGTTATGTGTGTAAAAAAAAGCCTAAATCTTTATTCAGATTTCAGAATGAGTACTTTGTGATTTGTAATACCCTCACCAAAAAGTAGTATACTTCAAGTTTATTTTATTAAGTATACTTTTCAAGTATACTTTATGTAGCTTTAAGTATACACATTTCAGTGTTCTAGTAGTATACTTGTAAGTGTACTGTTTCAATACTCCTTGGGACTAAATTGGCCCACTTTATAGTATATAAAAGTATACTTTTAAGTATATGTTAAGTATAACAGTAGCAAACTTTGAGGACACAACTAGTTTACCTCTATGTTTGTAGTTTGTACAGCAATTATACTAAAAGTGAACTTATAGGTATACTGATAGTTTACTAATTAAATAATTTGTACACTTTGAAGTATAGTCTCAGTAAACTAGTCAGTAAAGTCTAGTAGTTTTATACTGCAAGTATACTCATAAGTTTTCTTTAAGTGAACTTTACATCATACTTTAAGATTACTACTATGTCCCTATTTCGGTTTTAATTTGTAAATATTTTGTTATGAATATCTGAACATACAAAACATCAAAAGATAAACAGGGTATCTGCTTGTTAACAAAAAACATTTTGTTCTAGCTTCATGCATTCTTATAATCTCAACAATTTTTATTTCATAAAAAAAAGAAAAATAAATAAAGAACGTTCTGAACAAAAAGCTTAAAAAAAGACTATGAATTGGATTCAGAATGATAATCAAAATGTAGATGGAGTCCATCAACACCCCAAAGCTTGACTGTAATTATTACCTCTTCATCATTAATTTTTTTCAATAACGTTAGTTTTGATGCTGTTTCATGTCAGATGATCGTGTTAGATTACATGTGTTAGTATCTGTTGTTTCTTTTTCTTCTTCATTTGTGTTTTTTTGGAAATTCTGTGCAGAAGATGTGTACTAGCGCCCTCTATTGTATAACAATGAAAACACGGATTCTAGGAGCGCAAGTATAGCTCAAATATATTTAAGCCTTGTATAAGTCAAGTATACTTAAATTATATTTTAAGTATATTTCTGAGAAGTACATAAAAAGTAAACTAAAAGCATACTTTCCTATTTTTAGTTTAAAAGAAGTAAACCAATAGAACACTTGAATTAACTTCTTTTTTGTAAAGGTAGCCTACATATGTTGAGGATCTCGTTTTTCTGATGTTCACATTCATCTGACGTTATTCTGTAATGTATATGAACATAACTTTAACAAGCAGGGGAAATTCCTGACATTAAACAAAGAACCATTTACTTTCTTAGGACGTTTGCATTATACAAATGTACAGGGATACTTTAGGGATACCTTACTTCTTAGGTGACGTTTTCTTATTAAAATAGTAGGATTTCCTACAATAGAACGATTGGAAATACTTCCGAATACCAATATGGCGGTGTGGTGACTTCACTTTTATGACGTTATAAACAAATCTAGTTCTCTATTATAGATCAGTGGTTTGGACAGTTAGTTCTTTGAAAATAATGACAGTTGTTCCCCCTCCAATTCCTATCAAGTGATGCATCGAAGTCAGCGCCCTTCAAACTGAATATATTTTTGCTTGCTTTGTTTTTGGAATCTCTGTTCTGAGAGGTTTATTAAATATGTTCCATTATTCCATTATTCCAAATATGGAAATGTATTAATGACTGGTTTTGAACATATGACCACACAAAAGGTGGTCGGGTATTGTACGCTCTCCTCCTTTTTCTCTGCACTCAAGCAGCTGTAACATTTATAATGTTTTGCAAGCAATCATTATTCGTGTTCTGCATTCGGATGTAAGAATTAACATAAGAGTCTTCATTTTCTCCCAACATCTGAGCTGCTAAAGATGCTGTGGATTGCTTTCATTTTTCAAGGTAATGCACCTCAAAATCTACCTAAATATGTGTATCATTCCATAATACTTTGTGAATGCCATGTCGTTATAGTGCTTAGCGTTTTTTACTGTATTTGTGTGCATACATTAAGTATATTTTAACTGATCAGCGCTGCACTTGTGAGATTAGATTGTGCCATTCATAGTACGAGATTCATTCGGTAGCGTAGTCGTGCAACTTGCTCAATAGATCTGCGCCGATGACAGGTCCCAATTTCAGTGTATTTGGCTTCCCTTATGTACGGCTAAACACCGGTTCCCACACTCTCAGTTATGTTGCATCTTCCAGCTGTTTATTGCTGTAGCTATGCAATGCAGGGAGACGTACTGCATTCGCGACACCCTCTTCTGGATGTGGGCCGGGAATATGCAGCTTATTTGCATTTAAAGCCATAGACTCCAAAACAGCTCTCTTTTTTTTTAGACACACCCCAAAAATGACATTTTTCAGCTGTTATAATAAATTATTTGTTGGGTATTTTGGGCTGAAAGTTCATAGACACATTCTGGGGACACCCAAGACCAATATTACATCTTATAAAAAGAAGCGATTTAAGGAAATGGAATATGCTTTCCGTCACTAAACAACCAATATTTCATCTGCCAAAATGTAAATGTTGCCATTAGACCAATTATCTAAATCATCACTCAGCTTCTGGATCCTTCATTAAAAAATGTGGACGTTAAACATGTGGAGTATAGTCTTTATTGTGTCTTTCAACAGGACACTTCTCAGAATCTGTTCAGTCGCTTCATCCCATCTACAGGGCAGTGGGTTGTGGTTAGCTGATGAACTTCCAATGAAAAACAGACCTGGTGGCAAATCAAAACATCCTCCACAGAATTAAACACATTAGGACAGGAATAAACAATCTGCTCCGATGACCAGGAATAACTGTCTGGGCTCGACACACTGATTGAAAGCAAAGATATTGCCGCATTGGCATCATAAAAACAGGTTTTTTAATTTTTTATTCAGAGGAAGAGGGTTTTAAGGAGTTCAGGAAGGATAGAGGGAACAGAGTGGTCGGCGGTGTCATTCGTAAGCTCAAACTCTGCATGTTTCCTTATGAATGACAAGGGCCCAAGTGTAACTATCAGTAAATAAAAAGTTGCTGTAAAATTAACTACAAGACAGGTCCAACAGGAATCCCTGGTGGCACTTCCTGCCTCTCGGAGGCCATAAACAAGCCTTAAACAAGCCAAGCTGGCTCCAGCTCATATCCCGCGGCAACATGCTGGGATCATGGTGGCCCCCGTTGCCTGCCTTCTCTGTTGGGGGCCAGGACACTGGGACAACATGGAAGAGACCACCGGAACCAAAGGAAGCTGTTTATGCCCTATGTTAATGTTGACTTTTTAGAGAATAACACAGTGGTGGCTGGCATGAATGTTGAGTTTACTTTGACTTATTTAAGTAAGAACTCTGTGCGGATGAATATGTATATTTTATAACAGTTATCCAAATGTCCTTTGATAGCCATCCATATTGGGCCCCAGATAATCTCAGAAGCTGGGAATGTCATTATGTTGAGTGCTGAGTCTTATTGTAAAACAATTTCTGTTAAGCCATAAAAGCCATTTTGTGTGTCCTAAACCTCAGCTGAGTTTTATGGCATTGGCGTCAGTAGAAAATGGCTCTTGACAGACCAGTAGGGGGGAAGTGTTGATTGGGGCTTGACCCCAAGTTTCTCCCACCTATCCAACACTAACTAACCCTGTCTACTGCCTCTACATAATTGACTGGAGTGCCCCAGCAACGTTCACTTGAGTTATGGTCAACTGACAAGACTGTAGACTGAGCTACATCAAATAACAAACAAACCCAGCACAAAAAAGAGCTGCTTTCAACAGCCACTCCTGCGCTCCTGCTGTCAGAACAAAGCAGGCCAGCATCGGAGCATTATTGCTTTGCATGGCTTCTTTGCAAAGTTGTCCAAAGCCTCCTTAAACATTTTGTTTTTTCCTAGACCATTTGGTCAGTTGCTTGTTGGGAATGGCCCAACCAAAATCTCTGTGTGTCATAATATGTTTTATACTTTTAGTTGGTCTCATAATTACATATCCATTTAAATGTTAACTGTTATAATAACTTGCTATTGGGAAAATGGCCTGTAGTGAAAAATAAATATGCTAAAATGTAATTAAAATACATTTATTACATGCAAAGTATACTACAAATACATGTACATATTTATGTACTTAATAATAATACCCTGCAATTGTACTTTTGGTGTACTAAATTGCACATATATATATATTATTTAAATTCAACAAATTTATTTTAGCTACATTTAAATAAACCCATTTTGCTGAAAATATGTTTATTTAAATGTAGCTAAAATAAATTGATTGCAATAGTATAATTTTTTTCAGTGTGGTGTACTTATTAAAGTCTGCCAAACTGGAAATAAGTATTTGGTTGTGCTATTATTCAAAGAACATATGATCCTCATCAATAGAGCAAAACATTAAAACACATTTTAGGTTCAGTATTAAAGTAGTACTCCAAATAAAGTTTTAAATTAAAAAACTTAAATAAAGTGTTTTAATATTTAAGATCAATTAATCTCCAGTGATATGTCAGTAAATGTGTTAATAGATTTAAACTACATTTAGTAAATGTACTTTAAACATATTACTCTTTTACTAGGGAAGATACTTTTCTGAAAATTTTTGACAAACTCAGATTATTAAAACATTAATTTAATAATTTAATAATTAAGACAGAATAGAATTTAGAATATATTAAGACATTTATGATTATTGGTCAAATGCATACTGTCAGGGTCTTGGCAAGGGAGGAACTCAGGTGCAGACAGGGATTCTCAAACAAAGGGTTTATTACAAAAAGGGGAAACAAAAACCCACGAGGGGGAAAACACGGAGCAAGGTAAAGACTAAATAACTAAAACAGGACTGGACTGACAAGATAAACAAGGACTCTAAATACTAACTATAAACAAACACTCACGGTAATACAAACACTTCTTAAGGAACAATCACAATCACAGGTACAGCACAATCTCACACACGATCACATAAGTAGAACACATCTGAGAAACACAATGAACCGCCGCAGGACAGAGCACACTAGGAGATCTAAATAGGGGGAACAATTAAGACACGACAGGTGTTACAGATAGAACAATCACGACACGACTAGGATAACAAGGGGGGCGGGGCAAGGGAACGAGACAGCACAAGCACATGGCCCAAAGACAAGGCCATGCGCTTGTACACAAAACACGGGTCTGTCATGATCCTGCCTCAAGACTAGGAAAAATCAAGGACACGAGGGCAGAATCATGACAGAACCCCTCCCTTAAGGAGCGGCTTCCAGACGCTCCTCAAGGGAACATCAAATACGGGACACGACTGACATGACAGACTGGGACACAGACACAAACCAACAGGACATGACAAATAACAACAAAGGCAAACATGAGTACACAACGGCAGGGTTGGGGTGACAAATAAAAAAAAACAAACAGGGAAGGGGAGGGGGCGGGACCACAAAGTTCATGGGGGACAGACCAGGGCGGGTGGGTGGGGTAGGAATCCTAGGAGGACAGGACGAAGGCTGACGACGGGGGGTACGGGCAGGTCTGGGTGGTGAGGGGCGGGGAGGGTTCTCGGGATAACTGACAGGAGCAGACACAGGACGCGGGGCAACACTTACGGGACGCGGGGCAACATCAACAGGACGAGGGGCGACTACATCAACAGGACGAGGGGCGACTACATCTACAGGACGAGGGGCGACTACATCTACAGGGCACGGGGAGACAGCAGGACACGGGGATACAACATCTACTGGACACGGGGCCACATCAACGGGACACGGGGCCACATCAACGGGACACGGGGAGACAACGGCTGGACACTTAGGACTTCTGGGCACAGGGTCAGGGGACAAAACAGGACTGACGGGGACTTCTAAAATTTGGACAAGACGGGACAAATAATCAGAAAAAGCTTTAGCAGCTAGGATAATAGGCAGCTCCTTATGGGATGAGACCGACTGTACAAGAGTCTTTGCTGCAGAGTCGGCCGCGGCTCTCTCCTCCGCTCTCACGACTGCAGCTCTCTTCTTTGCCGGCTCGGGCACGCTCACTGTTGCTGGCTCGGGCACGCTCACCGCTGCTGGCTCGGGCACGCCCACCGCTGCTGGCTCGGGCACGCCAGCTCTCTCCGCTGCTGGCACGGGCACGTCAGCGCTCACCGCTGCTGGCACGGGCACGCCAGCTCTCTCCGCTGCTGGCACGGGCACGCCAGCGCTCACCGCTGCTGGCTCAGGCACGCTCACCGCTGCTGACTCGGGAGGAGACAGGGTCACAGGACCGGCAGGCCCCTTCTTCTTCCTCTTCCTCCTCGGGCGCGGTGCAGAGGCTACAGCTGGGTCAGAGGCGGGTTGGGGGAGTTTGGTCTCGGACAGGGCAGACTAGGACGCCGAAGACTCTGAAGCCGACTCCCATGAAAACCGTCTCCCTCGTTTCATGGGGAGACTGCTGGCTGAGGAGGGCACCTCAGGACTCTGGGAGGGGCTTGCCTGACCCCCCAGGGTTGCCACGGCCAGGACACGACCCTCCGGGATCGCCGGCAGCTGGGTAGGTGGGGACCTCTGGGGCTCCTCCTCTCGCCCGCTCACTCCGGAACGACCTCCCCTGGTCCCCCGGAACACCACAAGGCGAGAGCCCTCAAAACAATCTCGCTGGCTGGCTGATGCCATCCAGCATTGCCTCCTGTCTGCTGAGTTCCTTGGTGGTCGGTTCATTCTGTCAGGGTCTTGGCAAGGGAGGAACTCAGGTGCAGACAGGGATTCTCAAACAAAGGGTTTATTACAAAAAGGGGAAACAAAAACCCACGAGGGGGAAAACACGGAGCAAGGTAAAGACTAAATAACTAAAACAGGACTGGACTGACAAGATAAACAAGGACTCTAAATACTAACTATAAACAAACACTCACGGTAATACAAACACTTCTTAAGGAACAATCACAATCACAGGTACAGCACAATCTCACACACAATCACATAAGTAGAACACATCTGAGAAACACAATGAACCGCCGCAGGACAGAGCACACTAGGAGATCTAAATAGGGGGAACAATTAAGACACGACAGGTGTTACAGATAGAACAATCACGACACGACTAGGATAACAAGGGGGGCGGGGCAAGGGAACGAGACAACACAAGCACATGGCCCAAAGACAAGGCCATGCGCTTGTACACAAAACACGGGTCTGTCATGATCCTGCCTCAAGACTAGGAAAAATCAAGGACACGAGGGCAGAATCATGACACATACAGTATGTGATCTATATATATATATATATATATATATATATATATATATATATATTACAAAATTAAATGTTGTTCACAAGTTGTTTTAGTGATATCTTCCTCCAATTGAAAATGTCATATTTTTAAATAAATAAATGCAGTTGTGTTCAAAATTATTCATAGCCATTTGTAAATATGATCCAAGAGGGAGAGAGATTTTTGCTCTCCCTCTCTGACATTGTTTTCATGTCAAAATGTTTGATTATGCTTTATTTTTAGGTGTCCTTGAGACAGTTGTATGATGTAGTTGTACAATTACATACTGAGTAATATTAATGAACAGCATGCATTTACTATATGTTTAGGGTAAGTTGCATGTAACTTAACTATAAGTACATGTAACGTGTAACAAGGCTCCTAAAATATTTATTGAATTTCATGAGAAAATTTTATAATTTGAAAGCTGAGACATGCTTGTTTTTGTGAAAAGTGTGTTCATCCCATAGGTGTGATTGTTTTATACTGTACAAACTGTATATTCTATGGCCCTACACCAACCCTAATCCTCACAGGAAACCTTGTACATTTTTACTTTCTCCAAAAAATTAATTCTGTATGATTTATAAGTGTTTTGAAAAATGGGGACATGGGTTATGTTCTCGTAAGTCACCCTCTCCTTATAAGACCTGTGTACATGCAGTTTCATATTTACTATGGCCAGAGCAGTTTCCTGTTGCTGCTTTGAATACTGTGTGAGTGTATGTTGGAAAGCATTTCAATCACAGTATTTACATTGTGACCATATCAATATTCCAAAATTCCCTTCGCAATCATCTGTGACTCGGACTATGGGGTTATGGACGGTCTGTAAGCTGTGCTCAAGCACAAGAGTCTTCCCTCAGATCTCCTGTTTCAGAAATGTTCCACCTCCATCTTTTTTTCTTCTCTTTTTTTTTCCCCCTGCAGTTGTTTTCCTAAACACCGGATTTTCATTTGGAGTTTGGGAGGGAGCGGTGCTGACAGTATTTATAGCCTGGTGTTCTAACCAAAATTATCAGTGTACCACAAAATAACTTCCTCAGTCCTGGCCACAAAATAACAGGATGCCTTCAATTGTGCGTATTTATTAATTTTAGCAAAGGATTGCTAGTTTTATAAATAGCAACGCTCCTGCGGCCCTCCAGAAGTCGGCTGTATAAACATCCTCTCTTGTCCTCCTCCTCTTCAGTGGGTGCTTGAAACTGAAAGACACTCGTCCTTCCCATGGCGTCTGGCCTCTATTAAGACTCCATTTTATCAGGTCAGAGGTGAGAGGTCAGAGGTCACAGTATGTTAATAGCTTACCTGGGGGGTCTTTTCTGCTCGACTGGTCATCAGCACCTTGTACAGGAAACTCCAGTAAACTAAGCCTCGGCTTCCTTCGAATGCGTTATGGGGTGTTCTCACTGACAGCGATTTGCCTTGACAAAGTGAACAGAAGTCTTTAGTGGATTAGCTGCGATTTTTGTTACAGACCTATCGGACAGTTTTATGTAGCAACAGAAACACTTTATGTGCTAATTAATACAGCAGTTGCATGTGCACAAATTAAGTTTTATTCAATAACATTTAAAAGCAATAAAGTGGTTTTATCAAAATGTTAAAACTGATTTCTCTTCTAAAGAAAATGGCATCTTCTTTTTACTTCGATACTGTGCTTTTCAAGTGTCTGTACTTTGCCGGAGTATTTTTAATTTGAGAAACCTTTACTTTTGTTTTTACACTACATTCCAAAGCATAATATCGTACTTTTCACTCCACTACGTTCCTTAAAAACATGTCGTTCCTCATTATTTTGAACTGGAGAAATCGTCATCCACCTCAAGATAACGATTCATGAACGAGCTGATTCTATTCAGTAAATCTGTTCAATCGGTCTGCAAATAGCACTGAACAATTAATAAAATAAAAAAGAGTATAATATTGTTTAATAATCTATAATTATAATAAATAATGTGTCCTTTCTTTTTCTATAACTGCACAGGAAATGATTGCTAATCATTTATATTGTGTACATAGCCTTTGCAGCTGTCATGTGATGAATAAAATGAATGACTCAGACCAGAAGGTGAACTAATCAATTCTGTTTGCTGTACCAGAATGTTGTACCGCTGAGTAATATGTACAGGAAATATGATTGATCAGTTTACCTCCCGAGTCATTTTGTTCATGAATGA
This sequence comes from Carassius auratus, assembly GCF_003368295.1. Classification (NCBI taxonomy): domain Eukaryota; kingdom Metazoa; phylum Chordata; class Actinopteri; order Cypriniformes; family Cyprinidae; genus Carassius; species Carassius auratus. The sequence goes on from NC_039263.1 coordinate 5,296,459, forward strand.
AAGGATGTTGTGCATGTGCGGTCATAAAAATACATATAAATCATCCTCTGATACAACTCGTTTGTCCCGAGTCACATAAAGGATTCATTCAAAATAAATGATTCGTTCATGATTGATTCATCACTATTGTCAGTAGCATAGAATCACTGCTCCCCCTGAACTTCTTTTCAAATAAACAGCTTGCGAATTCGCTTGACCAACTTAAACATGAGCGAAATCCCAGTGAGGATCTTTTTTTGCCCTTGCGCAAAACTTCCAATTGCACAAATTCCTATAAGAATGACTGAACAATGGTAAATGTGACTACACCTTTACTGTGGACAAGCCTATACACTAAAACTGACCCAACCAGCCTTTTTTGCCAACTTTCTTTAACCCTCTGGCCCTCTTTGGTCACTTTTGACTGCGAAGAAGGTAAGTGTGACTCCTAAACGAAAAGGGTGAGAGCGCTAAACGTGTTGGTGATTCACTGGATTTTGTCCAGCCTTTTCCAGGAAGACCTGCACTTTGTTTACTCTGTTAACTAAACAGTGGCAGCTACTTAGCTACTCACTAACATGTATCTTTAACCTTCTAGCTGTGCCTCTCCATTATGAGTTGATACATATGAACTCATACTTTCAGTGTGAAGTGATGCATGGTAATATTTCATCTCAATTGATGAGCCTGCTTGATAAAGATGACACATATTAGGAAATTCATGAGCAGGACCAGCTGTGTTCCTCGTGCCTTTCATCGCACTGTAAGTGTCCTCCTCCTCCTTTGGTTTGCCTGGCGGGTTTCTCTAGTGCTGAACAGGGCCTCCAGCTCAATAAATCTCTGGGAGGACATTTCAGCACAAGGCTGAGTGTGTCTGCTCAGTGCAAATAAAATAGCAGAGCTTCCACCTGGTGAAGATGTTAGCATTGCAACATTTGATCAGATGTTCCCCTGCTATCGGATACAAATACTGTCATTTTATTTTACCAGGCCAATTATTTACAGTGGCAATATAAGCACACTGAAAAAAATGTATAACTATCTAAACATTCTTGAATCAAGATAAGTTAATTTGAGAAGCAAAATGACTTACAATATTAAGTCTCATTTCCTGAAAAAAAAAAAAAAAAAAAAAAAATCACCAAAAGAAAAAAAAAATCACCCATAATTTTAGTTCAAATGGAAAACATGATTATTATTTTAACCCCTATTGGCAGCTTGATATTTTATCTTTTTAAAAACATTAATTTTGCACTGCTTCCAAAAAGGAAATCCCAAGAGAAACCAAAACAATAAAAAATAAAAATAAAAACACTTTCAAGGTGCTAATGAATGCAGTAAATGACTGCAGATTAAGGGTGCGCCACTCAACCACATCAATGGTACTTCATAAAAATGACCTGAATTGGTGTGTGGCACAATTTATTTTATTATTTAAAATGACCATTTGGAAATGTGCATGCTTTTTAGAATATTTTTAATATTGACCCAGTTGCAATGTAGACAAAGAATTTGTGGTCAAATCTGACTAAGATATATATTTACAAAGGTCGATACAACATCTAACAATGTTCACTTCTCAGTAAATAACAGCTACAATGGGTTCATGTGAGCCTCATGCTTTAGGACTGCTTTTCATCAGCCGAGACTGAGCATTGTGTTAAAACAGAAGGAAGAATGGAACGGCTGCAACACTGGAACTGCTCGGGAGACGGTTTATCTTTCAGCAAAACAAACTCAAACACACTGGAGTGGTTCAAGAACAACAAGTTGAGTGTCCTGCACTGCTCCAGTCAAAGCTCAGATCTTCATCCAACTGAGAATCTGCAGAACTATTTGAAAACCGCAGTACTCAAGCATCATCAAGCAAAACTAAACAACTGGACCACATCTGCCTGGAGTCATGGGCCGAAACTACACCTGAGCAATTTATAAAATTGGTCCCTCAAAAGGTGATGGTTTACCACAAAGCATGGTGATTTATGCAAATATTAGATTGATTTCTTTTTTATTTTATTTAGTTATATCTTTATTTAAATTACAAAATGAACCTTCAGAAAATGCTTTTGAAAGCCACTAGTTATTAAATCCTGTAAAAAAACACGTGCTCTCTGAAATTCCAAACATGTTGTACTTTGTCAGCTAAAATATTCAGGTCAGGCAATTGGGCTACAGCTAAATGGGCTATTACATAAACTGTTGTCCATACATCTACAACAGCATGTTCACATTTCAGGGAGTGGTTTGTGTGTGTGTGTGTGTGTGTGTGTGTGTCAGAGCACTTGCCTGGTAGCACAACCATTTTGAGGCTTGCTGCTTTCAAGCCCTGAACTTGTTAATCCCAACTCTTTCCTGCTGTCAAGTTAACAAAAACAAACAGATAATTTATCTACGTGGCTGAGCACATGGAACCAAGCTCTGGGGGAGTGGTGCGCGTCACATTGACCTCATCTTCGGCGAGAAGCATTTGTTTGTCTCCCGCCGCTCGTCAACGAATGCGTTATTTATTCTGCAGAAAGAATGTTATACTCTCTAAGCCTGGCACAGCACATCAGTGAGGAATTCTGTCGGAGAGTCGAAGCCGCTGCCTGACATCATTTTATCAGCATGTTCATTCTGAGAGATTCCCCACACTGAAATAAATGAGCAGGTACTCAAGCTGGGTCAGGAGGTGGCTTTGGAAAATATAATTACTTCTTAATCATAAAAATAGAGATTGCAAGTTTTTTAACACATGGGTACTTAAAAAGTACATAATTCTTTCTATTTGCATCCCATCAGATGCCCCAGTAACTTCAAATCTATAATGAAAGCAGCCGCCTTAAAGGGATAGTTCACCCAAAAATGAAAATTACCCCATGATTAAGCCATCCTAGGTGTATATTACTTTCTTCCTTTAGATGAATACAATTGTAGTTATACTAAAAATGTCCTTCCCCCTTGAGTTTTATAATGACGGCAAATGGGAGTTGAGGTTTTGAAGTCCAAAGAAGTGCATCCATTCATCCATTATAAAAAGAGCTCCACATGGCTCACACCCAGATACAACACATTACAATTATCCAAATGGGATGGCACAAAGGCATGAACAATCTTCTCCATACCTTCAAAAGAGAGTATAGACTTCAATTTAGATATTGATCTCAGATGAAATAAAAAAAAAAAAAATAACTATTCTTAGCAACAGCATTAATCTTCCGGTCAAATTTAAGATCAGAGTCAAAAATTTTCTCAAAAAAGTTTCTCATGCTATATATATATATATATATATATATATATATATATATATATATATATATATATATATATATATATATATTTGTTTCCCCAAGGAAACATCCCTATCCAATCATAAACACCCTCTGCACACCCCCTTATTATTACCAGATAAAATCATCTCATCTTCATTCAACTGGAGATTGTTATTTGCCAACCAGCACTTAACCTCAGTCAAGCATTCATTTCATATAGGGACTGAAGTCAGATTTAAGCCCATCCACATACACAAAAATGAGAGTGAATCCCAAATTTCTCAAAAATAGAACCTAGCATACTGTATAAAGGGAAAATAAAATTTGTCCCAAAACAGAACCCTGGGGAACCCCACACACAAGAGGGTACAATAGTAGAAGAATAATTCCGAAACTAAACGTCCTGTCTTTCAAATAAGAAGAAAACCATTTCCGGGCTAAGCCCTGAATTCCAACCTGGTCCCTAAGACAATCAATAAGAATATTATGATCAACTTTATCAAATCTAACAGTTGTAAAACAAACACCTTGAGGGTGATTAAATCATGGGGTAATTTTCATTGTGGGTGAACTATCCCTTTAAATTCATCACTAATCAACATACCACAAAGAAAAAATGTATTACTTTGTGAATGTTTAAAAAGTTTCTACTATGAGGTATGAATGTAATCTGTCAATATCTGTCTTTATCATGTGATCCTTTTGAAACTGATAAGAGCCACAGCTCAAAATGTCTAATGTATAGGCTTCACAGAGTCTCCAAAAAGGTTTTAATGGGTAATTAATTTAGAAATCAAACCTGGATGGAACATTTAATAAAAGTAAAGTCATTTGCATTCTTTGTGTGGTGAAACTGTTGTTGAAGCTCTCTCTCTCTCTTACTTTTGGCTGCCCCCATTAAGAGTCACCACAGTGAATCATCCACATTTTTATTTGGCAAAGATTTTTACACTGGATAATTGCTGCAGAAGCTCAAGCAAAATATAACCTAGCAAAGCACCATCATGTGCAGACCAGTGCCATTTATACACATGCAATAATAAGTTCGTAATGCGTGGAGAGTTTTTTAGGGGTTCAAGCACGCAGTGCTGAAACCCTATTGTAATTGTTAGGATTTTTAGGGGTTCAAGCACGCAGTGCTGAAACCCTATTGTAATTGTTAGGATTTTTATTATTATTATTATTATTATTCTTCCGCCCTAGAACTGAACGTGCAGCCCAAACCGTAAGGCCTAGAGAGCTGAAATTTGGACAGATCGTAGAGCTCAATTTGGGGAGAACTTATCAAAGTCTCAGCCCAATCGGCCAAACGGGGGCGCTACAGCGCAAAAACCAAAAATTTTGGACATTTTTGGCCGTGAATCGTAAACCGTTAGCCATAAACTCAAAAACATGGCATCGTAGCAATCCTTGGGTTAGCCCGAACAAAAGTGCACGGCGCCTTTTTGGGGTCTGCGACGCACCGTTTTCTCGCAAAATCGAGCTATATCCGAAACCTACTTTTGCGAACTAGTCCTAGGATTTTCAAACAATCAGAACCAAACCACTTCAGAAATATTCCCTGGACACTCAATATCAATAATTATCAAAAAAAAGTTGAAATTTCAATTCTTACGCGAAACAGTACGCCAAAAAGTGTCTATGCTAACGTTGGCCAAATGCTATTTTAACTATAACTCTTGAACAGAATGAGATAACTTCACCAAACTTGGTACACATATGTATGAGCTCAATTTTGGGTCAAATAAAAAAAATTGCGCATCTCTGCCACTTGGGGGCGCAATAAGATAGAAAAAACACATAAATGGCTATAACTAGGCAACCGTTGGCTCGATCGACTTGAAAATTGGTATGCAGTGTCTTGGTCTGATGGGGCACAAGTACCTATGAGGACATTTGCATATCTAAAAAAAACATGGCCGCCATTGGCCAAACAAATTTAAGCACCTATTTGAAAGGGTTAACGGATGTTGATCGGAACGAAACTCGCTGGGTACGTTCGACTCATGAACCTTAAGGTCTGTAAGAATTTTGAAAGAAATCGGCCACTAGTTGGCGCTAACGAGTTTTATGGCTCTGTAATCACGTGGTGTTTTACCTATCAACACAATATGCATATCATTTGATAGATCTCCTCATAATGCACAACTTTGCCTCAAGAACCATTGCTGTCAATCAAATCGTTCAATTGTTATTAACAAATTTGTTAAAAACCTACTTTTGCGAACTAGTCCTAGGTTTTTTGTCCGATCAGAACCAAACCACTGCAGTAATATTCTGTGGACTCTCTAGATCAATAATTATTAAAAAAATGTTGAATTTTGTCCTTTGGTTAGCTGTTAAGGGATAATTTAGAAAAAGGGGTGTGGCCAAACATACTCCAAAGTCTATAAAACCTAAACGAAAACTCAAAACTTTATGAAACTCGGTGAGAACATGTAACAGGTGACTCTTAACAAGCTTGCAAAGTTTCATGGAGATCGAAGCATAGGTGGCGCTAAAACAGTACAACAGGTCTCAAAACACAATATTTAGATGGTAAATGGCCTCAAATTGTTTGAAAATGATCATATATTCACTCAAAAACACTAGATATTCATATCATATGATAGATCTCCTCATTCTGAACAACTTTGCCTTTGGGACCAATGTTGTCAATAAAGCTGTTAATTAAATATTCAAGATTATTTTAAAAAGTTACTTTGGCATACTAGTGAAAGGGTTTAAGATGAAAATCAATAAAACCACTGAAGTACAATTCTCTAGACTCTGAAGGTCAATAATTATCAAAAACATGTTGAACAATTGCATTTAGACAACTATAAACCAGTAATTTTATAATATGTTATTTGCATAGTGTACACAAAGGCCTATTAATACAAACAGAAAGCCCACAAATTATCAAAACTGTGTAAAATAACGCATGATTTCATTCTAAACAAGCATGCAAAATTTAAGAGAGATTGGGCAAAAAAAAAAATAACAACACTATAACATTTATGTTTAAAACACAGTGTTGTTTGAGTAAATACAATTTATAACCACTAGATGGCAGCGGAAGAACACTAATGGGCTCATTCAGTAAAGTTGAACAGTACTGTTGAAAGGATTCATGAATTCATGCCAACACATTAAAAAATGAACTTTTATAACATTTTAAATCTCATTGAGTCAATGTTTTCCATTTTGTTCATACAGATGTATCAGTTTTTACAATTTTGCCACATTATGATTACAGTTTAACCTGAAAATGACATCTAAACTCTAAAAAAGAGAAGACTTGCAATAAGTTTATTGTCACCTATCACTTATGTCAAATACCTATATCTGCAACAAAATGTGTGTCCATGTATATGTGTGTCTTTGTGTGTGTGTTTGTGTGTGCATATGCTTATAGAGTATACATATATTAGTCTAATCATTTGCTGTCAGTGTGTGTGTCTGTCTGTTAGCCTGTTCTCCATTTTGGATGTGTTTAAATGTCATCCAAACATCCAGGTTGGCTCTGACCACCTCAGAGGCCTTAATGTGCTTGAACCCCGGTAAAATGCTGCTTGCAGCTTTAATTATTATTATTATTATTATTTTTCCGCCTTAAAACTGAACGGGCAGCCCAAACCGTAAGGCCTAGAGAGCTGAAACTTGGTCAAAAGGTAGTAGTCTTGCTCGCTACTCAGGCGCAAAGATCCGGCCCAATCGGCCAGTGGGGGGCGCTACAGCGATCAAAAATGCGTTTTTGCTAATAGCTCCTAAACCGCTTGTGATAGAGCCAAAAATTTAACATTTCTGGAATCCGTGGGTCATGCGAAATTAAAAACGGTCACTCTGATTTGGGGTCTAGGAGGCTTCGTTTTTTCGCAAATTTGACGTATGTCCAAAACCTACTTTTGCGAACTAGTCCTAGGTTTTTCGCCCAATCTGAACCAAACCACTGCAGAAATGTTCTCTGTCCAGTGAATATCAATAATTATCAAAAAAAAGTAGAAATTTCGACTCACTGTCATAATGGGATGCCAAAACATTCGAAAGTCGAGGACCAATTTTACGCAACAGGCTATAACTCATTAATGAAATGAGATATCTTCACCAAACATGGTATACATATGTATGAGCTCAATCTTTGGTCAAATAAAAAAAATTGCGCATCTCTGCCACTTGGGGGCGCAATAAGATAGAAAAAACACATAAATGTCTATAACTAGGCAACCGTTGGCTCGATCGACTTGAAAATTGGTATGCAGTGTCTTGGTCTGAAGGGGCACAAGTACCTATGAGGACATTTGCATATCTCAAAAAACATGGCCGCCATTGGCCAAACAATTTTAAGCACCTATTTGAAAGGGTTAACGGATGTTGATCGGAACGAAACTCACTGGGTACGTTCGACTCATGAACCTTAAGGTCTGTAAGAATTTTGAAAGAAATCGGCCACTAGTTGGCGCTAACGAGTTTTATGGCTCTTTAATCACGTGGTGTTTCACATATCAACACAATATCCATATCATTTGATAGATCTCCTCATAATGCACAACTTTGCCTCAAGAACCATTGCTGTCAATCAAATCGTTCATTAATTATTCACAAATATGTTAAAAACCTACTTTTGCGAACTAGTCCTAGGTTTTTTGTCCGATCGGAACCAAACCACTGCAGTAATAATCTGTGGACTCTCTAGATCAATAATTATCAAAAAAATGTTGAATTTTGTACTTTGGTTAGCGTTAAAGGGGTAATTAAGAAAAGGGGTGTGGCCAAACATACCCCAAAGCCTATAAAACCTAAAGGAAAACTCAAAACTTTATGAAACTTGGTGAAAACATGTAACAGGTGACTCTTAACAAGCATGCAATGTTTCATGGAGATCGGACCATAGATGGCGCTATAACAGTTGAAAAAGCCTCAAAAACACACATTTTCAATAGAAAATGATCACAATTTGTAGGACATGTTCATACATTCAAACAAACACTATATCTTAATATCATATGATAGATCTCCTCATAATGCACAACTTCGCCTCAAGAACCATTGCTGTCAATCAAATCGTTCAATTGTTATTCACAAATATGTTAAAAAGCTACTTTTGCGAACTAGTCCTAGGTTTTTTGTCCGATCGGAACCAAACCACTGCAGTAATATTCTGTGGACTCTCTAGATCAATAATTATCAAAAAAATGTTGAATTTTGTACTTTGGTTAGCTGTAAAGGGGTAATTAAGAAAAGGGGTCTGGCCAAACATACCCCAAAGCCTATAAAACCTAAACGAAAACTCTAAACTTTATGAAAATTGGTGAAATCATGTAAAAGGTGACTCTTAACAAGCATGCAAAGTTTCATGGAGATCGGACTATAGGTGGCGCTATAACAGTAGAAAAGGTCTCAAAAGACAAGATTTATATGGTAAATGGCCTCAAATTGTTTGAAAATGCTCATATATTCACTCAAAAACACTAAATCTTCATATCATATGATAGATCTCCTCATTCTGAAAAACTTTGCCTCTGGGACCAATTTTGTCAATAAATCTGTTAATTAAATATTCAAGATTATTTTAAAAAGTTACTTTGGCAAAGTATTCCAAGGCTTTAAGCTGAAAATCAATAAAACCACTGAAGTACAATTCTGTAGACTCTGAAGGTCAATAATTATCAAAAACGTTGAGCAATTGCATTTGGACAACTATAAACCACTGATTTTATAATATGTTATTTGCATAGTGTACACAAAGGCCTATTAATACAAACAGAAAGCCCACAAATTATCAAAACTGTGTAAAATAATGCATAATTTCGTACTTAACAAGCATGCAAAATTTAAGAGAAATTGGGCAAAAAAAATAATACTATAACAGTTATTTTTAAAAACACTGTTGTTTGAGTAAATGCAATCTATAACCTCTAGATGGCAGCGGAAGACCACTAATGGGCTCATTCAGTTAAGTTAAACAGTACTGTTTTCATGAATTCAAGCAAAACATTAATAAATTAACTGTTATAACATTTTAAATCTCATTGAATTGATGTTTTCCATTTGGTTCATACAGATGTATCAGTTTTTACAATTTTGCCACATTATGATTACAGTTTAACCTGAAAATGACATCTAAACTCTTAAAAAGAGAAGACTTGCAATAAGTTTATTGTCACCTATCACTTATTTCAGATACCTATATCTGCAACAACATGTTTGTGCATGTATATGTGTGTGTGTGTGTGTGTGCATATGCTTATAGAGTATTAATATATTAGTTTAATCAGTGAATTTCAGTGTGTGTGTCTGTCTGTTAGCCTGTTCTCCATTTTGGATGTGTTTAACTGTCATCCATGCATCCAGCTTGGCTCAGACCACCTCAGATGCCTTAAATGCTTGAACCCCGTAAATGCTGCTTGCAGCTTTAATTTATTATTGAATTGTTTCAGGAATTTATATAAAGTTCCTTGGTTTAGTTTAGTTTACTAGTTTAGTTTAGTTTAGTTTAGTAGTTCTTAAAAAAAATGTATGAAATTAATTAGTTGCTATTAAATATTTTGATCAATTGACAACTTTATTGATATCATGATTTATTGTGGTAATTAATCAGTTTATTTTACATGTTTTGCTATCTATAGTTAACCCAATTTTGCAATTAGTACTGACCCCTGAAAACAGATAACAGATAAGTGCAACATTACCCCATACATTTTTTAAGAACCAGACATCCCGCTGTCTTTTACTGGGTGATTTACTTGTGCATAAACTAGCCTGCCTGGACCTGGATTGGGTTAATTATTTCCCTGTGTTAATTTTACCTCCTCTTTCCTGGGAGCAGGGGTCACCCCCGTGTTTTTTAATACCTCCTTGTGCCGGGGTATGATAAAGAGACAGCGAGTCGTAAAGGGCAGTCGCCACCAGAGACTGGCGCTCCCTGAATTCATGCGCTGCTCAGCCGGGGCCAGTAAATCTGAGCATTAGTGTGAAGGAAGTATGATCCATAAAGTGCTAAGTGACGCTGTCTGCTCCTCCTCCGTCGCCCATGGCCCAGTGTGGAGGCATTATTGAGACTCTGTTAGTGCAAGCTGTCCCGCTGTCTGCTAAATGAGCTCCTTCCAGCCCCGGTAGTGAGGCGGCAGGGAAGGGCAGAGGTGTTTGGGCCAGGATGAAAATAGATGCTTTAAAAGGCAGTAAACTGTGTTACCTAAAGCAAGATTGTGAATGTTTGGGGCTTCTCTTGTGGTACCAATAAAACACCAGATGAATGCTGCCATCAACATTTAATGAAATTTGTGCAGTAAAGTCTTGGCACAGTCTTCATCAATGCAATTACTAAATAATCACAAACTTCTTTAAGAGCATTAAATTTAGGGTTAGGTAAGTTTTCTCTAATGGTTTATTGCACAATCAAGTTTATTCACAAGCCCTCATTTTAATCACAGAATGCTTTTGTTATATTGAAAACAGAAGCATGAACATTCTACTCAACATGTTTTGAATTTCATGGAATAAAATTTTATCTTTTATCTTTTGGATACTTTTAAATCTTTTAAAGAGGATTGCAAAGTGGTATATTTATTCTTGATAATCCCCTATGAACACTTAAAATATTTCAACAGTAGTTACAGATTAGCGGGATTAACTTTTTTACATTCTAACACTTTTTTACAATTCTAACACTATATTGCATGCAAAAATGTTTTCTGAAGGAGGCCTAGGTTTTGTGTGGGTTTGTATCCAATATTCGTTTAACCAAAAATAGAGTAAATTTTAGCCCTGATGCAAAACCGCGCGTTATGCCTCGTCTATTTCTGAATCTCACAGCTGAAATCCACTTCAGGTTTTTTGTGTTGCTGGATCACGATCCCAACCACGGATCTGTGGACAGCATTTTGCGGCATTTAAAGTAAAACAATCTACAGGGACAGCATTTGACTGCGGAAATTATTCATTAACAAACTTGGGATTTTCAGTCATATTTTTCTCATGTTGGCTCTGAAAGCACAGCGATTGCCAGAGGAACAGATCTGGCCTGTACTTGACTCGCAGTGGAAGGATAGAGTGTCAAGAAGGACGGATGACCTGTCTGGCTACATGTCTTTCCAGTTTTTTGTTTCTTTTCCCTCCATTCCACAATGAAAGATCTTTGAAAAGATTTGCAAATAGAACAAATTGCTCAATTAAAAAAAAAAGTTCCTCAGGCTCTTGTTTGCTGTTTATGTCCTTGCGAAAGAGACCTTCGCTGGCCAGACCATGTTTGCCCCGATCCACAAGATGTTCCATCCCCCTCTGGGATGCAAGCCTGCATGTGCTTTGGAGGAAAACCACACAAGAGAGACCCAGCAGGGGGTAGAAAGTTCCAGAAAAAGCCGTGGCCGCTCAGAGCCAAGAAACCAGCGAGAAACCCAAGTGGATGTGGTGAAAATGTCAAATTACCAAAAAGGAAATGGAGGGGAAACCTCAAGGCAAACGAGAGCAGCGATATACATTCGTATTTTGCAACACTCTGAGCTGCATCTAAGAAAAGAGATCTGAGATTATCTGATTTTGGAGATTTGGTTTGCTTAATATGTAATAAAAAATAAAAACAATGACCAACATGTCACCAAATGGCTCCACAGCGGCTCCATCCCGGTTTTAGAGGACAGAGACCGCCAGCAGTTTCCTCTTTACTCTACAACAAACAGAGAGAGGCCGGGCCCCCGGGGCTTCCTGTATCCCACACACAGCCCGCAAATAAACACAATCACGTTCTTTAAACGTTCAACTACTTCCCCTCCACATTTCTTCCCTCTCTTTCTTAAAAACGCTGCTTGACCAGCTACGTAACTTTTTCTATGAAAAGGAATGCTACATGCCTTCATGCGGCATCGGGATGACAAAAACATGGAGTGGAATGCTTTAAGATGTCCTAAAAATACATCTCCTTCCCCTGTAATCTGCACATGTTCCCTGGCTGACTTGTCAGATATGAATAAAGTTTTCGCAATGCTAATGTTATAAGCTTTCATATATTTTACTCAGAAACCTTGTTGATTATAAAGTGGAGAAACCACCAAAATGTTAACTTTGACTTAATTTAAAAGTTGAACCGATAAATTGAAACACAAATCTTAATAAACAAGTTATCTTGGAATTAAAAATGCAAGTTTATAAATGAAAGTTCATGTCATAAATCCAGAATCGTTGTCCGATAGAAAATAGTAAACCCTTTAAATGTCCTCATCTGGTTTTAGCAATAGCTACACTTCAACCTGATAATTATTCTCTGTCTTCGTACTCCAGTGCTCACTGCTTTGTGGAGTCATAATTGAATTATGACCATGTTCTCCTGTTGAAAGCCAAATCTCACTCCTCTGTGTAAAACAAAACCACAAAAGACCTCATTCGTAGCAATAAATGAAACAACTGGAAGGCAAGGAATTTCTTTCCCACTTGTGGCAATAAAGAGAACAAACCTGAGCAGATTTAAAGCAAATGAATCCCCAAGATAAATATTGGAATTTGTATGATTTTAATGTTAACTGTCAAGTAAATTGGAAATATTAAGTTCCTCTGGGACTGTTTAGTGCTGCCTTTGCACCCTTTCTGATTTGTAAAGAAGTCTAGAGTTTAGTGTAAGTTTTCTTAAAATCTTGAGTGTATGAGAAAAGTTTTTTTCCGTCCTTCTAAAACTATAACTGAAACTAAATAAAATAAGAACTAAAAACTAAACTAAAACTAACAAAACCATTCATGAAACTAACTAAAACTAAACTTAAATTTAAAGCAAAATTGAAAACGATATTAAAATAAAAACTAATTTAAAAAAAGCAAAACTATAATAACCTTGCGTCCTAGAAGTTTCAAAGCTAATTAGAGCCTAAAAAGATTCTTTAGTAATATAGTAACCCATTTTTGGTTGACACACTCCCTAGAAAAGACAAATCAGATTAATATCTATTTAACTTCTCAACTGTTGTTGAGACAGCAGTGAGATTCATATTGTATTCATTTTGCTCAGTCACGACAGAGCACTTCAAACAAAGCAACAATATTTTAGCAGTTGTGGGGAAAACGAAATCTACAGTCAAGAAAAAAATCTCTCTCTAAAAGAATAAACACTTTGTCTTTACTGTTTTTTACTAAATATAATAATATTCTGGAATCTTCAATTTTATGATAAATTAAATATTTAGTCAAAGATGTGGCTCTCTGTTTTCCCACTAGTCACAAATGTGATGACTTACATGTATACATTTCCTGTGAGCAAGATCTAAACCAGACCAAAATTATTAATACGTTTATTATGGACTGTTTGAACATTATGTGTACCACATGTGTGTGTTGTGACAGGTTTTACATGTTTGCAAAACTTGGCTTTGACACAGGCATGTACAAATTGCCACATGCAATCAAGAGCATGCACTTTTAATTATTGTTTGCAAATGTGCACGCTAAAACATCAGTTTCAACCCATTTTTAGACTCCTCAGACGGAAATTGATTTACGAACGTAACCCATGGATATAAATGGGTCAATTTTCTTCCTGTGAAAAAACAAAACAAAAGTACAATGCAAAAAAAAAAAAAAACATGTATATAAACAACTAGATAATTGTACCAAATTAGTAATTAAAGCATTTGAATAAATATTCTTTCCATTGATGTATGGTTTATTAGGAACGTACAATATTTGTCCGAGATACTATTTGAAAATCTGGAATCTGAAGGTGCAAAAAAATCTAAATATTGAGAAAATCACCTTTGAAGTAGTTCAAATTAAGTTCTTAGCAATTCATATTACTAATCAAAAACTTACAAAAACAGCGATGCTTTTTTGATCCAGGGTCACATTTAATATAACAGTTATCCAAAGACTCCACTAAGCGAGTAACACTAACGAGTTTCAGATCTCATAATAATAATAATAACAATTGTCTAAAGCTCAAACTTTCCCAAAGACTACAATCAGAATTCTGAAATTTCAGTATGAACCAAATGATCTTATTTGTGAATGTCAACAATAGACCAATTTCTGTCTGTTTTTATTTATTCTACGTAAATTTAGGAGAAACATCTAAGACCAAGTTAATTTCATGAAACGTTTAAGTATGTCTCTGAAGAGCAACCTCGGAGAGCGGCAGAGATAGAAATGATTAGATTTGTTTTCTGTAGGACCGTCAGCTGCAACAGTCGGAGTGCCAAATGCAAAGGTTTCTCAACCTCGCAGGTGCATATTATCTTTAAGCTTTGTCATGTCAAACTTTATTTAAAAACCCTCCCAATTGACTGCCATCCAGACACTCTCAGTTTTTCATACAGTGATGTGCTCAAATGAGCCTATGACTTAAAGAGCGGTAGATACTTTCTTTAGCGCAAACTGCCTGTAGTAATCTTAACATTTTGACATGATATGCATGCATATTTGCATGCATATGCATTCTTATAACAGCAATGATGCTTCTTGTAGATCCAAAAGAAGCATAAGCAAGGGAAGTTCTAATTGCACAAAGTTGTGTGTATTCACATGCTGTTTTGTACATCTTTCAGGCATTGGCAGGGGAAAGCCCACCATGCATGCAGTCGGCCACCAGGATCAAACAGTTCCAACAATCACTGCACAATTAGCAATCACGCTTAATGCACCCCCACTAATTTGGGCCAATCATCTGGTATTTCCACTTGATGCCCACATCCTTGTGCTTTCATCCACCCTTGGTGCATTTAGTCAGGTGAATGATTACAGTGCTTAACACCGCTCTCCTGGAAATAGCTATTTTAGGGAACACTTAGTCTGGCATGTGCTGTCATATTTGAATTCAGGATCATAACACTAAACCAATTCAATGCAATGCGCATTATGTCGTGAGAAGAATATGGCCCATTCTGCCAGTTCACGCTATTACTAATGTTGTATTTAGCGCACTTGGTTGAGAATCCACACCTAGTATCAGGTTTGCCCAACTGTCCACATCTGCACTGAGATGAGCGCTCTTCCCTGTGTGTCCCGTGAGCCTCTGCATCCCACTGAATGACTTTTTTCATCTTGATCTAGTTAACCTGCGACATGCCTCTTTTTCCCTGGTGAAAAAAACATCCTGGATAAATATTTGAGCAGGCGGTGCAAGTGCGCGCGGTCCCGGCTCTCTCAGAGGCCCTTCCTGGCCCGTGTCAGCCAAGATTAATGTAGATTCACTAATGCACTGGAGTGGGAGGCTCACAGACACATGCTTACACACATACACACTTCTCCACCAGATCTCCTGTGCCCTGAAGTTTGTGGAAGGACTTTGGACATTAGTTGGGAAAAGTAAAGATGACCGTGGGGACATCATTTTGGCTGGTTAGGAAAGTGGACTGTGTTTGCAGTGAAAGAACCAGATGATAGATGGACGGACAGGGGAGAAACTGGATTTGTTAAAAAGGATGGACTATGGTGGGAGTGGAAATGAGTTATAAGGCATGAATGCGCCAATAAAACAGCTTTGTTAAGACACTTTGGCCTTCTTGGCTGTAATAATTTGCGTATTTCAACTTCATTTCTGGAATATAGAGAGGTCAGTGTTCAAGGTTATGGAGAAATCAGGTTCCTCCATGTTACAGTGTAGACTGTTTACACACAATTGACTGTCATACCTGTAATACTCAGGTAAAAAGGGTGTAGTGATGCCGCAGGTTGTAAAAAAGAAAAATGAAATATGGGAATAGAGGTAAGACCGACCCAGGCTCATTGAAAATACGTGCTTGTGGCAATGTTAATGCACCTTATTGCACATTTTGCGGTAGTTTCAAAGAGAAATGTCCAGCGATTGGTCCTAAAACACCAAGGCCACGTTTTTATTACATTGGTACAAGTAAAAATTTGCAGTGGTTTCTATGTTAAAAAGGCTATGAAGCTGTTTATGTCATGCTAAAGCTAATGCTAACACATTACAAGTTGTTTTATAATAGGGGAGTGTTTATCAATGGGGTAGCATGTGAATGTGAAAGACCTACAAGTAGAGAAAGTACAGGATCCCGAGCAAGATATTCGCATTTTGACCCAGTAAGTTGGGATGGAGAGCCAGACCGTTTTCGAGTAATGGATTTCAAAAAGGAGTACCATGACCCCCCACATCTTCAACATGGAGCCAACACTTCACACACACCTGACTCCTCTGCATTCTTGGGTTACAGACCTCACAGTGCTCCCTTGAGGCCTAGCCTTGATGGGCTCGACGGGTTTTGCTCAGTTTTTAACTACCAACAGACTTTTGTGGTGCTTGGGTTGTGTAGGGTGCAATTTAAACATAATTCTATTGTTTTACACTTTATAATCGTTACTCCTTTGAGACCTACTCCAACTTTTCTAGGACTAATCTGTATATATGCATCAGTTTGACATTAAACGATCTCATTAGCTTCAGCATCTCTAACCAAAAGAACTTCAGTTGAGTAATTGTTACAAAAGCATATTCCATACCACAATGAAATGCAGAGGAGATATATTTCAAGCTGTGGTCACCACTTAAATTTGCTTCCTGTTGCGGCATTCCTTCGAATGTCACTGTGGAAAAAGCTTACTCCATCATTACGGCTCAGAGCACAGAGGAATTCTCGTCATTCAGAGCCGAGTTTAAGTGGGAATGTGGAAGTGTGGTGTGACATTGCAAAAATCCTGGATGTTAAAAACCTCATCTATATTCTGTGTTTTCCCACAGTTGTTCTGACAGTCTTAGAGTCTTCAAGGGGTCATAAATTGAGGAATCATATTTTCATGGATCTCTTGAAATGAATATATTTTGAAAACACTTTAAATCGTAGAAGATTATTATTAAACAGCAGAAAAACTGTAGGAGGGAAATGCTGTTCCATTAGTCAAATGATAAATAAGATGGTCCAAAATAATGCAAAGGAAATCACAAACATCTTCTCTAACTTCTTTTGTTGGTTTCAAAAATGTTTTATACCATTCTCAATGAAAGATTACATACAGTATATCATGACTTACTCGTGTACAATATAAAATTTTACAACCTGACTCTGAAAGTTTATTTAAAAAATACAAATTAAATAATAAAATAAACTAAACTAAACTAAATTAAATTAAAGGATGTTTGTAAAACTAAGAGTGATCTCACCTGCTGTTTGCTCAAGTGTGGTAATCCATAGCTCGGTTTGCTGAAAGTCAAAGTTCAACTTTCTTATCATTGCCAGGACTTCAGTTCCTATAGCACGGGAGAGACAGGTATAAAACAGGCCAACAGTAACCCCCACCGGGTATGGGTTTGAGTAGCTTTTTACTTTGAATCAGATTGGCCTAATGCCTACAGGCCGCCCACGCAGCGTGAGCCGGAGGAGACAATTAACACATATGCTTGTCCCTTTCCCCCTCCTCCTCCTCTCCGGAGTGGGACAACAAAGCATCTTTGTAACCCCAAGGAAGAGACACAGTGGACCTTTATATGTGTGTCTAGTGCATTGAAAAAAAGGAAAACCCACAAATCCTTTGTTCAGGCGCCTTTCTGTGAGGTCATACATATTACATAAGGGCTTGCTTCCTGTCGCACTGACTTGGTGCTTTTAGGCCAGATGTTGGATGGTTTCTCAGGAGTGGGCTATGTTTGTTGTGACGCCCCGTGACAACATCCGGTAAAGAGCATATTCAGTCTATCATTAAGAGGTGGAGCTCAGGGGCAAGTTAACTTGCACAAGAAAATTCACACTCACGTCATTCTTGGGTTTGAAACCTATGACTTTCTTCTGTGGAACACAAAAAAAAAAGACATTTGAAGACTGTTTTCCATGCTCTTTCAATTACAATAAAGGTCACAAAACAGTAATTCTTGAATTCTTGCCTTACTAGAATGTCTTTTGTACCATTTGCCATTTTTCCGTATTCCTTGAAGCCCTTGTTGAACACTCAAATGTGTGGGTTTCCAGGACCAGGACTGAAAGACATCGAATCAGCACATCTACGACAGGGTTTCTTCACTCTGGTCCTCAAAGCTCTGCTGTCCTGCAGAGTTTAGCTCCAACTGAACAGGCTAATCAACGTCTTCAGAATTACTTCAGTAAGTTTCAAGTTTTGATCAGGGTTGGAGCTTAACTTTGCAAAGCCAGAGTTCAGAAACCCTCTCACTCAATAGAAGATTAGAATATGCTGCAGAGTGTCCACCTCGACTGAAGATGGACAACCAGTTTTAGTGAAAAGTGACACTCAGCCAAGTATGGAGTATTCGTGCTCTGCATTTAACCCATCCAAAGTGCACACACACAGAGCAGTGGGCAGCCATTTTTGCTGCAGCATCTGGGGAGCAGTTGGGGGTTCAATGCCTTGCTCAAGGACACCTAAATCTTGGTGTTGCCATCCTGAGACTCAAACCCGCAACCCTAGGGTTAGGAGTCAAACTCTCTAACCACTAGGCCACGACTTCCCGAAAGAGTCGGGGGGAAGAGTCGACTTCCCCGTGACTCTTTGGGGAAGTCGTGGCCTAGTGGTTAGAGAGTTTGACTCCTAACCCTACGATTGTTGGTTGGACTCTTCCCCTTTTTAGACCTTTTTCTCGCATTAGCTATTGAATCCTCTTAACAAAATTCCCCTTGCAGATAAACACACAATATACAAGCCACAACTTCAAATGAAGATTAGCACAAATGCCACAGAAGGTTCATCTTAAACTCAGTTCTTGAACTCTTTGGTGTGTCTTGCAACCTAAGTCCTGCTGCTTACTGGTTTATTGGTGCCAAAAGACTGATTGCAAAACATAAGGAAGGTTCAACTTCCAAGAGTGTCTACTGCATTCAAGTGAGGCTTCAATTTACAACTTCTGGGTTGCCTTGCTTCATACCTCCTCACTGCCCACAAACTGATTTACACCTCTGGGCCAAGACACTATGAGAAACCCATCCAAAATATTAATTTTTATAATGAGGCTTCTTAGATCAGCCAGATTAATCTTGCTCAATGGAAGATCAGTAAAGACTGTACACCTGTTTTAAGATGTTAAACTCTGTGTTTGCCACCAATGTTCTAAAACCAGATGGGGCTCAAACTCTGCACTGTTTTTCTGCATACCTTATAAGTATTGCACACTGTCACACTGGTTACACTACTGAAGACATTTTTTATTGTAAATATAAAACATTATAAGAAAAGGTCAGTCAAAAACTTGGCATTTGCAACATATTCCAACCTCAAATATAGACTAACACATACGGCCCAAACTCACAACCTCACCAATATTATATATATTAGCAATGTTTTCAAATGGTCTATGTATTAATGTTTTTAAACCTTTTGAGTGAGATATTCCATATTTCAATACCTCACTCTTATCTCAAGGATACTGACATGTTATGTAGTGTATGAGGTGAGAGAGGGGTGACGTTTCTGACCAATACAATTCTTTCAAAAAATATACTGAACCCAAAAGCACAGATTTTAAGGTCACCACTTATAGAAATTCAAGTTAACCCCAATATTACTAAATTAATTTTCAGCTCATTTTTGTGTGGGTTTTTACCTGTTTTTTTTTTTTTTTTTTAGTGGATCAAAAACTATTGGGATACTTAAAGGCCACATTAAGATGACATTATAAAGCTAAATACCAGGCCAATTTTAACATGCACCTTTAATAAAATGTTTTACTATAATATAATAAAAGATTTACTATTCTAAAGGAATACTTGGATTCAGGTTATTAGATATTGCTAGTTGCAAAGTGTCAAAATACTTTTTGAGACTGCTGTATATGTAAATTACCATTCATTATCATATTTAAAGTAAGTTAAGAGATCTCTAAAAATGAATTTAAAACTGTTTTATTTTTTATACTTATTTTGCTGTTCTAAAAACTGAAATGAAGTAAAAAAGCAACGGGGTGAGGACTTGTTAAGCGGGTTGCAGCTGTCTTCGGTCTGAACGCCATGCATGTATAAAATGTCTCTGCGGTCGTGTCGGTCTGTACACTAGAGGAAGTGTTTGGCTTTTGACAATGAGCTCCCTAGGAATGCACCACTGCTGAGGCCAAGTGGGCGTGTTGCACTTCTGATATTGAAAGCCAAGTTTGGTTGGCTCCGAGTCTCCGACCCCTCCGGCGCCTCAGGAGGCTGCTGCACTCAGTGGAAAGGCTGTTTTTCACACAGCCCACAGATGATAAGCAACCACTGTGTGTGTGTGTGTGTATGCTTGCAGTGTTAGTACTTGAAACATGAAAATCTGCAAACTGTGAAACCAAAACATTGTTCCTAAACTGATGCAATTGTGCGTTCTCATTTTGCTTGTTGCTTTCTGTTCAAAAGCTTTGGGAGATGGGGTATTTCATCATGCATATTGACAGGGAAGAATCTTTCCAATAAAACATGGCAAATTTATTGGGGCAAAAGTAAAGGAGAATTTGTAAGGCAGCCCTGCAATGCATTTTACAACTGTCTGCATTTGGAGCACTGAAAATCCATTCGGGCTGGGTGTTAGTATAGACCAGGCCTCTGATACGGACTGGCAATAAATGGTGATAAGAAGTGCTTTCCGGAGCGGTGGTGGAGAGGGGAAATGATGCAAGACAGTAGCCCTTTGTTTAAAAAGTTGCTCACTTGGGTCCGTGCCATGGAGTTTGCAAAATAAGTGTGGCGAGCCGATTCACACTGGAAGATTTGGCCAATTCCCAGAGCCATCTCTGTGTCTGGACTTCCTTCTTTCTCACTTTTTCTCAACTAAGATGATTTAAGATTATATTTAAATTTACTGATTTGTTTTTTCTTCCTTGTTATAAGCAAAAACTAAAATTAGATTTTTTTTTTTTTCAGAAAACAAGACTCAATATCCATTTTGCTTCTGTAAATTCATCTTTATTAAAAAATATAAAGATATTTGTACTAGAACTGATCAATACCAAGTAAGAAGTAAGAATATTAAATACTAAGTTTAAAACTTAGTAGTAAAGTAGTAGTTATAATTGTCATAAATAATTTAAAATGCAGTGTAATAATACATGTGTAAGTGTTATAGTGTGTTAACTGTGCTTAAAACTATTCTTGAGGTTGTAGAATGCATTATAAGGTGCATTATAAGCCATCATTATTGCATTAAAACTACTTTTACAATGCATTATACATAAAGGCTTTAAGTAAAACGTTACCCAAAGTTATTTACTTAGAAAATAATCTACATATGATTTCTTTATAACTAAAATTGATTTTATCTGTGTTTGCATAATGTATAGCAATGGCCGCCCTGGCAGATATAGGTGGTCTAGTATAACCATGTTTCAGTAAAACACATCTAATGATTCAAGGGTCATATTTACACACACACATAAACCATAGGACATTCCATGAAGAGCTGAACTTCTCCATTTTGACTTCCGCTTTGCAAATCTCTGAGCTTCACTCTTGTTTGCCTCTGTAATGCATTGCATTCATATCCGAGTCTGGTGAGGGAGGGCTGGGGGCTGACAGAGAGACACAGAATGAGAATGAGAGGGGAGGGCATGAGCACAGCACCAGATGTGCTCAGGATTTTTGCAATATGTCATTTGCAAGAGGACATTTTCTTGAACCAAGTCAGCATGGATGAGTTCACTTCGGAAATGCGCAGACTGAATTGTACAAAATGACTGGCCACATGACTTAGTGAGAGCAGATGACAGATAGAGCAGAGAGGAGAAAAGTTCAGGTCTTTGATGCATGCAGAGAGTTGGTTTAAAGCAGGGGTGTCCAGCTCTGCTCCTGGAGGGCAAGAGTCATGCAGAGTTTAGTTCTTACCCCAATTAAACACACCTGAACCAGCTAATCAAGGTCTTCAGGATCACTAGAAACTTCCTGGCAAGTACGTTTAGGGCGGGCTGGAGATGAAATCTGCAGGACTGGACACACAGAGCCTTCTGTACAGTGAACAGACTAATGATTTTCAAATGGTGGGCAATTAAATGGGACAAATAAAAATCCTGTAGACTTCTGCTGAAGGAGGAACCCAGAACACCAGGAGCTAAATTTACATGCAGCCAAATAATCCATTAGTAATTGGACTGACAGCTCTTAGTCTTTATTTAAAAAACATTCTCAATGAAATTTTGATTTAGAATAGTTTGCAAGATTGCGATTAAAACACAGTAAAGGCTTTAAAAGCAGACTGGTGAGTAGATGAGTTTACCTATTCAAAGTGATGACGTTCAGTGTCATTGACAACATCTGTAGTCCCATTTAGCCACTTGTTCGCAACCAACAAGGCAAGTAAAAGCTTAAAACAAGGGGGTCTTACTGATATATTTTGTGTCATAGAATAAAACAAGTTTGTGTTAACCACAGACCTTATTTCTGGCATTTAACACATAAACACACACACACACACACACACAAGATTGACTTTAGCACCGGTGCTAAAATGTGATCTTGTTGCAGCCTACAAAAAAATGTCATCCCTGCAGCAGTCTGTCATACTCACAGTAGCTCTGGTAACATTATCACACTGGCTTCCTCTGGTTCTACACACAGCAACTGAGCAGTAACGCTTTCTTCAGAAAGCATGTAATGCTCATGTAAACAAACATCAATCGGATCGCAATGTTTAGGGGGTCATATAAATAGAATGTGAAATCAGATCGGATTCAGGAAAATCAGTGCATGCAGACAAACCTATAGAGAGTTGGAGGTAGGCTCTGTTGACATGGGCCAATATGAAAGCACCTAGCAACTACCCAGAATAGCCTAGACAACCCTAGATACGATACAGAAGACTATAGCAACCTATTAAAGCCCACTCCAAATACATAGCCGCCACATATCTACCCCCTGACAATGACTCGTAGCATGACAGCGAATTTTGTACAGGAAAGAAGCACACTCATATTAAATTAAGAAAATGTCATTAATCAGTTGAAGTCAGTGGTGAAGGTGTAAAGTGCCAAAATATAGTGGTTTTGAATCATTGCCATTTACCTTGACTTTTCCCCACCCAAGGAGAAAATAAACATAAGAAGAGACTGGAATCTTTCAGATTTGCTGGAATGTAGCCTTCTGTGTTATGGCATACACACACACAGATGTCAATTTGTTGAGAGGTCACTTTCTGAGTTTTATAGCTCATGTACATAGGTTCATAGGGGAACACACTTGTGTGAGTGTGTTTGGATTGATGTCAACAGATTCATGGGTGTGTGAGTCATCCAGGTTTGTAAAGATTTTATGTGAGCTGCAGCCCCAGATCCTTGAGAGCCAATGTCTTGATACTAGAGCAATCCCATGTAAAGTAAGAGCCTCTCCCTGTAGCCAGGGGCCTGTGCAAGACACCAGGACTGCACCTCGTCCTCCGTGTGCAAAGATGATTTAGGGACACTCAGAATGTTTAATGTTTTAACTCAAAATATCATATCTGCCCTTTTAGCATCCAATGGCCATATATTTAAGTTTTGGAGAACTATATAAGATACTATTAAATGAAAAAAATACTTACAGTTGTTTTGAAAAGCATATAACTGGGTATTATTAATAGCACTAAGATATGTATCTGAATAGTTTACTCGCTTAAATTACCTTTTCATAACCCTCTGAATTATTTAATTCTGACTAGTCATTTTTTGGATGCAATGGCATATTTTTTTGTGAATTGTTTCATGTCATGCATTGTTTCATGACTTCATTGAGAGATAAAAAGTTATATTTTATATCCAGTTACTTGGAAATTAACCAGCTCATCAATATTATTTATCAATATTTCTACATTAAGTTTAAGTTGTGTTTTTGTTGTTGTTGTTTTACCCACAAATGCACTTCAAGAAATGATTTTCTTACTTAGTATTTTTGTCTTGTTTTCCATAACAGATAACTAAACATTTTTAAATCAAGATACATTTAGAGCCAAAGTGACTTAAGATATTCTGTCTTGTTTTCTGAAGAAAATATGTAAATGTTGTTCCTTTTTGCTTAAAACAATAAAACATTATCTGCCAATGGGGTCAGAGAAATAATCATGTTATCCCTTTGAATTAAGATTCCTTTTTTCTTTTAAGTAAAAATTTACAAAATTGATACATTTTTCAGAAAACAAGACTTAATATCTTAAGTCATTTTGCCTAAGTATTTTTACCTTGATATATATATATATATATATATATATATATATATATATATATATGTGTGTGTGTGTGTGTGTGTGTGTGTGTTGTTGTTGTTGTTTTTTCGATAATAGCATGTACAGTATGAATGCAGGGACACTGAAGACACAACACACAGAGTTTTATATTTAACAATATATATTTTCCAATTTCATTGTACATTCCGTTTTGACATAAGCTTTTATTCACAAACAAATGTAGGCATCTAAATAAATACTATATAAAATAGAACTTCAAAATAAATATATCTATAAAGGGACATTTTCATATGTGTGAGAGATTTTTTTTTTCCTTTTTGCTTTTTTAAACAAAACAAAAGCACATTGCTCTTTTCTTTAATCCTCAACATGAACTATGAAGCCAAAGTAACGCATAGAGTACAAGCCCAGTTTGGAAGGCAGCTTAAAGGGGGTTAAAAAAGAAGAATGGGTTTCTAGTGACCAAGAAACTGTACCACGAATAGATTTAGTCACAGCGTCCTGATGAAAACCTCTCAGCAACGGCTCGACAGAAGGAAGATCAGTCAATTTCATCGTGCAGGCCAGGATATTAGGCGAACTGCCATAAAGTTTACTTTTTACAGCTGTATCGTAGTTGACAGAATTGTGAAGTTATGAAAAATAAAAGCAAGAAGGTGGGGCAAAAAAGCAAAACACCGAATAGGATGGAATGGAATGTTACTTGAGAGGGATCCCCGTTCCTCCCAGACAAGTTCACACACAGCAGCTGTATATGTCAATCAAGCACTGAAGATGTTGCACCATTTTAGGAGGAAGGAGGAAAAACAAAATGCTTGGCCACATTGGGGTGAAAAAGCATTACTTTGAGCATGACGAAACGCCGTTCCCTCTGCGAATTCAATTAAATCTACAGTTTCTGGGGCACTGAGGAACCGGGAGTTAGCCGTGCCTCTCTCGTGCTAATGAGGCATGGCTAGCATTAACAGAGGTATTTTTTTATTGCCTGGCACACTTTTCTAAATCAAGTGCTTGTAATCGAAATACCTAAACACCCTACCTTCTATGCCACATAATCTTTACCCCCACCCACCCCCAGCCCTCCCAAAAATATAATAATTCATTTATATACTTTTGTACTGAATTGTAATTAAACTGTACCATGCAATTTCTCAGGACATTTGAAACATATAGCTAGTCTTTCTTAAAACTATTTACAAGAACGTGTAACCTGCATAGGTCGAAATCTAAGATCTCTATGGTACATTTGCAACTCTTCCCTATGCAGCTATGCAAGCTTCTCCATTCAGAACTACTCTGGCACCTATCCACGGGTTGGATTGCAAAAAGACTTAAACCCTAGCCTTATACATTCAAGACTAAGAACAGTAGTGTATTTCTGCTTTTCGGATTTGTGCAACAAATACAAATGTTGGAGTATGTGGGACTAAACCAGCGAATCGTGGGTTGGTGTCGAGCGGGCCGACAATTTTTCCCTCGTGGTCCCAGACTCTAGGAATCCTGGGAAGTAGAGTACCGTACCTTTAAGAGCTTACTTTCCCACTAATTGGCTAGAGTACAACAATGCATGCCCACTTGGAAACAAATGGTTAAAAAATGGTCAACGAAATCTCCATGGTGCACTCCTTTGGCAAAATCTCTATACTATACATATAACAAAATATATATGTGGAGAAAGCAGTTCGATACTAGGGCATGTCCATAGAGCGTTATGTTTGGTGCGTAGTAAACTAGAGGAATTTTTCCAACTACAGTGAAACACTTTGTACATGGTACTGTACATAATACTGTGCTTTTGCCTCATTATAATGGTGATACAATTGGCATGTTTTGTTTAGAAGCGGCAGAGTAGTATACGCTAACTTTATAGCTTCTCCTTGTCCCGTAACTACTGGCCCGATTCTCCTGGTAGCTTATGAATGCTTGGTGTCTGAATTGCTGTTTTGACCACTGCCCCGTTCCCTTATCTCGAGTCACACGACTAGTTCCAAGCTGAATTCACATGCTGTACTTGATTCAGATGAACTGATGATCCCTGAGGTCATTGTCTACAACAAATTGAACCGCTAACATTTGGAAGAATCATTATGGAAGTTTATGTATGCTATGGCATGTTTTCAAAGGGAATTATGAAAGCTATTTTACCCATTTGCCATCAAAAACAAACAATCTGTCCCAGCAGAAGATAGAAAACATCCTGTCACGTGGCTATGGTGTCAAGGGAACTTAGAATCCTTCAATGAAACCAAATTACCTCCCATGTTTGCACTTCAAACAACAGAAGAAATAAAGCTCTATAACAAGCTTGTAAATGTACTGTGCACAGAGATGAAGTCTGGTTATTTTGATTGTGACATGTGTATCAGCTTGGAATTCAATGCAACCTTTCCGCAGTGCCAGATCCGGAGAGGGATTGCCAAAGTATAGAGTTTTCTTGAATGGGTGATATTTAGTTTGGCTTTTCAAAGCCGCCCAAAGAGAAAATAAACATCAGAGAAGGGATTGGAATCTTTCAAACAGGCATTTTGCTCATTCTGTGTCAGCAAGTTGTTTTACTAGGGGGTGAAATGGCAAAGACTTTGATCCCACGGTCATCACGAGAACCCCAGGAGAAGAAAATGCAGGTCTCTCCTTTGTTGTAGTACTTTACAAACGAGTAAAACAATGAGTTGTGCCCTTTGGTAAGTCAAATGTTGCTACTTATTTACGGCCGGATGCCTTGAGCGCGAGGATCATGCGTGAGATTTAAGTACCGTGATTTTGGGAAGTACACTGCTATCGGAGAAGGTCCTGTGAACTTTGCTCGCAAGTCACTTTGTACTCTCCGTTTCTGGCAGGCCATCATGAGGCCTGTTTTCCCAGCTGACAGGCCTTGACCTCTGCCACCTTGCAAGCCTGGGTGCTTTTGCAGCGGCAGCCTGGGCGGCTGATGCCGTCGTAGCACTTCTGAGAAAGCTTGGCACAACCAGTGGCGGGCAAATAACACATCAGGCAGGGCAGCACCAATGAAGCGGCTGCCATGAAGGACCAGCGTGCGCAACAGTTCGAGTGCGAGCAGGAGCATGGCTTGTCAGCGCAGGAACCTTCCTCATCCTCATCAGTGCAGTGGTAGAAGATGCCCTTGACTAGACACATGCAAGTGACAGAGTCCACTAAGTTCTGCGCTGAACACAGGCACTCTTGGTTGCAAACCCAACATGAGGGCAGGGCCCGGGGCAAAGTGCACTCCGTGCATCGGCATTTGCCACATTTCTCGCACAACAGCGCATGCTTCTTATCCACTGGCAATGCCGCAACCGCCTTCACATTCTGAGTCTTGGAGCTCAGCACCTTGGGTTGCTCTGCACCTAGGGTCCTTACATGGCCATTGCCAGTAGTGTACGGATCCACAACAGGGGTGGGAGCTGCGTGGTCCAGCAGCCTTTGGTCGGATGAGGTGCTGCTGCTACTGCTGATAGAGCTGGGCCGACCACTGAAGGAAATCCAGGGATGTGTGGTGGCATCCGGGACCTCGCAGCGGGACAGATGAGGATGGTGGGGGGCTCCCAGCAAGACTTCTTGCCCCCTCTTGCTTGCCTTGTGGCTTGGTGGCTGTTGTGAGATCACAGCAGGGGTGTCGATGTAGTCGTTCTCCAAATGTAAAGATTTCATTTGGTCAATAGGGTAAATAGTTAATGGGTGATGGAGCCGTCCATAGGGAACGCGGCTGTCCAGCAAAGGTTGCACCATGATGGAGGAGGAGACTCCAGGAATGTGGTGAGGAACCCTTGACTCCATCTGTAGGTTGTGTTCCTCATATACCAGAGCTCAGGTCAGCATTTAGCACTCCTGCAAAGACCACAGCACAGCTTAGTACAGAAAACCACCCTCACAGAATTCTAATCAGATAACGTAACGATCGGTTTGTGTGAAAAAAGACCACAAATACATCTGAAATGGGCCCTTTGCATAACAGTGTAACATTGTTAGGTATATTTAATAACAACTCATTATTAGGATTTAAAAAAGGAAGCTGTATAAACTTTCACTTCCACAATCTGATTTATTAGTAGTAAGTACAAGCCTAAAATAGTGTTCTGATGGGAGGGGTTTATTCTGAAAAAAACAATCATATATAGTAGATTAAACTAGGGTTAAGATTCGCAGCTTTTCTTAATTAAATTACAGTTCACTACGCTGATGAAGTTAGATTAGTAATATTACAGTTAAACAGACGCTATTAATCGAGTTTTATAGGTAAAATACTCGCCTAAACGCGGCTGCACGTTTTAAACAGTTAATCCAGTGAAATGTTTTCGTTGTACGGTCCTTTAAGATGTTACACAGCATATCGGTTTGCTACAGAAAGCTGAAGAAAACTGTAGGCTATATGATATGACAAATATCAACCTGTTGCTAGATTTTTGTGTCAGCTATGTAATGTACTGAAGTGGCGTTGCTTCTGCGCTTCTCTTGTAAGACTGCGGTCTCTAAAGCAGTTTCGTCTGAAAAGCCGATTTATATGTTGACGTGCCACAATTAGAGTTTAATACAAAGCAGAAAAAAACCAAACGGCGTGTTTAACAAGAACCAGTATATTTACATTAATCTAATAACCCGAAGGATCATAAAGACAGCTATATGTCTGATATGTCTCTGACTAATCTCCATTAAGTGCTAAAACAGTTTGAATGCTTAAGATGAGCTTCAGTGCTTCGAGCTGCAGAGAAGCGTCACGCGATGTTAAAACACGAACAAACGCGGATCATGATACGCATCACAGTCGCTTCCCCGATCGAAGAAACGACGCGTATACGGTTAACCTCGAATTCTCACCTGTTCTACGTGTACATTTCATTCTTAAATCGCCCACGATCCCGTCGTGGTTAGTTACCGTAGTTAAATATTTACAGAAGGCGCAAATACACCTACAGTGCGTTGCTAAGAACGATAAACCAGCAGAATGGAAACGACTCGATTTGAAGCGAGAATATACACTCCATGTTGTCCTTGACACTTCGATTACATTTACAAAAAAAAAAAAAAGATAAAATAAAATAAGAATAAGAATAATAATGATAATAAAAATAATAATACACACACTCAAACACTGATATATTTTTAAGATAAAGAAAAAACTCACTTGCTTTAGAAAACAAATCATTTCTTCTCAGATGAACAGAGTGTTGCAATATATTCCAGTACCAGAGAGAGAATGATAGATAGATCCAAACGAAGCCACGAAGGGTGAAAAATCCGGATGACTATCCGTGCGATGTGCACTGCAGTAAGGACACAGTCTTCTCCATACGATGTTGCAACTACATGAGGGAAATGGCTTTTTATGAATGGGAGGGTAAGAAACGTACTGCGCAGATGCTTTGACAGGGTTTTTTTTTTTTTTTTTTTTTTGTGAATGGGAGGGCATTACGACTCGGGGGTTAGACTTTTATGAATGAGAGAGCTCCGGATTTTACTGCGCATGCGCCCTTTCAAGATTCATGAATGGTAGATGGGGGCTTTTCGTTTTCGTCACAAGGGCAATGTCAAAGCGGATTACATGAAGAAGGCGGCTACTACTGCTTTAATTCATGTTTTCTATATATTATTCGCGCGTGTCTTCCAAAGGTCCTGACCTGTTACGGTATGGAAGCATTCTTAATTATCTTGAAAGGACATTTAAGGCAACTGCGTAGGCTGGAAAGTTTGAACACTGCCGTGGTCATGTGTTATTTTTGATATGACGCAGTTGATGCACGATAACGTTTTAGTCCAAAACACTTTTGAGTTTCATCACCGCGGGTTAATTTATAAGCCTCGGTTTGCGTGCACTTTCTCCTCGTTTTGGGTAATCAGAAAACAGGTCAGGAACGATCGGTCTTGCTTAAAATGGAAGGGGAAAAGGATAGAGAGTAATAGAGTTTGCATTTAAGCGTTCCCGTTTCATTTCTCATTTCCAGGCTGCACTGGAGTAGCACAAACACGTTTATGACGCAGCAGCATGAGGTCATGCAGGACCAACAAAAGAACAGGATGTTGTCGATTTGTAACGATCCCACAAGTAGGAAATGTGTGTGAATTTTCCTTTTAACATCCATGTGTCTACTCATCCCCCCAACGGATCGTTCCCAGCTTGTGGCTTGACTAATGCTGTCAGATGTTAATGGGCAGCCTCTACACCAGAACACATTTCCATGACAACATCTGCTTTCACATTAAAAAATATAATCACATTATTTGATGTGCTAAATTTAGGAGAGAAAGGCGTTCATTATTGATATAGATTTGTTGTACGCAATGTATACTCCACTAAAATGTAACTATAAAAAAAGAAAAAGAAACAGCACATTTAGTATTGATTAGATGGCAACCTGGGGGAAGGAGACAGAGCTAAATATAGAACATTCACTCTTTGAACTCCATTTGGTGCAGATGACCACAAACTGAGAATAGGGTTATCAAATGTTGCAGTTTAACATCTCCAATACACAATGGGCTCCATACCATGGAAATGGTTTCTGCCTAATGTCATATAGCCTAAATCTAATGATAAATCACTGATGTATAGGTTTATTTATTTATTTATTCATTTTTCCCCTATTGAAAAATAAATATAGCCTACTAAAATATATTTAAAATACATTTATTTCATGCTAAGTATATTATAAATGCATATTTATGTACTTAATAAAAATGTGCAATTGTACTTTTTGTATGCTGAATTGGAACAACTGACTTGTACTTAATCCACTTGAATTGTGCAAATGTAGTGCTGAAGTCCAACTAAAGATGTACTGAAGTATATTTGATTGTGCTCAAGTTTAACTACTGCAAGTACTTTAAGTACACTTTGAACATTTGAACATTTAAAAACTGATATTATGCAAAGATCATATAGTCCCCATCAATAGTGACATTAAAACACATTTTAAGCTTAATATTAAGCAATGTGCATAGTGCACAAGTATTACTCCGAATAAAGTTTAATTCAAATGTATGAATAAGTAAGTATCAGTAAGCTATATGTTAGTAAATATGTTGATAGTTTTTATTTTTACTTAGTGTGAAATAAATGTAATAAATACTTTTTACTAAAGTTGAAAAGTTTTGGTTTTTAAGATTAGATGGTTAAGAAATTTATTTATTTAGTTATCTTAATAAATAAAGCATTTTAAATTGGATTGTAGTTTGTAATTCCAAAAATTCAAAATTAACGACCCCACTGTACTACTATGCATAAAGTTTAATCGCCTAGTGCTTTAATTGCCTTCATAAATGAAAGAAAAAAATTCAAAATAAAAAATAAATAAAATCAAGTCTAATTTTTCATGAATGCTCAATACTTTTACTTAAATATGTGCTGTTGCTTTCAGGCCAGACTATAGTGGTGACCTGATTTAAAAAGCAGCAGCCTGTGGCCAATTGGGGGGGTCCCTCAGTTTCAAGCCAAGCCCACAGGAAGGAGCTTGTGTGAGGGATATATGCAGAGAATGCAAGTCTTTGGAGATCTGGGCCTGTGTGGGAAGAAGGGGTAGGCCCTTTCTGGTCCCCTGCTGATACAGAAGGGAAAGCCGAGCTCTTGGTGAGATGGTGACCCTCGACCCTTCTTCAGAGAACTGACAGGAGCGGCCCTGAACTCTCACCCATGGGACAAACTAGCGATGAAGCGTGACCTGTTGCTGGGGGCGTGGACCTGCCATTCAGGCAACAAGCATTCTGGTCATTCCACGCGCCATTCCCCTTGCATAGCAGACTTCCCCCTCCCATGAGAACCCACACCAGTACCCCCATTATCCAAAACACACAAACACAAAAATACATCACAAAGTTCCCATTACTCACCATCAGTGCAAGACACAATAACCTTGATAGAGCCTTTATCGAGAAAAAAAGCAAGAAAGGAGAAATAAACATATGAAATTGGTACCAGAAAGGACACTCAGCCTTTTTATGTGTGTGTGGGCATGTTTTTGTGACATATCAGGACACAACTCTGTATAATGACATGGGTATGACACAGGTATTACAAGGAGAGGGTGACTTATGAGGACATAACCCATGTCCCCATTTTTCAAAACACTTATAAATTATACAGAATGAGTTTTTTTGAGAAAGAAAAAATGGACAAAGTTTCCTGTGAGAGTTAGGGTTAGGTGTAGGGTTGGTGTACGGCCATAAAATATGCAGTTTGTACAGTATAAAAACCATTACGTCTATGGGATGTCCCCACTTTTCCCAAAAACAAATGTGTGTGTGTATGTGTGTGTGTTTGTTTGCATACATGACAAGTACCCACTTCCTGTGACAACAGCTGGTTCTCAGCCTGTAGAACTGGATAAAATCAAAATAAATGCGCGAAGCCTCTAATTACACGTCAACTGTTCCTCTTGTTAAACAACCTGATCTTATCTATAAAGTATAGCTTAGTTTTCTTGGACCATTTTTATTGAAGTTATATGTTGTATGTATAAGTTATAAATCTGGCCATAATGTCATTCAGTGCGGTTGGGTGGTAAAGTATAAGGGCAACCTGCGTGCTGTCCTCTGCACACTTTGTTGACATGAGAATGCCTGACCTTCATTAGTAGTGCATCATGGAGTCACTAACAGCGGGGAGCTATATTTGAGACCTGAATCAGCAATGCTGGCCCGAGCAAAGCACAGTGGATCAGCATTATCCATCCCAAAGAGGCCTTTGTTGACAAGCTATCAGCTAAAATAAGCTCCAGCTGGGAGGGGGCAGCCATCCCCATCAGCAGCCCACTTCCTGTGAGACAGCAATTTTGTGAATGATGAAGGTGAAGCTTGCATACATCCCTGGATGTTACTCTAGTTATTTATTTGTTCAGCATTAATGATTAATGAGCAGAAGGGCTTTGAGTGTCAGTCAGTGAAATAAGATTAGGAAGTAGGATATTCCAATGGACCGAGTAAGTGCTAACCTCCGGTGATATCCGCATCATTTGCACCCTTAGGAATTTGTTACATTTTCCGTAGTGTACTGACCCGAAATCCTCAATATGTCCAGGGGTTTAGCTGCTTCTCTAGAATTTCCATTTTGGTAATTAGCCCTATTGTCTGCATATCAATCAGATTAGCTCTGGGGGATCTAGGTGGAGGGTGCTGAGTAGAGGAGGAAGTGCGTGGCTTTGATCTCTGCTAATGAGCTGCCAATACCACCCTCAAGGGCTACTTCCTGGGGCCAGCTGGAAGCCTGCAAGTTAGGCCACCTGAAACAACATGTACTCTTTCCCTTTCCAAGTGCCCTCACCCCACCTGCCCTTCCCCCATTTTTCATCAATGGTAACCCTTCCCCCAAATTGAACTCTGTAATAAATGGAGATAGAGGTGGGCTACAGTCACCCAGGGTTCTATTGTCCCCAGTGTATTAAGTCACTCTCTAGCCAGACTAGTAACCTGATGGATGTTCTCAGTGACACTTAGCTTTATTTAATTCAACTTTGCCTTTTGGGAAGCGACAGACGTGACATTTAGTTTGCTCTGTCTATTTCGTCAAGTCAAGTCAGATTTTTTTAAAGTTTGAACTCCTAAATTCCTAAATTAAAAACCAGGCGTCTCCAGTCTTTGTACACAGTTTGTCCATTACGCAAATTCACAAATATGTAAGTTTGATGTAAACTCTATTTTAAGCTGGTTTCACAATAACACATCATGTAGAACATTCCAATATTTTCGAAAAAGCCTGGAATGTCCAAACAGGAGTTTGTGATTCACATCCCTTAATCCTCACCACTTCCAGTAAAACCTCTCACCGCTGGGTATCCTCTCACTCCTTTGTGACCGTGGGAGAGGGTTGAAACAGAAAGCTCAGCCAATCCGCAGAAGCTCTGTTTCACATCTATTCTCTTCCTTGATCCAGCTCAGGTACCTGCAGTCCTGGGAAAGAAGCGACTGGCCATGTCTTTCCCCACTGGACATTGAGCCATGCTGAGGTTGATGGCGAGCACACAGCAGCCCCTTTGATGGGCGTGGGGACAGGGCGACACGGGACACTTCCTGGGCTGAATGGCGCCCTGACACTCGACACCTGGGACAGCAGTGCTCCGACACTGGCCTAGTGCCAACCTCAACGAGGCACCTTTGTGCTCCTGGGCTCGGTAACCTATCCGGAAAGATCTCTCAGTGTTGGTTCCCATGCATCACTCCACTTTACTTCACACTGCCTTTGTGCCCAACTGGCTCGGGACTCTCCTCACTTCCTTTCGCCTTGATCCAGGCTATAATTGCTTGGTCCTGGTGAAAAGCAAGTATAAATTTGAAAGGAGGGGTCTAAACGTTGCTTTGCAGTAGCCCTGTGGATCAGGCCACTGAAAGCAGTTACTTGTACATGTAAAACTGTTCTCCTGGATTAATTTGAAGGCATTGTTCAAACACGGGTTATCTGGTGTCCCACTGTCTTTAGTGCTGCTCTTTATGTCTTCCTCACAAAGTGGTACAAAGTGCTACATTCTCCCACAAAAAAAGCAAGCACGAGGATTTCTTGTTGAGACTGTCAGTTATTGACCTTGAAGCAAGACATCGACCATAACTAGAAAGAATACAAATTTAAAGCAAGAAATGATAATCAAAGTGAACTACAGTAAGCACATTAAGACAGGGGTGTCAAGTCTGTTAAAATGTGAAATGCCTAAATGTGTGCAGTAGACCAGGTTTGCTAATTTTTAGGTGCTACCTCTGAGCCCTGGGCGGCTCGGTCCAAACCCAACAACCTGTCTAGCTTGTCAGACACACAAGACTGTCTCCCCAGGATGGAATAGTGCATTGTACAAAGGGACAAACCCATCAAAGCAACCGGGCCCAAATAAAAGTTTTTTTTTTATGAGTTTCCTTCAAAGAGCGGCTAGAAGTTCAAAGCACACACAGTGAGCACAAGTCGATGGAAAGTTCAGAATCATACGGAGAGGCAAAGAGATGAGGGGCGGGGAGGGGCGGGGGGGTGTTGGCTAGCAAGGGCCTCAAAGGGGATTCAATATTGCTCATGAAAGGCCTCCCCAACCTGACATACTCTGTGTTCTCCTAGGTAGTAAATCTTAAACATTAGGTTATCATTCTCCTGTACACACCACCTTGCCGTCGTACTAAATATATTTCAATTTCATAAACATATGACTTATTCACAGTATCTTCAACAGCAAATGGCATGTCTTTTGAAGGCAAAGCAGTCAGTGGCTGTGGAGTTTAGCCTGGTCGGTACAGATAAGAATGCAGCTCACAGTTGGGACAAATGATTTTGCCTCCAACCCTCAATTTGTGCCTCTCTTTTCAGAAACAGAGAGAGCTCTTTAATTAAAAATGGATGGCACTTGTGGTAAAAATCTTTATTTATGCGCATACAGTTAACATCAAATGTGTCTCTGATGCTAAGGCATGTTAAGCCTCAGTTCTATCTCAATTTATTGTGTTATGCAAAGTGTAATGTGAGCTTTCAAAAAGTATGCAGTTTTGATGCAGAACTGCATCTTGTAACTCATTCTGAATGCAGTTTCTGACTCAACCCTAATCGCGTTTCGCTGGAATGAAGTGAATCAGCCCAGATTTTTTGCTATCATGCAGTGGTGAGGAATGATGTGTCATCAAGAGAACCATGTGTCAAGTTTGTCAACGTGCCTTCCGCAGTCGCAGGATAAATTTTTGATGAGTCATGTTGAATCATTGTAGAGCACATGTCAGTGTGACTCTCACGCAGACAACAAGTACATTAGATGGACAAGTTTACCAGTGGAAACCCGAGAACTGGGGTAAACTTGCAATGACCCAAATCTGCGTATATCTGATGCTCAGTGGTAAATCCATTGTTCTGCTATGTATGCCACTATTTATAGAGAAACATTTCAGCGTGCCTGTGGAGCAACAGTAGTGGACGAAACATTCACCTTGGATATCTGTTTCGTGACCAAGAGTTAAGATCAGTCTCCCTCAACCAAGCCTGGTTAACTCACCAAACAAACATTAACAGTGAAGCAAAGAATCGACTCCAATCAAATGCAAACTATGAGCATGTGTGTGCGGCCTCACTGATTACAAAGCAGCCTGAGTTTATATTGGCTGAGCAGCGCCGAGCACTGTGGGCTGATCCACTATCCAGCTGACAGATTGGCCATCCTGAAGTTTGGCTTCAGCGAGTGTCATTCCATTTGCTCTGCACCTATACTATATCAAGTCACCCGAGCCATTGTATAAATAAAGGTATGATTTCCGCTTGTAGATATATAATGCAGGTATCTCCTTACCAAGCCCTCCCTTCCCACTGGCTTTGTGCCTCTGCAGTTTTCCTGAAATCCCCCAGCCCTTTTAATCCCTTCAGCAACAAGGGTCTGTTTCTCTGCTTTATACTGAAGTAGGCTTCTGAGGCTTGCTGTATGCCTTGGCCTGTTGGCTAGAAGCCTCCTGTTTACAATTTCCCTATTCCTGTTTTTAATGTTGCTTCGAGAGCAGCCACAAAGGGGCCAGTTTTGTCCAGCATGAACAAGGGTTCCATTAGAACAGAGATGGAGGAAGGAAGAGAGGAAGGAAGGGAGATTTTGGGAGGGTTGGTTGGGGGGGGGGGGGGGGTGGTAATCAGGTGCCCCAGAGGGGATTAGTTATCCCAGCTGCTCCCTTTGGGGCAAGACATGGAAGGCATTTTTATTTCGGAAGGAGTGAGTGAGGGACAACTAAGATGCATTGTGGAAATTCCAACAAGAATGTTATGTCCCAGTGAGAAGAATCTGGTGATGTGTAATCCAGAGAAATTTGCATACACATGTTCTCAAAGACATGTTCTTAAAGACAAACTAGATTTTCAAAACTTTGCTCATTAAACACCAAATTAATATCTAACTGCAGATGCTGATGCTAGCATATAAGGAAGCTGATTACAGTGCATATAAATATCTAGGAAAATATACAGCTTGCATGTTAAGCTATTTTAACATTAGGCAATTTCTAGACTGTCACAAAGTTGTCTCCTATTATTCCCTTAAAATGTCAAATATTACCACAATGTGCAATATTATGTATTTTAAGTACTACCTTATAATGTGTAATACTACTTAAGTATGAACCTTTTGTATTATTTTACTATAACTCTGACTCTGAGAAACACACAATAATTCCAATGTAGCTGAAGTATAATGTACCGGTGCAAAATAGCAATAAATTCAAATTCAATCCAAATGTCCCAAATCATCAGTTCTTGCTATAGAGATGGCTTTTCTCTATGTTTCATCCATGGAATAATTCCCCAGGGTAGCCCTGGACTGGCCAGCCCTTGTAGTGGAAAAGCACCACAATTTTTTCTTTTCTCCATATGGCAGCCATTTGTCTCAAAGAGCTCTGTCAAACATAAATAATATGAAACAAAAAGGGACAGAAAGCATTATTTCCTCTGGGATAGAATCTCTGGAGGCCTGGGCACGTATTCGTGAAAATTCTTAGTGCTAAGAGTTTCTCCTAGTAATAAAATTATAAGAAAATTATTAGAAATGTGGCTGTTTTCCTCTTAAAATTAATGAAAAGATCCTAGTAAAGAAAAATATTTCAGAAAGCATCTTAACCCTTTAAAAGAGTTCTTAAGGTCCAACATTGTTAGAAGGACGGGCGAGGCTTAAGAGTTACTTTAACAGTGGAGAAAATGGACGATAAATGAAGAGTGAGAAGAGATGTGTTGCTCAATGCATGACAGTGTAAGACACTACACATTAGATGGTGCAGGGATTATGTTTGTTACCGATCTTATTAAAGATAAGCTAACATCTCCGACACCGGGCAGAAATGCCATAGTGCCAGAAATTGAAATAATCACAATGTTAACTAGATGAACATATTTGGCAACTGGAAAAATGCAACGATGCAGAAGTGATGATTTGTGTCTGTCACAACCTTCTGTAAGCAAAGTGATCACACAAACAATTACAGCACTTTCAGAACCTTAATGTGTCGCTGTTCATTTCCTATAAAATACGTTAAGTATGACAGCATGGTAAATAAAAAATAAAGAATATAATATACATATATAATGTGTGTGCGTGAGAAAGAGAGTATGATAAAATGGGAAAAAATACACCTTTAATTTCAAAGTGAGGGATTATAATAGACCCTAGTCTTACAAGCGTAAAAATAAAAATAAACTATTTTATTTGCTTCTTGGACAACCAACCAATCACTGTCTTCAAAAGACTGTGTCATAGCTAGTAATGGGGTCAACCCCGCCTTTTCACTAAGATACATTTTTTTGTCTTTTCCTCACTCAGAGTTACTCTCAGACTGGTCCTGAATCACTTTTAAGATACGACTCCTACGTAGAAATTCTTAAGCTAAATTAGGAGCTCTCTGAGAGGATTCTTAGAAATCTTTAACAATATGGGCCCAGGTGTCCTTCACACACAGGCAAAAAAGAGAGAAAGAAAGACTGGTTCAGACTGGCTGCAAGTCAGAGCACACATGCAAGTCTGGAGAACGCATGTAACCCTTAATCAAAACAGGCCCAGAAAATTCAGTCCATCTGTTTATTTGCAGTGCATACTGGACTCAAGCTATCCGGAAATGACAGCGATGGGAAAAAAATCTGCTGAAATATCACACAACTCAACTGATTTGGTCTACAAGACAAAAGACATCTCAAGTTTTGGGACATGGCTAAAAGACATGCTACTAACTTCCGCTGTTTTCAAGGGTAGTTTACTAGTAGCAATGTTCAACAAGTATCAGCATAAATTGATTGATTCAGATGTTGAATTTGTGCCATCACACAATTCAGATCGTCAAAGGAATAATAAATAGAGTTGCAATGTAATTTGCTATTTCTTTCTACTTTCGTTTCCAAGTAACCTCCTGAACACTGGACATCTCTGCACTGATGCAGTTACAAAGAAACTGTGAAAAATACCCTGACAAAATGAATCCTTTAACTCTGTAGCAATTTCTCTCTTTCCTTCTGTTTCTTCAGCAGCCCAAGCTCGAGCTTTTCGTGTGCCGAAGGGATCATGATTAACATTCGTTCAATTCGCTGAGGGACACGCATTCTGAGCCCTTCCTTCCTGCTGCAAGTGGAATTCTCATTAAGTCATAACTACTTTTCAAGAGCAGCATTCCTGCTTAGGAGTCCCTCCAAGACTCCAGCACAATGATTTTCTTAGCTGCAAATTAATTGCTGAAGAAGACGAAGAAAGAGGGTCATTTTTCTTAAACCTGACACAAGGTCATTTCTAAAAGAAAGAGCAAGTATGACTGTCACGCATTGATGGATGAGGTCTTGTCAGGAAATAAAATCACAGTGTTTAAACTTTTGATATGTGACATCCATCATTTCATTTGTTAAAGTCAATGTGAAGTCGAAATGGACCTTATTAACCTCCTCTATGCACTTCCTGTTCTTAATGTGCTTTGTTCATTATTACTCCATTTTTCTTTTTTTAAGCTTGTCTTCATAACTTCTCAATAAATATAAATATTGCTCCACCTCTTAAATGGCCTTCCTTCTCAGCTGATGTCACATATCATTCTAACTATTTGGCCCTCTGGCCAATCTCCATTTTTCATGATACAATCCATTCCTAATGGGTAACGTTTTTCTCGTTGATTAATTGGTTTCATTCGGATTATGTATGGATTATGAAGATGTTGCATTTCATGTTGATTAGAAATTATAAATGTGTGGGACAGTCCGGACTTTCCATTAATGTGCACACCAGCACTAATGGAATCATGTAAATGTAAATGCTTTTTTTTAAGGTGTGCTTGATTTCAGTCTGTTTGGTGTAGTCGAGCCAAAGAAAATAACTGATGGAGCTGCCTGTTCCATGGTTTCTTTTCTTTAGCACTGGAGGGCCGGGCACAGGCCTTCTCGCTCTTACCTGGGCTGAATGGTTCTAACTAGGGTAACTGAAATTGGGTGCCCCCCTACTTGACTCATTTAGTAATTTGTCTGGCTCCTTTCCTTCTTACCCTACGGCTTGTAAAACGATCCAGCAACTTAATTTCCCCCTTCCCAAAAAGATGGATACTAATCCTGTAGGAGAATAAGAGGAAAGGGCTGTAGGCACTTAAAAATAACTCTTAAAACATAAGACCGATAGCGACGTCTTTATGTAAAAGAGCCTCTCACAAACACATATCACATATAGTTCCAGTTTACATATTGTTTTCATTATAAAAAGCATGGTTAGTCATGGTGTCAGATTACAATATTGTGGTATGCAATTCCTTACGTACAGCATGTCATTTACATTTACAGTCAACAAGGATTTAGTTGCATTTAGTCAAATGGTCTAGGATACAAATTTGACAGTGATGGATGCATTGTGATGTCAGCAGAAGAGTAGCAGTTTTATTCCACCATGGTGAACGCTGACCGCCGCTTTGCTGATGTGAAGCGGTGCCGGGGACCGGAGGCACACTTCTAGACTTGTGGATCAGGCAGAAAATGCATTATGGTCTGTTATGGTTGGCTGATCGCTCCCATTCAAACAGTGAGCTGCTCACAAAAGAGCCAGGGCTGAGTTCAAATAATGGATCGACTCCCACCCCCCCTCTCCACCCTAACCACCCCATTTAGATGATCACGAGGCACTTTCGGTGGCAGGGCAGATTCTGTGCCCCCTATCCTGGTTTTGTTGTTGCGTACTGGTGATGAACAGCAGGCCTATTGGTTGGACTTCCTGTGTTTCAAAGAGAGTGTTGCTGACCATCAGGAAGTGAATGAAGCCTCAAAGGCGGAACATGGATGCAGGGTTGTTCATTCAGACGGAGAGGAGCCCTTAGGGAGGGGGAAGTTAGGGATTTAGTTCAAAGCAACCACAGACAACTTTTCAGAGAGTTTCGAAGTCATGGTATGCATTTAGCAGTCAAGCAATTCTCAGTGTGTCCCTCGCAGGCAAAACTAGCTGACAAGACTTGTTCTCTAAGGTCATGCTAATATATCTAAAAACACTTGACTCTTTTGAAAAGCCTATGAAAGCTCTTTGAGTGGGTACGGTTACTGTTTTCCACTATCCACATTTTAGAGGAGAGTAGGCCTAATCTTTAACATCTTTGCTAGTTTGCACTTTTACACCAACATAGCCTTGAAGAACCAGAATTTGGAAACAGCTTCCTCTTACTTTAATTTCAACATTTTGCTCTTTTTTTTGGTTACTAAATGTAGGTATTTGCAGAGTTGATACTTCTTTGCGTGAAACATAATTACGTCTGTGCCAATAATGGTTCGCCATTTTGCAAAATCACCATCTGGTCTTTCCAACATTCATTTATAGCTTCTAGCCAGTGACAATTATTTCACACTGTAATACTGTAGAGTCTGATTGGACGTGCAGGGATTTCTTTTTAGAAGTCTATTTATTCTACTATTCCCAGAAAGTATGATTATACGATTAGCTGTATTCAGCATTGTTTTCCCCTGCTCTCTGTGACCCTAACTTAAAACAAATATGTGTTGGGAAGAAAAAATATATTTCAATGCAAAACTCATAATGGAAATATATCAAGTGGGAGGAAAAACAATGTATAGTTTTATAGTTTTATATTGTATATAGCCTTATCAGCTTATCAGAAATTAGGTGTGATCAAATAAACTCTACAATATTATAGCACTAATTCATTTTTCATTGTCAAGTCACCTTTGTTTATTTAGAGCTTTATACAATATAAACTGTGTCAAAGAAGCCTTACAGTGTTAAACAGCAAAATGGAGTTTCAACATATGCATTGTGTGATGTCTTCATTCTTGGAAAACCATGAGCAT
The DNA here is from genome assembly GCF_003368295.1 of Carassius auratus. Taxonomy (NCBI): domain Eukaryota; kingdom Metazoa; phylum Chordata; class Actinopteri; order Cypriniformes; family Cyprinidae; genus Carassius; species Carassius auratus. The sequence goes on from NC_039263.1 coordinate 5,338,429, forward strand.
GAAGACAAAGAAAAACCACTCAGACTACATTCAATAAAGATTTACTTGCAACAAGGATAGTTATACTTGGTTTGTGTTTTGTACTGAGATAGTGACTGCACAGAATGTAAAACTACCTAAATTTAAGAGACATTTAAAACCCAAACACTCATGGATGACTTCACCTAAGAGTTGTGCCACTTTTGTGGTATTTCAACCCAAAACCTGTATCTTATTTACTAACCACACTCAAACCACCAGAATCAGACACTCTCTGTGCTAGTGCAGTGCTGTATTATATTTAATTGAAGTAATTGCCATTCTTTTCACCTCAAACAGGCCTATTTTTCTTTCTAAGCATGAACGTTCACCAGGCAGCGATCTTGGGAACTCATTGACTTTCAGTCATGCAAGTACAGATCCTATCTAATTGAGAAATACCAAAATCTAAAACAATTTGCCAAACTTATATTTCAGGAACATATTTTAAATCAGCAACAAAACATACATGAGTGGTATCACATTGTATCATTGTTTCTTACCCCCAAATAACACTATAAAGGTTGTACTATAAATGTACAGGCATGTTATATTTTGGTCTATGCACATGCACAATGTGGAGCAAAGGTTGTGTGCAAGTTACGTAAAGAGCAGATGGTGTCTTTTGAATAAAGACATAAAGAAGCCATAGTACATTGTTAGCAAACCAGAGGCCAAAAAATGCTAGAAGTTGCAAGAAGTTTTGATAGACCTGGTATTGCATGACTCCTAGTTAGGGGTTCCAAGTCATCTTTTATTTCCTGAAGCAAATTAAAAATAACATGGCTTGGCAAATTATGTTTTTGTGTTCTTGCATTCCAAATAAATTTCTTCCTATCAACAGCCATTTCAAGCACAAAATAGTTTAAGACTTGCTTTTTGAGGGGTAATACCAGTAATTTTGCAAGCAATGCATTGCGTGATTCATTTGAATATCCTCCTCCCATTAATTTTGCGTCTGAAAGGGAAACTCCTAGAAATGCATATTCAATAAGGTCATGCTCAAAACTAACAGTGTCCACACCTTTTCAGCACTAAAATTATTCACTGCACATCTTTAATAAAACCTGACAGTACTATTTTAACGGCAGTTTACACTGGCTCTATAAATGCTGTTTTATAACAAAGTTCGGGAGGAACAGTCGCAGTTCATTAACCTGATTAACACAAGTGGAGACCAATCAGTAATCAACTCATGACAAGGTATAAATAACAGCAGAACCTATCTCTGTTCATTGACGGTTTTCAGCATCCCTCCTCCACCCCATTTCTCCTCACTTATAGATCCATCTACTCTTACCACAACCGGGGGGAGTACTCTGGGTTCGGGCCACATCCCGAGCTCGGAGCCCTCCACCCGGACAGCACGCCAAATACGCATAAACTTACGGTATTAATATACGTAGATGTGAACTCGTGAACTGGCATATATCCAGGTCACCACTGTCATGGCAGGTCAGGCAAAATAAGGAGAACAGGATCTATTTGCAGCACTTTTCACTTACACAAAAACGAAGTAATGCAAACTAAAAGTCCATGAAACAGAGCATAACTGCAATGTTGGGAAAGTAGCTTTTAAAAGTAATCCACTACGATATTGTGTTACTCCATAAAAAGTACATTGCGTTACTTTTCATCACCTGAGCTAGGCTTTCTTATTTATTTTTTAATAACAAAAATCTCAGAAGTTATATTTTGGTGAACTGTAAGGCCTTTCACTCCAAAAGGGATCTTCCTTCAGATCTTTTCTTTTAAATTTAAAAGTAATGTGTTACTTTACTAATTACTTGAAAATTAATCTGATTACGTTACTTGTAATGCAGTACCCCAAACACTGCATAACCCAGTCCCTCCAGAAAAACGTGATTATGCGATCGCCTGACTTAATGCATAAACAGCCAAAGGCCGCATATTTATATTTTTTCAAATACGCCGCTCTTTTGCCACATAAATTGCCGATATCAGAAAGCAAAATATGCGGGGCTAGCATGATTTCATAATCCCTGTATTTTGTTGCAGAAAACTCACATATATAATAGCAGAAAGTTGAAAAATGTTGCATTTACTTCACACATGTAAAGCGCCATTTTCCCCCTATTGCCATGGGAACCTTATGAAGTGAAGTAATTACGTGACGTAAACATCATCTGCAAACCCCGCGGTGAAACCAGGGTGAAACTTGAAGTGTGCAAATCATTCTTATTTGCCAACATAAATAAGCGCAAAAGAACGCGCAAAGCAGTTTTCCGATTTGTTACATGACAGTGGAGCCAAATTATATTGCAAGAACTTGCGAAAACTGCGGTTTGATGAAATAGAGAAAAAAAGGAGATTTCCTCAACACCCCCTTCTCACTAGACTACTAACACTGTTGTAGTTTCATTCAGAAGTTGATGCAACTTTACAGTTGTAAGATTGCACTTTTTTGTTACAGAACAGTACCAAAAACTTACAGTTTTAATTATATTAGTAGTATGTAAAATAATTTGCGTTGCAGTAAGAGATTGCAACTTAAATATTCTATGATTTAGTATGCTCGCTTATCATAGGAAGTAATACGAAATTACTCTTTACATTAAGGTAGTAGCCTAGTGAGAAAAAGGTGTTGGGGGAAGCTCTTTTTCATCAAACCGCAGTTTTTGCAAGTTCACGCAATTTCATTGCATAAAACTGCAAAAATATCCTGCATATTCCATCGCATTTTTTAAGAAAACGTGCCGCAAAAGCAAGGATTTTTGCCCGCAACAATCGCCAAAAAAATCCGCGTTTTTCTGGAGGGACTGACCGTATTAAATATACAGTTTATTTTAAGGCAAAAATGATTGAGAAACACTGAATTGGGCAATGTTAGTCTTTAAATCAGCCCAACTGTCTACTTCTCTCATTTCCTTGGCTCTCTTCTTCTCTCCTTCTTTGATTACAGCACACAGGCTGGTTTTCATGCTCTCTCTTCCATTCTCCTCCTGTTATTTCCTCATTTACCATAAAGTAACAGTGAGTAACTTGGAGAGTAAATTAAGTTGTAGCCCTCTCTGGATATTTGTTGTGGGCCTAGGCTGGAGACAAGACTCACAGTCCACCTGAAGCTTTCAATTGGAAAACATATAATACAGAGCTTCTGCTGGACGTATGGTAATTTAGCACACGTGTGAACCAGATCCTCGGTCTTCTCTTTCGCAACTTCAATGCTTTCCCTACAGACATTTCAAGAGGATATCTGCTCAGTTTTTATATGTGCTGTCAGATACGCTGACATGAAGACACCCGGCCAATTTTGAATTGGCACGAAGTCAGAATCTGCGAGTTTGCAATATTGTGTAATCAGCTTGTGTAGGTCATGCTTAGGTGAACTATGCAATAGAGCTGGTTGTTTTCGAAAAGCACATAATTTTTAATGATTACTCATAGCTGTACAGGGGGAAGTTGTTATTGTAGCTGTGCTATTATCCAAATCTGGTGGTACTTATGGTGCGGTGGGTTGTTTTTATTGTGTAATGAGTACATCTGAGTTCAACCTCAATGATTTATACCAATAGATCACAATGAAGTAGTTTTATCAATGTTCCACATCATGTCGTTAACTTAGTACAGATATGGACTTGTAGGGTCAGCCTCACGAAAATGTGTCTAGGTCACAACAAATTGTTAAAAAATTGAAAGTTACTTTATAAAACAATTAAGCCTGTTTTTGGACCATTAGGATTATATACATTACCAGTAAATCATCTGAGTAATTCATATTTGTAATTAATTTTAGAACAAGTTTTAACTGTTTTAATCATACACTAGATTTAATTATTTTGCATGGAATCGATCTTACTGATATAGATATCGTTCCTCAAAGTGATGATGTTAATGATCATTTCCTTGTATTGTGCATGCTGCGTATCACTGATATTAACTATATGTCTCAGCGTTACCATCTGGGCAGAACTATTGTTCCAGCCACCAAAGACAGATTCGCAAATAACCTGCCTAATTTATCTCAACTGCTCTGTGTACCCAAAAATACACATGAGGTAGACAAAATGACCGGCAACATGGCACCATCTTCTCTAATACATTAGATCATCAAAAACCATCAGCCATCAAATTGAAAAAGGTTAGAGAAAAACATACTGTGCCATGGTATAACAGTAATACTCACTCTCTCAAGAAAGAAATTCATAGTCTTGAAGGCAAATGGAGAAAAAACTACGTGGAAGTTTTTAGAATTGCGTGGAAAAACAGTATATCAAGCTATAGACAGGCCAGGATCGAGCATATCCACAAACTCATTGAAAATAACCAAAACAATCCAAGGTTTTTATTTTGCACAGTGGCTAGGTTACAAGTGGGATTGCATCATATAATAATTGTTGTTAATAGTGTTCATTGTCTGACTGCATATTTAATTAATTTTCCCAAAAGATTCTGCTATATGCATATAAACTGACACACCACTGATAAGCTAATACTAAATATTGTAGAAACTAAATTTATTGTAAAGTTGCTTAACAATGATTTGTATAGTAAAAACCGCTAAACAAATAAACTTGAATTGAATTGAACAAGTCTCTTATGCTCACCAAGGATGATTCATTCAAAACGGCTGATTCAATTAGAAACTAAACGAAAGAGTCCATCTGAATGGACTGTTGAATCACTGGCTCACTCGATTCGTTCAAAATCTGATTCATTGAAGGAATGAAACACCGTGTTACTATGCACTGTTGTATACAATTAATAGCACATTTGTGCTCGTGTACATGTGCTGATATTCAGGAAAGTACATTGCTTGAGCAAATGAATATATATATAAAAAAAAAAAAAGTCTTTCATTGCTTGAATTATAAGGGCATTCTCAGTGTATTCTCAATAATGTAAGCTCTCCTATCGTCTCTCAATCCCTCACAGTCACACATACAGCACAATAACATAATGTCGGGGAATGTCTTTGAATTATAATCAAGGAAAATATTTTCTGTTGTATTCTTTTTAAAGAACTTTAAAAGTTGCACTTGAATAATTTTGCGCAAAAAATTATGAAAACTTGCTTCTGCTTGAGACAGCTTGTTACAGTACAGAGTTCTGATTGGCCAAGCACCACTATTTAGTTTGTGAACTATTATTATCATAAGTAGAGAATTGTCACATTTCATTTACATGACTAGTTTTACATTACACACATTATTAATCAAAAGAGGATGTTAAGGTGAGATGGTGGTTTTACCAAGTTTGTAATTTTTTTCACCCGGAGGATGCCCCCCCATCAATTAGAGCCTTGAAGATGCACACAGTTTATGATATATATATATATATATATATATATATATATATATATATATATATATATATATATATATATATATATACACACACACACACACACACTCACCAGCCACTTTATTAGGTGCACCCGTTCAATTGCTTGGTAACACAAATTGCTAATCAGTCAATCACATGGCATCAACTCAATGCATTTAGGCATCTAGATGTGGTGAAGATGACTTGCTGAAGTTCAAATCGAGCATCAGAATGTATTTTTCACACAACCATCTCTAGGGTTTACAGAGAATTTGCAGGAAAAATTGAAAATATCCAGTGAGCGGCAGTTGTGTGTGGACGAAAATGCATTGCTGATGTCAGAGGTCAGAGGAGAATGGACAGACTGGTTAGAGATGATAGAAAGGCAACAGTAACTCAAATAACCACTCGTTACAACCAAGGTATGCATAATACCATTTCTGAATGCACAACATGTCAAACCCTGAAGAAGATGGGCTACAGCAGCAGAAGACCACACCGGGTGCTGCTCCTGTCAGTTAAGAACAGGAAACAGAGGCTACAATTCACACAGGCTCACCAAAATTATACAATAGAAGGTTGGAAAAACATTCTGATGAGTCTTGATTTCTGCTGCGATGTTCAGAAGGAATGTGGTGTAATGAGAGATTTGTATCATGGATGTGCAGCCGACAAATCTGCAGCAACTGCATGATGCCATCATGTTAATATGAACCAAAATCTCTGAGGAATGTTTCCAGTACCTTGTTGAATCTATAGCCCCTTTTACACTGTGCGTTGGTCCCGGAAAATTGCCGGATCGCCTTCTGTGTAAACACGAACACGTCCCAGGTTAGATTCCAGGATCGATCCCGAGTTGGGGACCTTGTAAAATTGCAGGTTCAGTCCCGGAACGAGCTCTGTGTGAACAAAAGCCAGAGCTAATGCCGTAAAGTGTGTGTCATAGTGATGATGCACGTTATCGTGCGACTCTTTTACTAGGTGTTTCAAAGGCAGATCAACGCAGATCAAACTCTAATGAAGCAGAGATCAGTCAGTTCCTCACTATCTGCGCTGAACCTGAGATCATTCGCCAGCTTAAGTCGAAGTTAACGTGCCTAGTTCTTTCGACTCATACATTACACATCACATCCTGATGTCACGTGTCATTACGGGACCTTTATGGGTTGTGTGTGTATGTACGCGCATATTCTGGGAAATGCGCGACCAAGTATTGAGTGCATAACTGAACATAATTATTTGAAGGTTGACTTTTTTTGTTTTAAAAACACTTTTCTTTTATTGGTCGGATGAAATATGCAAATTTTTTGAGATAGGAATTTTGGGTTTTCATGAGCTGTATGCCAAAATCATCAGTATTAAAACAATAAAAGACCTGAAATATTTCAGTTGGTGTGCAATGAATCTAAAATATATGAAAGTTTAATTTTTATCATTACATTATGGAAAATAATGAACTTTTATCACAATATGCTAATTTTTTGAGAAGGACCTGTATAGTGACCCAGAACAATTGCCGGGACACATTACCCATGTTTTTTCCGGAATTGCAGTGTGAAAGGGGCTTAAGCCATAAAGAATTAGGGCAGTTTTGAAGTCAAAAGGGGAGTCCAACCTCATACTGATTATTATATATATATATATATATATATATATATATATATATATATATATAATATATATATATATATATATATATATATATATATATATACTTTTTTTTGCAACATTCAAATACTCAGCTAGTGCTTGCTGTAGCAGTGGCAGTGCACTTCAGAAACCCCCCACCTTCCCCAGCTCCACCTGTATAGATCTACTATGGGGTGGTCATGTATGCCCCTAAGGGGATTATCCATATCTGTTATATGTGCAGCAGCAATATTTACTATAGCAGTTACTTGCTCACAGCAGCATGTGTCATGTATGTGTAGTAGCAAGTCTCCTTATTCGCTCTGCCATTGCAGCAGTGTACCAGATCTATTCCAGCAAGACCAAGCACATTAACATTGTCATGCATTTTACCATGCAAATCATTCAGAGAGCTGTCATGATATAAATATATATTCTAATGGTCCATTTATCCAAAGCGACTAACAGTGCATTAAAAATGCTTTATCAGTACATCTGGCCCTGATTAAGTTCTTAATAGATTCAGCATTTAATATGAATATGATCGAACAAATTTCAGCTGTTTGAAGGATCACATTGCTTGTGATCCACTGCGTGTCTTCGCTAATGTAAAACACCTTTGTAATGTAAAGAAAACAAAATCTCAAGCCTTCCTCTTCCTTCCTTGTAATCCATCTCACAGCCTCTCCTGTCTTCCTGTGCTCCCCCTGCTCTTGGAGAGGCTGAGCGTTAGTGGCTGATAAGGGTGATGTCATACCTCCGCTTCCTGGGGATGTGAGTAACTGTATACGCTGTGCTAAGGGGCACGGAGGGGAAACCTCGCCAGAGCGCAAGTGCTCTGAACACACACACGCAACTCTGTGAATGCTGTGTCTAGCTCCATTTCAAAGCTTTGCAGAACATTTGAATGGTGCTCATACATCCTGCTCATCTCAAGATGCAAGATTTTTTTTTTGAATGTTTATGGAGTGATTTTGTTTATCATGACTTACACAATTCTAATATTACAACTTGACTTCATTTTTAGTCCATATCTTGATATTGTGCATGTCATTGTCTAACTAAGCGACCAATCAAACAAATAAATAAAGCAGTCCTACAATACATTTACTTTATGAATATGAATATTGTTGCTTTTGATTATTACTAACCTTTCTTTACCTGTCGTTTCATTTCAATAAAATATTATATCATGCTTTTAATCAAAGGCCTCTAATTCACCTCACTTGCAAACTTTGGTATCTTACACCTACTTTCCCACCCTTTTTTTTTTTTTTTTTTTTTTTGAATATCCTGTTTCATTTGTAAATACATCCCAATACGGAAGTAAAATGTGTTTTGGAATAACATTTCATGTTTATTTTGAGCCCAACACCTGCATTACCTGCTCTGAATAGCCCAGTTGTCCTGTACACATTCTTTTCATTCTACTAACACAATTCTCTGGTTCATGTTATAAAAGGAGGCATATAACAGAAAACAATTCCTTTTGTCATTGTCAAATGAAAACCTAAGCCCTTTTAAGAATGTAAACTGATATTTCCCCATTTATGGTACGGAAACGTGAGTCTACATGTATCTGTCAGCAAGCTGTCCTTTGCCAAGTATCTCTTTCCTGTAAGAGATTACTGACTTGGAGGTTTGCTATATAGGTTTAAAAAGATCAGGATGTGGTCCATCTTGTAATTTACACCATGAAAAAAAAGGAACAAGTAAAGTTGCTCACAATGTAAAACCAGCAGAATGTCAGTCATTCAGTGCTCAATGTTTCTCTCTTTTGAAGATCTCGAATCAGTCGTGTGTGAGATTTAAGGAGTGAATGGACAGAAACCTCACAAACTTTCACCCACATCCTTTTAATTCCACATGCAGACAAAGAAGCAGGCGAGCAGTGATGTGTGAGCTGGCCTCCACCGGCAGGGCCCCAAAGACTGCTGTTCTTCTCTAGTCTACCATGGAACTGCTCCTTTCACCGGCTCCAAAGGGACTTCTGATTAGAAATCCTTCTCTGCTACTGAATCTCATGTCCTTCTCTTGCTATGGAGTCTGACAGAAGCTAGCACAAAGACAAAGCAAACGTTAAGTCTTCACTGTTCTGGTTTTAAACTGTCGTTTGCATTTCTTTATATAGGTTACAGCAATGTATGCAAAAAAAAAAAAAAAAACTCACAAAAAGCTAAAGAATGACAGTGAAACTTTACAAACTTACACTTACCTGAGAAGAGTATTAGTTTTAAGATCTACTATGAAAAAAAAAAAAAATATATATATATATATATATATATATACATATATATATATATATATATATATATATATATATATATATATATATATATATATACATATATAAATATATTTCTATAAAATTAAATTATAAATAAAATTCAGTATGCAAATCTTACAACAATGTCTTAGATTTTGGATAGGACTCAAACTTAAAAGAAAAATGTAACAAACTTAAATTTATCTTGAATAAATCTGATAAATAAAATGCAGTTGAGCTGAATTAATATAGAAAATTATAAAGAATAAAAAATGAAAATATAAATTAGGTGCTTGTAATTTTTGTTAAATAAATTGTTTATTGGGATCAATTGTTTATAAGTGTTTGTGTTTGGAAATAAGTATAAGTGAAATATATACAGGTGCATCTCAATAGATTAGAAGTTCATGGGAAAATTTATTTATTTCAGTAATTCAACTCAAATTGTGAAACTCGTGTATTAAATAAATTCACTGCACACAGACGAAGTAGTTCAAGTCTTTGTTTTTTTTAATTGTGATGATTTTTGCTCACATAAAAAAAACCCCATCTCAACCAATTAGAATATGATGACATGCCAATCAGCTAATCAACTCAAAACACCTGCAAAGGTTTCCTGAGAATTCAAAATGTTCTCTCAGTTTGGTTCACTAGGCTACACAATCATGGGGAAGACTGATCTGACAGTTGTCCAGAAGACAATCACCCTTCACAAGGAGGGTAGACACAAACATTCATCGCCAAAGAAGCGGGCTGTTCACAGAGTGCTGTATCAAAGCATGTTAACAGAAAGATTACTTTGATTCAAAAACACCGTTGGTTAGATAGCTAATGTATAATGCTTTCAAAAAAATACAATTATCTATAACCTTATCAACAAAACAAATTGGATGGAGTTAAAGCTGCATTAATCATTCTAGAGAAGACGAATGAATAAATGAGCTGTATTCTGAGCACTGTAAAAACAGCAGTCACGGAAGAGTAAAAAGGAAGACTAAAGCGCACAGTTAGACAAACAGCTCATCTCTCACATAGATCTGTGTCCAGAGCTCTCAGACTCTTCCAGACAGGAAGCGACACGTCTCTCCTGAGGACTACGGCCAGTAAGCTTGAAAATCCCCTCTAACCACCTCTTACCACACCCACTGCAGCTCTAAGGCACCTTTATTACACTCCAGCAGCCTGTCCTACCAGAAATGAACTCTCAATGCAATGCCAACAACACCTGCAGGCTTCCTGACCAACCCATTACTGTAAATACACAGATGACTGATGCACTTACATAAACAGGCCTAGCATTTTCTGTAGTGCTTCTACAGGAAAGCTGGAAGTTCTGTTCTATTGTAGGACACAACTGAAATTTAGTAGGGTGTTTCAATCAGTCATCAGAATGGTGGCTTCTTTTTTATAAATCTGAGAATTGATAAAAGACAAGGTTTTTTTTCGGTACAATAGATGCCAGGTAAAAAAAAAATCCTCTTTATACAGCATTGTGTTTTTTTTTCTTCTGTGCAGACTTTTTTAAATGATTACAGATTTTAAGTCACTTTCGTAATATGTCATTTTTGATCTGAGATTAGTGCTCTGTGTATTTTCATTTTAATGTGAGGTTAGTTGGTATTGACATTTTATTTGTAACAGCAAAATTATTCAGTGTTCCTTAATGACAAGTGTTTGCAATAATGCTGAAAAAGTCCATTAAAAAAAAATATTCCTTTACTACTTTGGTGTGAGAAATTCCTGCAAATGGTTCAGTGCATGAGTGATCTGTCTAAACAAATCAAACTTAACCGTGAAAATTTTTGAAAAACTGTTCATAAGAGTAGTACATTATAGCATACTTGTAAAAAGAGAATGTATTATAACAGTAAAATATACTTAAGTTCAAAATTAATTTAATGTTTTCAAACACTTAATGCCAATATATTTATAATTAAATATTTTTGTTACAATTAAATTATCATACATTTTTATTCATTGCTAGTAGTTCAACTAAAGAGTGTCTTTTGACCAACTTAAGTAGGACTTAAGTACGTTTAAATGTAACTTCGAAATTACTATTATTGTATCCAAATATGGATAATGTGTAATAAAATTAATCATCAAGTATTTTATGTGTGCTTTAGTATGTCAGAAAACAAAATTAGTGTACTTCTTTGAAGCATGATAAAAATTATTAAAACATCGTGATTTAAAAGTAAAACCGTGAATTTGACATTATTACAGCATATACTGTTACATCATTAAGTACACTTAAGTGTTCTTTCATTTCATTAATTTTATATACTTTGCAAGTACAGTTTTTTAATATACTTAAAAGGTTTGAAGTAAACTAAAAGTTCAATACACTTAAGCGCACTTCTTTTTAACTTATAAATAATATAATAGGCAACTGTGACTTGGAAGGAAAACCTTTTGATGTTTGATAATGGATAAAAAAGAAAAAAGTAGACTATGCTGAAGCAGGGGGCTATACAGTCCAAATATGTTTGTATAATGTGTTTGTATAATATATTCTGAAAAGGTCCTGCTGCATTTAGGATTCTCTGAAAGGATGCTTGACTCTTCTGCGTAATGTCTCACAAATCTACATTTATATCCTCCCAGGAAGCGCCTGATCATCTGTCCTAAAATTAGGACTTTGGTCAACAGGGACTTTTAGGGTCGGGGGAGTGTTTGCGTGGCTTCACTCGAGACATCCCGTCCACAGGAAGCTGCTCCGTACCTCCTGTGCCCGGCCTGATCCACTCCCACATTGAGACAATGGCTCGCTTCAAAAAGGCTATTTGTTTGGACATTCCTGTGAATAAGGGAATAATTACAGCAGCTCTCCTGCTCTTTCACAAGAGAGGATGCAACTCAAAAAAGAGGCAAAGAATGAAAGACAAAAAAGAATGGGTGTGTGTATACATACATAAGTGTGTGTGTGTGTGTGTGTGTGTGTGTGTGTAGCCTGCAGCACTGACATCATAAATGGAAGGAGATGGCTGGGTTATACTTGGTATGTGAGGCATTTACCATAAATAGGGCCACGACTCAGTGGTTTTTGTTTGTTGTTCGGTTAGACAGTGGCTATTTTAATTCCAATGGGATTCTATGTAGAGAATGGCTGGAAAAGGAAAAAGGAAGTGATGATGGACGTTAAACCATCAGACATTCAGAGGCCACATTTTTTTAGAGATGACGGTCCTCGGATGTGCTTTTATTTGGAAAAAGGAGGTACGCATGTTACACACTGCCTTCTAAATGGAGATCTTTTCCATGAGAACATAAAAGGCATAGTTCACACAGGAATGAAAATTGGCATTGTTGACATATCTAGTTACAAATTGGTATTATTTTTGTCCCAAATGACAGAAAAGCACTATAAAAAAGGGATGCCGATATTGGATTTTAGCCAATCTGGTATGCCGATATTTTTCAAATCATTTTGACCGATACCGATACCGATATATTTCCTTTTGTTTGGAAACAACACCAAGTCTCTCCTGTGCGGAAATTATAACTTATTTGTTAGAAGTAAATAAACATTAATTTAACACTGAATTTAACCCTTTTTAATCCTAATGATTTGTTTGAAAAATAACAAATTATATATAAATTTATTTAATTTACAAGTGTCATGTTTCATTTTTATTTGTTGGGTTTATAGTCTATATGTTATTTATGTAGGTTATTTTACTTTTAATTTAATTAGAAGTAGTCCAACAGCGCCCCCTACAGATTAAAACTCTTTACTGAATGGGCGTTAGGACCTGGGGGAGGATGCCGCTGCGTGTGCTGCTGTTGACTCTATCATAAACCGAACGCGTCAATCTGTACTGCTTTCACAGATTAAAAACAGTCAATCGAATCATTATTATTCAGACAAAACTTTGCTTCAAGAATGAGCCAGACTGCTGACCTGATCTACGTAATCACTAGCACACCCTGAGCACATGTGAGTTGATGTATTCCTCTTATCGGCAAGACATCGACATATTTTTTTTTTATATTAGGCCATGCCGATATTTATATTTAAAGCCATTATTGACCAATTCCGATATCAGCCCGATAATATCGTGCATCGCCACATTAAAATGATCATAAAAGCATCCATACAAGTCATGTGATATATATTTCTTTTTAGAATAATACATCTATTTTTTTGTGAGAAACACAGTTAAATAAAAAGTTGGAAATCATTGATGTCAAATCTGGTGTACCGATCAGTGTCAGGTAGATTACTTACAAATTATAGCCCATTACTGACTACAGATTAAATGATTAAAACTGTAGTAATCTAGGTTACTTATTTTGGGTAATGCATTTATTTTATGTCAAAGGGATTTGGCTGACAAAAATTCTCTGCATTTCATGAAAAATATTAATGAACATGAAAACAGCAATGACATTACACACCCAAAGTCTTCTAAGTATGAAATATGTTTGTTCAGAATTACTGATAGTCAGGAACTAAAGATATGATGAAGAATAAGTGTCTTATAACTATTCACCACAATTGTTTAGTAATTTGCATAATTTAGCAAAATAATTTTCTTGAGATTATTTTAGAAAGGAAACTTTAAGAAAGAGAATTTAGAATAAATTATGGATAAAATACATTTTATGAATAATATGTAATCATGTAATCCATAAAAGTAACTGTAATCCGATTATGAGCATTTAAAAAAAATGTAGTTTAATCCAGACTACTCAATTTTTTAAATCTGATCACGTAATCCAGATTACATGTAATCAGTTACTACCACTGTTACTCCCAATATACACAAACATGAAACATTTGAGAGCTCAGAACTCACCCAAAAATGAAAATTCTGTCATCATTAACTCACCTTCATTTATTCCAAACCTGGGTTACCTTTTTTTCTTCTTCTGTGAACCCAAAAGAAGATATAAAAAAAAGAAAGAAATCAATATGAAGCCTGATTTAGTTTTTGATGTTGTTGTCATGTTCTGCAGAATTTTGAGTGAACCCTTATGTCATATTTATGTCATATTTGGTTCATATTTTGATTGTGATGTCAGTTGAAAAATATTCAAGGTCAATTCAACTTTGTCAGTGTTAATTTGATGTCCAATACTGACATCAGCTGATATTGATAATTGTTGTTTTTAGCTTGTGTAACTAAATCAAATTGTCAAATTGGCATCAAATACTGACGCCACCCGGTCATTCTCAACCAAAATGCAACGTGGACCTGACATTACATTAACATCCTGTGCATGCCGGGTTCAAGTGTCCTCACATCGCATGTCTTCAGTAGACTTTAGAACAAACCGCACCATTCACGTTCATTGTGTGGAATAGAGCGTGCAAACATTCCTCTAAATATATCTTCTTTTGTGCTCCACAGAAGAAAGACAGTTAAATTAGATTTTTCGGAGAACCCAGTTATGTTATTCCTTGACATATTTTAAGACAATTTTCTCAAACCCCAAGACTGGGCTTCTGTGCAGAAAACAAGACACAATTTTTTTATTATTATCATAACATGCGCTATATGATCCAGTTTCATGCCAAAAATAAAGCTCTTCAGCACATAAGAGGGCAGTTTTAGATGAGAACAGTCTCTGACGGCCACTTAATTATTGAAGCTAGTGTCAATATTCTCTTTCCTGAGGATGTATAACAGCTCATCAAAGAAATGGGACAGGGATAAAAGAGTGTAATATTCCATTCACACTCTCCTGCCAAGAGGGTTTATAATCAGGAAGTATGAAAGACAGGAGGTGGACTTCCTGTGCCCTGGATGGAGATGTAATACACATCCTGGGAATATGGAGAACGCATCCTGCAGATAGCCTCGCTTGTGTTAGTGTGACGCACAAAGGGAGAGTACAGCTGCCATGTATTTGTTATCGTAACGCCGCGCTCATCTTTAGATAGTTCGGAGGATGAGAGTCTATTTTTAGCTCTTTCCGCCGATGAATCGGCCAGTTATGTGCCTAAGAATGGGAGGTGTGACAAACGAGAATGTGGTGTGTGTGAGCTGGGCTTCTGGTTGTTATGGAAATCTGGCTGATATCTCACAGCCTCTCACAGGAAGTGGAAAAGGTGAACAACACACTGAATGCGTGAGTTACTAAGCACAGATGACTGAAGCCTGTTCCCCAAAGACTTGGCCAAGTCAGTTCATTTCCATGTCATCTTGTCTTCTTTTAGTGAAATGCACATTCTCAGTGTCATTTTTGAAATTTTAGTTTTGAAATATTGCAGTGTATGTCACAAGCTTTTTAAATCACTATTCGGCTCAAAATATAAATCTATTGCATCTTACTTTATAGTTTGGGCCAACATTCCTCAAATCTGGCAGGAGCTGTATTGATTATAATTTTTTTTTCCATTGAGGTGATTTGGTTTTTTAGTTTATAAGCAGCACAACTCTTTCCAACAGTGATGATAAATCAGCATATTAGAATGATTTTTTGAACGATCATAAAGACTGGAGTAATCATGCTGAAAAAATCTTTTTCGCATCACTGAAATAAATTATATCTTAAAGTATATTAAAATAGAAAACTGTTATTTTAAATAACAAAAGTTTTTTACAATATGAATGTATTTATATTTTTTTTATCAAATAAGTGATTGAGCCTAAAATACTTCTTTAAAAAACAAAATATCTTTTGAATGGCAGTGTGTAAGTGCACTACATTTTACAACATGAATTGACCTTGTCGTGTCATAAAAAGCTCAAATGATCTGATATTTTGAGAGATGTGTTGACTTTTACACACATGAGGGTCATGAGGGTCTTCTGTCTTCAGTGGCACTATTTTCATGTTTTATCTTTTTGACTCCTTCATGTTTCTGCATGTTGGTTACACAACATGATTTTGTGGATTTTATAAATACATCGGACAAAAAAAAGAGAGAGAGAGAGAGAGAGAGAGAGAGAGAGAGAGAGAGAGAGAGAGAGAGAGAGAGAGTCAAGACATTGACGCAATAACCTGGCAGCCTCCCAGGACAATGTAGCATTGGGATTACTGCACATGAATTATTGCACTGTGGTGAATGAATCTCACTACATAACCATACATGGCTGAGTGAAAAATTCTGGGACCAAATATTGATGAGTTCATTGAGTGCTTCACAAAGCCTGGAAAACCTGGAAATGAGTTTTAGCACTTCTGGTTCCAACGCCATGAAGTTTGGGGTTTCTGGTTAATACCTGAAGTAAGGTCTGTGGTTAACACAAGCTCGAAATATTTCACATTTTATTCTATGACATAAAATACATCAGTAAAACCACCACTGTAGTGGTTTTTACTTAAAGGCAGTTGCTAATTAGTTGCCAAATGAGACATTAAACATCACCATGCCCAACAAGTAAAATCATCTACTCACTAGTACACTTTTATATCCTGATTGAGTTTAAATTCTTGAAAATATTTTAGGGAAGATGTTTTAAATAAAGACTGAAAGAGTTAAAGCGTATTAGTGACACTGAAGTCATGTGACCCTGACTGATTTCGTTTATAGCCTGTGTTAAGTTTTTTACTTCTTCCGATTATATTTAGGGTTCAAAAAATCATAGTTGTTATTTTTGAAAATTGTCATGATGAACAAGGAACTCTGTATGACAATAATAATAATAATAATAATAAATGAATTAAAAAATAAAATAAATAAATAGTTTATTGTTTAAAAATTATATCTTTAATTTTCAATACCACAGATATATTTGCTAAAATATGTATCAAATATATATTTGCTTAAATATGATTAAAACTATATTTAAAAAATATAAATATATTTAAAATAAAACATAATCTCACCAACAAGTATCTCACATTTAAAGAAAACCTTTTCTATAACACATATGTACATATAAACATTTTTAAATAAAATTAAATGATAAAATAAGCTTATGAAACAATATAATATTAGGATTATTCTTATAAAATAAGCATGATTAGATTATTAGTAATGTAGTTTTGATCTCTTGGCTATTCCATCCACATTTAACACAAATGGATGCTACAGTAAAATTGGAAATGTATTTTCTTGCCCCTGAAATACATTTTGGTACTGTAGATGAGGGTTGAAACTAAATATATTTTCTGTTTCAAAAATTAATTTCATTGAGCTTCACTGTTTACAACATATATTTCACATATATTCATATCCAAAAGCCAATGTAAAATTATTATTATTAATAATTTTTTTATTTTTTTATTTTATTTTTTGAGGCAATCAGGGTGATGCCGACTTCGAAGCTGGCCTTCAAAAATACACTGAACTTTTGTTTTTGCCCCCATTTTTCATGAACTGAACTTCTAATACTAGAAGTACTAGACTGAAGATCTAATGCTTTTTCTATGTACACAAAAGGCCTATTTCTCTCAAATATAGCTCACAAATCTGTCTAAATCTGTGTTAGCTAGCACTTCTCCTTTGCCGAGATAATCCATGCACCTCACAGGTGTGACATATCAGGATGCTGATTAGACAGCACGATTATTGCACATCACATCTCATGAAAAATGGGTGCAAATACAATAGTGTTGCGTTTGTAATTTTGTTCAGTGTACATTATCACTGCAGCACTCTATAGACGACCTTAGTGACCCTGGGACAAGGTTCCCCAATCGTCCCTCAGATGACACCCCTGCAATAGTGTTACAAACGAACGCTTAAAGAGCACAAGGGTTCCTGGAGAAAGTGTCCACACAGCCCAGATCTGCAGTTTTGAACACTAGAAGGCCTGGATCTTAATAAGCCGTTCCCCGAGGCCCTACCGCAAGCATGCGAGGCGCACCGTAAAGAATTCTCCATTCCACCCCAACACCCCCCACCCTCTTCTTTCTTCCTCCATCCTCTTCATATCCTCCCCCCTTCAGCCTCATAGCTTTTGCAGCCGCTCGGGACGTTGCAAAGTGCTTCAACAGATGGAAAGCAGTCTTTAATTACACTGGAATCAGCTGACCGGCATGCATCCCTCTCTTTCCGTCCTGGATGGAATGGAACACGCTCCGCTTCTAGATGAGAGTTTGAAGACTAGTCTCCGGAGGCACGGTGCAGGGGCAGGGGGGTTGTGTGTGTGTGTACTTGAGGTAATGAAGGAGTGTTTGTACAATTTTTGGAGGATTTGTCTTCCGCTTTGACAGGGGTCTGTCAGAGTGCTTTATAATGCTGGTATCTTGGCTGCAGTTGCGCTGGGGGAGTCCCAGAGGAAGCTGTTGCTTGTTCAGTTTACAGTGAATGGCTCCCTTCCTGCTCCAACCGTGGCCCCAAAGGCTGGAGGCCAGGGTGCAGGGCTGTGAGTGTGTGTGTGTGTGTGTGTGTGTGAGAGAGAGAGAGAGATCTCCCCTGTGCTTGTGTGGGTGGATATGCAATCTTACATCTGTTTGTTTGATAATGTGTGTGTGTGTTTGTCTTTTAAAGCTCACAGATTTGCTCTATTAAAACAGTTCTTGGACTTTCTTATTTCATTCTTCAACTTTTAACTGTTTACAGAAGGGGGTCTCATTTCCTAGCATTACTGCTGCAGTTAGCCATTTGTTTCAGCTGTCGCTCCATAAAGTTCAGTACCTTTACGTAAGCAAGGCAGCCCATTATCTGCATTCTTTTGTCTATACTAAATATCAGTTTGCAACCTGGAAATAATTTACAGTCAAACTCTTACAAGAAAGTTTCAGTAATATATTCTGAGGTTACTCAGAAATGTGTGGAGGACTGCCATTTTCTGCCCAAGTCAACTGAAAAGTGGCTCATTAAATACATTACCGCCATCTGCTGGGGAAAGTGCAATCTGTGTCCAACAATTTTCCTGATGAATTTTTACATTCGATTTTAAATAGATTTGATCAAAAACAAAACAAAAAAGTAAAACAAAATAGTGTCTTTTACCAGAACTGACTTTTTTCCTGGTTTATCAGATGCCAAGCCAAAAACATAACTCCAAAATCGTAAAAAAAAAAAAAAGTAATTACACAGCTCTCCTAAGTGCGCTGCAAAATTAAAACAAAAATAACAGTGACTTATTTCTGTTGTATTAAACTTTTTTTTTTCCATCAGAGATGTAAAAGCTAACCTTAAAATAATAATCAGATATTTATATAAGGGCTGGTAATTTAATGCATTAATTAGATTATTTAATTATGGGGGAAATAATGTGTTAAAATTATTAACTCATTTGATGCACTTGCCCTGCCCCAGACTTACTGTATGTGGATCATCTGCCATTTCATACAGTTGACTGATGACTAATATGAGGCAGGGGAAGAACTTACTGCATGATGGATCCTAGAGAATATCCTTAAAATTTAAGATATGGGGCAAGACGCCCGTTTGAGAATGTGTCTCATATTAACATCACATAGTTAAATGTACAGGTTGTATGAAATAAAACTAAGCTAAAGCTAAAGAGAAATATGGGGGGGGGGGGGGGGGTAAAAATGACACACATATTAAAATGAATACAAATTTATTAAAATACTTATAAAAACAAATGATAGCAATGAACAATAATGCTAAAATAACACTGTTTGATAACATGGTACCTAGCATGACTGATAATCATGTCAGAAACAATACTGGAGGTTTATCAGTCTCAAAGAGCTCATTAGGTAGATCTTGTTTAATTGTTTAACTCAATATTGTGTTCAACATTACACCGGGCCAAATAAAAGCTCTTTTGTTTCCCTTGGCGTATTTTATATCCTCCTACTGCTGCTAAACACACGCTCTAGTCTAATTACTGCTTTATACAGTCCAAAAGCACAGTCAGGTGGGATGCACAGAGCAGAAAAACAGAACAAAAGTCCAAAAACTCTGCTGTTATTATAATAACTGTGGTACACAGTACTTGCCAAAAACTCTTCAAAAAACACCATCAACAGGTCTGAGTTGAATATATATATATATATATATATATATATATATATATATATATATATATATATATATATATATATATATATATATATATATATGCATATTGAAAGAATATGTTTTAATTGTGTACTTTAAGGATTTGAAATCATTCTAAACGTTAAACTCATTTGATTCCAATGTGTTTGCAACAGCGTAATCAGTTTTATTGGCTTTTCTTTGATGGTAAATGGTTAAAATGATTTCTTTTTGCACTACTAAAAGTACTTTTCACAGTATTTTCACAGCGAAGCTAGGCTATTTGAGATATATTTCAGTGCTTACGTACAGCCTAAATATACAGTATATGTGTACTCATTCAGTAGCCTTTATATGCAGCATATTTACATATTTATATATATATATATATATATAATGGCTAATTAAGCATTGTCTTTGCATTCAGAGTTTACAGGTTTTTTAGAAAGATTTAAGGGCCTCTGATCAACACACAGGTTACTGTATGCTGCCATCCACTGGAATTGGCAGGAAGTAGATTGCATTTTGGCCCTTGTGTGTTTTGGAGCCGTTTTTCGCCCATCCATTCTTTCTGATGCCCACGTACCAGTCTCCGCTCTCCTGATACCACTGTGAGCGGTATGTGTTGTAGTGGTTCTCCTCCATCTTCTCAATGAAGTAACACTCATCGTTCAACATGACCTGACACACAGAACACAGACCAGGGGTGTGTTTCTTTACAACCGTCACTTTAATGAATCAGACTTCAGGATTTCAACAAGTTTAAACATCATACTCTAGATTTAAAAACTCAAATCGATGGAGGTGTAAATATGTGCATATGGATATATGAAATATTTAATTAAGTGCATTAAATGGTCATATAGGTTAATGCATTTTTGTGTTCAAAATTACATTAATTTTTATATAAAACTAGTTAAAAAACTTACAGTGCCGTAAAGTTTTCCATATTTGTCCATTGCCAGGTATAGTCCAGTCTCATGACCCCTAATGGCCACTAATCCTGCTTTCACTGCTTTTACCTTTAAAAGAGCTGTCATACAATAAGTTTTACAGTAAGATTACAGGTTCTTTTTATGTTACAAATTAATTAGCCTACGTTTTTTACACTGTATATTATTAGTAGTAAGCTATTATCATTATTTCAGATATCTTAGTTAACATTTTTACATATTAGAACATATTTTATGTTTCATTTCTATCAAGTATGCTTGGAAAAATAACAACTAAATAAATAGATACAATTCTGTATACTGCATACTTACTGTAAACGTCGTTCTCTTGTCGACTCGCGTCCACAGTCCCGTTAGGTTGGATCCGGAGATGGTATCCTCCATTCCTGCAGTAAAGTTTTTGCAGAGAGTTGTGTTTGGGCTCTTTCTGCTCGGTGGTCGTCGGTAGAAGTGTGAAAGCGGTGATATCCCGCTCGTTCATGGCGCAGAAGTGCTGCTCTGAGACGCGCTGTACACATAAACACCCCCGTGACTCAAATGGATGCGTCTTCCGAGCTCGACTTCCACTTATAACAGCTATGCGTCATCAGCCTCCTTCACAGCGTCTTATTATAAACAGGTCAGAAAGGTTATGCTTTTTAAAAAACATAATTATAGTCCTTATCATTTTGGTCCAAAAGAAGTATACTACTAATTTGCAATATTGATTTTGGAAAGAAAAAAAAAAGATATCTATAATTATATTGTTCTGTTCTTTATAGGCCTATATATACATAGTGTAATCTAGGTTACTGATTTTAGATAATGTATTCTGACTACTTTTTAGATTACTTTTTCATCTAACTTGTTTTAAACTTACCAGTAGGCATACCATATATATATATATATATATATATATATATATATATATATATATATATATATATGTATGTATGTATATGTGTGTGTATATATATATATATATATATATATATATATATATATATATATATATATATATATTTATGTATATATATATATATATATATATACCCACATTCCATTTTTTTATACCTACATCATAAAATGTATTATGCATTACCCAATACCAGGGTTTCCCAAACTGGGCTTAATGTAAGAACTGCAGGAGAGTTGTGAGTTGATACAAAGCTAGTCAAACATAAAAATTGAAAATCTGTTATTCAAACCCTCAATACTGAACTGTAAACTTGCAAATGTGCTTTTAAATTAATTTAATATTAACTTCCTCAGAGATATTTCACTTAAATATCACGTCAGAGTGCTTTGGCTGAGAAAAACATGTGGAAATCCCTTTGTTTCATGCATTGTCTAATTAATTTCGTGATCCAGATAACATGTAATAAGTTACTACCCATTTATGTATGTAAATATGTATATATATGAAGAGTTCAGATGCAAAAGCCTCTTAATGCCATCTGAAAATGTAATCTAAAATAAGCCAAAAAGGTAGTCGTCACTAGTTTCGTCTTCGTTCACCTCAACAGGCCTCAGCCAGACAGCACGTCTGAAGTGGTTTGGAAAGCTATCAGAGACGTGTTCGGGAGTAAGAAAAAACAAACAGTGCAGGAATTTTCCAAGCAGCCACTGCACAAATACATTGTATTTATTGAAAATAGAGCCTTAGTGCCAGACAGGTTGTGGAGAACGGCGAGCAAAGCAGCCGGTGAGAATGACGGCCCTCAGCAGAGTGCTAATGAACAACGCTTGAGACTTACCTGTGACTTTGTTTCAGAGCTGCAAAGAGAAATGCAGGCTCACTGTACAGTAGCTTTGAGCTTTTCGACTTTGGAGGAACTCCTGGATGGATGACTGGTGTTACTGGATACATTCAGACAAGCGTGTGTGACGTGCTGGGAAAAGCTGCTTGTGTAACATCATCTGGTCATCAGCTGACCTGAACTCTTCACCGTGTCTTTTCACTGAGGCATTTGCTCGGTTCCTGTCACTCCGCTAGATGTGGTCAGATCTGTTAGAAGATATGTGACCTCATCCTGTCCAGAGAGTCAACTGTGTTGTGTTCATTTCAGGACATGCTCTATTTAGGTCCGAGTAGTTTGCCTGAACCTCTGACATACAGTAATAGTATAAATGTGTCATTACTAAACATACGAACAAATGACTATTTATATATCCGTTTGTGTTCTGTATTTTAAGATAACTTTGTATAGTCCAAATAAGCTTTACAGATGACTACTGGAAAGGGTTTAAACAATATTTTTCATGCTTATTCCATGAGCCATAAGCAATTATTGCACATGCACCTCTGAAAACCAGGACTAACAGTTTACAGGCAGCAAACAATACTAAAATAAAGCAAATAAAGCCTTTACTTCAGTAATTCTGTCTCAGTCTTCTTTTTTCATAAAGCATACATTCTATAAAGCTAGTCTGAGATGGGCGATTTAATTATTATTGTTGTTATTAATATTATTATTAGTTTTTAATTGCATGTCTGCAGTTAAAGAAACAAAATGCACGCATTTTGCCCCCCCCCCCAAAAAAAAAAAAGTAGAGAGGCTTCAAAAAATTAATTAATAAATAAAAACTGCAAAACACAGTCTATGATCAATACAATACAATATAGGGTTTTGTATGACACTGTGCTGATTTGATTTTGAGATATGTTTGCAGTGTTTTAGCAGACGGTGTATTGTGTTAATGTGTTATTGTATTTTGAAAAGTAGTGTTTGAGTTTAGTTTACAATGTGTGATTTTGAGCATGAAAAAATACATTACATTTTCATGACTGCACATCTGCACTTCAAAAATGTTTTTGTTGTTGATATAACTTAAAACTAAATTTTTAATCAAGCATGAACGCTTACTTTCTTGAGGTGAAGCAACATATTATTACTTATTCTAATGTTGAAATGTAAGTTGTGATAACTAATTGAAGCAATCATTCATAGCTTAAAAATGATAAAACTGATCAAAACTGATCAAAAAAAAGGATCATAAATTTAAATGTAAAATACAGGAGCAAATATTTCCAGTAGAATTTTCATGATTGCTTTATACTTCTGCATGCTTTAATTAATTTAATTAATGTCCCTTCTGGAACACACGGTGGCAGTATACTCCATGTCAGAGAAGCAGATGGTTGTGCAGGACCAAGTCATGAAATTGATACGAGGCAGTTCTTATGACACTGAGGTTCTCACGCCTTCGGGCAGGTGTACATAAGAATTTATCAGCCATAGGCATTTGGGAGTAGAAACTGTGCAACACAAGATTCAACATGTTTCTTTCTTAACCATTATATTCACATGTCTTGTAGACTGCAGTACATCTGCATTGCTCTTCTCTGGGTTAGGCATTATAGAAGATGGCAATCAAGACCCACAGGACAACAAATGTCATGTATGTCTCAAAAAAAATCCATGTTCAAATTTCTTTGTTGCACTGTCCGTGTTTTGTGTCATTTCTGCATTTAATTATTAATGCAATTGTGTCTTTCTGTTTCTCTGCAACTATAGCAACACCAAAGTGAACTTCCTCAACCGCAATGGCAATATGGCATTTGTTCTTGTTTCAGCTGATGTTATAAATATCGGTTTTTCATTATCAGTGTTGCTTGAAATGGCTTCAAGAGATACAGACAAGTTTGAACAAGACTCTGAAATATATTTGCAGCAAAAGTGAAACAAACTATTTCTCAACTGTCCTAGTGAAACTGAGTGGTCTATGCCATGGACAGGAATAAACCTTTTTTATGCTAACTTTTATGGTTACCTAAACTGTTTCTGCAGAGTCATAAACCCATGACTAGGGTTAGTTTTATACTCTGAAAATAGCCTATATGCATTTTTGCTTTTATATTTCAAATTTATGGTGCATTTTTGTTGGTTTTGGTTACATTTTGGTGGCACTCTAGATAGATAGATAGATAGATAGATAGATAGATAGATAGATAGATAGATAGATAGATAGATAGATAGATAGGATAGTAATACACAGTTTATACAGTGGGTGAAAAGTATGAATTGAGCTATGAACTATAGCAAGTATAAACAAGAATTAACTTCAACAATTAAATACAACATTGTATGACAGTATGAATAAAGATATAATATAGGAAGATAACAAAGGAAATAAAAACAATAAAGTAGAAGTACAGAAGTAGTAAATCAAATTATGTAACATCCAGCAGGTCATTATACAGTTTGACAAATTTGACACTTTTTTGGTGATGATTTTTTAAGTTTTATAATTAGGTAGTTAAAGTCACAAAGGAAATTATGTAATTTTGGGTAATGTTGGGAATGTTACATGAATATAATGAATTTAATATTTTGCCAATAAAATAAATATTTTTTCTATATTATTATATGTTATGTTTACAATGAGAAAAATAACAGAATATATCACACATAGTTCAATTAATGTCTAAACAGAAATTTGAAGCAAGGAATGTATAATTTTGTGAAGTCAGACCAAAATTCTTTAACTAGGGGGAATTTGAAAAAAAGATGATCAATAGACTCAATACTGAAATGATAGAAACTACAATTCAAATGAGCATTACCAAATTTTGATGTTAGCTCCTTATGGGGTATACATTATGCAAAAATGTAAATGTAATGCTTTTATTTTGTTGGGAACACAACATTTATAAGGTAAGAGCCATCAAATAAATCCACTCAGTAATTATTTTTCTGGAATGAAAAACATTTCTTATAATTTTATTACTACATTTTGGGTCGTAAATACTCTAGACTTCAATCAAAAAATTCTGCTCACTTCAAATGACAGGCTAAATTACATTTCATGAAGTGGACAATACCATTTGGTTTTACCACTGTAAGAAATTCCTTATGGACAACAGGGAGATTGTATGAAATCACATTAAGAATAAACATTCCCTCTTGGATCTAGAATATCTTAATGCTCAAGAAATCAACAATGGTACACATAGAATAATACA
Organism: Carassius auratus; assembly: GCF_003368295.1. NCBI lineage: Eukaryota > Metazoa > Chordata > Actinopteri > Cypriniformes > Cyprinidae > Carassius > Carassius auratus. Next base: position 5,364,384 of record NC_039263.1, read on the forward strand.
ACCATCAACATAAAAGTGGTAGACAATAAAAACAAAAAAGCAGAAATAAAACAACAACTGTATAATCTGAGTTTACGTGAAATCCCTGCATTGCTTTGACATCATCTCTCTTGACAAACTAACCAATCAGATTCTTATACTGTCGCACAAGCAGCTTCGCAATCCCGCAACGCTATTGGCTGAACGATATGTCAATCACAGGATTATCCGCTTCATGGTAGGTTGGTACAGACGCGTTTAAAAACGCCCAAGCATCATCACCCTGCAGCGAAACATTGTGACGTCGTCATGAGAAGCGCGCGGCTCTTCTGTGGATTCCCTTGATTGACAGATCGCAGCAAAATATTTCATTGTTTTGCGCAGTGGCGTTGTGGACAAGATGCACTTGTGATTTTTCTTTTGTTAGAACGCATCCGTTTCCGACCACAGCTATGTAGTTTCTACTTCAATGCCTTTTATGATTAGTTAAAGTTGCATTTAACTTGCATCTGCATTGCGTTCCGCTGTTGTCCTGGGCTGTGGAGCTGGAGTCAGTTAAGGATGGGATTGCCTGCGTTAGAGTTCAGCGACTGCTATGTGGACAGCCCTCAGTTCCGAGAGAGGCTCAAGTCCCACGAGCTGGAACTGGAGAAGACCAATAAGTTCATCAAGGAGCTGATTAAGGACGGGAAAGCTTTAATTCAAGCCCTGAAAAGTAAGATATGTTAGATTTGCTTACGAATGTGGGGGGGGGCATGCACTTTGTTTCGTTGTCTTATGTAATAAACACATTGTTACAGATTAATAAACACAGCTTCTGATTAATACATAGTCCTTAAAGAGTCAGTGAGTGTTACTAGACACTCAAGACAGAGTAGAGAGCTTAAGATTCGTGAAGCTACTTACAAGTGAATAATTTGTCACTTTTAAGCATGTTATAAACAAGAATAGTTTACATCTAGTGGCCCCCAAAAGTATTTGGACTCTTAAGTCACACTTGAAAACGTCTGAATATCATTGTATCATGAAATAGCACACTAAATGTTCTCAGATATCTTGTTCCAGAGCTATTCTGCAAGTACCATAAAACAGCACGGTTGTTTTAGTGGATGTAGGAAGTCATTACTCTCTTCAGGTTTACACAGGTGTTCTGGCGATCAGATAGACTTCTTCACATTAACTGCGACTAACATTTCACAAGTGCATGACACAGTCACAGTGATCTCCCGCAGTGACCCACAGATACACACCCCGGCTCAATTTTCCACTCCACTCCCCATTACCTTTAAAAACAAACAGTGACCCCAGCAGAACCAGACTGACCTGTGTTGAGCCTAGAGACCTGTTCTTGTGGTAAGGTTTGGAGAACAGTACCGAGGTGTGTCCCAGCTCCCAAGATCGACAGCTTTATATTCCTCTGGGTTTGTGATGTAAAGCCTCGTCTTTGATGTGGTTTCTAGTTCTGGAATCGTCAGCTTTAACAGCATTTGTCTGCGCAAGTCATAATTAAGGATGGGAAAAGAGAGATATGTTTGCTTTCAAGGTTTGAAAATATGACATGTTAGCTTGTTAGGTTTACTCTGTCCTGTTTCTTCATTGCTAATTTTTGACTAATAACTGTTTGACTCAGTGGCTTGCAGTATGTGATGTTTGACCTATCACGAGTAAGAGTAACCTGCTTCATAAACAATAACCACACTAACTTGTTATTTTGCACCAACATACATCTTCTTCCCACAATCGGAGACCTGAAATCACATTTAATAACCCTGTGAACTCTCTCTACTGTATATATAGCTCTTGTATGGTGAATTGAGGATGTTCTTAGGAAATAAGAAAATGTTTTTACAGTGACTCATGATTGGCAACACCCAAATAATGGCACAAGGAAGGACTAAGCATGTCATTTTTATACATATGGTGTCGGTAATTGTTAAGGTATTGTTACTTGCCAGGTTTACTATATGTTGAATTTTACAACACTGAGCGCCCATTTACATCCCTCTATCTCTGTGGCACCAGGGTTTGGCCACGCACAACCCACTTTAAAACAAAAAGTGTGTTGTGCGTGGCCAAAACTTGATGCCACAGAGATAGAGAGATGTAAATGGGCGCTCAGTGTTGGGCGATATGCTCAATTGTCATATCATTCTCATCAGCCTGTGAGATTGCCGATATATGATATTGTCATGCTAATTTATTTGATTATTTATCTACTTAGTTTCATTGCCAAAAAGAGAACCGACTTCAGAGTAAGGCGAAAATCCACCTAATGTTACAGCCTAAGCTTAATAACAATTTAACAGAAATAATGGAAGGTACTAATTACAAGGTTTTTATTATCTCAGCTATTCAAACAACTACAGAAAATTAGCAAAGCACATTTACGTTACCAAAGAACACCATCACAAGCTCAGTCTAGTGGAAGTTTATGTAGTTAAAAAAGCACTCCTGTTATAATCAGTGAAGCCGTTTACTCTGTGTATGATGATTAAATCTCTTATATCGCACATACATCTGCACTTTGTTGTTTATGATAAGTGAATTTGCACCAGAGCTGAATTCAGTCATAGAGCGTGGACACGACAGAACAACTAAACGCCGCAGTTTCAGCGATGACACATCTAAATGCCTCTGATTGGCCATTGCATTCATAAACTCAACAGAATCACGTGTGTATGGTTTATAATGCCAAACGCTGTAAAAACATAATAAAAGAACATGTAAGCCCTTATATTACATAGTATAACTATCTTGATATAATAATAAAAACAATAATCGTCTTGCCATCGTCACAGGTGGTATCTCTGACTATCGTTATGGTCTATCAGCACATCCCTAGCTTGGGCCTTGTTATGCAGCTGCTAAGGTATGTTTAGGAGGTGGCTGCACAAAATCACAAGAATATCCTGGTCTCTGGTTATGGCTCAGGTTCAATGTGACTATGTGATTTAAATGCAATTATGAAGGCTTGTATATTAAAGTTAATATGTAGCAGTGTCACTGCGGTCACATTTCTACTGAATGACTATGGCTTGTAAAATGTTGAATTGGAGTATATTCACTAGACTTTTTTGTTGCTACCTCCAAAGGGCAAGCAAATCACACTCTTTGTAACTTTGTTGCGCAGTGCTCTCTATGTCACAATGTTGAAATTCCCTATCAGTCTATTCTTCCTCTTTTTTACTTAAGTAAACGTGTGTATGGGTTTGTTTTACTTCATTCCACCAATGACTCATTTGTATTTTCCTTGTTTCTCCATCTGTCCTGAGCGGGCTGGTCGTCTCTGGAGGTCAGCTACGCTTGATCGATGAGCCCAGAGCTGCACTACATTTTGAAGCTGTGATGAAACATCAGACTTGTTCATCACTGTCACACACTTTTTTGCATGAAAATATGAAAATCCTTCTCCTGGAATCATTTTTATGTTTGTTGGAGTGGCTAAAGTGACATTGTGGTTGATGGTGAATATGGATTGTTGGCAGGTCAGGGTGCGAATTACAGAAGTTTGAAGGAGTAGAGTTTTCAAACTCATTGTTACAACAATGTTCACACAGTGTTTCAGTGGACACAAGTTTGGGTACAAGTCAGAAAACACATTTTCAACTTATTAGATTGATGCTTGTGAACAGAAGTCACATTGGTCTGAAGAGGTTACTATGGCAAGAGAATGCTGGCTTCAGTTTTGGATGGTAAAAAAATATGCATTATTTAATTATAAATTCTGTATGAATTGCTTTAGCAATAGATCAGTATAAATTGACTGTGCCAGTTGGCGATTTTGAGATTAATGTGTTAGCTAATATGATTGGTTGATTGTTTGAAGGGTAAAAATGTACATTTAGTTTAGAGCCCGAACGATATGGATTTTTGGGGGCCGATGCCGATGCCGATATTAACTCAAAAAGAGCCGATTTATAAGCCGATATATTGATTTTGAAAATAAACTCAATATTAGACCCATTTCCTATAAACTGCACTTACACAACATTCTATAGGAAAATATCTGTATGTGGGCTGTATAAACCATTTTCCAGAAGGGATTTATGTTTAAAAAAAAGCCTTAGTATGTTTAAACAATTGCACATCAAAAGTATATATTTTTTAATGATCAAAAAACTGTCTGATTTTAAACATTTAACACTTTTACTTTCTTCCAGTTGAAGCTGGTTTTAACAGTCTGTGTGTGTACTGTAAATAAATGATAATACTAAAGTTAAAGTATTTGCAGAAGTAGTCCCACACTTTGCTGCTACAGCATTCACCTTTTTCAGCCATCTGTAGGGCAGAAAAAGAGACAGAGAAAGAATAAGCATGTGTATTATTAATATCACCATGTATCATTAAAATTTCAATTATAATAAACAGGGATCTCATACATATAGGCAAAAATGATATATATATATATATATATATATATATATATATATATATATATATATATATATATAATTTTTTTTATTTGTCAAGCAATAGGTATGACCTATTACCTACTTATATTTAACCATATTATTACAACATTTTCCTGTTATGTCTGTAAAGCTGCTTTGAAACAATCTGTAAAAAAGAAAAAAGAAAAAGAAAAACGCACGTGTTCAGTTCACATTTATTTACATGTCACCTCTGGTTTAATCATTTCTGACGCACCTAATGTAGTTACTGTAACTACACTATATTTGCTCTCACAGACACATTCACAACAGACCCGTATATCTCCTCCTCTTCTCTTTGTGCAGTCTGAATCAAAACATCGTCATGCGCTGGCGAACGTAAAGTTAGCCTACCGTTACTGTTTTTTCCAGGCGCGTCCACACCGCATCGAGTTAAAAACATCTCAACTTTTCAGAATGCCGCAAGCGTACTGCAGGTCATGTAACAAGAACTAACCAATCAGCTTCATCCTTTCCCGTAACAACGTTGAAAACTCAGCCAAGATGAAGGAACAGCTGTTCATAGCTGTATATGGATTGCCATTTTGAAATAAATGTAAGAGCAGAGCTACTGCGAGCGATTTTTAGTGCTGCAAATCCATTTATCCTTTGCTGAAATTTCCACATCTTCATGGAGAGAGCACGTCATGGTTGCTTAGCAAAGGCAGACGCCTCAGGAGCGCTTCTGCCCGAGCGCTTTGGAAAGAAGGAAAAAGCGGCGCGCCTAGCGTTTTCCAAGCGTTTTTAGGCACGATATGTGAACAACCCCTTACGCAGTCATTATGTGGGAAACACTGCAGTTATATATTTAAAATAAGATAAATGCTAACGTTATAGTTTGACCTCTTATTAACGTACGCGCTCTTCCACTGATAAACATGGCATTAGCTTTGTGGCTAATCTAATATAGCAATGCATTAGCGGTTGTAAGTGATGTTACCAAATATTTAGAAGTTATAATGATAGGACCGTTAGCTAGAACTACCACACCGTTTTTATATAGAGTGTATGAACTAAATCATCTCACATGACGAACAACAGATTCACCATCAAAACAGTACATCTCCGTGGCTTGGCTGATCGCTTTCTTCTATAGTGGAGTTGCAGACTCTCTGCAACTGCGGAGCTCCCTCTGGTGGGCAAACTATGCAACACTCATAATCAATCAATCACCTTTATTTATATAGTGCTTTAAACAAAATACATTGCGTCAAAGCACTGAACAACATTCATTTGGAAAACAGTGTCTCAATAATGATAATCTCATGCTCTCATGCTTCACTCATAACATGAGTGAAGCACGAGACTCTGTTTCTCATGTTTCATCAGCCGTTATAAACGCCGATGCTGATTTAAATGCAATAATCTCATATCGGCCGATAATGGATAAAAATGCACACTTCACAAGATATCAGAGCTGGATTCGACATCGGCCAAGCAGAAAAACGTATCTTCCAATGTTGATATTTGAAAAATGCCAAATATCAACCGATATATCGGCCTTAGCGATATATGGGTCGACCACTAGCACAGTGCCTTTTAATTGTTGTTTTGAATCCAGGAATTATTTATTTAGAAATTATAAGCTCCGATTATGACAAGTGTGGTATAAAAGCTTTGTTTATTAGAGGAATAATTGGTTAGCTGGAATATGTTATGTTGCAACATGCTTTTGGATGCCATTCGATCTCAGCCTTCATTTACGCAGCTTAGTTTTGCCGGGTGGTTACGAATTTCTATAAATTCAATAATATTTAAGGCATTGTTTCTTTTCCTAAATCCTCACCATCTAACCCTCTAAATTTGCAGGTTTATTTTATTGTCATTTACTTTTTATCACTGTTTTCGCATCTTTTATTGTGGCAAACATACAGGAAGGGAAATGAAAGATTTCATGGCCATGAATTAAGAATTCATTCGATTAATTAATTTGTTCCCTCATTTTAATTAAATCATGGGTTATTTAAGGAACTAAATTAGTGAAACATGGACAGTGGCCACAAATTAATAAATTGTAGAAACAAATTAACAAGTTGTAAAATGAAAAGTCTGCCCTGCAAAGCACCAGAGCCCCATATGAAACAATTATCTGGGGAAGTTTCAATTGTTTTCCATGTTGAAGAACTTTGTGTTGTTCCTATTTTAATGTACTTTTCTGGTAGTTTCTCAGGGTATAAAGGGAAAGATAAGATGTTACCTCCCAAAGGATGAGGCTGTTTTCAAACTGCACAGCTGTGAATGGAGAGAAGATACATCCAGTAGTGCTTCCCTGCAGGGATCAGGGCACATCCACAGATTCACGCATGAGAGGACAACAAAGAAACAGCGTGTGTGTTTTAGCATGAGGAGTGGGTTGGAAGGGAAATTAGGGCAGCCTCTGCATTATAATTATTGTCGCTCTATAATCTCAGCCCTCTGTGTCTGGAGGCAACCTATGATATCTGATGTGGCTTCTCTTTAAGACTCCAGTCTGTCACATTGTGCATGAGTGAAGCAGGATTATCATTAGAAGGATTACATATCCTCTTTAAAAAAGAAACTCAGATACACTATGAGATTATAAGTGCATTAAGTGTGCTCTTACACACAGGATTACAATCAAACAAGACTCTCCATTACTTACTGTAAGTGATGGATTATGGATGCATTAATAATGTATGGTTGGAATGTTCCTTAAAATGAATTTGTCTTCTAGAAAGGTACTTGGAATACATAACCAGTTACCAAAAATATTATTATTTGAGTAATATATTATGCAATATGAGTTGAATTATCACTATTACTATAGCTCATATTTAGGGTTAGACATTTGAACAAACCCCTAAGCTTTTTTTGTAACTCATACCACTCATTCCATGCTTTTTTTGAGAGGTGTTTTTAAATTCTTTATCAAATTCCTTGGCGGTCTGACTGACTTTTTTTTTTTCTCTTCCATTTTTGATAATCTTTTACATTTGAATGTTTATCACAATACAGAACAAAAATCTTCCACTACTTCCATTTATAATCAGTTTCAAGATTTTTCTGGCAGATGAGTGTCACCCATATTTTCTTCAGAAATGTTACTGTATATATTAGCCAATATTAGATGGTTGATTGTATACACAAGCACATTTCATCTATTTTTTTTTGTATATCACATCTAACACTAAAGTTAATCTTTAAAAACCTTAAAGAGATAGTTTATCTGCTTACCCCCAGGGCATCCAAGATGTAGGTGACTTTGTTTCTTCAGTAGAACACAAACTGAGGTTTTTAACTCAGATCGTTGCAGTCTATCAGTCAAGTGTAAGTGGCTGGGAATCACTGCTAAAATATACAATAAAACATAAAAAATAACATACACAAATAAAACCAAATTAAACCCTGCGGCTCGTGACGAAACATTGATGTGTAAAGACACAAAACGATCAGTCTGTGCAAGAGAATGAACAGTATTTATATCGTTTTTTACCTCTGATTCACGCAATGTCTGAACTGTCAGAACTCTCCTGAGCGCATCCTGTTGTGCACGTTCTCAGCAGCATGATCGTGATGAGTCTTCTTCTTTTTATTAGTTTAAAAAAAAGTACCATACGGTTTTAATATTAGCCACTTATTTGGCCACAGCAATTAAACATTATTATTATTGGCTTGTCACTTGCCAGAATTAGATATTGTGCGTCCTCAGCGGGAAAAAAAATAATAAAAATGAATGAATAAATAAATTAAAAAGTAGTTTAATTGTTATGTGCTTGTGTTGGTTTCATGTGTATAATAAAAAGACTATTTAAAGTTAAAGGGTTATCATCATCACCTTGTTGGGTTCATTTTAGGTAATCATGAAGTTGTCTGCATACATCTGGAAAAAGATGTACAGTCCCACAGTTTTCAACATCCCTTTTCCAGGCAGGAAAAAGGAAACATTGCTCACTTGCTTCATTCATTGGAATGTTTCGGGTTCAATATGAGTCAAGTTCTGTTGACAGAATTATTTGTTGTACACAACGTTATAGATTAACAAAATAATATCAGCCGTCAATATGCTATTGATAGAGCTTAACATGTATTGAAAGGGGAGCATTCTTAAAACTTTAGGCCGGGATGCCAAATTCAGCTTACATTTATCTTTTGCTGTTGCAAAAAGACAACGGAAACATTCTGCCCAAAGCTCCTTTGAAGTGTCAAGAGGCATGAATTTGTGTTGAGGAGGCAATGTGTTGTCTTGTTTGTGTCTTTAGGCCGTCTGCTCCGGGATAATCAGTTTTTTCTTGTATAATGTGGAGTATGAAGCCTTTAGCTAATGGGCTGTATTTCAGGAACGCTCATAAAGAGCGATCATTCCACTGTTTTGATGGATTGGTCTCGCATAGACATTCTCACTAGTTAAGACTTCCTGTTTAGTTAAGTGTCCTCTTTAACCAAAACATCCTTCATGAATTCATAGCATGTCACAATCTTTCAAATTAAGATACCAATTTTTTATGTTTGTCAGCCTCAAGTGGAAGTCCCATGTCCTTACATTTACATTTTTCGGTAACACTTTAGTATAGGGTCCAATTCACACTAATAACTAGTTGCTTATAAGCATGTCTATTATTAACGTATTGGCTGTTTATTAGTGCTTATAAAGAACATATTATGCATGACATCTATAATCCTACCCAATACCCTAAACTTAACAACTACCTTATAAACTATTAATAACCATCAATCAAGGAGATAATTGAGGCAAAAGTCATAGTCAATGGTTAGTTAATTGTGAGAATTGGACCCTAAAATAAAGTGTGACCAATTATTCTGTCTAACAGAAAGGAATTGTTCACACAAATATATATATATATATATATATATATATATATATAAAAAAGTAGGGGTGTCCCTGACAAATGCTTTTCACAGTCAAATCGTAATTTCCGATTCTTGCTGATATTCGACTGATAGTCGAATCATATGTTTGGGGGCGGGGCAAAATACATTGAGTCAAGTCAGACATTTGAGCTCCCCCATATAGTCAGAATGGCATAATCAATAGCACCCCGTGAATATTCGACTGTGACATTGGTAGTCGAATCAGGCTCCTCGAATCGAATTATCGGATCATCCACTATTCGGGGTCAACCCCCCCAAAAAAGATTGACAATAAATTCTCCATGAATGTAGGTCAACTCTTCTTATGATCTTAATTATGAACAGAACTAAGAGCAGCTTCTTCAAAATATCTTCTTTTGATTTTTTTGTTTGGGATGAACTTATCCTTTAATGTTGAAACAAAACCCACTCAATGGTAAACTGATGCAGGAGCTCCAGGTTTATTTGAACCTGGTCTGTGGACTTAGTTGAACCTTTGCTTGAACATGACCTCTGTTGACCTGTGTTGTTTCTGCTTGTTTCTTTGGAGAGCTTTGCCAGGACTTTTTAATTAGCGGGCCACAGCAGTCGGGGGTTGAGGAGCCATGCGGGGTTTGGAAACTAGCTCAGCCTGTGTGAAATTTTGTGTGCGTGTGCCACAGTTTAAGTTCTGTTATACATTAAATTGATCTTATTTGAACATTCTCCTGCTGTACCATAAAATGTAATGAGTTGGAGGGCAGAGAGAGGACACAGGAGATGCTGTCTTGGATTGCTTCATGACTGTGTCCTCACTGCTGTCCAACTGCTTGTGAAATGCATTTAGTTACCTGCACAGGAAATTATTCTGCAGTTCAGCGAGTTTAAAGGAATAAAAGAGCCAAAAGAAACTTTTGAAGCCTTAATAGAAGAGATTCATGTAAGAAAAAACTAAAAACCCTCTTAAATTCTAGTCATACTAGACCTTTGACAATTAGTAATGCACCAAAGTTATTTTTTGAAAATAAATTGTCTTTTAATAATCAATGAATTAATCAAATTTATTTAACAATCAATGGTTAAATAAAAATTATATAAATAAAAAGTTAAGTATAATATTTAAAATTAAGGGAGTTTTTACTGCCAATTTAATACCATGTAGGATAATAATGTTATTCTACAATTTATTTTGATTGAAATATAGACATTTAATTTGAAGTTTCAAATAAATGCATTTGATTACATTGCAGTATAATATAATGCAATGCTTCAGAAAAGTTTAATAAAGTTAATTCAATTCATTCACAATACAGTACATACATTTATTATTATGCATAATATGCTAAAAAAAAATGGCTCAAGTTTAGATGTTTGTATCCCATTCTGGGCATGTTCAAAATTGTAATCATAACACGGTTGTCAATTATTAAATGTTTAGCTACTTACATATTACGTCCCACTTTTTGACCTTAAAACTGAAGCGTCATGCTCAAATTCTTGTTGTGTTTGCATATTTGAAGGACTAAGGGAAAGTTAGTTTGAGCACAGTCTTTAGTTTCTGGAGTTAGGCTTCAGTTAGGCTACAGACAAACAAACACATGTATATGGCTTAATTTTTGAGCCTAGATCTCTTTGCAGTTGAATAATTTTTGTGATTTAATCTTTATCTGTTATTTTAACTTAAGCCATTTAGTCTGAAGGTCAAATACTCCTAAAAGTTACAGAACTTATAGTCTTTCTCCTTCAGGAAAACAAACCAAAAGCTTTTTTTTAAACGACCATGCCATTTTAATTTGCATCTACAAACCTTTGAGCTTTTTTATTGTGACTGATGTTTCATGGGACTCATAATCACAAGTGCAGTTCTGTGCCAGGTGACCCACTGAGCAAGTTTACATCAAAAACCAAACTATATAATCATAGGTTCTGTTAAAGAATATTGAAAATAAACTTCCATCAGTGAACAATGCAGCAACACAATGGAAATTCATACCCAGGTTTGAGCCTCAAGCGGCGCATACTGTATAATTCCATTCCATGAACTCAGACTTGTCTGGCGATGAGTAACAATAGTAACTAATAGTATGGTGTCATTATATCACAGGCTCTGTGGAATGTAACAAATGGTTAAATGTCTACTTAAAAGTGGCCCAAGCACGTATGCATTTTGCGCGTAGCTCTAATTGCAACCTGCCATATTTGGGTTTAATTAGCATGCTGCTGACTGCTGAGACTTGCTGTAGGTGTCATGTACAGCATTTTCCAGCGGTTGCTGTCTCAACTGGAGAGGAAAGCAAAACGCAGGTGTTTTTTGACAAGACGTAGGAGGGTCAGGCAGATGTTATTAATGATTTTTCCCCCTCATTGTGCCAAATATTGTCTGAATGCTCCACAGTCAGCCCCTATCCCTGTCTGTTATACAGTAAAAACCTCTCTTTGGCCTGTTGACGGCACAGGAACAAAAGGGAAGTGGGCGTTCAAGCATGAGACAATACAGAGTATTGCTAAGAACACAGGCTTTTGTTCCATCTGACAATCCCAGAAATTGCCGTAAACACTTTGGAATTTTGGAACACATCTCTCAGGATTCTAAGAAACTTAGATTGATGCATTTAGAGATGAACGTTATGATAATATATACTCTTCTTTTTACTCATCAGTCCCAGAATCCACCAGAATCACTGTCCCGAATTCCTCTTTTCCAAAGCCGTTAAATGTGTAGGCTTTGGGTAAAGTCCCCTTGGGTTATTTAACTCTCTCTGTCTCTTTGTGAATGCTGAGCATTGTGGCCAGAGGCCGCTCTCCCGTGTCCTGACTCGCTGTGTGTGGAAGCAGTGGGTCCCCAAGAGGAGCGAATTAAGACAATGGGCCAGTGTTCACAGGGTCTGGCTGTGCCGGACAGAACCGTTGAAGTCCAGATACTCATTGCCCCTTAGAGATGAGGCAGGGACTTGAAATGTCCTGCCAGCGTGCGATGGTCGATCAAGTTCTTCTCATTAACCTGTCAAATGAATGGTTGATGTTGCGGCTTTACTTTGAAGCAAAAGTTATCCAAGATTGCGGGCTCAACCGCTAAACTTCATTGGAAAAGCTCCTGGAAGAATTGTTTTATAAAGTTTTCAACATGATTAATTAGGGACAGCAGAATGTTTTAGAAAATTGCCAGGATTAACTGGCTGTAATATCTGAAGTATTGAGGGGAAATAGGAGGACTATTTTCAAGTGGTTTGTTCTCCTCAACTTTTAATAGATGCTTGAAAGTTTTCAGTTCCCTCTAAAAGAGTTTCAAAAACTCTTTAACTTCTTAATTTTTGCCTTTTGCAGGCTCTATAATGAATTATGGAGACAGATATTACAGATGCCTAAAGTTCCTTTGTGTCCACTTGTTTCTTTACTTTTTCACAATGGTCTTAAAAATACGCTACTCCAAAATACCATTGATACTAATTATTGGTTTTTAACTACTTAAAGTAAATCTATAATATTTTGTTATGCATTAAATTGCAACTTTATCATTAGAAATTTGTAATTATGCATTGTAATAATTTTAAAATTAAAATAAATGTAAATATATCTTACCAGAAAATGCAATTACATGGAACAGTACCCTTGAATCATATTTAAAAGACAATAGAATTATAAAATGACATACAAAATTTACCTAAGGCCAATTTAAGTGTTGAAAAGCAATCTTAAGCATAACTAATTGCATTTAATACAATTAAAATCTATAATACATTTTAATAGAATTGTAAATAACATGAATAATGAATAATTTTTGGACACTTAATTTTATTTCACAATGAAGTTCTTTTAAATTATATTATTTCAGTAGTAAGTACATAAAAGTATGCTAAAGTGTACTTTTTTCATATAGTTAAATAGATTTAACACCATAAAAGAAATAAAATTGACTTATCAAGTGCTTTTTTATTTATTTTATTTTCTTAGAATTGTTGTAGAATTTACTGAGTAAACTAACAGACCTAAAATGAAGCTCTTGTCCACTGAAAATCTTAACTACCCTAGCTCAGGAAACTGTAACTAGAACACAAATCGTTTGTATCACTGTAATAATACATTTACAGTATGGTGCTTTCGTGTCCTAGTTGAAACTTGGCTCAAGTTCCCATTTACATTTGAAACAAATGTTTAGGTGAGGACAGCATTATAATATTTATTAGACCTAATATTTTATTATAATAAATTAGCTCCTGCTTTGGAGCCTTCGTAAGCTTGCTTTAGCATTCTTTTTGTCTCAGGAAAAAATGAATCCTTTTTTATATAGTGAGGGATGTGATCATTTGCTGGACTGAGGCAGTGTGAAAAGGAATTCACTCTGCAGGTCATTCTGTGAGGAAAATGATGAATAATTAACCAGGATCACTGACTGGGCTGCATATGGTCTGTCACTCTTATCTTCTCTCACAGACTTTTACTAGCTGTGCCATCAGTTTTAACAAAAGCGGTCATAAGGGCTGAGGGGCAGTCATGGCCTAATGGATAGAGAGTTGGACTTGTAACCCAAAGGTTGTAGGTTAGAGTCTCAGGTCCGGCAGGGATTGTAGGTGGGGGAGTGAATGTCCAGCGCTCTCTTCCACCCTAAATATCAGGTGAGACCCTTAATCAAGGCACTGAACCCCCAACTGCTCCCCGGGCACTGCAGAAATGTGGCTACCCACTTGTATGTGTTAGGCTGCCTGATTATGACAAAAATCATAATTGTCGATCATTCCCTTGAAATTGTAATTATCACAATTTACATGGACAATGATGTTTATACCATTGTTCGATGCAACCGCATGCTGTAATTTTATATGAAAATAAACAATCTGAAACCCTCTCATCATAATGTTATACTAAAACTAAAATTAAAATAAAGGGAAAAACCCTTAAAGGCCATGTTGCAGGTTAACCACCACTTTGGATTAATGGGTACATAAATCACTCAAGATATGTATATAATTTTTAAAATGTCTCAAAAATGGTCTTAAAGACCAGTTTTTTATGTTTTTGGTATTAAAGTTTTTTTTACGCAACTCCGTGATGACGTTACGTTGGGGAGAAGTGGGGGAAAGGTAGCCTCAGCCTAGTATGATGCTGCTTTCCAGACAACCCGTAACTAGGGCTGCACGTTTTCAAGTTTTTCATTAACCGTTAACCGAGGCCTTTAGCGGTTAATACTCGGTTAACCATAGTGTGCCATAGTAACTATAACCATAGTAATTTCCAGACATTGGCCAAAAAAAAAAAAAAGAAATGTCCGACAAAATTTAATCTCTCCGGTCAAATTGTCCTATTAAAACTGCCTAATAATGCCGCCCATTAACACAATCTGAATTTGAGAATAAGCCTAAAATGTATAACGAGCAGACTCCGCGGCCGCCTCGCTAAGGCTATGACTATGACTGTTTGACAGGTACAATATTTGAAAATCGATAATTATTTATTTATTTTAATTACATTTATATCTGAATTTATGTCAACCTATAGACTTTCAAATATCAAAATTTCTTGAATTAATATGTATTTGTGTACAAAATGACATATAAACATATTTTCCTATTATACTTTGCCTGGAAACGCTTCCAACAAGGCGTCGGTTCTATTTCTAGCATGCACGCGTCGAGCCGCGCGTCTCACGCAGGCAGTCTGCAAGTCTAACCTGTTAACATGGGAGCCGAATTAAAAACAGACACGCCACGCAGCTGAGATGCTTTCGCCACGCATCCAGTGTGTCCTAATGATGCCCGGGTGTTGGCTGTTGAGATTACAACAACTAGGTTGTACTTGAAGTATATCTAAGCACTGTATTGCAATACTTGCATTTTGCCCCGTCACTCTCAATTTTAAAGTGCTCCAACGCTGTACTTTTTTTTTGCCCGCTTCATATTAGAAAAATGACTTCTTCTTGTGGACATTACAAATGTCTAGGAGCGCTCTGGCGGTCTCTGGTGGTGCAAAAATGTATTACAACTAAATTCAGTGCATGCCATTGACGTCACTTAACCGAGCAAAATGTTTCACTCGGTTACGCAATTTTTAACGGTTAATCGGTTAACCAGTTAACCATGGACACCCCTACCCGTAACCTGTGTTTTTCCAACCTTAAGCCCGTGAAAGTGCACTGGAACGGCAGTCAAACCCGTGACTTCCCACCCGTGAACTCATACTAGATCGATGTACTCCGAGTTCCCAGTTCACACAGCACGCGAAACAACAATGACAGCCCTTACGAATAATAATGCCTAAGGATGCAGTGTTTATGCAAGTAGTACACGTTGAAAAAACGATTTGGGTCAATGTAACGTTGCAATAAAATAAATGATCTAGCTACAATTCCTTGTGCTTAGAAAGTTTGGCGTAACTTGTCTGGAACAGTACAAGGTTGTTAGTCGTGGTATGAAATAGTGATTACGAGCTCAAAAACTTGCCTGGAATGCAGCATCAGATATATAGCGACTGACTGGGATGAGGAAGAGGTGGCAAGAGCCAACATGTATGATGGCCAGCAGCTGTGTAATTTTGAACTTGCCAGATGTGAGAGGGCAAATGAGGAATTGCCAAGAACTGATGTCCGTCAAAAAGCGAATTAAATGCATGGTCCGAGGAGAATGAGTGGTGAGTTGCTATAATTTAGCATCGCAGCAATGAGCACTGGAGCTAGTCTACGAGCAGCAGTACACAACAATGACACATATATTTTTTACCATTGAGTTTTTTTTTTTTTTTAAATTTGTCATTGAATAGCACCGAGTGAAAAATCTACATTTTCTTTATATCTAGTGGCAGTGATAATGACGTTTGTTCAGATAAGTACCGGTAACCTTTGTCATAGTGTCGTAGAACTGGTATACTTTGTCTTTGTTTGTCATCTAGAAATAGAAGGCATCATGCTAGCTATATGGGCGTTTCTAAGCGTTTATCTCTTCCTCCGGTGAAAATGTTGTTGCAAACGTTGCCATGTGTCTGTCGCTGTGTTTGGCAGGTGCTTGTGTGGGTGGTGCTGTCCCATGGAAACTGCGCTGAAAAGCTTGTGCTGTAGGAAAGTGAGTGCGTTTTGGTCGCTGTTGGTCGATATCTGTATGTCTGTCTGTCTGTCTATCTATCTATATATCTAGTCTATCTATCTATATATATCTATGTATTTATCTATAATCTGCGCTATCTGAATACTCTCGTCTACTACTTGTCTCTCTAGTCACTCTCAATGCTCTCAAGGCGGACTTTCGTAAATTCTCTCCCCAACATGACGTGATGCAATGCATTGTGAGGGAAAGGAGACCGCTGTAAGATAGTACCTACTTTTTCGTATTATATTCCGTTTTGTGATACCCAACAACATAAAATACAATCGATAACAGTTTAAATGTGTATTACCAACAAGCAAATTTCACAAATTCGTTAAAAAATTAACCCTGCAAAATGGCCTTTAAGCTAACATGTAGAAAGAAAAAAATGCACCTTAAGCATGCAGAATAACATAAGTGGTCTTGGAATGATTTATTGCCACTTTGAACTATTACGTAATTGTGACATCCATAATTGTAATCGTGATTAGAAATATGATTAATTGTACAGCCCTAGTTTGTGTGCACTGGATGGGTTAAATGCAGAGCACACAGTCTGAGTATGGGTTTCCATACTTGGTCACATGTCCTTTCACTTTTACTTTTACTTTCAGTGCAGCTGTCAGAACTGTGCAAACTAAAAGAATGCTTGTATTGTACAGGATTAGGATAAAGATTCAACATTGGCCACCCTCTGTATTTACCTCAGCTTGTGAAAAAGCTATGTGTGATGAGCTTTGATTCATCATGTGGCTTTCTCTTTACCAAATATGTTTTTTTAGTGGTTGGTCATCGTATATTATAAAGGCATCATACAGGTACAAAACTAATTTTAGTACTGTAGGTTGGTATATTAACATTATACCAGTTAATGAAATACATGTTTTTACTGTACAGTAAATTTAAGTTAAAAGGATACTCCACCCCAAATTGAAAATTTTATCATTAATCACTTATCCCCATGTCGTTCCAAACCCATAAAAGCTTTGTTCATCTTCGGAACACAATTTTATATATTTTGGACGAAAACATGGAGGCTTGTGACTCTCCCATTGACTGCCAAGTAAATTACACTGTCAAGGTCCAGTAAAGTATGAAAGATACCGTCAGAATAGTCCGTCTGCTGTCAGTGGTTCTGCGTATGCTCTTCTGTGTCTTCTGGTATGCAGATGAGGTTATGCATAGTAAAACTAGCCGTTGTAAGCCTCATACATATGGTGATTTCGGGGAAGAGGCGAGATGGAGATGCATATTGTAATATGCTGTATATACTGTATTATTAAAATAAATTTCAATATTGTGATAATAACATATACGGTGATAAAATATTTAGCAGTTATATATATGTATATATATATTAGTGTTGTCACGATACTGGAATTTCAAACTTCGATACAATACCTTGAAAAATATCGATATTTGATACCATTTTAGACCACAGAGAAAAAAACTGCCACAATATTATTTTTTTTTTTAAAGATACATATAACAGCTCTCTCTCTCTCTCTCTCTAACTTTGCGCGTGTGAGAGAAAGCGTCAGCGAGTAGTGCGCCTTCAGACTAGCTCACGGTAGGTCAAACAATGGTTCACTGCGCGTCCATTGTTCTTTATCAACCAAAGCTGGTCGTGGGGGTGCCACACTCGCCATCTTTCTATTCACTTTTGCGATTTAATCAGCGCGAATGAGACGAGACAGGCACTGCGGTCACATGTGGTTTTTGTCAATGCACCTTTGGAGAGAAGTGAACGTGACAGCTCGGCTAGTATCGGTGTATCGATACTTAGAGAAATTAGTATTGGTACTGTTCAGATATTTTGTTATCGATATTTATCAAAATATCAATATTTTTGACAACACTATATATATATATAGTGTATGCTAGTTTTGCTAGTTTTAAGAATTGCATTTTTAATGAGGCTTTTCCTTTCATTATTGTGTCAAGACAGCTCATGTCATCCTGACATTTTTGCTGTAATGCCCCTCATCTACGTCACTCTAATCTGAAGCCGTAGATGACAGATGGGTGCCACCCCCACACGATAAGGTCTGCATTATCTTGGTGGTCTCTGGAGGAGGCAGGCAAGCCCAGCGCGGTGTGAGCGTGTTATGATAGGCCAACGGCTCTGAACTGTGAGCAGGGAGGCCCCGAGCTGCTGCTGCCACATTATATGCCAACTCAAACAAACCACAACACACTGGCAATGAGAGGGAGAGTGCAGGCAAGCTCCTGGGCCATTTCCCTCCCGTACCGCTCCAAAAATAACCCCTGCTGACAGTGTTTTAATCTCCTCACAACCCCCTCTAGTCTCTCATGGGGTTCGAGGAAAACTGTTGGGCAGAGAGACTTTCACAATTCAAGCCAAGTGCTTGCTTTAGAAAGAACGAGTGAGCCGTGGGTCAAATCTGGGAGCGATTTGCAGATCAGCACAGAGTGATTTGGTGATTAGCACCTGTGCGCTGATCCAAAACCTCAGCAGCCTGTAAGAGCTTTTCTAAGCTCAGTATTGAGTGAGCTCCTCATGATGCCTAACCTCATCAAACAGTTTACAAGATGCATTCTCAAATGCTTCAGCTCAGTTAGTTCACAGTATAAATAAACCCAAAGACATTCAAAGCCAAAGCGTTGTATAAAAATTCACAAATTTGAAGAATGTGCTGATATAAATTTTCTTGAGACGAGGCAGTCAAACAAATGTCAGTCTCCCAGTGTTATTGCCTCATAAACTTCATGGGATCATATGAATTTTGCCTTATATAATTTCACTGTGAATTTTTGTTGCGATGCACAAAGGTTGAAACAGACATATACACTGCAATACTGGCTCAGCCAAAAGCATGGGTTTGGAAAGAAGTGTTTATTGTTTTAGGATAAATTAATGGATTTAGGTTGATTCATTATTTTTTTATGCTAAGAAAAAATGTTTTTAAGTTTGAAGTTGACATTTTCTTTTTCAATATATACACTTTAAATACATTCAAATGTGCAGAAGCGAAAAACAAACTAAGGTCCACAAATTGAATAAATGTAAAAATAAATGAGCGCATAAAAATAAATATAAATTAGTTTAACTAAAAGTTATTAAAAGTAAAAAAAAAAAGAAAAAAAAGATAATGAATAAAGAAATTTTTTTATTTATGTATGCATTTTTAACTTATGTAGGTGTTGTCCTACATATATAAACATTATATTGTACTGTAAAATTGTATATTTTAAATAATTACAAATTTGCTAAATATTAAACCTAATCGTTAGGGTTTTTAAGACTTTAGGCGAGCATAGATGATGGTAAATGTATTAAAACAATATTCTAATATAGAGAGATGCTTTCCAAAGCAATGTGGGACTCCATTGAGGCGTGAAGACAGCAGCTGACCTACTAAAGCTTGTCTTCTTTCATTGTGTCAGGAATTGTCAGGTTATCCAAAGTAGTGCTGCTGTATCACATTTCCTTAGAGCAGAGGATTTTAAAAGTTAAAATGAGCACTGCTCAAAAAAAAGAGTTTTGAAAGTGAGCGACCAGTTATTTCTTGATGTGACAGCGGCAGGCTCTGAAGCCAGTGGACGTACTGAAGCTTGTGAATTTGTTCTTCCGGCCTATTATTCCTGTGCCTGGAACCCTAGAGTGCCAAAAACAGCACAGCAACGAAAGAATACAGCCCGTTTACCTCTGAACTGAGCACTTCGAAACTGCTGTAAGCATGCATAGAATTATAAATGGGGAACTTCAGGTTATTTCGGTGATCTCAGTGGTGTTTGTGTCTCAGAAAAGGGAAGAAATAACCTCCAATAGTTTCAGTGGTGTTGCAGTAGCAATGGTATAAATGTTGCTATTTGTTCAGTAGCGTGAGAATAATATTGTGGCGCAACAACCAGCTGTTTGTTTTAGTAAAGTATTGCTGAAGCAGGATGCTGCACTTAACTTAATAATAATTTATTATAATGTAATCTACATTATTATATTTTGATTTCTAAACTTTCTTGATTCTTTTCTTTTTTAATGCTTTATTTTGTCACGGTTGTGGTACCAGTACAACATGAATGACCAAAGTAGGGCTGTGCGATATGGACAAAAAAAACTTATCACGATTTTTTTATAAATTTTGCGATTTCGATTTTAATCACGATTTTGCCATAGACATGCTTTACAGTCATAAATGCATTCAGTATCAATTTTAAACATATTTCCAAAAGAAAACCAATGAGAGCTTTATCAAATGTCTCTAGAACAGATATAAGTCAAAATAATCACTAAGTAAAGATGTCAAACAAAATGTCTAGACATATGGAAAAAAAAAAAGAAAAAAGAAAATAAAACCGTGTTCAAAACCGTTGCAAGGTCAGCAGCAGACATTGAGGCTCAGGTTTATTCCGATCAGACCTCGTGAGCTGAGAGCGCATTTCTGAATATCCCGATCCGTTCGCTCATTCCGTGGGGTCTCGCTCAACCCAGAATGGCCTGCTGGTTCCAAAATATGCAAGGAGTCATTTAATTGTTTAGTACTAATAAACTGATGTTGACGATGCAGACTCGCCATGAATGCCAGAGAGAAATGCACATTTCATATGGATTACATCATCAGAGAGTAGCCCATTTATTTTGGTTTGAATATTTTCATTTAAAAGAAGACATTTCAAGCTTTCTGTAATATATAGCCTATATTTCTCAAATCTGAGGCACACGCTGAGTTTAGTTCACATGCAATGCAAGTGATCGTGCAGGCGCCTCATTACATTGTCTGCTAGGCTATAAATTTGCTTCTTATTTATTAAATACGAGCAACTGATTGATAAAACATTGATCAAAATTAAGATACAATTTATACAAAACGAAAATCTTTAAAAAATTGTTTTCTATAAAACAAAACTTAATGAAGTCGTCAAAATAATGTTTTACCAAAAACAGCGACGTTGCTCCCCATGCATTCTTTGCCGCCTTTGGAAATATTTTTGGATGACTCGTAACCTTGGGCACCTGCTCATTTTGGATCAACCTGCGCATCACTGACTCGCACACAGATTTCCTTTGCTCTGTTAACAAAACCAGATGCGCGTGCTCAGATCATAGACTGTATAAGGCTCAGATATATGCTGCCTTACAACGTGTCTCCTCTCAATCATCCTGTGTCCTGTGCACTCATAACTCTCTCTGTGCTCATGCGCAAGATATTAAATATTTACGCACCTTTCTATTTATAACCTTTTCTGTTCTCATCTTTTTACCACGTGCAGTGTGAACGTTCTGATCCATTAACATGGCTCGACAAACAAAAAGGCTACGCATCACAGACAGAGTGTGTGAACCTGGAGTTAGGCATATGCCCAGTCTGCTCTGTTCTCGCGTTCCACTTAGATACACTGCATCATGATTGGTTCAGATAACATACTGCGGGAGGTCAGGGCCGCGGAAAATCGTGCTATAAAGCGATTTAGAAATCACGCACACTCAAATCGCGATTTTATTTAGATTTCGATTAATCGCACAGCCCTAGACCAAAAGTATTAAATCAAATTAGTATGGAGGTTTGTTTCCGTCACTGTATAAAATACTTTTTTCTCAGAATTAGGTTTATATCGCATTTCTGACTTGCAGCTGAGAATTGAGAATTGTACGAAAATAGTTTTTCCTCAGATTTGAACTTTATAACTCGTAAATTGTGAGTTTATATCTTGCAATTCTGAGAAAAGAAGTCAGCAATGCAAAATAAAACTATCAATTGTGAAAAAAAATCTGAATTGCAAGAAAAAGTTTAGAACTGCGCGTTAAATAAGTAAAATTATTAATTCAGTCTATAGCAGCGGTTCTCAATTCCAGTCCTCGCGCCCCCTTTACATTTTGTATGTTTCTCTTATCATTTCAGATGTTTGTTCTATTTGAAGTGTTCTATTTGAAGTGCCCTGCGAAGTGGACATTACAGGATATTCCGCCATGATTCCAGTTTGAAGCGAACGTATATGTTCAATTCAAAGTGCAATGTAGTGTGCGAGACGTGAATTTTAATTGTATTTATTTACAGAAGTATATGATGTCACATGATGTCCATGTGTGAAAACGTTGTGCAGCACAAATCCGTGAATGGATGTTCTGAAGTGAGGTAAACTTCAACAGATTTCCCCTGCTCAGTGAGTAGGGAGCTAAGAACACTAGTGCGTTCCATTTGACCGTAAGTGGACTGCGAAGTGGACTTCACAGGGTATTCCGCCATTTTAAAGCTGCAGTAGGGAACTTTTGTAAAAATATATTTTTTACATATTTGTTAAACCTGTCATTATGTCCTGACAGTAGAATATGAGACAGATAATCTCCTCTGGCTCCTCCCAGTGCTCCTATTGCCATTTGCAGAAAGTCATGTGCTCCCGGTAAAAAACAACCAATCAGAGCTGCGGTCCGTAACTTTGTTTGTGTTCAAAATGTAGAAAAATTAACATAATAAGCGAGTACACCATGAATCCATTTTCCAAACCGTGTTTTTAGCTTGTCCTGAATCACTAGGGTACACCTATAATAAGTGTTTATATTCTGACTATTTTAGATTGCTTCGGGGGAACCGCGGTGGAGTAACCCAGTACCTTTGTGATTCTTCATAGACATAAACAGAGAGAAGTAGTTCCGGCTACGATGTTCTTCCGCAAGACGCAAGCAGTTAAGTTTATTAACCGCTAGAGCGTCAAAAGTTCCCTACGGCAGCTTTAAGTGAGATTCCATTCCGAATGGAGTGAACATGTTCAGTTCGAAGGGCACTACATATAGGCCTGTAACGATAACAAAATTTGCTCGACGATAAATTGTCCAATTAATTATCGCAATAAATGATAATATTGTCGTTCTAAGACCAGTTTCAACTAATATAATGTTAAATGGCATTATAACGCAGGTACACCTTTTCAAAGATTAATAAACTTTTATTTTATGGCAGTTTCAGAGCAATAAATATCAACATGTTAACTTTGCGTGGCTTAAAATTAATTAATTTTGTATGTTATATTATGTGCATATGCCAGTTAGAAATGCTCATATTGACTGTTTAACTGTTAACCCGAAAGTAAACATTTTGACTGATGAAGGAGCTTGATGAACGGCCCGTTCACATATCAAGTCTTTTTTTGTGCTCAAGTTCGTTATTTCAAATGTGGCACGTGCTCATAATGGAAGAAACACAGTTGTTTTTTGGTGGAAATCCATTACTGAAATTTCCTTGTTGTAACGGAGATCGCAGCGGATGGATGCTTAGCAACGACAGATGCCTCAAGAGGGCAACTGCCTGAGCGCTTTGGAAAGAAGGAGAAAAATGACGTGTGTGTGTGAATTAACTTTAGCTAAGCAAGCCAAATAAAGCGAGTGAAAAATAGTAGGCCCATTTCGACAGAAATGGCAACGAAGTTATTCACAAAATATGTTACGCGGTATTAAAATAAAGTACAATAGATATGCAAGTACAATGCTGTATCACTTGCGACACAAACATCCACAAGAAAATGAAAGGTGCTCCTCAAAGCTGGCCACTCTAGCGAGACGTTATCTCTTTATTCCCGTGACATCTGTGCCATCGGAGATGGTGTTTTCTCCATGGGCTATCCATAGGCTGTGCTCTGGACTAACCCCACATCACATCATGAAATGCTACATTATTTATATAAAAATAGAAACAAATTATTGCGGCCAAAAATATTATCGAGCTCAATTTTTTTATTGTGCGATTAATTGATTTATCGACTATCGTGACAGGTACATACGGGATAGGGAATAAGGAGAACATCTATCTGCGCGACCCCATCGTCGCCATTCTTTGATGACATTCCAGGGTGCTCCAAATTCGCTATTATTGTCAGTGAAGTCCACCATCCTGTGCTTAGGGAGTAGGGATTAGTGAACACTGCGTAGGGACCCTGTCAATCAGAATGCACCTACTGTGTAGGGATCATGTCAATGGGCACCGTTCATGCATGGAGCTCACTTCTAACAAGCTTATTATCTGAATAAGGTGTGTTAACAAAGAGAGACATACAAAATGTGCAGAGCAAAAGGTCGAAAGGACTGGAATTGAGAACCGCTAATTTATAGCCTAACATAACCCAAACTACATAGTCTATAGTTCAAATATACTTTATAATTAAACTCTCAGAGTAACCCAAACTCTCACTAAGATGATAGGAAATAAAGTACAAAGAAACAAAGGAAACAATATGATATCAGCCAGAATATTGATATTATTGGTATTGGTAATATTGAAGCACTCCTTAAATAAAAAATAAACTAAATACATAAATTCCATCTGCTGGCATATGGCTTATAAATAAATATGACACTAAAACTGCCAGTAGCTGGCGGCAAGTCCCTTAATGAGTGATTAATGACTGATTTAATGACTCATTCATTCAAATGATTTGTTCAAAATGGTTAATTCATTTAGAAAGGAACTTTATAAATGGATAATTGAATCATTGATTTGTACGAAAACATACATTCCGGAACAAAAGACTGCTGTGTTTTGCTCTGAGACATTATTTGAAACATATTTTTTAGAAACATTTTCAGTGGCAGATTTTTCTCAAATTTGGGCGATTTTCAGTTTTAGTCCTATACATAGATACATACTTCATTAAAACTAGATTTTAATTTTATAATTTTAAAACTGCTGCTTTGCAGTTACCAAGGTGTTGTTAGCACTTTTTACTGGCTTAAGTCAGAATACTGAAGGCCTTTATTACAATATAAGACTAATTCTATGATTTTCTAGAAAGTTTATGAATGCTTGGAAAAAGTGTTAGCCTACAAGTTACTTGCAACTTCCTATTTTTGAAATGTCTGAACTGAAGCTGTACAGCTTGGCAACTGT
The DNA here is from genome assembly GCF_003368295.1 of Carassius auratus. NCBI lineage: Eukaryota > Metazoa > Chordata > Actinopteri > Cypriniformes > Cyprinidae > Carassius > Carassius auratus. The sequence continues at coordinate 5,389,509 of NC_039263.1, forward strand.
TTCAAAGAAGCTTCCTCAGGACTGAATTTCAGGCCTTCACTCAAAGCATTTCATTGCATTCTTCTCAAATGGACAGATGTTTTGGTTTCATGCAACCCTTCAAGTGGGTTGTGGGTTTTCCTTTGGGGAGTCTGTTAGGTACGGGTACCCTCCCCCAGGCCTTCTGCCTCTTCCAGATAACAGTGATCACCCGCCGCCTGTTTACTAACTAGAAATCAACCCCATTCAGCACGTCCCTTGGGCGGCACCAAGACTGGCAGGTGTTTTCATGTTCTTCTGATCGAGGAAAAATCAGCTTATGCTATCACACATATGTGCTGGCAAACATTATTAAACACTTGCTGCAAGTGTCGGAACAGCACAAAAGCAAACAAACACAAGTAAGAGCAAAAAGCACATGCATGTAGGGTTAAAGTTATCCGTCACGGCTTGCCGTAATAATGGGATTTCCCTGCTGACCTAGAATCCTTTTCCTAGCAGAGATCCCAATGCCTCTGCAGCATGCATTCATCTCGGGTGTGTGCTGTTGGTTTTTGCCCTCCCTTTCTCCCGCAAACATCACACACAGCACATGTTCAGTATGTTGGCACAGTGAGTTCATGAATCATTTTAATTTCTGCTTGGGGATCAAAGTGCATATTGATCCAGATTTCTTTGAATTTTGTACCATTATCTCTTTAGAGGCTAATTTGCGGCTGTATTAATTAAAAGAGACAAGCCAGACAATTACTTGCATTAAATGTTTGTCAACATGAAATGAAAATGACCCTATTTTCTTAAAATTTCTTAGTTAAATGTTATTTCCCATATTAAATCATGTACATTGTTATAATGCATTGTACTAAAGCAAATTATTAATATATCATCTGGAAAATAATAAACAAATAAAGCCTATTGTATCATAATTGTGTCCATATCAAATTTCTAAGGCCTCTTAATTATCAACATCTTGCAAAACCTACACAATCAGCTTCTTGGTAGTTTTAATTAGTAATTTTTTGGCATGTAAAAGGCCTTTAAGTATTATTCTAAAATGTTTCACTTTCAGGTCTATGCTGTTATAAAGATCTCAGTTATTTAAATTACAAGCTCTAACATTTTCATCCTTGTACGTTTGGCCATATTTGGCAACTGTACCAAATACTTTTGCCTATATGTGGGTCTCTGAATAAAAGTGTTTATTTCTTTTTTTTCTCTTCTCATCGAGTATGAGTTCTGTATTCTCATGTATTGTATCCATAAACCATAAAAGCTTGGAGTATCAAACACATGCATACTTATTTTTAATGTTTTATCTAAAGGTTCAATAAAGTTCTGTTATATAGTGGTTTTCACAATAAGCTGTGGCCTTCAAACTCCAGTGAAATTAAATGGTAATCCTGTCATATTCATTAAATGTGTTAAAAACTAGAACTAATTATAGTTTCAATAGTGACTTTATTTAGCGACATTTTTATATCATGGACAAATTCATACTGGTATTATCGTGGACGGTATCATATGGCACACCCCTAATTGCAACTTTTTCCCATAATTCTGACTTTTTTCTCGCAATTACAAATTTACTTAATGAAGTTAATTACCAGATAGAAACTTGCATTTTTTTCTTTCTCAAAATTGTTGTAGTTGTGAATTATGAAGTCAGAATTGTGAGATTTAAAAAAAAAAAAATGCTCACAAAAAACAGTTTTTACTCACAATTGTTGAAAAACTTTATATTTTCTTATTTATATCCCGGAATTCTGACCTTTCTGAAAAAGTCACAATTGTGAGTTGCAGTTCCCCCTTTTTTATTTCAGTGGTGTGAACTGGCTTACATAAGGAAGGGTAGGATGTTAAAAAAAAAAAAAAAACTGCCTGAAACTGAGGTTAGTGGGACCTTTTTAGGTCCAGTCACATCGAAAGATTTATGGTGCAATCTTAAAGAATGACTCACTGCTGAAGTGATACTTCAGAAGTTTTATTTTCTAAGTTCTATTTATTACAATATTTCACTGGAGTATGTGCTCCTATGCTTTCAAAAAGGTTTGGACAAATCTCTGAATATTCACACTCTTTACAACCGCTTCTGTTTGCGAAGTTTACTTGGACATATCCACATTGCGTTCATTGTTGACATGTAAAGCTATCTACTGACTGAAAGTACTGCATGCACATTTATGTTATGCTTTTTTCCCAAGACCTGTCACATTCATAATGAGAGCTGATGGAAAGAGGTCATAGAGTCACCTCCATAACCTGTCAACCGGAATAACGGAAACGGTTATTTCGGGTCAAGTGTCATACAGCTAGAGCTGTGAGCCAGGTGCAGGAATGCTAATTACACCCAATCATTTTGTTGGATTAATTGACTTGTTTGTAATTGCCCACAATGACTCTTTTATAATCCAGCTGGGCCAGATGTACTGTCCTTTACTATAATGAGGTTACAACAAAATTAGTTTGCAACATATGATGAGATTATATGCCTGCAGTAGCATAATCTATATCATGTGTCAAAGATTATGGTACATTGCTTCTTTTAGCACTTTTTAGACTCATGGGAAAACCAGCAGCTTGAATTGGAGTGTTGTTCTACAGTCTTATCCATCTACATTACTGATTATTTATGACACTGTTTAATTCATTTAATATATGAAACCTACTTTTGATAGTGAGCCTTATAGGAAAACATCAGAGAACAGACTATTTTTCAGTCTTGTCAGCCTGAATTTTCTGTCGATGGTGAATCTGTTACAATGCAAATGTGTCCTATTTTCCTAAAGAGATACACATGCATCACAAAAGCATAAGTTAATTTTATGCCCTCATTCTTAAGACTGTTTCAATGTTCTGTGATATTATATTTCCACAAGATAACTTGAAATTCCCCATAAACACAATAATCTAGTGACTCAATTGGTATCATGTGACAAAAATGCTATTTTACTGCTGTGTATGTGAATAGCACTTTAACAGCACTGTAGCAGTATTACCAACTATAGCTTTGCACTACACCTGACCCTATAATTAAGCTTTCATGTGTAACTTATCCAGCAGTTTGTACATTGGACATTATTGATACCTAAAATCATGAAGTTTGTTGAGGAAAAAGTGTAATATAAGTACATATTATGGGTGTGCGATATTTATTATAGCCTATATATATTGCTGTTTTAACGATATCCAAGCTGATGTTATCCAATATGTCACTGACTTTGCAAAAAACAAAAACACATCTTGGGAATCTTTTTTTTTTTTTTTCGTTTTTTATTGTTAGTTAAGTATTAACACACAAGCAAGAGTGCTGTTTTCCTAAATATTAATGCATGGATGTGATTACATTGTAATTTTATACAACAGTTCAAAATAATAAGGGAATATTTAGAGAGTTACAAACTCAATTCCAAAAAAGTTGGGACACTGAACAAATTGTGAGTAAAAAAGGATTGGAATAATTTACAAATCTCATAAACTTACATTTTATTCACTATAGAATATAGATAACATCAAATGTTGAAAGTGAGACATTTTGAAATGTTACGCCTAATATTGGCTCATTTTGGATTTCATGAGAGCTACACATTCCAAAAAAGTTGGGACAGGTAGCAATGAGAGGCTGGAAAAGTTAAATGTACATATAAGGAACAGCGGAGGACCAATTTGCAACTTATTTGGTAATTTGGCAACATGATTGGGTATAAAAAGAGCCTCTCAGAGTGGCAGTGTCTTTCAGAAGTCAAGATGGGCTGAGGATCACCAATTCTCCCAATGCTGCGGTGAAAAATACTGGAGCAATGTCAGAAAGGAGTTTCTCAGAGAAAAAATTGCAAAGAGTTTGAAGTTATCATCATCTACAGTGCATAATATCATCCAAAGATTCAGAGAATCTGGAACATTCTCTGTGCTTAAGGGTCAAGGCCGGAAAACCATACTGGATGCCCTTGATCTTTGGGCCCTTAGACAGCACTGCATCACATACAGGAATGATACTGTAATGGAAATCACAACAAGGGCTCAGGAATACTTCCAGGAAACATTGTCGGTGAACACAATCCACTGTGCCATTCGCCGTTGCCGGCTAAAACTCTATACTGTAGGTAAAAAAAGAAGCCATATCTAAACATGATCCAGAAGCGCAGCCATTTTCTCTGGGCCAAGGCTCATTTAAAATGGACTGTGGCAAAGTGGAAAACTGTTCTATGGTCAGACAAATCAAAATTTGAAGTTCTTTTTGGAAAATGTCATGTCATCCGGACTAAATAGGACAAGGACAACCCAAGTTATCAGCGCTCAGTTCAGAAGTCTGCATCTCTGATGGTATGGGGTTGCATGAGTGCGTGTGGCATGGGCAGCTTACACATCTGCAAAGGCACTATCAATGATGAAAGGTATATCCAAGTTCTAGAACAACATATGCTTCCACCCAGACATCGTCTATTTCAGAGAAGACCTTGCTTTTTCCAACATGACAATGCCAGACCACAAACTGCATCAATTACAACATCATAGCTGCGTAGAAGGAGGATCTGGGTAATGAAATGACCAGCCTGCAGTCCAGATCTTTCACCCATAGAAAACATTTGGTGCATCATAAAGAGGAAGATGCGACAGAGAAGACCTAAGACAGTTGAGCAACTAGAAGCCTGTATTAGACAAGAATGGGACAACATTCCTATTCCTAAACTTGAGCAACTTGTCTCCTCTGTCCTCAGATGTTTGCAGACTGTTATAAAAAGAAGAGGGGATGCCACACAGTGGTAAACATGGCCTTGTCCCAACTTTTTTTGAAACATTTGAAACTTCCACACCACATCAAATGACTGTTGAAAATCATTAGAAATGTGTATTAATACGTCATGAATAGAACGCAGCAGCAGTTTTCTGTCTGGGATTTGTCACGCCGCATCTAATGTAGACTAGAAGATGACCAATAGTGGATTTTGCTGATTCTGATAGCTAGGTTTGATCACACTGGCAGATACCAATTAATTAACCAATAGTTTTTAAAATGGATCCTGAACAATAACTAAAATAGTGCTTTATTTAAATAGTAAAATAGTGCTTTATTCATGTGGAGCATTTGGATATTTTTTTCTCCTGAATTACCGCGGGGTGTGACAATTGTGCAAAAAAACGTTGCCTTATCTTCTCTGATAAGTGTTCCATACATTCAGCTGACATAAATTATAATTTCAATAAACGAAAAAACCTATCCAATGATGAAATGTTTTCTGTGTTGACACAAATCTTGTGCGGTTTCCTAAACTGCCGGCAGTAACATGAGTAACATGAACAAACAATGAACAGCTGTATTTTTATTACCCAAGATTAATACAGCATATTAATAACAATCATTAACGGATTTGTCAGGTTTCCGATATGTGTCCCCCCCAATGTAAAAGCCAATCCTACGGCCCTGGTGAGGTATAGATAAGTGGATTTGTGCCGATAACTGATTGTTCCAGCAATCAACTATAGGTGTCGATTAATCGGCAAAACAGATACAACATCGGTCGACCTCTAGAGTAGACCGTAGATATGTACAGTATATATATCTATGGTGTAGACAGCATCTCTGATTATAATGAGTTCCATTTTATTTTGCCGCACCACTCGCGTCTGGTGTTGACATTGTGTATCATTGGTTTTGCTTTGTTTTACAGAACTAATCGTTGCATTGGTTGCGTACGTATGTGTGCGGCAGTGCTTTCATAATAGGGCAAGGTTCTTTTGGGATAGGGGGATGTTTGTTTTGATAATTTCAAATGTCAACATTGGCTACCAGAAATCACTTACCGCCACCTACTGGCAGTTTAAGTGTCATATTTATTTATATATGACAAGTCTTAACCAGCTAAAGTGTTTTCAATTAAAAACACATAAAAAATACAATAAAGTGCAAACTGAATGTAATGTTTTTGGACACTTGATTCCTCAACAAAAGATAAATAGTTAATTTTAAATTATTTTAAGGGTACCTAAGTGTGTTTTGAAAGTGTCTTTTAAGTACACTTGCAATAAGTGGCCTTAAATGTAATTAATATTATATTATCTGCAAGTACACTTATTTAAAAATATAATTTTTAGATTACAAGAACACTTCATTTACTGTATACAATTAAGCACATTTCTTTTTCACAGGGGTTAAACTAAAAGTTTTATATAAAGTGAATCTCTTACTGTAGGAATTGCTTTGGGTAAACCATGCATGAATGAATATTTTATTCTGTTGCTCATGCAGTGTTGAGCCCTTTCCTGTTGCAGACAATCATTTAGTTTCATTGTTGCAGCAGCGTTTAAAAAAATGGCTGAAATCAACAGAGCCGAAAACTATGGGGGTCGTATTGCGCTTCCGTATAGAACTCAGGAGTGATTTCATTTTCTTTTTTTAGTATGACCTCCAAACCTCTTTTTCCTCTCGGGTTGCTGTGTCAGCATCAGCTAAACCAAAAGCCAGAATCTCCTAATATATATATAATGTAGGATTCCTTCTGAGGGGGGAACAAGGAAGAAAGAAAACTTTCTGACTTTGTTAGGAACCTCTTTGTCACAGTTGCTAGGAGACGGGAGCTATGTGGCCGAACACTGCATTGAGAGCAGGATAGAGAGGGTAGAAAATAGATATGGGACAGGCCAAAGAATGGGAAATATAGGGGAAGGCTTGAAAGATGAAAAGCCATTGAAACCAAACTCCTTATTTATTTGTTTTTGTGTCTTCACACTAAGAAATGTCCTTTTAATGGCTCTTAAATGGCTTTGCTGCCAGATACTGGACATTAATTCATCCTTCTCTCTGCCATCTTGGAATTAGGCTTCGGATAGGCCTTAGAAATGACTGGAAACCCAAATAAGATATACTTTTTTTCACTTTTTTTAATGTTTGCCAACCCATGGGACAAAGTTTAATATTTATATTATTAGAATTAATTTTAACGGTTAAATTTTTATATTTATGTGTGTGTATATAAACAAATTTGTGTGTGTGTATATAAACAAATTTTAAAGACATACAAATATAAACATATATATTACCTATAAATATAAGTACTTAAGTAGGCCCCGGAGTCCTCTTAAGTTCAGTTATTTGTTTAATGTTTAATGTCCCCAAAAATAAAAAATCAAATTTGTAAACACATTTTAACTATTTAATAAACACTCTTTTTTATGTTATTGGTTGCACAGATCGACCCACCCCAAATGCATTTTTTGGGAAATCACCACATTTTTCTTTATAGATTTCTTTGCATGTTAGGCTAAAATAAACAAATATTAAACATCACACACTTAATCGTTAAGGCAGGTCTTTGTGTGAAACTGCATGACAGTCATGGCAATGCTTAATGACATTCTAAAGCATCCAGTGCCACTCACCAATACGTTTTGCCTTTTTTTTTTTTTTTTTTTTTTTTTTTTCTGCTCGCTGTGTTTCATGCTGACATTTTAGCTGAGACAAAGGGTGTGTATCCAGCACATGTTGGACTGCTCTCTTTTGTACGGTACATCACAAACAGATCCATGTCCCGAGTTCCCTCCTGTTTACCTTTCCAGCACAATCAAAACATGTGAGGTTGTCTGTGTGTGTACTTATCACACTTTGAATATACAAAACACGATGACAACAGTGTCAAAATGTGGCCTTAAAACTTCACACATTTTCCTTATCCTATTAGGATTTTTCCATATTGTGTCGTTTACTGTACCTTTAAGAATGTATGTAAATGGTCTTTGTTATAGACTTTTGCAACTAAGTTTCAATAAACGGTCATTTTGGACCGAGGATTAAGTTTGGAGTTGGGAACGTTACATAGAAGATCAAGTTCTTTTAGAAGAGCAAGAAAATCCTGTTTTTCATGATATGCTAACATTAATTTTGATCTTTGTTCCTTGTTTTCTCCCCGTTTTTCACTCGGTGAGACTGTTTACACAAGTGTAAGTAATTAACAGATATTGTTTAGAGAGGGTTGAGGTTAAAGTCTCTTTTATTGTGCACACTGTGTGATATCTGATGTTTCTTCTTTCTGTTTCTGTATTGGTTTACTCTATTTGCCTTCAGGAAGCAGCTGCTGTACATCAGCATCATTTTTAACTGAAGTACTGCTTGCATGCAAACTGAAGTTCAGTCGTATTGACTCAATACATGTGATGAAACTTTAGTGTGGAATCAGGAAGCGTTACTTGTCTAATAGTATTGAAGTGGCATTTAACACAATCTGTGCAATTCTGTATATTTTACTTTTACTTTTTTGTCACATTTTAATATCCAGAGACACCTAAGTAAGCCTTTCATTGGTTGATTTCACAAAGTGTAAACTTTGCGGTGCTTTGTTAGTTTGAGCATCCCAAACTGCCTGATGCAGTAATATTATCTCAACTAGTGTCATGAGCAGGAAATAAAAGAGTGTTCAAGAAATACTGGTTCAATTTTTAATTTAGGACTGACGCCTACAGGAAAAGTCTAATGATTTTTTTTTGTCCATGTTAAACAATTAAATAAAATAGTGAAATAGATTTTAAATAAACATTATACTGAACTTTATATATATGTATGTATATATATTCATTATATTATATTAAGATATTAATTTTACATGAGTCAAAGTGTTTAAAATGTGTTAAAATATATATATTCATAATAAAAATATACACTTTAAGTACTTTAAAGTGGCCTTTTATTGATTTTGAATTATTTGCAAGTGCATTTTTTTAAACTGCTTTTAACAGTTGAAGAACAAGACAAGTTTGCATTCAATACAATTAAGCACACAGTCTGTATGTAGTTCAACACACAATGCTTTATTCTGCTTTAACAAAATAGCTTGTGCAAGTTACTTAATATCAATTTTTGTTTATTAAATTATTGTATAAAACCAGTATCATACTTTTTCCAGACAGCAATACCTTTGATTAGCAATTTAAATGTTGTTTTAGAAAATATATGTATTACCTCAACAGCAAATGTCAATGCAATCACATGTGCAGACAGTATATTTACAGTACATGGGTCCACAGAAAGTAAATAAAGAGGGCAAAAGTATGACACAGATCCAACATGACCAAAGACAATCCAGAGGCAGTGTTTGCTACAGGGCTACTGGCTCATGCTTTGCTAATTGTATCCTTATGTATAATTCTGACTTGATGTTTGAAATTTTTTATCATATGCGTATGCTAATGGCTCAGATTAATGCCATCTAAACAACAATAATCTCCACAAAGTGCTCTGTCCTGATTACACTGTTATCTGAATGCCATGGATTATTAATGCTGCAGCCCATTCAGTGTTTGGTGGATGTGGCTATTATGCAAATTTATGCATGCAGAAAAAAATGGCATATTTGACTAATTTTGGCTTTTCTGTGCAAATGACATTGGAAAAACGTTTCTTGCACAATATTATGTTCTGACACTTTAACATGCATAGGTCCTTCATTTTGAAGGTATGGCTTTTATGTATGGCTTTTCTGATATAGTAAACTTGCTCTGTAGCTCACCTGATTCAGCATTGCACATCCAATGGGGAACTCTCTGGAACAGTCCTGTTAAACACAAGTTGCGATAATGTGTTATCCGTTTAGCACCTCTCACTAGACATTTAATTTCCGAACATTTTACTTTGAAAGTTTCATGAAGTAAGAAACAATGCAATATCATTTTGCACTTTACGACTTCTAATGAGCCAAACACCTCACTGTTTGTGCTTCAACATTTCTAGTGTAACTTCATTTCAGTGATGTCAAATGTTTATTGGTGTGACATCCTTGACCCAGATTGTGTTGGTTTGAGTCAGCTAGTGGAACAGTGCCTTTAGTCATTAAGTTGCATTGAATCATGTTGTAGTTGCTGACATTGCAGGGATAAATATCCGGTTATAACTCACTTCCTACCCTATTTTTCATTTCCTTTTCCTGTTGCATATCACTATCCTCCACTCTGAAGGACTTGTGTATCAGTGTTCGGAAATCCACTTTCATGGTCCATCGTTGCTCCATCAAATCTGCTTCCTGTGTGCATGCTATGACAGCAGACAAAACACTATTTCACTGGCATTTTCATGCTTCGAGAGCTGCAAACGAAAGAAAATGTATTCCAGCAGCCATTTCTGGAAGGTTAAACAAGTCATTTCATGCTCATTGAGTTGCTAACACTGCTGTAACTGTTCTTCACCTGCAAGCACCATCAGCGCAGCCACCGCACAAATCCCGGCCGGTTGCAGCTTTCGTCTTGCTGACTAAACTAAATGAGCAGAAATTGTAGTGCTCTGAAGCTGACCCAAGAGTCAGTTCCACAGGTCAATTAGAGGATGTAGAGTGAAACTGCAGGGTTTCGTTCTGTGAGCGACTGCTCGTCTGTCTCCTTCATGTTGGTGTACTTTGTAATCAACAAAGTTGTTGATCTTAAAAATGCATAATTGGCCTTGTTTTACTAAAAATGTAAAAAGTTTAAAAGCTAAAACCATATAATCTTTGTTAAAGTACACACTGCTTTACTGTGGAAGCCAGTTTTTGCCACTGAATAAGAAGTTAATTGTAACTTTTCATTTCCCAATTCTGACTTTTTTTCTCAGTATTGAGTGATATACACCTGCATTTGACAGTTATAAAGTCAGAACTACATTATATAAATTTGCAGTTGTGAATTACAAGGTCAGAATTTTGTGATATAAGTTCACAATTCTGAGAAATAGTCATAATTATGAGAAATTGCGTTAGTTTATTGAGCCTTTTCTTTGAACAGTTTTAATGCTCAGTTACTGTGCGCTCTTGAAGAGGGTTTTATCGTTCTGACTGTAGTAACCGAAGATGACACAAAGTTTGATTGCTGAATGGAGGATGACAGACAGCCACAGCGGAAAGAAGAGTTTAACGTTTTGGTGCTTTATAATGTTTTTGTGGGACTCAGAATAGTATACGCACAATATCGGATTTGGATCGGTCTCGTCTTACCAATACCCGATCCGTAGAAAATGTCCGTATCGGAGCCGATACCGATCCTGAGTATTAGATCGATGCATCCCTAGAAACATACACTATGTATACCAATGTACAAATGTAAGTGATTTCTTGATGGTATTTATCAGAGTATCTGTCAAATTACATAGTTACCGAACAATTATTGATGGAAAATTAAACAAAGGAAATGCATTGGTTCATGCCAGTCTCTCTTCATCCTGTGTAGTCTGTTTTGTAGATTTTGCAATAGAAATTGCCTCTGCGCCCTGCCTTAACAGTGTGATCTATTGCAATGACATCATTACCAGTATGACTTAATGTTTATTTCTCCGTAGTTTATGTGAATTCCCATTCGCATGTGCAACATGTTTGGTCTTTGATGACCCTGTTATGGTCCATATGTCAAAAAGTGTTCGTTTTGTTATGAATAAATGAACTTGAATGCATATCCGCATCCTCTTCTAATTACTTCTTCATTGATTTTTACCTACTAGAGTTCCAAGCAAAATGTCTCACAGGACATTATAATGTGTGTGTCTAGCAGTGATGTGGTGCTGTTTTGCTGAGTAGACTTTGGCTTCTGACTAGCTCTCGCTGTGTGGCCCAGGGCAGCTCCCTGCTGGTAAAGTGCTGTGTGTAATGGAAGCTCTGCAGTTTGGACCATCTGGAGAGATGTGTCTTCCAGGTCTTCACTGGCTTCCATCACAAAGGCTTTTATCATCTGTTCTGCTCTATATTAAGAACTTTTCTGAATTAATATATTAAAAAAAATTGTCATCATTTACCAAATTGCTGTGCACAGCAAAATAATGAAAGTAAAAAAGTTCCTAATTGTCAAAAAAAAAAAAAAAAAAAATATCATAGAGCAGCCGATGTGACATTATTCACTGATAATTTGCACTGAAAAATCAAAATCAAATATGGTCCTTTTGCGTGTGCCACATAACTTGTAAAAATAACAATAAATAAATAAAAGAATGCACACTTGTAGTGTATCTCAAAGCCTAAACGTACATAAAAAATGGTACTTGCATATGTTTGTTAAAATTAGCATTAGCAAGACAAAATTAGCAAGTGACAATTTTAAAAGTACATTTTACAGTAAACATTTGTCATGCTATAAAAAATACTTAGTTATTCATTGTAAGGTGTTAGTTAATACATTTAGTTAATATATTTTAAATGTACTACTATCTTAATCATAGTGCTGGGCGGTTTGACCAAAAATGTATATCACGTTTTTTTTTTTCAAAATTATACTTTTTTTTTTTTCATGCATAATCAGGTGTACAATGCATTTTCTGCTGATCGATATTCCAAGACGAGCTTGCGGTGGTGGAGCAAATTGCTCGTGTTGCCGCCTTTAGCGATAAATTTAGCCCGACAGCACTTGCATAAAATGGATGTTTGGTCGACGTCTGGAATTACCAGAAAGGTGATTAAAGCTGACTAAAACTTTTGCATGCATGTACTATATTTATATATATTATATACACGTCTATGAAATCAGCCCAGCACTGTCTCACTCATCTAACACATCCTTTTTAACTTGCCAGTTCGTGTTTATTTGGGAATTTCTGTCAGTGAATGCCGCCTGCAAAATACTAAAATAAATATCAAAGAAATAATGCAGTTAAACAAGAAAGTAGCCTAAATAAAAAACAGGCTGAATGCATAAACTGTATTTTCCTGCGCTCAAATCTGCCAATCTAAAGGAAACTCTGTGTTTGAGTTAATTTGTTAATAACCATAGACTTAGATTTAGCAACTATTACAGTTATTACACTTGTATACAAAACTTTGTAATATGTTTGCTATAGAGTTTGTGACGTCACGTGCACTACCGCCGGTGGCAACCGTCACAGTCCTAGTGGGGCTCCTTTAGAGATAGGGTGAGGAGCTCAGACACTTGGGAAGAGCTCAGAGTAGAGCCACATTCCTCCACATCGAGAGGAACCAGCTGAGGTGACTCACGCATCTGTTCAGGATGTCTCCTGGATGCCTTCCTGCGGAGGTTTTCCGGGCGCATCCCACTGGGAGGAGCCCCCGGGAAGACCAGGAACACACTGGAGGGACTTTGTCTCTTGGCTGACCTGGGAACGCTTCGGTATCCCCCCGGAAGAGCTGGAGGAAGTGTTTAGGGAGCGGGACTGCTGCCCCTGTGACTCGGCCCCATGTAAAGTGGAAGAAGATGGATGGTATATAAGTTAAAAGATATGACGTTGTTGTATATTTTAGTTTACCATAAATGCTTGTGAGGATATTCAACAACATATACTTTTTTTTTTTTTTTTTTTAAAGAAATTTTACTTTTTAAATAAACCAATAAAGCATTTTTCTTTAAACTTCCATTCCATTTTATTCTAATTCAATTTCCATTTTTCATTTGCAGTCAATTTCACAGCTTCGGCAAAGGATACAGTGTGAATTTAGCAGTCGCCCATCATTTTTGTTTTTACCCAAATTTGCAGTAAAAACTTGAACAGATCTCTTCAGACAGTGATTTTTAGGTTTATGATGCAGGTTTTGGCACATAGTTGTAAATGCGTAACAGCCATTCAGCATATGTTTAACAGTCAGTGGTTTGTACAAAGTGACTGCTAAGTGTCTGACGTAATTGTCTTTAGTAACAAATTACACTCCTGCACTTGGCTGAAGCTGAGTTATGTGCTCCTGGACCTCAGCCATGAATCTGTTCATGACATCTTTCTGTTAGCATTCCAAAACACTTCCAGGTTACACTGCAGACTGTTGCATTGCACACGTTAAGAAACAAGAGAAAAATGTTAAGATGAAACTGTATTTCATTACGCTATGAGATTTCATGTGTTTAAACGTACCCTTTCGGTACAGCAGTTAACCAAATTCTAACTGCACTGCCATTTTCTAATGGGAGGCAAAAAAACAAGAGAGCAAACGGAGCTCCTGTCAAGTTGCTTGCAAATGTAGTTATTGTCGTACGGTTGTTGTTTTAGAGTACTCAATACTAGTCAGAAAGATGGCTGTAGGTCTATGTATGATTCGTTCATTAGCAATGAAGCCACTTGATGCAGATCCCCTGTAAAGACCTTGTCTCAGACGACCACCGGGACAAGACCACAGGAAACAGATGATTCTTCTGCACAATCTGGCTTTGCTGCAGGCTGGAATTGAACTACTGGTTTCGTCTGGTCAGAGGAGAACTGGCCCCCAACTGAGCCTGGTTTCTCCCAAGTTTTTTTCTCCATTCTGTCACCGATGGAGTTTCGGTTCCTTGCCGCTGTCGCCTCTGGCTTGCTTAGTTGGGGTCACTTCATCTACAGCGACCTCATTGAGTTGATTGCAAATAAATGCACATACACTATTTAACTGAACAAAGATGACATAACTGAATTCAATTATGAATTGCCTTTAACTGTCATTTTGCATTATTGACACTTTATTATTGTTGTTCAGTTACTTTGACGCAATCCTTTTTGTTTAACTGCACTCGTAAGTGAATATTAAATTATTTTGTGGGATAAATAAATATATTCTAAACAAACTACAAACATAAAATTATATACATTTATTTTGTCCTCACATTCTTGTAACTCTTCCCTCTCAGTCACAAACTCGACTGAAAGCTCATTATGCAGCTCATTATGCAGGCATTTGTCTTCTCAGGTGTAAATCACAATGATATTCAGGATAGGTGACGCCTACTCACATGACTTTTACAAACAAAAAGTGTCTTAGAAAATTTGTATTAATATATTGTTTTCTCTGAGTGAGTAAACAGAATGATTTTCATATAATTTAGAAAGAAAAATTCTAGGCTGCAAGCTCCAGTTCTCAAAAGTCCTGTGAACCAATGTTCTGTATGTGCTTTATTGCCTTATTCAAGTGATTTAACTAGGGCAGGGACTCGATTAAAAAAAAATTGATCGAATTAATTAGAGGCTTTGTAATTAATTAATTAATCGAAATTAATCACATTTTAATCGCATATAAATATTTGACCTGAAAAAGGTGAGAATAATTTTTTTTTTCACATGGATTTATAGTATACCATTGAATAATGACTGAATACATAAGCTTAAAGGTGCTGTAGGGAACTTTTGTAAAAAAGTATTTTTACATATTTATTAAACCTGTCATTATGTCCTGACCATAGAATATGAGAAAGATAATCTGTGAAAAAAATCAAGCTCCTCTGGCTCCTCCCAGTGCTCCTATTGCCATTTGCAGAAACTCCATAGCTCCTGGTAAAAAATAACCAATCAGAGCTGCGGTCTGTAACTTTGTTTGTGTTCAAAATGTAGAAAAATGTATGTAATAAGCGAGTACACCATGAATCAATTTTCCAAAACGTGTTTTTGGCTTGTCCTGAATCACTAGGGTGCACCTATAATAAGTGTTTATATTCGGACTATTTTAGATTGCTTCGGGGGTACCGTGACGGAGTAACCCAGTACCTTTGTGATTCTTCATAGACATAAACAGAGAGAAGTAGTTCCGGCTACGATGTTCTTCCGCAAGACGCAAGCAGTTCTGTTTATTAACCGCTAGAGCGTCAAAAGTTCCCTACCGCAGCTTTAAGCAACAAAATATTGTTTATTTTTGTTCAACCAAGTCTAGCAGACCAGTGCAATTTTTGCCATGACGTGTATCAATAGCATATTTAGAAACAATTTAGAAATAGTACATTTCAGAAATTCAGGTAGCTTATAGGTGCTGGAACCTTCTGTAAAGTGTTTTTTAAGTAAAACACAATACTGTCAATTACATTCAGAACATTGGAAACCATGACTATTAGAAAACCTCTCTCTGTTGCTTCAGAGGCCATAAAATACTAAGTCCAACTCTCAATAACCTTGGCCAAAACAATAAAGAGTTCAACATAAACTGCCAGTTGCACCAACAAAATAATACATAGTTCAACATAAAGTGTAAAGTCCACGCTAGCTGCTATATGTTTTGCGTTGAGGTAATACATGAGGCTCGATGTGCTACGGTGATATGCGAACGCTAGTTGGTGCTCCAGTATAATCGGTCCGCCGAAACTCATCCAGTGACAAACGTTCCGCGGTGCAAAAATAAGTTATAAAAAATGCTGGAAATTTTTTCTCTTTAATTAATTCATCTTAATTAACGCGTTATTTTTTGTTTAATTAATTAATCTCAATTAACGCGTTAGTCCCGGACCTAGATTTAAAAACATTTTTAACAAGATGTTCTGTCCGCAGCCTTTGTGTGTGCTGATCTTCATTTAGAAACGTGTCATTAAAATGAACTGTAACTCAGTGAATACTCAACGAAGAGACATGAGAGAGATATCTATAGAAAGCCTGACATGTGTAGTTTTAAACTAAACAAGTGCTGCCAAAAACAAATATTCTGTGATAAAGTAATCCGTATGAAAACAACATGATGTCTGTTTTTCACGTCTCCCTTCATTATCTTCTAATGCGACCACAACCCCGCGCTGAACGCTCTATTCAGATTCTAATGTTTCACTGAAGCGTGCGGATTGAATATGCCACACAACAGAAGACAACGCAGCCAGACTGTTCAAGTTCTTTTTATTTTACTGTTTGCTTCGAGATGAGAGGAATAAGACATAATTCACCTCAAAAAGATGTGATGTGGATTACCTCAGAAAAAAAGAATGAAGTGCTTTATTCAGCAGAGATCATAAACATGAGTAAGTCTCAATAACAATATACACTACTATACCATTCAAAAGCTTGATGTAAATAATATACATGTAAATGTGACAGATGTAACAAACAATGCTGTTCTTTATCCCCCCCAAAAAACCTGAAAAGAATATTCTCAGCTCTTTTCAACATTAATAATAATAATGATGATGATAATAATAATAACAATACTTTTTTTTTTTTTGTAGAAAATCAGATTGTTTAAAGGATTTCTGAAGGATTGTGTGACTGGAGTAATGATGCAAAGCTAATTTCAGCTTTGAAAGTCAGCTTTGTTTGTTCCTAATAAACAGTTTAAAGCGCTATATACATAAAGGTGACTTGACTTGACTATCTCATTCTAATGATTTCAAACCACTGCCAAAAAAAGAACGTGTTTAGGAACATCTGAAAAAGTTGATGAGCATGATGATGAAGGATTTGGGAGGGCTGATCCTCCTTCATAGAAACAAATGTGATCTCCCTGCAGACAGCAGCTGATATCCGTTCCACACCAGCAGTGCTCCGTCTCATCCCAGGACAGGAAACTTTCCAAACAAGAGCAGATCTCATACTTCAAGCATTTCCATTTTCTCACTTCAACAAATTACATCAACGGCAAACATTACATTATAGAGAGGTCTCTGATAGTATCAGAAAATTAAATCGACTGTTTATGACATCACAATGGTTATTTTAGCTTAGAAAAGCCTCTTTGCAGACAAGGAACATGGTAACTAAAGCTCATACGTCACATAATGGCACGTCAGCAGCATTCCAGAGCCTTTGGAAAGAAAAATGCTGCATCTTTTAATTTGATTTCCTGTTGGCTTGTATTTTTGAGTGTTTGTGCATGCATATACAACTTTATGTGCTCATTCCTTCCTTGGACAGAACCACTGTTTGCTGGGTGCAAGGCAGGAAGCAAAGGACACTGGAAGAGAAAAATTTTGGCGAACTCTGTGTTCTTATAGCGCATGTGGATGTCAACAGAAGCTGCTTATTTTTAGCCCTGGTCACTAATTAAAGGGGTCATATGATGTTGCTAAAAAGAACAGTATTTTGTGTATTTTTTTAAATGCAATGTGTTTATGCCGTTTAAGGTTCAGAAAACACATTATTTTCCACATACTGTTAGGGCTGTGACATTCACCGTGACAACCATGGTCGGTTGCCACCGCGGTTGTCTACTGCCACCATCGGTAGTGCATGTGACGCCACGCACTCTATAACAAGCATAATACAAAGTTTTGTATACACGTGTAATAACAGTAATCAGGGCTCTAGAGTGCGACCTCATTTCTTAATGGAGCAACTAAAAAACTCAGACGTCGCACCAGTGCGACAAGCCATTCGAGGGGGAAGTCTCTGGGACTCTGAAAGTCTCTCTGTGGTTCAACAACAGACACTAGAGCACTGCATTTCAGCCCAAGCCCTATGGGCCCTTACTTTTTTACGCCCCTCGAGCAGGGCTTTGGGAAAATTTCTTACATCATAGTTCAGACGCGGGCTGGACCTCCCGCCTGTTTTAGACTTCTCCTTACTTTTATACAGCATTTTAGACATCCATCAATTAAAAATTAATTTCCGCAATGGTGGAAACAGCACGAGACCAAGCTACTGTGTCTGTCAAAAGCGAGTCGACAGTGTTTTTTGTCCTGCCTGCAGCAGTATGGTCAATATACATGCAATAGGCTTAAGCTTGCCTTGCCGCAAAGCACTGGCAAAAGTAATTGCCATAAATGTGACGGGGAAATAGTAAGGAGATATTAGAATGATTTAATAATAAACTAGTGTTTTTTGAGTCTGTGTCGCAAGGATGAAGTTGCTGATCCTGACTCGCCATCTCCCCTAATTAGACGTGCCTTTAGAGAGATGTGCATTTTTAAGGATTTTGATTATGAAAGAGGTCTTGTTTTCGATTTTTTTAAATTAAGTAGTCATTTACAGCTTTCTATAGATATATTTATCATGTCTGTGAGGCGTGTTTTCACTGAGTTTCGGTTCGTTTTAGTACTCCTGTTAAAGAAGAGACAACAGAAAGCACATCATGTTCTTTATTTTAAAAAAGCACAATGTTTTATTTTATATTGTGAGTGCACACTAATTAAAGTAGACCCTTTGCAGTTACGAATGATGTATTACTCTTACATCTATGAGCAAAAATGATGGCGTATCCACTGAAAAATATGCAAGATCTCCATATCCTGAAGCCTCTCCACACAAACTATTGGATAAAATGCACATTTATCTGGGTCTAATGTTTAAACATTGTTATATGCTTGAACTGTTTTATATCTATAGATTTTATTTTAGACAAGTTGTGATGATTTGAGAAGGCTAAATTGATCAAACATAGGCTCACTGTCTGATGCTGGCCGCTTGGTCATTACAAAAAAAAAAAAAAAAAAAAAAAAACTAAAACGTATATTTAACAACCAAAAAATACTCCAAACATTTTTCTAAATTAATTAATTAATCTAAATTAACGAAACTAAATATAATCACTTTGCTATTACATACAAAACTGAACTATTTTAATAGCTGAAACAGTATAAGCTGAATAAGCAGTATAAGTTCAAATCAGACACTAGAGCAGTGGGTCCCAACCTTTTTCAACTCGCGGTCCACACAACCAAACACATATGTTTGCGTGGCCCACTGCAAAAAAAAATTAACTGACCCCGCTATTGTTGAGTTAATAACTTAGTACTCAGAAGGTAGATGGTTAACTGTATTTATTGAATGAACTAGGGCTGTGCGATATGGACCAAAAAACCCAAAAAACATTGCGATTTCTTTGATCAATTTTGCGATTGTGACACACACAGATATTCTTTACAGACACAAATACAATCAGGATTAATTTGAAACATATTTCCAAAGGAAAACCAATTAGAACTTTATCAAAAAGTTGTAACGTCTCTAGAACAGACTTAAGTCAAAATAATCACTATAGTAAAGGTGTAACAAAATGTATAGACTTACGGCAAAAAATATATAAATAAATAAATCACGTGTCCAGGGACTTTTTTTTTCTTTTTTGCCATGCATTGTTCATAGAGCTCATTAATTGTAGCGGCGCCTCAGGTGTTGAAATAGATTTGTTATACATTATACAGGTTCACACGTTTGTAGTGCGTATACAGTATGTGTATGCGGTGCAGAAGCAAGCATTAATGTAACTTGAAAGCAATGTGACCGCAGAGACAGAAACAATAAAAAATATTAGAAGCGAGGCATTTATTGCATCCAGTGGGGACTTAATTACTGATTATAATGACTTATACTGTCTTTTTACGCATTGCGTATCGTGCTGTGTAAACATAAAACCATCGGAGAAACGACAGACAACAAGCTCTACTCTACATTCCTCAAAACTAGTGTTTAAATCTTCAGTGGCAAATCCTTTACATATGAGAGCGTACTTACAGACTGTGTGTCAGAAGCGCCAGACTGTCCTTGCAAAGTTGGAATTGCCCAACTTAGAAACAGACACCAGCATTGTAGGCTACTCTCACAGGAAACAGTCCTTGTCCTCTGCAAAATGTGCTGCACACATCTTGAACTGTTCAGGAACAGTGTTGTAAATACAACTTAACCACTGATAAAGAATATCTCTTTGGATCTTAAACTATAGTCTTTGCAACTTTACAGATCTTCTTTATTCACCAAGAGTTTGCAACACTCCAAATAGAAAAGAAAATTTTAAAGTGCATTGAATGACCCCTTTAAATATAATAACTGCTAAAATAACTGTGACCGTAGATAACAAATTAATAGCCTGCTTGTTGGGAAGTAGGGTTGTCACTTTACCCAGATATTAACAGTTGATCCCAATACTAGTAAAATTAAATGATAATTGATACCAAAGCAAAAACTAATATGCTATTGAACATAGCCATGAGATGTCTGTTGTATTTTTCTGCAATAAATTAACTGGTAATTGGAGTGAATTTTGTTAGTAGAGATTGTTGCATGTTAACCCTAACCCTGTAACTATTTTACAGTTTTGTTCATGTGTAGTAAAATATTTTGCAACATGCAAGCTTGGTAAGCCAAAGCAACCTATTGCCAAACAGAATCATATTTCTTTCCATGAAGAACTGGGTCAGTATGTTTCACAAGAAGTAAATTTATGTCCTGAAAAAAGAATAATGTATTTGTTACTGGCGAACTTGCCCTTGACTTGATTATCAATTGTATCACCTGTGTCATTTGTATTGGAGAGAGTTTGCCACAGTTTGCCCAAAGTGTGCTTTTGACACTTTGACAATAACACACAGAATGTTTGCTTCATATCGCTGTGAGCGATACTTTTAAAAAGAGCTGCTGAGCCAAATCCCTTAACAGAAGTCTTGGAATTTTACATTTTTATTATTATTATTATTAGTAGTAGTAGTAGTACAGGTAAGCACAAGTCAGATAAAGTTTTTTCAAGCATTTCTGCATTTTTTTAATTCTTAGTACAATACACAAAATTTCAAAGCATCAAATGTGTGTTGCATCTATATACATTTTTGGTCACACTTTAGTTTTGGGACCAGTTCTGACTATTAACTAACTATTAATTACGATGTTTGCCTCAATAAACTCAATAAACTATTTGCTGCTTATTAATAGATGGTAAGGTAAGTTTAGGTATGGGGTGGGACAAGGGATCTACTGTAAATATGCTCAGAATAAGACAATGATATGTGCTTGCTTTATAAGTACTAATAACAGACAATATGCTGGTAATGCATACTAATAAGCAACCAGTTAAAAGTGAGAATTGGTCCCTAAACTAAAGTGATTTGTTTGTTTTTTAATCACAGTAATTTCATGATGTTATTACTTTCAACCTATTCAATTAAATCTCTTTCCATTCAGTTTATCTGTCTTTTAATTCAGCTGATCTTAATAATTAAACAATCATATGAATTGTATAGATATAGATATAGATATAGATATATAGATATAGAATCTATAGAACTGGTTTGCAATTTCCAAATATGATGAATTCTTATTATAGTACAGTATATGCAATTTCAATGCAAGTTTCTTTGTTATTCAGAAGATTTTTACCAAAGTTATGACAATCTAAAACCAAGGGGTCTGCCTTCAATTTCTAATCTGATCTGACCAGCTAAATTCTCATTCCGTGACAAACTGTGTTTATTTTTAGGGACTCATTCGGTCTCTTCTTAACCTTCTTTTTTGGACATTTTCCCCCTCGCGTTCTCATTCCCTGACTGAACTCTTACTCACTTTGTCACATGTCTTGAAAGATCCAGACACCACAACGTTTCCAAAGCACAGTACATGTTCTCTCGCTTCCTGGCTTAAAACATTGTGGTTTTGTCACCTTGCGCTATTCTCGTCAGAGAAATTTTAACACATCTCATCACATCTTTTACAGATTTGTCCACTGCGAAGAGAAAGTTTGCGGAGTCGCTGAACGAGTTTAAATTCCAGTGCATTGGTGATGCAGAAACAGATGATGAGATATGCATTGGTAAGATCATAGCATTGTTTCTTTTCAATGTTTGTTGTTCCTTAGTGTATTATGCAAGAAACAAAAAGATTATACTACAGTTTTAAACCCAAAGCGTTTTTCAATGTATGCTGTCATACAAATGACATTCGTAGAAAGCATTTGAACTCAACTTTAAAGCATTTTCTTCATTGTTTCTCTGAAGTGTATCGGTTGAGTACTAATCGATCCATGGCCATCTGATCCCACTCCAGGTCTTGCACAATGTATTCATTACAAGCTTTTAACTGAAAAAGACAGGTTTTACTGAGCGCCATCCCCAACTAATGTTTCATTCAGCCCTACTATGTCACAATTAAACCAAGGCTTCAGCTTAACTTCTTTGTATTTGCCATAATTCCTCTTGGTGGTGTGGCATCAAAGGCTTAAGTGTTGGAACCTGTGGGAATGTTTGTGGCTTTCTGTAAGTCCTGGCACCTTACATGGAAACTTGCTGAAATGCTGCTTGGCTGAATCTGAAGAAGAAACATGTATTGACTTGCCTTTATTCTGATCTCATCTTCGGTTGCAGCCTTGCAGCTTTTCGCACATGAAAACTGTAT
This sequence comes from Carassius auratus, assembly GCF_003368295.1. Lineage (NCBI taxonomy): Eukaryota > Metazoa > Chordata > Actinopteri > Cypriniformes > Cyprinidae > Carassius > Carassius auratus. Next base: position 5,412,178 of record NC_039263.1, read on the forward strand.
TACATCTGGAGGTTTTCTTAGTAATGCATCCGCTGTATGTCTGAGGTTGTGTATCTTGATGAGTTTGCTACTTTAGTTATGATAGAAATTCTTGGGCTAAGCAGTGGAATCATCATTACTTTTGCACATAGAGTATGTTGGATATAATGGCCTTAATATTATTGGACTTTGCATAGCAGCAACCTAATACAAAGCTAAAAAAGTGCACGTGTAGTCATCTTGAAGTCTTAAAAGTATATTTAAAAGCACTGCACTTGCAGATAAAACAAAATTAAAGAAATAAAACAGTAAAGTGTCATGACTGTTTCTTAACACAGACTTAAAAAAAAGACACATTGTAATTGTCAAAATCTTTTTTTTTTTTTTTACTTTAAAGTACATTTTAAATCATGTTTTAAAGTACACTTGTTTTAATGTGTTGATTTGCATAATTTAGCACATGCAAAGTACTTAATTATATTTTTAACTGTAGTAGGTTTAGGCCCAGTTTCACAAGCTTAAGCCAGGACTAGGCCTTAGTTAAATTAAGATATTTAAGCAACTTTTACAAAAACGACATAGAAGAAAATATTACAGGTGTGCATCTTGACACAGATCAATGACACTGACATATTTTATGATATATCAGAGCAAGATATTTTCAGCATTTAAGTCTGGGACTAGCTTAAACCTGGTCTGTGAAACCGGGGGTTAGAGTTGTAATATCAAATACAACTTTAATATACAAATGTGTAATTGCAATTTACATAAATTACATTAAAGTATAGTTAGGTTTACCATAAATGCTTGTCAGTATACTATAATTAACAGAACTGTACGATTGCATTTCTTAAATGGGTCAAAAAGCTTAAGTCTTAAGTTCAACTAATTGCATTTACTATATACAATATTTAAAGTATAATACTTATTGATTAGATAACATGCAATCGAGTGTCTGAAAAACATTACACTCAGTCCACATATTAGTGTATTCTTTTAAAGTATATAACTTTTGGATTACGTGCTCTTTTTAAAAGGATGCTTAAGTAAAAAAAAAAAAAATGTTTTTTTTTTTGTAAGAGCACTAAACAAGCTAGCTCTGTGCTGTCACCTTCTAAAGGTTGTCACACAGACTTCTGTATGTTAAACATAAACCTGATTGCACAATTTAGCTGAATTGTGGTTTGGAAGGTGTTGCTCTTGGCTGGGTTTTGACTTTTGAATAACCATTTCTTACTTTAATTCTCAGGCTGTCTGTGGTGAATTATAAACTGACAAATGTGTGACTTCACTGCTTGAAGATGTAAATTAATGTAATGTGGTCAAGATGCTGTGTGTGATCATCAGTATTGTTTATTTTCTTTCAAAGCCAAATCACTACAGGAGTTTGCTGGAGTCTTACAGAACCTGGAAGATGAGAGGACACGAATGGTCAGCAGGTTTTTTTTTTCATATTCACCATCATCAGTTTCATTATCACTATGGTTATAACTAATAGTTCACTAAAAATGAAACTGACTCCCTTTAATTTCCTGAGTTTCAGTTTGATGGTATAGAGTTGTGTCATGAGATTTAGCTTAGTATGAATAACCCTTAATATACAGTAACATGCACTAAATTACTTAGTAGCAGATCTATACAGGTGGAGCTGGGGAAGGTGGAGGGTTTCTAAAGCGCAACTGTCATAGCAAGCACTAGCTGAGTATTTGAATGTTGATCTGCGAGCTCATTGGCTGCTGATACAAAAAGAACCAATCAGCTTTGGCTGGTGAATAATGATGTCATTACCTCAGATTCAGTTAGACCTATCATACTGCATCATCTAGAGTTTCATGACAGAACTTTATATTTGTTGTCAAAATTTTACGTACACCTTGCAGAATCTGCAAAGTGCCCCCCCCCCCCTCCAATAAGAGGGATCATACAAAATGCATGTTATTTTTTTTGTATTGTTCTGGATCAGATATTTTACATAAAATGTTAATATATAGTTCAAAAGGAAATAAATAAAAATAAGAGGACTAAATAAACGAAATAAAACTAAGAGTGGTATTGACATAATCTGACACGAAGCAGAAAACTATCACCTACTCTGAACTGTAACAAGCTTTGTAGCTCATATGTGTGATTTCGCTTTGACACGTCTGGTTTATGGTTGCCAAGCAAAGTTGCAGTTTGCTAATGTGTGGTCACACCAAAATAGTTGTATGTATGTTCAACATCTTTAAACATGGCCAATCCAGTCATGCTTCTATTTCATTACTAATGCTTCTTTTTTTTAATTCAAGTGTTAAACATGTGAAGCAACTTTTATGAATAATCTTTCGGTTTGGATTGCAATTTCCACAATTACCAGAGCAATCTGTGTGGTCATATGTGTGATGCACAGACAACTAATTGAGCAAATGAATAATCATACTGTTATGTCTACAGTATAAAGTCTTAATGATTTAACATGAAGCAGTACTAGGGCTGGGGGATTTTTCAATATATCTAAATATATATTTAACGTTAACTTTAAGGGATATAAATATTAATCCGTTTAAATAAGAGTAAGAAGTTCTCAAATGTATGGCAAAGAATGGGGACAAAAATGATAATAAATGGAGAGAAACGATGATGATGAATGGTACAAAGAACTCTGTGACTTGTCTCTCCTCAGATTGAAAATGCCAATGATGTGCTGATCTCACCTCTGGAGCGTTTCAGGAAGGAGCAGATTGGAGCTGCAAAGGTGCGAGGAGAAGTTCACATCGCTTTATGTCATGGTATTCATAGCAGAGAGAGGCTTATTGTTTGCAGTTATCAAGAAGTATCTAATTCGAAGGCGTTTTTGTCACTAATGATTATGTTACATGGTCAAAACCTGCAGATTAAATGCGGGCCAAGATATCACAGATCAGAGTGCTTCTAAGAAACTGCTGTAACTTGTTTAAACAGCACTGCCATCTGTTGGTAAGGATGTGTAAACACTTACAAACAGATGCAATAAATCTGTTTAATTTGACATGTAGCAGAGATTTGTGCATGCCTCAAATTCACATTCAGTTTTTTTTTTAAACAATAGTTCAGATTTATAGCCAACTTTACATCTCATGCATGCCGCTCGCAGGCGTTTGATTCCCTAATCACAAATTCGACTCACACACCCAGTGGCTTTTTTCCATTATTGTGGATGTGCATGTGGACACTTACAGGTGTCTGGAGTTCAGGGGCCAAGGCCCTTAAGAAAATTAAAGCAGAAAAGCAAACAATAAGCCATTGTAAAGTACACTTTATAAAGTACACATCACTTAAAAGTACTTAATACACAAATAGTGTACTTTAAAAGAATGTACTTACAGTAAGTGTGGAACTGAATGTAACGTTTTTGGACACTTAATTGCATGTTATTTGCAATTAAAGTAAAACGTGTTAAAGTTTACATTTATATTAAAAGCAATTGGATGAACTTATGATTTTAGCACACATTTCGTAATTACTTACATTTTACTTTTTTTTCTGCCGAATGTACTCACAAGCATATATGGTAATATTATGAGAGCTTCAGCATCCAACCCAAACACGCTACTTGATAAAGTTTCATTTTATATGTGTGAAACTACCCACTGTAACTGCTTTAAAAATGTTAAGTGCTGCATTTCCAGTAATGAATGTGAATGTATACATACATACATGCAAATCTCTACATATAACATTTCAACTTGTTTATTTGTTCAGCTTTTGTCATTTCAGTTTGAGTCAGAGTTTGCATTTTTATCCCATAGGAGGCAAAAAAGAAATATGACAAAGAGACAGAGAAGTACTGCACAGTGTTGGAGAAACACCTCAGTCTTTCTGCAAAGAAAAAGGAAGCGCACCTTCATGAAGTATGTTCTGCTATTAATGCTGTTTTACTTTTTGCATGTGGTTTCACTTAAAGATCATCAATCGTTGTGTTTGGCTTCCTATGAAACTAAACTGGGGACCGATACATTGAAAGGCTTGACTTCATTGTAATAGCGAAAGCATTTGGTTTGCCATTGTAGACATGAACTAAGGCTATGACGTTTACACGACAATGATGTAGTCAAAAACTGAAAAGTTTTCCCTTACGTTTTTAAAAAAGTTTCACGTATGCACAACAAGTTTTAAAAAATGATTTGCATTTACACATATCTGCGAAAACAGCCAAAAACGCTGTATTATGTATGCCAGACCAGTAGTTGGCGCTGTCACCTTATTAGTAAACAGTTCCTGTAGAGAAGAGATGGTTATATGTTGTAAATGTTGTGTCTCTGCTGTTGGTTGTAATATTGATGAAGTAAATCCAGACTTTGCTGAAGAAGCGTTAGCAAACTCTTGAGCATCATCAACAGTAACATGTACTCCTCCATTGTTGTGTGTGTTTGTTCGCACTTGCCTTTGAAATCAATGTCTACATACCTAACAAGTACTACACACACCTGTGAGGTCACTGTTTTCAAAATGTCTCTTTTTTGGTGTTTACACTGAAATGATAACGGTTGTGTTTTCAAAAACTTGCACTTTGAAACCCGTTTTCAAATGCTGTTGTTGTGTAAACGGAGAACAGATAAAACGCATCAAAAGTTTCCAGTTTTTGGCTGAAAATGTTGTCGTGTAAACTGCCCCTTAAAGCTACAACCCCCAGTTTGATTTTATGTATATTTGTATGTTTGTCTTTTTTAATTTTTAATTTGATCAAATCTACCCAGGCGGATAACCAGGTGGACATTGTAAGGCAGCATTTCTATGAGGTCTCGCTGGAGTATGTCTTCAAAGTGCAGGAAGTTCAGGAGAGGAAGATGTTTGAGTTTGTGGAGCCGGTAAAACTTCAGCACATTTTCATGTCCTTCTTTTTATATTATATTATATTATATTATATTATATTATATTATATTATATTATATTATATTATATTATATTATATTATATTATATTATTGATGGCTCTTTTTTGTGTGTAGTTGCTGGCTTTTCTACAGGGTCTTTTTACATATTATCATCATGGGTACGAACTGGCCAAAGACTTCAACCATTTCAAGACAGACCTCACAATCAGCATTCAAAATGTGAGTGCATTTCTTACAACAGACCCTCATAGATGCTGATGTCACGAATATGTAGTCTGTGTCTAATTTTTGACTGTACTGTACTAAAGCATAAAAGTAATACATTTGCAGGTATTTAGGAAACATGCTAAGTTCACATACCTGTTTCTTTGAATAACAATGCTACGGTTCTGCTTTGAAATGTGTGTTCCGTGTCAGAATGTCTGTTTCTGGTCTGTGTGATTCTGCCCACTGTCAGTTTACCCAATAGTATTCTGACACACTTGGGGTAAAACACAGCATACTGCAGCCATAGAAGCAAGCTAACAAACTGGGTCTGAGATCACAGACTCTACCCGACCTAAAAATCATCGACATCCACCCAAAAAGCTCTCTGACAAGAAGCATATTAAAACACACGTAAATCATAAGGCTCAACACCTTGCATTGTTAATTGCACTTGTTCCTGTGCATGCTGATCTGACAACCTGTGTGAGTGTGGAGTCTGAGGACGAGGGCACTGCAGTACCAGTTTCAGCCACTAGCTGTCAATAATGCATACTGCACCTTTAAGTAAATTGCAAGTAAATTGTCATATCTTGTTTGGAGTGAAGTCCAATCTTTCAGTATAGGATTAATCTTTCAAAGCCAAATCACTACAGGAGGTTACTGAAGTTTGCTCAAACCCAGTACCTGACAGGTGCAGTAAGTTTGCAAATAACAACTGCCATTAAAGTAGCCACTTCACAATGAGCCTGGTCAATGTTATATTTAAGGGGTGCAGTAGTTTAATGTATTTTGCATTGCAGAATTTTTTTGTTTTTGTTTTACAGTGGCAGGTTTTCACTAGCATTCTTGAATCTTTATATCTTTTTAAACAATCACCTTTTCCTTAAATTGTCTGTGTTGTACTTCAGACACGGAACCGGTTCGAGAGCACTCGCTCAGAGGTGGAATGCTTGATGAAGAAGATGAAAGAAAACCCGGACGAACATAAGAGCATCAGTGCGAACACAATGGAGGGATACCTGTTTGTGCAAGAGAAACGTAAGTTAAAAAAGTTCGGAGCTTTTCGTAGATTTCTAAGGCTGCATTTACACTGCAGGTCTTGATGCCCAAATCCGATTTTCTGACTATATCCGATTTTTTTGACGACACACTTACATCATCTTTTAAAAGTGTCCAGTATCCGATTTTTGCATTTACACTATACACTGCTGAAACTACCAAACGTAGACGTTCTGACCCGGAAAAGGAAGTAAAACAGCACGAAATACAATGGCTGCAGAGGCAAATAAAATAATACAGTGTTTTGCTTTCCACAATATTTTGAAAAGTCAACATACAAATCAGCAAAACATTGGTCTCGTATGGCGGAGAAAAAAGAGGAGCCCTTGTTACAGCCTGGGCGAATTTCGCGCCTATAATAAGTCATGTGATCTTAGTTGGTGGTGTCCCCCTGAGCTGATGTCATTTTTTTAATGATGTACGACTCGCATTTAGGGCCGTTTCATAGTCAACGCATCTGTACGCATACGCTTCGGCCGCCATTATGCGTCGGTGCGTAGCCAAATGTGTCGTCTTAGTTTTTGATACGCAACGCGCCAATTCACGCAATACTATGCGTTGCCGGTGGGGGGCGACATTGCAAGTATTGTACATTAATTCAAGTATATTGTGTTTACAGAAGAAGAAGGTTTGAATACAATGGCGGGCGAAGAGGAAAAATTATGCGAACTTATACGTATTCATCCACATTTATACGATAGTTCATCAGCAACAGAATACACTCCTCTTCAGTTGCCATTGTGATCTGAATATCACCCGACTCTACTACCCCCTGTTGCGTGAGCGGTGTGTTGCATACACACATCACCCGTGATGCTTGCATTCACTGTTTAGACTATGAATGGGAGCGCGTCGCTCTTGTTGCTTGCTCGCGTTGACAATGAAACGGCCCTTACTGGGCAATATCCGATTTGTCTGCTTACATGGATTCATATCCGATTTATTACCACATATGAATGAGGCCTGAATCCGATCTGAGAACATCGGGATCCATGCGTTTTTTTCCTGCTTACACGTTCACCGGTCATATCTGATCTGTGCCACATGAGAGGAAAAAATCTGATTTGGGTCACTTGAACCATGCAGTGTAAATGGGGCATAAGAGACAACTAACTGATCACCCTGGCTTGTGGCCAATGTAAAGGGTATGTGATGATTTGTGTGTGTGTAATTAAAATAATTTGTGAATGTGTGTGAGCTAAGTTTTTCTTTGCTTGTCTTTTGGAGCCAAATTAAAGAATAAAATGTGTGTGTGTGCCCACAATCCTAAATGGCAAGCCAACATTCAGAGAAGTCTCTGTTCACATTGACACAAAAATTGTGGCAAAACAGCTTAGTAGCCCCACTACCATGAAGCAATGAGATTGACTTCGTTCAACATCATTTGCGTTCTCAAACGACTTGTATATTTGTACACAGATAAATATTTAGCAATACACCTGAAATGTAATGTATTTTATGCTTATTACTGACTCTAAGTCAGTGATCTTATATCCCTAGGCTGGTGTTATTTTTATATGATTTAATTGCTTTACTATCCACAGTGCTTCATGGGATAAGTATATTGTCTTGTGTCTGTGAAAAGAAAGCATGTTCAGTTTTCTCCAAACTTTAATTTAATCACAGTGGTTCACGCATGCATCATAGAAGTTCATAAATAAAATTTCCAGCCTGCAGCGCTGAAAGGTTAATTCTCTATTGCCTTTCAAAATAACATGCTCTCTTCACTAAATCCTACCCTGAACAAAAACATTGGTATTAAAGAAAGAAAGCTTTCTTTTTCTCATTTTACCATGTTTTTACATTGTTTTGAGCTTTATTATCGAACCATGTTTCATGAGACTGATACCTGCGTGCTATGCACTGCAAGTGCACTGGTGTACCAGGTGAGCTAATGAGCAAGTTTACTACAGCAGACAATCCATACACAGAGAGCTGAATGTGTGATGTCCATTAGAAAAAAAAATTGGTTTACAAATCATGCACTATGGTAAATGTATTTTAAGGTGATGATAGCAAAGTGTTATGCAAAGAAATTGCAAATGAAAATTAGAATTTTGGCCCTATAATCAAAATGTGTGTGAAAAATAATAGAAGTGTTTGGTGTTTTACTGTCTTTTATTTCTTTTTCTTTTTTAAGTACATGTAAAGGCATGTTTTTGCAATGAATCTGTGTTGGTATTTCATAGCTTTGAGCTCTTCCCTATTAAAAATGTAATGAATTATTATCACAATGGTGTTGAATAAATGGGCAGCAACTGTCAAGCTCTTGCACAGTATTGCATTTCACTTCACTCTTCTCTTTTCTTTTCCATAAATGCTTCAAAGTTTTACATAACCAAAGCCTTTAAAGAGTTTACCATATCATTCATTTTCTATCACACGCAAAAAAAATAGTTCCTGGAGGCACATGAACACTAAATTATTTGATTTATATATTGTTATCTGTCTTTTTCTTAAATGGCTCACTGATTTTTTACCAAATCAGGTTCCTTCGTGTACACGTGGGTGAAGTACTACTGCATCTATCACCGAGAGCCCAAACGCATGACCATGATGCTGTTTGATCAGAAGTCTGGGGCCAAAAATGTAAGTAGTTCTTTTTTTCTCTTTCTCTATCACAGACAGTCCCTCTCGCACCCTTTCATTCAGCAGTTTGTGTAACCTTTGGCACAGGCCACGTGTTTGTTCCTCATGCTGGCATTGACGAGACTCTGATCTTGGCATCGTTGAGCTGGCACCAGTGTCAGCACCTGGCTCTGTGCCCGTCCCGTCCCGTTCTCCACAGCCACACACACAGGGTCAATAGCACGACTCTCGCACCAGGGACTGCATGCGGCGTGATTACATTCTGACCAGACCCCTGCTGCTAGACACACAAACCTGCCAATCGCAAGAGAGAAGCAAACAGAAAACATGAATACAGAGTCATATTGTTTCATGATTTGCATGGTTTATTCTATTGCTGACATATTTACGAGGAAATGCACATTCTGTTGAAACGAAATCCATTTAATTTAATGTGGGTACATTTCAGACATAAAAATAGTTTGGGAATTTGAATGGTTTCACTGCAAAATGCAAAACTGTGACGCTTCATTGGCTGACGCGCTTCACTCAGCAGCTGCTAAAGAGTATTATGAAATAATGTATTTTTATTTAATACTCACTTTAAATTTAACAGTATTATAACACTTTATTTATTATTTTATTTATATAAAAAAACTAAAGTTCAGTAAAACTATTATTATTATTATTTATTTGATAATTATATTTAATTGGTCACACTATGTGCAGTGTGAGCACCAAACCAAATCTCCAGGTGCTCTCATGAGAACAGACTGAAAAACATATGTGCACCCCATATATATTTACACGTTATATTTAGTGCTTAAAAATACATTTCATTCATCAAATTCATCAACATTTACATTAGAATTAGAATCCTGTTTTTTAATAAACATTAGCAATTAACATTCTATACATAATATACGTTTGCACATTTTTCATTTACTCTTCTAACCCAGTGTTTATGTTTTGCATCTGTGACAGGTCATTTACAACAGTCATTTAAAGCTCATCCTTCAGATAGTTCAAATGATCATGCTTACAGTAAACAGACTTCTAATGGAGGCTTAGCAGGCAAATCTGCTGGAGGGATTACGAGCAGGAATTACAAACTCATATTTTTAAGCACACTGTTGTTAGATAACACATTGACTGCCTGTCCACCAATCTTCAACATATTTGGCATGATATTATCATAAGTGAGCTATATAAACTGATCAGCCACGACATTAGAACCACTGACAGGTGAAGGGAATAACATTGGGTTACACTTTAGCTTGAGGACCAGTTCTCAGTATGAGCTATTATCTATGACATGTACCTCAATAAACTTGCGTACATGACATAATGTAAGTCTAAGGGATTTTTTTCAGCTGTTATAGGCTTAAACCAAATGCCCCAGATCTTGAAGGAAATCCGCACTGAGAAACTCATCCAGCGGCCGCAGCATCACGATTAGCATCGGCATGTTTACATCCTAACAGGGTGGCATAGCGCTTCTTGTCTCAGCCGTTTTAGGCTGTTTCAGTATCTGAGGTCTACTAAAAGACTCAAAGGCTTCAGGGCTAAAGTGGAGAGAGAAAAAGCAGGTCTTTAGGAAATTTTATTCATCCACATGAATCTTCCCATTCTTTTCTCCTCTTCTTATAGCTAGGGAATCAGTGAAGTCTTATATTGCTTCTCTTGTTGCCCTCCGACTGAAAATTACAACCCAAAGCCACACATTGTGGTATCGTATCGAGTTTTGTCGCGGTAAAAAGTGCCAGGAGCTCACCGAGTGCAACTATTTGACGTCATCAACGCACATATACTGTGCACGTAAAATAATGGCGCCTCCCATAGTTTAAAAACTATCATGGGTTCTCTACTACATATTTCAATAAGAGACATAATTTATGTTATATTAAGCTATACATGTCTAAATACCCGGGGATCCCTTTAAGGCCCGTTCACACCAAGCATGATAACTATAAAGAATATTAAAGAATAGCAGAGTCCACACTACAACTATAACGATAAAGTCACAGAGAAACAATTTGGTTGGAATCATTTTCAGAATGATTCAATCAGCCAATCAGAATCCATCCTGCTATAATGAGCTCTAGAATTTAAAGTGGCAGAAGCACATAAACTTAGAATAAACAGACGATATCGTTCGCTGGTGTGGACGCTAACATCGTTATCTTTATAGTTATCGTTCTTGGTGTGAACAGGGCTTTAGTCTTATCAAATTGTGTGGCTCGTTGAGAAGAGGTGTGCTATTACTGTTGTGATTGATAAGTCATGTTTGTAGCACAAACAGTGTGGGATGTGTTTTGCACCAAATTGTAGTACTTCAGGTTAAGGGTTTGAATGCTTTTATCACTAAAATATGACCTTGTCCCAAATGGTGAGTTTATTGCATATATATATATATGCAGTCTTGCAGACTTATTGTAGACTAGACGTCCTCACAGGGATCCTTGTTTCACCTGTCCAGACATTGCATTCTGTAAGCATACTCCGTTTGTTTAGTATCTTGTCGATGCTCTAGCATTACACTGTCGCCTTTTCTGCAATGTGAAAAGAGAAAGAAAAACTAGACAGATGTCCCTTAGCAGAAAGACATCATAGAAACAATTAGACTGTAAGTGAGGTGATCACTGAAGGAGAGAACGACAGCACTCTGGTAGGAACTCCAGAGGTATGTGTGTTATGTGTTGCTAGTCGGTAAAGGAGCTGTGAAGTTTTGGATTAAAAATAGCTGGCCGCATTTGAACACCCATTCCTTGGCCACGGTTTGCAAGGGAGTAACTTAACACTATCATTAATTTATAATCATTTATGTGATGACAGTGTAGTTGGTAAATATAGAACATCTGGTCACATTTTCCTGTTGGCCGTCCAGGCCCACATAAATGCAGAATAAGTGAAATGTGCTGACAAAATTTGGGCCTATAGTAAACCATGTTTTTCTTTTCAGGTAGATGAAGAAAGCTTTACGCTGAAATCTTGCACCAGAAGGAAAACAGACTCCATCGAGAAGAGGTTCTGTTTTGACATTGAAGCCGTTGATCGGTAAGTTGACTGAGCATACCTGCCACCAGGTGGCGCTTTGGTCCACGTAACATCCAGTGGGAGACACACTTCCTGGCTGCTGCACAGGAAAGAGGGTGGAGATTTGGAGTAGTTCTTCCTGGCATGAAGAGAGTGCACTGTAGATAGCCTCAACCTGTCATAACTGTTGCAGTAACTAGGAAGAGAGAAATAAAGTGGCCATCTTATGGGTTGTAGGCAGGGGAAGGGAACCAATTTCTTACATACGTAAAAAAAAAAAAGATGCTGTAAGCCCTGATGCATTTATTTTAAATTGAAATTAAAGACAATTGTAATATTGCAAAAGGTTTCCATTTTAAATAAATGCTGTTCTTTTGTACTTTATTTTTGTCAAAGATTTCTGTAATAAAAAGTGAAGGAAATTATTTTTAAAAACAAACACTCTATTTAAGGTTTATAATAAGAGCCAATATTAACAACTAAGCCAAAGCAATGTTTGATAATGATTAAGCACCATATTAGAAAGATTTCTCAGGAATGTGATTACGGATTTCCGTATTTTCCTACCTCTGAGGGACGACCCATGTGATTTGCATAGATAAATACAGTATATATATATATATATATATATATATATATATATATATATATATATATATATATATATATATATATATTTTTTTTTTTTTTTTTTTTTGGTGGGTGGGGGTAGGTTGGTTAGTTTGAGATTGGTAGTGCTGTCATAAAATTCACAACACAATTATATAATAGGTGACAGTTACTACATGCTACATGTCTGCTGTTACAGTACTGTTTTAGTTGTGATTCACTGTTAGTGCTGTGCTTGGTTTGAGCCACTTTATTTTGCATTTGGGAACACAACATTCGTCATTAGAAATGGTTATAAATCTGTTGTTTATAAAGAAGTTTCAGTGTCACATAATCCTTCAGAAATCATGCTAATATGCTGATTTGCTGCTCAATAAACATTTCTCATTATTATCTATGTTAAAAACAGTTTGCTGCTTAATATTTTTGTGGAAACAATGATGCACCTCAAACATTTGTATAAGATTTAAAAAAGAGAGAGAAATTAATAATTGTATTCATCGTGCATGAAAGTGACAAAAAGTCAGAGCCGGACAGTAACGGAATACTTAAGTACAATTTTGAGGGATCTGTACTTTACTCGAGTATCATTTTTGGGAGTACTCATGACTTTACTCAAGTACATTTGAGAGGCAAATATTGTCACCTTTACTCCGCTGCATTTTTATCCATAACCGTAAGTACCCGTTACTTCTTCGGTCCCGTCCACACGGAGTTTACCCCAATCCTTTTTTTTTTCTTGTCTCAAGGAATATCCGCATGACTGCATCCACATGAAACTACAAAATAATGTAGTAAACATGCCAGACCAGCATGTGGCGCTGTAACTCTGCCACACAGATACACTTAAAACGGAGAATAAGAGAGGGATTTGCTCATAAACCTTGCGCGTGATACACAAACAAACATGGAGCAATACATTTATTAATCTGTGTTAATGTTAGTTAATAAAAAGACAATCGTTCATTAATGTTAATTGTTAAACGTAAATCGTTAATTGTTTGTTAATGTTTTTGTTGTTGTTACGTGACGAATCGGTGGATGACTAGGGTCGAAACGTGGGCTGATGACGCCAACGTTTAAAAAAATATATTCGCCATCCAAACAAATATTACACATTAATGTAAGCTGAGCATTTGCTTTGATGTTCTAGAGTATGCAGTGTGTTTAACACATTCAGGTTCAAATGTGGGTGCAAAAAATCAGTTAAAACTCGTCACAACGAGGAGGTTTGTCAGAGCGTTGCCATTGTGCTATTGCCTTGTGGGCAAGTGAGAAATGTTGAATAAAGCATGCAGGACATTTCTGTACATAAATGTAAACACTGTGGCAGTAGTAATGCAATTTTTAGAAAATGTACTCTTGTACTCAAGTTCTTTTGAAACCAAGTACTTCAGTACTTTTACTTAAGTAGACATCCAACTGTAGTACTTTTACTTGTACTTGAGTAAAATTTAGCAAGGGGTATCTGAACTTTTACTCAAGTAATGAAGCTTGGTACTCTGTCCACCTCTGCAAAAAGTGAGTGAAGACATTTACAATGATTTCTATTTAATAAATACATTAACAAATTCAATTAATATATTTGATAAATGCAAATAAATGCTGTTCATAAATGTTATATTTATCAAAAAATCCTGAAAAATAAAGTGCAGCAAAATTGCTTTCAACATTGATAATAATCAGAAATGATTCTTGAGTTCTAAAAGATCATGTGACATCGAAAACTGGAGTAGTGATGAAGAAAATTCTGCCTTGCATCACAGGAATGACATTACATTTTATAATATATTAAAATGTTTTTTTTTTTTTTTTTATCGCGATCGATCCGATGAGAGAATTTGCCGTATATCTTACAGCCGATAAATAATGCATTATATCCTGCAGAGACACTTCAGATGCACACTGTACACATGATGGTTTTTAATTGCTTGAAATATCATTGGAAACACTTCGAAAAGGAAAATACAGGGAACTGCAAAGCGTGCAGGGCAAGTCTGTCATATTATAATGAGATTATTAGCTATTGTAGAATAATGTAACACAATCTTTGTTCGCCCCGTGTTTTAGCGCAATGAGAACACTATCGTAATAAAATGTTATGAATTCTTTCGGTTTGGTTTCTGCATTTCATCGCGTTGTTGCTGACCATGTCCATCCCTTTAAGACTAAAGTGTACCCATCTTCTGATGGCTACTTCCAGCAGGATAATGCACCATGTCACAAAGCTCAAATCATCTCAGACTGGTTTCTTGAACATGACAATGAGTTCACTTTACTCAAATGGCCTTCACAGTAGCAATGTGTGTTTTATTAAAATCGTCTTAAAATCACAATTTTAGAGTGAACGATTTCTAAATTGCTTTATAGAATGATTTTTTGCAGCCTCGACTTCCCGCAGTATGGTATCCGAACCAATCAGAATGCAGTGCGCCTAAATGAAGTTCGAGAACAGAACAGATTGGACAGGCATACAAATGTAACTCCAGGTTCACACATTCTGTCTGTGATGTGTATTTCTTCTGCTCCCATGTTAACAGATCAGTGTGTTCACACTGCACGTAGTAAAAGATGCGGAAGAAGTGAACAGAAAAGGTTAGAAACAGAAAGGTGCGAAAATATTTAATATCTAGCACGAGCATAGAGAGATGTGCAAAGGACACAGTTTGAGCGAGAGGAGAGACACGTTTTAAGTGTGCACACTCATCGGGCGAGAGCAGCGTGGATCTGATCACCCACACTTCTGATTTTGTGGGAGAGCAAAGGAAATCCGCATGCGAGCAAAGAGATTTGTGCTCACCCATTATATAAATGTGCTTTCACGCTACAATAATGCGCTCTAGACATTTGTCATTAAAATAATGCCATACTCCAGGACCAATGCATCTGTAGGAGTCATGCAGCGATAATTTCCACAAGGAGTCTATTTCTGCTGTGCTGCAGTGCACACACTGAATTAAAGAAACAGTGAATGTTTCATGTTAAAAATGAACATGGATTGACACGGAAATGTAGTAATTACACAATAAATGCATATAATTAATGTGTACTGTTTCACAGTCAACACATGGCTTTTTGACTAGATTTAAAACAAAGAAAAATGCACTTTTAGATAAACAAGGTAATAATAGCATGTGTGTAAAAATCATGATTAAAATCAATATTATATATAGTGTTTTTACTTGAAAATATTTATGCTGATACTTTTAAAAAGAACAATGACAAAAATAGTCATTAAGAATGGGGTAATGCTATGTAGTGTCTATAGATGTGTCCGGGTTAACTTCTCTTTCCACACCAACATCTACAGTACTCTCATAAAATACTCTTTTATAGTTGTGTGAACACTTAAATCATTACTATGGTAACCAATACCAGATGTTGATGGCATTATTTGAACGAATGGGACATATTTTATGATTTGCTAAATTAAAGTACAGACAGTCCATCTTTTATCAGTCCAAACCCTTTTTCTGCTTTAACGAGAGCCAGTTTACTGTGCCCTGTGTTGGAAAACCTCTTAATATTTGAGTATGGCAGCTCTATCAGTAAATCAGAAGCACACACTCACACTGCATTAAGGTTAGGCCATGCCAGGTCAGGCAGAGTTATGGTAATAGAACTAGGTCTGTTTAATTGACTTAAAAAAAGAAAACCCTAATGGATTTACAATGTGGTAGTCCACTGCTGGTGTGGGGGATGATGTTGTTTTGTGTATGCAATGCTGAGTATGTGATTTCCTTTTTTTAATTGCAAACATATGGGAAGGTGTTTGCATAGTGTTGACAGTGAAAGTGACGTGACATACAGGAATTCATACTCTATTTTTAACCCATCCAAAGTGCACACACACAGCAGTGAACACACACACACACACACACACGTTTGTTTTTGTGAAAAGTGGGGACATCCCATAGGCATAATTTTTTTTTTTACTGTAGTTTAGTTAAAATTATAATCAAGAACTTTAGCTGTGATAAAATGTTCAATACATCCAAATAAGTTTACTTCTTTAAAACATAACAAAATATTATAAAATGTATTTTAATTTGACAATATTAGTTTTTTTTTAATGTATTTAAGTGTGTAAAGAAATCATAAAAATAATAAAAATGTACTCTTTAAGTGCACCTTCAGTGCAAGCGTCATTTTATGTACTTATTATTGTAATATCTGCAAGAACAGTTTTTTTTTTTTTTTAACTATAGTTTTAAGATTTAAAGTACACAACAAGTGAATGTTGAATATAGTTACGTACAATTATTTTTCACAACTGTGTCTCAGTAGATTTTTAAGAAAACGATTTCTTCTCCTAACATGCTTGAGTGTGGATGTGTGCATGTTTCAGGCCTGGCGTGATCACCATGCAGGCGCTGTCAGAGGAAGACCGCAGACTCTGGATGGAAGCCATGGACGGAAGAGAACCGGTACTTTATCTGAGACATCAGACATTTGTCTCGCTCTTAAATATGATAGGGTTAATCTTAACCCTTTAACTGCCCCACCAAGAAAAAAGCATTTTTTGTTTGCATTTCTTATCTCCTTATGTCATTAGTTACCACACTCAATGTATTTTTTTTCCAACACGTCCCATAATTTTTAAAACATTAGCTTAGCTTTTCTACGTTTACCATAAAGTGACAACTCAACCATTTGGTTGAGCACATTTTTGAAAAATTATTGAAAACATACTAAAGTTTTTTCATGGCACCAAGTAAAATAATTTTGTAAAGTTAGGGCTCTTACAGTGTAATATGTCAAAAAAATATGCTTACCTTGCAAAATTTCACCAAAAACAGTTTACATGGCAGGAGTGATTTCTTTCTCTCTGACATCCATCAAAGAAGAAGTGTTGTGACAAATGCTGTTGATTTTTTTTGGCTTAACATACCTCTACCGGATGGTAGAGATGGCTCAATCAGCTTGAATTAAGTTAGGTACTCCTCTCAATAAAATATAGTGACTCAAAATGTGCTCAACCATTTGGTCGAGCGGCAGTTAAAGGGTTAAGAACATTTCACATACTTGGCACTGCTGTGCATCAGAGAAAGTGCAGTCTAATTTTGAATGTATATTCTTGAAACTTACCGTGTCAAATAAATATGCATATTCATGCTTCTTTATTTAATTTGAATTCAAATGTAGTTGAGAGTAATCTATAATGTATTGTAGGATGATCTAGGTCCTGTTCTATAATCTAGTGAGCTGCCCCACAAGAGTACTACCTACATAGGTTGTTACCTTTAAGGACAGCATGCTAATTAAATGGGACATAATCAGTTACTGATTAAACATTCTTTAGGCATCAGCTCGAATAGTGCTTATCACAAAAATACACAGGACGCTTAACAAACTGATTTCAATAGAGTTTGCTGTTAGAATACTGCTAGACCCTATTTAGCATGAGATAATTCATTGAGCACACAAATATCTTGTTAAATACTAAACTTTCTATTTATTTGATTATTTTTTATTAACACTAATTGGCTTTGAATTAAATATCTAGTTCAGTCATAAAACTCTAATGGTGCAGTTCTTCTGAAAACCTCCACCTCCCTCAGCTCCACCTGTCTAGATCTGCTACTAGATTTCTACATGCCTATATAGAAACACGCTTACAATTTGCAGAGGCTTGTCATGATTAAAGATAGATATAGAATTATATTATATATTCATAATCCACATTTGAGTCATCCTCTATCTTAGATTTTTTTTTTTTCACTGAGGTTCACTAGGTTTTGTAACATAACCATGATGTCTTAGCATGCTAGATTACTCTTTTAATGTGACGAGGCTTTTCGAAAGCATTTAGTGAACAGATTATGCATGTAAAATAGTGCCGATGAGGCAGTGGTATTGTGTGCTGTGATGGCTTCTCAGCTGGTACCGTAGAAATGTACTTGTTATGCAGATTTTTTATTTATTTCTTTTAACAGCCATTTACAGAACTTGACCAAAATGTGTCCTCTTTCAGGTATACACCTTGAATCGTGACAGCCAGAATGAAGCTAGTAAGTAGTGCTATTTCAGTCCTTAAAGGTCCTATGACATGAAAATTTCACTTTCTGAGGTTTTTTAACATTAATATGAGTTCCCCTGGCCTGTATATGGTCCCCAAGTTTCTAGAAATTTGAATCGGTGTAAAATTGAGATTTTTCTATCTTTCTCTGCCTTTGAGAAAATGGAAGCTCAAACGGGCTGATCTTGAATCTCCTCGTTGTGACGTTGTAACAAGAATTGTTACCTCCCCTTTCTCTGCTTTGCCCGCCCAAATATTTACATATAATTCAGTCGCAATGCACAGGCGTTTCAAACAGACTTTTATGATATGGATTCGACAGCACTGGCACAAACAGTGAGTAACAGTGTTCATTAATGCCTGATCTGTGATCAGTGATTTCTGATGGGTAGCTAATCATTCAAGTTCGTTTAATACTGTTTATGCATCAGTGAATCAAGCCAGTGACTAAACGATCAACTTCACGTTGTTTCTCTTAGTAGCATGAAACAAATCTGTTATTTAAATTGTGATTAAAACCACAGAGAGCCATCAAAGAACGCTCGCTTTTTTCCGGAGCTGTTACACATCGCAAGTATATCTGCACACTTGCACAAACTAACGTTACAATGTTATGCTGCACAACGGAGCTCTTACTGTATTCATGTGTTTGCTGTTAGCTGTGGTGAAAGCATTTTGTGAGAGAAAACGTGTTGCAATAATGACGAGATCACTGCATCCACGCGATAAACAGACTCAGTCTACTCAATGCTCATCACTGCAGCCTTTCATGTGATGGGAAAAGATCGAAAAAATAATTATATAATCAACACTTCCACGATTTGTTAATCTCGACAGCTGTAATATATATATATATATATATATATATTTGAGAGGGGTTTCACATGTAACATGCATTCGAATGCAAAGATGTCAGCCAATCACAACAGTTGTGGTTTACTCGGAGTCTCACAGCAGACACGCCCCTTCAATCAGAGCATTCAAGCCAGAGGGTTAATGTCAGGATATGAAAATGCTTTTTATTTCTAAATTTTAAATGTAAAAGTCATACTAACAATATAAATACACCTAAGAACACATTAAAAAGCATTTAAAGAAAAGGAAATTATCCATGTCATGGGACCTTAATAAATAAATATTGTTTAAAAACTAAACATACTTCTGTTGAATCACACTTATCATGCTGCTTTCATGTTGTTTATTCCTGTTTGTTTCACCATGAAGTTGCATTGATGTTTTTTTCCTCTCCTAATGAACTTTCTATTTAAGTGGCTCAATTGGATGTCATCGGCTTCAACATTGTCAAAAAATTCATCTATGCCATTGAAACCCGAGGTACAGCTCTTGTTGTTGTTCTGTTCAGAAGTAGAGGTCAGATGGTGACCAGTACACGAGTAAGTGTGACAGTCTATGGTTTTCTCTAACAGGTATTGATGAACAGGGGCTATACAGGATCGTCGGTGTCAGCTCCAGAGTGCAGAAACTACTCAGCCTGGCCATGGGTGAGAATCAGCACTCCGCTGCTGGTGGTCGTTTTGTTTGAATGAAACCAGGAGAATAACATGAAAAAGAATTTATAATACAATTAATATACAATTTCTCAGCCTTAAAATGGTTTTGAGTAACACAGTGTCTGTCCTGAGAGCGATCATATGGCTAAGTCAAAATATGTACACTTTTTTCACATTTCTTCTGAATTTATAGAAACATCGTAATGCACTGTACCAGTACTATGTTCTTTTTGGATACCGAATGCTTTATTGAAATAGCCAAAATCACAGTTATAGAATGCACTCCTACACATTGGCTTATTATAAATGAAACGGAAGGTGGGTCAATGGCATACAAGGTATATTTTTTTGTTGCAATCTAATAATTTATTATTTCAAGAAAATGCAAAATGCAACCATACATTGGTTTGAATACTTTACATGTTGAGCATTTTTTTTTTTATAGGGACATAAAGTCATAAAAAGTGCACTTTGTAATAATGTCCAAATAATTAAGTTCTATTAATCTTTTGTCATGCTTTACAAGTACTTTTAATTATAAACGTAATATTACATTCAAAGTAAATATTTTAAAACTACTAAATACATCATGTACTAAATTGTACATAAACTTCGTCATTACAAATGGTAATTACAAATACGTTTTAAATACATGACATACAAGTTTGAGTAGAAATTGCATTGAATTTTAATTCATATTCAAGTATACCAAAAAACGAACTGCATTTTATATTAATTTATATTATTAAGCATTTTCAGAAATTGTTGAATAAAGTGTTATTTTTGTTTTTTTGGGGCACAAAAAGTATTCTCATAGCTTCATAACATTACGGTTAAACCACTGATGTCACATGGACTATTTTATCAATGTTCTTGGTACCTTTCTGGATTTTGAACGTGTCAGCTGGGTTGTTGTCTGTGCAGGGTCAGAAAGGTTTCAGATTTCATCAAAAATAGCCTTACTGGTTTGGAAATGCATGGAAGTGAGTGACAGAATTGTCATTCTTGGGTGAACTATCCCTTTAATTGCAAATAGCATGGAGTTGTGTTATAAAGCATTACATTCAATTTCACACTTAATTAGATTATTTTAAAGTTTATTATTTCCATAAAAATAATTATTTTTAAACTTGCGCTAAAATAAGGTATTCATGAATGTTGCCGACACCATGTGTCATAAAAAAAAAAAAAAACGGAAAATAATATAAAGGTTCTTCAAAACCACATAAAGCCAGCATTTATAGAATAGAGTACATTTCTAAGAAATTGACACGTGTTAAAAATAGTTTTAAACCAGATTTTTAATATGTTTTCCTTTTCTTAGTCATGGATATTCTTATTTGTCATTGACCCTGGTAACTAGTTGTCACAGTGATCACTAGCATTTTTTAGACAGCTTTGTTAATTGTAATGTGGGCACTCTAGTTGTCACATTAATTATAACTGTAGACAGCTTTGTTGATTTATAATGGAACGTGTCTTGGTTTGTCGCACTACTCCCATGCAGTGTAGACAGACACAGTATATCGATTATTACGTTACAGACCTAGTTTTTTTATGATGCATTGCTCTCGTACAGACAGATATGTTGATTACAATGAATTGAGCTTGCTTTTGGTCACTATGCCAAAATTCATGCATGCCCTACCATATTACAATATTTGTACTGCACTTTTAAAGCACATCTGCCTCAACTAATATCATACAGACTTATTTGAAGTATTATATTTGTGTTTAAAGCTTCACCTTGTAAGGAACAATTATTCTCAGTGGCTTGAGTAAAAACGCAGATCTCTTCACATGCAGAAAGGGACAGGAATGCTGTCACACCCTGCGGTGGAAGCAGAATGAATAGATTTTATTGACTTTGTTGTGTTACTCACCAGATCACCAGTATTTAACTGCCTGCCTCAGAGTCATTATGATGTACTCTGACAGTTTTGCTTTAGGAAATGTTTTGCGATTCTGATGCTGATTGGCTGTTGCCAGCGCACATATGCATAGTTTGCTTGCACATACTGGCACTGTGCTGAGTGGGTAATTCCTAAGGTTCAACAGAGGTCACCTGCAAACTAAATCTGCTGTCTAACCATCATACCCTCATCTAGACCCCAAAACCTGTGCAGATGTGGAGCTGGACAGCACAGAATGGGAGATCAAGACCATCACCAGTGCAATAAAGCATTACCTCAGGTACCAACCTGCCCCTTCACACATGACCACATGACAACAGCCAGGCTATAGTACACAGAGAGTGTGTTAGCTGTCTTAATTTAACTGGCTCCTGCTGTCTCAAAAGTTAGCCTGACCGCTAAGGCATCAGTCCTACAATTGCGTATACTCAGGGCTGTTCACTTAAGTATGCCATGCAAAACACTCTGGCAACTACATAGTGTAAGAACCCAGAAAATAAACACTTGCATACTGAACAACCGAGTCCCCTTGTGCAAATGAGTCTAGTCACAATTGTAGGACAGACATTAATTGTGGCTTGTAAGCTGTCATCTGTCTGTTCTCTCTATGGTACAGCAGCTGCTTTTATTAAATATGATTTACAAGAAATATATTAAATATACTGTTTATTGCATAACTTTTTTACTATTTGCATGATCTTAACAAATGATCAAAGGTGTAAATGATAGATTTAATAAACTAGGTTAACAAGCTAGCAGTATGCTAAGCTAATAGGCTTATGCTGGGCATTTGAAGAATGAGAAATATTTAATGTCACTAAATTTTATTTACCAGTATAAGTAGTTATGAAGTTAAGACTCCATAAATTGAGTGTGTTGAGTTTCTTACCCAAGTACATTAAGTTGTCCTTAAGTACATCTTTATATGTAATTTCATTATTACTCAAGTGTTTGATATATGCTTCGAGTTCACTGTTAAATGTACTGACTTGTTGGCAGAGACTGTTTGCTCTTAGTGTAAATAGCACATCGCAAAACAAACCTATTTTCACTTAGTGTAATCGCATCTATTGCTATTTGCACTCTATCACTATTAACACTCAACACTGTGCAAATAGCTGCTGCCTGTTTTTTTTTAAATATACTTTTAAGATTTGAAGTACACTACAAGTGCACATTCAATAAAAATTAATAAGTACACTTATTTTTCATAATGGAGAGCATGGCACCCCATGTGGTGACCACCTACAACATGCTAGCTACCACTTACGTTTTTGTGGGAAAATATAGTCTAACACATAGTCTGATTCTTCATGTAATTCAACAACACTGCTAATAATAATCTACAAATTAGTATGCAGGCTAAAAATAAAACCTCTCGGAACACATACAGTATACAACTTTAAAATGTTAAAAGAAGACATCTGATCCTCATGCATCCAAATATTTTCTGGATGTCATGATTTCTTCAGTTTTCTCTCGTGGCTAATCTCTGCTCTTCTTCTGTGCTGTCAGGATGCTGCCGGCCCCTCTCATGACATACCAGTACCAGAGGAGCTTCATCAAAGCAGCCAGTGAGTGTCTGGCCTTATTTCTCCTCCTGATCTATTTTGACTATTTGAAACTATTTGACTATAGTTAGACCATTTGATAGGACACAGTGCAGAGTGGGAGTGTTCAAGCTAATAGGACGCGGTCAGAAACAGGAAACTGGGGTGTAGAGCAAAGAAAATGGATTTACAGTGTGGCGGCTTCTGTCTAAGACACCAAGGGATGTTGTTTCTTTTCCAGATCGTCTTTTGTAGCATAAAATTAGATTTTCACACTGCAAAAAACTGAGCTCAATTAGAAATTTCACAATTTAGATTTAAGCACAAACTTAATTATATTTTTTTTAGATGTGTACTGTTTGCAAAAATTATTTACGATTACGAATTCTTAAATTATTTAATAAATTATTTAAAATATTTAAACTTTTTTAACTAATTAGGTAAAAAAAAATTACAGATATAAAATACTAAAATAAATATTCTCTGAAAGCAATAATGTAATTTTGTAAATTTTGCGTTAAGGATGTTTAGATACATTTGTTCATGCAAACAAGACTGATCATGTAGATGCTCTTTTTGCATTCTATCTCATGCTATCTTCATCTGATCTCATTTTGCTTTCTACCATCATTCCTTTTTTTGTCTCTGTTTTTGTCTCTGTGTTTTTTTTTTAAGGGTGACGTTAGGCCCTTGTCCTCATATGAACTTATTTTTTGCTCCACCCCTCCCTTTCTGCCTTTCATTTTCTCTCTTTTTTTCCACCCCTCCCCTTGTTCATTCCTGTCTATGTGAGCCATTTATGTGATAGAGCAAGGTGCCATCTGGAGTTTGCCCATGAGAGAGAGAGAGAGGATAGAGAGAGAGAGAGAGAGAGAGAGAGGAGAGAGAGAGAGACGATGTGAATGCGTATGTAACTGGAGAAGAAGAGAAAATCAAAAAAGTGAAAATGTGTGAAAGGTTCAGTTTCTGTTCAACATGACCAAATACGGTCTGATTATGTGCTGTCTTTTTTAAACAGGGTTTTGCAGATCAATATTTGAACACTTTGTACTGTTATCAACAGATCGTTTTCTTAATCTATATTTTGTGTATAAGATAATAAGACAATATATTATTTTGTTGAAGATATTGTGTATACATATAAACACACACACACACACACACTTTAAAAATATGTTATACCATTAAAACATTTGTTGTGCTGTTGCAGCATTGTGTGTTTAAATTTGGGTTGTGGTGCTTCCAATGAAGTTGAGGCTACAAAAAATATAATTATGTTCACAATGAAAAAATTATTTTCCTGCTTAGCTTTTTTGTTTTTTTATGTGCTAGATGCAGGCTAAAAATAGTAATAATATATGTCAATAGGGTTAGAAAAAAATCTTACTTCAAGAGCAAATCGAGGGTATGTTTCTTGACCCATTGGCAGAAATGTTCTTCTTGTTTTAAGCAAAGAAAAAAAAGTAACATTTTTGAAAAAGAAGATAAAATATTTATATAAATATCTTTATAAATAAAGCAAAAAGTAATTCTGCTTCTTAAGTAAATGTTAAATGCTGCTGTGTTGTTAAGTTAAAATGTTAAGTTTAATCTAGATTTAAAAATGTTTGAATGTTTACTCCAGAAAACAAGAAAATATTTTGTTTTGCATTGCAATTTTTTAATTGTATTTCATTAAATTTATTTTTTTGTGTCTTGTCATGTCTAAACATCTTCATTTATACCTCTCTTTTCTCGCTGTACTCTTGTTACTGGGGATTATTAGGACATCATGGCAGCCGGATAGATCGCTCTGATATTTCAGTGACCTTTAAGAGCCCACATCTGGCGGCTTAGCTTTGCCCTTAAAGGAACACTCCACTATTTTAGAAAATTAGCTCATTTTCCAACTCACCTAGAGTTAAACAGTGGAGTTTTACCATTTTGGAATCCAGCCGATCTTTGGGTCTGGCGGTGGCACTTTAGCTTAGCATAGATCAATTAATCTGATTAGACCGTTAGCATCTTACTCAGAAATGACCAAATTGTTTCAAAATTTGTCCTATTTAAAACTCGACTCCTCTGTAATTATATCATGTACTAAGACCAACGGAAATAAAAAGTTGTGATTTTCCACGCCGATATGGCTAGGAACTATATTTTCATTCCAGCGTAATAATCAAGGAACTTGCAGGCGCAGTGATACTGTAAACTGTTGTAGCCGTCACTTACACGAGGTGGCACTGTGCTTTTACAACAAGGCAGACACAAACACATCAACACATGAGCGTCAGTTTAATTGGAATAATGTGTCTGTTTGGGTCCAGACTGTGTCAGGAAGTGACCTCACAGAATCAGGAATTGGATCTTGTCTTCTGTTTTCACAACATCTGCAATAGATGCAACATTCTGAAATGTGTCTTTTGGGCCTTAAAAACGTACACAGTGAGACCTTTCCTGCTGCGATTGCACTTGAGTCAAACACAGCAGCAAAACGCCTACAGTTCATGCAGAGCAAAAGGAAATGTGCTTTTCCTTTGCAGCCGCTTATTCTCTCACTTCCTCTTTCTCTGTCTTCCTAGAACTAGACAATCCCGAGGCGAGGGTGGCAGAGATCCACTCCATAGTGCACCGTCTCCCGGAGAAGAACCGCCAGATGCTGGAGCTTCTTATGAAACACTTGGCCAAGTAAGTTTTGGTGTTGACGGCCCCTTTTTACTGTGTTACAAATCCAGCAAAGCCAAAATCCTAAGAGGATTTCCACTGTAAAAACCACAACCCTGCTGATGGTAATAAAGGCCTTAACTTCCCCTTTGTGTTTGCCCAGCTGAAAAGCACGGATTGTTTCCCTTCATCTGTCCTTTACCCCATCTCTCGTTCCCAGCTCCATTTTCTTTTGTGCGAGTTTAATTTGACACCCTGACGGCCGAGCTCTGTGGAGCCATTCCTCAGTGACAACGGCAGATCGAGGAGTATTTTGGAGTTTTAGGAAAAACTCCAGAGTGAAAATGCTTTATGCAAAGCAGCTTGATGCAAAAGATCAAATTCATAATCCAAAAGAATTACAGGAAGTAGAAGTTTAATAACCACTTTGCATGCAGATTTAATGCCTCACTTGCTATATGCCTTCAGGACAAGTTTGGAAATTATTTTGTAGTGAGGAATGAGTAGTTTTTATATGTCAGTAGCAGTGAAATACAGTTCAAAGGGAATCGTTTAATATTGACAGTATGCTGATTAGAATAATTCATTGTTGTAAAGATTTTACCTTTAGTTCTGTTGACACTGAATTATAATTTACAGAAGGACTGTTTAGCTTGCTCATCAAATTCACAAACATTACAGCTGTTTGATATGGATTAGAGGTTAATTTGCCACAAGCTGTATAAAAATCAATTTTCATATTACCTAATGAAATAATATAAAATGAACTAATAAATGTGTAACTGCAAGAGTAGTTTAATATCTGACCAGTTCAAAACCTTAAAAAGCCACACATTTAAAGTCCACATGAAATCACTTGATGAACAGAATGATATTTCCTGTGTTGACATATTTCCTTATGAGAAAGTTGAAGTGGGGCGTATGGGGCAAATGCCTTGTCATTTCTTTAATTAGACGCTAGGCTTTAGTTTAAAATCTGTTGTTTTGACCTGTTTTTATATACTGTTAATGAAACTTTTGACGATCTTTTTTGGGGATATATCACGTTTTATGGCCCATGATATTGGAAAATTGTTTGGTGATATTTATATGCCCATAAAGTAAGATGAAATTCTAATATCTTGTAATGTAAATCAATGAGATCTTTATAACAATGCAAAACACAGAGTTGTGATATAGGTAAGGTCAGGGACAGGTTTAGTGGTTTGGGGTGATTTAAGAGGGGGTTAAGGTGAAAGGTATGGGTCAACAGTGTATTTTTAAATGTAATTATATAAATTAATTGCATATGTAATTACATGCAAGTATTTAAATATATAAGTATGATGTAAAGAAGTATGTACAATAAGTGCATTGTATTAACTGATTAATTTAAATGTAAGTACATACTGTAGTAGCTAAGGGCACCTAATACAAAGTGGAACCTAAGAATGCATAATATTTTACAGCAAATTTAACAAAGAACATTTCCATTATTTTTTGTTGATTTTATTGATTAGTTATTACAGTCCTATTTTTGTTTAAATAAAGCTAACGATACAGAAAAGCACTACACTACAATCAGAAGTAAATGACTTCATATGTCTTGCTCTCTCATCAGAGTGGCCAGTCACCACCAGCAGAATTTGATGACGGTTGCTAACCTCGGAGTAGTGTTCGGCCCCACGCTTCTGAGGCCTCAGGAAGAGACTGTGGCTGCAATCATGGACATCAAGTTCCAGAACATTGTGGTAGAAATCCTGATCGAGAACCACGAACGGGTATGTCTATGAATGACTGCTAGCTGACCAAGGGTGCACAAGCTGTGTAGCTCAGACCTAGGTGTAAATAAAGAATGTAATTCTTCTGTTAAAGGGGGCAACATGCAAATCGACTCAAGGCTGATTTCTTTAGCTAAGCCCCCCACCACATGACATAGGGTCACTTCCTCCTTGCTGAAGGGGTGAAGTGGGTGGGTTTTAGGATCAAAACTGTCACTATGTCTTGTACAATTAACCTTCCTATGTCCCATCCCCGTAAAGACACATCACACACATACGTTCCACTGTGAATGAGGTTAACCTGTAATGAATCTTTCAGCTTCAGTTCAAAAGCATGGGTGGCTATCTACAGTAGGTGGCCAACCAGAGTGTGCTTTTTACCACCACGAGCGACGCTGCAGCGTCTGTAAAGTGTATTTTTTTGCCGCTTTTGACCGCTTAGTGGTGCTTTAACCACAAGTTATCAAACATACGCATTAAAAGCACATTTTCGCAAATAGCCGTCAGCTTTGCCTCACCGATGTGTTACATTTGATGACTGCAGTCGGGAAAAATTATAGAAAAACACTATAGTTAAAATATTGATTATACACAGATGAAAATTTAGTAGGCCTACTTATAAAGTTATGTGCGTTTCTTAGAACGAATTCAAGCTGGATAAATGCCAAGCCTATGAGCCAATTTTTTTGCACGATTTCTAGTTTTTCATGTCGGGGTTTTAACCTATTATTTTTGATTTGTCACCACTTATTTTTTTCAAAAAAAATGTTATGTTGTGTGTTAGAGTAAATGGCGACAAAAATTAAGTCTCATGAACGTGTTAGAACATACATAGATGTGTATGTTTGTACAGTGGACCAATAGCCAGGGTCAGGATTTTTCGTTCAGAAACTGTCATTAGCTTGCAGATCGAAATGAAACCCCCTTAATACAACATTGTGTCGTTTTAATGGTTTTCAGAATGACTGTTTGATAACCATAACATGCAGTAAGATCCTTTGTGTAATTTTTTTTATATATTAGGCAGCATCCTATATGACTATCTCACGTTTTGAAATTAACTTTCTAAAAAAATTTAATTTATAAATTTTCTAATGATTTTAGGTTATAAATGTTATATTATAAAGTTATTTTATTTCATTATTTGATGTCCGTTTACAAAACAAAATACAATTCCAGTCAGTTTGTTAACTCTGCGCTCCACCTGGCGGTAGTTTTGTTAATGACTTTAAGATATAACAGACTTGCCCTGCGATGGTGGTAATAAGCATTTTTGTTGGCCACCTACTGAATACCATATCTCTCAACAAATACACACATTTATGTACAGTACAGCAGGGAACAAAGCGTAGACTGACTGTAACAAAAACCGATCCTACAAAATCTTTTCATTCACAAACACATAATAGGCTGCTAGCATACAGCTTTTCATAAAGACTTGTGACCACTATAAATTATTTTTCATAACGAAGTTTCCCGATAGCACGTGAAGAAAGTATAGAAGCATTTTCACAGTGCAGTGGATTGCATTGTTTTGTTAACATTGTGGTTTAGCATTTTGATTCGTATGGGACGTAGTAACCCTCGGCCCTCTCACAATATATTGCTTTACACATCTATCACTTTTGCCGCTCAGAAATATTCATACAATCATGCACCACATGTCAGAAGATCTGCGCTCACACTCTGATCTGTATATAACTGAACCACGCTCTGACCCACCTCTTCCAACCGAGTCAAGGACTGCTAAATGGAACGATCACACTAGTTAAACGAACCAGGCTTTGGGGGTTAAGATTGCCTGCTGTGAGCATATGTTTTGATCATTGTTCTGAATCTGATCCGGAGGAAGTCTTTCACAAAAATGTGATTTTCTCAGCTTTTCGTTTAAAATGTTATTCACTTGCTCTCTTACCCATATTCAAGTGTTACACATATCTTATGACAGTTTTGCAATTCAGAATTCTTTGTTATAAGCCATTATGTATTCATTCACAAACGTGAACACCTAATGTGGAAGACAAAACTGACCACAAATAATATTCAGATAAAAAGATAATGCAAGCTGCTAAAAATAACAGTTTAGCATATGTTCAATGTGTTAATACTAGGACTGCCCCCAATAGTCGACTTATCATTAGTCGACCAGAAACGGCTTTGTCGACTAAAAGTTTATTTGTCGCTTAGTCATAGAAAAAAGGCAAAGTTACAGCTGAAGCAAGGTTGAGGGCAGCTCTAGTTCATAAAATCACAAAAGTGTTTCAGCAATTTCCATTAATGAAAGTACTACAGTCCCATAAAACACTGAATAACATACTTGAAATAAAAATGATGAATAGAAATGATTTACTATATAATTATAGCAACCAGTGGTTGAAATTTGAACTGAAGTCCAAATTCTAAATGGAGAGTCTTGATGCTCACACGGGTTGCCAGATAGAGGACCTAGTTTGTTTGCTGTTTTCCATGGCTACAATACACTGTTATTTTCCCGCCAACTGGCAGCCCAGGGTGTCAAAAACTGATTGGGTAAATTTGAATAGGAACCAGAGTTACAGTATAGTAAATTTAGAGTTGAATTGCTACACAGTTTTTACTGGGCATATTTAAACATGCTATGTTGCAGGAAACATGAGAACCAATTAATTTATCAGTAGCATAATATTTAATATTAAACTGACTGTGATTCATGCTTGAATATTCATATGTGCAAATGAGATTTGAGTTGTTTGGTGAAGGGGAGGAATTGAGTGCAGAACTCTAAAGTCAGTCTGTTCGCCACACATAGCTAACTTATGACTTCAGACTTCAAATGGAGTGAATGAGTCAAAGGGACCTTTTTTCTATCTTTTGGAAACTGACACACACTGGAAGCAGATTGATAACTGTCATACAGTATTTTTGTTTGCAAAAAAGAATAGCTTTTTCAGTAAAGAAAAAATATCTATAATTGTCATTTCATGACTACACACATCTGCGGGGTCAAATCCTCCCAACATCAGTAGCAGCATTTCAGTCTGTTCTATTTTTTGTGGAGACACATCCCATCATTGTGACACTTTGACATTTTCATGCTGATTTGAATTTCCATTCGGCTCTGCAGATTTTCAAAGACATGCCAGTGTCTGGAGGAGGCCAGGCCAACTCCCAGCTCAACCTTCCCAGGCGGAGAAGTACAGACAGCAAGGCCCCGTCCTGCAGTGAGAGACCCCTCACGCTTTTCCATACCCCCTCATTTTCAGAGAAAGACAAAGGTACACAAGCAAGTTCTCTCTTTATAAAGTTACAAATAAATGTAAAATTATAATTTTGAGTAAAGATTGTGCTAAATTGATGCTTCCTTTTTGGTTAAACAACAAAATATTAAAACAAACAATATAAATATATCTATATAAATATATCTATCTATATCTATCTATCTATCTATCTATCTATCTATATCTATCTATCTATATCTATATATATATATATATATATATATATATATATATATATATATATATATATATATATATATATATATATATATATGATATAAGCAATATCAGACTTTAGATATGACTGTATATCGGTACGGTTGTAATTCGGTCATAGGTAATCACAGTGTGCCGATATACAGCCATATATCGTGTCTATGATGGTGATATTGAGTTTAAACAACAGTCAAATGGCAAGAGTATATAATACAGAATAAACAACTACGGAGTGTCTTTAAAAACTCTCTTTTGTGCAGAACTACTTCCTACGGAGCCCCGCACATGACATGCAGGAAAAAATATTAGGCTAAATAGTGTGTATAAAGGCAGCGTTATATACAGCACTGAAGTTACATAAAATATAACATGATGGGATTTTGCCCTCAGCCAAAACTGTTTGCTCTGGAACAAATAATAGATTATTAGGACCAAAGACTTCCAATGAAATTTACCCCAAATTAATTATATTTCATGTTTAACCATTATAGAGACATTAGAGCCAGCGGCAAATTCCAGAATATCTGGCCGAGGTGAGGCTGCTCTCACGGTTTAATGAGCGCTGATTGGCCGCTGACACCCTGGAGCTCACATCTCAGAAAAGCTAATTAAAAAATAGTCATTATCTTTATTAAAAAACACATATTTGAAATGTAAACAAGTACATTCTCACCTAAAATATCTCAAAACTACATTCCGTGACATGAAACCATACTATTTTTAAATAATAGAGGATTTTGTGAGAAATACAGAAAGTGGAGTGATACATGATACTAACGGTAAAGTGGTTGGAGGATCGCACTCTTATCAGCCCATTATTTATGCAATATTAAATATAAATATTTATTTCTGAGGGTACTTTCTTATAATGTCTGTTCAGTGTTTCCCTCATTTCAGACAATAATGAAAAAAAAATGTGTGATTAATTTGCAATTAAAGTATTTGGCACATCGTGCTTAATTAGATTCAACTTATATTGAATTATATATATATATATATATATATATATATATATATATATATATATTTTTTTTTTATGAAAATACTTTATATAAAGCAAAAGGAAATCCTGGTCTCTTTTTGGTGTCTACCAGCTGTTTGTTTACTTACATTGAATTACATTGCTAAACTACATTGCTTAAAGTCTTCTGAAGTAGGAAATTCAGTTCCTGGTATATAAATGTTGTGCTAAAAATAACAATGGAATTAATTATTTAAATAGTTTCAGGTTTAAAGTTGGCACACCTTTGACCAGACACGCCACCCTGTCTGCATTTACTGTAAAACATTTAGCTGTCAACATCCTCTGGAGATGCAAGGAGTGAACTAGTCCCAAGCATTAGATGCCATTCAGTTATTGTCCAAAGACAAAAATCACTAGCAGTATAACTTGAATTGTTTATTGTAAAATACAAACCCCCATTCAAAATAATGCAAACTTCTAGATCCCACCAAGCTCTGTTTCAGCCACAGGCTGGAGTAATTACATTAGCATACTATGTACTCTACACTAGGATAGCAACATTTCTGCTTTTCCATCAGCAGCAGAGAAAAGGAACAGTGTGGTTGTAAACTCCAATGCTGACTTGCCATCAGTAAATTGCAACAGCACACTCAACTGGACTCGATTCAACAACCTGCCCACTGGAGATGGAGACCAAGATGGGCTTCAGCTGTCCAAGCAGAGTCGGCCTAATTCACTGTAAGTGCACAGTACTTTCTTTAAAGCTAAAGTATGTTAAAATATTGTCTCCTATTTACTTTAAGTGTCCCATCTAGCCCAACACAACAACATTGGCCAAACCAATGCCATGAGTTTGTTCAGCCAACTGAAGGTAGAGAGAGTGTTCAGAAACTTAAAAGACTTTTCCAGATTTTCCAATAATCAGACCAAGCAGGTTCTGTTCTGTGTGAAATACCTAAACACAGTGAAACCTGAATTTTTTGGCCCTCACTTAAAAAGTCCAGATTGCACAGATTCGTATTGGGATTACTGGGTTTTGTGGGGGCAACAGTACTTGTGATTCTACCTTTAGTTAGGGATGCTTATTATGCTTGTTATAATCTATTTTTAGTTTGACCTCTCTGACCTGTAATGCACTTAAAGACGTTCTTATATAATTGACGTCTGGCACCATAGCTCACATTGTCTTAGCACATGCAATAACTGCTTTGTTGTTGGTTCAACGTTAGAGCATGTCTACTCACAGTAATAGATAAAACTTAACAGATCATGTTTAATTTCTAAAGAGAGAAAGCAAAATCCTGTTTTCTTTGATACATTACCTTCAAAGCAAACACATGCACAAATACAAACATGCTCTCTCACAAGACTTGCAATAATGATTTTCCCTGTAAACTTTCCAACTCCTACAGGCTTTTTCCACTGTTGGTTATCTAACAGGACACACGGTTTGTTGTAAACATTTCACCTTCTCTGGTGGGCCATGGGTTAATGGATTTAAAAATTTTGGGTCCATTTTGAGGTCTCTTAGCGGTGTACATGGGATGAGAATGTGGGAAGTTTTTTAATGCTGCTTCACTATAGCATAAGCACAGACATAGCAGATGTTTACTTCACTCAGAATGACAGGGACAAAAGTTTTTGGAAACCTATTCGAAATCTGAATGCTGGCAATTTTCTCAAAAATTCTACTTTGCTGACTGCACTGAGGCCAGTTTAAACTTTTCGAAAAAGTTTTATATTGTATTAGTGGTGTTTGATAAGGTGTACATTTCTGTTACTTTAGACTAAAAGCTCTAATGTTAAGAATTAATTTTTTTTTTACCCGCAACTTGTTACTTATCCTACACCGTATGTGCTACTGATACAAATGGTACCTTAAATTTATGTGGCATATTGGGGTGAGGTTTGTCATTACTTTTCAGTACAAGAGGACTTAATGTTTCTTGCAATAGGAAAAAAATAAATACAATTACACTGAAAGAGAGCTTTGAGCTATATCTTCAGAACAGAATTTGACACAATATGAGAACAATATGCTAAAATAAATGCTGCTTTATAAAGTCATCTTATTAAAGTATTTACTTATTCCCCAGTGTTCAATGTTGGGACCACTTCTTTTTACATATTATAATAATGGTTTGCCTGAATGTTAAATGTATGCAGATGATGCAAATATTTATATATCAGCAAAGACTACAAATACATATTTGAGCAGTTTTTGTATGGTTAGACCTTACATACCAAGTAAAATTATGTATGTGTGCAGTAATTTTTTTTAAAT
The DNA here is from genome assembly GCF_003368295.1 of Carassius auratus. Lineage (NCBI taxonomy): Eukaryota > Metazoa > Chordata > Actinopteri > Cypriniformes > Cyprinidae > Carassius > Carassius auratus. Next base: position 5,446,605 of record NC_039263.1, read on the forward strand.
ATATATATCTCAAATATTGTGACACTGGAGGCAAACTCCTCGTTCTATTATTATTATATATATAAACAAGTTTTTAACAAAAATGGTTTACTTAGCTTTATACAGTTCTCATGTTTCGAAAATAATAATAAATATGCAAGTAGTTTTACCCCAAGGTTATTTTTCAATTAATAAGGAAATAAGAGAGGGTGATTGGGCATACCAAGACCAGTGTTGGGCAGTAACGCATTACTTAGTAACACGTTACTGTAATTTCATTACTTTTTTAGTAACAAAGTAATTTAATGCTTTAAAATTTTAAAAATAGTAATTAGAGTATAGTTACAAGCCAAGGTCTCTATATGTCACATTGCTGACAGAATGCAGTGTTTTATAATCTAGATTGTAAAAAGGATGTAGCACACACACTGTCGAGTCCAGTGGCAGTGGATTAGAGACATGCACTTCTGTGAGACCCGACGCTACAGAGTGCAGCGCGGGACAAGATGGACGAGTGCTGGTGTGGGTGGGTAGACACTTGTGTGTGTGTGTACAAGGTGTGGGAAATGTGAGAAAAAAATTATTCACTGGACTCCCGCAAAATAGAAAAAAAAATATCTAAAACAAATAAATAGTTTTTCATCTGTTGAACAAAAGCAACAAGAACTAATGTAAAATAAAAACAATGGTCACACATTATATTAGGTGGCCTTAACTACTATGTAGAGGTTTGGTGGCATGAGTAGGTTTAAGAGTGGGTTTATGTGTAAGGGATGGTTCAACAGTGTAATTACAATATAAAATGTAATTACAGGAATTAGTCACCAATGTATTTACATGCAAGTATTTTTTTAAATATAAGTACAGTGTAAAAACATACATGTATGCAAAAAGTGCATTTTATTAAACTATTGATTTAAATGTAAGTATTTGAATTACTTTTTTAGAGTAACTTGCCCAACTCTGACCAAGGCACAGTAATTTTCAATGCTACCGTGTGGTAGTCGCAGACACAAACACTTGGATTATCATCGGTACTTTTATCCATTTGTCAAGAGTAAGACATAATTCAAAACGGTCAATTCTTATTTGTGTACCTTCAAATTATCAGTGAAACGTACTTTTGTAAGATAAAGAACAGAAACAAATTGCACTTGCAGTCTTGCTCTCTGTGAACCTCTTCCTGAAATTAAAAACATCTCAGTGGTATTGCCTTGTCACACATACATTAGAAATATATTTATAGAAGGCTTTAAGTGTCCAAAATGCTTAGGCTATTTGACATTAAATGCATTATATGTCACTTTGGAATGTAAATCACAGCATGTTTAAGAAGATTAAAAAACATGCAGACCCCCTGGCTTTGGGTCATGGACCTCTGCCTTAGCAAGAACAAGGACACGAGAACCAAACCTTTGCTTCTAAATTATATTTGATCTGTTTTCATTTATGTGAAATAGAATAACGATTTTGTTTGTTGTTTGCTTTTTTTCCCTGTTTGCTTTAAAATAGGCAAAATCTACTGTTTGGAGATCTTAATCATGCACATAGTTTTTAGTTTTAGCTTTTGTTTCAGGGTCAGAAGGGCAGGTTGTTTTATCAGAGACTGAACAACGTTTTGATACAATCTGCATTTCATTTTCACTACCTTACATTGGCGACAGTCTTTGCTTGCTTTGAGGTTTTATTATGTGAACGGAAATTATGAAATCCAGCACAGCCTTCAGATTCTCTCAATTTCCTGCCAACATATTTACTCTTCATTTAAACTGCTGTTGCCCATGATTCCGTCCTCTGCCTTTTCCCAATCTCACCCTCCCAGTATGTTTCACATAAACAAATCATGTTGTGTAAAACGTTGAAGGTTTCCTGTGAAATACACTCACAACGATACCAAGATAATTACGAAAAAATCAAGTCTCTAGTGATTCTGGCCTTCTGGTATTTTTGTGGAATACTGTCATAGAAATATTTCCCTCTCTGTACATCATTAGTCATTAATCAGCCTCAGGGCAAGTCAAGACATGCTCTGCTCTAACTCGGCTGAAGTAGCAGGTAGTCTTGCAGTGTTGCCATGTCTGTTTATTATAAGCAACTTCGGCATTTTTATTTTTCTTCCCAATAAAGTCACTCATATGAGCAGTTACAATTTGCATTTTTATTCTCATTTCCAGAATGGAGATTTATAATTATGTGTATTTCACCTTTCTCCTTTTTAGGGCCCTATTTTAACGATCTGCACACTGCGCAGGTGCACTCCAAATCCAAATGTCCAAATCCACTTTTGCTATTTTAACGATGGATAAACGGTTGGTGTGCCCGGGCGCATGGTCTAAACGGGTTGTCCCTATTCTCTTAATGAGTAATGGGTATTTTTTGGCCGTAACGTGCAATAAACCAATCAGACTCTCATCTTCCATTCCCTTTAAGAGCCAGTTACACTCATGCCATGACGGATTTGCTATTTACACGGCGGAATTTGGCAAGTGCAAAGACAGAACGCGTCTCCGAGATGAAACGGAGATAACCTAATTCTGATACATGAGATGACTATCCATTATGACATATAGGCACATACACACACATATACATATATATATATATATATATATAATTAGCCTACAAAAATTATTATGCATGTCTAATAATAATGCATATGCATTGCAATCCTTTATTTGTTTATATTTGGCATGTTTTGTGTGCAGCTGTGCATCCCTGTGTTTAATAAACAGCTTGTACGCACGTTGTGGACACGCCTGTACTAACACACTCTTTAAATAACAAACAAAAGTCATTGCACCAGTCTTTAGACCAGGTTTGAGTTTGTCTATGGCACAGTCTATTTTCAGCTCCTTAAAATAGCAATGCGCCAGCAATGCATCTGAGCACGCCTCTTTTTTAGACCAGCACGCCCATGGGCGCGCAAATGAATGCAAATGCATTTTCTAATTAAATCACGTGGCGCTGGACGGGAAAATGTGAATGCCGTCGGACTGAAACTAGCAAACACACTTGCGCGGCACCTTGTGTAGCATTGTGTCGGGTGTATTATAGGACCCTTAATGTTTCCTGCAGGTTTATGTTTATGAAATTAATCCAGTTCCTGAAATGGATCTGTTCTTGATCTATATTTTGATGAGTCAAGTTTCTTATTTTAGGCTTGTTGTGTCCGCCCATGTTGCTTGGCTTTCTGGCATTTGCCAACACTTCTCTCTCTTTCTCTCTCTCTTTATTTTTCTCTCTCTTTCTCTCTCTGTTTGTCAGTTAACATCCCACTCTTTTTGTAAACCATGCAAATAAAAGAGCAAGCAGCCAAACTCCAGGATTTCCCAGTTTTGAATGTTGCAGAAATGCACAGAAGACCATGTAACAGAGAACAGAGTATCAAATGTGAATGCATAATTAATAAACATGTAAAATTTAGATTTTATCGATCTAATATGTGAATTCTGGGTATTCAGTTAATCAATGCTAATATAGATGTATCTCAAAAAATTTGAATATCATGGAAAAGTTCTTTATTTTTTGTAATTTAATTAAGAAAAAAAAAAATTCTTATATTCTAAATTCATTGCACACAAACTGAAATATTTCAAGATTCTATTGTTTTAATTCTGTTGGTTACGACTTACAGCTTAGGAAAATGTATAATTCAGTATCTCAAAAAATGTAAATCTTTCTCAAAGATCAATCAAAAAAAGATTTACAAAACAGAAATATTCAAGATCTCCAAAGCAGGTTTAATAATGAACTCAATATTGCGTTATTGAAACCCAGGTTCCAAAATACCCCATAGATTCTCTGTGAGGTTCAGGTCAGGTGAGTTGGCTGGCCAATCAAGCACAGTAATAATCGTGGTCATCAAACCAATGGAAATGGTTTTGGCACTTTGGGATGCAACAATACCATTTATTCAGAACCAATCCAGGTAACACTTTAGAATAAGGTTCCATTAGTTAATGTTAGTTAATGTATTAATTAACATGAACAAACAATGAATAATACATTTATTACTGTATTTATTCATCTTCGTTAATGTTAGTTAATGAAAATACAGTTATTCATTGTTAGTCCATAGTAATTCACAGTGCATTAACTAATGTTAACAAGCACAACTTTTGATTTCAATAATGCATTAGTAAATGTTGAAATTAACATGAACTAAGACTTATAAATGCTGTAGAAGGATTGTTCTTGCTTAGTTCATGTTAACGAACGTAGTTAACTAACATTAACTAATGGAACCTTATTCTAAAGTGTTACCCCAATCCAATACTGAAAATTCTGAGTAACTGACGATACTGATCCAATCCGATACCAGCTTTTTTTAATTCAATGTAAAATTTCCATACTTCTTTGTGTTGAATTTATCGTCACTCTTTTGTGTGTTAAACAAAATCTGCTACATATAAACAACTTATTTGAATGAAAATTAACAAATGAAAAAATATATAAATCACAGTCTATGTCAAAAATACTATTATAAACTAGGTTACTGGATAGTTCAGCAGCAAATTTGATCAAATCTAGTGAAATATTTTATTTACAAATAAAAGTGAATATGTCTAAAATGAAAAACAAGTATGTACATTTATATAGAAATCTAAAAAGATGTTTCATTTAAATTATAGAACAGTAATAAAAGCAGCAACATGTGTTAGATAGGACAGAATGGCACAGAGCGCTTATGCACATTCCGTGCACAGAATGACGAGCTTGAAACAACACAGAGTCACAGTGCACAGGCTGCGCAGCCCTCCAAGTCCACATAGAAAAGTTAGTAAAACACACATGCTGCTCTGCTCATGTTCATCTTCATCTCTCTCTTCACAACAGTTCAGTCTGTGTACTGTTTGAATAAATGAATTACTCCGGGATATTGGTTTATTTTGACTCAGAGGGAGTGTTAGCCATGTTAAAAAAAGTGAATAACTTAAGTAATTTGTGGATTAATGCTTACTGGAAACGCGAAATGTTTCAAACGATTCACTCCGATTTGGTGAACTGGTTCAACCGGTTCACTAAGAAGAACCAATTAAATTGAATGATTAATTCGCGAACCGGACATCACTAGTACAAAGGCAAGAGATATTGATACGTAGTGTATTAAATGTGTGTGTTCATTTATTGAGCCTTTTCTTTAAACAGTTTTAAAACTCATTTACTGTGAGCTCTTGAAGAGAGTTTCATGGTTTTGACTGTAGTAACCGAACGCAATACGCAGTTTGATGAATGAATGGAGGATGACAGACAGCCGCAGTGGAAGCCGCAGTGGAATGAAGAGTTTAGGTGAACTTGAATTTAATGACTTAAATATTAATCTGCACCTCACATTGAAGTATGGAACAGCTTCAGAACACTTGAAATATAGTGCACAAAAATGTTTGGTGCTTTATAATGTTTTTGTGGGGCTCAACAATAGTATATGCACAATATCGGATTTGGATCATTCTCGTCTGACCGATACCGATCTGAAGAAAATGCCAGTATCGAATCCAATACAGATCCTGAGTATCGGATCGATGCATCCCTAGTTAAAGTCCTGCTGCAAAATGAAATCAACATCTCCATAAAGTTTGTCAGCAGATGGAAGCATAAAGTGCACCAAAATCTCCTGGTAGATGGCTGCATTGACTTTGGACATGATAAAACACAAAGGACCAACACCAGCAGATGTTACAGCTCCCCAAATCATCACTGACTTCAGAAACTTCACACTGGACTTTGCATTCTGTGCCTCTCCAGTCTTCCTCCAGACTCCACACCTTGATTTCCAAATGAAATGCTAAATTTACTTTCATCTGAAAATGGACTTTGGACTACTGAGCTCAGTCCAGTTGTTTTTCTCCTTACCCCAGGTGAGATGCTTCTGACGTTGTTCTGGTTCAGGAGTGCCTTGGTTCTAGGAATGTGACATAGCTCTTTTCCTGAAGACATCTGAGTGTGGTAACTCTTGATGAACTGACTCTGGCTTCAGTCCACTCCTTGTAAAGCTCTCCCAAGTTCTTGAATCTGCTTTTTCTGACAATCTTCCCAAGGCGGTGGTCATCCCTGTTGATTGTGCACCTTCCTTTCCACTCAACTTTCTATGAATATATTTTGATACAGCACTCTGTGAACTGCCAGCCCTTCCAGCATTGAGCTTCTGTGGTTTACCCTCCTTTTATGGAGGGTGTTGATGAGCGTCTTCTGGACCAGGGGTTCCCAAACTTTTCCATTCCACGACCACCTTGACAAGTGTAATCTATTTCACGACCCATCAAAATATTTGAGTGCGAAAAACAAAACAAAACGGTTGACTACTTTAAGCCTAATCTTACTAAAAAGTTTGATGACAGAAATCAAGTATTTAAGAAAAATAACCTGAAAAATTTCACTACTAATATTTAAGTTTTAATTTTTGTTTACAGCCATTAAAATATGAAATGTCCATAAAAACGTGAAACCGGCTCACTCCAGTGAACTGTAATCTGCGCTGCTGTGTTTTGTTGCAGAAAATGCATTCATGATCCTTCCGTGTATGTCGGCGAGAACGGAGCACAATCCAACTCTTTTTTTTTTTTTCTTTTTTTTTTTGAAAAGCATACAAAGCAAAGCAGAACTATCTAAAACAGTTTGGAGATTAAAATAATTTTGAAATAGATATAAAAAATAATAATAAACAGACGTGTCTTGTTTTAAATAAACAAAAACATACATTTTGTTATGTGGAAATTTTTAAATCTTGTATAGTGTTACATTTAATGCCGTGTTTGTGCCCTGCTCACCCTGTACACATGAAATGCTTTTTTACAAACCGTTTCCTGAATGAAAAAAGTGCAGAATTCAAACGGACGATAGAAATGAAAGAACATGGCCTACTTGAAACCGTTTTTGTAACATTAGAATTTTCTGGTGTATGCAATCTCATGCAGAATATAATGTATTGAAGTGAGCAAGTTTTTTCTCTTTTTATTGAACCTTTTAATGACATTGCTCTGAGACCTTCACTGTTATTACAACTCGTGCGTGCCTGCACTTCAAAACATGCAACACACGCGGACTTAATTGCAATTTGAAAATCACACTAAGTATATTGTTGTTTCAAACAGCAATATCCTTTGTGTGATTTAAATCAAGGGCGTAGGAACCCCCAATATTGGAGACAGTCGCATTTGTCCCCCCCAAAAATTATACCACAGAGGAGAAAAATATTAGATTTTGAAATTGCTTTTATTTTGAAAGCGCAATACAGTGCCTTGTCACCAGCCTGCCCCCTCAATAAGAGCAGAGGGCCGCGCTGGCGCTGCGCGAGGAATCTCACCGTCTTAAAGTTCACTCGCACATGTCAATCACACTCAGTTGACATGATTGTAAAAGGTCAGAAGACCGAAGTTTCACATGGGGCATTTGGATATTTTTTTTTCTCCTGAATTACTGCAGGGTGTCACAATTGTGCAAAAAACATTGCCTTATCTTCTCTGAAAAGCGTTCCGTAAATTCAGCTGACATAAATTATACTTTCAATAAACAAAAAATACTATCCAGTAATTAAATGTTTTCTCTGTTGACACAAATCTTGTGCGATTTCCTAACCTGCCCGGGATAGTCACACAATGCGTGCCATAGTCCTTTAATGAAACGTTTCGCAAATTAATGACACATTTGAACTGATTCGCTTCAATGATTGGTTAAAACAACTGATCTGTCCAACAATGGACTCAATGGATAAATCTGTAGCACTTTACAATAATGTTCCATTTATTAAACTGTAGTTTACCTACATTAGTTAACATTTATTACTAATAAACTACGCTTCTACAGCATTGTTAGTGTTAATTTCAATATTTAGGCTACTAATAGATATATAATTGAAATCAAAAGTTGTAGTTGTTAACATAGGCTCAAACTCAAGTTTGTTTCCCCTCTTGATGCGGACCTTTTTGGCAGGTGTGAATACAGTGACTGCACTTTGGTGCAGGCCAAACAACTGTACCGAGACCCAGCTAAAGAGGTGGCCTCTGTCTGCTTCCAAACGAACGCTGGTACAGTTCATTTAAGGTGCAAATTTGACCTGACCTCGATCCGACCCAATTGCAGAAATCAAGTTCAAAAACAGACAGCTCGCACATATAGTGCTGTTATTTGCATTTCAATGGCTTAAATCACTTGTTTTTAAACCACAACACTTAAAAACATATGCAAATTATGAGTTTTTGTGACCATGGCACACAGCAACGTGAGACGAGCACGCTAAATAGGCTAAAGCTTGCTGTAAAAATTACTATATGTTGGGGGAAAATAGTATGGAGATATTTGAATTAATAATTAATTAACTTTTTTCATGAGTCAGTGTCGGAAAGAAGTTAGTTATCCTGACTCACCATCTCATCAGTGGACATGCCTTTTTTTTTATTTAAATCTTTCTCTTAGGGGTGCACGATATATATCGGCTGATGATTAATCTGCATCTAGTCAGTAAAGACGGTTCTCTAATCAGCGGTAAATACCATCAGGTGCGTGATTTCACATAGAGCAGCTGTTACTGCACGAAGCTGCGCAAATCCAAGCTGATAATGAACGTGAATGCTATTATTTGCTGATTACCCTCTCAATGATATAATGCCTACCGTCATGCTTTCAGCCAAAGTGGGTCAAGCTGATGGAAATGTATTGAATAGCAAATAAATCACCCACTCAGACAACATCATGTCTGGTCACATCCAAATCAAAAAAATGAACTTGAAATGACTTAGAAACATGAAAGGATCTGTGACTGAGCATATAAAAGTTGCACCTTCTTGTTTGTAAGTGCAATACGTAACTTTTTTGTGTTATTTTATATAGAAACCACTATACCTTGTATTAATATATCATTTATGTAATGACAGCTTTCTCTGATTATTATAGCATTTGCACATTAATCATGTAACAAAACATAATTACTGCTGCAGTCTTTTTTTTAAATATATGATTAACATAAATGTAGAGAGGGCAGAACTAAATTAACCAACTTTAGGTTATTGTTAAAAAGCAAACAAACAAAAAACTACTGACCGCCTTCAAATGCAGAAACATTAAACAAATTAAAATCCAGCAGTTTATTTAAATATGGCATGATAGTAGTTAGTTAATATCTAAATATGTTTGTGGATTAAGCAGAAAATCCTGTTTTAGCAATCCCAGCAACACCTATTTGTTTTGTAGTCAGTGAAGGTTAATCCAGTTAAACGTCTTATGATATTATGAGATTAATAGACAGAGCACTGCACTCTCTCTCTCTCTCTCTGTGTGTGTGTGTGTGTGTTCGGTTGTAAATCAGCTGTGAGGATCGCCGGCTCAAAGCCTCAGGACTGAGATGAATGCTGTCGTCTATATATAGATGTATATATTAAGTGTGGCAGTGCTGATATACCCATCTCAGATACCCCTGAGGACCCAGCAGGTTGTAAATCAATGAAGACCTGGAGATTGATGAACTGCTTGAGAAAACGTGTGATCAGTTGAATTATGTTGACTCTCACAAAATAAAAGTGGTACCTTTACTAGAAATTAAAGTAGCTGAATGCAAAGGGAAAGTGTATGCAAACATCCACACTCATATGAAAGCCATAGGAAATTGTAATAATACATATTATGGAAAGTAAACGTCAAACACATAAAGGTAATATATGTCTCCATTCATTCATTTTCTAAACTGTCTTTAAGGGTTGTGGGCTGCATCTTTTGCCACAATAGACATGGGAACAGCTTGGAGAAATGGCCTTATATATATATAAGCAAATCTGTAAACTGAATATTGAAAAAACCAATGGCCACAGTAATAGGCATGAAGTTTTTGGCAAAATAATTCCAAAGTTATATAACAAGTTTTGGTCCATTTTTATGAAGCTTTGGCCAGTAGGGGGCATTGAGCATCTAGTACAGACAGGCTTGGTGTTAGATTCTAGCAAGTTTCATCATAATATTATACTCCCTGTCCGATCTGCTCCCAGATTTGTGTCAATGAAAGTTCTGAAGAGAAGGCAGTTATTTGGTCAGAAGTACATTAATTACCATGGTCTTGTGAAATGTTATTGCTATTTAAAATAACTGTTTTCTGTTTGAATATATTTTAAAATGTAATTTCTTCCTTTGATGGAAACACTGAATTATTAGCAGCAAATACTCCAGTTTTTAGTGTCACATGATCACTCATCTTTATAATTTTTCATAAACAAATCATTCTGATATGTTGATTTAGTGCTCAAAAAAACTTTATTATTAATGTTGATTATTATGTTTTTTTATGATGCTTAATATTTTTGTGGAAACCATGAAATGACCAAAAGTTTATTTTATTTTATTTTAACAGATTAATATTTTTATACATCAGTAACACATTAAATTGATCAGTGACAGTAATATATTCCTAATGTTACAAAATATATATTATAAATGAATTCTGTTCTTTTTAGCTTTCTATTTATAACAAAATATAAACTAAATACACATTCTGCTATGATTTTGCCACAAAGAAATCAATACAAATAGTTAATGGTTACTAAAAATGGATCCACACAAATTTATTTTAGTGTCACATGTTCAGAATAAATATTCGGAATGAGATCCCCTTGCCAACACAATATAAACATATTTTAGTTAAAATTATTTTATTACCCAAATCATTAGGTTTTAATCTTTCTGCTGGAATATATAGTTTCTGGTGATGTTAAATATCTAGATAAACAAATATTTGGTGTCATGTTTGATCATTTCTAGAGTGCTTTTATTGATTAATGATGACTGTAAATTCCCATTTTATAAACAGTAAATACAGAAGGACAGTGCTTGTAATGTATGTGTGTATGCAGCACTAAGTGAGACTCCTTTAACACTAATGATGTTTGGACTGTTAGATTATTAAAGTTAACTCACCACTTGAGGTCATGCTGTTCCCATGACAACCCCACTATCTACTGTGGATAGATGCTGAGCAGGTTAGTGAGGAGTGTGTTTGTGTGTGACGGATGCTTGGCTACAAATTCCACAGTGTCCAATAAGCAGCTTTATTTGCTTCTGTGCAAATACAATACTGATTGTGATGATATTCACTTCCTCATATGTCTCACTTACGATTTACACACAGGAACAGCAGCAGCATTGTTTCATTAAGCTCAATGGTGATGTGTGTTATTTCTGTCACCGAACGGAACTGCAAAAATAAGGACGGTTTCTGGGTTTTCCATCTTCAAGTGGTTGGACAAACAGAAAGTCATACTCCAAACTTATGCCATTGGTTGAGCCAATGTTGGCGGTCAGAATTCTGAAACAACCTGAAATAATTTATGCTCCTTGACATTAAGAAAGTGCAAGAGTTTCAGGTGTATACACACACACTCACACACACACACATATATTCATTCAGTAGTCAACATTCGAAGTGGATCAAAAAATTTAAGACGAGAACGCATTTCAGTTTTAGGTTTTAGGACAACTTTGATGAAAAGTTTTGATCCACTTTAGTTGTTTAAATGCCAAAATGGAAAGACCGTGTGTGACAAAGTTAGGACCCCCTTAATGTTAACATAGGAATGAAGAGGGTGAGTTATGGTCAGGCGATGTTAACCAAATTACTTTGATTAACTGATCATCAGCAAGTCTGAGAGCCTCTAAAAAAAAGAAGACATTTTGTCAGTTAACTAGTCTGGAGTAGTGTGAAGAAAGGCATCAGCAATGATCTTAGAGAAGCAAGGAGTTGCTGCCATCAATCTGGGAAGAGTAATATGGCAGCCATTTATGCTGCGGGGGCCGGGGAGCAGTTGGGGGTTCGGTGCCTTGCTCAAGGGCACTTTCGTCGAGGTATTGTAGGTGGAGAGAGCACTGTACATTCACTCCCCTCCTGCCAGCCGAGACTCAAACACACAACCTTTGGATTATGAGACTGAATCTCTAACCATTAGGCCACGACTTCCCCAAACCAAGTACATCATTCCACTGTGAGGAAGTTTATTCACAAGTGGAAGACATTCAAAACAGAAACCAATCCTCCCAGGAGTGGAAATTCACCCTAAGATCAGTCAACCCAAGAACTTCACCGCAGGCTCCACAGGCCTCAGTTAACATGTTTAATTATAAAGTTCATGACAGTGTAATTAGAAGCACATGGGACAAGTATGGCATGTTCGGAAGGCTTGCCAGAAAAAACAAAAACAAAAAAAAACATGGCAGTATGGTTTAGGTTTGCAAAGTTACATCTGAACAAAACATAAGATGTCTAGAACAATGTCCTTTGAACAGAAAAGACCAAGTGGAGATGTTTGGGTGTAATGCACACTGCCACGCTTGGTGAAAACCTTTAAGAACATATCAGCACAAACATCTCATAGCAAAACTCACTCATGCTGGTGGAGGGCTGATGATTTTGAGCTGGTTTTGGAGCTACAGGATCGTTGAGTCGACCGTGAACTCCTCTGTACACCAAAGTTTTCCAGAGTCAACTGTGAGGTCATCCGTCCAAGTTTTGCCAAAACTGGGTGATGCAACAGGACAATGATCCCAAGCACCCCAGCAAACCTACAACAGAACGGCTGAAAAAGAAAAGAATCAAGGTGTTGAAATAAAGCAAAGTCCAGAGCTCATCCTGACTCAAATACTGTGGTGAGAGCTTTGCACAAAACAAACCTCAACTAGAGCATCATGGTAAAGAAGAGTGGGCCAAAATTACTGCAGAACAATCTGATTGACTGATAAAGTCATACAGGACATTATTATTACAAGTTATTGCTGCTAAAAGTGGATCTACAGGGAGTTGAATTATAGGGTGTACTAATCTTGTCACACATGGGTCTTACATCTTGGTTTTATTTTTGTTAAATAAATAACAACACGGTGCATTATGCCATGTGTTGTTCATCTGAGGTTTTAGTTTACATCACATTAATCACGATCAATCGTTTGACAGCACTACTATTATTATTATGAATATATATATATATATATATATATATATATATATATATATATATATATTGCATATTTAGGAAATATAGTTAAATATAGTTTAAAATAGTTTAACCTGTTAATACTGTTTCTGTTATTATAGTCAAAATCCAAAAGTTCGCAGCAGCATGTCGACAAGGTAAGTTTGTCCAGTTTTCAGTTTAACAAATGATGACTAATGATTTTCCTCAGCATGTTTAACTCAGTTCGGCTAAATATGACAATTCAGTCACTGTTTACTCACTAAACCAGTGTCTGACGTTCATTCTCCGGTTTAAGACAAAAAGAGATGCTTTTTTACAGTATTTCACATGCAGCATGTTCAGTGACCAATGGCTCATTTCAGGAGCTTGACATGAACACCCGTCCAAACATCTCTTTCTGTGTTCACACAGGACATGAAAGACAGGAGTTGTGTAAATGATGACAGAATGGTCATGTTTGGCTGAACTTTCCCTGTTATCTTGAAACTCTCAAGCATGTGTAACTGCATTTATGTCTTTATTATTTCTTTAAACCGATGATGCAACTCCCTCTTGAAGTCTCTTGTGTAAGCTGCAGCACAGCAGCTGCTGTAACATAAATGTTGGTGCTGGAATCACATAGTGCGTGCCTGCGTGTGTGTGTGTGTGTGTGTGTTTGTCGCAGCCCGTCTTCACCCAGTCCCACCTCACCGCGCTCCCCCTCATGGCCGATGTTCTCTGCCCCCTCCAGCCCCCAGCTGGCCTCCAGCACCTCCAGCGAATCGTCCCCCGTCAGGTGTGTGTCCTGCTCTGGCCTGCTTAGGCAGCTATCTATAGCAGTGCAGTCTTCTAATCGTTCGGTGATAAGCTTCAGCTTTGCACATTCACACCTTCCCTCCTCACATCTGAGCATATACATCAACTAACTTCATCGCTCTGATGCACTGTGGGTAATAATATGGTTTATGGGAAGTTTCATTTCTGTCATTGCATAAACTGTATGTATGTTCAGGGGCGGACCTGTTGGGGGTCCTAAACAAATTCCAGGTACTGTATTGGGCCCTAACACTATCTATGCGCTCTTTTACACCAAACCTTTGTTTTGCTCCCTCGCTCTCATAGTTTATAGTTTATTGATCCCTTTGCAGCCACTAATTAGTGAACCTGATGCTGTTCTAAAGCCATGTTAGGCTAGCTTATTTTTTTATGGATCACAAAACAAGACATTATCAAAACAATGCTTGCACTTATCCATTTAATAAATTGTAAGCTTTTTACAAACAAAAACTTAACCCATTAAATATACGGTAGGGTTTCAGAAACTCAGAAGCTTCATTTCAGCACATTTTAAACAGTGAGTGGATTCCAACTTAAACACTTCTGGTCATTACATTTCAGAAATTAACATATATGTCTGTGATTGGGTACATCGCTGCAAATACGTTTTGCCAGTATAAGAGGGAGCCCCCTGATTTCCCGGGGCCCTAAGTGGCCCCTCACCTCTCTTAAATGCCCTTTTTTATGATTATGTATTTACTGTTTCATGATCAGAATAAATGTATGTACACCAATCAAATTTTGGTTGCACTTTATCTTTGAATTACTGTCATGTGGGTATTTTTCTTATTTTCCGGACTATAAGTCACACTTTTTTTTCATAGGTTGGCTGGTCCTGCAACTTATAGTCAAGTGCGACTTATTTATCAAAATTAATTTGACATGAAGCGAGAGAAATGAACAGAGAGAAATGAACCAAGAGAAAACATTACTGTCTCCAGCCACGAGAGGGCGCTCTGTGCTGCTCAGTGATCCTGTAGTCTACACTGAAAACATAGAGCGCCCTCTCGCGGCTGGAGACGGTAATGATTTCTCTTGGTTCTTGGTTCTAAATAAATGCGACTTATAGTCCAGTGTGACTTATATATGTTTTTTTTTCCTCGTCATGACATATTTTTGGTCTGATGCGACTTATAATTAGGTGCGACTTATAGTCCGAAAAATACGGTACAAGTGATGCACATATTTAAAAGTTTTAAAAGTTTATTGTTTATATATATTTGTGTCATCTCCAGTCCTCCGCTAAGAAAGGCACGTGCACTATATGCCTGCAAGGCTGAACATGACTCTGAGCTGTCCTTTATCGCAGGCACCATATTCGAGAATGGTAAGTCCCCAGCAAGGGGGTTCTGCAAATACTTGTTTTGTACCATATATGTTGAAGTCTTCCATTGTAACACGCGGTGATGAAGTGTTTTCAGTCACAAGTAGGCACCAGACAGTCAACGATAGCGGAGTGACTCGTAAAGCATACAAGTAGTACCGGGATGAACGGTGTGTTATTCAAATTGGTGGTTGTTATCTGGGAATAACATACCACTGAATGGCACAATTGACCAATCAGGATCAAGTATTCCACAGAGCTGTGTAATAATTCCCAATAACAACCGGTAAAGCTAATAACACAGGCTCATCCGGGTACTGCGCGTTATTTTGACCATTAGTAATTATATGCTTAATGTATCCCTCCACTGCCGCTGATTAAGGTTTCGTGTCTAATAAAATTACTTTTTTGGCAGCAGCTGTGTAATAAGCAGATGAATGTAGCGCCTCAGTTCAAGAGAACTGATCATCTCCTCCACTTTACTACCAGTTACAGCACAAAATAAACATTGTTTTAAAGAGAGTACAACTTCGGAAAGATGTCATTATAAACAATGCATCACATAACATCACATATTTGATGAGCATAAATTCATTAGTCAGCTAGAAAAATGTTCTCTACTGAGGAGCATTTTGCTAAATATATGCACCATATGACATATTCATTACAATATTTACTATTCTTCAGTATTCAGTTTATGTTTAAATAAATCCCTCACGTTTTAATGACAGCCATCATTTAAAGGTTTATATTGCAAAAAATTTATTGGAGGAAACATCTATTTGTAAAGTTAGTATAATAATATTATTATAGAAACTTGGTTGTATACAAATTGGTTCATTTTAACGTTCATGTAATGCATCACCAACTAATTCTCTTGTATATTTTATAGCATTGTTTTTTTTGCTTAAGAAAATTTGCCATGTACTGTACCTGATGCATCCAAAATAACTGATATCGAATTGAATCACAAGCTTGTGAATCTAAATCGAATTGTAAATTCTGTGTCAATACCCAGCCCTTTTAAATAGAGGCTTAAAAATGCTTTGAAAGATTATTTGTTAGGCCTCTTTGAGAGATACAGTAAACTTGATTATTTCAGCGCCATCTCACAACCAATTCGCATGTATTTTACGAGGTGGCTAATTCATACGAATGTGTACGACCTCAATCGTACGATTTGTCTAGACTCCAGTGACTGTTAGGTTTAGACTTAGGGGAAGCCCATTCATAGAAATTGGGGAACTCATTAAATAAATACAAAATGAGCCAATCGCGTAAAATTTGTTGAATTGCCATGAAATCAGGTTGTTATTTTTGGTGGGTGATGCTGCACAGAGTCTAACTTGGATCTGGAACAGTCCTTATTCCTTTTTGCACTGTAGAAATAGAGTACACAGGGGATAAAGTTGTCAGTGGCATCCAAAATGATCTTCAGTTTGCATCTTTGTCTCTTAGTTCATCCGTCAAGAGAACCAGGCTGGCTGGAGGGCACCTTGGACGGGAAGACGGGGTTAATTCCGGAGAACTACGTGGAGTTTATGTAGCTGGGAGTCAATGAAAGTGGCACAGAGCCCGCTTTTGAAAATAACTGAACTTCAGTTAGTCAGAAGAGCCAAGTTAGTCTTCCTGATCGTTATAGTGTGGTTTTTTTGGCAGCTGTGGCGTTCCCCTAGCGTGTAATTGATCCACGCATCCCACAATGCATTGCCACTGTTTAACACAAAGTTCAACGCAAGGTAAAAGGGAAAGAAAACAAGCTCTAGGACTTGACTCAGCCACAGTCAAGCAATTGTATTTTAGGGGTTTATTATGAATTATGGATTTGTTTTTATTACTATATACTATATATAAATAATGCTTCTATGTGAGCACTTCCTGGTTCTCCATGATGTAAAATGTGTGATGTTTCTATGCAGTCTGAGGCTCTTTGAATGTCTTTTTTATCCTTCAGGTCCTTGCACCTGTTTGGTAGAGAACTACTAAAAGATAACGGTTCATTATGCACTCTTTTGTATATCAGGAAGCATTTAAAAAAAAAAAAAATCTGAATTTTCTCCTTTTTTTAGTATGTGGAAATGTTTAAATTATCTCTTAATGTGAATTAACATCATATGTAAACCACTCTTATTTAAGCATTATCTCGGATGAGATTTGTGTTCGTTTGGGGTGTATTAACATTGTAAATAAGTGATAATTGATGAGGTATAATTTTTTTGTAAAATGTGAATTATATATATTTTTATTGTAGCGTACTAACTTAATTTTTGATAGCCCAATTGATCTTTTAATTTTTTTTTTTTTTTCTGAGCCTTAATATTCTTTAGGATGTCAAATAAATGAAAACATGGTTCAGTTGTTTAGATTTTTTTTTTCTATCAAATAAAAATAACATCATCAAATTTCCATTTAAACGTCTTTTCTTTTTTCTTCTTTTTTTTTTAAACAAAACTGCTTTCAAGTATATTTGGACCTGGTTTGTTTGGTACAGATGAACTATTTTATATAGGCAATAAACAAGTTTATCAGAGTGTAGATTTGTGTCAACATCAAGATACAATGAAAAAAAAAAAAAAAATTGCAAATGACCACAATGATTTCCCAGTAAAATAAAGACACTACCCTTCTTCTGAACAAATGTTGTCCAACATTTAATCAAATATGTGTAAAGATCGACATTGACTACAGGAGAGGTGTAATACAGAAGTCATACAAAACTATTGTTTCAAACAAATAGACATTGTATATCATTTGCATTGGATTATTTTACATATAACTGAAATGCAAATAAAACAAAACACACTTTAATGAAAGCCATATACAAGTGAAATATGATTTGCCCTTAATCTTCAAAGATAGTATCTGCATGAATTTTTGTACAAAATATACTATATGTCAGGCCAGTATTAGGGTAGTGCAAATTCTCAGGCTTTGATACATTACACACAGCTTTATTTATATTTTTACTAGTTAATTTTACAGCATTATACATGAGACCAGAGCCTAAATCTTTATAAAAGAAATAGAAAAGGATAAAATAAAGTAAAAAGAGCCTAGAGTTGGGTAGTAAGAGCTACTGTAAAATATAACTGCTTTAAATATTGATATTTATTTGTTAAAATCTGCATTGCTTTGGTCACTCTGTTGCACTATACAAAACACACTTGCATCTCTGACACAACTTGAACCTGTCCTTCTGTAAAACAGTGATTACTCCTATATTCCCTAGAGATTTGTAGAATTTACATTTACATACAACATGACACTTTTTTTCAAAAGTGCATCTGCAATACAGATCATCTTGACAAAAAAAGATAAGACAACTTTATGTATTAAAATTATTTTCTTGTAAAATTATGTGTATATCAAAGATAATCTGTGTATTTATATTTTAGTTTTAGTTTCTTTTAAAAATGATCAGTGATTACCAAACAATTTCTTTTAGACATTTCAGCGTACTTCAGAATTTATACAACTTATGTTTTATGGCTCAAAAACTCCCTTTGCAAGGCCTACTGTGAAACAAACAGAAAACTCACAAACCTAGCCAGGGATTTGTAAAAAATTAAAATATTTGGGGAAGCCTGGGATATGCACTGTGACATTTAAATTTCACATCAGCCGATGGAAATGAGCATCAAACAAACAGCGTCTCTGTGACTCTCCAGAAGCACGAGACACTGCTGAAAATGAACCTTTAACCCTCTGATCGCCGTGAGTTGTTTGATATGGTGCACGGAAAAATTAATAGCTTAATCATCTGAGTCAAAATAACAGTTGAATATTCATTCTGTAAGGTGAATGTTTGAATGTTCAATTGTGTTATGTACACAAACACTAGTAATTCCGGAAATGGGTGCAAAAGTATTATATATATCTATAATAGTAGGAGTATTATAGAAATGAAAATTCTGTCATTATTTACTCACCCGTGTGTCATTCCAAAACCAACTGGCTTTGTTAGTTTGTTTTTTTTTTTTACCCGTCTTTTGGAACACAAAATACAACGTTGTGAAGAATCTTCACAAAGCACTTTTCAGACATAAAAATCACTACATATAAGTTTGGAACGTTGTGATAAAACAACAGAATTTTCTTTTTTGGATGAATCATTCCTTTACGCTGGTAATCAAGTGTAGCTGGTGCGAAAACCCTGAAGCGCACACACCAATGTCAGTTGACACGTAACAATGAGCAAACACATGCCCGAGCAAGAGAACCACAAATGTTCCTTTTGTTCTGAAGTTACAACAAAGGAGTTCGTTTGTGGCTTGGCACCACAGGGGCACATCAAAGACACAGACTAGAAAAGTGGGTCAAAACTTGTGGGCCTCATATGGGTTACTAGATTTAGAAAATGCAGAGAGAATTCCAAAAAAAATGTTTTTAACTAAAAACAGGATGACAGAAAGTAAAAAAGTCTGAGATGCTGGTGGATGTGCAACTTTAGACACGCGCAAACATTCACCAAATGACATGAACACACTGCAGTTGACAGGAGGGGAATGCTGGGATACGCTAATCTCAGTGTGAACAGAATGGATGGAAATCTGACAAATTCATTGATTTCGTGACTTGCCATCGTGTAGTATTTTGCTGTCAGTCATGGAACAGATCTGGATTTGAATTGAATTATATTGTGGAATATTCATGCAAAATTGTTTGACGATTTGGAGATTCGATGAGACTTTAAAAATACATTATATGGTTTAATGTTTCATCAGCAGCTTCAGAATTTGGAGCACCTCTTGGGAGCGTTGAGCTGCCACCTACAGTGAACCATCACGGCAGGTTTAGACAAGGGCAGATGAATGTGAATCATCAACAGAAATTCTGTACGCCAAGTCATTGCGTTAGCCTGAGAAATGTTCAAAACTGATTCGCAAAGCGCAAAAAAGGCACATTTTCCTTTTTTGATATACCTTTGTAAACATTTCAGCAGTGTACATGCAAAATAATAGAGAAAATATCACTAAAAAAATTTCTCAATTCTCAAAGTCACTTTCTGTCTGCTCCAAGTACACAACTTTGTCCTGCTCCACGAACATTTCAGAAGAGCAAACGTCTCCTCTTCCCTCCGAGAATCAAGCAGAAGCGACTGTATCCCTCGGTTCATTCAGGATGTTTGGGGAAAATGGGCAGGTTGGATTAGAGCTGGTAAGAAAAGGGTGGTGTTAAGGCATTGTTATGATCTAAGGCAGTCATTTCTGATGGAACAGAAGAGGCTTGACACTCCCGTCTTTAAATTTTGGTAGCTGATGGCTGATGATCTCCGCCAACATCTCAGGAAACTCCACGCTCAGAGATTTATTCACAAATGTGTAGAAACAGAAGTTGAGAAGCTCCTCCACCATCTGTGGATAAAAGTAGCATTTCAACGTACACTACATGAGCCCAACAATGCAAACTAATGCCTGTACATTCATAGGAGTGGTCGACTGATATAATACCATGGCTGATATATCTGCAGATATTCTGTATTTTTAATTATTGGCATTGGGCAATACATTTTCTGTTTGGCTGGTAACGTAATAAAAACAGGACCTTTATTCTGACATCACTAAGAACCCAGCGCACAAACTTCTTTGGCTTACTCTCTTTATTTAACAATTCTGCCTAACAAAAGGCAAAACGCTCTCTCTCTCTCTCTCTCTCTCTCTCTGCATTTATACTTTTAAAAAAGTCTTAGAATCCCTATGAACTAATTACCAGTGCTGGATACATTACATAGACATTGTAGCCCATTACGGGTAACAAATGAAATAATGAAAATTGTAGTTAGTAATGCAATGTGTTGGATTTCACAAACTATGTAAATTAGTCTGAGTATCTTTTGATTAGTTTTGAGTTACTTTGTAAATAATATCTTCCATTCTTTGTTAAATTAAACAATAAAAACTGCATTAAACATTGCAATAGACCAAGGTTTCCCAAACTGGGGTTCATGAGGTGATGAAAACCTAATAATGAATTTAATTACCAAATGTCAAAGTGGCCTATCCATTTTCTGTGTAATTATAGTCACCTGACTAGTAGCTGGTGTGTGCAGTTCCATAAAACTGGAAGATTTTCCAAATGTGTATAAGCGGTACGATTTTTTTAGAAAGGAAAATTTGAGAGAAAATATAAGAATTATGCAGAATCGATACATTATTAACACTGTACTGCCATTGTGTAAATATTAAGTTATCTATATCTAATCTATGAAAAAGTAACTGTAATCTGATTCCAAATACTTTAAAATGAAATTCTAAGTACTTAATTTTGGAATCTGATGACATAATCCATATTACATGTAATCCGTTACTAGCCAGCACTGTTTCTCACTGCAATGACAATACACTTGAACGTATTCCTTAATGCAGGGGTGCCCAATCCTGTTCCTGGAGCTCCAACCCTAATCAAACACATCTGAAGCAGCTAATTAAGATTTTCAGGAACACTTACTAATTACAGTCAGATGTGTTAGCTAGGCTTGGAACTGAGGACTGGGCATTCTGCCTTAACACAATGCACAATGTATCCAACGTTCTGACCGAATGCTTACGTACGTTTCTGGCCTGGCATGTTCTCTCTTATAGATGCAATAAAATCATCTGCCAGTAGCGTGTCTAGTTTGTGTTTGCTGATGGTAAGAGATGCCAGCTTACCTCCTGCATTGAGTCCAAAAGCTTGGTGAGCTGGTAGAACCTCTGCCAGTTCTGGCTGGAGTTCTCCTCGCGTTTAACAATGGCTTTGCCCAGCTCCTTGATGTACGACATGCGGATTTCATCAAACACAGCTTGACTTTTAAGACCGTCCTTTGGTACTGTGGAAACAGATGGGGTCAGGATGAGACTTAAACAAATGCCACATGCAAATACTAAAAGGGCTTTCACACTGGAGAAAGCTCTGACATAGCATTTCACAGATCACCTGATGTCAGATTGTTCTAATTAGAAAAACTCTTTATGACAGATCTGATGTGACGTCGAAACAGAAGTGGTTTCAACAGTAGAAGCAGAACCCCTTGAGGCATTTCTATTGGACGTTTTACTCGCTGATGCGCTTTCTTCCACCTTAACCGCTTTGCAAAAGCATAAGGAGGTCAATTAAGTATCTTGTTGTCATCAACAAGATTGAGCACATGGATAAATTTTGCCTTTGTAAGCGTCGTCATAGAGACAAATAATTCTGAATGTGAAAATGTAGAGATATTCAAGTTAACAGTTTGTTGTAATCACAGTAAATCCAACATAAGAAAAACGTTGGAATACAAAAAGCATGTTTTGGAAAACCACCATTGGACAGTGGATGGTCATAAGAGTGTTTTATCTTTTCACATTTTTCCTCAATGTTTTTGTGACACACCATTATCCTTGATTTTGCAGCATTCTCTGATTCATGTGCTCAAGTGAGAATAAACGAACAAAAACAACACAAATCACATCTTTCATTGGATAGAGGAGAAATAAATGTTTTATACACTAACGGTCAAAGAATAGATTTGGAGTAATTATGATTTTTAATGTTTTTTGAAAGCATTCTACCGCCTTCAAGACATTTTAATGCATTTTAATGTAATTTAAAGCTCAGTTCTCAGCAGTTATTATTCCAGTCTTCAGTGGCACATGATACTCTGGAAATCATTCAAATATGCTGATTTGGTGCTCATTTATTATCAGCTGTAACTAATACTCAGTTATTAATATCTTATTATCAATGTTAAAACAGTTTGTACAGTTTACAATTCTGTTGGAAATCATGACCAATCCATCAGAATTCTTTGATAAATAGAAATAAAAGCAGCCTAATGTTAGTGTAATCTATTAATCTATAGTGTAATCTGGGTTTCCATCACCCTGCTTTTATGCACATCAGAATCGATTGATGGAAACACAGAATTAAAAAAAAAAAAAAAAAATGCCTTAATTCGCAAAAATGTTTTTACACTCATTTGAGGTAGTTTTTGACTTGTGCAAAAAAAGGGTTAATGTGAATAATGGGAATAATTTTACGAATAAATTGCTCCAAGCGCATGAAAAAGTCAAGTGACTTTGAACTATGGGATGGCGAATCCTGACTAACCAGTGGACCAGTCTTGTTCCACAGCATCTGAAATGTTATATGGTCATTTGTGAATGCCTGAGCAAAGTCTGTCATCAAAGTATTTCTGTAGTATAACTGCCTCCCAGAACTGTTAAACGACTGCGTTCCCGAACAGCAGCATCCACCTCCGAAAGCATTAACCGCATTAATTGTGTTTCGTCTGCTTGTTCTGAGGTGCAAGTAATTTATTAAATAAGAAAATTAGTATTTACAGTAGCTTCTCCTACTTTTCTTACTGATATAAAGTGCCAGTGTATTCAGGAAGTGACGATTTTGTTCTCTTTGAATAGTTGGATGGAAACGGTGCTTGTTTGCAGATGTTTTCTGCGATATTCCAATTTTGAACACAAGTTAAATTCACAACTTTGAATTTGAAAACAAAAAACTTTATCTGTATTTAACATGATAACAATTTAATAAAAACATTGTATGTTACTAATTATAATTCTTACATTTCCTCAGTCACTCAAAAAGCATTTACATTACCAAAGAACATCATCACTGACTTCCGTCTATCTACACTGTATGATGAATAAATCTCATAGAGAATGAGAAGCTACGTCACACCGCGTTTGCAAGCTGAAATTTACTGCAATTGCGAGTTATAAAGTCAGAATTTGCAAGATATAAAGTCAGAATTGTGAGATAAAAACTCACAATTGCGAGTTTGTATCTTCACATTCTGACTTTGTTTTTTCAAAATTGCAAGTTCATATCACGCAATTCTGAGAATTTAAAAAAATATATATATTTTTGTAAGTTTTAACCGAATTTTTGATGAAATGAATGCAGCCTTTGCAATCATAGGAGACATCTTTCAAAAACATAAACAAAAAAAAAAAAACTTAATTTTTTTTTTTTAATTTAGGTTTTTTATTATTATTGTTGTTGTTTTTATTGATTTATTTTTAACAGGAATCTAACAGGAATTAACGATTCTCAAAAATGTACTTAAATCTCTTAAAGAAAACTATCTAATGCCTTTGTGCTGAGACACAACATAAAACCACTTCATGAAAACAGGTTATTAAAAAAATCGGTCTAGACCAACTGTGAGTGCCCCAAAGGCACGAGGCCCTGTGTGGGCATGCCACCCCTGCGACAGTCTCATCAGCTCACATCCAAATCAAAGGAAAGTATGCAAACCTGAAGTAAATGTGAATGTGTTTCACATAATGGCTGTTGGCCCTGAGGCGTTCAGATCAGTGGTGTATCAGCCAGGGATTTGAGGCCCAGGGATGCTGGATTTCAGCCCAGACAAAGACTCGAATTAACCTATGCAAAGCGCCGCAGAGGTTGATAGTCTCGGTCCAATTATATCCAGATCTCTTATCAGATGAGACCGCAGGATTTCAACACAGAGAGATCTGAAGTGAAAATGCTGTGGCTTATTGGTAAGCATGCCCGTTTGTCAGGCTGTTTACCAATTGTTTACATATTATACACTGCCAACTATGTTTAAAAATAGTACTTTAATGGAAAGACTTGAAATTGTCTACCATCACTGGTTTCACTGTTAATGTTGGTGCAAATGCTTTGGTTTATTCGTTCTCTTTTTAATTGTATTATTAATTGTATTATTTTTTTTTGCTTAAACTCGTTTCTAAATATTATAATAATCAAAGTCAAGTGTTTTTATAAAAAAAAAAAAAATGGTATGTTCCAATTTGGGAACAGCGAGAAAAAATGTGTATTTAAGAAAAAAAAGAAGTTTTAGTAAAACCAGAGAAAAAGTGCATCCTAGGGTTTCCTTTTTCTATTATTCTGGGATTTAAAGAAAATAAAAATAAAAGTGTTTTTTATGATTCAGCCTGTTGGAACTCGATCTCTGGGGTTTATCCAAGGTAATTCACCAACAAGCATCATAGTGAGTATACCTAATATGCCAGTAAAAAATATACTGTGTAAAGTCAGCATAGGGCAGTGGCCCCAAAAATAAAATAAAAAAATTAAGAAATGCTTATTTGGTAACACTTTATTTTAAAGTTCAAATTCTCACTATTACCTACACTTTTTGCCTCAATAAACTCCTAAGTTGCTGCTTATTAACAGTATGGTGGTTTAAGTATGGGCTTGGATTTAGAAATCCAAAATATGGTCATGCAGAATAAGGCATCAATGCATGCTAATAAGCCACTAGTTAATAGTGAGAGTTGGTCCTTAACATAGAGTGTCACCATTATTTTTATTTATTGTTTTCATTTGGTGAATTGTTTGTGATGTCGTCTTTTAAAAAACATGCTTTATGATGTCACTGTACATGTACACTTCCTGTATGCAACATGCTTATGAATTGTGCTGACTGCTGATACCTGTGCTGAGGAGCAGGAGCACTTTCATGCAGAGATACTCGTCGTAGGACACCTGCAGCTTGACCAGCTCATTGGCGATCTTCAGCATCTGGTTACACTGGTCACTCATGTAGGGAAGTTTCATCCTCTCCCTTGAACACACACACAGAAACATTCTTATGCTGTGTTCACACCAAACGCGAATAGAGCATCTGGCGCGAATTATTTCAATGTTAAGTCAATGCAAAGGCGCATTTACGCGTGTCTGGAGGAATGAGGCGTTTAGCGCGGCGCAGAAGACGAGAATTGTGCTTTTGTGCATTTATGTGTTTGATGCGAATTTGCGTCTGCCGCCTGAGTTGAAAAATGTGAACTTTGCCGTCAATTCGCGCCGTGTTAAACAGTCAGGAGCCTGCTCAGGAGTCACTCATTCAACATGGAGGAACGACTGATGTTGTCAGTGAGCAGTCAACCGGAGCTTTATGAGCTTTTAAGTTCATATTTCAGGAATAAAAAGGGCCTCGCTTGGAGGAGTGAAATGTAAGTACACATTTAACTTTTGAGTCACGTACACGTTTATCAACCAACTTTTTAAGTTTTTTAACAACTATTTTACCCCTAATATAGGCTAGAGCTACTTTTCGCTAACAAGTTAATGCGTTTATTCAGAGGACATGTGCAGGAAAAAGTGGAAAAGACCCGAGTGCTCGATCAACATCAGCCATCTTGCAAACAGACAACCGCTAGCACTTGCCCCTCCCACAAGAAGCGGATTTCGCTCTAGACGCGCGAATGCATTCGAAATGTTCAAGCAGCAAACTAGACGCGGTAGACGCAAATTTAATGCTCTATTCGCGTTTGGTGTGAACACAGCATTAGATATCAGATATCGTGACTAAAAACGCGTGGAAAACGCTAGGCGCGCCGCTTCCTCCTCCTTTACAAAGAGCTCGGGCAGTTGCGCCCCTGAGGCGTCTGCCGTTGCTAAGCAACCATGATATGCTCTCTCCATGAAGACGCGGAAATTTCAGCAAAGGATAAATGGATTTGCAGCTCTAAAAATCGCTTGCAGTAGCTCTGATACTAAATTTATTTAAAAATGGCAATCCATATACAGCTATGGTCGGCTGTTCCTTCATCTTGGCTGAGCTTTCATCGTTGTTATGGGAAAGGATGAAGCTGATTGGTTAGTTCTTGTCACATGACCTGCGGTGCGCTTGCGGCTCTCTGAAAAGTTGAGATGTTTTTAACTCGATGCGGTGCGGACGCGCCTGGAAAAAACGAGAGTGACCACGTCGCTTCCATTATGAGGGTGCATACCACGCGCCTACATTGGAAATAACGAAGATGAGCGCGCAAAAGACGCGATATGTGAACGGCCCCTTATTCTGCAAGCATTTCACAGCACCAAAGAGAGAGCGAGAGCGAGAGAGAACATATATCATGGCCAAAAGAAGAAACTTTTATCATCTGACAAAGTTATTGCTGACTTGGACTTACAGCAACATGCCCACAATCATTATCCTGTTTTAACTGTATTTATTGATGATGATTTGCTCAAGCAAATGTGCAACACAATTCATTATATTAAATTTATAAAGGCACTTTGCCATGTCACATTTTACATTTTAGTTTAACATTTATTGATGATGGATGATATATTGAGAGAAAAGAGTATGTGGTTGTAGTTTGCAATTTCCAAACTGATAAATGCAAAGTCTATACTGCAGTCAAAATTAATGTAGTATTTACATTTCAATCATCCAGAAAAATGTAAATGAACATTAACACAATGTAAAATAAAAGACACCAACACACCAGACTATTTCAGCTAATGCTCATTTGACTTCCTTTTAGTTTACGTGACATTTTACTATGACTAGACAGCTTAAAAACCACATAATCTGTCACCGAAAGCCAATACATTCCATTTGTGGTTAGTAAAGGTAGACTCACTCGTTGATGACGAGGTCTGGAGCGAAACACAGCATGCCTCCGTTACACTGCTGGTAGGATCTCCAGCCCAAGCCGAAGGACATGAGGAAGAGCCAGGAGCACTGCAGGAGCGTCATCTGGTCATCCAGGTGCAGGTTTCTGAAGCCTTAATGTGACAGACATTAACATTTAAACACCATTACAAGAGTCCTACAAAAGCAACATAGTTCAAAACATGAAGAACAATTTTTGCTAAAACAAAGCAATGCAAAAAAATCACTAAAGAACCATAATTTTGGGGTTTGCTCCAAAATGTAAAATGGTTTTAATTAAAGTTGGATTTTGAGATTTAGTTTCAGTCTGTAAGATAATAATATATGATTGTTGTTGCTTAAAAACCCTCTGATGCAGCTTTATAATGACATCTCTGTTCTGATTTTGAAGTCACTAAAATCAAAACCAACTCTTTGGCTCATGTATAATCATCTTTCCTGATTTCTAAACCTTCCAGACACACCGAGCTTTGCTCATAAAACTGGAGCAGAACAAATTTGTGTAAATCGTTCATAAAACCACAGTTACATAAAATGTCAGATTAAATTGAATTAATTAATTCATCACTAGGATCAGATACATGCATCACAGTCAAAAGCTCTTTTTTCTTTCTTTCATATTCCAAATCTGCCAAATGGCAAATCTCAACTCAAATCTCTGAAAGTGATTACTTGCTGTCAGAAAGCTACAGAAAGCTAAAATGGTTACAGTATAATGTTGTATTTTTAAAGAGAAATGAGTTTGCTCAAGCATGTGGCTCTTACGTAATACTTTTCCACAAGTATTATGAAGATATGTTTGCATACTGTGAAATAATCCATACAACAAAATCTCTAATCACAGACACCTTTTATCTTTGTAATGATTACAGCCCCAAATATGTTTTATTTGGGGGGGGGGGGCAATACCAATATTAGGGAGTAAAAAAGACCGATATCGATATATTGGCCGATATTCTTTATATAGTATTCTTTATATATTCTTCTATAGTACAGTATAGTCAAAAGTTTGGACAGACTTCCCATTCACGTCCAAACTTTTGACTGGTACTGTATATAGAATACAGTATATAGCTTACATAAGTAGGATATATATACATAAACATTTTTTTTTTGCAATGATAACTCAAATGTGGTGAACAAACACTCATAATGATGTTACAAACACATGCCTATGTAGTGGAGGAAGGGCATTTAACAATTTAACAATAAACTTTATTATTCGAAATGAGTCTGACATCAGTGCACTTAACAGTAAACTTCACTTATTATAAATAACACAAATAAAAATATGTATATAACTTGTATTAAGAAATTTAACAAGGTAACTGTGAAGGGCAAGCAAGCTACTGCCAACCAACAGGGTCAGGTTTATGCAGGAAGCACAGCTTTTCCAAATGTAAAACTCTAAAATGAGTAAATAATAATGAATAATATACAGTACAGACCAAAAGTTTGGACACACCTTCTCGTTCAAAGAGTTTTCTTTATTTTCATGACTATGAAAATTGTAGAGTCACACTGAATGCATCAAGGGCTATTTGACCAAGAAGGAGAGTGATGGGATGCTGCTCCAGATGACCTGGCCTCCACAGTCACCGGAACTGAACCCAATCCAGATGGTTTAAGGGGTGAGCTGGACCGCAGACAGAAGGCAAAAGGGCCAACAAGTGCTAAGCATCTCTCGAGGAACTCCTTCAAGACTGTTGGAAGACCATTTCAGGTGACTACCTCTTGAAGCTCATCAAGAGAATGCCAAGAGTGTGCAAAGCAGTAATCAAAGCAAAAGGTGGCTACTTTGAAGAACCTACAGTATGACATATTTTCAGTTGTTTCACACTTTTTTATGTAGTATATAATTCCACATGTGCTAATTCATAGTTTTGATGCCTTCAGTGTGAATCTATAATTTTCATAGTCATGAAAATAAAGAAAACTCTTTGAATGAGATGGTGTGTCCAAACTTTTGGTCTGTACTGTATATATAGACAGATTCAATCAAATATCACAGTCAATCTAAAACGTGTGTGGCCAGGCTCTCTCTGGAAGTGCACTGCACTTGCAACAAAATGGACAAGTTTATGATCTAATTCATGTATAATAAACCTTTTAAACAATGAAATGTACATACTGAGTGACTGATACCATCTTTGTTAAGGAATACACTTGTTGGTTCACATTGAGTTCACAGTTTTAACATATATCTTTAAATTATTTTCAAGATCTCAGGTAAACAATCTATTGCTGCTTTCAGTATGGCTATAAGGTCACACAAAATGATATTCCAACTCACATTAGACTGACTCACATTTAACTTTGATTAAAGCATATGATCACCTGAGATTATCTATTGTCATATAGTTTGTATATTATTCCAGCCGTTTAGGACACAGTGTTACAGGAATAAACTTCAAAATAATGATTAAAAACAAAAGAAAAGGTTGTGCAGTGATTAACTGTATATCAGCTAATATTGAATACTCACCGGGAAGAGCTTTGGCCCACTTGACGGCAGAAACGACCTGGCGGCCTCCCAGACGGTTAAGAGTCGTCATGAGGCGGGTGGAGGTGTCTGGGATGGTGCTGTCATAGCCCGCGTAAATGATCTCAGGCTCAATGGCTTTGAGCAGGGACAGCATGGTGGGTACCAGCTGGGGCATGGCTTTGGGCACTAGTGAAGACATGCGCTCATCAGGCAGAGCCGGAGCCTGCTCACTGGAGGACGAATGACCCTGTAATCGCATCAGTTTCTTCTTTTTCCGAGCTAAGATGAAGGGGAGAAATTTGATTATTTATAATTCAAATGAATAGTAATTTCATCTAAATGTTGAAAACAAGGCATTTCGGTGAATAGGTACTTAATTCTTGAATGACTAAATTGGTTACTAAATACACTTTTATATTTTGAATCTTGATACAATATTTGGAAAATTAATCCGCATAGCTTCTCATTGTTTCAAATATGCTTTAACACAGCAGTTTAATAGAAGGGCAATATGACACATTTGATGATACAAATGATCTACTGATTTATTTAGCTATTTTTTATTTATTTATTATGTAGCATACACATCAGTGCCACGTTTAGTGACTAGGACTGCATAAAACTGCTGACAATTACAAAGAGGAGCAGAGAGAAGGTTTGAAAGTAAAGCAATAACATATTGAGAGTTATCAAAAAAAATATTTATTTATAAAAAACTCATTACAAATTAAGTAATTTATGAGACAATCCTGAGGTATTTAAAATATATTGTTTATTTCTTCACATTGTACACATCTTTTTATAAAAAAAGTTGCAGTACAGATGATTCATCAGTTAAAAAACTGTTGTTTTGCCTTATGATCTATAATTTGAGCTATTAATAATTTGAGTTATTATGGTTGACAGCTAGTAGCCAAAATTAATGAGCTAAATCAATAATTATTATTAAAAATTGCAACCTTTTGAGCTGAGTTGCTAAAAGAAATAAAAAGAGAAGAGTTTACTTTTTTTGGAATGTTTTTCAGCAGCTCAGACAATTCAAAGGATTTAAACATGGCCCAGAGATAATCTTTTTGCTAAACAAATTAAATATCTGCAAAACATTGTCAAATGTCATCAGTTCCTAACAAGTAAGTTCCTCTGCAAGTAACCAGCATTTATACGCCTCGCCTGCTAAATGGTCAACTATTCTGTACGGCACCTTTTTTCAAGGTTTTTAAACATCATTTCCATGGTAAATGTTTATAATTTTATAGTAAGACCATATTGTTATGGTTATGTTCTGTTTCTTGAACTTTTATTTTGTACCATATTGTTCCTGTTTTATTGTTCCTTGTTTCCACTTCTTTTTGGTTACCATGTTTACTCACTAGTTTATTTATTTAGCCACACCTGTGCCTTGTTTTACTGGAACGGTGCTTCACATTTCCGGTCTCTGGTATTCCTGGTCAATTCTAACATATTTTCAGAGCCGTTAAACATATGAAAATAGTTTTACAAAGCACATGATGCCATAATTTCATAATTATGTCACCTGTCATAGTTTAATGAGTGCATAGATGACATGAAGTGACATGCTAGCTGCATTGAAAGCAGATGAGGGCTTATATCCTAAATAAGTTTGCAGGATTTTGTCCAAGCAATGATACAAGCACACTTTATATTATTAATTATTATATTACAATGCATACAGTGCGGGACATGGACAGATTTGCTGGTAAGTTACGTAATACTTTACTCTGGCAGCCAACAACAGCACCGCTTAAAAGTGAAAATTTTATTTAATAGAGTACCAAGTAAATTACACTGTCAAGGTGCAGAAAAGTATCAAAAGCATTGTCAGAATAGTCCATCTGCCATCAGTGGTTCAACCTTGACATTACGAAGCGAAGAGAATACTTTTTGTATGTGAAGAAAACAAAAAGCATACGCAGCCTGTGTCAGCTCATTTTGGCGTTAGGGTGATGTGGAGAGACGCAGAGGAGACGAATTGTTGAATAAAGTTGTTATTTTTGTTTTATTTACAATACAAAAAGTATTCGTCACTTCATAACATTAAGGTTGAGCCACTGATGGGATATTCCGACTATGCTTTTTATACTTTTCTGCACCTAGACAGTGTAATTTACTTGGCACTCTATGGGACAGTCCTGGACAAGCCTCCTGGTTTTCATCCAGAATATCTTAAATTGTGTTCTGAAGACGAATAATGCTTCTACATGTTTGAAACAACAAGGGGGTAAGTGATTAATGTCACAATTTTCATTTTGGGGAGGAGTATCCCTTTAACATGACATGTATTTTTATATTTAGTCAAATTGGAAAAGTGTCAATTCAGTCTATATTTTTTACCCTGTTTTAACATGGATTTCTATGGAGATTGTAACATGAGAGCAACCAAACGGAAGTTAATCCAGCACCTCTCTTTGGTTACTCAAGAAACAGGTGGATTTTAAAGGCAATGATCTCACCTGAAGTAAAGTCCATAGGATTAGAACTCCTGTCTAGTCATTTACAATGAATTCAAGTACTAAGTAGGGCTATTACGTCCTCAATATGATTATGATTGTCAAATTATCTTGAGGCAGAAATTTCAGCATGCTGTGTAGAAGGTATATTCCTGCTCAAAAATAAAGGAATATTCCAGTGTCCTTTCTTGTATGAATCTTTTGAATTTCAGCACAGATACCGTACAAATGGAGCTTACAGAGACATGTACGTCATGAGTTCTGATGTGTGAATGTCTCTTGAAGGTTTTCTCTCGTAAAATCACTCAGCTGTTCTGCTGATTGAGAGCTTACCATCAAACCCAATGTCATTCTGTCCCACTATTAACATTTTCTGCCATAAATGTTTCTATGGCAACTAAAAGCCTCTCTGTTAGATCTGTTAGATAAATATTCATACAGCACAAAGAAAAAGCAAAGTGATTTGAAGGACCAATAATCCACATTCATAAAAAAATACTGGAACCTGGTTGTTTGATCAATTACAAAACTATAAATTATTTAATGACATTTGGTTTGGTTTGTGTGAATGGTTCTTTCCTTCAAAGCTATTCAATTTGAATCTACTGGGAACAAAAAAAAGTGGAAGGAAATGATGGTAAGATATATTAATATTATTTTTGAAAAGGTCCAATTCCTCTCGATTGTCATTCTTAATTGCTCACTGGTTTGCGACCCTGTGCAGTGGTATATTAAGGTCACATAAAGCACTCAAGCAAACCGCTTATCAATCTATCAGAGCATCCTCACCTTCCAAGTTCATGCCGGCCTGAAGACACTTGCGAAAGCGGCATGCCGGGCAGTTTTTCCTTCTTATCTTGTCAATGATGCAATCGTTCCTTCCTGCGCAGAGATAGTTGTGCTGCCCTGGAAGAAATACAGGTATTACTTACAGCTTTGTGGTCAAACATTTTAAAGGATTCAAACTTACAATAAGCACGTCTGATGTCTTGGGGTACAGCATCACAGCCCCAAAAACCCAGAGATGCAATTACAGCGGTAAAGTGACGGCTGAATCAATATAATACTTTAATATTTAACTGTAGGGCTCCCCTCGATTAAAGATTTTTCTGGTCGACAAGTAGTCGTTCATTAGAAGCATTAGTCGACTAATTACAGGGTTATTAATAAATCATTTAAATCACAATAATGCACCTTTAATTGCCTACATTGCCTAATGAGTGCTTAAGCACACACATAAAGCTTGTCACGGCACACAGGCAGAAGTAATGATTATGAATGTGTCAGGGAAAAAGATTAAGGAGGCTGTATTAACATTTTAATAATTCACTGATAAACTAGTGATTTTTTGTTTTCAGTCTAAGAGATGAAGTAAGCGACACTGACTCATCATGTTTCATCATTGGTTTACTTGAAAGTAGAGGTTTTATAAAAAAAAATATATATATATATATATATATATATATATATATATATATATATATATATATATATATATATATATATATATATATATATATATATATATTTGTGTGTGTGTGTGTGTTTTATGTAATAATTGTATTTTTGGGTGAACCAAGTCAAGTCAAGAGAATCCAAAACTTCAAAGAGCTTTGAAGCCCTTCCAAGCCAGAAATGTTTGGAATTTGTACAGAATGATAAGCCAAAACCGATGAATAATCAAACGCCACCTCAACCAGTCAACTCCTGATCGCTCAGCTAAAGACCTTTGAGGATTTCTCCATTTGGTGTGGAGAACATGACATCCAACAGTCTGTAGAGACTCAACTTGCAGAATTGTTCATTTTGCTTCTGATAGCCAAATAAAAGCAGATTTTCTTTGTTCTGTTTTTCAGTAACCAAAAACACTGCCAGGAGGTTTTTGTTTGACATCTTATAAAAAAGCTATACAGAATTTTCTCTAATTGTTATTTTATATTTCATTAAATAATAATAATAATAATAATAATAATAATAATGACAATAATAATAATAATAATAATAATAATAATAATAATAATAAATGTACTCGGTTACTAACGCAACTAATATTCCCAGAAACAAAAACTGATAATGTGAAACTGCATTCAGCAAATGACAATTGCATTTACATCAAATGTACACAGAGAAGGTGAAGAAAATTTCAGATGGTTAAATTAATCTTTTGCTCTGGCTATCACCACCTTGCAATATCAGAAAAATGACTTGCAGTGAGAACAGCGTGATCTTATACTTTATATGAGAATACTGTCAATCGGACTTCCTGTCTGATGCTGCTTTGACAGTGTACTGTAATTGGTTTATACATCAACTAACCTGACTTTATTTTACTTTATATTCAATCGCTAAAATAGCGGGATCCCTTAAAAACAGAGCTTTGAAATCCATTTCTGTCTGCCAATTTGCCTAAATTGATCTTTCTGTGGTGAAGCAAAGTGGAGGAGAAGTTCAAAAGACTATTTATCCTTAGCTTCATCCTGCAGACCAGCATTCTAAGTCATTTCTTTACATTAGAGCTTTTAACAATATAATAATGTCATGCTCAAACATGTTAAGCTGCCTTGACACACGGTGACTCATGTGTCTTCCCATTAGTCATGGTAAAGACGCATCATCAAAAGCCATCAATGCCAATGCATTCATACAGCAACTCAGAGGAACTAACTGTGGCACAAGCAAAATCAAGCAAAGTGCAACTATGATGATTATCAGAATGCAAACTAGTAGTGACTAATAATTAATGCAGTTAACATGCTTGTGGAGAGGGTCAGAAATCAACTTTGAGTGAAAAATGACTCCATGAGTGACAAAATATCCTACATATACACTCACCTAAAGGATTATTGGGAACACCATATTAAAACTGTGTTTGACCCCCTTTTGCCTTCAGAACTGCCTTAATTCTACGTGGCATTGATTGAACAAGGTGCTGAAAGCATTCTTTAGAAATGTTGGCCCATATTGATAGGATACCATCTTGCAGTTGATGGAGATTTGTGGGATGCACATCCAGGGCACGAAGCTCCCGTTCCACCACATCCCAAAGATGCTCTATTTGTTTGAGATCTGGTGACTGTGGGGGCCATTTTAGTAAAGTGAACTCATTGTCATGTTCAAGAAACCAGTTTGAAATGATTCAAGCTTTGTGACATGGTGCATTATCCTGCTGGAAGTAACCAGCAGAGGATGGGTACATGGTGGTCATAAAGGGATGGACATGGTCAGAAACAATGCTCAGGTAGGCCATGGCATTTAAACAATGCCCAATTGTCACTAAGGGGCCTAAAGTGTACCAAGAAAACATCCCCCACACCATTACACCACCACCAGCCAGCACAGTGGTAACACGGCATGATGGATCCATGTTCTCATTCTGTTTACACCAAATTCTGACTCTAACATCTGAATGTCTTTTTTCCAGTCTTCATCTGTCCAATTTTGGTGAGCTAGTGCAAATTGTAGCCTCTTTTTCCTATTTGTAGTGGAGATGAGTGGTACCCGGTGGGGTCTGCTGCTGTTGTAGCCCATCCACCTCAAGGTTGTGTGTGTTGTGGCTTCACAAATGCTTTGCTGCATACATTGGTTGTAACAAGTGGTTATTTCAGTCAAATCTGCTCTTCTATCAGCTTGAATCAGTCTGCACCATTCTCCTCTGACCTCTAGCATCAACAAGGCATTTTTTGCTCACAGGACTGACACATACTGGAGGTTTTTCCCTTTTCACATCATTCTTTGTTAACCCTAGAAATGGTTGTGCATGAAAATTCCAGTAACTGAGCAGAATGTGAAGTACTCAGACCGGCCCAGGCACCCACAACCATGCCACGCTCAAAATAGCTTGAATCACCTTTCTTTCCCATTCTGACATTCAGTTTGGAGTTCAGGAGATTGTCTTGACCAGGACCACACCCCTATATGCATTGAAGCAACTGCCATGTGATTGGTTGATTAGATAATTACATTAATGAGAAATTGAACAGGAATTCCTAATAATCATTTAGGTGAGTGTATAGAAATGATTGGAAGCACTTTAGCTTAGGGACCAGTTCTAGCTATTAGCTAGTTGTTTTTAGTATGCATATTACTAGCATATTGGCTGTTTAATAGTACTTATAAAGTCACCTTTATTTATATAGTGCTTCTAACAATACAGATTGTGTCAATGTACTTTACAGTATTAAATAGGAAAATAATGTGTCAATAATGCAAAATGACAATAGTAAACTAATTTTTCAGTTAAAGGCAGTTTATGATCGAATTCAGTGATGTCATCATCCAGCTCAGTTCAGTTTAAATAATTTCTGTGTAATCAAGTCGACAATATCACTGTATATTAAATTATTCTGCATGACCATATTTAAGATCTCTTAATCCACCCCATACCTAAACTTAACAACTACCTTACTATTATTAATAAGCAGCAAATTAGAAGTTTATTGAGGCAAAAGTCATAGTGATTAGTTAGTTAGAGAATTGGTCCCCAAACTAAAGTGACTATTTACTAGTTCAGAGGAAAGAAGAAGTGCTGTTGCAATTGGGTTTATATGGTAATAAATAAATACATAAATAAACAAACCGCTCTGAAAAAGACATAGGGTTAGTTATAGGCTATTGTTATAATGTAATACATCGACCTGTCAATTATTTCACATTTTAGCAGAAATTATTGTGGTTATGATAAGTTGATAATTTATGATTCCTGCTTTTATAATTGAACTTTATGGAATCTGTGTTACTGCTGTGAATTATTTCTAAAGAGAAAAGCATTTTAACACAAGTGCATTGTGGGGCGAATAAAACTGGAAGCAAAAGCATTATTGAAGGTGAATTTATTTACCATCTGTGTTTTGTCGTGCTCTCCATCCTTCGCCATTGCCAGAGCAACCGAAGAAATCAGGGAAGAAAAACAAAAATAACAGATATAAATGTTTCAAGTGCTAAAACACAGCTCTGTTAATGCTGACACAAAATGTGAAGCTGGTTGGCAGAAGCTATTCATTTCATCCATTTGGTTGCAACTTTGAATTTTAAGATATAAAAAGTCCTTGATAACACTTTAATTTAGGGGCAAACTCTCAACTATTAACAAGTTGTCTATTATCATGCATATCACTAACATATTGGCTGTTTATTATTACTTACAAAGAATACATTAATGCCTTAGTTTGCATAACCATATTATAGATTCCATAATTCAACCGCACACCTGAATTAACAACTACCATACTAACTATTAATGAACAGCAAATTAGGAATTGACTGAGGCAAATTCGTAGTTGATAGTTAATCATAAGAACTGGTCCCCAAACTAAAGTGTGACCAAATCCTCTATTACAAGACACATTCATATCTGTTATTTTTGCATAAAGGAGACATTTTCCCCTGAAATTCAAAGCTTCTTTACCACAAAAACAGCCGTTTTAAAAGTCCTCGCTCTGAGCTTTAAACAGTGCCCTAACCAGGCTCTAACCAGGCTAACAAGTCTCTCCAAATTAAACGCTAAAATAATGTGCCATGCAACAAATCATATCAGATGTTTAACATCAGAAATATAACACAAATGATTTTTCAATTTTAGCCAATATTTACCAAATTCTTGTTGGTTAAAAAGATTTACAAAGACAAGACAACTTTTGATTAGGTGTCACTTTATTGAGTCACTTTTAACACTGTACTACTGTACCTTTTTATTTAACTTTTTATAAAACCGATCTTAAATAAAGATAATGCAAATCATTATGCAAATTACTTATTGATCATGAGCATATAACTAATGTAACTTAAATTCTGACATAGACAGACATTTTAACTATTACAAATCTATACCAACATAAAGCTACATTTTTATTAAATCAGGATTGTTATTTAACACATTTTATTGGCACCCTAAAGTGCAGCAGTCCACTTTTAGCAGCCTTGCTTCTGAAGTATTCAACTTCATTTAAAAGACTGATCTGAAGTTAAAAGACTTGAATGACTGAATCAATCAATCAGCTCCAAAATGAATCACATCACCATAAAGTTTGATTTGAAGAAAAAAAGACAAGACTTTACTTCTTTTATGAAGCAATTAACTATGCATCCCATAAAGCACTGCTTTGATTAAAACAATCAAATGAGAGTATAATATGAAACCTCTAGGTTACGTATGTAACCCTCGTTCCCTGAAGGAGGGAACGGAGACGTTACGTCAGAAAGAGACTGACGAATGGGGTCTCGCCTGAGAGGCCAATCCCCTTTGAGTGGTAACAAAACGAGCCAATGGTACACAATGTACCTTGGTCTGCGGGATTTGCATCACAAGCTCCACCCGCTGTGAGGGTATATAAGGAGCACCGCAAGCAACTCGCATTCAAGTCTTTGCTGAGGAGCCAAGCCCAGTGACCTGACCGTTCTGTGGAACAGCGATGAGGCAAAGAGACATAACGTCTCCATTCCCTCCTTCAGGGAACGAGGGTTACATATGTAGCCTAGACGTTTCCTTTCAGTCGGTCACATTCTACATTACATCAGAAAGAGACTGACAAATGGGTCCCTTACAAAATGCCACATGGCTGTCTTCCAGTGACCTGTATGAGTGATAGCACCTTGTCGTAAGGCCAGCACGAGTGAGGGCCTATATTTGACACAGAATGCACTGGGTAGCATATTCCAGCTGGACGTATGCTAGCAGGCTGCCTGCTCATAGGAGGACTTACAAAGGCACGTATCAACCGAGAGGTGGTATTCCAGCCCAAATTCCAGGCACGCTAAAATACCCTCTTAACCAGAGCCAAAGCCATCAGGAGCACAATCTTCAATGATAAAAACTTTAGCTCTATTGAGAGCAAGCGTTCAAAATAGGGTTGCATGATGTGTTGTTTAAGCATCAATATCGCGATGTATAAATCTACAATAGTCACATCGCAGGATGTGCGATGTAGGTTGTCGTAGTTGATCCATTATTCATTAACTGTAGGGGCCAGCTGCTCCCCGGCCCTTGACGAATGTGATTCGCGGATTAATTGCACAGCTTAACCATCATAGAATGAAAGTTTTGACAGGGCAGAGAGAGAGAGAGCGCATATTAATCAATTGACACAATGGTTTCGATGTTTAAATCATTTAAAATGAGAATGTAAGTGTGCTCATCCCATTTTTGTTTGTAAGAAAATTTTTTATTAGATTTTATATCGCAATATATATCGCAGAAAAATAAAATATCACAATGTCATTTTTTCCCAATATCGTGCAGCCCTAGTTCGAAGGGAGCCCTCTGCAGTGCTGATAGAACCATTGCGAGGTCGCAAGAGAGAACTTGATGAGGGCGAGGCAGATTGAGCCTCCTGGCCCCTCTCAGGAACCTGATGACCAGATCATACTTCCCAAGACACTTACCATCAACAGGGTCATGGTGAGCCGAAATGGCCGCCACATAGACCTTCAGTGTGGAAGGAGACAGTCTTCATTCCAACCCTTCCTGAAGAAAGGAAATCACTAAGCCAATCTGGCATCTCCAGGGCTCTTCACGATGTGAAGAACACCAAGTGACACAGAGGTTCCACTTCAAAGCATAGGCATGTCTGGTAGACAAGGCTCTAGCTGAAGTGATGGTAGCTACCACCTGATGTGGCAAGGTACCTAAACCTTCCGTGACCCATCCAGAACCCACACATGTAGGTTCCAAATACCGGGGCGTGGGTGCCAGAGGGTGCCCCGTCTCTGAGAAAGAAGGTTTTTTTTCAGAGGAATTGGCCAAGGAGGGGCTGTCATGAGGAGTACAAGTTCGGGGAACCAAGTCCGGCCGGGCCAAAGAGGCGCAACCATGAGGACCCGCTCCTTGTCCTCCCTGATATTGCACAATGACTGTGCAAGATGGCTCACTGGGGGAAACGCATACTTGAGCAGGCCCATCGGCCAGCTGTGCGTCAGAGCATCAAGTGCCCTCTGTAAAATAACTAGCAGTGGTAATTTTCAGTTGCAGTGGCAAAGAGGTCTACCTGAGCATCTCTGAAGCATTGCCAAATCAGCTGAACGACTGAGGGTGGAGATTGTCAGCTGCATGACTGAACCTGCCCGGGATGCGAATGGTATGAAGCGACCTCAGATGCTTCTGACTCCACAAGAGGAGATGGCGAGCGAGTTGCGACATGTGGCGGGAGCGTAGACCACCCTGACGGTTGATGTACACTACGGTCGCAGTGTTGTCCATACGGACCAGAACGTGCTTGTCCTTCAGCAGGACCCTGAAGCGGTGCAGAGAAAGCTGTACTGCTAGCAACTCGAGGCAAATGACATGCTACTGAAGTCGGGGTCCTGCCCAGGTTCTAGGGGAGCGGCAGGTAGAAACGAGAGGTCCAACCACGGGGTGAAAGTTCAGAGGCAGACCAGAGTGACGGTCACTGCCCTGTTGCCATGCCCGTCTCAGGACTCGGTCGTGAAGCCAGTGCTGAAACGGTCTCGAGAACAAAGGATTCCCCCCCGGCCCTGCTCCTTCATCTCTGCCAGGTTTAGCCGTATGTCACCTGACCCAAGGAGCGTGCAGTAACCTTCGTCGCCTCGAGAGCGAGGTCAGTAGCAGTGTGCGCCTCCTGCAAAAAACCCCTGAGTCGGCACTGCCCCCATGCAGTTCTTTGAGCATCTTGGCCTGGTAGACCTGAAGGGTGGCCATGGTGTGCAGAGTAGAAGTGGCCTTGACCTACAGCTCTGTGGATGAGAACCTACAGGCCTTGGAGGGAAGCTTGGGACCACCACGCCATGCGGAGTTGCTCTGAGGACACAGTTGCATCGCAACAGAATGCTCCACTGGGGGAATCCCAGCATACCCCTTGGACGCTCTGCCATCGAGGGCAGTGAAGGTGGAGGAAGCACCAGAACGGTTTTGGGCAGTTAAAGGTGCCTTCCATGAACTGGTTACTTTCTGGTGCACCTCCAGAAAGAAAGGTACGAGCAGGGGGTGTTGGCGGTCCGCACGAGCAGCCCCCAAGAACCAATCTTCCAGCCTCGAGCACTCGGGACAGGGTGGAGGATTCCATTCAAGCCCGATGCT
Organism: Carassius auratus; assembly: GCF_003368295.1. NCBI lineage: Eukaryota > Metazoa > Chordata > Actinopteri > Cypriniformes > Cyprinidae > Carassius > Carassius auratus. Next base: position 5,488,016 of record NC_039263.1, read on the forward strand.
CTTAGCTGCCTGGGAAAGCATGGCTTTCAGCTTGGGATCAGATTTGGGCAACCCTGGCACTCCCGAGGGAGGCAACCTGGCACTCCCGAGGGAGCCAAATCCTCATCTCCCGAGGACTCAAGCCTGCCTTGTGATGCCCACACAGCAGGGCGGAGCTCGTGATGCAAATCCCACAGACCAAGGTTAACTGTGTATGATTGGCTCGTTTTGTTACCACTCGAAGGTTACCACTCACGCGAGACCCCATTCGTGAGTCTCTTTCTGACGCAACGTAGAGCTTGACCGACTGAAAGGGAACTACTGACTTAGAATCACAGTTATTCTAATTTGTTATGAATCAGTATTTCTTCATCAGGACTTTTGTAATAGTCCATGGCTTCCTATTAATGCAATTGCTCTGACTCTGAATTGTGTACGTGGCTTCTACAGAAACAGCATCTCTTTAACCTCTGAGCACATATAGTATGTTCTGAAAGATTTATATATAATCTTACTACTGTGGCGAAAATGAATTAGATTTTTACTTTTTGAATGCCAATGTTTTGCTCAACAGAGAACGAATGCCAAAGGAGTGGATAATGTAGCAATATTATGCAGGTGGACTTGATTTCAGTATTCAGATGGAGCATGTGTTAAAACAGGAGGGCATTCTGTCGAGAAGCCAAGCACATGAGCTGTACTGCTGCGTGCTCTTTTTCTAAACATATTCTGTGCTCCAAACATTATGAAATTTCTAATCTCAAAGTCACACCTCTGCAGGAAACCACACTCTGACAATGTATTTTTCTCTGTGATTAATTAAGGCAAAACTAATCATCTGTCTGCTAAGGTTTCAAAAAACTGTGATTGATCGAGTAGATCACAAAAAATATATTTGATATAAAAAATATATAATGATAGTTATTCAAAAATCATATTCAAAATATCATTTAAACAAAGCTGTTCTTCTTGGAAAAAAACGTATCAAAAATATTTCAGATTCTGCTCTATTTTCTGGGTCAGTGATTTGTGACTAAAGCCCTATATAGCCAATCACAGACATGTTTGTTGACTTCTTAAATGCAAAGGCCAATGGTGTTTAGGTTGGAATCCACAAAATCCAGTCACCGTTTTTTGTCCAGTGCTGGGTTCTATCATGCTCGTAACTTTTTTCTAACAAAGACATTTAAAAGTTTCATTGTGTAGTCACATTCATTGCAGGGATTGAAATTTGCATTTTATTTCCAGTCTTCAAGTATTTTCTCAGAAGTTAGCTCTGTGGCTAGAAAGTCAACCCTCTACATTACGAGTAAATCACTTTCATATGTGACTAAATCTTCCTTCTGGCTGCTAAATGATGGCTAATATTAGCCAATGGCTAATAAATGATCTGATTTTACTCGCCAGTGTGTTAGCTGGAGGCTAACTTTAGCACAGATATTTTCACTCACGAACACTCATCAGACAATTTGTGTTTTTTTTTCCCTCAGTGGATCCACAACGCATCTGTATAATGTACCGTAAGCTCTAGTGTTAAGGCACACAAATCGCCGTCGCTTTCTCTCACACTCAGGGGGACTGACGTGCTACATTTAAAGTTTTTAAACAATGTTATTTGTTGAATTTTCCTTTAAAAATAACGGCGTTCCTATGGAAGACTTCAGCTTTTAAGAACAGCTGGGTTTTCCAGTAGTGGGTGGGGTTAATGCGCGAACGGCAATCTCATTGGCTGGCGCTCACCTATTATCGTCCATGTTTTGATTTCAGCAAATCAGTTCGATCGAACACACAAAACCTGATTAATATTCATGAATCCAGCAGCTCATTAATCCTGAGTAATCCTTAGTGAGTTTTATAGTTTGCATTATTAGGAATCGTATTATTATTATCTTATCAGTATTTTTGTACGTTTTTTTTTTTCTATTTTTTGAAACAGATCCCGAGGCTGAAACTGAACGAGAGCAACAGCAGCAACGACTCGCTCCGAGCGGGGCTCGAACCCGGATCTCCGGCATGGGAGGGGACGCACTAACAAGGAGGCAGAGAAATTTTAAGCAGTTTTACTCACCGCCTGCGGTTCCAACACACGATCGTGACCTTTTTTCGTTGGGATTGCATCATCCTTAAGAAATAAACGATACGCAAATCCGTCATCAAACTGGGCCTTGTTTGTGAAACAAGCATCTTCGAAATGCAGGGAACAAACACAAACACTTGCACAACTCCGTTGATGCTCTGTAAAAATAAACTCCATCCACTGGTCCCTTAATGCTGTTTTTTTTTTTGGTAATCTGTGCAGTGTTGTCTTGCCCTGGCAACCAAAAATACACTTCTTTTGTGACTTTTCACAACGCTCTCGCTCTGATCAGTGAAATGTCTGTGCTCAGCCTCGCTATACGGGAGCGCGCGCTCTTCCGGCAGAAGTGTCCTTAGGACCCATATAAGGAAATTCCGCTCCATCTAACGTCACACAGAGCCATACTCGAAAAAAACTTTCCGAAACTTGTGACAAACCGGAAGGAGTATTTTGGGAACAAAAATACTCCTTCAAACGTACAACTTAATTTTTGAAACTTTGTCCATGTTTAGCATGGGAATCAAACTCTTTTACAGTGTAAAAAACTCAGTATGCATGAAATAACATTTCACCCCCCCTTTAATAGTTTTCCTGCCTCTTTGATATATTTCCTGTTGAAATGGGAGGTTGAGGCATACATAGTATATAAAATTTATAGAACATAGTAAGCGCTCATCTGTAAATTTAAAGAGATGTTGCAAAAATAGATCACACTTTTAATGTGACCTAACAGACATGAACTAAAGTAAAGCTAGGTAGCTACATCCCACATTTTATCTGCCATCAAAGACAACCTTGACAGTAAATGTGATTCCTTTGTTGTTCACTGCTTAATAAAATGAGATTCAAAGCATTTATCAGCCGAGTGCTTTCCACTGAGTCAGCCCTACTGTCAAAACAGGAGCATGAAGGAGTATGTGTGTGTCCTGCAGGCTCACCCTCCACGGCTCTTTTGAAGAAAACCTTGCAGCTGCCACAGGTGAGCACCCCATAATGACATCCAGAGGCCTCATCAGAGCACACCAGGCATATCTTATGGGTGTTTCCACCGGGCTTGACTGATCCTGATGGACTGGAGCTGCTCCCTTCAGGCCTGGCCAAAGAGCTAGAACACAAAAACAAAAAGAGGTTTTAGACATTTCAAATGAAAACAGTATAGATAACTTCTATATATAGGCTACTTATAAAATTCTGGAGTTTAGATAGAAACACCAGGGACCATCGAGGGAACATCGAACTGTGTCCTCTAGCGGTCGCTATTGGGAAAGCCTTCAGCATGACCAGTGTTCGAAGCATACATCTAAACATGACAATAACATTGGCCGACTACATACGTCATCATTACAGACCACGCCATCCTCTTTTTATCTTTAGGACTGTTTTTGACGCGCGCATTATAGTAAGAATGATTTTTCTTCTTTACTATAGTGAGCACCAGTAAGGTGTTTAAGAAGTGTGTGGATCTGTGTTCTCGTTATTTGACACCTGAGGACACACTTGGTCTTTGCATCTTTCGTTTTGGCGAAGAGCATGTGTGCAATGTCCTCGAGGGGGAAATCTGTGTGCATTGTGAGCGTTTTCCGATGAAGAAGCTCTGCTCTCCATTGTCTCTCTTCTCGAGGAAAAAGGGACAACCATCAGCTCACCGCGATTAGGACCCACCACTGCGACACAGTAAAATAAACTCATGGGGATGAGTTAAAAAAGGGTCTTTCCCTGCTGGATGAGCAGCAGATGTCAGATGAGGACGAAGAAGCTGAAAGTGAGTCCTCTCTTTCCTCCTGCCCTGCATACGTTGAGCTGCTTGAGGTTATGAAACGTCCCACAGCAAGACTTGACTTGCCTTGGAAGCGGGCCAAGAAAGTGTCACCTCGATGAGCGTTATCTTTCTCACCATAACCCTCCAGATGTATGAGAACGGTTATGAGAAAATGTCCCTTATTGTAGAGACGCTGGCTTGACTCCTCTTAAGGCTCCCTCTTTTCCATCCAAACCCCTTCAAGACATATATCGTTTGAGTGACAGGGCATTTAAGTGCCTTTAAATCTTTCTGTTAGTTCTATAATAGCTCTGAATAGTTGTGAAAAAAAAGAACCAAGAAATACAAATACTTTCCATTTTTAATACATTTTTGTTGCGTAAAGTTTCTCTTTCAGATGCATTTCAGACGTATTTAAATCAATCATGAAAGGTGACTCTCCAACTACTGACTTGGCATGAATAATACAGTGTATTTTTGTTGTTTTTGTGGATCAGTGTGAAAGGGGGTCATTTTGACAATCAAAAAAATAATATAAAATAAAAACCCATCAAAAAAATCAATCATGCAAAGTGATTCACCAAGGTTTGTGGTAGTCAATTTACTAGTAAATGCAACATTATATAACACCCTGCTGCTGCCCTACTGTCCTGCCAAATTTAGCTACAACCCTTATCAAAGGATTCAGGATCCCTTGAAAAAACACAGGCCATGTGTACTGAAACAAGTTGGCAACATAATTTGCAGGACCGTGGGTCCACAGGAGCACGGTTCAAGTCCTAAATCTAGATCTGAGTTGTTGGAGATCGCATGCACTTGATTATCATGGTTGTTTGCATCCCTGTGCTACTTTCTGCTGCTCTTGGTAGATTGTATTGGTCATTATGGACATACACTAGATGTGTATGTGTTCTTTATTGTTTGTCAGTAGATCACATGCAGAACTTTTCACTTAGATGTTTAGCAAATCTGGCCCTTAGTGTTTTGATGGAAAAGAAAAGTAGGTATGTCTGACTGATTTTGTTTAGCTGACACTGATTTCCATGTTATATGAATTATATACTTCATAATATCAAATACATTTACAATAAAATAACCAAAATCAAAACAATTTAGGCATCAGCTTTATAATACACAGAATAAAAATGAATATTAATTTTGCCACAGATCACATTTAACAATGTTATTAAATTATTTGAATTAATGAAATTGATGAATTAATCATATTCCAAATGCATAATAGGCTAGAAAGCAGGTAAATAGCTCTCCCTATTTAAAAGGGTCATATGATGCGATTTAAGTTTTTCATTTCTCTGCAAACTCTTGGTACATAATGAAGATCTGTAAAGTTGCAAAGAATTAAGTCACAAATCCAAAGAGATATTCTTTATCTTTATTAAGAATATATTCTTTGTGTATATTCTAGGGGTGTAACGGTTCACAAAATTCACGGTTCGGTTCGATACGATACACTGATGTCACGGTTCGGTTCGGTTCGGTTCGATACGTTTTAGATACAGCAAAATGTAAAAACATCTCAACTTTTCAGAATGCCGCAAGCGCACCGCGGGTCATGTGACAAGAACCAACCAATCAGCTTCATCCTTTCCCGTAACAACGTTGAGAGCTCAGCCAAGATGAAGGAACAGCTGATCATAGTTGTATATGGATTGCAATTTTGAAATAAATTCAGTAGCAGAGCTACTGCAAGCAATTTTAAGAGCTGCAAATCCATTTATCCTTCGCTGAAATTTCCGCGTCTCATGGAGAGAGCACGTCATTGTTGCTTAGCAAAGACAGACGCCTCAGGAGAAAGACGCGCTTAGCGTTTTCCATGCGTTTTTAGGCGCGATATGTGAACGGCCCCTAAGGCGCTCGCTCACTCAGCACGCGCTGAAGGCTCGTTGCAAAATGTCTAATGCATTTAACAGACCAGAAATATAAGATCCTAAAATAACCAACAGGTCTGGTGTTTGGGTTGGATTCCCTGTAAGCTATAGTGTCTAAATGCTGCAGGGATAGTTTGCTGCGTGCATGTTTCTCCTTTTTTTCGTCTTTTCCCAGATAGTACTGACGCATATATCCCAGATATTCCCGCTGTTTTTTTTTTTTTTTTTTTTGTAATCCCGCTGGTGTACCCTGTCATGTTGCAGATGCGACATACCGTTGTTTTTTTATCCACCACTCTCTTGCCATCACCATTATAGCTTAAAGGGAATCCAAAGTGCACCCAAACACCAGACCTGTTGGTTATTGGAGGATCTTCTCATTTCTAGTCTGTTAAACGCATTGGCTATTTTGCAACGAGCCTTCAGCGTGTACTGAGTGAGCGAGCGCCTGCTGAGTAGCCTAACATAAACATATAAGATGGTGTTTTTTTCTTCTTCGGGAGTGTCAGGGGCGTTGCCTGTTACGTTGTTTGGGTTATTGGGCTACCTTGTTGAACGCATATCATTATATTTCTTTCTCTCTCTTTTTTTTTTTTTTTCAAATATAATTAATTACTCCAACGAACCGTTCGGTATACATAATGCGTACCGCGTACCGAACCGAAAGCGTCGTACCGAACGGTTCAATACGAATACGCGTATCGTTACACCCCTAGTATATTCTTAACTTTAAAGTTAAGACTCTGTAACTACAGTTAGTGCTGAAGCAGTCATGTCAGGGAGATGCTGTGTGTATCTAGGTGAAAGCAAAAGCTAATTTTTTGTCCAAAAGTAGATGCATTAAGGAATCTTTAAGATTACTTACAACAGAACAGCAACACATTTTAAGGACGACCGTTTCGTGGCCCTAGGAGAGGAGGTAATTCTGACTTTGCTATGATAATCTGGCACTTCTAAATCAGCTACTGTATGTTTTGTTATTAGTTTAAGCATTTGCTATTGACTGTTCAAATGTGGAGTTTTGTGCATTCTGTATATCTCCAACGAGTGCTTGTGGTGTTCGGCCAATCACAATGCAATGGGTCAGTTGGCCAATCAGAGCAGACTGCAATTGTCAGAAGGAAGGACTTTGTAAAAAAAAATAATAATAATAAAAATAAATAGGTTTGAAAGAGGCAGGGCATAGAGGACCTACAATAATAAATAGTTTTTTTTTTAATGTGTTTTTGAAAATTAAAGCATATCAACAATCTATTACACCAAATACTAGAGCCCGACCGATATATCGGCCGGCCGATATTATCGGCCGATATGAGCTTATTGCATTTAAATCGGCATCGGCGTTTATAACGGCCGATGAATGATGAGAAACAGTCTCATGCTTTACTCATGTTATGAGTGTTGCATAGTTTACCCACCAGAGGGAGCTCTGCAGCTCCAGAGTTGACAACAGCGCCAGAAATCCACTAGCGAAGAAAGCGATCAGCCAAGCCAGCCACGGAGATTTTTTTTTCTGTTTTGACGGTGAGTCTGTCGTTCTTCATGTGAAATGATTTAGTTCATACACTGTATATACAATGATGTGGTAGTTCTAGCTAACGGTCCTATCATTATCACTTATAAATATTCTGTAACATCACTTACAGCCGCTTAATGCATTGCTATATTAGATTAGCCACAGAGCTAATACCATGTTTATCAGTGGAAGAGTGCGAACGTTAATAAGAGGTCAAACTATAACGTTATCGTTTAACTTATTCTAAATATATCTGCAGTGTTTCCCACATAATGACCGGGTAACTGTGGCAGGGGGGCAATGACTAGAAGTTATGTTCAGCGTGCCTCGAAAAAACAACAGCTGTTATGTTATTGAATGAATTCATTAAAAATAGGTCATTGCACTTACATCAAATCACGATATGGACGAATATCTGTAAGTATTAAGCCGGAATAGTCTTTTTAAATATGAATCCTGCATGTTCTGCGTGTCTCTGTTAATGAATGGCGCAGAAGCGCCTCTTCATTCATTAAACACACGTAAGCGCATTAAGCTCGCGGTGAATTCAGCGTCTGCTGTCTCACTAAATAATCACGTGAACACATGAACAACATCTCCAGAACTGCTCTGACAGTCACTTCATGAGCATTTGACCGTTTGATTTAAGTAAAAGCAGCATCACATCACATACACAGAACTGTAAATGTATGCCAACCCGTCAAAATAAAAGTCCAGTTAAAGACTGTTGTTCAGCAGAAAGTACAAAAGCCTATCATAGACTCGATTACTAAAATATTCGATAGCTACAGCCTTATGTTATTCTAACGCTAATATAGCTTCCTTTTTAGCAGGCCCCTTAAATGCTTGCTATTAACTTGATTGAAGGTGGTTCTTCTCAAAATTGACAGCGGTGTGTTCATGACACTAACGTTAACCATTCAACTTCGACTAGATGCGTCAGAAATGATTAACCAGATAGGACATGTAAATAAATGTGAGCTGAACAAGCGCTTTTTTTATTTTATTTATTTTTATTTTTTACAGATTGTTTCAAAGCAGCTTTAAAGACATAACAGGAAAATGTTGTAATATTGTTAAATAGAAGTAGGTAATAGGTAATACCTATTGGTTGACAAATAAAATATATATATATTTCTCATTTTTGCCTATGTAGGAGATCCCTGTTTATTATAATTTTAATTCTAATGATGACACGAGTAATGATACATGGTGATATTATTAATACACATGCTTATTCTTTCTCTGTCTCTTTCTGCCCTACAGATGGCTGAAAAAGGGCATGCTGTAGCAGCAAAGTGTGGTACTACTTCTGCAAATACTTTAACTTTAGTATTATAATTTATTTACAGAACACACACAGACTGTTAAAACCAGCTTCAACTGGAAGAAAGTAAAAGTGTTAAATGTTTAAAATCAGGCTGTTTTTTGATCATTAAAAAATATATACTTTTGATGTGCAATTGTTTAGTCATTGAGACTATAATCTAAGGCTTTTTTTTTTTTTTTTTTTACATAATCTCTTCTGGAAAATGGTTTATACAGCCCACATACATAGAACAGGCAGATATTTTGCTATTGAATGTTGTGTAAGTGCAGTATATAGGAAATGGGTCTAATATCCAGTTTATTTTCAAAATCAAAATATCGGCTTATAAATCGGCTCTTTTCGAGTTAATATCGGCATCGGCCCCCAAAAAACCATATCGGTCGGGCTCTACCAAATACACAAAATAATGATCTTTAAAAAAGCAGTGGGTAAAGTGTCTCGTCCCACAGGTTGCCAGAAATTGTTGCATGTCTTTGACAAGCAGTTTGTTTCAAAACATATTTTTGAGGCTGTCTTTGGTACACCACAGTGTTAATGAGAAAATGCTCAACAGTGATGTTGACTGATGAATTAACACAGTCGTTTGTGGTAATGCATTTAAAAAACACCAGACAGACACGTAAACAAGGTTAAAAATGTACAATATTTCACCATAGGGGGACTTTAAACTCTCTTTAGGCTTAAAAATGCATGTAGATTCACCCAGCCTTTAGTGTTCAACATGATGCTATCTGAGGTTAACACTACCAATTAGCTGACAGGAGATGATCAGGACAGCTAATAATCATTGGTGGCATAGTGCCATGAAGCCAGTGGTCATCAACAACTGTTGCAGTGATTTCACTCTCCCGATCCAGCTTCATTTGTGCTGGTTAACCCCTTTGATGATCTGCTTTTGGTATTACAAATCCCTGACCCAACCAGAACTGTATTGCAGGTTAGCCAACATGCCACACACTGCTATATTTAGCTCCCATCTGCATGAACACATTAAGTCATTTGTCAGCTGATTGATAAGTTATTCAAAGCGAAGAAATACGCTGTTACAAATGAGTAATGCCTTCCCACCAATGTAAAGAACTACACAGATTGCAATAATGGGTTTCAGGTTTCCGAATACTCTGACACCAGGCCCCACATTTAGCTTTTAAGAATGCTTGTATTCTCAAGGCCAACAAGTCTGACCTAAAGTTAGGTCTGTGGTTCGACTAGAAGGGTCACTAGAAAGAGGACACCGGTTATAAACCAACAATGTTGTCAGCCGAAATCACTTACTCTGTGACTGCAATTCAGGTAAAACAAGCAGTAAGATGAGAAATTGTGTCATTTAAACATTTGTTTCTCCCTGTGACTTACAAATGCTTATCAATACAAAGACTGTGTTCAAGGTTTTTGGGAATATTGTGGAAGCATCCGTTTTCATAAACCAGCAGTATTCAATTAGTGTTCACAGAGTCGCTAGAATTCTTTCCTGGCAATGATCAGGACAATCCTGTGATGCAAATGGTTAGGTACTGATCTATACAAAGTGCATTTTTAGAAATACATATTGCACATTTCCAAGCTGGTGAAAACAAAAATATTAAATCCTAATAAGACTTAAATAGTCAAAAATAATAAAACTAACCAGAGGAAGAGCCATTTTCAAAAGATACAGCAGTATTATGAAAACAGCACTAGCATAGCTGCCACTTTATGTACAGAAATAATATTATTTGCTCATATTTTTAACAAAGTTATGCCAGCAGAAACTTAAAATAACAAACAAACAAACAATGTCTGCAATGCTTAATAAAACTGCACAAGACAAACAGCATAGTTTGCACTGATTCTAGACTTATTATTAGAAAATCATATCTTTTGGTTTGCATCCATCAAGTTTCAAATAAAAAGAGAAATTTTCAAATGAAAAGTGATACAATTCACTAGATTATTATTATTAGTATTATTATTAGTATTATAAACGCAGTGAGCATGATATAAAATGTTATTTTCTTACTTTCTTAACTGTACGCATGTACATTTTATTAATATTAATAATCTGAGTAAACTGTAAAGAATTAATTTAACAGCACATTATATTCCATTCAGTCTAAGAAACAAGCTGATTGAATGGTGTTGAGATACTTGAGCAGGTCTGTGATTAGACTATCGTGACAAGCCTTGTTAGTACATCATTTATAAGTGACATGTTTGCAACAGATCTGTCATAGTCTACATTGTGTAACATATTTTTTCCTGGTTCGTGCATGGTGATATTGCACTATGCCACAATCTAGAAATGACTCTAATACTGAGAATCATAATCAGACACTGCCAAACCGGGGACGTGTCTGCAGGGTTTGTTGATTTTTCCACACAGAATTTTTGGAATGTCAATTTGAGCTCCATCCAACAGGTGGTGTGTGTGGCTGTGTGTCTGTCCTCTTCTTGAAATATTTCCTTTTACTCTTGGCCTGAACAACAGTCCTTTGAGAATCTGAGATCTTCTCAGTGCAAGCACACACAGCTCCACATAATGAGAATGCAATTCAATGACCTCAGCAGGTTAAACGATCATAACCCAGGTCTGTGCTCACTGATTTGCATGTGCTTTTAAATGTTTCATTCGCGCGCTGGTCTGATGTGTGCTTTTTTTTTTCTTTGTGCTTTTTAAGTCTGTCCAAAAATCACAAGATATGGTCATATTAGGATCCATGTTGAATATATTTTATGAACGCTTACATGTACATTAACTTGATGCTTGTAGATTCGTCATCATGCACTAAAGAAACCACTTAAGTTTTCGGCCTTTAAAAGATACAACAAAAATGCTTACAGTTTTTGCGAATTTTTTCTGGTGGACATCATTCTCACTCCTTTGAATGCAATAGTATATGCATTTCAACAGTGTGTCATTTTGTCAAATGCATCAAAGTAAATTATGAAAGAAAAAGTTGGAGTCTAACCAATGTCACATACATATCACATGTGTTGGACTGATAAAGGGAAGGGCCTAACGTTTGACTTCCCCTGAGGAGAAGACTTAAGTTCTTTGGCCGTTTGAGAGAAAAGAGTTCTCACGGGTGTCACTGAAAGAGTGTATCGGAGGCGGTTTCCTTCAGCTGCAGAGCCCTGCCCTCTCTTCCTCCCTTCACTTTCACTCCAGCTCTGAGGTGCTTATATAACATCTAAACTGCCATTACAGCTGCACTTACAAAGCTTGAGCTCACCCAATCCCGCTAAACATGAAAAATTGAAAGGAGGTCGCACAAATCATGGGATTATCCGATTCATCAATCCCAGGAAAGTCAAATACACGCATCAGAAATAACACCCTTTGCACTCTTATGTACCCCCCTTTTTTCTTTTGGTAATGAGTGAAGTGACATTCAGCCAAGTATGGTGACCCATACTCAGAATTTGTGCTCTGCATTTAACCCATCCGAAATGCACACACAAAGAGCACTGAACACACACACTGTGAGCACACACCCGGAGCAGTGGGCAGCCATTTATGCTGAAAAAATTGTAATGTTTTGAAGGTGGAGAGAGCTGTAAATGCACTCCCCCCACCTACAATTCCGTCCGGCCCAGGACTAGAACTCACAACCCTTCGATTGGGAGTCCTACCCTCTAACCATTAGGCCACGACTTCCCACATGGATCATATAGTGTCATAAATAGTGTCACGCGGATGACAAAAATGACATAATGTGCACGGACTACCAAAGTAAACTTGACCTTTACTTTATCAGTGGCGCACGAGATGCGATGACGATGTAATTGTTATTGCATTATAAGGTTTATGTTGGCCTATCCAGTAAAAAAAAAAAAAAAGAGAGAGAACATCAACGTGGAGAAGATCTTGTTTACATCAAAACTGAAACCAAGCCGCTCGCACAGAACGCATATTTCGCACATTTTCTAGAGGGACACCGTTGGACTCGCGTCTTGTTCCCCATACCATGTTTTTAAATGAAAAAATGTATTCTGTGTGACTGGCTTTCCGCTCCCTTTTTATTTTAACAATGCATGCATACACGACACTTGTTTTGTTTACAGTTGTTTAAGCAACTTAATTTATTATAATTGGTAATAAACATTATTTTAAATATTCAGTTTTTTGTTTGTTTGTTTCACAGTCAGGTATTCTAATGCTTTGAATAAACGTGCATTAGTAATATTTTGCTCGATGCCCCCTCTTGTGGCCTCAGGAGAGAAGCCAAAAGCTTTTCTTCACCCCCAACTGAAATTATGCATTTTAAATTTGAATATAATTAAAAATTCTAATTTTCTTTCCTGCTATTTTGACAGCCCTAATGTACAATATGAAAAATGTCATATTAATTTAGAGATCTGCTAAACATTACAATTAGTTGTATAATTAAATTATTTGTGTTTTTAAAGACTAACTTTAAAAGTTAGTGTTAATAATGGCAAATGTATTTTATATCTAAAAACACTAGACAATAGCATGCACAAATAAATATACAATATACTGTATACAATATATACTGTATACAGTATATCAAACAGTATACAAATATACTGTTTGATAGGCTATAAATCCAGTATTGACTGATACAATACATTAATAACTCTAATTTTGTCTGATAATCTATATTTACAGTGCATTCACATGCATTTGGCAGATGCTTTTATCCAAAGCAACTTGCATTGCATTCAAGGTATACATGACCTTGAACCCCTTGCCATTGCAAGCACCATGCTCTACTGTCTGATCTACAAGAATGCTGGGTATGGTAACAATATGTCATGCTTTAATACTGTAGCTAGCTGAACAAATTCACATTAATAGTAGCCAATACAAAACTCTCAAAAGAAAAGAACGTCTACTTCCACTCATGTTGATGTTTGCAAGTTTATGTTCATTCTCTTTAGTCAATAGAGTGTGATTGGCCAAACTTGCCATGTTTCTCATTACCACTCATTTCCAGAGATGAAGCCGACAGAACACGGAGTTTGCATGCTGCTATTGCAGCTAAATATGAAACAATTTGTCATTCATTACTGAAGCGTGTGACCTAAAATGATTGTGCATTACCTTCAGTGACTCTCTATCTGTTTTGTAAAGTTTAATAAATCCATCTATTAAACCTCAACAACCCTTGAAGGAGAATTTAAATGCAGAGGGCGTGACAGAACCCACAGTGTCCCTTTTGTGCATCCAATTTGTGTCTGGAACGCTGAAGAATGAGCCTTCTGTTTTCTTCACAGTCTTTATGTTCAGGAATATAATTTGGACTCATCACTGAGTACCATCTGACCTTGCACTTGCTAAACTATTTTAGGCACTCTCTGGATGCATTAATCTCTTTAAGCAATGACATTCACCAATGTGGTGTCCTTCCAGGGACGGCATGAGTGGGGGGTGGCGGTGGTCTTGTCATGCTTGTTATGTGACACAGCAGCCACAATAGCACTGTATAACTGATATAGGCTTAGGGATGTGTGATATAATGATTTTTGATCGTGGACAGGAAAAATGTCTCCACGATCTGCTTTTGAAGAAATATCGTATTATCATATACATGCAGATATCAATATACTGTATGACGCCACATACATTCAGGTACGCTCCATTCACACTGGGCTTTTCAAAGTAAGACCTAGCAAGAATGGAAGGCATTATTTCTGTAATATTGTGCAATTTGTACTGTAATGAGACATAAGGGAATATGACAGTGTTGCATTCAATCCTCCACCAACGGCATCTCTCAACAGGTCACTGGTTAGCCTCTGGTCTGCCTGTGTGCGTTCATGTGTTTTCAAGGAAGCGTGGCTTTGGAGAGTGATTTACAGGGAGGGTGGGATCTTATGCTTTCAAAGCTAGCTTGTTGTTGCTAGCCTTTCCCGAAATCCCCTACCCTACTTTAACTGAAAATTGTCAAAAGCATTTATCAAGGTTGTCTATCTGTACGCCAGATTTCTTTTAATGAAGGTTAGTCATGTTGCCATTGCTCAGTGCTGTATTTGAATCTTTACATGTAAAATATATATTAAAAAAAAAAAAAACAACAACAACAAACATGCATTTTCATTGAAAATATTGTGCCAAAATTTATGCTCAATTAATGTATCTGAAAATTCTTGTCATTGGTAGGTTAAAATACTTATGCTTTGCATGTTACAAAACAGCAAAAACTTACTCTATTGCAAAGTAGCATGTTGAATACAGCAGCGCTCTGTGCTTAAGTCATCAGTAGCCTATCATTGCACTGCAACTGAAAGTCCACAGTTCCACGTAAGTCATCAATCTTTTAGCACGTCTGTAGAATCACGTCAGAACGATAAAATGAATGAACACAGTAAGAAATAAACAAAAGGCAGAGACAGCATTGGCTTCTTTGCAAAATGGCTTCGGCTTCCATTTTACAGTCTTGACACAGAGACAAATATCTGCAGTACTGCATGAGGCAGGCCAAAGGCAGCGAGGTGGGCCAGCCGACAGAGAGTCGTGACTCAGACGTCAAAATTTTACCTCCATAACACCTTTCTGAAACTTCAAGGCTGAATCCTAGTGAGGCAGAACACCCAAACAAAAGCGTTTCCTCACATTCCCAATAAAAATTCAAGCTGTGACATTTTCAAGGACGTTTTTATAGGTTGTGGTGACACTTCTAAAGGTTCCAGCTTGCAGAAAAGCAGGGTGAATGTTCAAATGATGCTGCTTTTCTCTACCACAGGGCAGCAATAAAGGAATTCATGGATTGGGTGCAGAGAAGCCAATTCAATTAACACCTGACACATCCTCACTGTTAAAGCAGACGAATGGTTAAGTATTCTGTGGACACTGCCATTTCCTTGTCCATTTTATGTGATTAGCCTTCATTTAGAACATTACAACTGCAGCGAAGCTAATGGGAACACATTGTTTGTACACATCTAATAGATTAAAGTAGCCAGACTCAGACTTCTGTGTGCTTTTATTCCAACACATTTTGGAGATTTCCTTAGCTGTTGGTTTCTTGCTTAGAAAAATGAAGAAAGTAAATGCTCTGTGGTGCCTTTCAGATCCTTGCTAAAGATCAAATCGATATTCAGCGATTTCAATCTAGGTTATGTAAACAAAAAAGGAAAACTGTGGAGAGAACAGTCATGTGAGATGAAGTAAACAATTCAAGCTAAATTCTGATCCGAACAGCAAACTGCAAAGAGAAAAATTTGTGTAATTTGTGTGAAAAAAAAAAAACAATTACAGAAAAGTAAGCAATTTCGAAAATGCATGAACAAATTTAGTTATCTTTTTCTCTCCAACTGATGAAACTACTCCAGAATAAATGGGGTTCAGTCAGTCATAGGTTTTCTCCAAAGTTCTTTGAGATGCTGCTGTCAGCTTTATTTTATTATAAAAAACCATGACCCTTTAAGACTTGCACTCTGTTTTCTAACGGTTTATTTTCTATAAAAAGACCTCTAACACTACATTTCTCTATTATTTTTCTATTCAGTTGGTTTTCTTTATCTATTATCTATTATATTATCTACTGTGTTAGGCTAACTAAGACTTGTCATATCACTTGCTTATTATTGCTCTTTTGTTGATTCTGATCACTTCCATTGTCCTCATCTGTAAGTTGCTATGGCTAAAGGCAAGTTTAAATGTGATGACTGATTCATTGCAAA
Source organism: Carassius auratus (assembly GCF_003368295.1). Taxonomy (NCBI): domain Eukaryota; kingdom Metazoa; phylum Chordata; class Actinopteri; order Cypriniformes; family Cyprinidae; genus Carassius; species Carassius auratus. The sequence goes on from NC_039263.1 coordinate 5,504,195, forward strand.
TTCTCACCTACTGTATGTCATTCTCCACTTTTTTAGGCACATGTGCACTAAATGGAAAGCAAGATACAAAATGTACTGCATGTTAGCTTGGTTGCTTAAAAGCATGATGTCAGTCCACATGCCATACTAAGAAATCATACTTCTAATCACATTTAGAGAGCTGTAGTTCCAACCACACAACTATACTATATTGTTCTTGGAACTATGTTTTTGGGAAATGCAAAAATTGAAATCAACTACGTTGAACTATCTCAAGATGATCAGGCTGGTGCTGCACGCAATTTTAGGTCTTGCCACTTTAAATATTAAAGTTATTTTAAACTAAGGACTTCAGTTAGTGTGCACACTTGCACACTACTGTAAGCCCTACCTGACAAAAACAAAGTGTCTCTAGATCCACGCAAGGACGCATATGATCCATAGTCTGATCGCGTCTTTGCATTGACTTTGTATGTGATCTACTTGCGCAAATCATTGAACTCGAACTCGAAACTAAATCCATGATTTATCTTTCCGTCTGATTGATGGCTGTCGGTGGTTGGGTACAAGACAACAAGTCCCATCATTCCACGCTCCTTCTTTGCGTCATCAAACCAGAGGGAGTGTCAGCCATGTTAAAAAAGTTCACCGCTTAAGTCATTTGTGGATTAATGCTTATTGGAGATGCGAACCATTTCAAATGATTCAGTTCAATTTGGTGAACTGGTTCCAGAATAACCAGTTAAATCGAATGATTAGTTCGCGAACCAGATATCACTACACTTGAACCCGCTCACAACAGACCCAGAAGAGAAAACAATGCCGTCGTCGTTTTTGTTATTTTTGGACCAAAATGTATTTTCGATGCTTCAACAAATTCTAACTGACCCTCTGATGTCAAATAAACTACTTTGACAGTATAGGACATGGACATTATACCGTCCACAGTTTCAATGGAGGGACAGAAAGCTCTCGGACTAAATCTAAAATATCTTAAACTGTGTTCCGAAGATGAATTGATGTCTTACTGGTTTGGAATGACATGAGGGTGAGTCATTATTGACATGATTTTAATTTTTGGGTGAAGTATCTCTTTAATTGTTTTTGACATATCCAACCAAACTTTCCAGTGATGTTCGTGAGAAGGGGATATTATCTAAGTTCACACATGCGCCGCCGCATGCTCAATCTACTCAGCATGCTTTGCTTATCTTTTTTTTTTTTACCACAATTTGCAGAGTATTTTCTTGACTTTTTTTTTTTTTGGTTAGCATTGGCCATCTGTAAAAACAACCCGAGCATCAGCAATCCCAAGCAGCCCACCTCTTCCTACCCTCAAGAAGGGCAGTAAAACGCAGGAAGTCTATGTTCTCAGCTGCCCTGATTGAGGCTGAAACCATTTACAAACCAACATGTGGTTTTCAACAGGCTAATAAACATAAAAATGCCTTTCTGAATTTTGAGTCTTCCTTTGATCTTCAAGTGACAGGTGAGGTCAGTGCTGAGAGGAAATGGAAAAGAGGTCACCTCAATGGAGGATGCCACTAAAACTACAAGCTGCACCTTTCTTCATGTGTGCATGGCATGCTTCGCATCCACCCACCATCTCACCCATGAAGTACAGATGCTCAAATGAAAACCAAAAGGAAAGAAAAAATAAGTCACACTTCTCCTAAAATAAGAACAGTTACTGTAAATGTACACTGTTACAGTTCAATGTAATCTGGTGTAGGGGAATATAGCCATTTGTGATTAATTTTGTTTCTCAAGTATATTTTCCTCCAAAAAGTTCAAAAATGTATAAGCTAATGGCTAAAATCCAAAAATGTGTTAGCTAATGGCTAATGAGAGATGAAATTTAGTTTAAAATGAATATGGATGACATTGGTTACAACCAAAAAAAAAAAAAAAGTCCCAACAGTTAATATGGCTTTTTCATATTTTGTTGTGGTCTATTCCTTCATTTTTTCTACATCAATTACAAAGGTAAAAGGTCTGGAGTTGATTCTAAGGGTGCCATTTTCATTTGGAAACTGTTACTCTGAATCCACATCATTCAGTCAAAGGATCTCACCATACAAGTGAAACAAGTGTTAAGCTTAAAAATCTAAACAAATCCATCAGAGAGATAGCAGGAACATTAGGAGTGGCCAAATCAATAGTTTGGCACAATATGAGAAAAAAAGAATGCACTGCATAAAAACATAAAAAGGCATGGAGATTTATGGAGAACAAAAGTGGTGGATGATCAGATTATCCTTTCCATTGTAAAGAAAAACCCTTTCACAACATCCAGCCAAGAGAAGAACACTCTTGAGGAGGCAGACGTGTCACTGTCAAAAGTCGACAATCAAGATAAAACTCAACGAAAGCAAAAACAGAGTGTTAAATACACTTAGACTTAGCCAAAAAATTAAGCCAGAGCACTTTTGGAAAAGCATTCTTTGGACAGCTGAAATTAAGATCAACCTGTACCAGAATGACTGGAAGAAAAAAGTCTGGAGAAGGCTTGAAACAGCTCATGATCCAAAACAAACAACATTATCTTTGAAACATGGAGCAGTGTGATGGCGTGAGTGTGCATGGCTTCCAGTGCCACAGGGTAAATAGTGATCTGCTATGGCGCAAACGCATCTCGCTCTTAAAGGGAATGGGAGATAACACTCTGATTGGTGTATTGAACATTAAGTCCATTACTCATTAAGAGAATAGGGATAACCCATTCAAAAAACGTGCCCCGGTGCAAGAACCATTTTTCCATCGTTAAAATAGCAAAAGTGGATTTGGACACGCCCTGAGTGTACCTGCGCCATGTGCTTTACACTTTGCATTTAGATCATTAAAATAGGGCCCATACTGTCTGCCCAGATTCAGTCAAGTGGAGCAAACTTGATTGGGCGGTGCTTGATATTACCAATGGATGATGACCCAAAACATGCATCAAACACAACCCAAGAGTTTTTGAAAGTAAAAAATTGGATTATTTTGCAATGGCCAAGTCAATCTCCAACCCGACTGAGCATGAATTTCACTTGCTGTTGACTAAACTAAAGGCAGAAAGACACAAATCACATAGGAGGAAACCCAGACTCTAGTGGTGTCCATGAGTTCCAGACCTAAGGCAGTCAAAGACAAAGAATTCTCATTCAAAAATAAACAATTAACATTTTATTAATATTTATATTTATTTGTCCGATTACATTTGATCCGGTGTATACAATTTTTGTAATTCCTAAGCATTTTATGTTATATTTTTATTCAAACCCTTGAATTAAAGCTTAAAGTCAGCACTTCAATTTCACTTTAATTTCAAATTGATAGTTTCATTTTAATTCTATTTTGGTGGCATATAGAGCCGAAATTATAAACATTTTGTCAATGTCCAAAAAAACATGGACCTGACTATACATACATACATACAGCCCTGACTCGTCCAACGCCCCTCCTCTCACACACCCACATCAGTCGGTATATATACACACCTGTGATGGAGCCTAGAGTTAGAATGTACCTAATATTCAAGATATGGTGCAAAAATGCCTGTTTCAGTTTTTGTCTCATTTACATATACCGTATTTTTATCAAGTCGCACCTGAGTATAAGTCGCATAAGTACAAAAATACATCATGATGAGGAAAACAACATATATAAGTCGCACTGGACTATAAGTCGCATTTATTTAGAACCAAGAACCAAGAGAAAACATTACCGTCTACAGCCGCGAGAGGGCGCTCTATGTTTTCAGTGTAGATTACAGGAGCACTGTGCAGCATAGAGCGCCCTCTCACGGCTGGAGACGGTAATGTTTTCTCTTGGTTCATGTCTCTTAGTTAATTTCTCTTGGTTCATGTCAAATTAATTTTGATAAATAAGTCGCACCTGACTATAATATGCAGGACCAGCCAACCTAAGAAAAAAAGTGTGACTTATAGTCCGGAAAATATGGTATTTAAGCAATATCACGAGCAATAAGTGCAATATCACACAAGTGCAAATGTGATACTGGCCTTATACAACAGTTCATTAAATAGGTTAATACTGTTATTTTAGACACAATGCTGTTTTGCTCAATTTTGCCAATGAAAATATAAAGATAAAGCAGAACAGCTGCATTTCATTTCTTAAAGATTCAAATGAAATTTAAGAATGAACTGATATGACGTAATTTTGTACAAAATCTGGCCAAAACAAAGTTCATTTTGAGTTTGTGTCAGCAGTTCGAAACAGCAGCTCCTAAACACCTTTGAGGTTTCATTGCCCCATGCTGGTTACAGTCGGTGGGTGTGCTCTGAAACTCCACTTTCTTTGACGTGCATTTTTTTTCCCCTGGTTTGTTTCTCATTCAACAAAGGTCAGGCAAGAGAACCATATCTTCGGCCTAGTCACTTGCAACATGAATCGACATGTCATATAGCTGAGCTGGCACAAATAAACCTGTACCTGTAAGATCGCTCGCTGATAGATTTGTAAGATTTAGAGAAAGTATTTAATTCCTGGAAAGAAATTGCAACAAATATTGGTGTCGATGACCCGAAGTTATGCAAAAAGTGACACAGAGAAACATCTGAGACAAGTTTTCCAAAGCTATGAAAAGAATGAAAGGAAAGAATAAAGATATGTAGCAATAGCACATGTGTTTCAAATAAATGTTATAACATACTAGGGCTGTGCGATTAATCGAAATCGAATCGAAATCGCAGTTTGAGACGTTGCGATTTGCTAATCGCAAAAGCCTGTGATATGGATGTGATATTACTCTGTTCCAGCATATGCATGACTGTCAGCCTTCAGTCTTCCTAACCAATAGAGTGTGCACACCTCCATTCTCCCCAATCAGCTCTGCTCTAAAAAGCTGTGTAAACGGGAAAAAAACGAAAAGCAGAAGAGAGACGGAGTGGGATTATGGCGTCTACAGGGTCAGGTCAATAGGCAAATTAAAACTAAAGAAAAACGTTATTTAACTTTAGCTTTGAAAAGACAGACAACGAACAAAAAATATAATTTACAAGAGCGTCACAATGCATATCAAAAGCATTGCTTATAGCATGTTCGCTATTCCCCATTCAGAAGACCGCACACACAGGCTGTGTCTCTGAATGCTTCTCATACTCTCCCCTCTCTTCCCTACGTGGCGCGAATCCCGTTTCACGGACGAGCCGTTCACACTCGCCGCAGTCACGCAGTCAGTTTCATAACACTGGGTTATATTCTCACGCGGCCCTGTACCGCAAATCTCCACGAGTGCATCTGGCAGTATGAATGAGGCTCTCGTTTAAAACAAATGTAAATTCAGTCTAACTGCTTGCTAATTTCTCTTGAATTAAATGAAACATTCAGTACATGTTCCACATCCCAAAAACAGTGCAACATGTAATACTTTAATGACTGACCAAAGAAATACAGTTCTTTATTTATATAAAAAATTTATATTTCCAGTGAAATTCAGTAACTAAGTTACTGAATTATATATATATATTGTATGTCATATATAATATAATATATTGTATTGGATAGATCAATAGTAATTCCTATTGGATTCCTAATTTTGTAATGGTTTCATGGAAACTATAAGAATTTATTTATTTATTTTATTTAAAAAAAAATTTCAGCAGGGTAATGATAATCATACCGTGTAATCATACTGTGCTGCACATTATTGACAATATTAAGCTGAAGCTTGACTTTGCAAATGTAAAAATCACAAATCAAATCGCAATATCTGTCAAAAAAAAAAAAAAAAAAAATCACAATAGATTTTTCCCCCATATCGCACAGCACTACAACATACTGCTGCTGCTGTTGTTCTTTCAATAAGCAAATTTAAAGGGTATACAATAAATGAAATCCCAAATGACCATATATTAAATTCCTGTGTGAGTGGACGCATGCACGCTTGCTGCCGCTACTTACCAGTAACTTGTAACATTCTATGTGTTTTAAGGGTCTATGACCGTAATGACTGTGCAGTTGCTCTTAAGCAAGATTTTATCCATCTATTTGGTTTACCACCATCTCAGCCGTCTATGTTTGGGTGTACACTAGCCTACGCTAGTCTTCTATAACTCACCTGCCTGTTCCACCACCCGGCTTCGCCACTTCATCGGACCGCCGCAGCCTATGATGTGGGACAACAACCTTCACCTCTGGTCTGCACTTGCTTGGACTTTCCTGGCATTTGTCCATCAACCTGTGGCAGGCCTACTACAATACAAGGCTGCCAAGCTCCTCCGACTCCGCTGCTACCTGCACGATACTCTGCCGATGGCAGCGATTCACCTCCACCTGGACATTGCTCTCCTACCTCACTTGTATACCCTCCAGTATACCCTGGAGCTGAAAGCCAAAGGTTGGCAACTTGAGTGATTATCGTAAATCAGGGATCATTATTCATAAAGAAATGTACAAATCCCACTTATTAGTTTACAAGGATTCAATCCTTCAAACTAAATCAACCTTTCCCTCTGGTTTATTCAGTTTAAATGAAGGAAATTCCAAAGCTCTGTTCTCACTATCCATCCAACAAACTTCTTCAGCCCCTACCTGTACTCTGCTGATAATTGTAATTTCCTAATTCTGTTCTTCAAGGAGAAAATTCACAATATCCACCAGCACCTAAACTCTGTTTCTTCACCACTCTCTCACTCTCAACCACCCATACACTCTTTTCCTTTCTCCGGCTTTCAACTACCAGATGCTTCAGCTATCTCAGACCTTATTCAGAAATCCAAGCCCTCCACATGCCAGCTCGATCCCCTCCCCAAAGTTTTAGTCAAATCCTGCCTCTCCTCTCTACTGTCCCTTATATCTGCTATCATCCACTCTTCACTCACTACTGGAATAGTTTCTTTACATTTCAAAACTGCAGTGGTCACCCCAATTTAAAAAAATATCCGTCTAGATCCCAACAATTATAATAACCTCCGCCCCATCTCTAATCTTTCCTTCATTTCCAAAATTCTCATAAAAATAGTTGCCACTCAACTTCACTCACATCTATCTCTAAATAACCTCTACAAACAATTCCAATCTGGCTTCTGTCACCGCCATAGTACAAAAACTGCTCTTATTAAAATCACCAATGATCTCCTTATGGCTGCCGACTTTCTCAACAGATTATCTGCCATTGGCATCAGTCACACCCCTCTCTGCTGGTTTCACTCATATCTTTCAGGCCACACTCAATTTATTCAGCTCAAAACTTTCAGATCTCAGTCCTCTACAGTCACCACAGGTGTTCCCCAGGGCTCTGTCCTTTTCATTATTTATCTCCTTCCACTTGGTAATATTTTTCGAAAATTCAATATCCATTTCCATAGCGGATGACACCCAACTCTACCTTTCCAGCAGACCCAATTCCACACTTCCCCTCTCCACTCTTATCAAAGGTTTATCTGAAATAAAATCTTGGTTCACTTTAAACTTCTTAAAACTTAATTGTGACAAAACAGAAATCCTTCTTGTTTGCACCGAATCTACACTTTCTAAAGTTTTTCCCTCATAATCGATGACTCCTTGGTTTCCCCCTCCCCTCAGGTTAAGAGTTTGGATGTCATCCTCGACAGTTTATTATCATTTCAACCACATATTAATAATATAACACGGTCTGCTTATTTTTATCTTCATTACATTAATCGTCCCTTTCTCACTTCCCGTTCCACCTCTATCCTTTTTCATAGTCTGATCACTTCCCGTATTGATTACTGTAATTCTCTTCTCTAAGGCCTCCCTCACAAATCCACCCATTAGCTTCAATTGGTCCAGAATTCTGCCACTTACATCATCACCAATACCCCCTTCTTTCACCACATTACTCCAGTTTTACAGGATCTGTTTCTTTTTGCATTCAAGGCTAACCATAACCTTGCCCCTCCTTATCGGTCAAATTTTTTTGATTATTTCATACTTGTTGTAAAAGTGACCTTGAGTTTTGTGAATGGCGCTTCAAATAAAATGTATTATTATTATTATTATTATTATTATTATTATTATTACTATTATAAACCTTTGTTTTTTTACAAAAGCAAATCATGAAACTGCATAAAATATACCTGAACACTAAAAAAATAAACCACATCATGTTAAAGTTTTCAGACTATGAGACATTTAAACAGTATACTGTTGCTAAGCCTTTTCAAACTTATTTTTTCCTCCAAACGAAGAATGAAAAAAAATTATTTTGAAGTATACCGGGGCCTTTAATCCAGGTTTTAATCCAGCTAAAAAGTAATATAAAATACAATAAAATAAAACAATATAAATGGCAGAAATCTCTATGTGTTATGACAGTATTATAGGCAGTACCATCACTTAATTCACTGAATGTCTTTCATCACATTCTTTGCAAGCAGGAGTTAGAGAAAGGGATTAAAAAGTTAAATCAACGATCACACTATGCTTAACGCTATTCATATCATTTTTGTGTTTGTAGCCTTGTTTTCAGATAAAAAAAAAAAAAAGATCAATGAAAGCATGAACAGGACAAGGAAGCAATATGAAATAAACTCTTTCATGGTTGAAACACTTCAGAATAGTGCAGTACTTTCCAGCTTGCACGCAACTGGGTTTCAGAAGATGTAATGTAATATTGTTTGTCATTGCATCACATTTAACAGGATGTAGTAGTCATGTCATAATATTGATATGTATATGTGGGGAATGAAGAGTCAGTTCAACTGACCTATCAAAAAAATTGTTTGCACATTCGGAATTCAAATCTCTTATCTTATAAAACCTCAAAAACACAGATGAAGCAGGTGATATACTTCAAAACTGAGTGCAATCTGCATATTTGTAAATTATATGTTGTCTGGTTTGCGGTCTTGTGTGGTACATTCACAGCAGCCTCGTTCCAACTGAATTAATTATGATTTCTGATATATGGGGCGACTGAGTTTTGCAGACTGCTGGGTAAAGCGTCCAGCTGAGGAAAACTCGATTAACTGATCTCTCTGCAATTGTTTCTAAGAATCAGTGAAGAGGTGGAAAGAGCCTTAGATAACAATGACAAACGTGTGTGGGTTTTTTTTTTTCTCACTGAGGGCTCTGTAGACGTGGAAGAAAAAATTTAAATAAGCATGACGGAAAGCTACTGACAGAATTTACAAATCATTTGTACATATGAGATACAAGAACTCTGTGGATCTTGTCTTAAGACTGCTATGTGTGGAGAGTTTATCTTTCATTTAACGGTATTCATTCATTTAATCAATACAAAATTAAGCTACATTTTGATTTCACAATTTCAGCTAGTGTTGTCAAAAGAACCGGTACTTCGGTACCAATTCGGTACTAAAAAAATGAAAATGTGACAGTACCAGGTTTCTTTATGTACCGGTGGTACCGAGGTCCCGTTCAAAACCGGTTCTTGATGCATACAGCGATATGATTGCCGCGAAGTAGAAGACACGGACGGAATCTCAAAATCCAGTCATGAAAATGAAACTTACATTTTAATATGGACAGTCAAAGAATTTGTCAAAGTTAGCATAAATTAATCAAATCAAATCTCCATATGGACCAGTATTTTTAAATGTTAAGCCGCAAAAGTTGGTTGAAATCTGAATCCTGCATGTTCTGCGTGTCTCTATGTGAATGAATGAATGGCAGAGACGTGTTTGTTTACTTTGTTTACTTCATAGCAACCCTCTACATTGCGAGTACACCACTCGCATATGCTACTAAATCTTCCTTCTGGCGACTAAATGATGTCTAATATTAGCCAATGGCTAATAAATTCTTAGATTTTACTCGCAATTGTGTGAATTGGAGGCTATATTATATGTTCACTCGCCGAACACTCTCTGACTGAGCACTTTAAAGTTTCACTCTCAGTCAGGCAATCTGTGTGATCCAGTTCATTTCAATGGATGCACAGCGCACCTGTATTTAATGTACCTCTAGTGTGAAGGCTCACAGATCGCTGTCGCTTTCTCTCACACACGCAGAGACCGAGAGAGAGAATTCACGCACTACATTTAAACTATTCTTGGTTGTATTTTCCTGTCAAAATAGTGGCATATCTATGGAAATCTTCAGCTTTTAAGAATAGCTGGGTTTTCCGATAATGTTAGTGTGTGGAGGTAATGCGCAAATGGCAATCTCATCTTATCTTTCGTTTTGGTTTCAGCAAATCATTTCGAGCGAATGCACAAAACCTGATTAATATTCATGAATCCAGCAGCTAATTAATCCTTAGTAATCTTTAGTGTGTTTTTATAGTTCTTTTTATTAGAATTTTGTATCAGTATTATCTTAACAGTATTCTTGTTAGTTTTCTCACCTCCTTTTTTTTTACAGAATCACTGAATTACAAAAAAAAGCACCACCACCATTCCAGTTAAAATGTTCAGTTAAATTGACTAATATGCATTTAAACATGGTTATCAAGTTTACTTCTAATTACTAAAGTTCTAATTATATATCAATCTGGCGAGTAAACTAAAATATTTAATGGCAATGGTGATTCAATTGCAGAGGTGTCCGTAGAGGGTTGCATAGACTGAAGCGCGTGACATTTACAGTAATTTCAGCATCTGCCACCTCAATGAGGACATAAATACATAAACAACATCACCAGAACTGTTCTGAGTCACTTCACAAGCATTTTACCATTTCATTTGAGTAAAACCAATGTCAGTTTAAAGGTATTCACAGCAACCCGTCAAAATAAGTTCATTTTTACAAGAAGGCATTGTGCTAGAAATATTACTGTTATTTAGTAGAATGTATGTTATACTGCTACAACTGTTGAAAAAATTAATAAAACTTTTTAAATAAATAAATCACACAATATTTCTTCCATGTTTTAATTTTAATAGCAAATCCTTTATTTATCAAAAAATAGAATGTGTTCAAATTTCATTAATTAAAAGACAAATACAATTTGGGTGAAAGTTGTTTAATGTTTTTTGTATAATTGTATTACTTGTAAAAAAAAAAAAAAACTTTAATCCCAATTTTAAATAAGTATGAAGAATGGCATGGTTTTTTAGTGATAAAAAGTGTGTTTTTTTTATTAGCATATTGTGTTTTGCTTTGGTACCGAAATTGTTACCGAGAACCGTGGAATTTCACTGGTATCGGTACCGAATACTGAAATTTTGGTACCGTGACAACACTAATTTCAGCTAATGCTTTTTTTTCCTCTCATTGTTTGTCAAGCCAATGTCAGATGGAATAAATTTGAGGACTCTAAGAAAAGTTGGAACTGTAGATAAATAAACCAACCCAAGGAAAAGCAATTTTACATGAAAAGATTAAAACCAAGAATCGCAAACCTACACTAATGATAATGCGAATTTTAGTTCACTGTCTTGCCATCTGAATGCAGCATGTCTGTGTGGTTTAAAAACCCAGTCTGAAATATGAGTAGAAAAATCAATTGTGCATCAAAAACAAGATAAATAAACTGCAGTGACTCCATTATGAAAGAGAACAGTCCCACGTCCGGTCGATACGTATCATGGTGTGAAACAGATTGAGGTGGTAGTGTGGCATTCACGGGAGTTTCACACCAGCTAAAGTGATGACCACATAAAAGCCGAGAACAGACAGGAAGCTTTTAGAGGTAAACATGAACGTTCACAAGACCCTGAGGTTCACCATGGCAACTGATGCACCAGTGAAGACCTGCATTAAAATCAATAACTGGGGCTCCTACACCTTTAAGTCTACAGCTGTGTCCAGCTAATTCAGCTATTCAATTGTGTGTTTGCATGTATACGTGTATATTTTAACAAAGAAAAAAATATTTCAAATTACTTTTCTGTTCAGTCAAAGATGTGGTATTTACAGTGCAGGTGCAATTTAGTTTCTACTTTTGATGCAAATAGAGCGAAACTAATTTTGCAGAGAAAACAACTCTCATTCAGCAGTCAAAAAACTGTGTAATTAGGGGCTGAATCTCACTCTTTGCATTCAGATGTCAAGTACATGACAAAAACTAAAATAACTAAAGCAGTGCAAAAGTCCTGAAATTCACCTTTAACAGAACAGAACAGAACGTGACAAAAAACACAAAATAAGCAGAGGCCTGAAAGACAGATTGGTGGAGAGAAAGAAAAATAACATTCTGTGTGATGGAGACCGATTTAGTTAGTTGCTTATTAACAGATGTTTTTAACCTTTTTAAGTGGCTGCCTGTGTACTACGTGCAAGGACAAGCGAGCTCTGAATTAAGATATCAAAAATACATCAAAACATATCAAATGTACATTACAGTCCCTGAGAGCTTTTACTTTAAATGGTTGTACATTAAAAAGCAATAAGAGGTATAACAGCCTGCAGTGGAGCCTGCCCTACTAACAGCTTTTTCTTTATGCATCCAATAATTCTGCCATTTCACTTCATATGGAGTGTCCCTAACCAAAATATTAAAAAAAAAATGGTCAGACTGTTTAGATTGGTGTCTAACATTTCTATTAAGACTGTACAAAATGTTCCAATTGCTTATCAAATCCCTACTAAAGAGAAAATGAAGAACATAAAAAATTAAATGAAGAAAAACAATGTCTGCCAATGCTTAAGTCAAGCCCACTGTAGTTACAATTTCAGTCATTTTCCACTCGCTTTTTGTTCTACCAAATATGTAGTGAAAGAATCAGGCTCTGTAAATTATCCAAGCAATTATTAAATATCAGTAACAATTAGGGGTTGAGGTAAAAAAAATGATTCAATGATCATAATTATTTTTAAAACAATTACAACATTTATTGGTTTACCTCAGAATCGATTTATATTTAATTATTTGAATTTTCCCAAAAGGTGTTGGGGAGCTTTTATTCCAACAGAAGGCAAAATGTATAGGTGTTAGGGCTGGGACAATAAATCGATGCATCGCGATTCTTGGATCAATTCTTGAGATTTATGGAATGAAGTATGATTCTCTCTCGAATCGATTCTGAGGTTAGTTTTTAACTGCACACTCAAAAAGCAGAAAGATGTTATGCATTGATTGTGCATTGATTGTTTATAGGACTCCTCATATACAGTCTCTTTCAGGGTATGATCAAGTATTTTCCGTTTTCTAGTCTTTAATCAGCAAACAAAAATTACAATAAATTGTAATATCGAATCACAAGTGTTATATAATTGCAATACTCAATTATCACAGTATAAACTAGTCAACATTTCAAGGAGATCAAAACCTTTCATCAAAGTTGTCCTAAAATCTAAAACCAAAATGCTTTCTTGTATTAGGACAACTTTGATGAACTTTTTGATCCACTTCAAATGTTGACTACTGTATACTGAATCGGCACACAAGTATCAGGAAAGCATTGAGTCGGCAGATTAGCTTATTGCCTCAGCTTTAGTAACATTGCAGTATTATCTAGTAAATATATACAGTACTGTATACAAACACCAAAAGAGCTCACAGTATGCCTTGGAAGATCAAATCCAAGATGTGAAATTGGGGAAATGTATTTTGGTAAAGATAAACATATTATTATTGTTGTGGTTTCATATATGTTGCCATTTAGATTACTTTTTTCAATGCACATTTCATTATCTTATTTTTTCCCCCAGTGCATTCTTTATATATATATATATATATATATATATATATATATATATATATATATATATATATATATATTATTATTATTATTTTTTTTTATTTTATTTTTTTTAATGTAACAATGTTAAGAGTGCTTTCCTAAAAATTATTTCCACTTTGATATTTAATTATAATTCAAAGACATTCAAACAAATCTGTACAAATTCTTTATGGTTCCAAATAGTTAGCACTGGATGGTATACCAGTTCATACAGAATACCTGTGTTTATTTTTTTTATGATATAAATTTTAATATACCATATTTTTCGGACTATAAGTCGCACCTAAGTATAAGTCGCATCAGTCCAAAAATATGTCATGACGAGGAAAAAAACATATAAGTCGCAGTCTACAGCCTCGAGAGGGTGCTCTATGCTGCTTAGTGTAGGCTACAGGATCACTGAGCAGCATCTCTGGAAGCATAAAGCGCCCTCTCGCGGCTGTAGACGGTAATGTTTTCTCTTGGTTTATTTCTCTCGGTTCATGTCAAATCAATTTTTTCACAGGACCAGCCAAACTATGAACAAGAGTGCAACTTATAGTCCGGAAAATACGGTACTGCAATACCGGTGTATTTCCCTTAAGGCCAATTCACACAATGTGGATGCCCTGGAGTCGGTGTCGAGCCAGAGCAGCATCCGGAGACATGGAAGTATGTATTTTTTAGATCAATCGAGACTTCCACTTATCTAGGCATGGTGTGGGATTCGACACCGATGCAGGCACATCTGTCTCCCATATCCTTACGGCAGTCATGAGAGTGAGAGAAGGCTAATCCCTCACTGTAAAGCGGTTTCAAACACTTCTGGGTCTGATGGCAGCTGCGTCCAATGTGATACTCTTTGGCCTGCTGTACATGAGACCCCTACAGTAGTGGCTCAGGACCGAGGGGTTTTCCCTTCTTCGCATGATCGCAAGATTGGTTCTTGTCACTGGGCCCAGTGCTGGAAGCTCCTTGTCATAGCGTAATTCTAATGATGGATGTGTCCCTTTCACTGGATGGAGAATGGTCATGAGTGGCCGCCCAGCCCACAGTCAGTGTACACACAGTACACATCCCTGGGTATCTTAATCAGGGAGCAGACATCCTGTCAAGGCAGGGGTCGAGGCCCGAGGAATGGCGACTCGACCCAGATGTGGTGGGTCAGATTTGGAGGGTGTGTGGACAGGCTCAGGTGGATCTGTTTGACACAGAAGACATTGCACTGTCGCCATTATTTCTCTCGGACTCATCCAGCTCCTCTCGGACTGGATTCCATGGTACATACATGGCCGAGGCTTCGTTTGTATGCTTTTCCCTAGATTGCTCGGCTCCCGGGAGTTCTGTAGAGAGAGTGCGCCGGGACATGGTCTGTCTGCTGCTAATCGCCCCGTTCAGGCTGTATTGAGTATGGTTCTTGGACCTGATTTCCCTTCTCGACGGCTCTCCATGGGAGATTACTGTCAGAACTTCCCATCGTACTGCTGGCCTTCTGTGCTCATCCCTTTTCGGGAGCTTGACCAACAGGAGCTAAATTGTATATGTTCATAGAGTTGCCCTGTGGACAAGGTGGACCAACTGCTAATGAGCAATGGTCCCCTTAAGAAGGGTCTTCCTGTCTCTAAACAGACCCTCAGTCGGTGGATCGTGGATGCTATCTGCATAGCCTACAAGCCCTCAAGGCTCACTCCACCCAAAGTGTGTTGGTCTCCAAGGCCTTCTTCTCAGGTTTTTCCATTCAGGACATCTGCACTACCCGGGGCTGGTTCACGCCGCTCACCTTTATGAGATTCTATGAACTCGTTATTCGTGCCACTCCCCACTCCTCTATTCTCTTGCCTTAGTTGTGTTCTTCCACATTAGGCAGGGATTTGTAATTCTGGCAGTATGGGCATACTCATTCCCAAAGCATTCGAAGTAGCTCAAGTTCCTGAAGTGGAACACCTCAAGCTTATGCATGTAACCACGGTTCCCCGAGGTAACGAGATGCGAGTGCTTCCTTCATTCTACTAGAAGCTGCTGCTATTTACACCACACATGCTTTTAAGCTTCCTGGTTTCTGTGTCATCTCGCCTATCTATTGGACTGATTACACATGTGATTCAGAGCATGGTCACACTGAAGGTATAACCAGGAGACGTTTTTTATACTGTATTTTTATTGTATAAGTGTAATGAAAGTAACAGTTGCAATAGAATTTGGTATTTATAGCATATAGCATGTAGCTGTAAAAAAAAAAAAGTATTTCAACTTTAAGGCTATTTTAATTCACAAATTACCTCAAATGCCATACACAGCGTTTTCTTTATTCTATGTCTACACTGGACAAGTTTGCATGGCAAACCCCCGACAGTAAACTGATGCCTCACTCCATTTATGACGTACTGACAGAAATTTCAATTGATTTTAATTGTCAGGACCACTTTCGCGTCCAGTGTAGACAAAGTGGGTTTGAGCCCGGCAAAATCTAGTTTATTCTGAATTCAGAAAATGTATTTAATTTTGAACAATCTACCTAGTTGGGAAACCAAATCACAGATCTGTGAAAATGTATGATTTGAGCCAAACAAGAGAGGTGAACAAATACATTTGGATATAGCCATATGTCGGCTTTTGTGCAACAAGCACACCATCTGAAAGCATGCAGTGCAGCTGGAAACATAACATTTACTTAGTCATTTAGCAGCTTTCAAATTCAAGTTCAAGTTCAAGTCAAGTTCAAGTCTGCTTTATTGTCAATTTCCACATGTACACATACATACAGAGAATCGAAATTGCATTACTCTCAGACCCCGGTGCATACAGATAACATTAACATTAAAGCCTAAAAAAATCTAGATCAAATATAAAATGTAGATACAACTATACTATAAGGGAATATAAAAAGGCATATAATTAAATTAAAAATAAAGTTAAATAAAGCAGCGCAAGGCAAATGACAGATATAGTGCAAATCAATGAAGTGAACAACAGTGCAGATAAAAATTTTTTAGTGCAAAACAATCCCTTATCAAAAGGGATTATTAAGTCTGATTAAACTGACAAGTGACAAAGGGATCAAGAGCAGTTATTTTATTTAACTGACTGATGAGGTAGTGGAATGATGTCAGTTCCATGCCGAATGAGGTAGTGAGCAGACCAATGCTGCACAAAGTGACTAGTGCATCCCATCATATAATTAGCTTTCATCCAAAGCGACCTACAAATGAGGACAATGTAACACCAGTGAGGTCCTCCCTTAAACCATTCAATGTCAACATTAGTAGTTAGTTATTAATAATATTTGACCCTGGACCACAAAACCAGTCTTAAGTCGCAGCGGTTTATTTTTAGCAATAAACAAAAAACCATTGTATGGGTCAAAAGTATCTATTTTTCTTTACTTATCGATATTAAGTAAAGGTCATGTTCCATGAAGATATTTTTTACATTTCCTACCATTAATAAATCAAAACCTAATTTTTGATTAGTAATATGCTCTGCTAAGAACTTAATTTGGGAAAGTTTAAAGGTGATTTTCTCAGTATTTAAATTTTTTGCACTATTCGGATTCCAGATATTCAAACAGATGTATCTCTGCCAAATATTGTCCTATCCTAACAAACAATACATCAATGGAAACTCATCTATTCAGCTTGCAGTTACTGTATTAATTTCAAGAAATGTACCTTTATGACCAGAATCACATATAATATATAATTAATATATATAATTATATATAATTTAAGTAAAAAATAATTATATAATTTATGTATATATTTACTTATATAGAAATTATATATAGGCTATATAATTAATTATAACACCACGACACTGATTGTAGTTGTACGATTACCGCTGTGGTGTTAAAAAATCTGCCACCATGACAGCCCTACTGACCATCAGCCAAACTGCAATAATAAATATTAATGAAGAACAAAATTTTTATAAAACGTGAGCTTAGTATGCTATGCCTCAAATATCAAGTCTGTTAGAATGATATTATATAAGAAAACATTTTGTATTATTACTGTACATTTGTACGGTTTACTGAACCATTTTATAAAGATTCTTTTGTCAAGTTAACCTCTTAAGAGTTTGATCTTTGTGAGGTAATCCAGTCCAAATAATACTATTCCTTTTCTCTGCAATTTTTTTTTTTCTCTAGTCCAGCCACATCCTGGTGTACATTTCCTTACTAAGAGCAGTGGACATCTGTCTAAGCACTAATCTTTAGATTGAGTTTAAATCTGGTAAAACAAATTCAGCTTTTGTGTATATAGCAATCACCCACAATCCAATGTATTAACAGCTGAAAAAATACATAATGAATTTGCAGCGAAAAGTGCTTAGGAGCCGATGAGATTTCCAGAGGACTCAGGTACTGCCTTCTGCAGACTGTAATCAGACTATAAGCACCCAAAAGCAAATCTAACTCAAGCTCCTAGAAAACTCAAAACTTTAGTGAGCGGGGAAGAGTTCACCAAGCTTGAGGGCAAAGTTGCAACATTAGTCCAGCTGGCTCCAGGCCCACTTAAAGTACAGCTCGACTCCTCCTACAGTGATATTGAGGGGAGGGCAGATGCTTCTGCTGGAGCCAGGAAATCAGGCCAAGGACTCCCTCTTGATGAGCGAAGCAAAAACAGAGGTCTTAAATTAACAGCTCACCCACAAAATGAGAATTCACCATTTGCACT
Source organism: Carassius auratus (assembly GCF_003368295.1). Classification (NCBI taxonomy): domain Eukaryota; kingdom Metazoa; phylum Chordata; class Actinopteri; order Cypriniformes; family Cyprinidae; genus Carassius; species Carassius auratus. The sequence continues at coordinate 5,522,388 of NC_039263.1, forward strand.
CTTCTTCAATCCTGGCTATTTTTTGCATACAATAAAAATTAAATAGGCCCTTGTTTTAAAACAATTTTAAAAAGTTTCAAAGGTCAGACTTTTATTTAAAATTGTAATATTTTGTATCAATAGACAATATTTTTTTTCTTATTTTTTTTATTTTTATAAATGTATATTTTTTTATAAAGCAATATGTTACACTGATAAAAACTAATATGGGCTGAAGGCCAAATACTGAACATGTTTTTTTTTTTTTTTTTTTTTTCACCATGTCGGCCGATTTTGGCTTTTTTTTTCACCATTGCATTAATGAAATTGCCAAAATGTGCTTTTACCTGTTTTATCCTGCTTTTTAATAAAAAAATCTATTACAAAAAAATTAAAAAATACAGATTTTATTTTATTTTTATTATTATACCAACAAAACACAATTTAACTTAATATTAATAAGTTATGTATTTTTAGTACCAGGTCTTTTGACAACCCTAGAATGTACTGTAGTGTATGCACTACTTTTATGAATTCCTTTGGCAATTTTTTTTTTTTTTAGCTCCACAGACACAGTCCCGTTTAACTTCATTATAATTTGGGTGTAAAGGCCTTTGTTCGAATTGTTTTAGATGGCTCAAAGACTACACAATTGCAATTGCATAAGTTTACGTGCAAACAGTACACATGGCATCACTGATGTCTGTGTTCTTACTGAATAAATACTGCATTGCATAAAGTGAGACAGGCAGTCAAAACAGATGCGTGTTTGTTGGTGGCACCAATGTGACCCACATTCCACTCTTCCGAAAACTGTACTATTTACCTATGGCATGTACTACTGTACAATAGTCTTCTCCGAAAAGTGCTGTGCATCAAACAATCCATTCCTAGCAGTACACTTTGCAGAAAACCTTTACCCCACATCTGTTGCATTTTAACCCATATTACCACAAGGGAGTGTTCAAATTTGCAGCACTATTTAGCTTCAAACAGGACATGCATCATTATGACATAAATACTGAAACTAATGTTTCTTCCTTTAAACTTTTATTTTTTTCACTAATTTTTTTTAGCTATTTTATCCAGATGGCCAGTAATTCCTAAGAATCTAAGAATCAATGCCAGATTAAAAATGATCAGGACAGACACCCAGTGTCAGATCAAGAACAGCTGACAGAAATTAGACTCACAACAATATTTTAAAAAAATAGGCTATTCAACTCTGCATAAATTAGAATAATATGTTGAGCATTACTGGTCGACCGATATATAGACTGATATTTGGCATTTTTCAAATATCAGCATCGGCCAATAGGTTTTTCTGCTTGGCCAATGTGTTTGAGGCGTGACTTTTATTTTGACTGTTCACATTCATTCTCCCTCTTGTTCGCTGTCATCGTTAACAGATCTGTCTAATATGAATAGAAGTCAGTCTAATAATCAGATAGAATGGTTAAAAAAAGGAATTAATGTATACAAAAAGTATAAGATTGATTGCTTTTATATTATTAGTAATAGAAAGGCAAACATTATAATACTTTCTCGTTTGCTGTCAGCATTAAGCAAATACTCATTAATACAGTGTAAACAAAATTTTGAATGACTGATGAACATTTCATTTCACTAACATTGCAAACTAAGTCGAATCCAGCTGTGAGATCTTATGAAGTGTGAATTTGTATACAGCATGATCATGGTTTTATGTATCGGCCTGCCTGCTTTCCAAGATATTGGCATCGGCTGTCAAAAAATCAATGATCAGCTGATCAGTACTGGAAATGCAGAGTTTCATGTCTGAGGCACAGATAGCAGGAAGCGAACAGCCGTTGGTGAACTGGTGCACAAATAAGAGTCCCTTTTCTGCTCACTGAAGCAGCGCGAGCATATACTGTACCTGTCCGAGCCCTGAACAAGTGTTGACCGTGAAGAGATGTTCTTCTCAACTTCTCACGTGTTTTTTTTTTTTTTTTTTTAAGTAGAACTTGAATACACATTTGAAAAGCCAGAAATAAACGTCAGTTCTGCATTAGGATGATTATTTTTATTTTAACTTAAAATTACAGACTTAATTTGATTTGAAAAATCACCTGCTGCAGCACACTGAAAAAAAGTGTTTCATTCATCCAATTAAAAAATTTTAGGGTATCTATATTTTTTTTACTTGAGACTAAGTTAAAATAAATGTATTTTTCATTGGCTCAAGTAAAATATATAGATGTGAATCATTAACCTTTTTTTTTTTAATTGGATGAATGAAACACTTTGCATCTTTGTTTTATTCACACTAGGGCTGTCACTTTTGTGAAAAAATCTTTTTCGATTTTTAAGTGTTCATTGAATCGATTGTAAAATCGTTTTTCCATGTCTAAAAAAAAAAAAAAAAGATGTTTCCTTTTTCAAATAACGGACAACGTAAAGAGAGTGCTGAAAACACACAAGTCAGCAATATTTCTTATTTATTGGCATGAAGTTTTTGGCAGAATAACAAACAGCAACAGGAGTGCAACATTCTCGAAAAATAGGCTATATATATGCAGAGGGGACGGCTGCCATAAAAGAAAAACAACACTGCATGCTTAAACACGGCTGCATTTATGATTTAGGCAATTCAAAAATCTCCAAGGTTACTTTAAATAATGATTCAATCCATTTGAAACAACTGTTCAAAAAAATGAAACTTTAATGGACTTGAGAACAGGCCATGTGTGTTTTTTTATTGAACGTAACCGACACGGTCCAGTTGTTGAGAAGACGCGCTCCGACCGCCCTGATGTCTCAGGGACACTCAGGTACAGCTGTGCAAGGTGGGGGTATTACTGCCAATTTTCCATCACAAAAGCCGGTCACTGTCAGCTTGCAATGGTCCTTTTCATAACTCAGAATCTCCTGTAACTCGATGCGCGAATGAGGTGAATTCGTGTCTACCGCGCCGCGAGACCTCCAGACGCACGTAAACGCGTCTTTACATTGACTTAACATTGAAATCATTCTCGCTTGATGTTAACGCATCATAAGAGGTCTAAAATTGCTGGTATTTTGCTGGGCATACTGCACTTTCGGGATTATTTATTTTATTTTTCTGAATCTATTTTTTTTATTGTTTTAAAATTATTAGTGTACAAATTTGGTTAAAATCGATTCCCTATTTTCATTTTCGAAACTTTTTTTGGTTGGTCCGATCGATTGTGCAATCGATTTTCGAACTAAAAGTGACAGCCCTAATTCGCACCAACATTATTTGATTTTAACATTTTGGTAAATTTATTTATATAGCATACCTTTATTTAGTATCACTGGTAAAGACCTTTTTTTTTTTTTACCAAATTTAAAAACTAAAATACTGAATGCTGATTAAGAAACATCTTATTGAATGTGTGTTGATTGTGTTGTTTGGATTGTAGAACTATGCAGTTGTTGCCTTTAATTTCACATGGTTACAGTTAATCTTTTAATTTAAGGCCAGTTCAATGTAGTTTCAACCCAATTCAACAACAAAAGCTAAATGCTGATGTCTGTACCATCTATGGTTGTATTGAATGTAGGCTCCTTATTGTCCAGTTACTGCTGTTAATTTCAGATGGTTACGGTTATTGTTTTCAATAGCCAAAAGCAAGTTTGGCCTACTAAATACCAAATATCTCGTTTATGCCCACTTTCCTTCTTTCTTGTTTGTTGCTTAAAAGATTTTCAAAAAATCAGAAATCGGTGTTGGAATCGGCCAGTTTGCTTGTAAAAAAATCGGTGTCGGAATCGGCCATGAAAAATCATCATCGGTGCATCCCTACTTTTTTCAGGCTGTAAAATGTGTGAGAGGTGGAAATTTATGGGTAATGAATATAGAATAAACAAAAAAATAAAAAAATCCCTGAACAGTTAGGCTACACTACAGGCCTAACATGCCTGTTAGATGCTGTACCCACTATTTTACTGAAAGAGTTGTTACCTCAATATTATTAACTTTTCATTACCTTTAGATCACGTCCCAAAACCATTCAAGCTGGTGGTTATTAAGCCTCTAATTAAGAAACCACAACTAGATCCTAGTGAGCTGGCAAATTACATACCCATTTCAAATCTTAAGTTTGAAAATCATATTTCCCTTGTTACAAAAAGAGAATCCTACCATCTTAGAAACATTGCCAAGCTACAACAAAACATGCTACCCGTTTCCGACGCACATGACATATAGACTTGTAATGCACCGATAGGTGGTTGTCCTGCATCTTCAAGAAACAAACTACAGGTAGTTCAAAATCCAGTTGCTAGAGGCCTTACCAGAATAACAAATATGATCATATTACCCCAATTTTACAGTGTCTGGCTACCTATTAAGTTCTGTATCAGTTACAAAATATTATTATTTACCCACAAGGCCCTTAATGGTTTAGCTCCTGCGTACCTAACTAGTATTCTAACACACTACAATCCCTCATGCTCCTTAAGGTCGCAAAACTATGGCCTTTTGGTAGTACCTAGGATAGCAAAGTCCACTAAAGGAGGTACCTTTGTCTTATTTGGCTCCCGAACTCTGGAATAGCCTTCCTGATTATGTTCAGGGTTTAGACACAGTCTAACTGTCTAGATTAAATACTAATCTCTTTAGACAGGCATTCAAATAATATATCTCATTATCTTATACTGCAGTTATATCTGATCAAATGTGTATTATTATTCTTTAGCTTGGGTTAAACAAATACATTTTACTTGGTTGGAACAGCAGCTACACTAATTATGCCTCTATTTGTTTCTCTGTTTTTGCCACAGTAACAAGCATTTACACAAGCTTCAGTCTGGATCCAGAACACCTGAGAAGAGATGATGTTAACACCTCAGAGGACCTCCAATGATGCCAACCCTGGAACAACATACAGAACTAACAAATTTTGCTATAAGTTTAACTGCATCTTATAATAATTGCTATTAATTGTTTTCATCATCTGTTTGATTACGTCTTTAATAGATTTTTACTAAAGCTAAGCTACTACTAAACATCTTCGAAACTTAATTTTCTGTACAGTTACTTTGCAATGATTTGTATCGTAAAGAGCGCTATACAAATAAACTTGAATTGAATTGAATTGTGGTGCTCATGCAGACCTGCAAGCTTGAATATGGCTTGAAAAATCCCATTTTCATTCTCTCCATACAGTTTCTATGCAACAGCAATAAAAAAAGGCCAACATTTTTTTTTTCAAAATAATTAATAATAATCAACAAACAAAGCACTACAGTCAACAGAGGATATTGCTTAAAAATAACCATTAAATAAACAGTTCTTTACTTTCACTTGCGGGGCAAAATAATACCAAAAATGGCATGTTATGATTAGTTCAACCATGAAACTTAATAAGAAACGCCAATTATAAAATTTTATTCAACCGCCTGACTCAAGCATTCTACACTATGGCTGAAACAAGTCTTATTTTCAATCAGAATTTTTTTTTTTTTTTTTTTTTTTTTTTTTTTTGAGACATCTGCTTTCCACACATGAAAACCTCTTATGTCATTCTATTGCATAAAGTGGATTAAACTAGTAGATTGTATCATTATAATCCTTTGAGCTGTGATAAATAATGAAATGAGAGACAGAAAATAATGAAAACTAATTTCACATTATATTTACAAAATGATCAAGTGGCATGCATAAAAAAACTGAATATCTAAAAAGGCAGATTCAAAATACACTACAAAAGATTCTATAAATATAAGCCATGAATAAAGCAAATGAAACTAGAGGCTTACATATTTATAATAAAACTTTTGGAACTATCAAATATCAGCACATTGAACACACTGGCTATGTGGCACTGGACTGGAGGGTTCTAGAGTGCGACCATACCCTCTAGAAGTGAAATTAAACCAATCAGCAGGGGCGTTGTGTCACATGATTACATTTAACAGAGCCTAACACTTACAACTGGCACCTCAATAAACAGCAGAAACAAGCTGTACACTTCATTATTATGTGTAGATTTTATTCAACCCTCTACAATACGAGTAAATCACTCGCATATGTGACTAAATCTTCACTCTGAGAAATGTTTAATATTAACCAATGCTTAATAAATTCTCAAATTTTACCAGTGTGAGAGTTGGAGGCTGAGTACAAGTTTATCACAGATATATTCTGACTCGCCAAACACTCTGACTGTGCTTTTCAGAGTTTTACCTTCCATCAAGTGATCTGTGCTATTTTTCAATTCCTCTCAATGGATGCGCACCATACCTTTATCTGTACGTACAAATACATACGTATTGTAAACTCTAGTGTGAAGATGCACAACTCGCTGTCACTTTGTCTCACATACAGAAAGAAACAGAGTGAGAGAGTCTAACATACCATGCAGAATTCACGTGCTACATGTAAATAATATTCTTCATTATATTTTCCTGTCACAACAAGTTCGTTTAGAATTTTTCAGCTTTTTAGAACTGCCAGGTTTTGATTTCAGCAAATCAATTTGAATGATTTCTTTATTTTACAAAAGTGCAATGATTAACTGTTATTTTGGAGGTAAAAACAAATAAAAACAGATGGTTTTGAATGATGTCTTGCTCTTCTCTGACGGAAATCACATCCCTCCGCTGATACAAGAAATCCAAGTGTTCACGCTGGCATTTTAGCACCACGCGCACACCACATATATGTTCTAGCATTGCAAACTTGCACTGTTGGGAACGTTACTTTAAAAAATTAGTTATAGTTACTCACTACTTGTTCCAAAAAGTTAGTAACTGAATTACTCTATAATAAAAGTAACTCGTTACCAGGGAAAGTAAATATTTGCGTTACTGTAAAAAAAAAAAAAACAGACAGGTGTTCGAACATAACTTTCAATATTTATGCACGTCAACAGACAGCAAGAGTTTTATCCTGCACTTCAAGTATTATCTTTGTAAGAAAAGTGTTTTTGGCCACTAGCTTTGTAGATAGTGTCACACATTACATGCATGTTCTTGCCTTTGACCACAATGAATTTGAAGTAGTGCTTATATCTCCACCTTGAAAATGCCAACTTTTCATCGGATTGCTCCTGACTCGCCATTTCTGCTGCTGCTGCGAATCTCTGTGTAGATGTTGCGTGTGTGTGTGTGTGTTTGGCACCGCGTTGGAGCTGCCGCGTGTGCCGGCATGTGTGTAAAAACACTGGCTCTGATTGGCTACCATGAAACACATGACTCTGCCTTAGCCAATCATAATCGCTTATCTCGTTATTAACCCACCTGCTCACTCGCTGTGTGAGCCAGGGGTGCGTTCGGATTGCATAGTTTATTAAATCAATGCATAGTAACGCACCACATTTAACGTTCAGTAACATTAATGGCGTTGTAACGACGGGAAAAGTAATTAGTTAGATTACCCAGTTACTGAAAAAATAACGTCGTTACCTAACGCCGTTCTTTTAAACGCCGTTATTCCAAACACTGCAAACTTGACACCGCAACCTCTTCAGCATAAAACTAATGGAGCCAACAAAAACATACTACAAAATATATTTGGTGACTTAATTTAACATCTCTATTGTACAATATGTAGGTTTTCCCCGATAATGTAAGCATTACCATGCTGTGGTGTTTTTCCAAACCGATTTTTTGCATATTTGAAGGATGCCATTTTAATTAAATATTCAGAAACTATATAAATACAAAACTTTCTTTAAATAAAAAAATAATAATTTAGCAATCAGATGTCACACCACGTCTAACTTATCACTCATGGAAACGATTCATGCCGAATGAGAGGTATTTGATCCTACCATGAGGTTTAGTTTTAAATACTTTTTTTTTTTTTATATAGACTTAACATTTAAAATAAATATTTTTTTTAATGGAAAAAAAACCTCTGAGTGGAAAAGCGCCCAACATAATTTGCATTTTGTTTTTTTATTGTACAATCAAATTAATGGAGAGGTGGGCATTCTGTTATGTTGACGAAAGTTTACCATTGCTTAGAAAGTCTGCAGACTGCAATGATGGAGGAGAACATTTGGTGTCTGTCACGATTTACCCCGGAGCTGTATTTTTAATATTTCTGCGAATATGACAGTTTACGTAAGGCCTGGTTCACACGGGACGATTTTAAAATTGTCGGCAGATTTTCCAAACCTGAGAGACCCCACACACGGCGATAAAAAATCACGGGTCTAACAGTTTTGGTCGCTCCGTGTGTGGTGTGCAGCCACACGGCAATATCAACACATCACACACGAACCGATTTGACTCCCGAGCATTCCCAGGTCAGACGGGAAATCTCGCAAAATCCCTCGAGATCAAACGTGACTTTAGAGTAAACAATCATGGCGGACAAAGAGGATGCAGTGGCCATAGTTTGTGCTTTGTTTTTAACGGGAAAAAAAAAACATAAGAAAAATAAGAAAAGGCGATGGTCAAAGAGGTGGAGACGACGCGAGCATGGACTATACTTGCTATATCATGATATGGAGATAAGTTGTTGTTTTATCTCATAGAAATGTTGTTACGTACTACACAGATTAATAACCGTTGAAATAAACGTTCATATATTAGTTTCCATGTACTCTGGTGGACTGCAGTTGTGGATGTAGTTATGCCCATCGACTTTATTTGTATTTGTTATATTATATACGCCGGCTGTTTTGATTTTGTTTCCCGGTACTATCACGGCCTCGTCACCTCGCTTTCTGATTGGCTACACGCCACAGTCCACAGGCTGCGTGATTGTTTGTCCTCGGGGGACACCACACACGAGAAGAAATCGGGCAAAATAAATCCAACATGTTGGATATCCCCGATTTGAGATCGGAGCGGTCCCGACATTCTTCCGAGCAGAGGAGATTAGTCTTAACACACCACACACGGCAGGAATATTTGATCAGATTATTTTACGATAATCGGAGCATCCTAAGATTGTCGGAAGGGCTGAATCGGGGCTAAAATCGGCCCAATTATCCTGCCGTGTGAACCAGCCTTAACAGGAAAAAACTAAGATTTTAGAGTGCTCAAGCTATAATACTTTGATTAGACTGACAGGACAGATGATTTGGTGGTTACCTAGCAACATAAAAACAGAATGCACTACTTTTAAAAAGTCACAAAAAAAAACAAGTAAATGTCAGTATTTACATAACTTCTAAAAAAAAAAATAATAGTAAAATGCCACTTACATACCGATGCAACTGGAAAACTGGAAAATCCATTGATTCTTAAATCACAAGAGAAGTAGAAACAAGCCTGAGAAATGGGACATTAGCATTAAAAGAAAAAGATCAAAGGTGTGATTTAAGGAACTGCTTGAGTCAACAAATCTAAGTCTAAGTCAAACATTACTCACTGGCACTTATTTTTCAAAATTTGACTTGTTTTCTACCTGTAATACATTGTGCACATTAAAGATCTGCTACATTAACTTCTAATACTGAGATGTTTAAATAAATATTAATATTACTGTTTTTGGAGTACTATTATTAGAGACTTTTGTTAAATTCTAAGCCGTTTAATAAATTAACCCAAAATAACTAGGCATGTCAAAAGGGTTGGTAAACTAAATAAAAATGTTGTATTTAAAGCTGCAGTCCGTAACCTTTGCCGCTTTAGTGGTTAATAAACAGATCTGCGTGTGTCTTGCGGGAGAACATTGTAGCTGGAGCTACTGCTCTCTGTTTATGTCTATGATGATATGTGAATCACGCAGGAACTGGGTACCTACCTGAACGAGTCTAAAATAGTCTGAATATAAACACTTATTATGGGTGTACCATAGTGATTCAGGACAAGCCAAAAACACTTTTTTGTAAATTCTGAACACAAAAAAGTTACAGACCACAGCTTTAAATATGACTGATTTTTTTTTTTTTTTTTTTTGTAATTATATTTAAATTTAGCGGAAAATGCAACTGGTTTGTCTCATAAACCCATAAGAAAACACTATCAGCAAATATAAATAAGTGTTACCCAATTTAATTCTGTGTTTGATTTAAGTGTAGTTGCTTATCAGCATGCCTATTAATAACATACTGGCTGTTCATTAATACATACAAAGCCCATATTCTGCATGACCATATTCTACAAACCTAATCCTTCCCAATACCTGAATTTAAACACTACCTAACTATTAATAAGTGTCAAATTAGGAGTTTATTGAGGTAAAAGCCATAGAATGGTTTGTTAATAGCAAGAATTGGATCCTAAAATAAAGTATGACCTTAAATTTACACTTAGTCAATTAGCAAAGGCTTTTATCCAAAGTGCCTTACAAATGGGAACAATGGAAGCAATCAAAATCAACAAAAGACCAATGATACGCAAGTGCTATAACAAATCTCATTTAGCTTAACGTAGTACTCATAGCAAGTTTTTTTTATTATTATATAAAAAATTTATTATTAAATTAAAAGAAAACAGAATAGAAAAAAGAATTCTCTATTTTAAAATATGTATATATATATTTTTAATAGTATATAATACATATACATATACATGTAAATATATATATATATATATATATATATATATATATATATATATATATATATATATATATATATATATATATATATATTATAGTATATAAAATATATATATTTTTTACTAACATGCCGTAAATAAACAGAATGCAAGTCTAAAAGGGGCAAGTTATTTTAAGAATAGAGAGTGCTAGACTTAAAATAAATTGTGTATTCAAAGCATTGACATTGCATGAGAGTCTATTCAGAAAAGTGCACGTTTTAAACAATTCTAAACAAAACAGTTCATATGCACAGTGTATTGAAAAAAAACAACAACAACTGACTGATCACAAAAAGTGCATGTAAGCTTTCAAGCCAGTTGAAGTTTATATCAAGTCATATCAGTATGAGAAATAAAACTCTTCAATAGACTGTTATGTAAACATGAAAACTGTCACCAATTCCTTCTTCAGTGATCCAGAAATCAAAGTAAAAACTAAAAGTACTGATGATTTATCTAGCACTAACATTGCTTGTTGTATCAAAATGGGGGTGGGGGAGGGTGCACAAGCAATGCAGGCCTTCAAGTTCTGTAAATACATTTACTGAAAAATAAACAGAAGAATTTTTGTGAAAAACTATTATTGTTAAGTTGACACACACACACACACACACACACACACATCACTACTACACGTTTCTTATCTGACCTGTTACGTATGAAAGAGAATTTATGGAATGTTTGATTTATGATCAGGATTCTGCAGGAGGTCACATTCCTGTGCTTGCATGACTGGTGTATCCTTTGAAGCAAACTGGACAAAAAGATATCATACATTTTAACAGGACCTACAAATTAGGACTCTTAACTTAATAAAGTTCATTAAATCAAAAAGTGTCCTGGTGTTTTTTTTGTTTTTTTTATGATTATTAATAATTAGAGCTTACAATGCATTAAAATAATATTATGGCTTACTTTATACATATTAGTTGGCATGTTTTATCTCTAAATATATTGTAAATGAAATAACACATTGGTACTGAAATGTAATACATATAACCATACCAGCATTTCCCCCCAAGCATTTTAATAGCTGTTGAGTGGATTCACCTCTGATTGGCCATATTGTTCAAGCGCTCAACAGATATGTCTGTGATTGGCTACAATCATCGTCGCTTCACGCTCTTCAAAGAGAAAGCCATGTCTATCAGAAGATCCGTCCATGAGCATATAGGTTACACTATATTTTCAGGTGTCCTTGATACAGTGTAAATATACATTTAGGTACTGAGTAATAATAATTAACTACATATACTTACTAAAAGGATAGGGTTAAGATTAGGGTTTGCCTAAGGGTTACTTGCATGTAATTATGCGTAATTTATTGCTATTATAATATTATGTAACCTGTGTAATAAGGACACCTTAAAATAAAGTGTTACCCATATTATACCGCTGATAGACGCCACTTTCAAATGCTCCCGTGTGTATCTGTGTAAGTGTTTGGTGAAGAGTGTGAAGCGATGATTATTGTAACTAATCACAGAGAGATCTGTTGAGTGCGTGAACACTATGGTTAATTGGAGGCGTTTAAGAATCCACTCAACAGCACTCAAAATACTAGCAGGAAATGCTGGTATCATTACATGTTTTTAAATTTCAGTACTGACTGGTACCAAAGTCAGTACTTTAGACAACATTTGTTTTTGTTTTTTTTTATGTAAGATTTATTTTTGGCCTTTTTTTCCTTTATTGTGTTAGGACAGATCATATCTGACAGGAAACGAAGTGTGAGAGAGAGGGGATGGGATCGGGATTCAGGAAAGGTCCAGGATTTGAACTTGGGACGCCTGTAGCGCAATGACACTGTTTGTGTCGCAGCACTGCCCTCAAGGCCATCAGCAACGACGACTACAACACTAATTTTGAATGCATATTATCGGTGTGTGTCAGGGAAACTTTCTAACTTTAAATTAATATGTGCTCATAAGAAGAAAGACCATGAAAAACAAGAAAAAATGCCATATAACACAGCCTGACTGTAGTCTGACAGGTTAACCTGAACTGACTACATGTGTGAGAGGTGTAAAAAATTATAACCACAATGTTTAAGAAATATTAATACAGTGCTGCCATGTAAACAGTGTAAAGAATAACAGGTGAAATTTCAGGTAACTAACACTAAACTGTCCAAGTGTGTTTAGCTGGAGAAACATGCTGACCTAAATATCTCTAACTTGGCTTTCTAAGTAGACTGCCAGATTAACATTCAGCCATCGGGAAAAGGTTTAAAGGTTTCTCTTGTGCAAATGAGCCTGGCATGGCGGATCAAGTTGGATAGAAAAATAACAACAAAACATTATCAAATAACAAGTGTCACAATTTCACTCTTTACCGAGACACATTCAAATCAGAAGCATGAACAAAAGCGTAACTGCCAGGTCACTGAAAGTCTGTGTCTTTCAGTGTCTCCCAGAGCATATCAATCCATCTCAGTCTAGAAGTTTGGCCATAAAACACTAAATTTCATCAGAAAGCCCAAACCCAAGTAGCAAAGTAATACTGATCAAGAGTCAAGACCATGGACACACTTTATATTATTTCCAGTACTCAGGGAATTTTGTGCCATAATGACTCAAAGCTTCTAGTCCTTTCCACACTCACCGAAAAACAATATCACATCAGCAACAGAAACACTGAAGTTTAGAGTCTCCTGAAACCAGACTCTGAGAGGAGCACATGTTTGTCGTTCTGGGCCGAAGGGGGCTCCATCAGGCCCATGTGTTTGCTTTGGACAGGCACTGGGAGAAGAAGAGGACCAGCACACACTCTGTTAAAACTAATTAAAGCTGCAAACAACAGCTTCAGCAAATTTCATGTAGTTATGAGAAGTTTCGTGGTCAGTTTTTTTTTTTTCTTTATGCTACAGAGCAAATATGTCTAGAATACAGAATCCACTCCACACTGTCATCAGGATTTCCCGACTGACACTTGACTGGATTGAAGACGGAGTTTACACTCACAAAAATTCCATCCTGTGAAATATTTTAGAGCCGAGAATAACTACAAAATGTGCATTCATTATAAAACCTTCAAACATGTTTAAATTTTTATCATTTTATCTTTTCAAGCCTGCAAGTCATTGTTTTAAAACTTCTAAAACCCCTCGAGTTGTAAAGTTTTCCACAATTGCATTTTGCCGATATGCCCTTTACGGGGAAAGATTTCCCATAATAGCCACATTTTCACACAATCTCACCAGCTGATGAAACATATACAGCTCAGAAAAATTACAAAATGTATATTTACTTCAGAAAAGATTGCATTCATTTCCTTTCCTGTTTCGGGCCAGGAAATCACGATTTTAAAATTCTTAGACGTTCTGTCGGAAAACGACAAATTATCCGCTGTTTACCATCATCATCATATAAATAAAGCTGCTCATTCAACAGCCTTTGAAAGTCATTCCTACCTGCTGTACGGATAGGTGGACGGAAGTACTGTCTCATTGGCTCTCTGCATCCCAGACGGATCTCCATATCCATTTCCTCGAACCCAGCCATCACTTAAAGTAGGCAGGGGAGGAAACAGACCAAAAAGAGGTTTCTGATCTGGTAAACTCACAGCTGAGGCGCTGTTGGCTCCGTAGTGGTATTCCTGTCCGCCCATATCTCCCAAAGCGGCGGGCCCACCGTGAGGCCCACCCATCCCAGACATCTGACAGTAGCTCCGCCTCTCATTCTCCTGTTTGATGACACCCGGTGTACACAGCTGGATAAAGTCTGGGTCTTTCTCTGTCTTTATAACCGGCATGTTGACACTGGCATCCGCCATCTGCTGCCGTTTCCCCATGCCGTTCACATTCGCACAGGCTGCACTGTTGCCAGTGACAACAGGGCTGGTATCCTTTAGCAAGTGGCTCTCTCCCAGCAAGCCATCATCCACTGCCAGTGAGGACAGAAAGGCAGCCTCATCATTAACGTAGAACTCATTCAGGTCAGACAGGGAGTCAGGAAAGTCCAGATCCTTTAGGATATCAATGGTGTTGTCTCCAGTCACTCTCTCATTACCATCCGCTTCCTTATCTGGATAGTCATAGGGTGGAAAGTCCAGCCTATCTTTCTCCATGGGGGAAAGCTCCTCCATTTTCATTGTAAAAGCGTCAGGGGCCTGGATGCCAGAACCACGATTTAAGTCCGCAATGCTCTCGTCCAAGAGCAAAAAGTTCTCCCCAATGTTGAGAGGCTCTTTTACCTTTTGCTGGTGCTGCATTCTGAAAGGTTTGAATGCCTTAACATCTGGTTCTTGCATGTTACATCCCATCAAGGATGGATCTGCCATAGAGGGGTTTCTTTGAGCGTCACTACCTCTCAGTCCATTCGAGAAATCTTTTGATGTATTTAAAGCGGACGCATTGACACCGATATCAGGCAAAAGGCCTCTCTCGATACAATCCCCAAAAGTTAGATTCTCAGCATTGTTACCGCTGCGTTTTAGTCCACGATCCATATCTCAAACCTGTTGTATAGACAGAAACATGTATGATATAAAATTTAGATAAGAAATTACATTTTGTTTAACATAAACGTAGTAAAAATATTGACGTTGCACTTATGTTTGAATAAGACAGATGTAAACCTTTTTTTTTTTTTTTTTTTTTGAAAAATAACGTTTTGGACCAAGGCCTCCAACATTATTTACTAGTGAAAATTTTAAAGATTCAGACTGTGAATGTTGTTTATCTGGACAGAACATCCACCAGGAGTTCCTCTCAGCTGCTAATGGAATTAAATAATATATTAAACTACATTTTTGTCCAGATGCCCACACAAAAGCTCTCTCGGGGTGATATAATGAATGGCTTTGGCAGATTTCTAAGACTTTCCAGCTAACTTTGCACAAGTTTTTTTTTTTTTTTTTCTCATTTAAAATTATTTGAATCGACAATCTGCATTACGAACTAATAAATTATCTAACTAATTTTATCTAACTACAGCAACGCATTCATATTTATCGCACAAAATGGAGCTTGATCAGCTTCATTGTTTGCTCAGATAATGAAGGCTTGAGGCGCGTAGAACTCAAACAAATCCTCCAAATGCATTAGATTAGTCGGTGGACCCCAGTGCTGCCACCTGTCGGTTTAGATCAGCGACTGCGATCACAATGAACTTTAGTCTGACAAACCGCTTAATGTGCATTAAAGCTTGTTAAACCAACAAAAATGTCAAACGGAAAGTGAATATAAACTAAATGTCTCAACGAGAATCGAAAACAAGTCTAAGGACATGGTTTAAACCTTAAAATGCATGGAGTGTCCAAATGACGCAAACATTTTAAGGCAGCAGAAGCTTTAAAATCTAATGTAAAGCTACAGCAGCAGCTATGTGGGTTAACAATTAGAAACTGCAAGGTTTATAGGCTACTCGTTAAAACAAGAAAAACGTGCAGATGGCATGCAATTGCAAAAATGCACTTTGCATTCACAACGCATGGACATTAAATGACCCCAAGTACACGAGGCAGACTTACCTTTAAAAAGATTTATGACGAGAAATCCATTTCTATTCAAGTCCAAGCTGTTTAAACGTTTAGATGGTGTCCGCAATAGTTTTTTGTTGAACTTCCCGCATGGTCAATAGATTTTACAAAGACGCGCTGCAGCTTCGACACGCGCAAAAACAACTCAGGACAAAAAAATGCGCCGTAACGACGACGCACACGAGTCGTGTCATGAAATAAACTTCGCCGCACTCTGAATACGCGCTGTTTATTCGTCTTTTGAGGTCAAGCGGGGAATCGCCAGCATTACATAAGCGCAAGCTGCTTGTCAAACTCCCGACAGCCTGTGATCTACCCGTCAAAAAGCTTCTGCTAGCTTCAACACGGTAAACGCCCCTCCAACAGAAACAAAAACCTCCAGTGCAAGTTACCCCTCAGCCATGCGAATGCAAAACACAAGAAAAGAAGAATAAAACCCGCGCGAAATCGACAAACGAGCTGACAGTGACGCTAATGTCAAAAGTGTCACCGAACCTACAGATACCGCCGAATCCGACGGATGCGGTCGATACAAAAACGGTCACTTCGTGTGTATGATCGCTTGTGCCATTCCCTCGGTGTCACTTCAAATCGACGACATCGTATACAGACTGTCAACAGCGAATAAAACCCGCTTTTGTACTTTAGAGTAAGACGGCTTGTTTGCGACGAGCACGCTAGCTAATGCACATTAGCAGTCGCGCGAGCTGCGTGACCGCTGCAACTTTCTTACATCATAACGCAACTTTTGCATGCGCCTGAAGAAACACTGTAAGTATCTCTAGGCAGATATGTGCGGGGGAAACACGACTGAGAGCTGAAGGCTGTAAGAAAAATGCATTCAGAATGGCGCAGTTCAGTCTGTAAATAAGGAGGGCAAAGGGCACCTTCACATGAATAAACCTTAATAGAAGCCAGTGGAGAAAGAAAATGGTTATTATTGTCTCTAGTTTCGGATAAAACGAGTAACATCTGTCAAGTATTGCACCATGTAGGCCTAGTTAGCCCCCATCGGCTTAATAAACATCAATTAAAAATGATAGACTTTGAGTAAAGTCTGTTTAATGTCAATATTCGTATTTACATTAGCGTTTAAAACTGTTAACACGGTGTATAGGATACTGAATATATTGCATTTAAGTCTATTATAATAAACGGTTAATTCATGTGAGACTACGAAAGTTAGAAATAGCTATAATTTGTGTATAAAAACAGATACAATTTACCAATCTACAGCTTATGTAGCCTCAAGTATCCAGATTGCTGATGTAGGCTATATTTCGGTTTTAGCAAATAAAAGTTGCTAACAAACATTAGCGGTTCAAAACAGCTTGTGACAGCCACCCAAAATTGTTTAACATAAGCTACTAAGTGTCCTAAAAATGAAATCCTGGACAATGCAAAATAACATGAAACTGATGAACTGAAATAAATTAATCAATTTTACAGAAGCAGAGTTATTTACTAGCCTACTAAGCCCACTTAACATTTTTTTTTTTTTATAAAATAGCCTATCAGACATATTATTAAGTGGCAGATAAATCTGTGTATAATTTTTGTATGAATCACTGATGCATAGCCTTTGATGTCAACAACAAAATTAAAATAAAAGCATTTTCTCCATTTTATTGTCAATAAGCTAACTACTTCCCATGTCACAGGAAATGGAGGGTCAAGTCGGGAGCATTGCATTGTGATATATAACAGTTTTTTGTGCTGTGTGTTTTTAATGAATACAGTGTAGCATATTGTGCATAAAATTCCTAAAATGTATTGCAGCAATAGTAACAGTGTGTTAATATTCCAAAAATATGCAGAATATATAGGCTACTGCAGACAAATCAGTTAGTAAGATAGAATTACTTTCCCAACATGTAGATTTATTCATTATGTTTCATTTACTTCATTGTATGTCACTTAGTTAATAATATGTCCTCCTATTATTTCATATATTTACTGTATCTTCTGCTGAGCCGGAGGTACAGGTTACCATAGAATGCCATGTTTTATTTATTCATTTGCTATGTAAGCAGCCCACTTTCAACGTGTACATCTCTTTCCTGACATCTGCCAGCACTGAGAGATGTGAGAGGTGTAATGCTGGGGTAAAGATGGCAGAGTCTGAGGTAGAGAAGATGGGATGGGGTTCTAAACTGTTAGGGGTGAGGAGACGAGGCAGACTCACTCCACCATCCAAACAAGTTCATTATGGGGTGACAGGTGTGGCGTGGGCATGTGGATGTTTAATTATGCCAGTGGAGAGAAAAAGCATACAAACCATCTCCAGGGGCCAACCAGAAGAAATCACACTGTTCTTTGAGTCTGTAAAGTAGCAACAGGGAACACAGAGCCTCCTGCCTCTAACTGCAGTCATGGGTTAAAAAACACACAGCCACTTTAAAAATTTGGCAGATTTGTTAGGTTTGGGCAGGCATCAATTCAGTAATTGTAAACTGGTCTTCAGAGGATTGATGGTGAACTGTAGAAAGAAAGATATTTTCCAGATGTCTAAGGAATAGTTCACCCAAAACAATATTTTTTTTTTCACACCTTCACACATATAACTTTATCTCAAGCATAAAGTAAAAATGTGAAGGTGATATCATAATAAATTAATTTTAAAAACTTAATTAAAACAATGAAATTCTTAGAAGGAAAAGGTCACACTTTATATAAGGTCCAGTTCTCACTATTAACAAACCATTAGACTTTTGCCTCAATAAACTCCGAATTTACTGCTTATTAATAGTTAGTAATTGGTATTGGGTAGGATTAGGCATGTAGAATATATGGTCATGCAGAATATGAGGCTGCTGGCCAAAATAAAGCCTTTTTTTACAAAGACAACAATTTGAGACAGTAATTCATGCCTTTATTACCAGCTGGCTGAATTACTGTAATGCACTGTATGTGGGGGTTAGTGGATCTTCTTGTCTAGCTCGTCTCCAAATGGTACAAAACGCGGCAGCATGTCTTTTAACAGGAACGCGTAAATATGAGCACATTTCCCAAATTTTAGCCTTGCTTCACTGACTGCCTGTACAGTTCAGAATTAATTTTAAAATTCTTTTATTTGTTTTTAAATCACTAAATGGTCTTGCCCCACTTTACATCTCTGAGCTATTACATCTTTACACACCTACTCGTTCTCTTAGGTCAGCTGATCAGCTACTCCTACATGTGCCCAAAAAACTAATCATAAACTCGAATCGAAATTGTGGAATCATCTGCCTCAGCCGCTAAACGTGGCCACGTGGATCACTCATTTTAAATCTCTTTTAAAAAACCCTTTTTTCTTTGGCCTTTAACACCAGGAATTGACATTTTTTTTAGTTGATAAGTTTATTTGATTGTTTTATGGTTTGGCTGTGTTTCATAGATTTTTGTTTTTAATTTATTTCACATTGTATTTTGGGTTGTATGAGTTGTGTTGCTGTGTTTTATTTTGTACAGCACTTTGGTCTACTTGTTTTATAAATAAAGTTTGATTTGAGAATATGTGCTTTATAATCACTAATAAACAGCCAAAATGTTAATAATAGGCATGCTTTATAGTTAATACAGTTAATAGTGAGAATTGGTCCCTATACTAAAGTGTCATCATGGAAAACTTTAAACTGCTTGCCATACATTGCCTTTTTATAATCATTTCTTAGAAAAATCTAATGTATTGGGGGAGGGGGATACAAGCTGTATCAAAAAAAAAACACACACACCGGAAAGTAGATTATAGCCATATGGTGCCTGGGATAATGGTAGCAAATGGTGAGTAATCCACAATGGAAGGAAGACGATGATGTCTGAAATAATCCACAATGGAAGGAAGACAAAGTGTAATCATCCATATAAAGTAAGGTAAGGTAAGTTTTATTGTCATTCAACTGTACATACAGAGTGCACATATGACTGTAATTCCATTCCACTGTCTCATCAATACTGCACTAAACTAAACACATACCATTAAATCAGTATAAAAATATAATATAATAAAAGATATAATAAAAATTGCAGCAGTGTTCATTTAAATGAATATAACCCTAAAATGAATGACAGCAGCATCTAAAATAAAATTATTGCACTTATTAGGCTGCAGTATATAGTACAATTATTGCACATCGTAAAAAATACAGGTTTTTTTTTCAATGTACACATCTAGCACACATAAGACTCACTAAAAAAAGATTCAGTGAAATAAAATGGTTAAAAGGTTATTTTCAAGTTAAGTCTAATAGCTTGTGGAAAAAAACCTTGTTGTTCTGCACCGAATGCTGCGAAAACTTTTTCCAGAGGGCAGCAGCATAAACAGTCTGTAATGAGGATGTGTGGGGTCTTTTGTAATGTTTTGAGCACGAGTCAGACAGCGTTTGTGCGCAAGGTCTTGGATGGAAAGCAGTGAAGAGCCAATAATCTTTTCCGCTGTCCTCACCGCTCTCCGCACGGACCTCCAGTCAGAAGCTTTACAGTCCCCAAACCATACAGAGATGCAGCTAGCTGGTCAGTATGCTCTCTATAATGCCTTTGGAGACAGTACTGAGAATGGGAGAAGGAAGGTGTGCTCTTCTCATCTGACGCAGACAAAAAAGACGCTGATGTGGTCTCTTCACTAGAGAGGCTGAATTAACAGACCATGTCAAACTATCTGTGATCTCCATCCCCAAAAACTTGATACTATTTACTACTTACTATTGCACCAGTCCACAAGCTGTCTCACCTCCTCCCTGTAGGCCTGTTCGTCATCATCCTGAATGAGGCCCACCACTGTCATCCGCATACTTTACAACATGGTTTCTACTGAACCTGGCACGGCAGTCATGGGTCATCATGGTGAATAGTAATGGGCTCAGGATGCAGCCCTGGGGGGAGCCAGTGCTCAGAGAGATGGTACTGGAGGGTGTGATGTCCAACCCTCACAAACTGAGGTCTATCTGTTAAAAAGTCCAGTAGCCAGTTACAAAAGGGGTACCGAGGCCCAAAGGTCCCAGTTTGCTTACCAAATACTGGAGGATAATCGTACTGAATGCTGAACTAAAATCCACAAATAGCATTCACCTGTGAGTGTTCTTCTCCTGCAGATGGGCCAGGCTCAGATGGAGTACAGAGGATATAGTGTCCTCTGTGGAGCGGTTGGGTCGGTAAGCAAACTGGAAAGGATCAAACTTAGGAGGGAGTCTTGAAATGATGTGGTCCTTCACAAGCCTCTCGAAGCCGGACGATAATCGTTGAGGCATGTTATTGTGTATTTTTTGGGCACTGGTATTATAATAGCAGTCTTAAAACATGATGGAATGACAGCCTGAATGAGGTGTTAAAAATGTCTGTAAGGACAAGAGCCTCAGGTGAGTACCCTGCAGTAGAGGTCAGTGGTAGTTCTTTGTTAGAACAGTTAGAGTGAGACTGCAAGGAAAGTGGATGTACAGGGAATTTCTGGTGGAGTGACATCTAACACCATGGACAAAAGGGCTGTGACAGTGGCTGATTTTTACCACCAAGGTGGTCATGGACCAACAACCGCTAAAATATTTAACGTAGGGGCGGGGCTAGGGTTGGCCACCCCACTCACAACTGCTGCTTCTGTCACTTTTTCTCATGACAAGAAGTGAATTTATTCAGTTGCAGAATAACTGAGAACAGGGAAAAGTTTCAGACATGCACTCCACTTCACTTTAGCGCCAGGTGCAAGTTAAGCAAGCGGTCCTGTGCCCAAACTATGTGCATGAAGTGTCGTGGTAAGTTAAGTCGTAGAATTACCAAAATGGTGATTAATGGGGACTTAAACTGCATGCGTGTAATCTATTATATATATATATATATATATATATATATATATATATATATATATATATATATATATATAGCGAAGCAGCGCAACAAAACACTCATTAAAATCAGGGATGCTACACTGGAAGCAGCTTGACACGATATGATAAATTCCCCTTCCGGTCTATGAGGTACTGACACAGAGTTCAGATGTCCTGTGTAGACACTAGACAGACTAAACCTGTTGCAACGCGGAATGAAAGTAGGGTTGGGTCCAGTATGTTGTCTCAAGCCACCCAAGATCTCTCTTCTGTGCCATACACCCCCCTCAGTTTTTGAGGTCCCTATGAAAATCCCAGGATGTCCTGCATTGCCTTCATTGGGCTATTCTCAAGCAGAGGGGGATCACCAAACTAACTAGACTTAAATTTTATAATTAGGTGGCAGTTGAAGTCGATAAGTGATAAAGGTTTTGGTTATTTGAACCACTGCATCTGGGGCTGGTTGCAGAAGTCTAACTCTAAATTAAAAAAATTCTGGTAACACTTTATTTTGATAGTCCACTTTAGACATTCTACTAGCAGTAAGTAACCTTGCAACTACATGTCAACTAGCAGTTAGTAGAGTATTAGCAGACTGTCTCCTTAATATCTTCTAACACTTTCTTTGTCAACTAACTGTCAACTTATACTAAGCCTAAACCTACCCCTAACACTAACCCTAAACCTACCCTAACAGTCTACTCTGAGTGCTAGTAGACATTTAGTTCCAGATTTCTGAGATTTAGTTGATATGTAGTTGACAAGTAGCTACAAAGTTACTTATAGTCAGTAGAATGTCTAAAGTGGACTATCAAAATAAAGTGTAACCAAAATTCTAAACTAAATATTTCCAGAAGCATCTGGTCAGTAGTAACGGTTGGAGTAAAATAGCAGACAATATGCTCTTCTTTTACCCAACAACCTTCAATCCTTCAGGAATATATGATTCTGCTGACATTTACACTAACATACTGTCATGATACACTGCCGGAAGGAATGAAGGAACCATGGATAAGCGAAACATTTATTAAATCCAACACACAGTAAATCCACACTTGGAAGGCTAGGAAGACATACGCCATGTTGGGCCAGCAGGGCCTTCTCTGCTTACCCTATAAAAAATAAAATTGTGTAAAAAAATGTTTTAATTTATTTTATTTTATTATTATTATTTAGGGATCATTTTCATTTGTGTAATTTCCAAAAAATGGCCTATGATTAGTTTTGTTAAGGTTGAACTGGAATATCCTACATTAAAAAAATAGTCTGCGGCCAGCACATAGACTGTAATAACAGGGCCAGTGCTTCCCCCAGCTAGGGTTGCCAGGTTTTCTAGACAAAACCCACCCAACCGCGTTTCGAGGTGTCCACCATTAAAAATTGTGCTCCAGGAGTTAAATACACATTTTGATAGGGTTCTTCTGGTAAAATTCACATTTGTGACATTTCAGGACACATCTCTGTATAATGACATGTGACATGTTATGACATAACCCATGTACCCATTTTTCTAAATGCGTATTAATCATTCAGAGTTTGAGAAAGTAAAAATGCACAAAGTTTCCTGTGAGGGTTAGGGTTAGGTGTAGAGCCATAGAATATAAAGTTTGTACAGTATAAAAACCATTACGCCTGTGGGATGAACCCACTTTTCACAAAAACAAATGTAAGTGTGTGCATGTGTGTGTCAGTGTGTGTGTGTGTGTGTGTATATATATATATATATACACACATCATATTTTCGCTACAAAACCACATTTGGTGGTTTTTGACAACTGAACATGTGTAGTATAATGAGTTAACGAGTTAACAGGGGCTAAATATCTTGTCACTGAGGTCACTTCAACAAACAGAAATGAAAAACAACCCGCGGCAACACTGGCAACACTGCACCCAGTGTTTTTCTGGGAATTTCCAAGCCGCTGTCACCAGTCCCTCTACACCAGATCTTGTTGCTGATCTGCCTTTTCAAGGTGCTCTTTTGCAAAGAAAGAGGAATAACTGAACAATAAACTACTTAAACTGAATTTGCCAACAGCGGTTTTGTGCGCCATTTCAAAGATTGCATCTATGAGTGGCTAACAGCTAGCACCGAGCCATGTTTATTTTTTTTATACGAGTAAAGATACACGGAATGACAGATGCACTGACTTTGTTTAAAAGTGACAGGAGAGCGCTTTAATATTTGACGAGTATTGAATCATGCACATTGTTATGGAGGTGTACGTGTGGTTGATAATACTGTGGCATGGTGAATGGATGTCCATTATTTGTAGAGTTCTGCTGCTGTGGGCGCGTCGTCATTTTAGAGTGACGTGAATGTTCATAGTGAATCATGTATTGGTGGATTACTTTTACTGATCCATGTAGGGAAATTGACTCTGAATTTAATCCACCCCCTATCTTGTCTACTGTTGAAGTTGTTGACTCTTTGTCATTGAGAGCCTGTGTGTGGCATTATATGCAAATTATATGCATATGGATGCATTAACTGTTACAGAGATGTGTAAGGGTATGTAGTTTTCAGTTGCTTACTGAAGGCCCTGACTGAAACCTCACGGTATGCTACCGGACACATGTACACAACTGGGAGACCCGACCAACACAAATTGAAAAGATTGGGGCTTGATAATGAGGTAATTGGAAGGAACACAGGTAAACAGAATGACTAGGACAGGGGAGAAACTGGATCATGGAGCACATGGCGAGGGAAAACACAACAAAGATAGTCCAGGGGCATGACATTACTCCCCCCTCCCTAGGAGGAAACAGAAGGAGCCAGGCACAGGACGGTCAGGATGATCAAGGTGGAGCCAGAGGGATGAGGGATCCCAGTGGATTGATGGAGGATGGCAAACATGCAGAGCTCGCACCGTATTGATGGTGGGCTGGGGACATGTAGAGGGGCTGCCAGACGACAGTGCTGGAGGATGCAGGAGAGGGTCTGGGACTGGCTGTGCTCTGGATAGGGAATAGACACTCTCCAGACTCCAGATAATAGCTTCCCTCCAACTCAGTCCAGACGTGTCTGCCAATACGATGGGATGGTAGTAATGTGCCCTGATCCAGAACAGTGAGTGCAGTATAGCATTGTTGAATGGCTTTAAATTGGTGAGCTGGCTGAGCTCAAGCACATACTCCAATAGGGAAAGGTCTCTGAGGGCAAGGGAGGTGAACTTTGCGGTAAGGGAATCCATGGGGATGAAAACACTATCTACACAAAAACACTGAATGGAAGACGGAAAACAAGTGGAAGGGAAAACGTGCTGAATTAACGGTTTTGGTCTGGTCTTCTGTCACGATATGCTGCCGGAAGGAACAATGGAGCCATGGATAAACTCATTTCTTAAATCCAACACAAAGGGTAACTCCACACTTGGAAGGGAAGGAAGCCACCAGTACACAACTGGTAGACCCGACCAACACAGACTGGGGCTTAAATACACAGGCTAACGAGGGAATTGAGAGGAACACAGGTGAACAGAATAACTAATTAGACAAGGGAGAAACTGGATCATGGATCATGGATCATGGGGAGGGAAAACACAACAAAAACCCTATTCCCGGACGGGACTAGTTTTCTACACTACGTTTGAGTTTCGATTCTTACCACCTGACGTCTGTGATTTTCATGTACCAACTCGAACAAGACTAGCATCTCCGTGTTTACTACAGGTGGGAGGGTCTGTTTTAAGCATCTGGGTGTCACAGAGATCACGCGCTCTGTATGCGCGCATTGCATATAGTCATTCGGATTGATTACCATTAGTATTATTAAACAATAAATACTATACTAAATGGCTAGTATAGCAAAACCACGTTAATGTGTGGTTTCTTTAGTTAAACTTGTTTTCCTTTTTTTTGTATTAGGCTAAACCAATGTTTAATATTTATAAAGGTACATCTGTAATTAAAACATTATGTAATTGAGTGCATAATTGAACGTGATTAATCTTACCTTATGCTGATATTACAATAGCCAGTAATATTAACAGTGTATGTGATCTGGCTCCTGATTTTATTATTTGTATTTTTTTTTTTTTTTTTTTTTTGCCGGGAAGCAAATATATCAAACATGCGTGCGGTAAGAGCATCTACGGTAATTCACATTGGCCAAAACACACGAGGAAACGCGTTGTGAAATAAAATATCGCGGGCAATCACAGACATTCGCATTCGGATTGGATTGAGGAAGGCAGGTCATTCCACCAGGAGCGAATAGTTAATGTAAAAGTCAGTGAAAGTGATTTTGTGCCTCTTTGGGGTGGCAAAATAATGCACCGCAATGCAAGCTTCTACAAAAGGTACATAAGCCTGAAGTAATGAATTTAGAAAAAGGGGTGCAGGGCCAGTGGTGGTTTTAGGCAAACATTATGCCTTGAATTATATGCGAGCATCAGCTTTTAGTAGTAGCAGCTATTAGTAGTAAAGTTTTATTGATTTATTAATTAATTCCTTTGTTTTAGTAAAATCGCGGATATAAACGAAGATTACATTCCACTGTTTGTTAACTCCTTCATTCCCTTATTTTAATTAAATCAAAATGAGGGAACAACTAATTAAATATAGCTGCAAGCAGCGATGGCGGGCTCAAGCCACCAATGCCATCACCACCCCGGTGGCATCAGGTAAACTGTGTCCAGTGGGCACATGCATTCACAATATCCCTCTGGCAGTGAGGTTTTAAAGGATATGGCGGTTAAAGGGTTAATCCAAATCATCTAGACTTTAAAATCACATTCACAGAACATTATATATATATATATATATATATATATATATATATATATATATTTAGTAACACTTTACAATAAGATTTCAATTATAAACATTATGTTAACATGAACAATATTTATATAGCATTCATTCATGTCAGTTAATATTCCAAACTTAAACATTAAAACATTGTTTTATTGTGGTTTTTTTCCAAGCACATTTTACCAATTCCAAACCATATCAATCTTAATAACTACCATTATTTTTTATTTAATCATTTATGAGTGCTATACAATAGTCCAGGAAAGCTGGAAGAGAAAAACTCCTTATATTCATGTGTGCAGAATCATTAGGCATGTTTTCTTTTACAGATGAAATGTGCTATAAAAAAGAGTTTTAACTCAAACTGTTTTAACTCAAAGTCGAAAATTATGAAATACCCATGAGAACTATCAAACACAAATGCAATACAGAAATTGATAAGTTAAGACTTGACCATTGTACAAAAATGCTGACTGGGTCATGAGGTCAGAAAAGAAGAAGAAGAAAAAAAACAGGTCAAGAAGAACTGACAAAAATAATTGCAAAATAATTAGGAATTAATGTGAAGATTAATTTTTAGTCAATTCTGCAAGACAGACTTTCAGGAAAGGAGGTGGAATAAAAATGAGCTCCTAAATCTTAATCCCGGATTCTGGAAGATATATTCCTCAAACCATTGGACAAGAGGAGGTGGTGCTGGTCCTTCACGAGTCACTCTAATCTGTTCATGAAGCCTATATATAAAGTCTTAATATATAGTATTTCACAATACTTCATGGTATTCTAATTAAATCATTTTTTGGAATTTTTGATTTCTCAGAACCTGACACATTGTAATTCTGAGACTCCAGGAAAGTGGCAGTTCTGTAAAATGTTGGCACTGGAGACTAAATGCTCCCTGATAGTTTCACACCTAATTCACTTAACACACACACGCACACACACACACACACACACACACACACACACACACACACACACACACATACACACACACACACACATTACCCACTGTGACAGAGGGACAGAGTGACATCAGATGTATGATAGTTTTTTAATTTTCTATCATCCATATAGTGTTGTATAGTCATGAAACTATGCATATTTCCTCAGAATGACTTGTCTTCTATGTGTACATTTTTTTGAAGTGTTTAGAAGCTGCACTTAAAAAAATAAAAGACATTTACTGGTTACTTTTTTACTGTTGTTTCAAAAAATCACCACGACAAAACCATTCAAGCCATTCAAAATTCATCCGCACCTGTACTGTAAGATACATTCTTTAAACAGTGGGAAAAGAGGATGTGGTGCTGATCCTTCAAGAGTCACTCAAAACTTATCTGTCCATAAAGCCTATAAAGAATTATTCTTAATATACAGTTCACAATACTTCAGTTTGTTATTCTAATAAAGTGAGGGTCATTTTATCAGTAAAATACATACAATTCATATTATTTTTCTTTGAAAGATTTCTATAAATGATTTAAATCATACTTGTTTCTACAATAATTATTTAAAAGTGATCCTATAGCTCCATCTGGTGGCCATTATTGGTACTAAGAATTGCAAGCTTGATTTATATGTTATGATAGTTTTAATTTTATGCTGGCTCTTGAAAATGATAAAGCTATGAAACTTACTGTGCTTCCTTCAAATGATGACTTCTACGTATATAAAAAATTATGAAGAGTTGGAATTAAAATTTTTAAAGATATAGTAAAATAACTATTGTATTTTTTTTATGTTACTTTAATAAATCTCTATGGCCACACCATTTAAGGTATCCTAAACCCATTTGCAATTTAACATCTTCAGTATATGGCTTCATTTTAAAAAAAGTTTGGTGTGAACTACTTGTGTCTTCTTGGAAGAGAATGAATTCATTTACAGGCTGAGTTTATCATAAATCCACAATAACATTTCTGATTTCTGTATCAATCAGTGTTGTTGTGTGTTTATTTTTATTTTTTTTTATTTTTCATAGGAAGATAACTGACCCTTTACTCTCCTTTTTAATAAATGAGCTATTTATAGCTGTATTTATAAACTGCTTACTACTGACTATTAATATTGGGACAAGGCTTTATGAAGCATGAACTGACTATTTACTAATGAGTGCAGTTATTATAAAGTGTTATCAATGCATTTGCTAATGTTAACAAATTAGACATTATTTTACAGTGTTATCAAATCCCTTAAATGATTTGTAAGTGTTTTGTAATGATTTTATTGACCTACAAGCATTTGTGAAAGTTCTGCTTGCATTACAGCTTAGTCTTGATCTGTGAGCTGAACAGATTTACTGTTACATCCATGAGATTATGTAAATTCAAATAAATATCATGTCACAGGATGTCAGAGGTCAGTTTTAAATTAGTTTGAAATTATTATTTGCAGCACAAATAAGGTTTTTTAGGATTTTTAAAAATTCCTAAAACTGTCAGAAAAGGATAAGGCCTAAGATTTCTATGTGAGTGGCTAAATTTGTTAGTTTTTATAACTATAATGCATAAACTATGAAACTATACAAAATGTATAAAAAAGTACAAGTTATTCTTTTCCAGTGTTTTTTATTTATTTATTTTTTATTTTATTTATTTTTTTATTTTGTTTTTTGGATTTACATTTTAAAAAATTAGCCTATGGCAATCATTCTAAACAGCTTGAATAAAACCTGTCAATATTTATTATAGACCACTATAACTGTGTATAATCTAACAAACGAGTTTATTATGAAAATAAAAGTGTGTACACCAGATAAATTGGACGATAAAGAAATTGCTAACAATAGTATAATAGAGCATGTTTTAGGTTTTTAGGCGTTTAGATGCAGAAATGGACAAATCAAATGTAAAATAAAATGTAATTGATTTAATTAAATATAGATTAATTCTTGTTAGAGCAAAATAATAAATAAATACGTACACACATTAAAAAAGCCGCCAAGATGAATGAGTTTAATTTTTTATATAGATTAAAATTGAAGACAGAAGCAGCTGGTATATGCGGTCACTTAATATTAAAATCCAGTATATCCACTTCAGATTTATTTCTCAACAGTTTATGTTCACGTGGCTGTTTCGTTTATATTAGCCAAGCTATTATGTATTTTGAAATAATCTTGTCCGTGATGTGTTCGTTCTTACGACGAAAGGCAGAATCCTGCAGCTCGAGAGATATGTTATTCTGCCAGTCGCGCTTTCAAATAGTCTTGCACACTTAAACGGGTCACAAACACCTGCATTTAGCTCGTGTTGTGTTATAATGGGTGTATTGTGTGCATTTATGACAATATTTTATTTGAAAAAGCTCTTAAACAAGAATAAATTCGTTTGTTTTGAACTTGTGACACTGTGCGCGCTGATCGGAGGCAGTGATTTCAGATAGGCAGCCGCGAATATTTCATTTTCACACAAACAGTTCAAAAACATCTGAATTTAGCTCCTGGTGTGTTCTAATTGGTGAATTGTGTAATATCGCTTTAATATTTTAATTTTAAAAGCTATAAAACAAGAATAAACTCGTTTTTTCTGAGCTCATCATTCCACACGCTCCTGCTCAGAGCGTGATTCATCTCTCGTGTTTCTCACGTATCACTGACCACACATCAATTATTAATGAGCCCTGACCCGGTAATAATCATATATGTTGGTTTAGCTTGTCAGTGTGAATTAAATCTAAGTATTTATTTGTATTTTAACCGATTTAAAAATGAAACTAAAAGAGAGTCTCCTCCCTTTCAGTCGAATTTCCCTTTCAGGAATTGCACCTGTAGGGGCGCATTTTCTCTCAGACAATGTAAGTCTCAGCACATAATACTCAAACAGATGGACAGAGTGAGATGAGATGTCTGACAGTTTTTTAATTTTCTGTTATCCATACAGTGTTGTAAAGTCGTGAAACTATCCATATTTACTCAGAATGACTTTTTTTCTGTATGAAAAAAGGTTTTGAAGTGTTTGGAATTTAAAAATGCAGGACAATTAATAATTCCCTTTTTACTGTCATTTAAAAAAATCACGACGTCAAAACCGTTCAAGCTATCCAAAATCCTTTGGCAATTTAAGTTCCTCAATGTTTTGGCATCATGTAGACAAAGTTTGGTGTGTATAGTGTTACTCTCCGCTGAGCAGTATGCATTTATTCACAGCTAAATGTAAAAAAAATCCACATTCAAATCAAAATAGCCGACTTCCTGTTGGTCGTAGCTGATGACTGTGAATTAGAAAGTTGTCCGTCTTGATAAGAACAATTTATGTACCGAGTTTGGTGTCTGTAGCTAAAACTAACCCCCCCACTTTTGACAAAAGGTGGTGCTATAGAGTGCCTCTTCCACGCCCTCTTATGAACTTTTGCCAGTGTCTAGCTGTCACTAATACTGATATGTGTTCTGAGTTTGATGAAATTCTAAGCCTGTTATATGCCTCAAAATCACCTGAGAAGTATTCCAGTTTGACATGTTGCCACGGCAACAATATTTTTAGATATCAATATACCCCCAGCAGATTCATTTCGGCTGTGTTTTAACATTATTCTGATGAAGTTTGAAGCAAATCGAGTAAAATTAAGATGCTGAATTCAAAGCATTTTGAAAATGACACACTTTCTGCTGCCAGT
Organism: Carassius auratus; assembly: GCF_003368295.1. Taxonomy (NCBI): domain Eukaryota; kingdom Metazoa; phylum Chordata; class Actinopteri; order Cypriniformes; family Cyprinidae; genus Carassius; species Carassius auratus. The sequence goes on from NC_039263.1 coordinate 5,553,509, forward strand.
TGGTGGCGCTATAACTTTGACTCCTAATAGTCACATATATGCGATCGACATCATACAACGATTAATCTGATGAAGTTTGATTAAAATCAGGAAATGTATGTGGATGGTATTAGACACTTCCTGTTTCTCATTTCTCGCCATAATTTCAACGCCTCGCCACGAGCAAGCCATTCGAGATATCAAAAATCCCCTGGCAATTTTCCATCCCCAATGTCTTGAGATCATGTTGACCGAGTTTGGTGGCAATCGGGTAAAAATCCTATGACAAGTATATCAAATTCCAGAGCATGCGCTTTTTACATAACTCTAAATAGCTGACTTCCTGTTGGGCGGAGCCCAATGACATGCAATACGAAAATTGTTCAGCACAATGAGATCTATATGTGTACTGAGTTTCATATGAATATGTGCAAGTATGTGTGAGCTATACATCAACATTTCTGACTGTGTTCCAGGGGGCGCTGTAGAGCCCTTGTGGCACGCCCGGGTCACAGCCTCTGCAGGCTCCTAAAGGGCAAAGATTCCAAAGTGTGTGCAAATTTTCAAGATTTTTTGAGTATGTTAGGGACCTCAAAAGCCCCCACAACTTTGATGAAAAATATGAATACTAAACCTTAAATAGCCAACTTCCTGTTGGGCGGAGCCTATGACATGCAGTAAGAAAGTTGTTTGGTTTAATGAGATCTACATGTGTACCGAGTTTCATGTGTCTACGTGCAAGTATGTATGATATATGGCCCTCAGTATTCCAGGGGGCGCTGTAGAGCCCCTGTGCCACGCCCGTGTATCAGTCTCTGCCCAGCCCTAATGGCCGCAGGTTTCAATCTGTGTGCCAATTTTCAAGAGTTTTCGAGCATGTTAAGGACCCCAAAAGCCCCCGAAACCTTGAAGAAAAATAATAATAATAATAATAATAACAAATAATCCTAAGGAAAACAATAGGGCTCTCGCCCTCCAGGCTTGAGCCCTAATAATAATAATAATAACAAATAATCCTAAGGAAAACAATAGGGCTCTCGCCCTCCAGGCTTGAGCCCTAATAATAATAATAATTAAAGCTGCAAGCAGCGATGAACGGGCCCTCGCACCCGGGCTCACCGCCATCGTGTGGCTTTAGTAAAAAGGTGAACGTTGAGAAATATGCATTTAAACTCATAAATATAAGTGCAATATATCAAAGTTTATTCCATATGTGTGCCAATCTTCCTTTTGCCAGCAGGTGGCGCTATCGTTATAATGGAATATTGGCCTTCAGATGTGTTCAAGCCAGGACCCTTATCACACATGTGAAGTTTGGGCAAGATCGGACATCTTATGCCTGAGTTATAACATCTTTTATTCCCATGGCGAGACATCGAACTTCATCATGGCGACATGGACATGCCTTTTAACAAAAACTCAAAATCTTCACAACTAAACATCACACAGGTCTTTAGATTAGACTGACCACAAAAAAGACATTGATGTCATAAAATTTAATCTAGGAGTAGTTTGTCACAGTGTAAAATATGTCACTTCCAGTTGCCAATAGGTGGCGCTATGACTATAACTGAATATTGGCATGTAGATCTGTTCAGGTGTAGAGTCTTATCAAAAATGTGAAGTTTGGGGCAGATTGGACATTGTATGTCTGAGTTACAGCAACATCCTTTTTCATGGCGAAACATCGAAATTTGTCAGGCCGCCATGGACCCGCCCTTTAACGAAACCTCAATTCCTTCGCAATTTAACATGGCAAAGGCCTTTAGATTACACTGACCAAGTTTGGTGTTGATCTGAATAAATCTCTAGGAGGAGTTCGTTAAAATACAACCCCTGAAAATGACAAAAACAACACCAATTTTGCAGGGAAAATTAAAAATAACCGACTTCCTGTTGGGATTCGGGTTTCGTACCAAGAGACTTTTTTGTAGCTATTGGTGTGTTACATATGTTTACCGATTTTCGTACATGTATATGACATGTAGCTCGAGGCGCACTCCATTGAAAATGTATAGGTGGCGCTATCGAGCCATTTTGCCACACCCAATGGAATATTAGCCTCCAGATGTGTTCAGGTCAGTACTCTTATCAAACATTTGAAGTTTGGGCAAGATCTGATATTTTATGACTGAGTTACAACAACTTCTACTCCCATGGCGAGACATCGAACTTTGACATGGCGCCATGGACACGCCCTTTAACGAAAACTCAAGATCTTCTCAATTTAACATCGTACAGGCCTTTAGATTAGACTGACGACAAAAAAGACATTGATGTCAAAAATTTCTAGGAGTAGTTTGTCGCAGCGTAAAATATGTCACTTCCTGTTGCCAATAGGTGGCGCTATGACTATAACTGAATATGGTCATGTCAAACCGTTCAGGACAGGAGTCTCATCAAACATGTGAAGTTTGGGGCAGATTGGTCATTGTATGTCTGAGTTATAGCAACTTCCTGTTTCATGGCGAATCATCGAAATTCGCCAGGCCGCCACACACAGGCCCTTCAACGAAAACTCAAAAGCTTCGCAATTTAACATCGCAAAGGCCTTTAGATTAGGCATACCAAATTTGGTGTTGATCTGAATTAATCTCTAGGAGGAGTTCGTTAAAATACAACACATGGAATTGACAAAAATGACACAAAATTTGCTCATAATATTAGAAATAACCGACTTCCTGTTGGGTTTCGGATTTTGCTCCAAGAGGCTTTTTTGTAGGTATTGGAGAGTTACATGTGTATACCGATTTTCATACATGTACATGAAACGTAGCTCGAGGCGCACACCGTTGAACGTGTATAGGTGGCGCTGTTGAGCCATTTTGCCACACCCACTTCTGAAACCCATATCAGACGTAAATTTTCGCCAGTTCTGAGGTGTGTGCAAAGTTTCATGACTTTTCGAGCATGTTTAGGCCCTCAAAAATGCGATTCATTTTGGAGAAGAATAATAATAAATATAGCTGCAAGCAGCGATGGCGGGCTCAAGCCACCAATGCCATCGCCACCCCGGTGGCATCAGGTAAACTGTGCCCAGCGGGCACATGCATTCACAATATCCCTCTGGCAGTGAGGTTTTAAAGGATATGGCAGTTAAAGGGTTAATCCGAATCATCAAGACTTTTAAAATCACATTCACAGAACAATATATATAACTTTAGTGACACTTTACAATAATATTTCATTTCTAAACATTATGTTAACACAAACAATATTTATATAGCATTCATTCATGTCAGTTAATATTCCAAACTTAAACATTAAAAACATTGTTTTATTGTGATTTTTTTCCAAGCACATTTACCAATTCCAAACCATATCAATCTTAATAACTACCATTATTTTTTATTTAATCATTTATGAGTGCTATACAATAGTCCAGGAAAGCTGGAAGAGAAAAACTCCTTATATTCATGTGTGCAGAATTATTGGGCATGTTTTCTTTTACAGATGAAATGCGCTAAAAAAAGAGTTTTAACTCTGTAAAGCCTGTGAGAAATATCAAACACAAATGCAATACAGAAATTGATAAGTTAAGACTTGGCCATTGTACAAAAAATGCTGACTGGGTCATGAGGTCAGAAAAGAAGAAGAAAAAAACAGGTCAAGAAGAACTGACAAAAAGAATTGCAAAATAATTAGGAATTAATGTGAAGATTAATTTTTAGTCAATTCTGCAAGACAGACTTTCAGGAAAGGGGGTGGAATAAAAAAGAGCTCCTAAATCTTAATCCCGGATTCTGGAAGATATATTCCTCAAACCATTGGACAAGAGAAGGTGGTGCTGGTCCTTCACGAGTCACTCTAATCTGTTCATAAAGCCTATATATAAAGTCTTAATATATAGTATTTCACAATACTTCATGGTATTCTAATTAAATCATTTTTTGGAATCTTAGATCTCTCAGAACCTGACACAGAGTAATTCTGGAGACTCCAGGAAAGTGGCAGTTCTGTAAAATGTTGGCGCTGGAGACTAAATGCTCCCTGATAGTTTCACACCTAATTCACTTACACACACACACACACACATTACCCACAGTGACAGAGGGACAGAGTTACATCAGATGTTTGATAGTTTTTTAATTTTCTATCATCCATATAGTGTTTGTATAGTCATGAAACTATGCATATTTCCTCAGAATGACTTGTCTTCTATGTGTACATTTTTTTGAAGTGTTTAGAAGCTGCACTTTAAAAAAACAAAAGACATTTACTGGTTACTTTTTTACTGTTATTTCAATAAATCACCACGACAAAACCATTCAAGCTATCCAAAATTCATTCGCACCTGTTCTGTAAGATAAATTCTTTAAACAGTGGTAAAAGAGGATGTGGGGCTGAACCTTCAAGAGTCACTCAAAACTTATCTGTCCATAAAGCCTATAAAGAATTATTTCTTAATATACAGTTCACAATACTTCAGCTTGTTATTCTAATTAAGTGAGGGTCATTTTATCAGTAAATACATAAAATTCATATTATTTTTCTTTGAAAGATTTCTATAAATGATTTAAATCATACTCGTTTCTACAATAATTATTTAAAAGTAATCCTATAGCACCCTCTGGTGGCCATTATAGGTACTAAGAATTGCAAGCTTGATTTATAAGTTATGATAGTTTTAATTTTATGCTGGCTCTTGAAAATGTTAAAGCTATGAAACTTACTTTGCTTCCTTCAAATGATGACTTCTACATATATAAAAAATTATGAAGAGTTGAAATGAAAAATTTTTAAGATATCGTAAAATAACTATTGTATTTTTTTATGTTACTTTAATAAATCGCTATGGCCACACCATTTAAGGTATCCTAAACCCATTCGCAATTTAACATCTTCAGTATATTAGCATCATGTTGAAAAAGTTTGGTGTGAACTACTTATGTCTTCTCGGAGGAGTATGAATTCATTTTTACATGCTGATTTTATCATAAATCCCACAATAAAATTTCTGAGTTCTGTATCAATCTGTGTTGTTGTTTGTTTATTTTTATTTTTTTTATTTTTCATAGGAAGATAACTGAAAAGATTACTCTCCTTTTTAATAAATGTGCTTATAAACCAAGAACAAGCTATTTATAGCTGTATTTATAAACTGCTTACTACTGACTATTAATATTGGGACAAGGCTTTATAAAGCATAAACTGACTATTTACTAATGAGTGCAGTTATTATAAGTGTTTACCAATGCATTTACTAATGTTAACAAATTAGACATTATTTGACAGTGTTATTAAATCCTTAATGACTTATACAGCATTTGTGAAAGAAGCTTAGTCTTCATCTGTGAACTGAAACAGTTTTACTCTTACATCCATGAGATTATGTAAATTAAGATAAATGTCATGTCACAGGATGGAATAGGTCAGTTATCAAATGAGTTGAAATTATTATTTGCAGCACAAATAAGTATTTTTAGAATTTTGTTTTTAATTCCTGAAACTGTCAGAAAAAGGATAAGGCCTAAGGATTTCTTAAGCTGTAATGAAAACAGCAATGTTAGCAACAGCAACAAAAAATAACAATTTAAAATACATTTTTTTTCTGGTGATTAAAGAGATGATTAAGTCTCTCTCTCTCTCTCTCATTGTGTCTTGCCACTCAGCTCATGCCCATCCCCCACTCACACACACACTCACACACACACATGCACTCAGTCAGCACACATACATTGCTCAAAACAGAGACAGAGTGAGTTGAGATGTCTGACAGTTTTTTTTTATTTTCTTTTAATCATACAGTG